>NC_045697.1:104149813-105364339 GCF_009834535.1 Camelus ferus | reverse complement strand
AGAAATTGCCTTTATTTTATGCAAGAAATAGAACACTCTTGTCCAAGGAAGGAAGAGAGGACAAACAAAAAGTAATTTGAATACTTACAAAGTTAATATCCTAGGGAGAGCATGTAAGATGGTAACTGGCCAGTCTGAATTCCTAACTGTGGCCATGACTTCATTTTATCAATGATGATCCCTTCATGTGTCCTCGCCATACACATGAAGGGCTGTTGAAACAAATATATGAAGATTGCACCCAAAACGGGATGAAATAAGGTTTGTAATGGGCAACATCGACTTGGGGTGTTGTGACAGGAAAGGATTTTCTGGGCGAGTCTTGGAAAATGGGGACATGGGGAGGGGATGATCAGAGTTGGTATATATCCTTCATCTTGAAAGATTTGCAGGGGGTTGGGTGGGCGCTTGCTGGTGGAGGGAGTTAGTGTGAGCACAACCCTGGTGGGCAGGAAACACTGAGTGTGGTTGGGCTGTGATAGAGGGAACTAGCGGGGAAGAAAGCCTGGAGGAGGTGCGTTGGAATGGGATTCCAGTGGAACTTGAAAGTCACACTAAGAAGTTGGTGTCCTAATTTGGTGGATAAGCAGGGAGTTACTGAAATGTTGGAGCAGGGAGATAGCGTGAGCCCACGTGCACTTTGGAAAAATATTCATTAGGCAGTGGTTGTAGTGTGGATTGGAGCGTAAAGATGTTAAACTTTTTAACTTGTTACAATAAGTAAAAATTATTCTATGGGAAGGGTATAGCTCAATGGTAGAGTGTGTGCCTAGCATGCAGAGGTCGTGGGTTCAATCCCCAGTACCTCAATTAAATAAATAAATAGAACCTAACTCCCCACCTCCCATATACAGTGCTGTATGCCAACTATATCCCAATAAACTGGAAGGGAAAAAATTTTTTTAAAGTTACTGTAACAGTGCAGAAGAATGGGAACTTGATTCTCTGGAGCGATGATGCCAGGGTAATGGAAAAGGGGACAGATGTGACATATTACAGAAGATGACTTTGTCGTCATTGATTTTTGTATAAAAATTTTATTTTGAAAGTAACCCCAGACTTAGGAAAAAATTGGGAGTCCCTTAAGAAGAGCAATAAACAAGGACATTCTCTCATGTAAGCACAACACAACCATCAAAATCCAGAAACTAACATTAAAGTCACCGACATCTTTATTCTTGGTTTTGCCAATTGTCCCAGTAACATCTTCTGTGGGGAAAGGACCCTGATTCAGAGTTGTCTTGTCCTTTTAGCCGTCATGACTCTCTAGTCACCTCCAGTCTGGGATAGTTCCTTAGTCTTTCCTGGATTTCATGACTTGACTTTGAAAGATTAAAGCCCAGCCCTCTAGCAGAAAGCCCCTCGATTTGGGTTTATCCTGTTTCCTCACGCCCTGACTCGGGGGTGGCCCGTGGCAGGAATACTGCAGAAGGGGTGCTGCATTCTTCCTATAGCTGCCCACCCTAGACCAGGCCACTTCCCTCGGTGCCCTTCCTGTCCCTTTGCAGCACGTGATCCAGGTGTCCTCTGCTAGGCGTCTCCAAGGTCAAGTTACTCTTTTCCTCTTTGCAATTGGGAGATGATTGGGGGCGTGGTGCTTTGAAGTGTCTGCATCCCAATCTGCATCACCTTTTGTTTATTCATTTAATTTTCTTTATCTTTATCTTCGTGGCATCATTGTTTCTTATTTTAATGCAGTGAGTTACAGCCTGTTGCTGCCTTTATTTTTTTAATATAGTCTTATTGAAGTACAGCCATTTTTTTAACATTTTTTATTGATTTATAATCATTTTACAATGTTGTGTCAAATTCCAGTGTTTGAAGTACAGCCAGTTTACAGTGTTGTGTCAGTTTCTGGTGTACAGCACAATGCTTCAGTCCACATAGGAACATACATACATTCGTTCTCATATTCTTCACCAGTAGGTTACTACACGATAATGAATATGGTTCCCTCTACTACACAGTGTAAACTTGTTGTTTATCTATTTTATATATATTAGTATCTGCAAATCTCGAAATAAAGGGATAAACTAAATTTATCCCAGTAATTTATTCCAATTGCCCCGACTCCATCGGGACTCTGACTCTCTGTGGGGTCTCAGAGCCACCCTTGGGCTTGCTGCCCCACTCTGGGCCACCATAGCCATCCACACCCTACCCCCTTCTGTGGTTCTCTCCTTCGCTCTGCCTTGCCTCTTGGCTTTGTTGAGGAAGAGGCAGGAGAGGAGTTGCTGTCTGAGTGGAAGTGGAGAGGGAAGTTAAGTGGAAAATCCATGAACACTCACAGGTCATGAGCTTGACAGTCATAGAGGATGGTGAGCCATGAAGAGAAATGAGGAGGTTGAGAAGAAATGGTGATGTATCTTGGCTCCGTGAGTTTTACAGTTGCAGACTCCCTCTGATTGGACGAGTTCTCCATACAGGCGGAAGTGTTGATCTGGAGGTGTGGGAGGCCTCCTCATAGAAGGCACCTATGGAGGGGCCAGCATGGGTGCTCCCTATGGAGAGGGTGTACATACGACTCAAGGACAGTTGAAAGTACATTTGCTTGGACTTGGGAGGAACAGAACCCATTTAGGAGATGAGCAGCACATGCTAATAAAGGAGACTGGAAGTTGTCTGGACAATCAAGACAGCGCCAAGTCACGGATGCCCAAGGGAAGAACCACGGAGTCTTAGAATTTCCAGGTCAGAAGGGTTCTAAGGCTGTGTGTAAACCCAGCCTTCCTAAGGGCGCCCATACTGAAGCTGCGGCCCAGGGAGGTGATAGGGCTTTTCTAGTTCCATTCAAAGCAGCTGGTGACAGAGCTGGGAGTAGAACCCTGCCCTTTGGTCTAGTACATTAACCTTCCCTTCTGCTAGGAGATGGTGGTTCCAAACCCAGTCAGGGGGCTGGGAAGTCCAGGAAATTAGGTGGAATAGTGGGGGCTGGTGATTTTTCCAGAAGGAATTCTGCAGAGCAGTGGGCATGGGGCTCGGGCCGTGATTGGCACAGGAGTAAGTTAGCAGTGAGGAGGAGAAACCTCGGGGTGTGTGGGGGCAGTGCTTACCCTCTGGCAGGTGTCTGTCTTGTGGTGGAGAGCAAGGGGTCCAGGGAAGGGATGTTGGCACAAAGAAACAGCGGGATGGGAGTCAGAGGGCGGTAGACCCGTGCTGAGACTGAGGTTGAAAACATTAGAGGGGAGGTACTGGATGGGGGCCAAGTCCTGGGAAGGTGGGGAAAGAAGGGAGACAGCAGGTTAGCCTTAGAGTCAGATATTTCCCCACCAGCCGCCACCGGTGTGCATAAGCAGTTGCTGGTAGCTCGTGTCACTGTTTGACAGACACGGAAACTGCAACTCAGTTGGTGTACGTGATTGGCGTGAGGCCGCAGAGCAGAGGTGGGTGAAGAAACACGTACTTAAGCTACAGAAGATGAACGTTGAATGCCCTGGAATAATAGGCAGGTGGCTCTTTTACAAGCATAACTCAGATTGGGTGGTGGATCTAAAGCCCGGTGACTGTGTCTCAGTGCAAGCAGCCTCAAGTGAAATAACTTAGGGTCTAAAAAGCACTAAGTTATTGGGCTCCCGACTACCTTAGTGAATATCTTGTTTCTTCCTGCTCATTCCTCACGCTGACCTTTCTGGGGCTCAGACGAACCAAGCCTCCTTCTTTCTGGGGGCCTCTGTGGTTACTGGCCCCTCTGCCAAGAAGGCTCTGCCTTCACATTTGGGTTTCTTGCCCCTTCTTGTCACTCCGGATGAGCTCTGGTGTCACCCTCTCCAGGAGGCCTTCCCTGGCCACTTTATTTAAAGTGGTGACACCCCCCATCTCCTAACACATCACCCTCCTTTGTTGTCTTCATAGTGCACACCTATCAGAAGTGATCCTTGTTTACTTCACTTCCCTAATTAGAATGTGAATTTCCTGGGAGCAGGACCTCAGGCTGTTCTGTTTCACCAGTACATTTGCCATACCTAATACAGTGCCAGGGTACCCTGTGGATGTTCAGTAAATCCTGATGGACTGAATGCATTGGTTGGAAGAGGGGCTTGGGGAACAGGTATATATCAGGGGTGACGAGATAAGTGTTGGTGATTGTGTGAAACTAATAAAATTATCGTTAAGTAATGCTGAGAGTTCTGCTGGGTTTAGCAAAAATTGTTGTGACCTCTCAGCATATTTTTAGGGATTTTCACAAAATAATCAGCAGATGCTGTTCTTGTTTTTTCTAATCTCAGCATAATAGAGCAGTTGGTAAGGGTGTATTCCAAGCTGTATGGTGACACTCTTAGTCTTCATTATGAGGTCATTCATTTAATTTCAGTTTATAAACAGTAACATTTTCTCTCTTGGGTGTACAGTTCCGTGAGTTTTGACAAGTGCAGAGTCATCGAACCACTACCCATCCAAGATGCAGAATAGTTCTGTCACCCACCACAGTTCCTTTGTGTTGCCCCTTCAGTAATTCAGCCCCTCTCCTTTCTCCCAAACCCTCCATTTATACACTCCCCATCCCATAGTTTTGTTTTTTTCTAGATTGTCATAAAAATGGAACCATACTTTATACAGCCTTTTATTTCTGGGTTCCTTCATTTAGCATAATACACTGGAGATTCATCCGTGTCACTGCATGCACCAGCAGTTCGTTTCTGTTTAGTGCTGAGTGGTCTTCCATTCATGGCCTGTACCGTAGTTTGTTCGTCCCTTCACCTGTTGGTGGACATTTGGGTTGTTTCCAGTTCGGGCTATTTCAAATAAAGCTGCTCTAAACATTCACATGCAAATCTTTCTATGGACCTGTGCTGTATTTTTATTCCAGGAAATACCTGCAGCTAAAATGGCTAGATCATACTTTAGGTGTTGGTGTCTGGTTTAATTTTGAAGAGAGAATCAAATTGTTTTCCAAAGTGGTTGTACCATTTTACATTCCCATTAGCAGTGTACGAGAGTTCCGGTTGCATTCCATCCGTGCCAACGTTTGAGAGAGTCAGTCTTTTTAAGTTTAGACATTATAACAGTACTGATAACCCATTGTGGTTTAAATTGGCATTTCTCTAGTGCCTACATGATACTGAACATCTTTCCAGTGTGCTTAACTACCATCCATATACTTTTTCATGCCTGTTAACTCTTTTTCCCATTTTGATTGGGTTGCTTTCTTCTTTCTGAGTTCCATTATCAGCGTATTTTAATATAAGCTTTTTGATGGAAGACCTAGACCTAAGAGCAAAACAGCTTTGTAAATTCTGTGTTGGCAGAGGGGAAAAAAATAGGCAACTCTCAAATTATTTAGCACCTACTATGTTCTTAATGTGGGCGAACAAACCAAATGAATGGGAAGCAAACCAAACGTCTCCCCGGTATTCGCATCTCACTGGGGGAGAGGACTCACATGAGTCTATACAGCCTTTTTGTTGTTGTTGTTGTTGTTCCCTAATTATGTGTTTGGTTGTGTGAGGCAGTAAGAAGAGTTACCAAAGATTAGAAAAGGAAGAGTTTCATGTGGGCTAGAACACAGGAGGTGAGATTTCAACTGATGTTTGTAGATTGCTGGTGTATGGTGAGGAGTGCAGAGGTGTTACAGAAGGAAGTAATGGCACAGGTCACGTGTGTGTGCACAGGACAAACAAGGCCTGCTTGGATGGGGTTAATGGTAACTGGGGAGCACCAGACTGTAGAAATCTGAATGCTAAAAAGAAGTGTTTGGCATTTTTAACATAGTACTAGCAAACATTTTTCTTTTAAACCTGGAAAGGATATAAAAGGGTAGAAAAGTCAATCTGGTAGGAGAGATAGGAAACAGGGACAGAAACTTTAAAAAGCAGTTGGGAGGCTATGATGTTGGTAATTCAGGCTGAGTGGCTGGAACGGAAGACAAGGGATAAGTATTGGATGGTTTACGGGAAGAGGTCATTTCAGGCCAGATTATCTGCCCTCAAGCCTGTTTCTTTCCCCCTGTGCCACCAAACCACTGTGTGTTAACAGCCCTACAAAAAGAGTTGCAAAGAGTATAGGGAAGAAAGACACAGCTTTATAGTAACGAGGAGGAAATTGAAGCATCATCATGACTTTTAAAAGGAGCAAAAGAGTTTTGTTATTTGGATGAAGGTCAACCTGATCATTTTGATACCAAAAGAGAATGCATTTTATTAGACTAGGGGGAAAATATCCCCGGGAAATGGAAACAGGAAGAGCCAGCTCCTGGTTTGACTAAGTTGGAAAGCAAGCCAGTGAAAGATTATGTAAGTGAATTAGAAATGGTGACATATGGAATTCTGACGTACATACAAGGATGTGAAGGAACAGAGGAGTCTCAGCTCGTCTGATAGTCCATTTATTATGTCCTCAGGTCAATGGTGTTTGAATTCACAGTGCCTTTTTCAGAAGTGGAAACATGCTTATTTTCCTCTGTCCTGTGGTAGAGTTTGTATTTACTTAAAAAATATTTTTCTGATAAGTTCGAGAAGAGATTCTGAGTGCAGCGTTTGGGAGGGTAGAGAGGTGAAGAGCAGATGTTCTTTTATTTCCTCCCCTTCGGATGGTCACTATGTTTTTGAAATGGAAATTGTGTTCGGAGAGGCTTTTGTTCTTGGAAGCTTTAAGGTATGACTGAAGAATTTATGGTCCTACAATAAAGTATTTTTTTTTCCCTTCCTTTCTCTGTCATTTTCAGACCCCGTTGAGGTAAGTGTACCTGTGGAGTATTCCTCTGAGACTTCTGGAAGCATTTTGTGTTTCTGTATGTGGCAGAAATATGATAATTTTGTTGACATATACGCTGTATTTTGGACTTGGTTGCTATGATTCAGGTGAAAACAGCAGTCTTTTCCCCTCCTAAGTACTGTTGTTTTTTTGTTTGTTTGTTTGTTTTTTTTTTTTGAGAACTGGAGAAATACTAAACATAGCAACCTTTCGTGGTGAAAATCTAAAGCTGATAGCTCTTACATGTGCATGACTTCTGAAACATGAGCTCCATGGGTGGTTCTTCGATGTCTATCAGCAGGGACCCCCTATTTTTGAGCCAATGTTCATTTAAAAAGGCAAGGATTTTTGTAAGAGGGTATAATTGCATGAACTGTGCATTTTTTGAGGGATGAATTTGTTGCCAGTACCCAAGAATGGAAGAAGTAAAGAATAGAAATCTTAAGTGTCAAATATGGTCTAGCCTCTGATTTCATAACACTGATGAAATATGCTTTTTTAAGAAATTTGATTCTTGCCAATTCTACTGTAGCAGAAATAATCAAATTTAGTATGATGAGGGTTTTAAGGAAAGTAGACACAATTTTTAAGAAATCGATATTTTATCCTAATGGGGGAAATGACTGTCTCAGAGTCCCTGCACAGTCAGCCTCTTCCAGACACGTAACTGATGGAGAGCATGCTAAGCCTGAGTTACATAAGGCTTTTCATCAATGAGGAATGATAAAAGTTTGATTGTCATACTATTTTTAGACAGTGTTTATTTCAGTTGCTTGACTTTAAAAGGGGGTGCCCTTCCCTGGTCCTTGGCCCAAGAGAGACTGTACAAGACAGAAAACATGGAGACTTTTAAAACAGGCATGCACTGCTCCCCAGAAGTAACTAAATGAAGTACCAGTTCTGTTTACTGAACTGCCTGGAATCTGAAACAGCGATGCATGTTACTCCTCGGAAGTTCGGGAGATGGACGTGGTGATGGTTGTGCAACAATGTGAATGCCCTTATTTACACTTAAAAATGGCTGAAATAGTAAATGCAATGTCATGGCTCTTTTATCACAGTAAAAATAGCACTTAATCCTAATAAAAATGGGGTTGCCTTGCACTGATGAAGTAAGATTGCGAGGTGCACTGCAGGTGCAGTGTGTGAGCCCCTCCAAGCAGAAAGGAGGCAGGGACTGGTCATCCTGAACATTGACTCTTCTGCACTAATATAGACAAGGTCATGTACGAGCTGTGTTCAGGACTGATTGCCACTCAACAACCATTTTTTAAGCACTTAAATCTGTCAGGGCAGAGTCTTGGGTGTATGGTCAGAGCAAGAATGGGAACTTCTCATCCTTCAGAATACCCAGTCTAGACACAGACACAGCCACGATCCCATTGCATATTCAACTGTGGTAAGAGCTCTTCTGGAGGCCCCATGTAATGTTTTAAGAACATGGGAAAGAACCACTTAGAAAATAAATATTCATTTTATTAATAAAATTACATGATGGCTGTAAGTGAATTTAGTATGATTCGTCAGAACTCTTGATTTGTAAACAGCACAGGAAACCATCTCATGCTAGTTTAAACAAAACAGAATCTCTTGGCTCGCAAAAATGGAAGAAGTTCAAGGGGGTAAGCCTCAGCTTGGCTAGATTCCAGGTTTTAAATGGTGATATTATAAATTTCTTTGTCTCTTCATCTGTTGGAGCGTTTTTCTTTTTATTTCAACTCTGTGCTTGGGGGCTATGGCCAGCATCACTCTGGGCTTGAGTTTTCATTAGTTATTGATCCTGGTGAAAGGAACTGCTCCTTTCTTAATAGATTCTGATTGGCCAGCCTTGGTTCTCATGTCCAACCGTGAGTTAGATGGTGCCTGTGTGTACATGTGTGCCCGTTGGGGTGGGTGCTTGGCCTCACCCAACCCTGTGGACTAGGAACACAGCAAGATGGGTCTCCAGAGTGTTCTGGGCAAACAAAAACTGTACTACCCATCGTTTCAAAAGCTGATCATACAGTTAGTTATTAATTATCTTTTATTTAAGTAGAAATGTTAACCACGATACTTGAGTCTCCAAGCATTATCATTAATAAGAGTCTTCTAGTATTAAAGTAAACTACCTAGTAATAATGAGAACTTGTGAAGGATAGAAAAATGATGAATGGGAAGGGTCAACGCAATATGTTTTTAGAGGGAGAGAAGATCTGACGGTTTTTTTTCATGGAGTACATTTATAGATGCTTCAATGATGAGAAAAATTTAGCAGTAACAAGAGTGTGTTCCCAAAACAATATATGCATATTCAGTCCCACTCTCTGATACATGGGGAAGAATGAGCATTAATATAACTCTAAAAGGTTCAGTAAATTGACCCCATTAGTAAGTGTGTCCCTAGACCATCCAGAACTAGTTATCATTGCCTGTCTAGGAGCACCTAAGAAGTGTCTTATATTGTGTTTTCTTTGGCCTGTTCATTGGGAGCCTCTGCCATTCTTGGTATATATATTTGTTTTCTCAGTGTGGAAGGATTACTAATAGAATGAACCTCTACCTGTTCACCAGTATAGTATATAGGGTACTTACGCATATAATTTTGCATATGGCTTCAGAGGATTCATGGATCATTTCATGAACCCTTGGATTGCAGGTTGAGAACCACTCCTCCTGGTCATTGTTAAAATATACATCACTAATAAAAGGGAACTACAGTGATCAACTACCAGTAGGTCATTTATCATTGAAAATGCAACTTGAATTGTGTGTTTGACAGTAATGCTAGATTGTACATTTGGTCACATTGTCTTATGTGGTAAATATTTATGCAAGATGGCTCTATGGGCCGAAAAAATTCCATGAAGGAGGGAAGTGGTCTATATAAGCAGGCCAGAGATATCAGTTGATCTGATTAGTTGATATCCAAAAAGTCGAAAAAGATGAGGATCAGTAAGTTCACAGATACTGACAGGGAGAGATAGCATTGTTTACAAAGGATATAATCAGAAGCCAGAGTAATCTTGGTAAATGGCAGATAATGCCAGAAATGAATATATGGGAGAATGGTGGTGGCTAGGAAGGCCAACTTTGAGGTCATACTTCCTCTTGTTGCCTGACCCTCGGCAAGTTTCCTGACCTCTCTGTCGGTGAGTTTCCACATCTTTAGGAGCGTGGCAATAATAGTCCTTACCTCCTAATGGCTGTAGGACATGGATCTGACCTGGTCCATATCAAGTGCTAGCATACTGTGTGTGCTCAGTGGAAATCCTACTGCTTACCATTCTTGTTGACTTTTATTAATCATTTCAATTAGAAATAGAGGAATAGGAACAAATAGGAACTCCATGCATGAATAATTGCTCATGTGAAAGTATGACCTAAGAGATTCCATCGCAAAAAGAATTAGCACTGTAGATGTTAATAAATTCAACCACAAAACTAACATTATTTCAGAGTGAGGAAATCCTCCCAGTTCTTTGTGCCCTCCTGAGATCCTATTGAGAGCTCTATTCTTCTCTGAATTCCAAAAATAGAGATTATTATGAAGATAGTTTAGACTAGTGATTCTCAACTCTTTTTTAAAAGCAATACAAATGAAGATTAATATTCGCATATATCACATACTCCGTGGCAGATTTGATTTAAATGCAGTTGTGTGGGTATGTGTGTGTGGGCAGCAAAGCAAATAGCACCATGAGCTTTTTGTTTTTGTGGTATTCATAAAAATCAATGCTCGGCATAAACACATTATTCACTAACAGTTGCTTATTATGGGCTGCAGCATAGATCAGACAGGCTGCATAGTGATAGACTCTGAGGGTTTTAACTTCCATCTCTTTTCCCACCTGTGAAAAACATTAGAATGCAAACTGAGCGAGTGGCTTTATTGTAGGAAGAATCATGGACCTATTTGTTCTGTGTTTCTATTTTAACAGTAAATAATTCACAAACGTCAATGTCATTATCATTAACAAACTACACGGCGCACAGATCGTGCCCTGTGGTGTAGTACTCAGGTCTAAGGGAAATCCTGAGAAGTCAGTAAAAAGTCACAATCCCTCTGTCCTCCACACAGTTAAAATCACTAACTATAATAATGCAATTCAAGTATGAGAACTGTTAAGCTGATGATACCAAATATACAGTTGCTGTCTTCTTTGGACAACAGAATAAAACAAGAAGAAATCCTGTTAGGGATTTAGATCAGCTATGAAAAATCTGCTGCCTTTATATTATTTTTAAACACTGGGCTAGAATTATTGTTCAGCGAAGGCCCATGACAGCTTTTACTCTGAGTTTTTGAAGGTAAGGATAATTTTCATGGTTGAGATATGGCTTTTGATGTGACTGTAACCAGGGATGGAAGTGTCTTAGATTATGACTTTTCCTCAGATGGAGTCATTCTGTTGTAATAAGTCAGCATATAGTCACTGTCTAGTCTGAAATCTACATGAGGATGAAAACATATTATGTAAAAACCATCAATAGTATCAAGTCTCTGCAGTTCCACTGTGCTGAAGACTTAATGCCAGCACCATTCACCGGGTGGTTTCCAGGTTCTCTGGAATAGAACCTCAATCGAGAAACAACATTTAGTTGATCACATATCCGACTCCTGGAGAGGGAAGCACTTTATAAGACCAGAGTGATGGGAGAAAGCTCACACACATAAGCTGAGCATTGTGATTACATAAAAATTCAGAACGCCTATGCACCAAATAAAATTAAGACGAAAGATAGGGAATGGTGATTAGGTTAATTATCTCTATATTAAGAGCTAATACAAATCAATAAGAAAATCATGGAGACTTCTAGTAGGGGTGGGGGAGGGGAAAAAAAAAAAGGACATGAACGAGACAGCTCAGAAAGAAACCAATACAGACAGAGTGTGTGAACTTCTAAACTGTTGAGTCATGCTAGTAAGTAGAGAGATGGACAGTGAAAGCCAACAAGTAGGTAGCGTTTTTCATCTATCAGATTCCCCGGGAGGAGAACAATTGATTGGGGAGATGGATGCCACTGTGAAGCCTGTTAACTGGGAGCATAAAGAGAGACGAGTAATTTGGCAGCAGGTACCATCCGAAGTCCTGTGATGTAATTCCAGAGCATGGACCCTCCTGCCAGACGGCCGTGTGTGCATCTCAGCTTTAACACTTACTGGCTGTGTGATCTTGGGCAAGTTACTTCACCTCAGTGTTCACATCTGTAAAATGGAGATAATCATAGAATTTATCAAATAGAGTTGCTATAAGGGCTCATTGAGTTAGTATTTGTAAAGTGCTTAGAAAAGTACGTGGCCCGTAGTAAGCCCTACATGAGTATGTTTGCTTTATGATTATTACTATTCATTATCATTGCTTTTATGTACCTCAGAAGGTCCAATTTCTAGGACTATATCATCCAGAAATTATGATGCATGTGGACAGAGGTTAGCGTACAGTGGTGTTCATTTTAGCATAACTTATAAAGATTTAAATAGCCTTTTTTCCTAATGAATTGGGGGTTAGCCATATCATGGTAAATTTATTTATTTTTAAAATTATTGTGTAATATATGCAGTCAGTTCTATGGAGAAAATTTAATAACATGGGAAATCATTAAAATCTAATTTTTTTCATTTAACATATATGCAACTGTGTTTACAGCATTTGTATATGTACTTAAATACGTGGGCATTTCATTCTCAGTGGACATAAATGTGTGCATTTCATTCTCAATGGAAGGAAAAGTCTCAACATTAGAAGTGGTTATCACTGAATAATCGGATTTCTGCTTTGTTAGTTTTCCTTTTTTGTGTTTATCAAATTTTCTATGATGAAGATTGTATTATTCCACAGCAAAAAAAATAATAATAATAATTAAAAGTGCACCAGTAATGATTGTGAGAATATAATGTATCTCTCACATATCAGAGCAAGAGCACCTCTGCCTCCAGGTGGCACTGCCATTTTCACAGAGAAGTGAGGAATTCTGGGCTGATGGGCATTTTGTTACATTCTGATCCATGCTTGATGGGTGTGTTTGCTTGTTTCCAGACCAGCCCTCAAAGACCCAGGTGGTTGTGGGAGGGAGAGAGGTGGGCAGCCCTGCACATGCCCATCAGAATGTCATGCTGTTTCTTGCAGGTTTTGCCTGCTTCCAGATTCTCTAAGGTTGTAGGACCATTTGTTGTAACAGTCCATTAAAACTACTTGAGAGTAAATTAAATTGTTATGTTTATAATTATCTGAATAAGCAAGCATGATGGATAAAGCAAATGTTTCATAATATGGTTTATTTCCTAAGCTAATAAAGAAGCCCAAGAGCTATTAGAGCAGAATTAAAAATATTGCATAAAAACATCCATTATCCTCGCATTTATTTCCCTTCTACCTTAATGATCTTTATTCTTATTCCACCGTGAGTATCCCAGTTTTATCAGACCTGACATCTGACCCTTCTGTTCCTTTGACTATCAGAATGCTTCTTTCAAGGTACTTAGATGGACAGTCCTTTGATTTTTCTTTTCCTTTCGTTTGTTTGTTTGTTTGTTTGTGTGTTGTGCCGTTCTCACATAACTGACCCATTTAGCTTAATGATATGAAAAATAGTTAGATGTGAATAAACAGAGTTTTATTTATTAGTTGGGATTAGGTGATCATTGGAAACTTTGTAAGCCTCATAGATTTCTTTTTTTGTTTGTTTGTTTTGGTAGGCTGCTCAGTTGCAAAATATTTTAAAGATTGACTTTTCTGTGTAAGTATGAAACTTATTGTTTTAAAACCCCCTAATATTGTCATTAATGTCATGATTTGGAATTAGTCTGCTGATGGTAAGATGCTATATTTGTTGAGGCTCTGATGACCTATGGAAGTAGTGACTTGTCTAGATTTGTATTTATAGTCATTCAACTGTTATTGATAAGTAGTATTTGTGATAAAAACTAAATTTTTCATGAGACAAATTACAAGAAAATTAATTCATACATACATTTCCTTTTGGAATCTTTCATGTTTAACATCTGTTAACATATGACAAGTTATATTCTGAGAGACCTTAATGTATTTTAAGTTTAACCTACTGGTAATATCTTTGGGATATATTTTTCCAAAGTGGCATAAAGTTCAGAATAGAATTACATAAGGTAGGCCACAATCAATGTAGATGACAGCTGTCTCCCAGGAAGCTGAATTAATTGAAGCTAACAGATGGCCAACTGATCTAGACTGGGGGTTAGGAATTTTCATGTGATGCTTTTCTATATTTAAAAAATTAAACTACCAAAGATAATAATAATATCCATTTTTTGCCACCTGGAGTTAACATGCTAATTTGTCATTTGTTTCAGATCCTTTCTTTAAATCAGTGGCAAAATATCACACACATGGTTGAAGTTCAAGTCCTAATGGCTCCCTTCCTCCCCTTCCCCTTCTTGTCCTTGCAGAGACAGTCTAAATCAGGAATGTCAGGTGTAGGGGGAGGGTATAGCTCAAGTGGTAGAGAGCATGCTTACCATGCAGGAGGTTCTGGGTTCAATCCCTAGTACCTCCTCTAAAAATAAATAAAGTAAATTAAACTAATTACCCCCCCAAAAAAACTAAAAAGAAAAAGTCAGATGTAGCCCATAGTTTTATCCTCCACACATATATGTGCACTTATTTAACAATTTTACAGAAATGGAATCTTACCCCGGCAAAGTATCTGACAACTTTTGTGATCTGTGCATGATGATGCATTCAGATCTCGTTCATTCCACTTTCATTATTTTATATAGTCCTGTGGCTTACCTGGCTCTGTCTTACTGGGCATTGAGGTTTTTTGCAATGTTACTGCTGACAAAAATAGTGCTGCAAAGACCAGTTTTGTAAATCTCTCCTTATACGCAGGAGCAGGTTTTTCTGTAGGCTGTATAATCAGAAGTAGAATTTCTGGGTAATGGAGAATGTATGTATCTTGAATTTTACAAATTTTACATGATGGGACGGCTGGATGTTTGTGCTGGTTTATATTGTCAACAGCACATGTAAGGTACTGGGTTTCCTCACTTCTGTGTTGATGCTTTGCTCTGTGAGTAGGAAATACTGTCTCATCTGTAATTTAAGTGTGAATCTCGTTACTAGTGAGGGTGGCGTGTTTTCCCAGGTATATCAGACTGGGTTTCCCCTTCTGTAAATTGCTGTTCATATCCTGTTTCCCCAGATTTATTTTGGCTTGTCTTCTGTTTATTGATTTCTGACAGCGATTAAACCGTGCATTAAACTTTTGGTTATGTGAGTCGAAAATATGATCTCCCAGTCTCTGTCCTGTTTGTTAACTTTGTTATGGTATTCTTCATATAGATGCTTAAAGTTTTGATGCAAAATTTCATTTTTTTCTTAAGGCATGTGCTTCATATATATGCTTTGCCCAAGAAATCCTCCCTTACCTTAACATTCATGTAAAGATATTTTCTGATACATGCTTTCTGTAGTATTTGTTTTAAGTCTCAAAGTTTCTTGCAGTAGTTGATAAAGGAATTTATTTTTCAGAAATGCAGTTACTCTAGGAAAGGATCTGTTGCTGTTACCAGGATCATTTCCTACGATATTTAAGGAGCTAAGAACATAAAACAGTCACACACTGACTTAACCAAGAGCGAATGCCACACAGCTATTTAGAAGTGTTTTCCAATAAAACCGGATAAAACACAGAAGTCAGGGTTGTTTTTATTTCTGATTTGGTTTGGAGGTTCTAATATTTGTGAAAATAATATGCTGGTGTGGGAAGACGAAACAGGAAACTTCTGATGATCACAGTTACTCTGCAGTTTTAGATTATCATCATAAACTTCTTTGGAAATAAATGTAAGGCAACACAGACTGGAAAAGCTCAGACGGTATAAATTTGGGCTCTCTTCTTTCAGTGTAGTTTGTCACCTGACATACGTTGGTCGCCTTTTGGGCGCGATCCCTAAATAAGACACTTATATTCACAGTGCTGTGGTCTGGGTCCCAGAGGGGATCTCTGTCACTGATTGAAAGACAAAAATCACACCTTTTTAGAAACTATAAGTAAAAGAATGCTTATAAGACTGGAAAGTGCTGGAAATTGAGTTTTCGAGGCTGCAGTTGGTGTTGCCATTATAAGGCTTTCAGACGAACCTATTTTTCCTTCCTAAGAAGGGAAAGAACTTTTTTTTTAACCGTCTTTCTCCACTTCTCTTGATTCTGCCTCTCTCTTCAATTTAAATTACCAATAGACACTGCCTGCATTTTATCATCGAAAGGCTAAATCTGAATCCCCAAACTGTGACTACTTAGCCAAGAAACTAGTTAGAATTCCAGCTTGATCTTTTTTTATTTCACTTATGTATTCTAACACAATTTCAGTCTTCTGAAATTTAACTAATTTGCACCACACTTTTAGGAGTAAGTCAGTCCTAAGAAAATAAGCAATTAAATGTAAGGGATTCGTTGCTTTCTTGACAGTGAGAGCGGCATCACTGCACCCACCCTTCCCTGCAGAGAGGAAACTGTCCTGTTGGTGGACACATGGCAGCGGTCAAGCCTGCCTTCAGTGTTGCCCAGGGACCCATCTCCGCTGCCATGTGGTTTCCGAGCATGAGTCTCTGTAGGAAAAAAAAGAAAGAGTTAGGGCTAGGAGACAGGTGTGCTGTCCCTGCTTTGCTGATGAGAGACGGATGCTTTTACCAGGCTGAGTAGCCTGGTCCAGATCACACAGTAAATATAGAACTGGCCTCACAGCCCAGCTCTGATGGATTCTGAAAACCCTTTTCTTCTCGATACTGTTTTCCTAATTAAAATGAGCAGTGGTTTTATAATTGTATGACTTTATGCATGAGTGGCTTCTCAGATGCCTACTTGGGAAGAGGTGGAGTCGAAGAGGAAAAGCCAATGGGGCTCCTCCGTCTTGCTGTGTGCCTGCAGAAGAGGCAGGGTGGAGGAGAAGAGGATATTTATGACCGCATCCCTGAAGACCAATGTTTGCTTGTCTAATAGTTAAGCTTGTGGATGCAGGTGGTACCCTACATAAGTGTCTTGTGATGTGACATTGTCTGAAGACAACATAAGTAAGGCTACACTGTCCAGAAGGTTGGAAGATGGGTCTCAATAGCATTGTGCTGAGTTTTTTTAAAAAAAGAGGAAAAAGCAAAAGCAGATTGTAGAGCAGTGAGCAATATACATCACGATGATGCCATTTGCATGTAAATTTTAAAGTGCGTCGGATGTGTCCATTTATTTGTGTCTGTGTGTATAATGAAGTATAAACATGATCAGCAACAAAGATATCAACCATTCTTTAACTAATGCTTGCCCCTGGGGAAGGAGGGGCAGACAGAGACATCACCCTCGTCTGTAATATTTTCATTTTATATTTGAAAAATATGGATTTCATAATTGTTGGCATCTTAGAAATCTAGGCGGTAGATATGAATGTTTTGCTATTTGTTTATATTCTTGCTTCTACTTTTCTGTATTTGAATTTTCTGTCCCCGGTAACCACCACAACAAAACGTGATCTTAAACCAGGAGGATTTGCTACTGATAACTGCCTCCAAACAAAACTATTTTTGACCGAGGACTAGATAGTTCCTTTGATTCTTTGTTTGGGCCATTGAAAAGAGAAGAAACCTGTGTGTCCAGCCAAAAGGAGAGGCATTCAGCTTTTCTGGCCCAAATTAAAAATACATAGTTGGGACGTAGCAAGAAACTACAGTTTAGGACCCTCAAACTGGGTAAGGTGACGTTGAATTGAGAGCTGGAATACCGAAGATTATCTGAGACTTCCTTGTATGAGTTGGTTTGTGGCTTTGGTGGCTGTCTGTGTTCTGTAACTCTGTGAGCTCTGGCAGCAATCTGTAAAAGCACACCGTGTCACTACTCCTGGCCAAATAGTGTGTGACACTATTGTACTCTGTGGGCACATAAGTGATAGAAGTAAAACCTCCATTATGATAGGTGAGAAAGAAATCTAGATGGCCATTCTGCAAGTACTCACAGCTTGGAGTGACCCTTTTTTTCCCTCTTAGTCTGATGGTCAAGTTAACTCACAGGTAGGCATGAAAAATCATTTCTCGGAGAGATGGTGAAAGGCCCCTCACCTATATAGGTAGGTCACAAGACACTGTGTTTTAATTTTATTTGTGTATCTTAAACGTTGATTTAAGCTTCTGCAAGTTAAACTAAAGTGTGGTGTTAACTGTTCCCTGAATTAAGTCTCTCTAAATTTGAAGCCTATGAACTCCCGTTATTGCTCAATTAAAGGAGGAGATGCTGTGAACTGAGGATTGGTGAATATCTGATTTGTTATCTTGTAGACGATGGTCTGGTCTTGGTGCCTTCTCTATTCATAGCCTCATTTTAAGAATGGACTCTTGTTGTAAACTCTATTAATAGATAATTTCAGCACCGTCTCATTTATTGGAAGCACAGGTCACCTGATTTGGAATAGCGTGGGTGAGAAGCAGCCAGCTGGTTTGAGGTGAGCTTAGTTCAGGAAGCAATTTGGTTACTGCTTCTATTTCATAATAACAGGACATTTCCACACCTAAGATTATTAGCAGATTTTCTGAAACTTCTGACAGGATTTTTGAATTGGACAGTCCATAAATTGAGAAATGAATAAACATAGGTTGTTCTTTAAACAGTTTCTTTTCCTTTATGTTAAAAATGAGGTAGCCCTTTAAAAGTACCTAAATTTTGTTGTGACTTTTACTTAGTGGTTTTTATGGAAAATATGTGAAGTGCAGATTTTTGGAATTTATGTAAATTTTTTTATACAAGTTAGGAAAGGTTTTTAATATAAGATTTTTAAAACTTTTTTAAAAAATTGAAGTATAGTTGATTTACCATGTTGTGTTAATTTCTGATGTATTGTGATTCAGTTGTACACATATATATTCCTTTTTATGTTCTTTTTCATTGTAGGCTATTACAAGGTATTGAATATAGTTCTCTGTGCTGTACAGTAGGTCCTTGTTGTCTATTCTGTATACAGTAGTTTGTATCTGCTAATCCCAAACTCCCAATTTATCACCACCCACATTTCCCCTTTGGTAACTGTAAGTTTGTTTTCTATGTCTGTGTCTGTCTCTGTTTTGTAAATAAGTTCATTTGTGTCTTTTTTTTAGATTCCACATAGAAGTGATATAGATGGTTTAAAGGACTTTATAGACATTATGTCATTTAGGCTCACAACATCTTTTCTCATGTGATTGATGATAGGAATAGTCTTAAACCCTCTATTATGTAGAGGGGAATTTTGGTAAAGAGAAAGTATGTTTTCCTTAATGTCCTAAGGAAAATCAGTGGTAAAAGCAGAATTTAGGAGGGTAGGAGTAGGAGAAATGGGGTCAGAAGGTACAAACTTCCAGTTATAAAATAATTAAGTCCTGGGGATAGAATGTACAGCATGGTGACTAGAGTTAATACTACTGTAGTGCACATTTGAAAGTTGCTAAGAGAGTAGATCTTAAAAGTTATCAAAAGCAAAAAAAATTGTTAACTATGTAAGGTAGTGGATGTTAACTAGACTTATAATAATGTGGTGATCATTTCATAATATATACAGGTATCATGTTGTATACCTGAAACTAATATAATGTTATATGTCAATTATACCTCTATTTAAATAAAAAAAAAAAACAGAATTTAGGACTAAGTAAGTAAGTTACTTTCCTTGGAACATTTTACCATGAACTAATTTAAGCTATGGTAGTTGAAAAGAACACCTAGATGATCATATATATATATATATATATATATATATATATATATGTATTTTTTTTTAGGGTGTGTGCTCAGAGATGCTTTTTAAAAATTTTTTAACATCTTTTATTGAGTTATAGTCATTTTGCAATGTGTCAAATTCCAGGGTAGAGCACAATTTTTCAGTTATACATGAACATGCGTATATTCATTGTCACATTTTTTCCACTGTGAGCTACCACAAGGTCTTGTATATATTTCCCTGTGCTATACAGTATAACCTTGTTTATCTATTCTACATATGCCTGTCAGTATCTACAAATTTTGATTATCATATATTTTTACATGAAGTTTAAATATAAATGGGAAGTGTATTTCAATTTTAATGATATATTTTCAGTTGGCACTTTATAATCTCAATTTATAAAATACGAACCTAGAAATAGACTTCTTGACTTAATAATCAGAGATAATTATTTAGGTAATTCTTTGAAAAATGGAAATAACAGTTAAAATGTACTTACTGTAACTGGAGAAATGTTCCATCTGAAATACTGGAGTGTAGGTTTACAAGTTTTGAGAAAAACAACATTGTGGCAGTCAAAATAAGGGTGGAGGCTAGTGGATAAATCCTTGGGAATGTACAGCTACCCCTGAAGGCAGCAACCCAGCAACCCCTGGGTTATTAAAATTAGGTTCCAAATAGTTCATGGTCCTGAACAGCTTATGGCCCATGATAAGGAAAAACACTCTCATCGAGAAAGAAGAGAAAATATAAATGGCTAATAAACGTATGAAAAGATGTTTTATCTCACTCTCAAAGAAATATAAATTAAGACTGTAAGAATCTGTTGCTTGCTTTCCATATTGATAACAATTTTAAAATAAGTTACTTTTTTTTTTTTGAAATGACAGATGCAGTTATGCTTCTAATGAGGTACAAACCTGGATGTCTTTTCTGGAAAGCAGTTTGGCAATGTATTAAGAGCCTCATTGGCTTACTCCTTGACCCCGTATCTCCACTTCTAGGAAACTATCTTAAGGGAATAATGAAAAATGTGGACAAACATTTGTAAAGATTCACTGCAGTGTTAGCAAGACCAAGAAGACAACAGCTAATTGGGGAATTAGTAACAAAGTTTGGTACATTCCTATTATTTGGGACTTTATAGTTATAAATATTTAAAATATTTTCTAATAACTCTCAAGAAATAGGAAAGTATGGAGTGGAGAAGCAGAGTGTAAAATAATCAATACAGCATGATCTTTTCATATATCCATATATATAAAATATACATTTTTAGATGTATTCACAGATGAAATAGATTTATAGATGAAATATACTATTTCTCGGGGTGGAGCTATTATGTGATTTCATTTTTCTTAACACCTTTTTATTCTCTGTTATCTACAATTAGTCTACTGTTTTTACAATCAGGAAATTAAATAGTTAAAACAGCTGCCCTTTTATAAGCAAAGATACTAGCTAGCATTTAAAAAAATATATTCTTTACATTGTAAACTTCTTATGGATGATTTGATTATTTCAACTGAGTAAAAATGACTGAGTTTGATGCTTTGGAGTATAAAGAATATGGTATGCTATCCTGCTTCCAGGATTATAAAACCTGGTGGGAGAGACGAGATAAAACTCTGCTGAAAATCCTACAAGTAAGTTCTCTTGAGTGTCCAGAACCTACCTCTATAGTTATATTAAAATAGAAGCGAGAAATCTAGTTTGTGTTATAACCACCCAATACCTAGCAGTGATCAATAGAAGGACTAATTTTGATCCCTTACTCTAATTCATTGAGGCCTGGTCTGACCCATCTGTGATGACATGTTATATACCCTGCCCCTCTCCCCTTTCCATGTTTAGATTAAAACTTAAAAAAAAAATTTTCTTACAGGTGTGAGTCCCTGCTAGTTCATATGAGACAGCTAATAAAGGAATCGTCTCATTTTTTAGCTAGGGATATGAATTTGGCCACATGTAAGCTTGTCTCCTGCTCAGCACAATAGCAGAAGGAGGGAGGATTCTCTTAAATTTTTTTTTTTTTTAATCTAAAAGTGGTGGCTTCTTAGTTTTCAGAAAGTCATTACTGAGGGCCTGTCCCCAAGTTGTTGGACTTCCCTTTATGTCAATTTGCTAATATAAATTGTTTAGAAGAAAATATTCTAATATTCGTGTTAATATTCTAGATCGAACACTTAAGTAGTAGGTAAGCAGTGATGGAGCAAGGATGTTGATCTGCTGTAGAAGTCAAGTGTGGCATTTTATAACACTGTAGTAATACTAAAATAGTGAAGAGGGCTGCTGTCTAATATAAAACTGGGATGGTGAACTAATTTCTTTAGAAGGATGTATTCCCAGTGAAGTGGGACCTCTGATAGATTTGAGTGATTTACATTCATTTAGATTCATTATGTGCATATGCTTGCAAATCATATTCTAGAACTATGAAAAAGATATTTGGCATGCTTGGAAGTCTGGTGAAATCCTGTCTGTCAGTGGTAATTTATGCAGACTTTAACACTGTTTTCTTTGAAGAATAAGCTGTTTAATGAATGGATCAATACAATTGCACAAAAGTAAACCATCCAATCAAAACTAATTATATGTTTGGGAGGCATGATAAAAATCATTTTAATATGGGAAACTAGGTGAAAAGAGATACATATTTGGGCCCCATATGCCGTTTATGGCCGTAGACTCTGATTTGAACCTTCTTTAGTTGAATAAAATATAGTCATGTGAACTCTGTGTGCAACAGGGTTTTTGCTGTTGTTGCTCGTAGGCTTTATTTGTCCTGTGTTACAGATAGCATCTTCCTGACAGACATCTCTGACTTAGATTACTGTGTAGTGGCGGGGATGGAAATTGCACTGACTTAACATTTGCCTTCTGGTTCTGGATGGCTATTAGTACTGTGACTGTGGGAAAGTTATTAATTTCTGAAAGCCTCAGTTTCCTTGTTTGTGAGAATCGACTTAATTCATTTGGGGGGATTGTAGGGAAGAAATGAAAAATACAGTCAGAGTCCTTAGCATATCCTTGGCACATCTGTAAATGTGAACTGTGCAGATGGTTGCCGTTATTTAATTAAGGTATGTATTTTTTTTTAATTCCTTGGTACTACGTTTTCTTAGACTAAAACATGGAAGTCCAATAATTATGCAACTTAACTTCACATCTCCCTGAGACTGTCAACTGTCAGATTTCAACACAGAGATATGTATCTGTTTGGTGTTTTCCAGATCGCACATCCCGATGGTCAAGAAATCGAAAGTTTTTTTCTTAATGATTATTTTATATAATAATGACTTGTCTTACTCTAACAGTCTTAGCGTTTAATATTTGAAAAATCCTGACTGTCAGTACTTAGGATCCTCTCAGTCAAGATCCCTGGTTCAGTCTTTTGGTGACTTCCCATTGCCCTTAGGAGAAAAAGTCCAAACTTTAACCTTCTCTCTCACAGCACTCTCTCTGCTGAATTTCTTCCAAGTTTTCCATCATCTTTGGGCAGTCTTCCCTGCATCCCTGCCAGCCACACAACCTCCTTGCTCCTCATGTACACCTGACCTGTTAGGACTTCAGGGCTCAGCTTGCCCTCTTCTCCATTAAGAAGGCATTCTGGAGGGGGTGGTATAGCTCAGTGGTAGAGTACATGCTTAGCATGCATGAGGTCCTGGGTTCTATCCCCAGTACCTCCATTAAAAAAAAAAAAAAAAAAGAAAAGAAAAGAAAAGAAAAGAAGGTGTTCCAGACTCTGTGACCTTCAGTTCTCCTTCTGTATCTTATTGCTTCTCTATCAAGCATATATGTTATCAGTACTATGATTCTCAGTCCTACCACTGTTTGGTCATTTTGTATTACTTGTTTCACTGTCCTCCCTTCTAGGACACATGCCACATGAGGACAGCACTTTGTCTCTCTTGCACGTTCTTCTCTTACTGTGATTATTAGCATTTGGAAGTCAGAAACCTCGGAGCTGGAGAGTAGCGACAAGGGCTGCCAGGGGCTGGGGGACTTGGCACCTGTTGGGCAGCTGTTATACCGGCAGATGTGCACACAGGTGCCTCACGGCCTGCCCTTGTATGAAGCAGGAGCTTCCCTTTAAAGACCGTCTCTAACTTCCCATGAGAAACCTTGCATTTGTAAGATGCTTTGGAATTCCAAAGGTCTCTCAAATTTTTGTTAATACAGAGCATTCAAACTTTGCTGGAAAGAGGCAGAGTCTTCTTAGTGTAGGTAAAGTCCAGTTGTAACTAGTTCAAGAACTAGTCAGTATTTCATTGCAGTGGGAATTTTCTTAAACTTGGTAATGCCAGAAGTGAAATCCCGCTTAAGAAATGTGTGTGTGTATACACAAACACACACATACACGTGATGGAATATTACTTGGCCATAAAAATAGTAAAATCTTGCCACTTGTGGCAACGTGGATGCACCTAGAAGGTATTATGCTATGTGAAATAAGTCAGAGAAAAATCAAATATTTATGCTTTCACTTACATGTGAAATCTAAAAAAATAAATCAACGAACAATTAAACAGAAACAGGATTGTAGATCCAGAGAACAAACTAGTGGTCATCAGAGAGGAGAGGGGCGGGGTTATGGGTGAAATGGTAAAGCGAGTTAAGAGGTAAAGTACGGATGCAAAGCACAGCATAGGGAACAGAGTTGCTGATACTGTAATGACTTTGTATAGTGACAGATGTTTATTAGACTTATTGTGATCATTTTGTAATGTATACAAATATCCGTCACTGTGTTGTACACCTGAAACTAATATAATATTTTAAGTCATTATACTTTGATTGAAAAAAAATGAAGTCCCTCTCCGGGGAAGAAATAATTGAAGCCTTTGCTTTGCGCCTCTGTTGTGAATGTGTCCGTAGGAAGAGCTGATGGGGTGCTGTGGCTGCTGGTGGTGGACAGGTCTGTCTTGAGTCGACTCTCCCTTGCCTGGTTCCAGTTTGTGTGTGTATGTGTGCTGCGCGTGTAGTTGGTGAAAGATTTGTAGGATACTTTCACTGTTGGGAGTTTGAGGAGAGAAGGGTGTCGGCTGTAGGTCATGGTCCTCATGTAGCCTTGTGGTGACAGTAGTGTATCTCTCTATCAAAGGCATATTGCATGTCAAATTGTCATTGATATGATTTGTTATTTCCATGTGCTGAGTTTTCTTTAAGCAAAAATAAGTCTGTTTTGGGTTTTGGATATTATATGTGCAGAAGACAATTTCTAAAACATTACTAACTTATTAGAAATTAATCTCCAAGAATATAAAAGATTTGAAACTTAACAGTTCATTGACTTTGTATCCAGAAACAATTTGCTAAAAAAAAAAAAAATCCAATACATGTATTTGGAACCATTTAATTCCTCATATGCATTTTAGTTGATAAGCTTAGAAGATTCTGCTAAATATATGCTTTTATTTCTGGTTATTTTCAGTCAGTTCAATTTGATTAGAATTTTTTCCTTCAGGTAACATTCTGAGAAGGAAATATTGCAAATAATTGTGAATGTGAGTGAAAAACATTACATAGACTTTCATCATTTACTGAAAATATGCCCCTAAGTACATTCTCTCCTTTTTTATTATTTTTTATGCTTTGGTATTATGTTTTAGAATCATGTTATCATTTTCCTTCCAAAAATTCATCAAGATCCATGTATATTAGTTTGAATTTGAATTTCTAGGTGAGATGGTAGATCATAAGTGTTAGAAAATGATTTCTTGAAATTAACAGCATTATGCTAGTGTCATACTTATGCGTGGCTGGAGATCTGAAGTATTTTCTCTATGCATTTTTGTCCACAGATACTTCCCTTCCACATGCCCTCCCACCAAACAAAATACAAAACAAAGGCTCTGGGATCCTTGAGATAATCTTTGGGCAATAGCAAAATTTGGACTGTTTAATATTAGTCTACCTCATTTAATAAATGTGTTCTTAGTCCTCTTTTGTGAACTTAAGTTCCATATGTCATATTTCAAGTTTATTCAGAAGAATTTAATTTTAAATTCTTTGGAATCCTAGAGAAAAATATTATCTAATGTCAATAATCAGTGAATAATTTCTGTTTTGAAATACAAACTCGAGTTTTCAGTTATTTTATGCAGCTATACCAGGTTTTAAGCCTGAGCTATAAAATGAAGACAAATTAGACATGAATTTATATTTGACAAAATAGTTGCAAGTTGAAAGCATCAGAATTACAGATTTTTGAAATCAAATATATTTGAATTTAAAATCTGACCCAGCTTTCTGAGCCTGAGCAAAATATGTAAGTACTTTGACTCTTGGCTGTCCACCCAAGAAATGAGGATGATACTTAACCAAAAAGAGTAGACAAATAAAGATGTAAAGTGTGTTGTAGAATGTGAAAGTATATAAGCTTAACAAATGATCACTGGCCTCCTTTTGATATACATTTAACATAGAAAGTATATGAAAGAGAACTTGCAATGTTTTGGCGTTTGAAAAGACTTCAGAAAATATACCTTCACTTAAAACATAAAGAAACTGGTTATCAGAGGAGGTATTAAAAGTGCTCATATTTTTAGTCTTGAACTTCTACACTGCTGCTTGCTTTCTACTCCATATTATTTAGAACATTTATATTTGCAAACTACTGTGATCAAACCTAGTACAGTAAAAAGTTTGTCTTAATTTCACGGCCTCAGTTTGCAGCCAGTATCTGGCTCTTCATAAAAGTGTGTTTCTTGAAGAATGAGAGTAATTTCTAAAGAATATTCTGACATAAAATTGAGTGACATCATATAGAGAGGGCAGATGTTGAAATCCACCAGAAGGAGATATTTTTTTTCCCCAGTCAGTAAAAAATAGAACATCTCCCTAAATTTCTATTTTCCTTTGGGCCTGATCACCTTGCTTTCAGCACCTGCCTACTTTCTAACGGAAGATTTCCCTTTTAGAGCCAGGAGGGATTTAATCCATAATGGTATTATTACCCAGTAAATGGAAAGCAGACCATAAAAGAGTATAAAGAATTAAGAGCTGGTGGAATAGAGAGACCTCTTTGGCTTTGCTTTTCAGCATCCACTATCTTACTTGGATCTAAAATAGTAATTTACTGAACTATGTATGCAGTTGAAGCTTTATAGTAAAATGAGAGAGGAAGTCTAAGGATTTCGTACTATAGATCATTTTTGTGATTTCAATTTTGTGATTAAACTCTTTGCGTGATACTCATTTTTTCTTTTAGCTTCCTCAAGTGATTAAAAATTATTTCAAGTGCTTTATTATAGATTATATTTTTAAAATCTGTATATATGTATGTATAAACATACATACAAATATATACATGAAATAACTGAAAAATTATATAGAGTAGAAAGTTCCCTATTGCTCCCCACTACCGAAAAATCCCCCTCAAAATTAAAAGAGCCACTATTTGGTATATAACCTTTCAGAGATTTCTCAACGTTTTTTTACCAGTTACTTGTTTGTCTGCAACTACCATTTTTAAGTTATTGGTAAATTTTGGACTTATTTCCATGTCAGGAAGGCCTGTTAAGCCTGTTTTGTTTTCCATTGTATATGTGTTTCAGTCTTCAAAACTTCAAAAGAAATAGATTTGAGGCATGTATTCCTTCATAAAATAAATATTTATTGAATGCTTATCATTTGCCAAATGGGTACTATGGACATTGAAATAAAGATATAGCTCTGTGACCTCAAAGATTTATATAGTGATTTTGTGTGTGTCCATACACAAAACTAGTATAACTTTTGAAGATACTTTCTAATTGCAAATTTAGGAAATCTTACTCAAGACGAGTCCAGTGACTTAGGATCTCTACTTTAGTCTCTGAGGTGCCTCCCTACCAGACACTTCATGTGAATTTTATGTCTACCACAAAACCGGAAACCCAGTAAATATCAGCTTATTGATTTGAAGATAACAGTGTCCCGGCCAAATAGTTCATATTCACTTATCATCTGCTGTGATGTAGATTACTGGTGATGTTTCTCTTATTAAATAGATGGCTTTGCTATTAACAGCTTTACCTTGATTAGCTCCTCCTTTTCCATCTCCAGTTATTCCTAGCTCAGAATAATTACTGAAACGTCATGTAGTTTGGCAGTTTATCAGGTATTCAAAACCCAGAAGGTAATTGTGGTCTGCTGTTCATAAGGCTTGGTACTATACGTGGAACACCGACCACTCCTCTGGGCTAAGATTAAACAGTTGCTTATGGCCTGACACCGAGCCCCATTTTGAATAGTTCCATACTTGAAAAATACAAGGTTTGGTATTAAAAAGTAAGTGAATAATAACATAGTAAATTATGGCATGGCATTCAGTGGAATAGTGTGTTGCCATTTTAACATAATGATAAAGCTCATGCAAGTACAGTCAGTGTTCACTACAACCAACAGCAGAATAATCTTGCATGTATGCTGAGTATAAATAGTCATCCCAAGACAGTTACACACAGCTCAGTGGGGAGAGTGGGCAGGCTGTTTTAAGGAACTGGAAGTGGTCCTGGATGGAAGACTGCAGCGTGGGGTTTGAGCTGGGCAGCGTGGTGAGAATAACCGTGGAGAGATAAGAGGAGATGGCTTATCTTTGCCATCCTCACACATATTTGTTCTCTCTTCCTAGAACGCTCTTCCCCTGTCTTTTCCTGCAGCTGCTTCACATCTTCTCAGACTGGCTCAACCCACCCCCTCGTAAAAGACCTTCCCCAAACACACTCCAAACTCCTCAGCCTCCTCCAGACAGACAGACAGACAGACACACGCACGCACACACACACGCACGTGCACACTCTCTCTCTCTCTCACTCACTCTCTATCCCACCCTATGTGTGTGTCTCTCTTAACTTATCATAGTTGGTGATCATTGTGAAGTTCTTAACTGCTTGTCTCCCTAATAAAGTGTAAACACCACGAGAGCAGGGATTCTCTGTCTTTACGGAGATACGGCTGTTACACGTGGCATATTCAGGAAATATGCCTCATCTGGAGGAATCGGGAGTTTGACCTCTCATCCCAGCACGATTCCTTGCTACCTGTGCGGCTCTGGGCAGATTATTTAACTTTTTGAGTCTGTTTTTCTCATGTCTGAATTTAGAACAGTTAAACCTTAGGTTAGGTCACATAATGTGGCCAAAGGTGTGACCAGTATGTCTCAGTAGCATGTCTGAGCTTGTGGCCCACTGCCCAGACCTGACCTGACTGGCCCAGGCCATGTACATCTTCGGTGGCAGAGCCAGGATCAGGACCCAGGACCCTCTGGCTCCAAGAGCTTTCATATTTTCACCGCACAGGGCTGCCTGGAATGGGATCCTGAGGAAAGCCCGTAGCCGCCCGGGTCAGGAGAGGGGCTGCTGGGCTCCGCCTGGCGGGCAGGCCTCGGGGGACTTGGTGGGGGCTGGTCCCCGTTGGTATTTCCAGCCGTGGCTTCCAGGAGGGATATTCAGGGAGAAGCGGGGCTTTGGAACGTGGTTTATAGTCCATGCGGTAAAATAGCAAAGGAGCTGTTCAAACTATAAATTTCATAGGGTACATGTGGGTGGATACTGGAACTTCCAGGGCGCATTTGTAAATGGTAGTTTATATTTAACACTTCAAACCTTTGA
Source organism: Camelus ferus (assembly GCF_009834535.1). Taxonomy (NCBI): domain Eukaryota; kingdom Metazoa; phylum Chordata; class Mammalia; order Artiodactyla; family Camelidae; genus Camelus; species Camelus ferus. The sequence goes on along the minus strand of NC_045697.1, from coordinate 105,335,360 downwards.
ATCCCTCAAAAAGAAGGGTTCTTAGAGGCCTAACAGGGAAAAACAAAACCCATCAACTTCTATAAATGAGTTGTCTTTTATATGCAGAAGTAGGGACTAGGGAGAACTACATTCTCTTTTGTAATGTATTTATGTTGTAAGGAAAAGTTTAGAAAGTTAATGAAAAGATTAAAAATTGCTTTAAAATTATTCAAAGTTCATTAGAGTATATTAAGTTTTCAGCTAATCAAGACTAAATTTTACTCTATGGAACACCTTCAAATGAGCTATTGTGTGATTTCTAAATAAATTAAAAATATTTTTTAGTGCCTACAGTGTTTCCTAAGGAGGTGGTTCTATGGAAACCTGTTTCCAGAGACTTAGACGTTTTTGTCCTATGTTATCATTTAGGTTGAAAAATACCAAATTTATGGTATGAGAGTTATGCTTCCTTTTTTATAGTTTAATGAAACTTCCCATCAACTTACTCCGTTAACTGTGGAAGGAAAATAATCTTTTTCTTTTTTTTGCAATTAAATCCAAGTAAGGCTTCAGTTATTTTTCTCAAGTCTGTTAGTGAGAGGTGCTTAGTTATACAATGTTGAGGGTAATTTAGATGTATACAGAATGGCTGGATATAAATTTTTGACAAATTGCCTTGAACTTTTAATGGATAAAAATGAAGAAACTCTGCCCCAGGGAAAACATAACCATTTCAAGTTTTATTACTCGTAAGTACTAACATATGAGTGTTTAGTCTCTGTTTTTATATGTAATTTATTTTATGTGCTGCTTCATATTTATATGATGTATCGTGAAATATTGCATATGATATGTTCAGTACAACTTTGGCGTTGGGATTGTTCCAGAGAGCTGAGCGTTTGCTTAAAATTCAAGACTGTTTTGTTTTAGACATTTGGAATCGAAGTCTGTCTAAAATAAATTGCCCGTTTTCCTGTCTTCTTAAATAGATTGCACTGAGCAAGAACCTTTCCTTGATGAATGATCAGACTCTGGTTTATTTTAAGCTCCTTGGGAGCTTAGTTGCTCTTGTAAATGTACTAGAACGCCTTACCCCTGATCTGACTACCACCCTGCCTGCTAGTAAGTACTCTGAGGGCAGGGTTAGCATCGTTCGGGGTGAACCCCTGGCGTGGCACGGGGTCTGCTGTTTTAGTTGAATGAATGAAACTCTTACACCCAAATAGGAAGCCCTTAGTACCAGCAGATAGATTTCGTGTACTTTGCCGTCGAAATCAGTGACCTCAGACTGCTGTCACTGCTTACTGTTGGGGGCTGTAATCTTGCCTGGCACGTGGAGCTCATCCTAAATACCTTTTTAGCTTTTGCCATGAGTCTGGAAAAGGTGCTTGAGTCCAGTTCAGCATCCTGTACCGTGAGGACAAATAAGCTCTTAAGTAAGAGCCTGACTGAGTCTCACTGCGCAGGAGTGCTTTCGGCACTTGCATTTTGGCTCATTACAGAGGCCTGCTTTTCATAATTCTTCTGCTATTGACTTCAGTCCTTTTCTTTTGAGAAATGCATCTGTGGGGGGGAGGGGGCTGGGACAGCCCCTGTGGCACAGCTGTCATCCCACAACTCCTTGTTGCCACTCCCCCCCAACCTCGGCAGGATCTTTAACTGATACCAAGTTTCCAAAACTTGGGATGTGAGGACTCAGCTGGGGGGCTTATCTCACCCGCTGCTGCTCCATCTTTTCCACCAAGTACCCCGTCATGTGGTAGAAGAGAAGTGCCCACCGTAGAGGATTTAGGGGTATATCCCAGGCCATGAGCTACAAGAAAAAAAGTTCCATGGAGTTTTACATTTTATCTTAAAAAAAGTAGTGCCAATTTAGAATCTGTACATAGTATATTCACATTTATCTTAGTATAAAACAATATTTTAAATAACTAGTAGAAAAACATTTTATCTACACACACATATGCAGATACATTTATGTACATATCCTCTTTGTTTTCAAGTGTCATATACTCTGACCCCCCAACCCCTGCCAGTGTGCACCTGTGTGCATACAAGTGCGTGCGTGTGTGCGCGCACGCACGCACACACACCCCCCTTCCAGAAGTGGGGATAAATTTATGTGTTGAACAGAACTTTGCCCTTATTTTTTTCTTTTAGGTTATCTGGGTTCGGGGATGATGTGTGCCTGTGTATATGTCCTAGGTTATATTTTGACATCTTTTTTTTAGATCAGGGGAAATGTTAAAGAATGACCATTCTGTTTATTTATAAACAGGGTGAAAAGAAAAAACACAGTCATACTGATTATCTATCATATTGAGAACTCTTGAGGGTGAGACAGGTTTATTTCCACCCCACCAAATCCTAGCTCTCTGTTTTCCTCCTGCATTCTGCTTGCAGACTGAACAATGCCATATTTAGCTCTCCTTTTTCCCCCTCTGTGCCTTTATCAGCTTGAGGAAACCAAGTGATATTTTCAGCATTCTTTCTCGAGATCTTCTTGGCCAGATCAACAAGTTCATTAGGTACCTTTTTATCATCCGAGTTATCGCAGGCAGAAATGCCGCCAGTTATTTTGCCACCACAGGCTGCTGTTTTCCCGTCGTTAATTACCTCTTTATTATTTCCCTTGCTGCCGTCCACCACCCAGTCCGAAAACTGACTCCACGTGTTTCCAGTTTTGATTGTGTTTTCATTGTCGAGTTTTATTAAGGCAGCACTCGGCTTTCAGGGCAGTGTCTGTATCGGTTTTCTATTTCTGCTGAATCAACCTCCCCAAGCTTAGTGATGAAAACAATAGCTGTTTGCTCACAATTCTGCATTTTGGGTGGGCTTGGCTGCCCAGTTTTCTGGTCTTAGCTGCTCCCACTCAGGTGGCTGTGGTCATCCAATGGCTTACCTGACCGGGGCTGGGGAGCTGAAGGCGGCCTCACCCACGTGGGGGGAGGGGGGCTTGGTGCTGGGTATCTGGCAGGCCTTTCTCCCCACCGGGGTTGGGGGTGTCTCTCATCATCTGGTAACCTGTCCCGGGGTCCCGTGCCCGGCAGGCAAAGTGTTCAGAGACGGGAAGGACGGAGACTGCAAGACCCCGTCAGGCCCCAGCTCTGCCGACACACACGGTGTCACTTTGCTGTGTTCTAATGGTCAAAATGAGTCGCACGGCCAGCCCAACCAAGAGGTCGGGAAGTAGCCCCTGTTGCTTAGTGGAAAGCGCTGCAAAATACTGTGGCCATGTTTTTACAAATCCCTCCCCTCTCAAATATTGCATATCTCTGAGCATTCTTGTGGAGGAGCAAAAATTATTCAATACTGTTGATCTTCTAAACCTGGGATCACAGGCTGACTGCCAGGGCCTCTGTGTGACTATTGGCATGTTTCAACATTTAAAACTCAAGGGATTTTTACATTAAACAGAATCCTGAATCCTGTCTTTTCTCTAACAAAGTGGAAGCCCTTGGTAATACCAGACTCGCATCTGCAAGCTCCCAGGGAGCTGGAGCTAAGTTGGGGGCGTCTTTTCCAGTTTGTCACCGTCCCCACCACTGCCTCTCCACTGGTTCAGACTCTGCCCCTGGATTCTAAGGCATTTGAAAATGCCTGTGAATTCACGGCTCGTCCTCAGCCAGGGCTTTGGAAAAATCAACTGCTTTTAAAACTGCAGATTCCAGGGCATCACCTCAGATCCTTTGAATTGGATTCACTGGGAAGCAGGGCCTGGGCACATGTGTGCTCATGCAGCTTCACACATGACTCTTTTATCCCCCCATCAGGAAGAACCACTGACTCAAAGTCCCTGCAAATTTGAATAATATTGAATAATTGAGAAATGACTGGACTTTACTTATTTCTTGATTAAAAAAAAAAAGTCAGGTGCTTTCCCATTTATTTCACTTTTTTCTCATAACTTCTATGATGACACTAAGATAGGGAAATTAATGAATGGCTGGGAAATTTCATTTTGTCTACCTTCTCCATATTAAAAAACCAACAACCAAAATGTCAGCATTTATTACTGCTTCAGGGGTATTCTATTTACAGGAAACTCAAATAGAAGCAATAAATTTTAGTAGTGATCCTTTCACTAGCACCTGAATCTCTACCTGTTGGAAGATACCTTTATAGAGATGGGAGAGAATTGTGAACATTAATACCTGATTATCTGTAGAAGATGCTATGGAGATAGTATCATGTACCTTGAAATGAAGGTACAGCCTTAAATTACATTAAAGGGATGAGGAAACACAGAGACTGTATCTGCCCTCTTCCCTGTGTCTCAGAAAGCAGCTTCTTTTTTATCATTTAATTTGAGTGAAATACTTTTACTTGACCATAATGACATTTTATAGTGTTAGATATGATCAGTGCTTATTTGAGTTTCTTTTGGAAGAACTGTGTTTGAAGGGCAGCTTTGTTTTCCCTGACCTGCCTTAGCTCAATTTTGTTAGCCTGGTCTTCTGCGTCTGTGTGGCACACACCCACAGAGCCATAAGCAGGTGCTGGGCTGCATCCTGGGGACACTGGCCAGACAGGCCTGCCCTCAGTGAGCACAGGGGAAGAAGGAAGTTACAGTGCATTGTAAACCCCCTGAGAGAGAGGTCCTGCTAGCTTCTCTCGAAGTCAACTGGGAAAACACAGATCTTGCTGATAGCAAACATTTCAGAAACATGTTAGTTTCTGGAATGAATTCAGTGACGTCTGAACGTTAGAAGGGGGTAAGCATGTTATTTTCTTTCCTATTTCATACTTTTCGGTATTCATAGAAAATCTGACTATGACCTGAAAAGAGTTATAAAGCAGTTTCTTTAAAATTTCTACCAAAATCTCTCTTTTGATTGAAGTTTTACTGTTAATATTTAGTAAATGCATCTTATTTGTCCCATCAAGATCTTAGAAGCTGTGTGCATTCAGTATATTTGGCTAATCAGATTCTTTTCAGGCCTTGGAAATACTGCTGCAAATTTCTCTGTTTAAACCGAGCACCTGGTATTTTATTATTAACTTTGTGTTTAGAAAATTATTCACTGTCTAGAGATAAGTAAATTTCTTAAACTTCCCCAAAGGTTTTCTACCACTTTATTAATTATGGTGATTTATTATTTTGAAAATTCTTACATAGGTTAAAGGAGACATTTGACCTTTTATTTAAGTACTGGACATATTACTTACATAGTTTGTCAACATCCTGCTGCATTTGGGTCAGGGCCATGAAATTCATCTTTTTGGGGAGGTCTCCACTTGCACGAACTAGTGGATGGACAAGTTTAAATAAAATATTATCAAGGCCAAAGACAATATTTGTACAAATTATACAGCACACTATTAAAAGATTTTCAAAAATTAAGGAAACCTTGATTTTTTTTTCTTATGTATCATAATAGCTCACTTTGAATAGGTAAGTCCCCAACTGTGAATCCAAGTAAGAAGTAGAACCGAAAACCATTTGTGTTAGCTCTTTCATGTATTATTACATGTTGTGGTTTTGTGAAGCAGAGTTTATAAGGTTTGGGATCTAATGAGAGGCCGAGGCCCTGTTTGGTTTATAAATACGTGTGGGATATTATTTAGGTCTTCAGAAATAAAAGCTGAGAATCATTTCCTTATGTTATCAATTCCTCTCTGGGAAAGCTTATTAAAATGTAGACAATATAATAGTATATAATTTAGCTACATAATATACGATGTGGGTTGAGAGACAATTACAGTGTTTTATTTCCCTGTATTTTCCATTTTAACTGAATGCGTTTTAGCAACAATTGGTTTCTGGCGGTAGCATTATTTTAGCTGTTTCATAAAGCTTTATAGCAAATTACTGTGTGTACCAGATAAAATAAATTCCTGACTTCACTCTTAAAAGTCATATTACAAGCAGGCATGGTTTTTTACTTTTATAGGTAAGCTGTATTTTATAACAATTTTTTTGTGCTGTCAGAATCTCAGTTCAGTATTGTCGTTCCTACCATTATTTCAGTGGTTTCCTCTGTATTTAAGGTTCATTTTATGCAGCAAATCAAGCATCTTCCTATTTGGTTCATAGTAAGCTGATATATACAGTACTCAATTCTGGGGCCACACGTCACCCAGTAAACAGCGTCTACTTGAATGGGACCTTGTTGTGTTTTCCACGGACACAGTCCCTGTAGTGTACTGTCTCCCTAGACTATCCTACCTTGTCCTCTTTTCGGGTGAGTCTGGCCCTGCTCTTTGACCCTTCCAAATCCCCTCCTTGCCTCTCTTCCTGAATATGTAAATTCTTACTTTAGTCTGACACTTCTTACCTAACCTCACATCCCATTTGGTCATTTTTCATTTTACCCCAAGACTTTTTCTTCCCGTACCAAAGAGACTAGAAAATAATCAAGCAAGCTAACAAAATTGTCTCTCCAGTTTAATTGTCAACGTTTTGCATATTTACTACAAATTCCTTTTTTTTAAAAAGGAATGTATAATTATAGGATTCGTAATCACATTTCCTTCCTCCTTTCCCAGATGTCACCACTCTACTGGTGTGTCCCTTCCTACCACACATTTTATCTTTAACCACATTCCTATATAGTCACAAACAATATGAACTATTATTGCGTCACATGTTGGTGATTTTGCATAAGTGAAAAGTAATGATTAAAAATAATCGAGGCATAGTGTTATAGATGAACATTTTAAAAGGCTTTTGTGAAGAGCACTTTGAGGTTCACAGCAAAATTAAGAGGAACGTGCAGAGATTCCCGTATGCCCCCTTCTCTGTACATATATAGCCTCCCCCATTAGCAGCATCGTTCACCGGAGTGGTAGATTTGTTACCAAGGGTGAGCTTACATTGACACAGTATCACCCAAAATCCATAGTTTACATTAGAGTCCACTCTTACCGTTGTGTGTTCTCTGAGTTTGGACACATGTATAATGCCAGGCACCTACCACTCATCACAGTGTCATACAGGGTATTTTCACTGCCCTAAAAATCCTCTTTGTTCCACCTAGTCTTCTTTCTCCCTCCCCTACCAGCCCTTGGCAACTTCTCACTGTCTCCATGGTTTTGCCTTTCCCAGAATGTCATGTAGTTGGAGTCATACGGTATGTTGCCTTTTCAGACTGGCTTCTTTCACTTAGTAATGTGCATTTAAGGTTCCTCCATGTCTTTTCATGGCTTGGTAGCTCATTTCTTTTTAGCTCTGGATGGTAGTCTGTTATCTGGATGGACCACACCTGCTGAAGGGCATCTTGGTTGCCTCCGAGTTTTGGCAATTACGAATAAAGTTGCTGTAAACATTCTTATATAGGTTTTTCTGTGGCTTTAAGTAAGTTCATTTGTGTAAATACGAAAGAACATGATTACTGGATCATACGCTAAGAGTAATTTAGTTTTGTAAGAAAATGCCACACTGTCTTCTAGAGTGGCTGTATCATTTGGCATTCCCACCAATAATGAGAGTTCCTGTTGTTGCTCCACATCCTTGCGAGGATTTGGTGTTGTCAGTGTTCTGGATTTTGGCCTTTCTAATAGGTGTGTAGTGCATTGCATTCTTTTAATTTGCATTTCCCTGATGATGTAGCATGCACAGATGCAATTTTTTTTCAATAATATTTAGCATTTAAATTTCTTAGTTCATTTTAATATGAAAAATAGTCTGTAAATGTAGATTTTTAGCCTCAGCAACATTCTTTATCCTTTAAGTATTTCTGTTCTTAAAGCTCTGTTATAGTTGGTGAACAATACCGTGTGTTCTGAATATTTAAAGAAAATAATATACGTGTAAGACTTGATTATCTCCATGCAAGCACTATACAGTGCATAGATGATGCAAAATACATCTCTTTTGATCCAAAGAATGTGCTTTTTGGTACGGTTTAGTTTTTAAATTCTTATCAACAAAGATTATCTTATCAAAATTTAAACTGGCAACCTCTCTAAATGAGAGATTTTTCCTGTAATTGTGAAGAGAGGAAAGCCCCATATTTCACCAAAATAAAACTAAGAGATAAATGAGGAAAGAGAAAAGCACAGGACAAAAAGACTTCTGAAACTACAAAACAGTATATTTTGAAAATATACTGTAAACAGAAGAGACAGGTAAATTTACCAAATTAATATCCCTAAACTAGTGCATTTCCAGTGGGAACGCCCATCTTTTGAATCCCGCAGCTGAACCACTGTAGCTGTGCACCGTAGACTCCTGGCAAAGCACCTGCCATCTTTCTTTTCATATACAGCTGGACCGGGCTCTGTCTGCAGTGAGCTCTTTGTCACGTGGGGTTTCGCTCTTTCTGCAGGACCCAGCCTGGCCCCTCGCTGCTGTTAATTGCAAGTTGGATTGCCTCCAAGTCCAGGGGGAATGGCTGAGGGAGGCTCTCCTTGAGTCTTAGGAAGAGCCATGTGTGCTGCTTTGGTAGGTGAAAATGGAAATCTTCAGTGAAAGATAGACCTTGAAACTGAACATTGAATCAGTTGAGGTGTAACATGTCTTTAAAGTATTGACATGTAGCATAGCTTAGTTACGATCTTAGCCAAGCAAGGCTTTCTCGTGTAAGCCAGCGTGCTGTAGGGTACCTGCCCAGACAGTGCGTATGAGTTCACATGTCCCTTTCCAACCTGCTGGATCTATGCCACCCAAGTCCTCTGCCTGAGGATGTCCTAGTTTCAAGAGAACCAGAGAAACTGCACTTTCTCAGCTGAGTGTCCTACCAGCCCCATGACTGAAGAGTGCCTCTCAGTTGTCAGCCATCCCTACTAGTTCTTCCATTGACTACAGTAAGTGTTTGGGCAGAATAGAGACTGAATGACATGCATTTTTAAGAAATAGGTTTGTTTAGTTCCAAATAAATGACTGTTTAATGTTCTCCTCTTGATAGCTAGGCATTTTGTCATTTTCTGTCTTGCTTTATATGTTGAGATTGGTGCTGATGGTTGATATGTTTTTATGAGACGTTGTGATGTGCTACAAATAGACATTTTGAAGAGTAAAATTTGTGTAATTTGAAATTTAGAAGAGTGACTGTCTAAGGCTGATGCAGTCTTACAGTAGTTTACTGTTTCATCCTAACATATTGGACTTTTAGTTAACTTGCCTAATACTCTGAGAAAAAGTAAAGAAAACTACTGTAGCAGATAAGTTATTTTCTGAAGCCGTTTTCTCATTTCAGCTTACTAGAATTTGCAAATGAGACCAGAATAAAAATGAATCTGTCTGGCTGAGGCAGAGATACTAGGAGCTGGGAACTCTTGGATAGTCTCAGGAAGGAATCTGGACAGAGAAAAGGACTTATCAGAAACGCAGTGTAGGTGGAAGGATTTTTAGTGGTGCATCCAGATTCTGACTGTATTTCTGGCTACAAAGTGTTTGATGGGATGTGGGTAACTAGATGCCTGAATGTTCTTTGCACCACCTGTAAAATCCTGCTTGCTCTAAATTTCAGAATTTAGACATTGAGAAATCAGCTATTTAGAATAAAAATATATCCTTTTGAGAAAACAGTGTCCCCAGTTCCTATAGGGGATGTTGCTGTCACTGTTAAATTCTTAAGAGATTACCACAAGCTATGGACCCACTCTACCTCAAGTTTTCTCAAGATACAACCAGTTTTATCACTTAAAGCATATAGATGGTTGTATTTTTCACAGTGGGACACACTGGTATCTCTTCCAAGAGTTGTCCCAACCAGTTCTCCCCCTCAGAGCAGTGTTGCTGTATGTTAATTCCAGTAAGTTAGCATTCAGTCAGTGGTTGGTCTAAACATGCTACCATAAAAATTTTTTTTTGAAGTGTACAATTGAAAATACAGAATTGTGATTTTTTTTCCTTGTTCATGGTGACATCTGTTGACACCTGGTATATAAATAAGCAATAATTTTAGCTGTATGTAACAGAAAACTCAAGCCACAGTGGCTTAATCAAACAGATGAGTGGATAAAGATCTATATATATACACAATGGAATATTACTCAGCCATAAAAAATAATGAAATAATGCCATTTGCAGCAACATGGATGGACCTAGAGATTATCATACTAAGTGAAGTAAGTCAGACAGAGAAAGAGAAATATCATATGATATCATTTATATGTGGAATCTTAAAAAAAATGATACAAATGAACTTTTTTTTACAAGCCAGAAATAGACTCACAGACAGAAAATAAACTATGGTTACCAAAGGGGAAAGGTAGAGAGGTGTAAATGTGAAGTTTGGGTTAAGCAGATACACACTAGTATATATAAAATAAACAACAAGTTTCTACTGTATAGCACAGGGAACTATATTCAATATCTTATAATAACCTATAATGGAAAAGAATTTGAAAAATGATTTGTGGATATATATGTATATGTACAACTGAATGACTTTGCTCTACACCTAAAACTGACACAACATTGCAAATCAACTATACTTCAATTTGAAAACAAACAAACAAACAAAAAACCAAGGTCCATTTTTTTTGTCTCTAGAAAGGTAACCCCAAGGCAGGCAGGTAGCCTGACAATGTCATCGGCTCTGAGGATCTTTATGATTTTCTGTTTAGCCTTCCCTTTGGTTGTCCAGCTTTCGTCTTCATGCTTGTTGCCTCGTGATGACAAAGTGGCTGCTACATCTCCAGGATCTTCCTAGGAACAGAGAAGGTAATAGGCAAGGAGATAAAGGCACCAGCCATTTAAGTCTGCTCACTTTTAAAGAGCTTTCCTGGGAGCTCCCACTGGCAACTTCTGCTTATATCTCCTGGGCCAGAGTTAGGTCTCTGTCATCTGCAACTGAACCAGGGGTTGGGGTATGTAGTTTCTCAGCTGGGGAGTGCTGCCCTGCACATAACAGGGGTCGTGTCACTCAGGAAAAATGAAGATAGACTAGACCAGGTGTGTAGATGGACCCCCCCACACCTGTGTGCAGAGAGGCCAAGACGAAGCCCAGGAAAATGGCACGTGTGAGAGAAAGACATTTTTTATCATTGATTTAGGAACAAGACAAGCTCTAAAGAATAGCAGAGTAGAAAGAAGTTAAGATTCTGTAGTCCTTCTTTTGCAGTTGATCACAGGGAGTTCTCAAATTCCAGCAATTTGTAGTGTAACAGAGGTGCTACAGACCCGGTGTTAGGGGGGCCTGGGGTCCGGCCCTCGATGTGACTCTGTAATGCTCAGCAAGCTACTTCATTCTTCTGGCCATAAGGGTTTTCTCCCTTGGACTCTAAAATGAGGTTGTGGAATGAATCACTGTGATCCCTCCAGGGGAAGAGATGTTTTGATGATCTGAGTCTGTTGCCTCCAATTTCCCCAGTTGGACTCCGAATCTCGCTCTTGTTGGCATCACCACATGTGAGGCTGACCACGTGTATGGAATGTCGGTGGTCACGGTTATGGGAAATTACCGTCAGGTTACTCATGAAGGCTTTCATGTGTATGGAAAGGAGAGCTAAGGTATGCCGTTCGTTGTTCTGGAATCCGACCCCTTTGAGACTCACCTGTGGCTCAGATCTGTGCCCACACAAAGGAAGTGGCCCTGTGAATTTGGATGTTAAAGTGTCATGTTCAGAGCCGAGGAGAAAGAGGGAGGGGGGTCCTCAATTTCACATGAGCGAGGGGACCTTCTCTGCAGACATTCCTCAGGCTGGTTTGAGGCATGCAGACACCAGTCACATTGGCATCCCAGTGCAGGATGCCCCCACTTCCTCCATACCTGTCTGCTCCTCCAGCAGAGAGCACGGTTATTAACCCGATGACAACAGCCCTGTATTTAGGGGCAAAACGTGCCAGGAAGCAACTCAAGGAGAGACTGGTGGCATCACTGATGGGAAACCATGTGGAGGCTTTTGGAAGGTGGCTGGTGATGCTCCAGCCAGCCTTTAAGACTGAACAGGGTCCTGGACACAGAGAGCAGCACAGGTGCATGGAGAAGGCAGGCAGGACTCGAGGGGCACGCGTGGCCCAGGTACAGAAGGAGCATCCTGGTAGAAAGTCTAGTCCAGAGGTTTGCATGATTTGCAACGATGAAATCATGTGTCTTGTCTGTCTCTCTTTTTTCCTCACCCTTCCCTCCCCCCTCTTTTTCCATCTGTCTCTTGCTGGCTTTAATTTAGTATTTTATTCTAAACAAATATATCTTTCTGTCCAGTTGAAAATAGTGGATAGACATTTTGGTCTCTTAAGGCATTTGCCCTTGAATAAGGAAAATAAAAAAAGAGTTTCAGATAAAAATCTGAGCCACCTGAGGTTTCTGCACGGAATAGAAGAAGAGTTGCAATGAATAATTAAACAAGTTATAGCTAATAAAATATACAGCATGTTGCTTCAAACTAAAACATTCTAACTCTGCCTTAGGGATGAATGCTTTTCATTATTTTTTAATTGTTGCCAGGGTTTGACCTTGAAGGGCTTTTCTGGCAGATAATTTGTTATGGTAACAATGAGATCACTAAGCATTTTAGCACAAGCCGCGTGATGCATAGGGTTTCTTCCTGTTATATAATGGTGATGTGATAAGTCTGTTTTCCTGGGGATTTGTTCTTTCATTTCAATGGTAGCTTCTCTCTCACATCCTGTCTTTGGCAGGCTCCGTGTTGCTGTCCTATAGGTGGGTCTCCGTGGTTACGATGCAGCTCCCTGAATCCAAGTCCTGTTTGTGCTTAGATGCCTGCTAACCTCTGAAGGGCCTGTGGACACCCAGAGGCATGTTCCTCCACTTTGATAAAATGGGCATGGGAAGATCTAGGATCTCCCTTCTGCCTTCAGGAAAATGGCATCCTGGGAGAGGATTCTTCCAGGAATAGAGTTGTTCAGACTTTGCCCTGATGACCTTTGTCACTGTTGAGTCTTCCTTTGCAGTTACTATGGGACCTATAATTGCAGAGTGCTTACCGATACGCCCAGCTCCCAGTACTTTTTTAGAACTGATTTTGAAAAGAAACAGTACAACGCAGTGAAATGTTTTATTAAGTGAGTTCACAGTTCTCCACTTACATTGCGTCTTATGAAGAACAGATAATAGAACATTTTGGCTACAGAATTGATGAAAACACGGAAAGTCTGTCGTTTTTACCAAATAGAATAAGAAAAACCTGTTGTATGCAGTTGGGGGAAATTACATTCAGCAAATACAGTTTCTTGTTTGTTTAGCATGTGTACTGAATGTCAGGCTTGAGGAATAAGTTCAGAAACCATGCCTGGTGTTGATGTGCAGAATATTAGTAAGTTTCATGTGTGCCATTAGAATTAAAAAAAAAACTTAATGGGGTCATGTGGTATGTCTTTATTCCTTTGTCAATAATATTCAGAAAAAATAAATCAGTAATACAATTCACATTATGCTTTCTTATGGGCAAAGAGAATCCAGTGTGCTTTTAAATACATATAAAGGTGTATACTGCACTGTGTATAAAACATATATATATATGAGTAAGTAAATTACTACCAGATATTCACCTATTGATGTGAAAATTTTTAGCTTCTGTTAGTACATGTAGAAAATGTTGGTTTTATATTCTTAATATTTGGGTTAACAGGAAACATGCATTATTTATCATATATGATCATTTGAATTCTGCTTTGAATATGTGGAACAGTAGATGCCAAGTGTAGTCTACGTAAAATTTATTGCTTTTCCTTCCCCCCAAATTGCCAGGGAGTCTTGGTTTTTAAAAGACAACAAAAACCCCTGTCGTTTTTACTAAGTGGTAGTTCCTTATTGCTGTCATTCAGCTTTAAAAGGTGCTTATTTATAGACCTTGTGAAGTCAAACTGTGTCCTTGGATTACAGTGTTAAAGTTGTAAACTTAGCCCCTTTGCACTGGTGATGTTGGTTTACATTTTGGTGTGGCGAATCCAGAGTCACACAGCTGCTGTTTAACATTTCATAAAACTTTGTAAAATTGTGGCAAAGCCGTCGTGTTTAATTTCAGACCCATTCAAATAGAGAAAACCCATAATTGTTAACCAGAGGCCCAAGTGTGAAATCTTTCTAAAAGAAACCAGGATCGACTACATTTCTCGGCTACTGTAAACTGGAGCCTAGGAAAGTTATAACTGCGTTGTCTTGATTTACTTGAAGGTAAAACACCTCTTCCTGCAGTGGATTTATCGCCATCCTTATTGCCTAAGGCTTGGTTTTTCTCAGCTCAGAAAGGAAAGTGCTAGACAATCATTCAATATTGCAGCTTTAGTTCATATTATTATAGCCACTTTTTATGCAGTTTAATGAAACATGCAGCATGATGATGGTTCATTCTACCCTACATGTTATCCTGTATTAAAATAATCAAAGGGAGGAGAGATAGCTCAGTGGTAGAGTGCCTGCCTGGCATGCACAAGGTCCTGGGTTCAATTCCTAGTACCTCCACTTAAAAATTAGGTAAATAAACCTAATTACTTCTTCCCCCAAGGGGGAAAAAAAGGAAAAAGAAGGAGAAAGGAAAAAACAAAAAAACAAAAGTAAAATAATCAAGTTGTGAATATTTTAACCCTTGTCACAGGTTAATTTTGAGATGATTCTGAGAGTTTATTTATTATAGGCTTTATTTACACTTTGGGTAAATTATCTTTATCTTGTGGTTACAAACTGGTTTTGAAGATACTGTCTGTGAAGACATTGAGACTTTAACCATTTTCATTTTTTAGAATATGGGTGGGGGCAGGTCTTTTTTGTTGGGAGAGGGGGTAATACTGTTTCACTGCTTTATGTGCGGTCCTACTTTATTTATAAGATCCTATCTATAGCCTTCTTTTAATATTACTTAGAGTGATTTACTTTAATCTTTTCTTCAAAACAGATCTCTTGGTTGGCAGTAAGAAGTTAGTAACCTATAAATAGATTATGTTTTAAAAACTCTGCTAAATTGATTACTGCCATTCATAGCATATTTTGAAAAAGAAATTACATTATAATTTAGAATAAAATACCCAGACTAGCCTATTGAATGTATAATGTCATGGAAATTATAGGCATTAATTTTATGTGCTATAAAAATACATAATGATTACATCTGTGTAATAGGTATTTGGTCCCTTAATACCCTGCTCACTGATTGAGCTGCCTGAGATTGGGAGACTTGGAGTTGGACAGATTTGTCTTTTGATCTTGGGTCGAGTCTTGGTAGGTTTTGTGAGTTTGAACAAGCCATTTCACTTCTGAGGCTGTTTTCTCTATGCAGTGGTTAAAATAGTAGGGCCTTTTATGAAAATTAAAAGTAGAGGCAGACCTCATTTTATTGCACTTCACAGATACTGCGTTTTTTACAAATTGAAGGTTGGTGGTAACTTTGCATTGAGCAAGTCTGTAAGCACCATTTTTTTCAACAACATTTGCTCACTTCATGTCTCTGTGTCACATTTCAGTAATTCTCATAGTGTTTCAGACTTTTTCATTATTATGTTCGTTATGGTAATCTATGATTAGTGATCTTTGATGTTACTCTTTAAATTGGGGCATCACAAACCATGCCCATATAAGATAGCAAGCTTAATCAATGAATGGTATGTGTGTGCTCTGACTGCTCCACCAACTGGCCGTCTTCTCATCTCTCTCCCTCTCCTCAGGCCTCCCTATTCCCTGAAACACAACAATATTGAAATTAGGCCAGTTACTTAATTTCCAAAATATACAAACAGCTCATACAACTCAATAACAAAAAAGCAGACAACCCAGGCAAAAAATAGGGAGAAGACTTAAACATTTCTCCAGTGCAGACATACAGATAGCCAATAGGCACAACATCACTAATTATCAGAGAAATGCAAATCAAAACTGCAATGAGGTATCACCTCACACCAGTCAGAATGGCCATCATTCAAAAGTCCATGAATGATAAATGCCAAAGAAGGGGTGGAGAAAAGGAAACCCTCCTACACTGCTGGTGGGAATGTAGTTTGGTGCAGCTGTTATGGAAAACATTAAGGAGATTCCTTAAAAAACTGAAAATAGACTTACCATATGATCTAGCAGTCCCACTCCTGGGCATATATCTAAAGGAAACTCTAATTTGAAAAGATAATGCACTCCAGTGTTCATAGCAGCAATACTTATGGTAGCCAAGATATGGAAACAACCTAAATGTCCATCAACAGATGACTGGATAAAGAAGTTGTGGTGTGTACACACACACACACACACACACACACACACACACACACACACACACACGCACACACTGGAATACTACTTGGTAATGAAAAAGAATAAAATAATGCCATTTGTAGCAACTTGGGTGGACCTAGAGATCATCATACTAAGTGAAGTAAGCCCAGAAAGAGAAAGAAAAATACCATATGATACCACTTAATATGTGGAATCTGAAAAAAAAAAAAACACACAATGAACTTATTTACAAAACAGAGACACACTTACAGACATAGAAAATAAACTTATCGGGGTGGGAGGAGGAGGTGAGGAGGGATAAATTAGGAGCTTGGGATTCATAGATACAAACTACTATATATAAAATAGATAAACAACAAGGCCCTACTAAATAGCACAGGGAACTATATTCAATACCTTGTAATGGCCTATAATGAAAAAGAATATGAAAAAGAATATGTATTTGTATCACTGAATCACTATGCTATACACCAGAAATTAACACACCATTGTAAATCAACTATACTTCAATAAAAAAAATTAGGCCAATTAATAACACTAAAATGGCTTCTGAGTGTTCGATGAAAGGAAGACTTATGTCTTTCACTTTAAATCAAAAGCTAGAAATAATTAAGCTTAGTGAGGAAGGCATATTGAAAGGTGAGACAGGCTAAAAGCTAGGACTCTTGTGTCAGTGAGCCAAGCTGGGAATGCAAAGGAAAAGTTCTTGAAGGAAATGAAAAGTGCTCCTCCAGTGAACACACAAATGATAAGAAAGCAAAACAACCTTATTGCTGATACAGAGAAAGTTTTAGTGGTCAGGACAGAAGATCAAACTAGCCACAATATTCCATTAAGCCAAAGCCTAATCCAAAGCAAAACCCTAGCTCTCTTCAACTCTGTGAAGGCTGAGAGAGGTGAGGGAGCTGCAGAAGAAAAGTTCGAAGCTAGCAGAGGTTGGTTCATGAAGCTTATGGAAAGACTCCATAACACAGAAGTGCAAAATTAAGCAGCAAGTACTGATAAAGAAAGTACAGCAAGTTGTCCAGAAGGTTGAGCTAAGATAATTCATGAAGGTGGCTGTGCTAAACCACAGATTTTCAGTATAGGCTTAACAGCCTTCTGTTGGAAGATGATAACCTTCTAGGACTTCCATAGCTAGAGAGGAGAAGTCAGTGCCTGGCTTCAAAACCTCAGAGTACATGGTGACTCTTGTTAGGGGCTAATGCAACTGGTGACTTTAAGTTGAAGCCAGTGCTCATTTACCACTAGGAAAATCCTAGAGCCCTTAAGAGTTATGCTAAGTCTACTCTGCCTGTGCTCCACAAATGGAACTACAAAGCCTGAATGACAGCACAGCTGTTTACAACATGGTTCACTGAACATTTGAGACCTGTTTCTTAGAGAAAAAGATGCCTTTCACAGATGCCTTTCATTGACAGTGCATCTGGTCACCCAGGAGCTCTGATGGAGGTGAGATGAATGACGAGATTAAAGTTTTCATGTCTGCTAACACATCTGTTCTGCAGCCTGTGGATCAAGGAGCAATTTCAACTTTCAAGTCTTATTTTTTAAGAAATACATTTCGTAAAGCTATAGCTGCTGTAGATAATGATTCCTTTGATGGATCTGGGTAAAATCGATTGAAAACGTTCTGGAAGGGATTCACATTCTAGATGCCATTAAGAATGTCTGTGATTCATGGGAAGAGTTCAAAGTATTGACATTAACAGGGGTTTGGAAGAAGTTGATTCCAACCCTCATGGATGACTTTGAGGGGTTCAAGCCTTCAGTGGAGGAAGCAACTGCAGATGTGGTGGAAACAGTAAGAGAACTAGAATTAGAAGTGGAGCCCGAAGGTGTGACAGAATTGCTGCAGTCTCGTGAATGGATGAGAAGTAGCTTCCTAAGGGCGAGAAAAGGAGGTGGTTGCTTGAGATGGAATCCACTCCTAATAAAGATGCTCTGAAGTTTGTTGAAATGAAACAAAGGACTTAGAATATTACATCAGCTTAGTTGATGAAGCAGTGGTAGGGTTTGAAAGGATTGATTCCATTTTTTAATTGAAATATAGCAGACATACAATATTATGTTGGATTGACTCCAATTTTGAAAGAAGTTCTACTGTGGATAAAATGCTGTCAAACAGTATTGCATGCTGCAGAGAAATCATCTGTGCAAAAAAGTCAATCGATGGCAGCAGACTTCACTGTTGTCTTGTTTTAAGAAATTGCCACAGCCACCCAGCCTTCAGCTACCACTGCTCTGCTCAGTTAGCAGTTACCAACATCGAGGCAAGACCCTCCACCAGCAAAAAGATTATGACTTGCTGAAGGCTCCGATGGTGGCAAACTTCTTTTAGCAATAAAATATTTATAAATTAAGGTATATACTTTTTTTAGACATAATGCTATTGCACACTTAATAGGGTATATACACTACAGTGTGAACATAACTTTAACATGCACCGGGAAACCAAAAAAATTCATGTGACTCGCATTATTGTGGTAGTCTGGAACTGAACCCTCAATGTCTCTGAAGGATGCCTGTAACAGTGCAGATGTGGGGCAACTGTTATGTAGTAAGTGCTTGATTAATATTAGGTATTTATTACGTTTATGGATCACCTTCCTGTTTTTATCCTTAGCACCTATGTCAGGGTCCACTCAGGAGGAGGTGGAATAAAGATTGAATAAATGAATGAATAAATAATAACAGACTGACTTGACAATTCTAGAAAGGATTGCAGCCACCTTGGTGCTTTCTCATTTGGAGGTGGTTCTCTTTAACTTCACTCCTACCTTCATAAATGTCTATGGGGAAGGAGATGTGACTGACGTAGTCAAACTGGGAGTCATCCTTGATTCTTCAAAATCCAGCTCCTTTTACCTACCTATGAATTTAATTGTCCCCACTGATATTTGGTGTAACTGTTCAGTAGAGGAAGTAGTCAGGGGCAGCTTTATAGAAATTTCGGAACTTGTATTGGAAGCAGTTCAATGGCAGTGGTGTAGAAAAAAGAAGACTAGAGAAAAGAAAATTCCAGGCACGGAGTCTCACAGGACCAAATGTCCTGAGGCTGGAAGTACAGAGTATATTGGAGGGAGTTAGTGGTTAGACCAGAACACCTAAAACATACACACAGCATATTAACTGAAGTCACTAAATGGGGTTGGTACTTTCAGTGGAAAAAATTACAGTATCATAGGTGAAAATAATATTAAAGTATATTCATACTGAATTATGGACTTAAGTGACTCAGTGAGCATATCCTGAATGAGTTAAAGATGGATCATAGCTTGAATGAGTTAACTGTTGCCAAAAGAACCTTTTGACTTTTCATTTTAGGTTTTAAAAAAATCGGAACATTTGGATCAAATTTTCCATGTTTTAAACATGAGTCTGCATCCTAACTTTTATTGTACGGGGGTCTTTCATGCCCTAAGTGTGGGCAGTAAGTGTATTTTGTCATATGAGAAAGTATACCTTCTAGTACTTAAAGTAATACTGAATGTTTCTGAATATAGTTGAAGGTAATGTTTTATTTTGGTTTGGCACATGGATAGGTCACAGAAGTAAGTTTAAAGCCATGTAAAGTCTGTAACAAGTAATGAAACGTTTAGTGACTACTTAGAATCATATTTTTCTAGAGAAATAATAAATGCCATTTGAACAGCTGGGCTAGCTACTTACCACCATCTATGCTTTGCTGGAAGATATTGAAATGCTTTTCCCCAAATTTATTCCTATTCAAATGTTCCTTTGACCAACCATTTCCGCTAAAGAAGGACAAAATATATGTGTATTATAAACATATAAATATAAAATTTCATAAATCTTGTATTAGTGTGTGTACTTCTTAAGGATTTACTTTTTAATTATCTCCTAACAGTTTCCTTATTCATAAAATAGAAATATTCATTACTGTATGTAAGTCTGTTAGGTTGAATTATGCAAGAAAAATAGAATGCAAGAGTTAAACTAATTCATTATTGTTACAGCACTTGTTAGATCAATATCAGCCACATGGAAAAACTATTATTCTAAAAGCCTTCGTGCTGAAGAGATGCTCAATATCATTACTTAGGGAGATGCAGTCAAGACCACAGTGAGATACCACTTCATGCCCACTAAGATGGCTATCACTCAACAGACAGCAAGTGTTGGTGAGGATGTGGTGAAGTTGGAACTCTCATGCAGTGCTGACAGGAATGGAAAATGATGCATTTGCTGAAGTTCTTCAAAAGGTTAAACGTAGAATTACCTTATGACCCAGTGTTATTTCATAATGGCCAAAAGCCAACCCAACTATCCATCAACGGACGAATGGCTAAACACATGTGGTACAGCTCTATGGTGGAACATTACTGGGCCGTAAAAAGGAATGAAGTACTGATACATGCTCCAACCTACATGAAACTTGAAGCCATTATGCCAAATGAAAGAAGCCATACCCCAAAGGCCACATGCTGTCTGATTCCATTTATTTGAAGGGTTCAGAGTAGGCAAGTCCATAGACAAAGGAAGATAGGTTGGTGGGTGTCAGGGGCTGGAGACAGGGCAGGGAGAAAAGGGAGTGTCTGCTTATGTGTACAGAGATTTTTGGGGGGTGATAAAAATATTTTGACATTAAATCGGGTTGGTGATTGTACTACTTTGTGAGTCTACTAAAAATCACTGAATTGCATACTTTAAAAACATTAATTGTATGGCATATGAATTATATCTCAATAAAAACAAAGGGAAAAAAGTCTTTGTGCTTGCCGAGTACCACTGGCACTGTATTTACCCTAAATCATTACATTTTAGAAAGATACCTAAATTTCCCATGTGCCTCGAATAACATAAAAATCACCTAAATCTGTTTTTATGAACTTTTTCATATAATCCTGAATTTTAGTTTTCCAAATTAGGTGAAAATAATATTAAAGTGTATTCATACTGAATTATGGACTTAATATGAAAGCATCTGTGAGGAAGAGTGAGTACAGAGGCCAGGCTTAATGTTACCCTGCTTCTTAATATCCTTAGGCTTTTGAAATAGATTTTCAGATTATTCTTTGAACCCTTTACTGCATCTCATCTTTCTGTTTATCACTGACATACACAGAAAATGGAAGTTGCTTATTTAGTAGATAATATGGGAGAATGCCATCAAGTTTTTTATTTTATTTCAGAATTGATCTGTTATCCCTTGTCAACTCTTGTTTCTGAACAGAAGCTCAGATAGTTGTTACAAAGGGGTGGTTTCTTAGACCCATTTGAAAATTGCACCTAGAACCTCTCCTGACTCCCAATTGGTGCTTTTCTGTGACCTCATTTCTCAGAGCAGAGGCAGCCTGGCTCTGGGAGGGCAGGTGTGTTACTGGCAGGTGTTACTCTTCTGCTAGGTGATTCTGCTCTGCCCGTGTGCACACCAGGGATTGAATCCTTTTCTCCCTTCCTCGTGGAGAGGTGGTGAGGAGGTGCATCTCTGCCTGCAGCCACTGATGAATTCCTGGCCACCCTCTTCCCTCCCTTCCTTCTTTCCTTCCTTCCTTCTTTCCTTCCTTCCTTCTTTTCTATCTTTTTTGCTTTTGCTGGTACAGGTTGATTCAGTGAATTCATTTTCATTGTTATATAACATTCCATTATATTAGTATAATTTGTTTCTTGCCTTTTGATGAAAATTCCTTGTAATTTTTCTTATTGCAAACCATGGTGCAATGAGTACTTTCATGTGTTTCCTTGTGCAGAGATACAACCATTTTTCGGGGTCTATTTCTGTAAATGAAAAAGATGGAGCCTCAAGTATGCCTGTCTTCATTTTATTTTAGTTGTTACCAAGTCCTTTTACAATTTTTAGTCCCAGCAGTGTACGAGCGCCTTCTTGGTTTCACATTCTAGGTTATTAACAAGCTTAACGTTTTGGCTATTCTGATGGGTATGAATGTTTTCTTATTGTTGCCTTTCAGTTACTTGTTTCTTTCTAAAGAGCCCCTTCAGCAGCCAGGTTGGAGGGAAATTGAATCTTCCTAGTTGATCCTCATTATTACTCCTCTAACCACCTCTATGGCTGATGTGAAACACCTAGTGGTTATACACAGAGTAGAACATTTGAGGAGGGTCCCTCTGGCTGTCAGTCTGCACTTCCCCCTCATATATCTGGTGTGTCTGTTGTCCAGGTCCATGCATGCCCTTGAAGGTAGTGATAAGATTTCCATCTTGCACGATCTGTATTTGCCCCCTGCACTCATTTATTTCTCAGGTCCTGCTCTTTCCTGGACACTGGGAGGCCCTACTGCCTGTATCCCAGAGAAGTTCCTTCCCCGATCCATCCCCACGAGGAAGGAAACAAAGCAAAACAATGGAAAGAAAGCAAAAATTAAATCTCAATAAACTGCCCTGCTGTAGAAGTGCCTGACGTCTTGGTGATTCCTCACATTGCTACTCAGACTCTGATGAGAAGCGTCTTCCAGGCTGTAGGAGTTTACAAACCGTCCTTCCCAATGTCTGACGGCCAGCTATTATAATAATTCTTACTAATATTTAGGGCATCGCCTCAAATTGACCTTTTCTCTTCACATCCTTCCCAGCTGTCCGCTGCTCTGCTTCTCCCTTCTGCTTTCTTTTTCTCTTTTCCACGTTTCTCCCAGCTGCTGGTGCTCCTTCTGTCCCCACGCCGGCTCCTTTTCTTATTTTGTGAACAGCATCTGTGTTTAAAGCAAACTCTCTCTGTTGTCTCCCCACCTTCGGGAAGAGCTTCACAGTCGAGAATCCTTGGCTTATTCCTTAGGAAACCCCATCATTTGCTGGTCAGAACCGCTAACGTGCTCTCTCCTCCCTAACTGATACCCACAGGCTGGTTCCCTCGGACGATGTAGGCACTGACTCCAAATTCATCATCCCAGGCCCCTTCCCTACAGTCGTATCTCTTCCTCCTGCCCCGCCAACTCATTCCTTCTTTGTGTTTTCTCTAAAGCAGTTTTCACTAATAGTCTGTTACACTATTCATCTTTCTTTTGTCTTCCTTCCCCACTAGAACCAAACGTCAGTGAGAAAACTAAAAGTTCAGAGATGTGTTGTCTGTCACATTGATATTTAAGATAAAAACACTTTTTTTTTGGCCCAAGCAAATGTGTGGATATATATAAAGAAATAGAAATTGCAATTGATTTAACTTTCACTTACATCCTTATTTGGGCGTAGTTTCCAAAGAAGTATAACTTTGAGGGGAAAGAGTTTTTGTTGTTGTTGATTTTAGTATGTTGGCCATCATACTGTCACTTGAAATTTTTATTTACTTCTGGAAATAAAATAGGAATGCACTCTATTAAAACAGTTGTTGATGCATGACTGGGACATTGTGCTGTACACCCAAAATTGACACATTGTAACTGACTGTACTTCAGTAAAAATAAATACATAAATAAAATAGCCATTGAGCCCCTAATATAATTTTCTTGGTGTCATCCAGTCCATATATTTCCTAAAAACTGGTAAATAATATAATGGAAAGAAGAGGTATTAAATCTCACCAAGAAAAACTGTATTTAAGGTGCTTGTTTCAGGGTTAGCTGCTCTCACAAGGCAGAATCACCCATATCGTGAAACATCGTATGCTTCTCAAGCTTTGGAAATTTTTCACTTCAAAGTAGATTAATAGAGAGGCTATTTTTGCAAGTGAAATAAATGCTAATTTAAAGTTGAAGCTTAAACTCTGAGACCAGGAAGCTTTCTCTTGCCCTTTGATAGACTCTTTTGACCATAATTTGAGAGTCATTGAGGAGAGAGAGCTGTAGAAAGGAGAGGGTCTGTTGCATGTGGGGTCACATTCCTTCTCTCCACAATATTTGAGACACACAAACCCAGCAGCACCACACTGAGTCCTTTGTTCTCCCCGTTGGGCAAAACACTAGATAGCTTACTGTAAATATGGCTGGCCGCCAAGCTGTGGCGCAGATCCTTTTTTTTCAATACTGTAAACTGGCACGGGCTCAAGAATTACAGTTCTTCCTCTTATTTACTTTCTCCTTCTACACTGAAGAGTTTCATCTATCGTCAGATGGAAAAACAGTTGTTGTGGCCGGGAGAAAAAAAAATGCCCAAACATTCCATCTTTTTTTTTTTTTTTTTTTCTGCCTTCCTCCTAACCTCGGGTGGATTTCTGATGAAATAAGCAGAATCACTGTATTGCTCTTAAAGGTGAAAAGAGTAAGGTCCTCTGATGACAAGTGAAAAGAACTCCAGTGGAGCGGTGTGAGCGGAGGTGAAGGCAGGGCACTGCTTAATATCGGGCTTTTTTCAGAGTGGGTTCTGTGTTTGTGTTTTCCTACTGCTCTTGGTATCATGGCTTTACTTCTCGTTGTCCTAGAAAATTTTGGGCTTGATAGCCTAGCCTGGATGTGCCTGCTGTATTTCTGACACCACCACATTGCCTTCCCCTTGTGTTGGAATTTGTAGGGCTGCAGCTGAATTGAAAAGAGGTGGAGGGAAGTGAAGGGTGTGGAGTTCTGCCTTTCAACTCCTGGGTGTGTCCCTTTTGAAGCTTTGTTTTTAATATAAGAAAAGGCTTGGAAATGTAGTTTGAAAGGATTATTTGCTATGATATGAAAATAAAGATGCCAGAAAGAAGTAGCTACTTTCTTGATATAAATAACATCTTGTCAACATTTTTAAATGGTGCAGTTTGATTGATTTTGCCCATAGAATCTTCTTCTAGACCCAAGTAAAAATTAAACGTTTATTGTGATTCTTTTTCAGAAAATCAAGTCAAGATTGAAGGTACTGTCCTTGCTTATTTCACTGACACGAAAAATATTTTATACCATAGACACATGTCAACATGTTTACTTTTTCATTTCGTTCATTAATCTTTGTTTTTGTTTTTGTTTTATAAAAAGGAAATTTCACTAGGATATAGCTGGAGGATACTTGTTTCCAGATACAATTAACAGTAGAGGATATTATATTGATAATCAGATAGGTTTTATGACAATCTTCTTAGAATACGTGGAGGGTCTAAGAAAGTATGGATGATTAACAAGAGATAGGGAGTCTGCTTTTACAAAGATGCTGTCAGATACTGTGATGAATTTTCTTTATATCCTAAAATATTTTTCACTGTTGGAGAGAAAATTTTCACTGGACTGAATAAAAATAAATTTAAAATTTGGGCAAAAAATATTGCTTTATTTGTGCCTCAGCTTTCTCATAATGAAAATTTAGGTAGTTAGGCTAAGGTATAAGGACCCTTGAGGTTCTTTTAGGCATTGACATATGTAATTAATAATTCTTACTTTCAGTGTTCTTCTAGAAATATAGTATATAATTATACCAGTATAGTTTAGTTCTAGTATAACCAGTGGGCAAAGCAATTAGACTGAGACTTGGGGGGCCAAGTTCTTATCAATTTGACCTTTATTTATTAATTATAGGACCTTGAGGCTGTTGAGTTTTTCTGAGTCCAGTCTCCTCATCTGTGAAATAATCAGTAGAACGTGATGGTCTTAGATGTTTCTTCTGACGTGAAAAGTCTCGGTAACACTCTATGATTATTTTGCCTTTTTTATAGACTGGAATTTGTGAATAATGAGAATATGGTGTTCTGATGTAGGACATATTTAATTTACATTCATAGAAGGTAGGTAGGTAATTTTGTAATGTATAATTTGAAGGAATTTTTCTTATCTCTTTATTTCCCACTGATTTTAGAATCCTTTTTCTTTTATTTATGGTAGTCCCTTGTCATTCAATGTCATTCATAGAGAGAACATGAGAAAAATGGCTGACAGATTATACAGTATTCAGTAATTTTGAAGAGTTCCAGTGCAAATTAAACCTTCGAGGTCGGGGACACCATATCACATCTTGAGAGGCAGCCTCAGAGCACTATGCCATAGACTTTGAGCCCAGACCCTGGGTTGCAGACCTGGTTTTGTTACCCAAAATTTTGATCCCTGGGCTAATTTATTAAAATGCTCTGATTCTGAGTTTCCTTGTCTCCAAAGTGAGGGTATCAATGACAGTTTTGTAGATATATTGTACATATTAACTGAGTTGAAATTAGATTGTGTGCAACTACCCTTAACTTCAATTTTAACTTTTTTTTTATTGAAGTATGGTCAGTTACAATGTGTCAGTTTCTGATGTACAGCATAGTGTCCCAATCATGCATGTATGTAGTTCATCGACAGATGACTGGATAAAGAAGTTGTGGTATATTTATACAGTGGAATACTACTTAGTGATAATAAAGAATAAAATAATGCCATTTGCAGCAACATGAATGGACCTGGAGATTATCATATTAAGGAAGTCAGAAAGAGGAAGAAAAATACCATATGATATGACTCATATGTGGAATCTAAAAAAAAAAAAAAAAAAGAAAAGAAAAAAGAGGACACTAATGAACTCATCAAACAGAAACATAGTCAACAATTTTATGGTTACCAGAGGGAAGGGGTTGGGAAGGGATAAATTTGGGAGTTTGAAATTTTAACATTTTTTAAATGTTTCAGTTCAAGTCAGCGAATTTTTGTTGGGTAACTAAGGAGCTGTACTCGGGGGGATGTGTGTATATTCCTGGATAATAAGAATGGAAGGCATGTTGTGAAAAATTAGTTGTAAAGCAGGTGAATGAGAGTACAGTCATGGAGATGGGATGGTAGATTTTAACTGGTAAGATTGTGCAGGACTGCATAAGAAGGTGGATTTGGGCTGGATTTTACCAAGGGGAGAAGAAAGAGGGGCTTCCAGGCAGGAGGGAGAGCCGTCAGTGCTGGCCAGCTTAGTGTGTTGCTGAGTCTTGGTTTCTCTTGGAAGGAAGGACAGACAAATAGAAGTTGCTTCAGGAGGAAATCAAGTACAGCATTGCTGTATGTAGGAAGAAATTATGTTCAATCCCCTTAGTAATTGGAGACTTACATAAAGTGCTGGTTTATTCTAATGTCTTTTATGTATATAAATCAGATATAATCAAATATGGCTGAAAAAATATATAAAATCAGATATTGTCAGATATTGCTGAAAAATCTTTTAATTACAGTGATATATAAATTCTTCTAGTAGTAGGAAAGTCTTGTACTCCTAATTTTTGAACCAATTAAGATGAAAAAGTCCTTTAAAAGGATTAAACTATCTGAAGCATACTCAGAAATCAGTGGAAGGATTGGCATATTTAATCTTGGTTATTATCACTTCAAATCGTGCTATAACTTTGGAGTTGATCCAGTGAATATCTGAGTTTAAGTGTTACTGACTTTGAAGAATAAAGTCAGTGTTTCCTTCCATATACCTTCCCTTTGGTAGCAAGCCATTTAAAACAATATTACGTATATAATATAAACGGTGTAAAATACAAAAACTATATAATGAACATATATATTATAAAATATATTATTTAAGCTGTTGTGAGTTATATTGCTTATAGATACGTTGTGTTTCTAATTTCCAATAGGAAATATTTTTCTCAAGACTTGAGTCAAATATTTTCTTAGGTGTTAAGAGATTTCTTTTAGTATTTCTTTTAGTGTTTGGCTGCATCTGCTCAGCTTTGGGGAGTGCCGAGATTACCAGTCACATCATCTTTAAGGATGTGGATAGGACTACTGAGAAGAAGTAGTCAAGGCCAGGGTTTTTGTTTGAAGAATGTATTAACTAGACATTTAAGTGAAGGGCATATAGCATATTTTAAAAACAGGAGATCATGGTATAGTATCTAGAATTCTATTTCTGCTGTGTCGTTAATTCACCAGGAGATTTTCAGAAAGTGAGACATCTTTCTGCTTTGGTTTATTTATCCATAGAACACATTTTAAGGTGGAATGTGCTATTTAATACAATGTTTTTACAGAGAACAGATCTTAATTTCAGTACCTTATGGTTGGAAAGACCAGTCTTCATTTGCTAAAACATCACGCAGGTGTATTTTGCTTCCAGTTTTAGATATATTCTATTAAAGTTGCCACTATGAATTTTTGGAACATGAGCAGTATTCAGCCCTCCTTGTTATTTCTTCTCTGACTGGGGCACTGATAGTACTTGATACAGATAGTAATGGATGTTTGCAGAATGAATAAATGAAATATCAAGGGCATAAAAATAATCATTTTCATGGAAAAAGTTGAATCGTTGACTTTCTCCACCTTGTTCTTTTAATGTTCTTTTTGGGTGCTGTGACTCACAAGCTTATGAAGCAATGACCTTACGTAATGTATCTAATCTTCGGTTTATCCATTTATATCATATCTATCACAGCACCTGTCTCTCAGGTTAGTGAGGATTACATTAGAGAATGTTTTCATTTGAGCGAAATTTTCAGAAAAATGTTCAGTATAAATTTGTTTGGCATCCCTCCAAAGTTCTTGGTGCTTTTGAATGTTTTTTCCTCCGATTTTTTTCTCTCTGGTGTATTAAAGACTGCATTTAAAGGGACTGTTTATGCACAAGACTATTGGTATAAAAATTTCACTTTCTATAAGACAAGATATACCTGTTTAATTCTGTGATGTGACAGTGTCTTTGGGGAGCCTCTTTTGTCTCTGTATATTTATACAACTGTAGAATTATAAAGTCCTCAAGCCAGTGGGCATTTGGGGATTTATCTCGTTCCCTCTGCAGATAGGTCCAGAGAAATTTTTACCAGCTGTCCTTTCTCCCACATGATTATAAGAATTAAACGTAATGACGGGAACTTAACAATCATATCTTATTCTCTAAATAATGCTTATTAGTAAGGTTGATTTTTTTAAATTTTAAAGTAAACCAGACTGTGAGTGTGTGTTTTTCCCCAGATAGCTGAATTTCAGCACCCCCTCCCCTTCATCCATTTCTATTTCTTACAAATTGCATGGTGAGGGAAACTCTGATCTAAATCTCTTGATTTTGACAGCATTCCATGTAATTTTACCCAGAGTAATACACAGCTATTTCTTTCACGTGTAGGCTTACTGACACACACATACATAGGGGGTAAAAGTTACATAAGAAGTTTCATTATATGAGTCTTCTAACTATTTAGTCAGTTTCAAGATGACCATCACAAGACATTTGAGCAAAATACATTGAATAGCAACCTTCTCATGGCTCAGTAAAGTTTTCTGTTGTTTTTATTTGTTTGTTTTTAGCTGTCGAGTTATTTTAATTGCTTTGCAGTATAATTGCTCCAAATTTCGATCCATCGGAAAATAAGTGTTGAGAAGACAGAAAAGCTGTCTTCTGAACTCTTGTGTTGGCATCTGTGTCTTTGGTAGCTTGACCAGGTGTGTCATGAGGTCCGTGGGACCCATGGTCCAGGTTTCCTTTCAGTCAGGAGCAGGAACTCTGTGTTGTTCCACTTGCTGACTGCCCAGCTGAGTCTGGCCAGTTGTCTTGCACCTGTCTCTGGCCGTCCATCCCCGCGGGACAGATCTTTGCATCCATCACCGCTGCTAGCAAAACTTCAAAGCTCATGTCTCCCTGTGGACGGGCTGGCCGCACCATCTCGGTCTAGGGGACAGCATGCTCTGCCTGATTTAGAAAGTTTCTGCTTCTGAAAAGTCTGTGCTTGGTTCCAACCCCTCACTCCCATCACTTGCTTCTGATTCCGTGTGGTTCTGTGTGGTGTGTGACAGCCAGCACAGCTAACCGTGAGCTCAGAGGCAAGTCTTGTTGCTTTTGGCAGTGGAGCTCACCGCTGCTGCCTTCCCTTCTGCAACATTATTATGTTTATTGTGTCTTGGGCTCCTCATTAAGATCTGACCAAGAGGGGAAACTGGCGTCTCTGGATAAGAATTTCTATAATGATGTTAGAGTGGGCACAGTCCATTTGTGGTAGGGAAATGGCAGATTATGTTTTATAATTTAGAGAAACTGAAGGATTTAAGAGAAATGGTGAGCATGGTGATTATGCTCATGCCAAAGAAATATTTGTCAGTTTTCAGATCTGTTATCAGTTAATTTCTGTCAGCTGATTTTTTTTTAGTCCAACTCTAATATTTCATGCTTCAAGTCAAGTGTATATTTCTGATAATGCTGCCATTTGGGGCATTTAAATTTCCATGGGCAAATGCTGTAATCATGAAATACATGTGGGGGGGTGTGTGCAAATGAAGAGCATTAGAAGGTGGCTTACATCAAAGTGAAATTGTATTCTAATTTATTGTTTAAAATATATTTTTATTAAAGTATAGTCAGTTTACAGTGTGTCAATTTCTGGTTACAGCACAATACTTCAGTCATATAGGAACATATATATATTCATTTTCATACTTTTTCAACTGTAAGTTACTGTAAGATATTGAATATCTAATTTATTTTTAATTCATGCCATGGGCACTTTAAACAAAATTTCAAAAGAGCTCTAGATTTTATCCATTTATAGCAAACTCTTTGAAAACCACATACACTCACGAATGCAGTGCCATGTATGAAATCATAGTTTCCAGACTTGCTCTTGTAACCCGTTCTGGATCACTTTTGCATAAACTCTATTAAGGGAACTAATGTGTTCGCCTGCTAACAGGTAATTGCCAAGGGTGACCAGTGCCACGACTTGCAAAGGACTCTGAAGTGCTGGTTCTACTTGGACAGAATGCAGTCAGTGGAGTGTAGACTCAAAGAGGAGCTGAGCGTAGCAGGTTGAGAAAAGGTGGAGAAGGAACGTTAGTACCAGGGAAGCATCCCCAGTATGGTGGGAGAAAAGCTGTCTCCACTGGGCGGTGTCCTTGGGGAAATCACGCTGGACCAAGCGGAGCAAGAGACTTACGAACTGAGATTGCCTCTTTCCGGGGCCTCCCTGTGGGTGCCTCCTAAATGTTCATTTGTGCCTTTTATATTGCTCTGTCTTTTCCTTTTCTCGCTGTCTCCCAGCCAGTGCCAGTCTGTGTCCCCACCCAGTCCCCAGATTTCTGCTGTTCCTCCCTCACCCATGTTTAACGGGCCATCCGTTATCTAGTGATAGAATGCGGAGGACTCACAACGTGCTCGGTGTAACTGGGACCCGGGAAGGATTCACTTTGTGATTGTGTATGTCAAGGTGCCATGTTAATTTTATGAATTATAAAACCATGCCACTGTTGGTTACTCATTATTATTATTTAAAATAATGGTGATGTAATGGTAACAACAGCAGAGATGGGTCAGGGGACAGGAGGGGCTAAAAATAACCACTGCCATGGAAAGTGCTACTGCACAGCTCAGGGTTCTACCCCCTTCCCTGGGTTCTTTTCAATGAGGAGGTAGTAGTTCCATGGAAACACTTTCTTAATATGAAAATCACGTCCCAGCCGGAGAAGTTAGAACTCTTCATCTCCCAACAGGAAGTGACGTTAAGGTGAAACCAGAAGTGTGCGGAGGCTCGGCGGTGAGAGACTGCCTGCGAGCCTGAGCAGGGGTGTCAGTGGAGAAGAGGGAGAGGACGGGGGACTGGCCTCGTGTGGGGAGAGGTGTGGCCATGCCCCCACGAGGGTATCAGGACAAGTGGGAGACACTTAAGTGGAATCAGTGGGCCTCGGTGAGTGATCGATGGCGGGGGTTTGGGGAGAAGAGAGAGTTCAGGGATGATGCTGGGACCTGGCTTTGGCGTCTGGGTAGGTGGTAGGGGAAACACAGCAGGAGGGCAGGTGTGTGTCTCTGGGTGGATGCATATTGGGTAATTTGCAGTTTTTCGTATTTTCTTGTTGTTGTTTTTAAAGAGGGATGTATTTCTGTTTTCTAGTGTGTTTGCATTCAACATAAGGAAAACAGGTTTTTCATGTTTTTTGAAAAACTTAACTTCCTCCTCAAAGATTTTTCTAGTTATCTCTTTGCCGTCACTAAAGTAATGCTGAACATAAATCCTTCACGATGTGGCTAATGAAAAATTTGTGTAGTTCTCTCAACTTAGAAGGTATATTACATTTGCCTTTGTGACTTTATGGATATTAGGTTGAGATTGTGGTTAAGCTAATGAACTGAAGAACTCAAGCTGACGGTCTCATCATTCAATCCAGCAGCTTGTCTTAAATTTCAGGATAATATCTATTCATTCATGATTGCTTAGCTCGAATTCTTTTGGTGCGTTAACATTTTTCATATTAAACCCAAGCTGAATTTTAATAAGACTTTTTTTTCAGTTTGAGAGTACCTTTAAAGTTTTTAATATTTTATAGGTTCCAGGTAACTGGTGGCATTGTTGGTTTAACATGATGATAGTATTTATGTAATCTGATCTAGACCAACAGAACAATCACAGTATATTGGAAGTTTGTGTCTAATATTTGGGTTGCTATAACAGCTCAGTTGTGTTCATTTGTTGGAAACCACCACTTAATTTTTAGGTAGCTTTTGAAATGTAGCAAAGTCTCATGACAAATCCATTTTATTACATATATATGGGACAGTGACTCAAATGTAGAGGTACTAGAACCTTTTTGCCCTTTTCAAGTAACATGGACTTTTTAAAATGGATAATCTTAGAGGTGACAAAACTCAAGGCTGTGTTCATGGAATGTAACATAGTTTCTGAATTTTATAAGGGCTGTGTTTTACTTACTAATGGATCATGCAGTGTTAGCATAACATTATAGAAAATAAGTCGTGATGGCTTCTTTTGTAGATTGGTGT
Organism: Camelus ferus; assembly: GCF_009834535.1. Taxonomy (NCBI): domain Eukaryota; kingdom Metazoa; phylum Chordata; class Mammalia; order Artiodactyla; family Camelidae; genus Camelus; species Camelus ferus. The sequence goes on along the minus strand of NC_045697.1, from coordinate 105,302,787 downwards.
TGAAATCACATTGCCAGTGTGATTGTACATCTACCTATTGTTTTAATAAAATCCAAACTTTCACTGTTTGAATTGATGTTCTTAAAAATTCATTTTTATTGTAGTTCTAAAAGAGGTTTTTTTTTTTTTTAATTTTAGCTTTTGATATTCAAGGTGGAATGTAATCACTCTGAATTTAAGTATGCAGGAGAAAGAGGAAATCAGAAATTTTGATGATTTGATTGATCTTATCTTTGCCTCATATATGAGGGGGCTTGTGAGCAGATGAGAAAGAATAGACACATTCCTTTGGATTGAATTTATCAGTTTAGGTTTTACTAAATCAGGACTTGTATCTGGAAATTTATAAATGAATTTTAGAGCCAGCAACTTTTTTCTCTTCTAGTATATCTTCTAGAATATTTTAATCCTTCTAAAAAACAAGTGTGTAAAAAAAGAAAATGGCTGAAATTACTTAAAAAATTCCTTCACACTTCAATCACATAATTGGTGAAAGGCTTAATCTCCCTTCACTGTACAGCATGTAGAGCGGGCATGTATCCCAATTACAGCCCTGGAAGGTCAACCTTATCTTTAGGAGGAGAAAGAACTTGCCTCTGTGTGCATTGACTTGTTCCTTATAGGTTTTCCATGAGTCTCCTGATACCAAGAATTTTGTCTAGTTGTCCCCACAACTATACTCATGCTTGTCAAACCATGTCTGTTTGTTTTGGGTTCAGGAACTGGTCTCCATGTCTACAAGGAATGAATTTGGGGCTATTTTGAGGTCTCACTACATGAGGTACCTTGGATGCTACTGAAGTCAGGGAGCAAGCAGTGTGTTACAAAATTCTCGGGGAAGGTTGCGTACGGTGGGGCAGAATGCCCAGGAGAGAGGATTTGGGGAGAAAAAACATGGAAACAAATGCACCCTTTAACATCCTTGTGTGTGGATACACCTGCTATGTTACCTTTTTCTTTGATTTAGAAACCAAAATACATGTTTTCAGAACACTACGTTTTTAAAAATTCTTTATTTCCTGAAATCTTTTTAGAGATTTATATAAAGATTTGGAAAAATTAAGACTGGTGGAGGTTGGGAAATAAAAGTTTTGGATTTATGAAATGTAGAATTTTCTGGCTTTTTTGTTTGTTTGTTTGACCTTTAGCTTTTGATACTGATATTAAGGACAACTTTTTTTGTCATGTATTGAAACACGTTGAAACTTCTGTGGCCAATTTATAAATTGATGAACTTTGTTATGACAGTTGGCAAGGGTCCCAGTGGAGTTGGTGGAATTTCCAATAGTTCATGAGCTGGGATGAGGGAAATAATTACACTTTTATTTTCACTAATATCTAACTGAAATTTAGCATTTCCCTTAATTCTGAATGCAGGCAACAAACCATAGTAGTATTGACAGCCCATGACTTTGCCACTGATAGAAGTCACAGATGTTTTCATGTCACACTATAGTTGTTGTACATATCTCAAAATATTTAAGCTCATCACTACTTTAAAATTACAGTATTTATTAGACCCACACTGGATCTTGTTATTTAAAAGATTAATAAAGCAGTACATTACTGTATCACATTTTAAAATATTTTGATAACTGTCAATCTATTTGTTTTCTGTGTAATCTAGTTATACACTAAGAAAACCATGTATTTCCAAGAAGAGGTCCATAGACTTTACCAGATTGCCAAAAGGATGCATGGTACAAATAAGGCCTTGGTGGGGTGGGGGGGTTGAGCAGATGGGTATTTTATTTTATTTTTATTATTTTTTATTGAAATATAGTCAGTTACAGTGTGTCAGTTTCTGCTGTTCAGCACAATGTCCTAGTCATGCATATACATACATACATACATACATACATACATACATACATACATATATTCATTTTCATATTATTTTTCATTAAAGGTTATTATAAGATATTGAACATAGTTCTTTGTGCTATACAGAAGAAGTTTTTTAAAAATGTATTTTTATATATAGTGGCTAACATTTCTAAATCTCAAACTCCCAAATTTATCCCTTCCCACCCCCTTTCCCCAGTAACCATAGGATTGTATACTATGTCTGCAAATCTGTTTCTGTTTTGTAGATGAAATGACAATCTCCAGGTCCATCCATGTTGCTGCAAATGGCATTATTTTATTATTTTATTACTTTTTATGGCTGAGTAGTATTCCTTCATATAAAGATACCACAACTTCTTTCAGATGGGTATTTTAGAGCGAGTTTAACCAGCACCTCATAGATGTGTCATATGATGACAGTAACCATTGACTTAAGAAATTACTGTAAAGATAAAATGGGGGAAATAGTTTTGAAACATGTTAGTATTATGCATACAGATGTTATTCAGTGAGTTGAGGTTTTTGCCTTTATAAGAAAATGCATGTATTATTAATAATTATTAAGAGCACAAATGAGGCATCTAATATAAATTCTGAGTTCACCCTGCTGCTTTAAAGTACAGTGCACTGTCATTGCACTTGGCGCCAAACTACTCCAGGAACACACCAGTTTCAATGTAGCTCACGAAACATTACCATTCACGGGAGCAAAGAGGATTACATTTCCCTAAATATTTCTTTTTACATTGACTCTTGTAATCTCCGATCCTCTGATGCAAACTGATGGGCTTCAGTGCTCCCCAAAGCAATGCATTAGTCAGTCAGAGCATGGGAGAAGAGTGCATGTGGTTTCCAGCAAACCAAAGTGTAGCGGTGTGGTGAAGTCCCACTGCTTACTCAGTAGTATTAATCAAGAAATACAAGAAGTCTGAGGAGAGGAGAACGAAGGTATAGAGCATTGTATCTGATGTTCTATAGAAGTTTTCTTCTGGTGACTTTATGGAGGTCATAAATATTATGCCATTTAACAGATGAGCAAACAAATAGGTATCAACTTATTAACTGGTCCTGTTACTCAGAAGTTACGAAAGCTGATTATTCAAGACGAAGTGTAAATCCATTTGACTGAATTAAAATATTACTGAGTAAAATTAATTAGGCATTAATTTTGAAATGTTGGGTTTTTTAGAAGAGTTTTCTATCTCAAATGCACCATTTTTTTTTCATTGGTGCTTGAGATTGAATATGCAGTTTGGGTAGGAGGGTATTTGTACTTCTTTGAAATTATAGGTGAGACCTGGTACAGAGATACATATGAAAAATCAATGTTAATTGTTACGATTGGTGCTTTATTTTCATTTTTTGAATCCTAACCCCTCATGCCTGTGACTTTGATCCACAGCAGACATGTTTTGAAGGTCTATTAAGTAAATGAGTGGCTGGAAAATGGAAGGAGGGCGAGTCATGTAGTGATGGGTCAGAATCCTGACTTGGAAATCTCTAAGATAACTATTCATTCAGAGAACACTAACAGCAGTTAAGTGACCACTAGAGATAAGAAGACAGAAGGACGAGAGAAAGGGCAAATAGAGTAAGAAAAGTAAGTTCACACTGTTGAGTAGCCTTGAAGTCCCCACGACCTCTGGCATCTGTCACTGCACACACAAGGGTCTCTGTATGAGGTGCTCAGGGCACGTGTCCTCCCATTTCACAGATGGAGCCCAGAAAGGGGAAGCAGCTGTCAGCTTTACAGAGGAGATACAGAGCAGCATCTTCCAATTAACATCTGGCCGCCTTCAGCCATATCCCACTGGTGCAGTGTCAGGAGGGAGAGGGATCGTGGAGAGAATGAAAAGTTGCGGAAGGAAATGTAGGAAGAGGCAGTAAACAGACACATCATGGGAGCCTTGGTGCGGGGACCGCGAGGGTCTCCTTCGCCCTCTGCTGAAGTGTGCATTCCTCGGAGGCCCTTCCAGCTCCTGGCTCGTCCTCTACCTCTGCTGTATCTGATTTTCCTAGAATGTGACACTCTCTCTTATACCCCACAGCAGTTATCACAATTGTAATTATTTGGGTAATTGTCTAGTTAAAGACCTCTTTCTTGAATATATACCTACACCATATCTTCTTGATCTAAAAAATAAAGGAATGAATATACAAAGCAGAAGCAGACTCACAGATACAGAGATCAAACTAGTGGTCATCAGTGGGGAGAGGGGAGGGGGAGGGGCAGCATGGGGGGCGGGGATTAGGAGATACAAACTGCTATGTACAAAATAAATAAGCTACAAGGATATATTGTATGGCACGGGGAGTATAGCCAACATTTTAAAATAACTTTAAATGAAGTATAATCTATACAAGTATTGAAGCACTATGTTGTGCACCTGAAACTAATAATATTGTAAATCAACTATACCTCAGTTAAAAAAAGTACCTCTTTCTTGCTCAAGAGTCTAGATTGTCAGTTCCATAGCAGTGAAAATGGTGCCCGTTTCTTCCCTGCTGTCATCTCAGAGCATGATGCCTGATACCCCAAAACTTTTGTGAACGCAGGGATGAATATATACAATATTATAAATGAATGGAAATAAAAGAATAATAGCCAATATAGAGATACAGACTCAGACGGCCTTTAAATAAAAGGCAGTAATGCGGACAGCTTGCAGTCCCGGGGTAAGCCCTGTACCCTGCACTTCCCAGGAGATTTATATTTTAAATATTAGTCTAGTTGCACAGTTAGGTCCCCCAATTTGGGGTCCATAAAATATGGCCACCTGTATCTCAGTAACCTTAAAGGTGAGGTGCCCCTTGTAAGAATGGAGAGGAAGGGCCCTGAAGTTACTGGGTGTTGACTGTCGCTCTGTGATAGGTGGTATCATCGCAGACTTTACACTTGAAGAGATGGTGGGCCTGAGAGATTGAACTTGTCTGAGATACAGATGATAAGGCGTTAGGGCTGAGATGGAAATTATAGAGCACTTGATTTTCCATTAATGGCAGCGTATCTGAGGAGGCTGGAAGAGGACGGTGTCGGAGGTCTTTGAGGGCATCAGCCTGCAGAGCTGCAGCTCAGACAAGTTTTGCTATGGTTCTCCCACTCCTTGGTTTACGGCATCTGCACTTACAGCTGCCTGCAGAGCTCTGGATGATAACTGATGTTCACAATAATTACCGAGCCATTGGCAGAATGTTGAATTACATTACATTTAAGAAAGAAGAGAATAGCATCGTGGAGAGATTTTTCTTCCAAGTGATGAAAGATTTAGGACTTTTATTCTGTTACGGAGGAATCGCATTTCGAAATTCATCCTGCGTCAGTGATGTGGGTTGTCAATTCAGTTTCTTTCTTCTCATTGAAAATTCATTCTTGATTTGCCCCTTGATTGGCATTATCTTTGCTTTCTTTAAATCCCTAACTTCTCTTAGGTCATCTATAAACAAACACTTCATTTTTTTTTTTTTAATTCAGCAGAGACTTATTATCAGGCGCCAGAATACACCATCGTTAATGTGTGGTTTCTGCCTTCAAGGAACTCACAGCCCAGGGAGGGAGGAAGATGCATACGGGGATATTTACAGTCCCAGGGCGTTGATGCTGCGGCAGGCGTTGAGTGGCATCCTGAGGAGGCTGTCTACGAGGGTGACACCTGTGGGAGCCTAGGATTTCATGGGTCTAACATACAATTTCTTGTCAACCTGTATTTAATGTCCTGGTGCAGAAGATGTGAGCATGATATAATTAAGATGAAAACTTACATGAAAACTCCTGTTGAAATACCTGGCACCTAGCACTTAGGTTTTTTTGTTTTTTTTTTTGTTTTTTAAATTCTCTTATGTCAATCCAATCAATTCCTGTGGGAACTGGAATAGTCCAGAGTCCAAGAACCTTCTAACAAATAGTGATTCAAAAGCGTGATTCTGTTTAAAACCCAAATACACCCTAAATCCAAACAGGGATGATTAATCTTAGTTCATATATCAGATGCCTATACATTAATAAAAAAAAAGTTCTTCAGGGAAAGTAGGTTTGTTCCTGAAGGAAGTATACTTCTAATTACAATGCAGTTTTTGTGATGCATTTGGCTGAGTTGTTTTGCTTTCCTGAGAGCGTCACAGTAAGATCCTGTACAAGCCATAGCATCAGGTAAGAAATTAGCCAAGACATGGAAACAACATAAATGTCCATCGACAGATGACTGGATAAAGAAGCTATGTTATGTTTATAATGGAATACTACTGAGACATTAAAAAAGAATGAAATAACGCCATTTGCAACAACATGGTTGGACCTGGAGATCATCATTCTAAGTGAAGTAAGCCAGAAAGAGAAAGAAAAATACCCGAGAACACTTATATGTGGAATCTTTAAAAAGAGAGAGAGAGAGACACACACAAATGAACTTATTTACAAAACAGAAACAGACTTACAAACATAGAAAACAAACTTATAGGTACCAGGGGAAAGGGAATGGGAAGGGATAAATTGAGAGTTTGAGATTTGCAGATACTAATATATAAAAAAAAAACAACAAGGTAATACTGTATAGCACAGGGAACTATATTCAGTATCTTGTAGTAAGCTATGGTGAAAAAGAGTATGAAAATGAATATATGTGTATGTTCCTGTGTGACTGAAGCACTGTGCTGTACACCAGAAATTGACACAACATTGTAAACTGACTATCCTTCAGTAAATACACACACACACACACACACACACATACATATACATACAAAAAAAGAGAGAAATTAGTGAGCTTACTTGAACTGTGGCTCCGTGGTGTAAGGACCGTGACCCGTGTGACTATGATCCAGTTACAGCTGAAGCTTATTTTTGGTTTTGTTTAAAGAAGAAAGCACACACCATCATGTGAAGAAAAACACTGATATGGTTTCCTTATGTGTCCGTGTGTCTATAAATGAATAGTGCTAACAGTATAATTAGTTTTATTTTTATTAAGTTCTTCTCTATAGTGCTTGATGCGAAATAAGCAAAATGATGACGAAGTGTGAAGCAGGGGGAGATGAAAATTCCTTTGTATTGCCACAGTTTTACTGAATGACTTACAGTAGCCCATCTACACTTTTGTGCTTGAACAGGCTGCCTGAGAAAGTTCCACTTCTTCCTAGCCACTGTCACTAAGAATGTCCTTCCACTTTATTTTGCTACCTTTGCTTCCTGATTCTAAGTGAACAGAGCAAACCGAGGGGCCCTGCTGCACCACTGGCCCTTACCCATCCCCACCTGCCTCGGTCGCCCATCCCGAGTGCTCACCTGTCTCCGGCCCCCATAAGCAATTACACAGGCTGATCCGACTGATTGTGTGTAGAGATTTGGTTCCCCCTACACCTGCCATTGCCAATTTCACAGTTGATCGATTATTAATTTGGGGGTTTCTATGAACTTCTTGAAGTGATATCTGACATTCTGTGTATCTGTACATGTAGGAGAGGATTGGTTGTACAGCTGTTTCTCAAAGGGCTGGGGCACCTAAAACATGGGGAAAAATGGGAGCTGACTCTTAAGTCTCCTAGACCTCCACCAATACCATCATATCCTCTTTAAAATAAATAAATAAATAAATTCTGATTCTTGAACAGTAGTGAAAAGCTGACATGATGATTATTAACTTACTTTGGTATGTATAAAGTTTATTGGTACTCATTTGTTTACCTTCTAGTTTTATAGCTGCATTTGCCAATTTCAAGTGGTGAAAACTGAAGGTAGCGAGAATCCTTTTGTTTGGGGAGAGGTACAGATCCTTTATGTAACCCAAGGGGGTGTAGGAATTATAGGCGATAAACATCTTAACTTCTATTAGGAATGTGTAAGGACCATGTGGTTCAATAAATTGTAGTTATGAGGTGTTCAGATGATTAGCTTTTTTTCTTTTCTTTTCTTTTTTAAATAGTTACAGCAAGGGCAAGGCAGAGAACTAAACACATTTGGTCAGAAACTGAGTACAGTTGTTCTGAGACAACTGGCTTATTATCTTTTCAGATGATATCCAAATAGAATGGGCCAGAAAAGAAAATTAATAGAAACTGTAAGGAAGTTGGACCACAGTTACAGGTTAGAAAAAGCAATTCATTTATCCTTTCATTCTAGCATGACTTCCTCCTTTATGCAGCTCTCTCCTGATGCGATGATCCAAAGGAATGATGCTTGAAAGATAGGCATCTTTTATAACTTAGCAAGCATTTCTATGATCCCTACCTAGCATTTTTGGTTTTTTTTTTTTTTTTTTGTGGTCTTTTTTGTGAGTTGTGGTTTAGCTTATTTTATATCATCTGCTCAGTGTTTTTGTTTCATCTACTTTCCCTTTTTCTAGACCAAAGTTGGTTTATGGAAATACTGTTACTGGTATGCTTATTCTGGTGTGTCAAGGAAATTGGCAATTATATATAAACTTATTGGCCAAGTACTCTAATGGGCCAGTATAAGCACAGCTATAAGTGTCTTGAAGATGGAAGATTTTTTTTCCTTGAGATCTAGGACCTACTACTTTTAGAAACCTCAGTGATTAAGCAGTTTTGTATAATTTAAATTTAGGAAACAAATAACTGAGGCATGGCATTTTAATAAGGGGTTTACCTTGTATTGGGAACACATAGTAGAATAAATATAGCCCTTTTGAAAGAGAACACTTTCAGTGCATTTTCATAATTTAAGGATACTTGTTTGTGGTTTTCTCTTATAATAATACTCTATAAACTGGGCAGTGAAAGTTTCTGATCTCAGAGTGTTTATCCCTTTGACCCACTCCTCACCTTCAGAGCCTGTGCCTTACTTTCATTTTAACAGCCACGAACTACAGTGAGTTACACTTCTGTTGTATTTTCTTTTTACATGACAATTGAAAAGGAAAGGATATAATGGGGATTGATAAACAACAACAACAAAAATTAACAATCAATATGTACAGTTTAGCAGAAATAATCAATGTTAAATAAAAGCCTTTGATGGAGGTTCTGTTGTCTTTACCATAAAAGCTTGTAATGTTGGCATTTTCCTGTATTCTTGTAGGCAGAAATTAAGATTTTTTAGATGTTACAAAATTGCTTTATATTTGGAACAATATGTGCATTATATTTGCTTAACTTTGATAACGTTATGACTTGGGGGGAGCCTTTCCATGTTATAGCTACCCTATGAAAAATACTTATAGTCTAGTCACTTAGAAATGCACCTTAGGAATCAGTCCTTTTACTATAGAGGAGGAGGAGGAGGATTTTTAAAAGCATAGGTATTTTTTCAGTAGGTAGATGGGCTTGTCTTGCATTATGTAATGTTTTCACTACAGAAATGAATGGATCCTAATTTTAAAGATTTACAAAGTAAGATTTGACTGGAGTCAATGGCCAGAGAGCTGTGGGAAAGTTACATTTTTATTTGGGTAACAAGACTTTATTTATACAGACACACACATATGCTACTGTGACGGCATTTTTATAAACACGTCTGTCCTTGGGATGTATGCCATCTACATGAGGCTACTTTAAGAAGTGGTCTTTTTGTTTGTGAAATAATGTCATGGTAATATATGGTTCCTGAGTCTCTCTTTGGCAAATTCCAACTTACAGTGGATAGATTTATATTAAGCTCCCAATATATTTACATGTAGAAAGCTGTGGCTCAGTAAGCCTCAGCCTCGATCTACAACCTTTATGGATAAAACTCCTGAAGTAATATTCCTTTTTTAACCTGGGATGTCTATTTCACCGATGTCTGTCTTCAGATGAGCAATTGAAAATAGTTCATATAGCTTTCTTCAAAATTATGTAAAGTACATATAAATTCAGGACACACAGTTGAATGGAATTAGCAAAATCGTCTGTACATTTACAACAGATTTTAGTTTCCTCAGTATTTTGGGTACTTTGAGTAAAATTTTCTCTGATACACAGAGGGCGTATTTTCCTTATGACAGCCCCAGTGGCTTCCATCGTTGGATGTGTATAATGTGTAAAAATACTTTATAAACTTTATCCCTTTTCATGCTGTTAACTTGCATGATGAGAGTTTTATTGTATATTCTTGAGGTTTTCATGGGACTATTATGCTGTTTTCACAGTCAAGACCTTGACAGTGGCAGTCAGGAAACGCCAGCCTCTTGCTGGGTTCTGTGCTAAGAACTTCATGCCCGTGAGTCATTTAACACCCCCCCCCCCCACCATTGTGGTGGGTATTGGCCCTGTCCCCATTTTAAAAAGAAGGAAATACAGGCTCAGAAGGGTTAACTAATTGGGTCAGGGTCAGGGTCAGGGTCAGGGTCAGGGTCAGGGTCAGGTAGCAGGTCCAGGATTTGATCTCCAAAGCTGAAACTTTACTTTTCTTCTTAAGATTTCTGACAAAAAATCCCCAAAACCTCTTTATTCAAAGTGTTTTTCTTACCTTTGTGTTTTATTAGTAGGTAGCTTGCCAGTATCCTCCCAGCGATCATGGTGGACCTTGGAACTTTAGATCAGCTTGGACCACATTTGTCATTTGCCCATGGGGGTGGGAGTTGGGTAAGGTGTCGGGGTCCAAAGATAGAATAAAGACCAAGAGACAGAAATGGGATGATGAATGTGGGCCCCGTCAGTACGTGGGGGCTTTTGTCTGAGATGCTTTTCTCGGAAGCATTCTACTCATAAAGTAAAAGACCTAAGGTGACATGCTGCAGTTTCTCTTGGGACTTCTAATCTCTGGTAAACCTCACTTAACCCCAGTGGACCTCACTTTGAGAAGTCTGGTGTTCCATATCTTACTGATAAATTGTGGAGCAGGTGGGCACTGTGAGAAGGATCCTTACTTTATGCAGAACATTTACATCTAGGCAATTTCTGACATAATTCTTATTGTCAGCTCATTTTTAAATTTTTGATTATTTAAATTGGTAGTAGTTGAATTTTGCTCAGTTCCATTAAAAACTTATTTGATTGCTCCCCTATGTTGAAATAGTGATATTAGTTATGTGATTGAGTTATTTATTTTTTAATATAGCATAAATTCAGCATGAAGTCATCAAATCACTTCTTACTTTCCATTGCTTATTTGGAGTATAATGTTTTTGTTCAGCTTTTCATGTTTCTCCTAGCTACAAAAATATTTGTTTAATTTCATACTTCCAAAGTGAAACTATCCTTGATTGAGACGGACCTGTAGCATACATAATTGGGTGTGGTGCAGTTTTATGATTTTTTCATAAAAATAACTTCGTGAGCTAAGTTTCTTATGGATATACTTTGTACACCCATACTATTGAAAAAAAAACCTGTATTTTACTATAATTATTAGCTTTCTATCATTGGTTTATATCAGGATCTTTTTATTTTAAAATACCTAGCAGAGGCTTGAAACATTAAATATGCCTTTATAGCCATTTATCCCACAGAATAATGTAATATATTTTGTAATACAGTCCTTTGGAAAATGTGTTTCATATTTTTCAATTATTTCTCCTTGTTGGGTGAGTGGATATTTGCAAGGTTGTGTAGGCTTAAAATAATTTGTTCATGTCCAGGTGTATAACTTACAGTTTGTGATTTGTGTAATAATTTTTCAAGCTGTGTAATGCTCATTTTAGGGAATGGTAAAGAGATTTTCATCCCTAAGTGAAAGATGCCATTGAGTAGCTCCCTTTTTACATATAATGAGACGTCACTAGGGTATGGTTCCTTATTTACAGTACATGGGTTGGCCTAGGGTGAAACTCTGTCCTGTAAAACAATAAAATCTTGATAAAACATGTAAAGTCATCAAGAACAGTGGTAATATACCCTCTACTATTACTCACCTACAGGAAGTCTGTTTTTGAGTAAAAGTGATGATCTTTTCATATAGGAATATAGTTATAGGAACAACATGCATTTTTCTTAAAAGTCAAGTCTTCTACTTCATAAAAATAAGATACATTCTTTGTAGAAAACTTTTGTGGAGACTGTCTTTTTGTAACTACTTGCATTTACTGTAGCTCATAAAATTTTTCCAGTGTTATATATTCTAGAATATATGCATATATGTGTGTCTATATACATATATATGAAAGATACAAAGTAAGATATATAATTATCTTACTTTGGTCTATTTAAACAGTCCTCTGTTATTAAATAAGTTTTCTTATTTTGGTTTGGGCAAACTATCAATTCAGCATTGACTCTAGTAGATTTCCATAACTTAAAATTAAAATGAATTTGTGTTAATAAAAATATATTGGTGCTTACGTTGTCTATTTTGCCAGGAATTTGGAATTAAGTTAAGTAGCATTTTTATGGTTAGCCTCCTTACATTTTTTGGAATAAAGCAGTATTTTATACACACACACACACACACACACACACACACACACATATATATAAAATATGCTATGTGGTTTAATTATATCTTTGGAGCATTTTGAGACTGATTCTGCTTGTTTGGGCAGGAAAGATCTTTCTGGTTTTGTAAAAACTGATCCATTGCCCTACAGTGAGTGCTTTTTTGCAAACTGTAATCTAAACAAACTGTTTTTAAGGAGTTTCTTTAAGTCTCAGAATCCACTTTGTCATCTCTGGTGTTCTCATTAATGTTTATTCATTCATCGTTTGACTTTATATTTTACATTATTTCAGAAAATGTGTTAAGTAACTTGTTAGCTGCTCTCTGTTTTTAAATGTTTTTATAAGCATCTTTATTTTCAGGGGTTTGCTTTGCGTTTAGCATTCACATTATCTTTATATCCATACTTGTTTGGTGTTTCCAAAACACTGAGTAAGAGAGGATTTTTAAAATAGGAAGAGTAGTCTTTAGTTTGCTCTCTGCTGGGTTCATTGTGGAGGAAGCTTGTCGCAGATGGATTTTAGGAATAAGATCACTAAAGATCAGTGGCCATGATTTCCCATCCTTCCCTGATGGCCTGCAGATGCTGGGAGGGGACAGTCTGCCATGTGACTTTGGGACAGGCCTTTTAATTCCATCTGAGCAGTGGCCGATGTGAGTCACCGTGTTGTGGCACCTCCGGCTGAATAGAACCTCAAAGATGCCAAGCAGCATTTTGGCCGGATGAGTAAGGATGTGCATTGTCATAGTTCTATGTGGGTTAAGATTTATTATTTTAATTAACACAGAAAAGAGAAAACAAATACTCTTGTGTGACCTCAAAAAAAAGTATAAAGCAATGCCCTCTAAGTGTTACCCTACAAACCACCTTTTCTCAAGATGACTTCCAAAAACTGAGAGAGAAACCCAGAAAAATATTTTCCAATATTTTATTGCTGGAAAATGGGTAGGACTCTGTTGTCCCAGGACCAGTGTTGCAAAATCGATTCTCAGGGTTTAAGGAACAGATCTGATCTCTCTCTCTCAGCCCTCCTCCCTCCAGCAACTCAGAAAGAATAAATTACTTAAATTTCCATTGGTTATTTAATAAGAATAAGAATTCCAGAATTCCTTTCTTTTTCAGCCACGGATTATGCACCCTCGTGGCCACCCCGAGTTTAGGATACTAAAGAAACATACTTTATGGTGCTGCATCAGCCAAGGCTTTAAAATCAGAATGGAGACTGATACAGAGAACATATTGTCGGTGAGCAGAGGTGGGAGGGTGGCTGAAATAGGCAAAGGTGGTCAAAAGGTGCCAACATTCAATTATCAGTCCTGGGGATGTAATATACAGCATGGTGACTATAGTTCACAATACTAAATACATATTTGAAAGCTGCTAAGAGAGTAGATAAAGGTTCTCAATACAAGAAAAAATAATTCTTGTAACTGCATGTGGAGATGGATATAACTAAACTTAATTTTGACAATTGTTTTGCAACATTCACATATATCAAATGATTGTGTTACACACAAACGAATCCAAAGTTATGTCTGTTATATCTCAATTTAAAAACAAAAGCAGCGGCTGAATTTTGAGAATGCCCCTCTGTGGGGCAGTAAGTAATATCACCAACAATATCTAATGTCACCTTTTAGATTAGGCCTTTATCACCCTTTTATGATGGAGGAAATCTGGACTCAGAGTTGATCACAATGAGTCAGTTTATTTGCTTTTGTTCACTCATTTACTCAACAAGCATCTGCTGATCACCTGTCAGCTGCTCTGGGATGCCCTCAGGTGGCTGAAAGCTTTGCGGGCAGGTCACTAAGGAGTGGGCTGTGCGGGGCTCTTGTCCCTGTGCCGCTGCAGAGAGAGGGGAGGGCAGGGCGTCCACTGACAGGGAGGTGGTAGATGGTCCTGACCAGTGAGAAGAAACTGGCAGAGGTTACATATTAGAAAAGACAAGTTGGCCTCAAACGTGAAATTGCTGTTAAAACAGAAGGCTTGGATCTCCTATGCAGTACTTTTTAAATGTTAATGGAAAAAAAATAAAATAAAATAAATGAATCTGGTAAGGGTTCTGTGTTTATAATCAATTATTTTTTTTAATCGAGCACCTACTGTAGCCCGCCAGCTACTTTGGCATTCAGAGATGGAGATAATATGGTTTTTTTATCTCAGGATTGGAAAAAAGAATAAGACAAGAAAAAGAACAATAAAAGGAGATAAATAAAAATAAGAGACTATTTTGTGCCATATTTAAGGCTGTTAATTTAATTCATGTCAGTAAACATTTATTGAACTAATAAAGCTTTTTTCTTGCCCTTGAGCTCACAGTCATCTTAAGACCGGTGAGGGATGAGTGCCAGCCACTGAGTGCCCTATGTCCCCTGCCAAGGAGATTGGAGTGTGCTCTGTAGATGGTGGGGACCATTGAAGGCTTTTAAGCAGAACGGAGGCAGTTTTGAACTTGTGTTTTAGATTTTTTTTTTTTTAGTCTGGTGGCTATGTTAAAAAAAAAAAAAATTGAAGGAATCAGGAGACCAGCCCAGTAGTCTGAGAAAATAGCATGGCCTTAACGAGGGTGTAATTTGGAAACTGAGTTTAAAAAATGTAAAAATCAGTTTTTTAGAGAGACTTCTAAATCTTTGAGCTTTTTCCATTAATGTATTAGTAATAGTCATTTGAATAGTTAAGCAAAGGGTGTGTAGTTGGTCTTCTCTGTCCAAATATATAGCAATTAAAAGTTTTATGTGTTATGAATATGAAGACAGGGTTTCAATCCCACCACCTGAAATTTCTTGGAAATTCCCATATGCAGCAGTGGAAGTTGAGGGCACAGGTGATTTTAGAAGGATCACAATACGAGGGCACCAGCTTTGGAGTCAAACAGGCCTTCTGTACTTTGCAGTTGTATTTCTTGGGCAGTTTAACCTTTCCCAGCCTCAGTGTTCTTCTCTATAAAATGGGCACAGTGCCCGATTGCCTGGTGTATGGAGTTAGTGAGGAACGAGGAGACGGTGAACCTGGAGCGTCTGGCACAATAGTAGCTCACATCCTAAGCAAGAAGTAAATGTTTCTCGGTTTTATTTATAATAAGGTACTTGTCTCTCAGGAAAGAAAACTATATTGTAATTTGGGGCCAGTTGGTTTGTTTTGCCACTTGTATAATAGGGCCCTTGTTTGCATATTTCCTCAATTTTATGTTTATATATCTTTTCTTCTTCCTCCAAATGTTTTCCCTCAGCCTCATAACGTTGCCTTGGGAGCAGTATGCTGCAGTGTTATTTGATACCAACAATACACACCACAAGCCTTTCTTTCACATGTAAGCCCAAACTTTAGTTTTTCCCATTCAAAGGAAACTCTGACCCTTCTTGTACAGGGCAGAGTAGATGTCACTGTACTTTTCTGGGGACTCAAAGAAACTTAGCAAATAATGAAAAATTGTCTAATGGGAAATGGAAGTCATGAAATTAACTAGGATATTGCATGTCGTACATTTAACATCGACGACGGAAAATCAAAAGTGTTGTAAACACTAAGGAAAGTGGTCATTATGAACTGTTTATCCAGGCAACCAACGGAGCCTTCATCCAAGGGAGCTAATTCTCATTATAAAGGTTTGCTCAGCCTTCAGACCAGGAAGCAGTTGTGATCCCTCTTTTTGTCGGGACCCTTATGGGACGACCAGTAAAGAAGATGATAGACATTTGTGACATGTTTCCTTCTCTGAGTTTAATTTCTGTTCTTTTCAACTTGTTCTCTAGCTGACCTTGACAACCGTTCCAACTGGCAAAACCATGAGCTCTCCCTGGACAGTTGCTGTATCTCAGACTCAAGTTATAGTACAAGAGAGACATAGTGAAAAAACTGTAGAGACAGCCAAACAAAGTAATCAGTAAAAAGGGAAGACCCTTGTGAGAAAGACCACTTTTTTTTTTTTTTAATACTGGAAATATGAGGGCTTACTTTGTATAGTATGTAATGGAATTTTCTACACTGAAAGGTGACGCATCCTGAATTTATTGTTTTATCCAAGTCAGATTCCAGGTTAGTAAGGGAAGCATCCCCTTCAGGCTTTTCAAAATTATTGCCACTTTGATGTAATTAAACGGGTAAATTAACTCAGTACACATTCAGTTATTCTGTTTTCTTTCTGGTTGTTTTCCTGGCATTTGGTGCTCTTGCTTTGAATGCAGCAAAAATCAGGAAACAAGTTGATCTTAAGGTGTGATGAGGGTTGAAAAGTCAGGAAGAAGGGAAAAAAGTCATTCTAGTAGTTAAAATAGATACACCAAAATCTCTGCACTAAAATCCATGCTCTTTTGATAAGATCAAGATAACAAACACCTATCAGGTTTCTTGGATTATCATATATCGCAAGCAGCAAATTAGGGGATGAGAACAAACGTGTTGAAAGTGGTGGAACAAGACATTAAAACCCGTGTAGGCACTTAGCACAGCAATTAAGGAGCGATCTGTTACCCAGGCAAACGACCCTACAGACCTCATTAGCTCCCCAGTGGCATCCCTGTGCAGTCCATATTTGTGAGCCCAGAAAAGTACAGTGACATCTACTCTGCCCTGTACAAGAATGGTCAGAGTTTCCTTTGAATGGGAAAAACTCAAGTTTGGGCTTACATGTGAATAAATTTTCTGAATCTGGGAAGTTTACTTTCGTTCACTTAACTAATATTTTCAATATGTTCCAGGTATCTCTCTCTAGGTGCTGAAGATATAAATCCTTGATTTAGGTACAATCCTGTTACACTTTAGATCGTAAGCTCAGTAAAGGCAGGGACTTCATTTTGTTCACTGCTGTGTCCCCACTGGAACACACAGTAGGCGCTCAAGAAACAATTGTGGAATAAATACTTTGGGAAAGTTAATAGGGAAAAAAGGTGCAAATGTTGATTTTACTCACAGTGGGTGCATTTAGTGAGGCCAGCATATCTTGGAAGAACAGTGGTTTTATTGAGAAGGGAATGAAGAATCATGGGGAAATTAAGAATAGATGTGTATCATTTTAGAACTGAAAGAAGTTTTATGGATGATCTGAGTCAGCGGTTTTAGAGTGGTGAGCAGGCTCGACCCAGGAGAGGCTGTGTCGGGATAAAGGGGTGAGAGGAGGTGTAGCTTGGAAGCAGTGGAGATGTTTTTTCTATTTTTAAATTTGTTTTCAGTCGTGATATCTATTTGGAATTCCAAATAGTATTAAGTAGGCATTTAGGGAATGGGATGAGAAGCATGGACTCATAAAAGGTGAAAAACTTTAAAGTCTAAAATAATATGCCAATTGGAAGGCAATGTAAGAAGAATCTGGAAATTAGTAGTCAAGTCAACATAAAATGCAGGAAAAATAATTACAGTGATTAATTGATAAATGGCCATTTTAGAAACCTTTTATTCTTCTAGCTTAAGTGTGCTTTTCAGTCCGTTTTCTTACTTGACTGCCTGGCAGATTCTGACCCTGTCATCCACTCACCACCTATGCATTTCTTGTCTCCTGGGACACCACGTTAGCCAGCTTTTCTAGCTGAATCCTCATCACACCCATCCCACGTGTGTTGAGACCTGCAGCTTCATCAGAGACCAAACTCTCACTCATGCCCTTCTTTACTTTCTCAAACTTGTTACTTATTGTCTGTATCAGTGCTGCCCATGGAAATGTAAATCACAACGGGAACCTCACATGTAACTTTGCATTTGCTAGTAGTCACGCTATCGAAGTGAAAAGAAACAGAAAAAAATCCATGTTAATAATGTTTTCTTTAAACTGATCAAAAATTCAGATATATGTATGTATGTCTGTGTATATAACTGAATTGCTTTGCTGTACACCTGAAATGAGCATTGTGAATCAGCTACACTTCAATTAAAAAATAAAATTAAAAAAATTATTTCAACGTATTAGCCACACAATAATTATTAATGATACCCTGCATTCCTTTTTCATATAGATTTCTTGGAAATCTAGCATGGATTTTAAATAGCCCACATCTCAGTTCGGCCTCGCCGTCTCCCAGGTGCTCCTTAGACACTTGTGGGTAGTGGCTGCCATGCTGGACCCTGCAGGTCTGTGTGCTCACAAATGCCAAATCCTCATCTTTAGCCCACAGCTTTCACTGGGCTCTAAACCCATTAACCAGTTGCTTAGGAAACACATTGGACTCAGCCTGCCATCTGCCCTTCCTCACCCCGCCACTGCTCTGCCTCCCATGTTCATGTCCATGAAGACACCTTCTTCTACCAAGTCACCCACCTCAGAATCTCATGCATCTTCTTTGACACTGCTCTCGCCTTCAGCCACCCATCTAATCCTGCCGTCTGTGACAACCAGACGTCTTTGAGTCTATTTGCTCTTCATCATCATCACCGGTGGCTTGGACCACGTAACCATCATTTCCTGTCTGGGCTTGAGTAATAGCCTCCTGTCTGGTCCTCCTGCTGCCCCTCTGGCCATGACAGTGTTTCCCACAGTTCCCACATGATTCCAATGGTCCCTCCACAGTTTCAGATCTTTCGGTAGTTTCCCTTGCCCTTGGAATCAAATCCAAGCATTTTTATTGTGTCCATCAAGGTCGCTTCCTGCCTTCCTTTCCAGGCTTCATGCCCCTCTGCCTCCACCTCAGCCATCCAGATCCTCTTATGTAATTAACTTTAATTTCTCCTTCAGACGGATTTGGTGGAGAAGTCTTTCCCTGCCTCAGGCCTCAGTCTCTCATTAACATCCCCATGGCTCTTAGGTTGTTTATAAATTCTTGTGTTTCATCTTCCCGACTGGACTCTAAGCTCCAGGAAAGGTCTAGGGACTAGGTCTGCCGTTGCTCTGCTGTATGTGTAGCGTGTAGTAAGATACCTGGCATTCAGTGAGCACTTCATGAAACAAATGAACAAATATAACAAAACAGAGACTGACAGATACAGAGAACAAACTAGTGGTTACTGGAGAAGAGAGAGGTGTGGGAGATGGGATGACATAGGTGAAGGGAATTAAGAGATAGAAAGTACTAGTTATAAAATAAATTAAGTCACAGGAATGTAATATACAGTACAGGGAATAGAGTCAGCCTTCTGTAATAACTTTGTGTCTATATATTTTACAATAACTTTGTGCAGCTTATAAAATACCATGTCACTGTGTTGTATACCTGACGCTAGTATCATACTGTAAGTCAACTGTACTTCAGTAAATTCAAAAATGAAAATATTTGAAAGGGTGGGTGAATGAGTGAACAAATCCAAGAAGGAGAGCACTGGTGTCCAGATTTAATTAACCTTCACCCCGTATGTGATTTACCATTGGAACATCTCAGTCTCTGCTTGAATACGAGTGATGGAAACCGCCTAACTACATGGGCATTTCTTCCTTTGAACAAGTCATTGTTAAAAAGCTGTTTCGTTATGTAGAGGAAGAATTTGTCTTAGGAAGGAAAGTGGTTTGTAAACTTTAAAGCATTATACCCACCCCCCAAAGAATAAAATTTATATTATCCTAAATATTCTGTTTTGACTTGAGTGTTGCTGTTGAGTTTGGTTAATATTTGCATTATGAATTGTGAATTGTATTTTACATTGAAAAACAGAACTCTCTCTCTATATTTTATATATATATGAAATGTACATATATATTACTCTTTCAGGTGCCTGCAATGAAGAGAAATGAAATGTCAATTTATTTTCTGTCTTGTTGACATGTCTGTGTGTATGTGTTCGTATGTGTGTGTATGTATTTTTTTCACAGGAGGGGGAAAAAGTGATCTTTCTAACTAAAAAGCATCCAGTGTTTTCCGTTAGGTCTCATTTGTTACACATTTCTGCTTTTAAATTACTTCTGAACCACAGAATCTGGCAGGCCTCATTGGAAGGCATTTGAGGATAACTACTCTATCTGGAATCTGGCCACTTACAGTATTTGAAAGCAAAGAACAAAGCAAATTGAGATTATTTCACTGAATGTTTAAAAGTTTTGGAAAGAACAATTAAAATCAAAAGGAAATCCCTCATGGGTACATGCTTTGAAAACACCAAGTTTTCTCAGTCTTTAATTTTGTGCATCTGAAAACCAACTTGAATTTGTTTGGCTTTAATCCTTGGCTAATCAGTGGAAAGTTAACTAGCAGAATTGCTAATCCTATATGGCCTTGGAATAATGTTAAAGAACAGATAGCTTAGTGGGTTAACCATTCTCTTTCCACCCTTTGAGTCAGATGCAAATCCAGCAGAGAAGCAAATCTTGATCATGTGCATTATCCCAGTTCGTCCTCAAGAGAATTCAGATTGCATCATCTAGGTTTAGAATTTCTAAACCTCTTAATAACGTTAACCATGTTGAGCAAGAGTAGCCATGTGGACCTCACACTAGTCACTGAGGAGCAGAGAAAAAATCTGGGCTTCGAAGGTGTTGCAGGTGCGGACTCTCTGCTAAGAGCACCTGACGTGTGTCAGGCGCTGACGAAGTGCCGAGCGCCGCAGTAGGGGCTGTCAGGTACGTTACCACATTGAGGACAGAGAGATGTCTCCATTTTATAAATTACAGGGGTCGAGTAACTTGCCAAGTCTTCGTAGCTCCCAGTGGAGTCTGACCTCCAATCCTGGTGTCTGGCTTTAACGCCCATGCTTTTTCCAGCCATACTGTCTCTGTGTTGTTTAGATTGCTTGAGTTATCAGCTTTGCCGTGGCTTATAATACCAAAGTTGCACTATATTATATGTAATTGTGATATTTTAACTGAACTTAATTTAAGGAACGTGTTTGAGTATTTTCAGCAAGTTTGAAAACTCTAGTTATTAATATTTCTGAAGATCTCAACCTGCACATAGCCTGTTACTTTAAGAGAGAAGTTGGATGGAAGTTTCTTTTCCTGGTTGGAGTAAAGTCAATCCTAGGAAAAAGAATAAAGGCTTTGGAACTATTCTTTGTGAAGTTTTAAATAAAATGTGGGTCTATTGTCCTTTCCCAAGATAAAGCTTATGCCTTAGTTGGCATTCACCAACCAATTTAAAGCTATATCAGGAATTGTCAACAACTTTAGTCCTGCTTATCATTCCTGAGGCTCAGCAAACAAGAATGCCACCAGCCTTGGAATTTTTATAGCTGAACCAGATGCCACTCTGCAGCCTGGCTTTTTATGGAGAAATCGTAATTTAACCCACAAATTCAAAAACTTCAAAATGTCCTGAGCTCAGAAGGAGAAGACTAGTACTTAATTGTTACATTTGCTTTTGTTTTTACTGGTTTTTTTTTTTTTTTTTTTTTGGAGTATGTGTTGTGTGTGCATGGGTTTATATCCCTCAGTGACTTTCGCTCTCTAATCTGACTTTAACTTTTCTCATAGATGTCTTTAAAGTGCTACTTTGGGGGAGTTTTCTCATTTATAGGAAGTTTTAGTCCTAGCTTTGTTACTGGAGGCAAGTTCACATGCCCGCCACACCATGAGGCCAAACAAACTGAAACATCAGAGTTTGAGCAGAGAAAGGTTAATTACAAGGCTGAGCAAGAAGGATGGGGTGGCCCATGCCCAAGAAAACCCCGAACTCCCAGAAGGGTTTCAGCAAAGCTTATTTAAAGTCCAGGTGAGGGAGGCAGGTCGCAGGTATGTGATCAGCTCGTGCACAATCCTCTGATTGGTTGATGTGGAGGGAACAGGGTGGTCAACACTATCAACCCCTGGGCGCCAGAAGGTCTGGGGGCCACGTGCTCTCGATCACCAAATAGTTAATTTCTTCCTTTTGGTGATGGTTTTTAGCATCTTAAAAACTCAGGAAATATACATGAGATACTATTATCTGGGTGCTTCAGAGAGGAGCTGCAGCAGAGGGTGTGGGGGAGGGGTCTGTCCCTGGAAGTCTCCACAGGGTCCTGCTCGGTTACAGTTTCTAAATGCTTGGGTTGACATCGTCTCCAAGCACAGTGAGCAGTCCCGGCTTCATACAGTCCAACTCCACCCCAAACCTTGAGAATTAAAAAGAACAAATCTGGTAAAGATCCTGGTGACCAAAAAGCATTGCCTGACGGGGTAGGGATCGGTGGGGAGAAGGCAGCCAGGACTCCCTCCTCCGTCCCCTGGACGCCCTCCTACCGCCTTGGCACTTGAATCAGAGAGATGCACAGAGCATGAGTTTGGTCCAAGGTAAAGGGTTTAAACTCCTTTGTTACTTAGCAGTTGTCATTCAGTGACACAGAAACTGATGGAGGTGAAAGAATTGACCTGGAGATATAATAAAAAGGACTGAGGGAGTGGAAGAAAGGTGTGGGGATAAGCACTTAGCATGACAGAAAAGAGCAGAGTGCTGTTAGTTGGGCCTCAGGTCCTGCAGGTTTCGGGGCGGTGGATGGATGTCTGCTGTACGATTTCCAGACTTTGGGCTGCTTAGTATTCGTTCCTAAGTTTGATTAGGGAACGAGCCATGATATTTGATTTAATAATTACCACGGAGTCAGAGGAACTCCATTTCAGTATCAGACTACCATATTAATCTCCAAAATGGGCTCTATTTTTCATTCCAGGAATGAGCTAAAAATCTGCCCTTGTCTTTAGTAAACTAAAGAAAGATTACTTTGTACCTGAAGCAGTTGCATTAGTGATGGATTCATTCCAAGCACTTTGAAGTTTCTCGGAGCCTTTAAAAGATGTCAGTTAACCTTATAGCAGAAGTAATTTACAGTAAAAATAACAAAATGACCGAAACAGTTTGTGGAAATCTTACTGTCATTTGCTGTTAAATGGTGAGATTTAGATAAGATGAGGTTTTTCACAGTTCTTTAATGCTACAGCATGATAATTGTATGTGTTAATAATAAAGGTATATAGCGGGGGATTAGAAGTTTTAGTCACTGCTAATCACAGTTTAAAAAAATCCCACAGCAGGTTCAGATATGTGGGGAAGGATTATAGTGAAAGCATAGCTTAGCTCATAAGGGGCTTATTATAGATCAACAACCAGTGCCTCGTCAAGTATGAAACACAGGTGTATTTTTGGAGTTGTTTTACTTTGTGCCACGTGATACCTATCACAGTACACATATGGAGCACCTAGTGGAGAATTTTCTAATGTGCTTTTAATTGTTCAGTCTCTCACTGGTTGGTGCTCTTACGTAGCCATGACGTTAAAGAAATGATACAATATTTCCTTATGAGCCTTTCCCTCTACCCACTTTCTCAGCTGTGATTTCTCTGGTTCATTGAAACTTTGAAAAGGGAACCCTGCTATACTGTTGGTGGGAATAAAATTTGGTGTAGCCACTATGGCAAACAGTATGGGGGAGTTCCTTAAAAAACTAAAAGAGTTATCAGATGACCCAGCAGTCCCACTTCTGTGCATATATCCGGAAAAGGGAAAAATGAAAACTCGAATTTGAAATGATACATGCACCCCAGTGTTCATAGCAGCACTATTTACATTAGCCGAGACATGGAAGCAACCTGAATGTCCATTGATAGATGACTGGATAAAGAAGATGTGGTGTGATATATTACACACACAGACACACACACACACACACACACACACAGAGGAATACTACTCAGCCATGAAAAAGAATGAAATAATGCCATTTGCAACAACATGGATGGACCTAGAGATTATCATACTAAGTGAAGTAAGTCAGACAAAGACAAATAGATGATATCACTTATAAGTGGAATCTAACAAATAAGACAAATGAATCTATGTATAAAACAGGAACAGACTCACAGACACAGAAAACAAACTTATTGTTACCAAAGGGAAAAGGGAGGGGAAGGGATAAGTTAGGAGTATGGGATTGACAAACTACTAGACATGAAATAGGTAAGTAAGAAGGATTTGCTGTACAGAACAGGGAACAATATTCAGTATTTTATAATAACCTATAATGGAAAAGAATCTGAAATGTATATACATATGTGTATGTCTATAAAAAACAGAATCACTTTGCCGTCACCTGAAACTAACACAGTATTGCACATCAACTATACTTCAACTAAAAAAACAAGAAAATTCCCCTTTGCTAACTTGCACTGCAGGCTTCTTTATTGCTCTTGATGGCTCCTTGCATGTGTCACAAAGCTTGACTCTTTGGGAAGAGCTTTATTTGGTATTCACTGTAACCTTTGCTTCTTATGGTTCTAAAAGCCAAATTTGGAGTTACTCGTAGTGATACAGCACACGCAGGCTTTCCTCACCTTATTCAGTTTATTTGAAATCTAAATCTTTGGCGTAAAAAAAAAAGTGCAAAATTTTTAAGTGAAACAGAATACCATATGATATTGAGTAGTGAAGACTTAGAAATAATTAATTTTAAAAGCCACTTAGAAATGTTTTACTTACTCAGCATTTTCAGTAGCTCTTCTTTTCTCCAGGCTTGGAAACTGTGCGTCTTAGAGAAAGAAAGAACCAAAACCTAGTAAGAGCAAGAGGGGCAGCATCAGTTCTTAAATGCTAACTCACTGGAAGTTCAGCAAGACGAAGCCAGGCCTGCCTGATCGCTGCAGCTCTTGGGCGCACTGGGCTGAAGGTTAATTGCTGCTGCTGACTTCCTCGACCCTGTTAGCTGAGAGGGGAAGGGTGGCACCTCCTCTTTCTTTCATCAGAATGAGCCATCCGCAGTGGCAGAGTTGACAGTAAAATCTAGTCCATCTACAGGGAAGCTTTGATCATACCTACTGGGAAGGCCTGACTGGAGTGACTGCTTATTGGAGCAAACTTGTTTGTGATCAACTCATTAATAGCTAAAATCCTTAAACACCAGAGAGGTTTTTGTTTGTTTGTTTGTTTGTTTTTTAAGTAACTTGTTGTCTGTAGTCACACAATTCTGATTTAAAACAAAGCTCAACCCCTTATTTCTACCATTAGGAACCTATTATATGTTCAAATCTGATTTTCTGGAAAGCTTGAGTGTTTAACCCCTCAGGGAAAAAGCACAGGCCGGTTTTGGAGCTTTGAAGCCCTTCAGAGACGTAGTCTAACCTATGATGAAACATCAACTCTTAAAATAATTCTTCTCAAGTAAATTTTTTGGCTTTTAAATATAATTTTTAATTGAAGTGTAGCTGATTTACAGTGTTACATTAGTTTCTGGTGTACAGCATAGTGATTCAGTTATATATATATTCTTTTTCATTTTCTTTTTCATTATAGGTCATTACAAGATACTGAATATAGTTCCCTGTTCTATGCAGTGGGACCTTGTTTATCTATTTTATTGTATCTGCTAATGCCAAACTCCTAATTTTAGATTACACTTACATGTGGAATCTTAAAAACAATGATATAAATGAACTCATTTACAAAACGGAGAAAGACTCACAGACATAGAAAACAAACTTATGGTTACCAAAGGGGAAAGGGTGGGGAAGGGATAAATTAGGAGTTTGGGATTATCAGGTATTTATAATGGCCCAGAACCTTGCACATAATTACCTATAAATGTGAAATAGGTTTTTTTCTGGAATGTAGTGCTGACCATCATGCACCTTTGTCCTAGGAACTCAGAGCAGTGTGTGTGTGTGTGTGTGTGTGTGTGTACGCGTGCATGCGTGTGCACGTGCCTTCTATGTTATTTATAGTACTAGTCTGACCTGTTGTGCTGTGTAGAAAACTCACCAGGGCCCTTTGGTAAAATACCTTGCAGTACTCTGAGCTTTGTGGGTCACGCTGGGCAACCTGACCCTTCCCCAGGGATCTCGGGCTCTGACAGTTGACTGCTGTCACTGTCACTGTCTGAGACTTCCTGTCATCTTGATGTCTTCACCATCAAGTCTGTGGTTATCAGTAGGGCTGTCTTCAGTCACCCCGTTTGTCCCAGGCTGATGATAAAATGTGTAAAACCAGAGTAAGAAAAGTTTGAAGCGGGCGTCAGAGGTTCCCATGTAAATCTACTCTGTGAAATTGTGATGACAGTGTTTTCTGCTCAGAAGAAGCTGTTTGGCTTTTGACTGTGCGGCAAATAGACGTTTGAGGATATTTCGATTAAAGATTCTGTTGAGTTATTATCCTAGTTTGTAGGTACCTTTTCTAGCCTTAAAAAATAAGCATAAATATTAAAAGGGATAGGTAAATAAACATAATGCAATTTTTAAATTTAGAAAATATGTTTATTTTTCTGTTTCAAACACTCCAAAAGGGATGTTACTGAAAACGTTTCAGGTGATTGGAAGCACTTACATCATAGGTCACAAACGCACCCATGCCCGGTTTGGCCCCGCAATGTGTTTTGTTTTGCCTCTACATTTTAAAAATTAAATTAGTCTCTAACTCTTTAAAATTGAGTTATTTTTGGTTCTTCATGGTGGGGATGGGGGACGATGGAGATCAGACTGTCTGGCACTACTAGATTTGAATTCTGCCTTGTCCAGAGCAGCTGCCTTCTTTCTATGGGACATGTATCTCTGGGTCACTTCATCTACCATCATCCCCCATTGCTCCTTCTTGCTAAGACCCAGAGTTGGCTGCCATTCAGCAGTAGGCTTACCCTGTGCCAGCCTGACAGTTTTCCTTCTTTATTTTAACCTAACTCTTAACAACCAGTAGAGTTTTGACAACTGGTTTTGTCATGAATAAACCAATCCCAGATAAGTCATGAGATGGCTTTCACACTGTGAGCAAAGTAAAATGTGTAGATAAGATTCCATCATTGCCACTATTAAAAAAGAAAAACATTGACATTTTCTTTAAAAAAAAAAAAACTCTTAAAAATCATATTGCATTTAGCCCTTAGATACCCATTTTTGATTGTCAGTCTATCAAGACATTGTCTGAATGTCACACTTGGTATACCAGATGCCTTAACTTCTAGCGCACTGGACTTGCTTAGTCTGCAATTTAATATTTCTTTTTCTCAGTTAATTGGACATTAAATATTGTAATCCAGTAAAAAGGAGCAAGTTGATAACTTAGTGTGTTTCATTCTAAGGTAGTTATTAATAACATAAGAAACAACCTGAATTTCTAAAGAGAAAGTGATGTTTGCAAGTTGCGTGGTAGTTTTGCTGTTCTCTCAATGAAGGGAAGCTTTCCTTTTTGAGAGCAAGTCCTGTTCTTAATAATAACAGTAACAGTGGAGTCATATAATGGTGCTCATTTTGTGCCCAGGTAGTATACATATAGTATTCAATCCTCACAGTATCTCAATGAAGCTGGTTCTTACATTATTCCCAGTCCTACAGATGGGGAAAAAAAATGAGGTCCATAAAGTTTAGAAATCCAAGATATAAATCCAGGTTTTCTGTCTTTATAAGCATTGAACCACCATGATGTTTTCCAAAAACAAAAAACAGAAGGTGAATTCCCACTTGATATACTGAAATCATTGCATTATAAGTGTGTCAGTGAAAATATTGATTATTTTTGCCTGAAATGTTAGCTTAATTTTGGAAATATAACATATATTTCTTGTCTGAAAGAGCATTGATTTTCCTTTCAGTAGTTAAAAGAAAAGGTAGTGAACATAAACATTAAACAAGTAGTGAAACCAAAGCTTTTCAGACCAAATTCCATTCTTTATAAAAACTGATAAACTGATAAACTATGTCTAGACTTGTTATCAGTAGCAAATCCTAATTCTTAAATACGTTTGAAAGTTCATATAAAACCTTAATAAAAAGTCCTTTCTTCTTAATGTTTCTACTTTACAGTGTGCGGCTTAAAATCCAATAAACCAAGCCCTAAACTGTAACTTGTATGTCCACAGGAGATATCGCAAAGGTAGCAATCATCAAAATAATGAGCAGAATGCCAGGTGAACCAAAAATGAATATAATTAGGTTTGAAAAGAGAGGATATTCTAATCGCATGTGTTTACTTTGAATCTTTTTCCATTTTAAAAGTATTATAACCACATTCTAGAAAAAAGAGGAACTATTCCCTCTTCCCATGCCGCTGAAGAAGAGGAAACTAGCAGGTATTGGCATTTTGATACATTTCCTCACAGGCTTTTTTCCTATGTGCTTTCAAACAGCAACAATATATAGATAAAACATCAGACTTTCACATGTTTTTTTTTTTTAAATTCTGCTTTGTTTCCCATAACATACTACAAACACTTCTTGACATAATTAAATGTTTTCATACCATATTAATGGTTAAGCAACACATGGGATTCTTAATCTAAAATCTAGGGAATGCGAGAGACTTAGTTTGTTTCTTCTAAGTTCCGTAGATTCTGATGGGTCAGAGAGAGGAAAGTTCAGTTCTTCAGCTGTAGCTCTCCCCTCCCAGAGCCTGGCGGAGATCCTCCAGTGTGTGTGGGGTGGGGTGGGGTCTTACCTAGCACTGTAGAGGTCCCCCAGTTACGAGTCCTTACTCCCTCTCACCGCTAATATTCCCATTACGCAAACCACCATGCTCTTGATTCAACAGTTGATGGATCTACATCCTCAGTGGGCAGGGTGGTCCTGTCAGGTCTGCAGCCTCTGGTCTTGGAGCATAGACCCATTAGACTCCCGTCAGCCTGTGCTGGCTTGGATCGGTCTCTTCTCATTGTTGTTTGTTTAATTTTACTTTTTATTAAAGTGTAATGGAATTACAATTTTAGTTTCATGTGTACAGCAAAGTGATTCAATTATACATACACATACACATATATTTTTTTTTTCAGATTCTTTTCCATTGTATGTTATTACAAGAAATTGAATGTAGTTCCCTGTGCTATACAGTAGATCCTCGTTGTTCATCTGTTTTGTATATAATAATGTGTATCTGTTAATCCCAAACTCTTATTTATCTCTCCCCCTACTTTCCCCTTTATAGTAACCATAGTTTGTTTTCTATGTTCATGAGTCTGGTTTGTAAATAGAATTTGTATCATTTGTGCTTTTTCTAAAGCAAAAAAGCTGCTCTCATTTTAGCCATCCATATTCCTGGTATTCTTCATAATTTTCCTGAAGGCTTGTATGGCCTGTGTACTAGGGTCGATTATGGCATTTAATGAGTTCACTTTTTACAGATACACTAATTGTTCTGTGTGTCCTCCCTTGTTTCAGCTTGACAGTTTACGTTTCTAATTGTCACACCCTATATTCTCAGCTGAAAATAAATTTAAAATTATTTTGATTCTTAAAGTATACAATCCAAAATGGAAACCAAACATTGTTTTTTTTCATGCAGTTCTTCAAAGCCAATTTCAAAAATGAGTTAGTTGTATGGGCGTCTTAGGACCAGCCCTGAAATTACTAATTCCAACTTTTTGCTTCCTTGTGACCAGGACTGGTCCCGCAGGCAGGGTCCTGGGCACAGTGTCTCTTCTTGCAGCAGAAATATACCTGTTTCACTTTGAAACAGCTTTCACACTAATACTGCCTTGCTTTTCCTGATTTTATATCAACTGGATTTAGGTTAAGCTATGTAGTTTTTAAAAAAAAATAGTGGTTTAAATAGAATTTCTTCCATGTGAAAGAACCTGGGAGGTGGCCGTCTGGAGCTGTCGTGTGGCTCTCATCATCCTCCCAACTCTCCATCCTCCCATCACTATGGAGATTTTAAGGAGGCTCTCTGGAAGTTCCATGAAGTAGTTCAGGTTATATCTCGTTGGCCACCACTAGGTCACGTGATCACACGTGCAGAGGAGATTGGAGTGAATAGTCCTTTGGGTAGCAGTGGTACATTCAGCTTAAAATCAGTTATTTCACTAAGCTGGGAGACTAGGTACTGGGTATCCACTGATGATACAGAATGCCGCTTTTGTATCATCAGTTGATACGCTCTCTCTATATATGTATAGAGTGGATACTCTTTCTCTCTGTATACGGACCCTGAGGTTTATTTTTTATGAAAAATACTCAAAATTAAGTGCATATAGAAAAGTGAGTTTCTGTGGATTTTACTTCTACTCATGTCCAAAAAATAAAAAATAGGCAAGACAAAACAAAAACAAAATACAAACCTCTAAAAACAACAACAAAAACCCCACATACAAAAAAGATCAACCCTTTGGAAAAGAATGAAAACTTTCTCCAAAATGGAATAAATTGATGTTCCATGAAGACCTAACACTGTATCCCACGGCGGTCTCTGCCCTCCCACTGCACCACGTGCCCTTGGGGACACCGGCAGCCCAGGGCAAACAGTGAAGCTTTAAAGTCAGATGGCGACGTTACCCTCATCTTGCTATGGATAGGTGGTGTTTTGATTAAGATAAAATGCCACAGACATGAAGCATACTAAGGACAGTCTGCTAGCTGTTTTAATACAGGACATTTTGACACAAATCAAAAAAGCAAACAAACTTCTCAGCAATAACTACTGCTAACAAATATTTGTGTATATTCTTCCAAACTTGGCAAGTGGGAAGGTATGTGTATCCATATAGATATCACCTAAGTGTTAAGAAAAAAAATATTTCCAGTGGAATTCTGCCTCAAAGGTTATAATGGTTTAAATATTAAAACATTAGGAAAAAATGGCCTCCTAAAAGATGAATTAATTTGGTTTTACCAGTGGCAGCAGGCATTATAAAATATTGTTATCTTACATGGGGCAAAAAGTGGTTGTTTTTGTTTGCAGTTTTGTTCTTGCTGTGATTATCTATTTGCATAGATTTATTGAACATCTTTCTTCTTTCCTTCCTTCATTTTCTCTTTTCTTCTCTCTTCCCCTCCCCCACTCTCTCCTCCCTCCCTCCCTCTTTTTCTTAATTTCTGCAGAGTTTTGTTGAGGTCTAATCTTCATATCATGAATTTGTCTATTTAAAGTATACAATTCAATGGTTTTAGTATGTTCACAGACATGTATAATTATTATCACATTTATTTCTTTTTTTAGTTTTTTTTTAAACTTTTGGATTTCTTATTCAATCTGATTTGAAAGAGCTTGGAATTTAATGTATTATGATACATTGCACTTATAGTATTTTCAAGTTTGTAAATTGTCAATATTTTTAAAGTGGTTTTTTTTCCCTAAAGTGTCATAGCTGCCAACCTTTATGATTTCCGGTTTTAGGTGACAGATTTAGGAAGTCTTTTCCAACCCCAGGTTCATAGAACAATTCTCCTAAATTTTCTTCTGATATTCTTATAAATCATCAAGCTTTCAGGTTTTTTTTTAAAAAAAAAAAAAAAAACAACTAATGTGCAAAGCAGATATTCTCACCCCAGCTCTCCAGCCTCGTGAAATGAAGCTACGAGGAAGAATGGATGAACCCCAGGGGAGCACTGACAGTTGAACTTATTACTTAGTAATAAAACATGGTATTTTATATGTGACAAGGACAGATGTCCTCACAAAATGTCATATTTCATTTTTCCCCACTCTTTTTTCTCCTGAATGTGGAATATCAGAATATATAGATATTGCTGTATCTAATATAGAGATGTTACCGTATCTAACAGTGATATTACTGCACCTAACATGGAGATACTACTCTGTCTGAGATGCAGGGATTCCTGTATCTAACTTAGAGATATTATATACCTAATGTCCAGTTATTATTATAGCCTACTTTGTAGCATCACTGCTCCTCTTTTACTAGGAACCTACTACTTTTGTTTCTAAAAATCAACGTATCTCTCTGATTCATAGCATCTTTGCTTAAGTGTGAAAGAAAACTTAGGTTTAAACTATCGCTTAGAAATCTTGTAACTATGTTGTTTATGTAACATTCATCCTGGACATACCTTTGATATGTAAATATTTTCTTTGCTTTGCTTTGCTTTCCTTTGCTTTGCTTTGCTTTGCTTTCTACAATCAGTTACAATGTGTCAGTTTCTGGTGTATAGCACAACGTCCTATATCTTGTCCCAGTCATGCATATACATAAGTATATTCACTTTCATATTTTTTAAAGGTTATTACAAGATATTGAGCATAATTCCCTGTGTTATGCAAAATAAACTTCTTAAAAAACCTATTTTTATATATAGTGGCTAACACGTAAATGTTTTCTAATTGTCATGTATTTATTTTTTGGATGAAGAGAGTTACTTTGGACCTTGAATGTTAATATTTCCACTTGAAAGACGCTATCACCTTGGTGCTGCCCCCTTATGTTGACGTGTATAGTCAGCTGGCAGGACTTTAAACCGTTATTTAACTGATTCTTTCCATGTTTGGGACAATCTTTTTTGACGTCTTTTGTGTTCTTTAACCCATCTTTTTTCTCATAAGAAAATTCCAAAGACTTCTAAGTGTAACTTTTGCTATTGTTTTTATTTTTTTCCCTTTGCATCTGTTGAGAAACCTTATGAATGCCAGAGGTTAGAATTAGATCTACATCTGTTGACCAGTTTTGGAGAATATATGTATCTCATTTGTATATGATGAGTGAACTTTTGAAAATACAGTCAAATAGGAGTGTCTGTGTATTTCTTTAAATTGTCCAAAGTAGGTCATTGTTTCTGATTTTGTGGCAGAAGATGACAAAGGAAGATGCTAGGATCTACTTCCAAGGCTTGGCTTTGGCTTTGTATCTTTCCCCCTTTGGATACCATATGTGTCCAGCCTGAGAGAAGGAGAATGTGTAGAGGTTGCAGGTGGGGAGCAGGTGTATTTTGTGCGATGAAAATGCTTCTCTTTCCCTTAGGTGTATCTTCCTCCCCATGCTGACTCTTCATTTAATGTCAGCTCCCCTCTTCCTACAGTGGGAAATAGAACCTTCCATATGCAGCGCCTTCTTCCCACTGTCCTATGTGGGCTTACATTGCTCTAGGCATGAACACTGCATGCCCCTGCAGCTGCTGCCACCTCTTTGCTCATCACTCCAGCCCTTTCTACAGCAGGTACAGCCCTGGCTGCAAGGGGCAGAGCCCTGGCTTGAAGCCAGTGTTGAAATAAGTACCCATGGTTGATGGGCCCCACTGTTGCCTCTGGAAAAGGACAAGCAGGGCCATGGGATTGAGGCAAGAAAGGACGATAGCCAAGACCAAAATCCACTCACAAGAGGGAAGAGGCTTTAGGGGCCAGAGATGTGAAAACATTTTGCCACTAACACGTGGGCGTGCGTGCTGCTCTCTGGCTAAGCTGTGTAGCTGTGTGTGGGGAAAAGTGTGTATGAGAGAAGACGAATAGAAAGGAGATGGAGATGACTGTAGCTCTGTAGTGTTGTCTGAAGTCTGGGAGGGTTATTCCTCCAGCTTCATTCTTCTTCTTCAGTATTGCTTTGGCAATTCTGGGTCTTTTGTGATTACATGTAAGTTTTAGGATTATTTGTTCTAGTTCTGTGAAAAATGTCCTGGGTAATTTTATAGGAATTCCATTAATTCTGTAGACTGCTTTGAGCAGTATGGCCATTTTAACAATATTAATTTTTCCAACCTAAGAATGTGGGATATCTTTCTATTTCTTCAAGTCATTTTTAATTTCCTTAATGTTTTGTAGTTCTCCACATATAAGGCTTTCACTTGCTTGGTCAGATTTATTCTTAAGTATTTAATTTTTGGGATGTGATTTTAAAAGGGATTGTGTCTTTATCTTACTGTTCTGATATTTCATTTACAATGGAATACTACTCAGCCATAAAAAAGAATAAAATAATGCCATTTTTAGCAATGTGGATGAACCTGGAGATCTTCATTGTAAGTGAAATAAGCCAGAAAGAGAAAATAATACCATATGATACCATTTATATGTAGAATCTAAACAAAAAAGACAAATGAACTTACTTACAAAACAGAAACAGACTCAGATTTAGAAACCAAACTTAAGGTTACCAGAGGGGAAAGGAGGTGGGAAGGGATAAATTGGGAGATCGAGATTCACAGATACTAACTATTATATATAAAATAGATAAACAACAAGTTTCTTCTGTATAGCACAGGGAACTATATTCATTCACTATCTCATAGTCACCTATAATGAAAAAGAATGTGAAAACAAAGATATATTTGTATATGTATGACTGACACATTATGCTGTACACTGCAGATGGACACAACACTGTAAACTGACTCTACGACAATTTTAAAAATTAAAAAAAAATATTAAACCATATTTAAAAAATAAATGGAGAGAACATGGTGAAACCCAGCAGGTTAAGTCTGTGCCAAGAGACGAGACCATGCAATTTCCCTCTCATTACCAAATCTCAGTCACCAAGAGGTAATACTAATATGCCAAACACTAGCAAAAACAATAGGTTTTATTTGATTTCTGTAATAGAGCACACCCACCTTGTCCCTTGTCCAAGTGTATCCACTCCTGCCCCATCACTGTTTCTGCTCACTTTGGTAAAATCATCGGGGAGGATGTCACAGGAGGGACTTTGGGAGCGCTGAAGTCACCAGCTGATTACCGACGATGGGGAAATAACAGGTGTTGCAGAAACCGTCATCAGAGTGTGTCTGGAGCTGCTCCAGACTGTAAACACGCTTTTGCCACAGTCATAGCCCCCGGGATCCCATGATACTCTAAGGGGGACCACTGGGGTGAATTTGAAGAGTACACAGGAGTGTCCACGGTTGGGGTATTTTTTCTTTTTTTAGATTGGGGCAGTGCACAGTTAAACTTGAATTTGAAGATTCACATATTCTCAACAAACTTAGCTCCGTATCCTTAGTTTTTAAAATGTGCTTTCTTCTCCCGTCCACTTTTGAACTTTCAGAAATTGAGTTGTTTCTTTCAATCAGGAAAAACACGTTACATCATTTTCTTTCCAGATAAATCAGTACTGCATCTGACCATTGATCGTGACTTAGAATTGAGGAAGTTCAGCATTTTTATTTATGTTCCTATTGAGCTACCCTGATTGTTGAAGATTACTGCTATAACCCCACTGACATCTTTTCCAAGTTTAATTTTAACTTCTTCCCATTTTGTCGCCTCTCCGTATGTAGACCTGAAAATCTGGAGCTGAGATTATTGAACAGGAACCATTCTTACTCAACTAGGGACATATCTTACATGCTGTATCTGTAAAGAAGTATTTAAAGAAGTATTTTGGACTCATTTATGTTTTATAAATAGAATATATTCTTGGTAGTATTACTGAGCTTTTACTTCTGGTCATTTTTGCCTTTGTAGTAATTTATGAAGCAGATATTCTTTTAGAAGACAATTTTAAATATTTACATTTAGTCGTAAGCATTAGAGAAGGAGATTTCTCAGCTCTAGGGCACAGGCTCCCTTTGTGGAAGGTAAACATTGTCAGTTGCGTTAAAGCTTCATCTTCACAAAGGTTAAGTTTGTCAGTCCTTGTTCTAAGCGTATTGTTTAAATCTGTATGTTGCATAAACAGTTGATGTCAAAATCCTTCAAGCCCTAAAGAAAAAAAAAAAATCTGAGAAGCTCAAGTCTGTCAAAGATCGACAGCTTGCCTCCTAAGACAATACAAATAGTGGATGATGATAAAACCCTTGCCTGGACCAACTCTGGCCATGTGTCAGGCCCTCTTTAATTTTCCTCTGAAGAACTCTTTCATTTTCGAATCCTAACACTGGCAAGCTTGAAGCTTTACCTAAAGCTTATAAAAATGCTTTTAAAATTTTAGAAGTGAAACATTTTTCGTTCTTGTGACAGTCTGGGTCCACTGATCTTGCTGATCAGACTTCTCATCTAACCTTAATTGTTAGAGATAAAGTATATTTTTGAGGATAAAACTTAATTCTTCCACAGACTGGATGGTCTTATGATTCATGGAACAACAGAAAAATAAAACCACCAGGACTTACAGAATCTGGATAAATGCCGCCCAACAGGCACACGTGTATATTTGCATCTTTACACACAAGACTTGGGCACCATCTACTACTGTAAGGAATCTGTTAAAGGAGAATCAGTCACTTGCTCTGTTTATTACACAGGTAGGGGAAGTATTTAGTTCTCTTGACATAGTCTTGGGGAAAACCATTTGCTACCTGCTTACCCACAACAGTAGAATTCCAGGTTCTCTCTCCTTGGTGAATAAAGGATCTGTTCTGATCATACCCTTTTTATTCTGTAGCACACTTGGTAGATGACAGTCACACGTGTGCACCAGCCCCTCTGCTATCATGAGAGACCACCCGTATTTCACGCAGCATTACTGTATTTCAGTAATTTCACACGTTACACAACTTCCTTTCTAGCCTTAAGTCCAGTCACGTCTTTCTCGGTGGTCTATAGCTCGCTTGCATGTTGTAGTATCTCTGTGTTATGGAGGAGGCAAACCACAGGGACAGGGTACTAGAGAGAGAAAAGAGAGGAGTTCACATGAATATAGAGGCTGCTTTGCAACGTTACCCAGTCTGCTGCTTTTTCTCAAAATTCACTCTGTAATTTTGGTGACTCATAACTCCTGGTAATAAAAGCAGGACGTCATTTACAGATGAGGATCCCAAGACCCAAGACACCTAGCCCAGGGTTCCAAAGCTGCTTGGTAGCAGAGCTGAGAGACTTCACAACAGGTGATGAGATGTGTCCATGACTGTACCCCCTCCCCACGGATGACACCCGCTCCCATTCTCCCAGCTTGGTCTCAGCCACAGACCTCGTGATGCTTGTATGACAGAATTATCTTGGGAAACTTGCGCTTATGCAGAGGATCCGGTTATCTGTAGAGGTATGTGACACTGGCTTTCTGTCTGACGCCCATGTCACTTCTGAAGTAACGTTTGGCTTTTGTCACAGGTATTTTTTGCCATGTCTTTTACTTGCCAGTCTGTGACAATTAAAAAAAGACCTGCAGTAGTTAAGGCATGTAAAATGATTCTTCATTGAACTAAAGATAGCTAATTCTTCTCAGCGTTCACGCTGTTTTCTCCGGTTAATATCGGAGCATATAAGGAGACAAGGGATTGGCATAGATGAAGGTCTCACCAGCTGGTTGTCGTTCTGCATTGGCGACATTTGTTTTGTTAGAACGGTGTAGAGGTTGGAAATGAGTAATTTGTGAAATGGAAACAAATGCAGACATTTGAAAATTATATCAGAGATTGAGGACTTTTTAAAATACAGGCAATTTTTTTTTTTTACTTTTCCTACAGATCTGTCAGTTTTCCAATTTTGTTTTGCCCGTAACAACTGCTCCTTCATTTGCACATATATTTAAAATAATGCCTGAATGATGTATGATGTATCTTTCAAGGAAAATTAAAACTAAATGCCTTTCTCTTGGAGGTCACTTTTTGGCTTGTTTCTCTGTTTATCATCCTTAAACCCCCGGGCTCTTGCCTCTCTGCAACTTTATCATAACCACGCCAGTTGTATTTTCTTTTATGTAGCTTCTAACCTTTTTATGAGTTACTCAAAATAGGTACAGAGCAACCTGGTTTAGTTATATTTAGTTGGGCTACTGCAGTTATGAAGAAAACTGATAAGATGATATGGTCTTAATTTTTATAACTGGAAAATTTTAAAGTACTCTTTTTCCCATTCAGATAACTAATTTTTATGAAAATCTTCCTAATATATGGATTTAATTTCTAGTGTCTTAGGTCAGTACATTCCTAAGTGTTAATAAGACTGTGATTTTCCTTTTAAAAAATACCACTAGAGGACATTTGATTTTTAAGTGGTATGTTGGAACCCAAAATATATATTTTCCTGAAACAATGTGAAGTATAAATATAATATCAAATTGGAGTCACATCAATAAATCAAAAAGTGGTACAATTCTAATGTAATTTTGGCTAATTATAAAATTTTTCTAATTAAATTGAGAAGAATTTCACAAATACCTATTGATTTTTATCTCTCAAAATTCTAATTAACACTTTATATGTTAAATTATATCAATTCCTTCATTCTGTTCTTTTTGTTAAAATGTAGAAAATAATATTTCACGCTCATAAGCCAGAATTGGCACTTGTACTAATACAAGTAAGTGCCTTACACAGAAACTTATTCACAGCAAATTAAAGCTGCATTTACATGGATTGTAGTTCCCAGAAGGTAAATGATTTTCCCCCTTAAAGATGGAATAAAAATAAGTCCAATGTAAATATAGTGCTGTAATTTTAAAAAATTATTATACATAACTATATACATGGCTAAAGAGTAAGCAAACCAATATTATCCAGCCATACCAGAGACAACCACTATATATATTTTACAGATTCCTTCCAGTCTTTTCTCTGTATCTGTGTGTGTTGTGTGTACTAAGTCACACATATTGAGTATAACTGAAATTGTATTTTATAGTACAGTTGATTTGTGCTTTTTTCAGTTAGCATACCATAAGCATTTTCAATACAGAAAATATTTTTAATGCTTGAAAAAAACCTGTTATATCCTATGTATCATAATGTGCATAAGTTCTCTCTTTTTGACCATTCAAGTTCACATTTGGTATTTTCCTCTTATAATTCATGTAAAGTGAACATTTACATTTACATCTTTATCTGAATTCTGACACTTAAAAGATGAATCCAAAAAAGAGGGGCTTGTCAGGTCAAAGAGTGAGAATTTTTGAAAGTATGTGTCATAAACTACTTTTTATAGAAGTAGTGCAACTTACTATCAGCGTTAATTTTCAGAGTTAGTTACATGAAGGCAAAACCTCCTCATAAGAAGCCACCCCGAGAAAAACTATTCAGAAGGTGTCGTGGGATCTTAACAGCCTGAAAGCATCGTTGTGAAGCAGCTTACTAATTGGTTAGAGAGTAAGGGGTTCAGAGTTTCCCAGAAGAGTTTGTCTTTATCTTGCTCAAGTTTTATTTAGGTGTTGGAGGATCAGGAATACTAACAACCAAACGTGGTAGCTTGGAGGTGACACTACAGATCATTTTGTGTGACAGGCGGGCTCGGGCACAGCGTCAGCCTCAAACCACCCAGAGTGGCAGTGGCTTGCTGTGGAATGAACGTTGGAGTGACTAAGAGCTGGGCAGAGCCAGTCCTGGGAAGACCCTCCTGGGCCTTGTGAGCAACTGGCTGATCAAAGTGACTGAACAGCGAGCCATGATGTAGGAGGAAATGAAATGCTGGCCCTAACTATTCCAGTCCCGTGACATACTGCAAAAGCCATTTTTTAAAAATAAATCCTCACAGCAACTTTGATCCTGTCAAAACACTGGTTATTTAAAACTCACTTGCCTGAATTGTAGATAATCAAGGGTTTTCCACGTTAAAAGCACATAATTGTCATTTATTGTATAATAGTTGCAGAACACTGGTTTCACTGTTAGATTTTTACATAATAGAGATTTTACATTATTTTCCTTGTATAAAATACTCAAATTGTTTATCATGTTGATTACAGATTCCTTGTCATTGTTGGATGTATGTTTTCTTAGTTATGAGTATATTATGGTAGTTTATTTTGAAATCAGAAATAGGTATAGAATTTGCAGTTGTTTTTACAAATGAGTCTTAGTGGAAGGCTTTGGATTTTAACTTTCCTTTTGTATCTTCTGGATTATTAGGAAGGCAGACACTTAGTTTTCTCTTTAAAACTACTGTCAATGTTACTTCTAAAAGAAGTGATCCTTTCTAGGAAATTATAAAACCATTTGTGATTATTAATAACATCAAGATCATGTTTAAAATATAGGACATATAAGTAGTCTTACAGTATTTTGTTTTATTTTTTTAATTGAAGTACAGTCAGTTACAGTGTATCAATTTCTGGTGTACGACACAGTGTCCCAGTCATGCGTATACATACATATATTCATTTTCATATTCTTTTTCATTAAAAGTTATTATAAGACATTGAATATAGTTCCCTATGCTATACAGAAGAAACTTGTTTTTTTAATCTATTTTCATATATAGTGGCTAATATTTGCAAATCTCAAACTCCTGAATTTTATCCCTTCCTACTCCCTTTCCTCCGGTAACTATAAGATTGTTTACTATGTCTGCGAGTCTGTTTCTGTTTTGTAGATAAGTTTATAGTGTCCTTTTTTTCTTTTTTTTTCTTTTTTTTTTTTTTTTTAGATTCCACATATGAGTGATATCATATGGTATTTTTCTTTCTCTTTCTGGCTTCACTTAAAATGACATTCTCTAGGTCCATCATGTTGCTGAAAATGGCACTTTATTCTTTTTATGGCTGAGTAATATTCCATTGTATAAATATACCACAACTTCTTTATCCAGTCATCTGTTGATGAACATTGAGGTTGCTCCCATGTCTTGGCTATTATATATAGTGCTTCTATGAACATTGGGGTGCATCTATCTTTTCAAATTAGAATTCCCTCCAGATAGATGCCCAGGAGTGGGATTGCTGGATCATATGGTAAGTCTATTTTTAGTTTTTTGAGGAATCTCCATACTGTTTTCCATAATGGCTGCATCAAGCTGCATTTCTACCAACAGTGTACAAGAGTTCCCTTTTCTCCACAGCCTCTCCAGCATTTATCATTCATGGACTTCTGAATGATGGCCATTCTGACTGGTGTGAGGTGATACCTCATTTTATTTTTGATTTGCAGTTCTCTGATAATTAGCAATATTGAACATTTTTTCATGTGCCTATTGGCCATTTGTGTGTCTTCATTGGAGAATTGCTTGTTTAGGCCTTCTGCCCATTTTTTTGATTGGGTTGTTTGTTTTTTGTATTAAACTACTGTACTGAATGAGGGCTTTTAGTTACTTAAGGGTCATTACTGTGTAAATTGTAAATACAGATGTAAAGTATAGTTTTATGCCCATTAGGCCATTTGTGGGAAAACATAAATGAAATTATGTGCATAGTAAACTCTCAACGCCTTTTCTATGACTAATACTGGATAAAGTTCTCAAATGGAAAAAGGTCTCATATATTTAAGCGTGGTTATATATCGGAAAGAATGATACTGTTTTTCACAGAACTAAAAAAATGGCCACGTTCAATACTGTGCTGAGAATAGCGCGCCTGCGCCTGGGGCTGTGTTGATTTCATGGTGGTGCCTCATCTCCCTCTTGTCTCACTTGCTGTTTCATTTTCACCTCGAACTAGCTGATCATATTGTTTTTGAAGATCTTTCTCCCCATATGGTCCTTTCGTTATTTCTTTTAACTGAATCCACTCTCAGGTGCTTTCAGTAGAGTTTGATTCCCAGGTCAGGTCTGGAACTGCATGGTACCACGCCCTTGCTCTTAGGACAAAATACACTCCCTTTAAAAAGTCGGGATAAATGAGACCCTCCCATCACCTGCTTTCCTCCTAGGAACGATGTGAGACACAAGTCATGTTACCCATTTCCATAAAACCTGCAGAGGGGTGTGCTAGCAAGAAGGGCTTGCCATAGGACTTCGGAATTTGAGTTTTTACCATGAAGCTTAGCAAGAAAATTGCTTCGCCTGAGAGCATGTTTACCATTTTGCAAGACAGGATACGTACAAAAAGGGGAAAGCCAGGCTGCAGGAGGTGAAGGCAAAACAAATAAAGTTTCAAAACTGTAATATGAAAAATGTTTGAAAACTCGGCAAAGCGTAACAGAAAGAGCAGAGAATCCGGGGCCCAGACTGAGCCCCCTTTTCCCACCTTACTGTCCAGTCTTGGCCAAGCCATTGAAATTCCTTTTTCTTTCATTTTTAAAATGGAGGCAATAATCATCACCTCGCAAGTTTGTCCTCAGAATTAAAAGGACTTCAGCATTTAGCTAGATTTATAATCACAGTGTTTTATTAGTTTGCTTTAGTTTACAAAATGTAAATTGAAAGATTTTGTAATCAATACAAAGTCTAATAGGAACCATACCCAAGTATATTATTGTTGTACAATGTACAACAGGTAAATTTTC
Organism: Camelus ferus; assembly: GCF_009834535.1. Lineage (NCBI taxonomy): Eukaryota > Metazoa > Chordata > Mammalia > Artiodactyla > Camelidae > Camelus > Camelus ferus. The sequence continues at coordinate 105,261,090 of NC_045697.1, read as the reverse complement.
TCACAAATACGACACGTTGGATGGTTTAAACATATTTTTTTATGGATCAAATCTTGTCCTGAGTGAAATGGACTTGTTACAAATTTGAAGTGCTTTAGAATTAAGTATATTAAAAGTGATCATGTTTTATAGGGGTTTTTTAATGGGTCGTAATAAATCTGCTTATTACTCACAAGATAAACGTTATTGGACTGTAGTCCAAGGACTTTCTAAAGACTGAAATGTTTCCTTTCTCTGGTAAATTATCCATCAAATTTTATCTTATTTTGGAATGGCTTATTCCTTGCAGTTGGTAATAAAAGAGAGTCCTGGGTCATTTAAACAAGTAATTAAGAGGACCATTTACTATTTTTTGCCTTTGAAGAGTGCTAATTTTATTTGTTGTGGGTTAACAAGGCATTTATTCTGCATACTTACAGCTTCCAGTAGTTCAAAGGTGAGTCATTCAACAGTAAAATTTTTTCTGTAATATTTATTACAGATCTTTAACTAAAAACAGATGTTTTCTTTCTTTTTTTAAAAAGTCTGTAAATTTGCTGAAATGCAAACTAGACAAAACTCTGAGGCAAGAGTATATTAATTTAAAAGTTATGATTATTTGTCTGGAAAAATGCCAGCTGTAGCTAAGTTGAATCATCCTTTTATGAGACATTTATTTGAATTAATGTGATGTTATTTAATAGAGTACCTATAAAACCGTGTATGACTTGTCGAATGAGAATGCATTGCATTTTTGCAGTTCCTTTCTTCTTCTTATACTTGTGCAAATGACTTTCAGAGAAATTCTTACTCTCAACCCTTCAGTATTTTGGTACCCACTGTGTGTCAGGCACTATAGTAGGTGCTAAGCTAAGTGCAGTGGGCTCAGTCAGCCAGTGCTGAGCTGGTCATGCTGACTGGAGCACTGGCCCTCGAGGGGCGAGGAAAGGCCTGATTTCTAGTGTTGGCTGATTTCTGTGGTGTAGACACTCCCACCATAACTGATTTCAAGCAACAAATGTGATGTTAGTGACTGTGACGTTGGGAAAAGGTGCTCAGTAGTTCAGTTAGATAACATCTCCACCTAAAGAGCATAGAGGAAATTGTCATAAGATTGTTAGGAGACAATGAGTTCTGAGTATCTATTACCTTTTTAAATGCAATTAATTCATTGCAAGTTTGTAGAAAGTCATTTTTAATAATAGCTGTAGTTTAACAGCTCATTTGCTAAATCCCTAAAAACTGAAGAATCAGCTTTCATCACCCAATACAAGCTGCCTCCCATACAATGCAGAGGGACAAACAAAGTAAATAAAACGTGGTATGTTTAAAGGTGATAAGTATTAGTGACAAGCAAAGCGAAAAAAAAAAAAGGGATCCAGGCATTGCTGTGTCTGTGTGCACATGTGTGTCCGTGTCCTGCTTTAGAAACTGTGGTCAGTTGAGAGTGGGGTGTACAGCTCAGTGGTAGAGTGCACGCTTAGTATGCATGAAGTCCTGGATTCAACCTCCAGTACCTCCATTTAATAAAAAAGAAAGAAAGTGTGGTCAGTTGAGAGTGGGGTGTACAGCTCAGTGGCAGAGCGCACGCTTAGTATGCACGAAGTCCTGGGTTCAACCTCCAGTACCTCCATTTAATAAAAAAGAAAGAAAGTGTGGTCAGTAGCAGCCTTACTGAAAAGTTGACATTTGAACAACTTTGCAAAGGAGGTAAGGAGACAGTTATGCAACCTCTGGGGGAGAGCACTCCAGGCAGAATGAATAGCAGGTGCAAAAGCCCTAGGCAGGAGTGACTTGGCACATTCCAAAATTATTATAGAGGCCAGCGTGGCTGGTGCAGACTAAGGGAGTGGGTAGCGATTCATAGGGCCTTACACGTAGGCTCTTGCAGGTCATTGGTAGAATCTGGGCTGTTATTTGGGTGAGGTAGGAGAATACTGGAAACTTTTGAACAAATGAATGACCTGTGTTTCAGTGTCACAGGATTACTCTGGCTGCTGCTGATTCGAGGGGACAAGGATAGAGGTGTGGCAACCTTTTAGGACACTATTGTGGTCATTCGTTTGATGATCACTTGGACGTGATAGTGGTGATGGGAGTGGTCAGAAGGGACCTCAGTCTGGGCTGTTTTGATGGTAGAGTTGATGGGATTTACTGACGTGTGTGTGAGCGACAAGATGACTCCCAGGCTTGTGCTGTGGCCGCTGGAAGAATGGAGTCACCCCTGACTGAGGTGGGAAGGCTGCCACAGCTTTAGAAGGGAGAAGGTTTTTGGGGAGATAGGGTAAGTTGAAGGTACCCGTTAGGCATTTAAGTAGGTCTGTTGAGTGGGCAGTTGAGTTTAAGGATCTGGGGAAAGATCTGGTTTGGAGACACACATCTGAGATTCCTAAGGATAGGGATGGATGAGGTTCCCAAGAGAAGGGGAAAGGTCAAGAGCAATCCAACAGAATGGGGCGAGGAGAAGGCGCGGGTGGAGGAGCCCACGCAGGGCAGCCTGGGTGTCGGAAGGAAAACAAAGGGCATGAGGTTGCAGAAGCAAGTGATGTGCACGTTTCAAGAAGGCAAAAGCGAATATGCCTGATGCTGCAGGTGACAGGTCAGGTAAGGTGAGAACCAAGAATTGTCCAGTAGACTTGGAACGGGTCCTTCTGCTGCGACCGACCGTGTTCTGAGAGTGGATTCATGACAGTGGAAGAGAAATTGGAGACCGAGAGCATGGAAATTTTCTCCTTAGTTTTGCTGTGAAGGCGAGCAGAGAAAGTGGTGTTAGCTGGCTGGGGGAATGAAGTCAAAGTGTTTTTCTTTCTTTAAAAAAAAAAAAAAGATAGCATGTTTGTATGCTAATGGCAATGAACCGAAAGGGACAAACTGAAGTCGAGCATCATTTCTGAGCAGGCATGAGAATGTAAGGAGCTGACACACAAGGACACTCAGTGTTAGTTAGAAGCATCTTTGGGTCATCTGCAGAAACGTGAGGGAATGCAGAGTCCATGGGTGCTGGTGGGCAGAAGGCTAGAAGAGATCTTTTCCAATTGCCTGTGTTTTCTCGGTGAAAAAGGAAGGGATGAATTGTCCATGTGAGAGTGAATAGGGAAATGCTCTGTGCTGCCTAGGAGATTTGTGGGCAGCATGAAATCTTCAGATGCATTAGTCAATCTTGAGATTAAAATGAGACCCATCTTCTTACTGCAGTTTTATCTAGCCGTATTCAGCAGTGTGGCTGCAGGTATGGAGCTGGTTGGTGGAGACATGGATTAAAGCAGGGGTAGGGTTTTCCAGGGCAGGTATGATGAAATGATCACTAGGTTGCAAGAGGAATTGAGGATTTATGCAAGAGGAGAGATTAAAACGTATAGGAATGAAACAATATAATTCTAGCATAAGTCTGTGAAAATATTTTAGGAGGTCGCTGAAAACTTTTTTGTTAATTTTTGTCATAAAACAATTACAGTTATTAATTGTGGTTAAATAATTACATCGCATTCATTTATAGTTCTTAGAGGCAAAGACAGTGTTTTTATAAACCCTGTGATCCTGTTTCTAATTTTCTCCTCTACCCTGCCACCCCACCATGCAAAATGTTTATATTTCTGTTTGCTCATTTACCACTCATTAAACTTGTATTGATTAAATGCCTCTGATGGTCAGGTAGTGTCATATAGTTGGTCTTTTAACACATTCTATGGATTTTATAGTTCCTGTGATAAGAGATAAGTAACAAGGCAAATGATTGAAATGCACATACCACATGGCTACGTGTGAACTTGGACTATTCTCATGATCTTCAAGGTCGTCTGTAAATTGAGAGAGATGATATGAAGTTTTCTGAAGTTTGTTCCTGCTTATAGAAACTCTACATCTTTCTCCCCCAATTTTTTTTATTGTGGGAAAGTACACAAGCATAAAATTGATCATCTTAACCATTTTTGAGTGTACAGTTCAGTGTGCTGCCATCAGCACCAGCCAATTCCAGAACTCTTTTCATCTTGTAAATCTGCAACTCTGTACTCATTAGCCATTTGATCTTTTAAACACTCCATCTTTTAACCATGTACATGTGGATCTCTTTTTACTAGATTTTGGGTGCCTTAAGGGCAAAATTGCCTTTTGTTCATAACTGTATATTATAAATAATTTATGTACTGTAAATAATTAATAAATGATAAATATTTACTAATTAAATAGCAACATTAGCATTAAACATAGAGCTTAGAGAAATTGACATCACTTTTGTTTTCTATCTTACATATTTTTAAAGTTTGCTTTTTTTAAATTAAAGTACAGTCAATTACAATGTGTCAGTTTCGGGTGTACAGCACCATGTCCCAGTCATGCATATACATACATATATTCATTTTCATATTTTTTTCCAGTTAAAGGTTATTACAAGATATTGAACATAGTTCCCTGTGCTATACAAAAGAAACTTTAAAATCTGTTTTTATAATAGTAGCTAACATTTGTAAATCTCAATACTTTCAAATTTATCACTTCCCACCCGCCTTTCCCCAGTAACCATAAGATTGTTTACTAAGTCTATGAGTCTGTTTCTGTTTTGTAGATAAGTTCATAGTGTCCTTTTTTTTTTAGATTCCACATATGAGTGATAGATTTTTACAATGGAATACTACTCTGCCATAAAAAAGAATAAAATAATGCCATTTTCAGCAACATGGATGGACCTAGAGATCGTCATTCTAAGTGAGTTAAGCCAGAAAAAGAAAGACAAATACTGTATGTTATCACTCATATGTGGAATCTAAAGTTAGCTTTATACCAGCTGTTCCCCCATACACAAATTTATCTAAAACAAGTAGCTTCCCTTCATTCAAGAGAGCCCACTGAAAGCATCTTTGTTGTCTTTTTTGTCACTTTCCTCTTTGGGGAAGACATTTGTTCCAAGTGTTTCCCAGGTAAGTTGAGCCTGCATTCCGAAGGAGTTTGGGCACCATCGCCAGATCATTATGCAAATTAAATAAATACAAATACGAGCTCTTGAAGCAAAGACCAAGTTACGTTTGGCTTTGAGCTTTGTGTATAAGGGCATTCATAAAGTACAGTTTCTTGGTGATTTTGATATAAAAGACATTTTAGTAGTTGTGCACACGTCTCACACTCTCTGAGTCTTCATTTGTCAGATTCTGCCTCCCAATCTCATTTCATCCTCATGTGCATCTGCAAGTTAAAACTTCAGCAATTAGGTTGAAAATTATAAAGTATGCTAGAAACATAATACAGAATAACGGATTGATTTCTTAACTTGCTATTTTGTTTTCACTTTCTAGCAGACAATACAGTTTAGCTGCAGTAATAAATTAGATCTGAAATTGTCAGGACGACTGGTCCAAGAGAGAATTCAACAGAGAAAACGATCTCAAGTAGGAAAATCCCTTCAAAGATAGTTGTCATTTCTCTTTGCCGAGTTTTATCTTTTTATTTTTTTACCTAATGTAATGCAGTACAATAACTAACTCTCCTAGTGTTTAAATATAACTTTGATTCTTATTAGTGAGGTAGAAATATAAAAGAAATTTAAATTCAGAAACCCTAAACTGTCACAAAAATATTTGTTAGATGGAAAACCTTCACTCTTATACTGTGTTTAGAATATATGTTAAAAGTTGTCACATTTAATCCACTAATTCTATTAAAAGGGGCATATAGTTGTAAACAAGTATTATCTCTTAACTCTGAGTTTATCCACCACAAAATGCCTTTTATCATTTCATTTGCCCCATAAGGCATATGTGCTATCATCTATTTTTAATGTTTTGCAGCATATTTATGGGGTGAAGTTATGCATTTAAATCTATGGTTGTGTGTTTGGAAATCATCCTGTTAGAACTGATTGGAAAATAGAAACTTCTTTTATTAATGCGTTTCCTTATTTGGGGGGACTTAAATATTTAATATTATCCTTCCTAGTCCACAACTGAAAGAATAAGAAACATTATTGAAAATGACTTCTGTTGTATTCCCACAAGGGGATTCAAACTTTCTTGTCTCGTATTCTGTCATATTTCAGAATCATTGTGTTATAAAAATAAACATTTGTGATTTACCAAGGCAGCAAAAAATGTATGTTTTTTAATTAATAGTAAGTTTTAAAATTAATCGTAAGTTAGTTGTTTTTAAAGTTCAGGCTATGTTAGAGGGAACAGTCATGATAGACTTGTCCTCAGATAGAGGAATGATAAGTCTACTTATTTGAAAATTCATTTAGCCAGTGGGAGAAGGTAAGGTGGGGGTGGAATCAAAAATCGGTACAGCAGAGTCCCTGATTTCAAGGAAGTTAAACAGAGCTGCAAAATACACATAGTAATTCATAAACGAGGGGTATGATGAGTCTCCAAAGAAGGGCGTAAGAATTTTGTGCAAATTGGTCACAGCTTGTTTCAGTGTAATCAGTGAATCTATAGGTAATCACTCTAAGAAAATTATTCTACTTACCTCTCCTTGACTTTTACCCCTTTAGAAGTGGACCAGTACTGTCAGATTTATTCTCTCTTCTCTCAGTTTTTCTTTTTTATTCTCTGGGAAATTTTATCTCTTTTTTTATGGAAGTATAGTCAGTTTATAATGTGTCAATTTCTGGTGTACAGCATCATGTTTTAGTCATACAATTACATATATTTATTTCTTTTCATATTCTTTTTCATTATAGGCCACTACAAGATGCTGAATATAGTTCTCTGTACTAAACAGTAGGACCTTGTTGTTTACCTGTTTTATACCTAGTAATTAGTATCTGCAAATCTTGAACACCCAATTTATCCTTCCACACCCCCTTTCCCCCCAGTAACCATAAGTTCATTTTCTATGTCTGTGAGTCTGTTTTTATTTTGTAAATAAGTTCATTTGTGTCCTTTTTTTAGATTCCACATGTGAGGATATCATATGGTATTTTTCTTTCTCTTTCTGGCTTACTTCACTTAGAATGACATTCTCCAGGTCCATCCATGTTGCTGCAAATGGCATTATTTTATTCTCTTTTATGGCTGAGTAGTGTTCCATTGTGTGTGTGTGTGTGTATGTATATATATATATATATGCATTCATATACACACACACACATCATCTTTATAGGGATGTCTTTCAATATTGAAATAAACACACTCCCTCTAGGACTGCACGTGCAAATATTTTATCAAACGTCCTATAACAGGTTAGAAGTGAGTCAGGAGAGAGGGTCCTGGGACAGGAACTCTGGGTGTGGCTTTCACCGCTGTACAGCCTCCAACAAAAGAGGGAAAGACAGACACAAAGACCACCACCGATTCAGAATCTATGTTGGCACTTGTATTTCAAACTCATATTTACATTTTTATAAGTGAAACACATGTGGAGATGCTGTGTAGAAAGTGATGACAAAATACACCTGGGTCAGCAGATCCTTGGTGCACATTTTAAAGGAAAATCATATTTTCTTCAGTTCACCCAAGTCAAGAAGCTTATGTCCCAGAGGTTTTCATTTAATAGTCATTCTGTTTTCTACTTTGATTAGTATTTTTCCTGTATTTCTTCTGGATTTTCAAGCATTAGCAGAAAGGAAGATGAAGTATAGACATTCGTTTTACTTGCTTCATACTGTAAAGAAGTCAAGTTATTTTTAAAAAGCAAATAACAGACAAATAACCCATTAAAGTCCTAAGAAAGAAATGGTTGGGTTTTAGTTTCCCCTGTAGACTTCAGAGAATTCTCTTTTTCAGTGGGCTTCATATCGGAATTTTGTTTTCCCAGGGATTTGATACATAAACTTGTTCTTTAGCTTTTTAAAAAAATTCCAAACAACAAAAAACAAACAAAAGCAAAGCAAGAAATGTACAGAAAACTAAAGGGAACTAACCAGGATCTGGTCTTCGTAGAATGAGTAGGAGGGTGACGGGCTGACATCATTCCTGGTTCTTCCCCAGCGGTTGTTTGTATAAATAAATCCTTTGAGGTGAAGTATCTTGCTGTTTTACTTCATTAAGACCTATTTCATTATTTGCAAGTTTTTACTTTAAAAGCCTACAGATCTGAAATGTGGGATCATGGCCCATCATTTCTGTATGTTGTAGATTGAAATGCCAGCTCCTTAAAAGTATTTGGTGAATAATTATAACAGAATCTGGACTAGAAGGGTATATCCTTCGTGTTGAGTTTGTGGTTTAAAATTGCTAATGCGTATCATCAGAGATGGATGATCTATTACACAGTACTGAATACCCAGCGTCACCTATGTAGAATTCTTTCAGAAACAGCTTATCCTAGGTCACTAGAATGTGGACCCCCTTAAAAAAGTCTGTTTCTTTAAAAAAAAAAAAAAAAAGGATTTTTCAGAATGCAACAAAGAGTCCTTGATTGGATCCCTATCAGAACAAAGTGTAAAAGACACGTTTGGGACAGGTGGGGCGATTTTAATATTGACTATATGTTATATACTGTTGAATTCATGCCAGTACTTTTAGGTGTGATAATGGAATTATGTTTATGTAGGGGTATATTCTTAATCTTAGAAGATACATATTAATGTATATGAGGGAAGATTTTATGATGTTTACGTGTGTTTTCACATTTTGGCAGAAAGAAAAAGCTATATGTATTAGGGTTCTCCAGAGAAACAGAGCTGATAGAATATATGTGTGTGTGTGTGTGTGTGTGTGTGTAGAGAGAGTGATTAATTTTAAGGAACTGGCTTGTATAATTATGGAGACTGTCAGGTTCAAAACCTACAAGGTGAGCATCAGGCCAGAGACCCAGGGAGGGGGCGATGTTGTAATTCAAGTCCACCGGCTGTCAGGCGGAGCCGAGGTCACAGTTTAAGTCTAGCGGCAGATGAAGTTCCCTCCTGCTCAAGGGAGGTCAGTCTTCTGTTGAATGAATGAGGTTCCCCCCCCCCATGATTCCCACAATTTTCCTTGTGATCTAGGCTTCCTGACACCTGTGGCATCTTGTACCCCCAAGCTAAAATGCCCCAGGCGTCTGTCTTCAAAATCAACCAAAGAAGTCATCGTCCTTCCCTAAGTCCCAACATGTCACCAAGAGTAATGTAAGAAGTATGTGGCAGGAGGAAGAGAATTCTAATTCAATCCAGAAAAAGCCTCTATGTCTAAGTCTCTATTCTACCTCTTGCTTCTTTGGGCAGTTAACTTGATTTATGTCCCCTTTTGGGGGAAAATGTCGGTAAGATTGCCTAGGACAGTTGGCAGCAGCAGAATAACTGTTTGTGCAAACACGTCCTAAACTGTAAAGCGCTGTGAAAACAACAAGGCAGTGGTGTGGGGCATGTCGGTGGCCAGATGGCTCTCGTGGACTTATTTCATTTTAAAATAGAATCAACTTTTGTCCCTTCATTAATCTGCTCTCAGCATCCCTTTCATGGCACTGTACCCTCCAGAAGTCTTTCTTTTCTGAGAACTCTGGGAGCAGCCGCTTACTTGGCTTCTAAAATGACAGAAGCTGGAATAGCCAGCACACAGACGGAATCTATAACTTCTATGAATTTTTATAAAATATCCATAATCTGGAGAGAATGTTCACCCATTTTAATAGTCGTAACACGTCTTTAATTTCACATCCCCAAATCGAGTTCGCGGCTTGCAAGCCCCAGCTTTTTCCCCCCTCCGAGGCAGACGTACCCACGTAGACCACAAAGTGCTGTTTTGCTCAGAGAAGAGCTCTTAGGTGCACAGTTTTAGATGAAGATTGTCCTAAAATTCCTCCAAACCATAGCCTCTTCTTCATGTTGGCGATTTTCAGAGGAGCTCTGAAAGTTGTAAATGGAACATATAACAAGTTTCCAACAGCATAAACAGAGATCTGAATCAGCTGCCTATTTCATTTTATGCAAAGAAACAACTGACCAGTAGAATGAATGCTTTTTACAGGTTGTTGTTATTCCAAACACCCTAAGCATTACATCCAGTATACATAAACTGTAACTTCGCAGTACTGGGGATTCGGGGTTTGGTTGTATCTGTATTGACGTTCTGGCTGTGATACTGTCCTAGAGTTTTGCAAAATGTTACAACTGAGGGAAAGTGGATGAAGGGCTTTTGGAATCCTTTTTTCTGAAGTACAGTTGACTTAATATATAATAAGAGTTCCAAGTGTATAGCATTGTGATTCAGTATTTTTACAGATTATACTCCATTAAAAGTTATTATAAGATAATAGGTATAATTCCTTGTACTATGTAATATATCCTTGTTGCTTATCTATTTCATATATAGGCACACATGCTGTTTTAATTGGTCGGATCATTACTGAGCAGATTGAAGTCATAAAGGCAATGAATTATTAAAAAACAATCCAGCTTTCTTAAGAACGAAGTCATTTAGTTTCAATGATTGTGTGATTCTGAAAGGTATAATGTCTCGATGTGAAGAAAGAAAACAAATAAAAGATCCTAATTAGACAATGTTCTCTTTTACTGTTGAATATAATGGGACAAAATAAAATATTACATGTTTTTGTTTTTTTCCAATCTTGGTTCTTTTATAGATCTTAAGGAATACTGCTTTTTTTTGGGGTCAATTCCCAGAAATGCAGTAACATTTTAAGTGATGCCATAGCACAGATAAGTAAGTTGACAGTAAAAAATACTACTTTTTTCATTCTTCAGAATAATCTTTTAAAACGGTAGATGTTTGTTGTGATAATGATTTAAGGAGGATGTGAGTCCAGTAAGATATTTTGTGACCTTCCTAAGCTCATCCTAGTTCTGCCTAGTCCTGTCTTGTGACCCAACTTCATTCTTTCCTCCCCACCCCACCCCACCCCAGGTCTCAGCTCATATTAAGGATCTCTATGTTTCAAGCAAAGTATTAACTTGGACAAACTTGTCCTGTGTTTTCTGTGCTTGCTGTATTTCTGGATGAAGTGGGTTGATTCAGAAGCATTTCTCGCTCCCGTCTGGCCCTGGCCCATGGGTCCTGAGTTGCGTGGAGATGAGCAGCTGGCACGGGAAGGCAGGACAGCATCAGTTGCCAGGGTTACAACCCCTTCAGGATGCATCTCCTGATGCCGCGTGCAAATGCCTTTGCCGGGGGATGCGGTGGAGTGAGGGTGAGTTAGCCGAGAGGACTGTTCATGTCCTTGTTGAGCTTAGGTTCAAATAGAAGAGGGTAGACATGTGTCAGACGAGTTCAGGGTAGCGCCAGCAGAAAGGTGTAAGGAAGGGAGAGCCCATCCATCTTGGAGTGTGCAGGCGCTGGCCTTTGGGCGTGACCTTACAAAATGGGCGGGATTTCTGACGAGCAAAGATGGCAGGGTGGGGGGAGGGGTATAGGTCAGTGGCAAAGCACATGCTTAGCATGCACGAGGTCCTGGGTTCAATCCCCAGTACCTCCATTAAAATACATGTAAATAGAAAAACCTAATTACCTCCTCTCCCCCAAAACAAAAAAGATGGCAGGAAGAGGCATGCTGGATGGAGGGGGTAATGTGGGTAACGCTTCAGAGACTAGAAATACCAGACAGGTCTGTGCATTTAGTCCTTGGAGTAGAGGGTGCATACAGGGAATCAGCATGAGGATGGAGCCCCGCTGTGACAGCGTTCGGTCGGGGCTGTGCTTTGGGACATTTTGGAGCGGACAGTGCTTACTTTCATACTTAAAGGTACTTGTTAATTCATTCAGGTTTTCTTACTTTTTCTATAGTTGTTTCTTAATGTATCAATATTTTTAAAATACTGAGTTCCAGAAAAGATGATCTTACAATATATCTTCTTTTATTGCTTTTTTGGTTTTTTTTGGGTTTTTAAAATTTTTTTAGCTGAAGTAGAGTCAGTTTACAATGTTGTGTCAATTTCTGGCGTACAGCATAATAGCTCAGTCACACATATACATACATATATTCGTTTTCATATTCTTTTTCACTATAGGTTGCTGTGAGATATTGATATATCTTATTTCAAAGAGAAACTTTCATTTTGTGGAATGTCTAAAACCAAGTAGGATTTAGTTGATCCTTCCCCATCTTCTTTCACAGTTTTCATTTTTTAATGAATAGATTTAACAAGATCTTTTAATATTTCATATTTTGTCACTATTTAAATAATATGCGACTGCTGATTTCATTGTCATTTGATTAATGGTGTTACAAAGCAACCTATTTTTCTACCAGTGACGAACTCTGAAAGGAATTCTTGAACCAGGATGAAGGCACAGGCATCATAGTATTAGATTAAAATTTAGATTACCCAGAGTTGAGGTACTTGCACTAAATTACATCAGAACACAGGAGAAAGGACTGTTTTGTGATCATTTAAACATGGTACTGTCAAAAATAAGCTATGTACAGGTTGTCTGTGTACGGAAAAAATGAAGTAGTTGTATGTGTAATAGAGCTGAAATCACCTGGAATTCATTAAAAATAAAGGCTGGACCTACCACGCAGGTCTTGTCCAAGTTTATGGCATCTAATTGGAAATTAATACTGAATGCTGATTACGTCCCCAGTGCTGTGCCAGGCCTTTGGCTCAGTCCTCACACCGTGACGTGGGTACTGTCCCCATTTTCTGGGTGAGGAAACCAGGGCTCAGAGCTGCACATATTTGACTCATGATCCCACGTGGCTAGTGGGACACTGCTGTTTGAATTTAGCTCTGTTTGCCCAGAGAGCCGTTTGGGGCTTGTAACCACCAGTAATTTCACCAGATCAGCTCTTGAAAGAGTGTATGGGCCAGACCCTAAATGGTTTAGGACCAACATAGAAACACTCATGGGGAACAGATTTCTCAGGGCAAAGAGCAATACCGACCGTGTTGATGAGAGAATAACTTAAAGTGTCAGCACTTTAGGTGAAAAATGTGTGTGTGTGTGTGTGTGTGTTGTTATTGTTGTTATTGTTATTAGGGCATTTCTGATCAGTAATGGACTGGAGGAGGGAACACCCCTAGCCTTAGCGTCCCTGGCAGAGTCAGTGTCTGGGAGTTCCCGGGCAGTCGCTCTCTCTAGATCTCCAAAATGTTCTCAGCCGGGTGTGATGAGACAGCCTTCTATCCAGGGAATTCTGATACCAATTTTGGTCTGAGGATTCCCATAACAAAGTTAGTTCTTGCACATACCCACACAAGGAATTTGATCTTCTAAATAAACGGTTATAAATTGACTCAGCTTTTTCTGATACCTGTTTATATCTACTTGGGTCTTCTCTACAGCCCCTGTTCTGATATTATCCATATTATATGTGAATAATGTGTATTATATGTAATATATTGTATTCGTTGGAAGAGGGTGTAAGTTTTTACTTATTATAATTCTGAGTTAAATAAACAACAGGAAAATGCTTGCCGTGACTTTGGATGTTCTTATTTTGAGATTTTTCAAGGTCTTGTAACCGTGAAGTTAATCGTTAACCTTGATTTATATCATGCATTCTTTCAAAAGCTCTAAATCAATATATGTTTTAGTGTTCTGTACAGCGATTACTGAATATCATCTCTGTATCTTACCTGTCACAGCTCTGGTGTCTAGAAGGCACTGAATATACTTTGAATCACTTGTTTCACAGAGTATATAAAATACGTTCTAAAATGTCATCTGTTGAATCCTAATTTTTATAGACTTTCGCCTGTCATAGCAGGATTAAGTTCCATTGCTCAGTGTCAGGCAGTAGCCCTGACTAAGCCAGAGACCTGTCAGAGCTACACTTGGGAGCTGGACAAGAACTCAGCTGTTTGGCTGTTTTTTGTTTTTTTTTTAAAGACCTTGTTAAAATTCTCTCTATTCTGATCCCTCACCCTCATGCAAACCACAGTCTAAGGGAAATCTCATACCCTGGCCGCCAAACTGGAATGGATCACTCTGGCCTGCTCCCATGGTTGGACAGGGAGTGGGGGAACTAGTTTGTTTTTATATGTGAGTCCTTACTTTCCAACTTTATAAATCAGGAAAGCAAAATGTCTCAAATTCTGGGATTTTCTATTTTAGAAATGTGTTGTGTATTATAATGAGGGCTTTAGCAATGTTAACGTGGCATTTTATGTCTGTCTTCTTAAAATATGGTTATATAAAGCAACAGATACTTAGTGGGCATTAGTATATGCCAGACAGTATTTCACTTATAAACCATGAGAGGTGCATCTAGAACCAGAGTAACAGATTTCTTTTCACAGAGAATATCAGGATGACAGCTCATTGTACATGAAGCAAGGAGTTTACTCTTTCTGTGCTATAAATGGCGTCCAGAAATAGTGGTGACAGAGTGTAATAAAGACCAAAAGAAGAAAGACTTAGAAAACCAGGAAGGTCATAGGAAAGTGTAAGAAAGAAAATTAAGGCTACTCCAAACAAAGGAAAGAAATTACCTAGAAATAAATACTACATCGTAAAGCTGAGCACAGCAGTGCTACTGAGGGTCTGCTCAATGGTAAACTAATGTTTTGAAAAGATTTTAAGAAATTAAGGAAAAAGTAACTAAATATCACTGATCATAGAGTTTAAAAGTCAGATAAGAAAAGGCAGGCAGAGCTGCTTCACGATATGTAAATATACAGGTGAGAATGGAATAAAAGGTAATGCTTGCAGAAGAGAATTGGATTTCGTTGACTGATGTTCGGTGGCCTACTGAAATATTGACAGTCACAGGAAAAGAGGGGAATGCTTTTCAAGCCCCAAAGCTGAGATCAACAACAATAATACATATGAAAACAATATGCATAGCCATCCCCAAGACAGATTTTTATCTCCTAAAACATAAGCAAAGAGACATTTTTGGAAAATAGTACATCAAAAGGCTAAACTCTCCATGTCATCCATAATTTTTTCCTTGTCGCAAACTAGTTTAGATGAGTAAAAACCTTCTTGAAATTGTTAGGAAAAAAAATTCTAAGCCATAATCTAGTTACAGTTTTATAATTAGCCAGGGGGGAAATAAAATACTAAAATCAAAGAGAGCATGTTTTCTTGGCCTTTAAATAATGTTGACCATTCATTTTAATTAACAAATAGAATAAAGAGCATATGTCAGTCTAAAAAGCTGATGTGGTAACTTGTACCATCCTGCAGTAAAAATGCTAATTTCCTCGATATGGTTTGTAAGTGGGCAAGTCCTGAAGGCAGATTCATATACCAAATTGAATGAAAGGAAATAAATAATACAGAGATGATCAAAATCATTGTATTGCTCATTCTGATGGGTTATTGTAAATCCAAACATGAAAATATTTTGCAAAGACAGAGCGCAGAAGATGACCATCCCGTCTTGAAGTCAGTGAACCTCCGAGTTTTCAAAATACTGCATTTTGACCATGTAAGGGCGGGAAGTACCAGCAAGAATGATAAACTTGAACCTGTTAGAGACGTATTTGAAATCTGGAACTGGTATTTACCGGATTGATATGCTCCAGGCTCATCCATGACGGTAGTTAAGCCATTACTTGCATTCAGAGGACATGGGTCATTTCAAGTATATGTACCTTCAAAACCAGGAAAATATGGAATAAACGTTTGTGTTATGTTTAAGTTCAAATGAAAAGTTTTAATGCAGTTGTCTTTCACTGGGCCCAGATGGTGGGTGGTGGTAACTCTTGGTTGTCTGTTGTGGCATATCAGATTACTTCAAAACTTCGTGGCTTGAAACGACGTTTATTATCGTGTGTTTTCTGGAGATCAGGAATTTAAGAGCAACTTAGTGAGGTCCTTTGCTTTAGGGTCTGTTATAGGCTGAATTGTGTCCTGCCCAAAATTCATACGTGGAAATACTCTTCTTCAGTGCCTCAGAATGTTACTATATTTACAGAGAAGGTTTTTAAAGAAGTAATTCAGTTACAGTGAAGCAAATGAGGATGAGTTCTAATCCAGTATGACTGATGTCTTTGTAAGGGGGGGAATTTGGACACAAATGTGTGTGCAGAGGAAAGATCATGTGATGACAACAGAGAGAAGGTGGCCACCTACAAGCTGAGCAGAGAGGCCTCAGCAAACACCAGAGCTACTCACCCCTTGGTCCCGTACTCCTAGCCTCCAGGATTGTGAGAAAGTGTGCAGTTGTTTAAGCCACACACTGAGTCTGTGGTGCTTTGTGATGGCAGCCCTAACTCACTAACGCAGGATCTCTTAGGCTGCAGCCACCCGAAGGCTCGACTGGGGAAGGATCCATGTCTAAGCACACTGCCGACTGCCGGGGCAGTTGGCAGGATTCACTTCTTTGCAGGCTCTTCAACTGGGTCCCCAGTTCCTCATAAGCTGTTGTTCTGAGGCCATGTGGATCTCCAAAGGGCAGCTTCCTTGCCACATGGTGGCCCACTTTATCAGAGCCAGCAAGCAAGAAAGGGAAAGACCCAGAGAGGAGCTGGGAGTCCGGAAATCTTAATCTTTTATAATCCAATCTCCAAAGTGACATCTCATCACTTGTGCTGTATTCTGATGGTCGGAAGTGCCGTGTGTCTCTAGGTCCAGCCCAGCGCTCGAGGGGAGGGGATTATGCAGGGGCTGAACACCAGGAGACAGGGCTCACTGGGGGCATCTTAGAGGCGGCCTACCATACCTGGTTGTCTGAGGGTTTTAGAATCTTCATAAGTGTATATTTGCCATTAATTTTATTTGTATGATTAAAAAAAAAATCAGACCATGGGTAGAGACCCATCACACAGTAATGACTATATGTAATTTATAAACCATCTATTCTTTATAGTGATTAGTGAGTCATTTTGATATTTTAAAAATTTGCTTTAATTGGATTATATAACTTTCATGTACAAAAGTAGCAACCTGTGTATAGTTTTAACTTTTAACTTGTGTCTTCGAAAGAGGTTTAAGCATATTAGGGCCAGTAAATGCCAATAGGCATTGCATATGCCATATATTTAAAAAAATTTTTAATGAAATCTGTCTAATGTATAGAAAGTGACCTACATTGCATACTCATCACCAGGGTTTAATAGTTGTTGACTGTCATGTTTGTGTCACCTTTTTGTGAGCTGCAAGTATATTAAAAGTAAAATTATAGACAGTTATGGCTTTTCATCTATATTTTAGTACTCAGCTTTTTAAAAAAGCATGTTTTGCCACATAACAAGTATTGCAGTACTATGTAACAATTATTGCATAGATAGTTTATATTTAAAATTTCCTTGGATGTCTCAACACTGCCTTTTTATAGCTGACTTCTTCAGACCAGGATCCAGTCAAGAACCACTATTCCATCTGGTTTTTATGTCTTGTAAGTTTCTTTCTAGAGACCCCTCTTTTACCCTCATTTCTTTTTCTGTACATTGATTCGTCAAAGAATGGGACATATTTTAAATCATGCTTTTTTCTTTTTCCCAAACATTCCTTCCTTTAGTGCTAAAGTTATTTATTCATATCAGAGCCTTGCACTAGAAGCCTGCTATGTTAAGAAGAAAGCATAAAATAGTTAAAATAGAGCCGTGCACTCTGATTTAGGCAGCACAGAGAGACCTGTCTCCCCAAGCCACCCCATCCCTACTCCTCGCCACCCTTCTGGCTGAACGTCTGTGTTTGGCACAATTTGAAGCTCAGGATTTTAGATCATGGATGGTGGAGACTGAAAGACGGAGTAGGAAGAGAAGAAAGGAGCAGACAGAGTGAACAAGAGAGAAAGAGGAAGGCAGCGGGGCAGAATGCAACTCTCACAACTTTTTCTGTGCTCCCGAGCAGCTGGCTGGTACCCAGGAGCCATGTGCTGAATGGGGGATGAAGCCAAGTTGACTGAGGGGCCACTTGTTGGCATTGATGCTACAAGCCAACCTCTTCCTGATTATTCCTGCTAGAATGACAGCTCCACGTGGGCAGTGCCTAGAACAATGCCTGGCACTTAAGCATGCTCAATTAATGTTGGCTCAATACTTATAGCTATAAATGAATTACGAAAGAACTAGTGTTTACAGAGCACCTATTTCATATCAGTTATGCTGCATGCTGTTCACAGAATTAATAAGATCCATGTATTACTTGATCCTTATGAGGTAGGTGTTACTGTTACCAACTTCCAAACAAAGAATTTGAGCTATGGGGAAATGTGAATTTGCCTTAAATTATTCAAACCAAGGTCCAGCAAATTCTCAAATACCCATGACTGGCTTTAGGGGGACAGGAGATAGCCAGGTGAACTGGATTTTAATTTCAGCTTTTCTTCATGCTGTTTACAGACTGTTTGCTTTTATGGAAATCATTTTGGTTTTTGGTTCTTCAGTCCCTTTGTGAAAAATGTAGGTAATTAAATCTGTCTTCAGGGGTCAGTTATGGCGGTAAATTTGATATCAGGAAGCAAAACTGTTTTAGGAAAAAACTCAAGCTCTCCCCCAAGATCCCAGTCACTCTATATTACAGTGTTTAACATGTGGTTGGCACTTTTAAATTTTTTGTCTGACATTAATAACTTCTGAATGACAGAGTGTATACATGTCATTTTGCGCATGCTATTATGTTCTTGTGGGGCTGTGTAACCAAATCCATGATACACTTTTCCAGGAGTTACTGTGTATAAAGAATATTGACAACACACACCCGAGGAACTATGAAATATTTGATACTGGAACTTAGTTGACCGGAATAGTAAACTGAAGTGCAAATAATACTACCCCTGATTGTTTTATCATGTAGTTTTCTTTTACTGGTATTTGCCATAATAGCATCTGAATTTTTGAAGTATAGTCATTTTATAGGAAAACTTTGATAGTTTAAGTTGGCAATTCCAAATCAGCCCACGCATTGTGTTCACGAAAGTGTTCTTCCAAAAATAAATGAGTAGGCTGGCATTGTGTTTTAAACATCACGCTAATTTTGGTTAATTATATAAATCTAAAAGCCATGGGCAAGGCAGCAATTCAGTCTTACTAGCTGATGATCAGTGAAATTGTAAGACAGCTTGCTGAATGATGTCCATCACGCTAATAACCTGAATGCATTGTGTCCAAAAGGACAGTGCCTGGCAGAGCATCAGATAGGAAGCCTTCCCAGTGCTTTAATAAGGGGCTTGTGAAAGCTTGCAAAAGGGTATGAAGTTAGAAACAGTAGTAACAGCTCTGATCGGAATTCAAAAACATTCGAGGAGGGAAAAAAATGGTCACCGTGCATAGCTAATAATTCCGTTAGATAATGGAAAGCTGGCTCGAGCAGCCTCGTGGGCCATCCCTGACTTGCTCCTTATCTCTCGGTTTTGTTTAAATAAAATGAGAGTGCTACATTATGTGGGGCTTTCATTTAAATGAGTTGAAATTAGCATTCTGCCACCAGCGAGCAGGAAATACAGATGCAGAATAAGAATGTGGTTATGGGCAGGAGAGTTTGGAGCACTTGATTCTCTAACTACGTTCCCATTCAGAAAAGAATTATGACTCCCTTTGTACACAATTGTAAAGCGATAATGGGCAGAAACGATGTTACGAGATTTTTGCTGTAACTGCGTTCAGTTGGTGGATTTAGGTTGATACCTGTAAAACAAGAGGATGAATTTATTAAAATTCTTTCATGGCAGGACACAGATTTCTTTAACCCCGTATTCCATCTCATCCCTGGAAAAGGCTGTATGCACCATTGAGAAAACATCCTTGGACTTGACTTGCAGAATTTCCTCATCTTAGGTGAATGACCTGTGGTCACCTCTCAGATTTATTCAGGAAGGAGGTCCTTCTCTCTCTCATCCAGATTTGTAGGAAGAGCCAAGAATGACTGTTCAGGCTACTTTATTTCACGAGATAATAGATTTGATTGAACTTTCCTTTTTTCCGTGACCATATATGGTCATGGTGAAGGTCCATATCATTATTTGTAGAAGTGAATCACAGAGAATTTTTATTCCTTTTTTTTTCAACATTTTTTATTGAGTTGTAGTCATTTTACAATGTTGTATGAAAGAGAATTTTTATTCCTGTAGAACCTAAACAGTTGATTCATATAGTCAGATTGTTTTCTTCAGCTTTGTACAACCGGATTGTTACTGGCCTGTACACCTGTGAGCAGTCGAATGGAGGTACTCAAGAAGACAGACAGACTTAAAAGCCATTCACAGTAGTTGAGTTTTTTTAAAGTGATTCCTGGTTTGCTCCGTGACTATTATCAACTGTCTTTATAATGTTACACTATCTTAACAGTTGAGCATAGCCAGGAAAACTGTATTCCTGCTTCTTGTGGTCTTTTCATAGAGTTTGGACTCCCAGCAGAAATTTAAATGGCAGAATTATTTGGGCCACACACCCAGGCTTGCCCTGCAGTGTCACTTTAGATAAAGCAAAAATTTTCCCATTCTCCCTGTTTGACCCATTGCTTCCCAGCATTCCTAGTCATATGTTAATTATAAAACAAATGATGTATAAAATTTATTTTTAATCATTTTAAACAAGTGTGGTAAAATCATTCTTTGAATACAACTAGCATGTTAATGTGTTCCTCTAGAATAAATTCCGTGAAAGATATACGTGTTTTAGAGCACGCTGTATGTGTGAAATAGAGGGAGAGAAAGTGTATGAGGAAGCATCAGGCTCCTTGTAATGCGCTGCGTTTGACTGTGACTGAGGTTTATATGTGACTGATACCCTGTCCTGTCTCCCCACGTGGGGCACGGCAAAGCAGCTGCAGGATGTGGCCACGGAGGGAGTTTTTAATTTCAGAAGATGAAGTGTACTTCCTGTCCTGCCTTCTCTCTAGACCAGGCTTGTTGCTTCTCTCATTGGCATCACTAGAATCTGCACAACTTCAGCCTCATCCTTCAGGGAGGGTGGGTTTTTCTTCATGATCCAAGTTACAGTTTAGAAAGCCCTTCCTTCTTGGAGCAGAAAACATCCTGGGCCCTGGTCTCGTCTAGTATCCTCAGTCACTTTTTTGCACTGAAATAAACGCATGACAGTGCTGGAGTGGGACTCCCAGAGCTGCTGCAGCTCACATCGGGAGATCCGGGCTCTCCTGGGAATGAGCTTGATGTTGTACGATCCAGAGAGATGTCAAGAGAGCACTGGCTTTCAAATCCTCCTAGCCAGGGTTCAAGTCTGCCTCTCCTAGGTACCCGCTGTGTAACCACAGGGTAGTTACATTTCGCGTTTTCTGGGCTTGAGTTTTTCATCTATAAAATGAGAACAGTTGTCTGTAGCAAGCAGACTTGTCTGTAGAGTTAAATAGAAGAATGCACGGAAAGACTCTAGCCCCTCAGCGCGTTTACGTTCAGCACGTGTTCATTTCCTTCCTCCTCCCCTTGAAGGTCAGGAGGTTTGGACAGTGGCCTGGGATTCCGCTACTGTGAGCCAGTGTGCCATCTGATGGCAGAAGGCGCTCACTGGAGCGCAGCATCAAATAAGGCTGGGCTCACAAGGTAGACAGTCGTGAATCTGTTCACCTTCCTTGCTGGTCAGAAGGCAGGAACAGGAAGATGCTTGACAGCAAGATGGACTAGCAGGAGCCCTTAGAGGCAATAACCTGAAAGTACTTATTCACTTACCTGATTGTTATGAAAAGGAACACACCTATCACTCTTGTAGGGAAAAGTAAAGGTCTCTGGGCAGTACTGGACTTGATTCTGCCACGACCTAGCTATGAAGACGTGTTCAGCATCCTTTGCTTCACTTATTCATGCTTTTATGTCAGCAAACATGCGTTGATGTCAGCCTTTTGCTGGGGACCCAAAGACTGGAAAGTCAGGCTGTCCTCTCGTGGTGTCATCAGGCTCATGGACGTGTATATGCAGGGAAGAACCCGGACGACTAAGTGTCAGCAGAGGTGCGTCCACACTGAACCCTCCTCAGTGCCCTGTCCCTTCCCTCTGACATTGTCCCATCCTTTCTTCTGTCGTTGTCTCTCATGTGATAGAAGATCAATAAAAATACTTCCTAACGTGAATGTATTGGTATGGGAACACCTTGGAAGTAGTCATCGCTCATGTGGGTAGAGATGGACTCGGTAACCGTCCTCACCCTCAGTTGTCTTGTATGTGACAGGAAGGGGTTCATGTGCTTTTGAATTTCTGTTCCTACTGTTGAAAATCGAATAATGATTTACCAGCAACTGATGTAATCAAATATGAATTAATGAACTAAGTTATTTGTTGCCCAAGCAGCAGTTATGAATTAACCAAGATCTGAATTACAAGTTGCTGTTTTTATTGTCATAGAGTGCATAATTTTTTAGCACTTTTCTTCTATGCTCTGTAAGTGGAGAGAAATTTTAAGTGCCTTCTGCCAGTTGCATTGCAAAAAGAGCCAGATAAGGAACTGAATGTCTGGCTAGATAAGCTGTTCAGCTGAAAAACAATGATCATCTGAGCTTGAGATTGTTAATACTTCTGAAATTTCTTGATAGTTCTTTGAGAAATCCTAAAATATAACAGTTGTCAGTAGAACTCATGATGGGGGAAGAACACAGAGAGTTCTTGGGGTCACAGTCACCCTTGTGTTTCCCTTATTGATGGATTCTTAACAAAAATATTCCTTGGCACAAAGGAAACACTATTTATTGATCCTAAGTGTTATAAACCTGGCATCATTTATTGAAAAGTTTAGTGTTCTTTTGAAAAAGCTCATCAATTTTGTAATGTCCTTTCTGTAGAAATAAGACTGACTGGTGGTACTTACATTCTTGTGATCCTTTCAGTTATGTGTAATGACTAGAACTGGCTTACCTGAACTGGCTCACTAAAACTGGCATATTCTTAAGTAAGGTCATTTTAAATTTTATTTACTTTTCCTTCAGTTATCATCTTCCTTCACATGCTCTTCTCTTTAAGGTGATCCAGTTATTCTGATTGTTTCCTTCTTTCACGCGCTGTGTGTTTGCACTTGCAGCACACAGAGTATTTAAATAATTTTTTTCTTAGAGTTTGCTAGGTGTGATTTTTTTTTTCTCAGCTCTGTTTCCTTCCTTGCCCTTCTAACATCATCTCACACTTTCTTAGTTGTTTTCTGTTCCTTACATTCCCTACAGAGTCCTGCAGCCCTCAGCCTTCCAGACCATCCTCTTGGCTTCTCTCCTCATTGTAAATTCCACTCTTCTGTTACTGTCATCTTTCACTCATGCCCATCTTGTGTTCCTGCCTTGCTGTTCGGTCTTTTCACCTACCCCAGTCTTTCCTTGACTATTTTTCTTATTGAGGTACAGTTTATAATGTTGTATAAATGTCTGGTGTACAGCATAATGTTTTAATCATACATGTGCGTAAATATATTCCTTTTCATATTCTTTTTCATTATAGGTCACTACAAGATAATGAATATAGTTTTCTATGCTATATAGTATAAATTTTTTTATCTGCTTTATATGTAATAGTTAGTATCTGCAGATCTCTTTAACTCCCAATTTATCTCTTCCCACCCCCTTCTCCGTGCCTGGTAACCATAAGTTTGTTTTCTGTGTCTATGTGTCTGTTTCTGTTTTGTAAGGACGTTCGTTTGTATCCTTTCCTTGACTTTTATTTTCCTTCTCTCATCACCACTCTTGGAACTCTTTAGATTATTTTTGCCAAATGAGTTTCGGGCAATTTCCTGGTATTTCTGTTCCTTCGGTTATGTACACCCACTGTGTATGCACACGCACGTACACACTGTTTAATTTGGGGCTTTCTGCTTTGTTTCCTTGCTCCTTCCCAGCAGGAACTTTGTCACCATCCTCTCTGTATTCTGTGAACCTGCTCAGTGCATGTTTGTTGAAGGGATAGCCTATTTGACTTTTCTACTTTTATCCCGACTGCACATACTTTTATACTGTAATATATATTAGGCTTGCCTGCAGTATTTATCGTGAACACTTTTTCTCCTAACATTCCTGTTATATAAAGTGGTTCTATTTTTAATTGTTGTCTGAGCCGACCATGTAGTAAACAAATAATCGAAGAGAGATACTCAGAGAAGTTAAGGAAAATGTATACGTGTTAAAATCTTACCTGTACTTCCAGGCCCACCTCAGGTTATTACTCTACTGCCTCTAAAATGAACTAATCTTGTTCTGTTTTGTTTCTATGACACCATTTCTATAAATGTTATAACACGAATAAATATTACATATGATCATCTTTACATACATTTGGGCTTCTCTATTAGTTCCCTGAAAGGATGGGAATCATCTTCCCATCTCCCAAAACATGTAGCACGATGCCCTGCACAGCAGAGATTCTTGCTGAGTATTTGTTAGACTGAATTGAGCAGTACAAAGAGCACCGAAGATGAAAATTCAGGGCGTAGACACTGAACCAGGTCTCTTCATAAGGCACAAGGCAGTGGAGTCTAGGGCATAGCTGGAACTTAAATTGAGAAAGCACAAAGTATAGGAAATATCTGCAAAAACATTGATTTTTGAAGCTTAAAAGTACATAAGGATTTGAATGTTTTGCAGTTGAATTTTTTTAATCATGAAGGAGAAAATGTAAATAAAAACATTCATTAATGACTGAAAGTATGTAAATGTACAAAAAGTGTTCCATTTTTATATTAGGAAAGAACATAGAATCATAATTTATAGAATCATAGAATGTACTCAGCTGTGCTTGAATTAATTGGAACTTTTGTTTCAATGAAATGTAGTTAACTGTAGTTCAGCAATTATCCCTGCACTTTCATATAACCAGGGCCACTAGTTTTATAGAAGAAAACTAAAAATGCTTTCTCTCATCTTTCACCCACCCTTTTCCCCAATGGGGTTAACTAACCAGCATCATGGTCTCCTCTCCTTTGGGGATTGTAATTAAACAACGGGGTAAAATTAAAAAACAGAGGGAACGTCAAAGCCATGACAGCTTGAATTTAGAGAGCAGGGGAGCAGGAAAGAATGAAGTACCAGCGGGAGGCGAAGGGATGCCAGAGGCGGAGTGGAGTGCTCAAGGAAGTGGCTCCCACAGGTGCCTGCAGCTCTGGCCCGAGGACCCCGGGGGGTCTGGGACTTAGTTTCTGTTTCTGCTCGATGCTTTCCCCAACTAGCCTTCACCCCATCTGTCAAACACATTTCAGTAATCAAAAATTAGCACAAAAGGGGAATTAATGCATATGAGTCTGTTTCCCTTCTCTTAATACGTGTTTACCAGAGAAAATACCATGCACATGCATCTGCTCTAAAACAATTAATTCTGTTTCGTGATACACTGGGCCAGAAAGCCCTGTCCTATTCTTATCATTTCTAAGTACACTGGGTTTTTCTTTACTATAATTGGCCTTCTTTTTGGTCTTGCTCCTAACTTTCCATGTTAACCCTTCCAGGTGAACGGGTAACTGTCTTTATGAGCTGAAAACCTGTAGGGCAAGTCACTTTCATTTCTCCAGGGAAGGAGGCGCATGGTCATTCTTACAGGAGTTAGCAAAAAGGGCACTTCGGGAAAATTGTGCGGATACACTATGCTTTAAAATTTCTTTGAACAGTTATTGAAAACTAGATTCATTCTCTCATAGGAGCTCAGTGAAATTCTGTTAAAGGATACGTTTATCTACTGTTGCTAAAAGATGCACTTTTCCTGATGTAAACAGATTATTTGAAGGTGAGAATAAGATCTTTTTGTCAGTTTGAAGCTAAAATTACTACTTTATAAAATGTGCTAGGGAATGGAGGCAATCCTTGACTTGATTCAAGTTAAATTGTTAGTTCATCCTACATCCTAAAGGGTAATAGGTGTATATAAAGTTGTCAACATGTACATTGCTTTCTTATAAATACTCTGAACCCCTCTGATTGATACTCGTAGCTGGAAGGCTTAGGGCCTGGCCTTGCTCATATTTTATTTTTGAATTGTTAGTCATGAATTTTTAGGCTGTGGTCTTTCCTCTTCCCGTTAAGTCTTGGATAAAATGCATGGTCTTCCGAGTTATAGCACCTCCACTAACATAAGAAAAGGAATTAGATATTGTGTTCATTTAGTGTTCTGTTCTCCACCAAGTTTTGGTCTAATGTAATCACTTTTGTTTTGCTACTAATGATTTTTGAAACTTTTCCACCAGCATAATAGGGTAAAATTTAGCTATTTTGTAAGCCAAGAAGCCGGTCTTGACTTTTTTTCCCTTCGCCCATACTTGGGTTGAAAATTCAAGATTTATTTCAAGGCCAAAATGTTAAAAAAAAAATGAGTAGTTTTCATTTTAAAGAATACATATTTTTATCTCTTTACATAGTAGTCTGAAATATAGTATTCTGCATGTGTTATCTATGGGTGAATATGTGTATTTTAAGTTTAAAAATTCAGTGTAGTTCTCAATGGATAAAATTTCTTAGGGATGTATTTCCTGACAAGGTCAAAAGAAAAATTGAGCTTTCTTGAATGGTGTAGTATCTGGGATGTGGTATGGGAGAAGAACCAGGTATTATCCAAAACTTTATATATATATATATGTGTGTGTGTGTGTGTGTATATATATATATATGTATGTGTGTATATATATAGTTATATAGTTATATTTATGGTCATGAGTTCATTCTTAGTCCTCCCAGATTCTCAGTTGTAATCAGACCAGGTTCCTCTGAAAATTTTACACGTCGTTTAGCAAATCTGAATGCAGTCTTCAACTTACAAAATAAGTTGCATCTCAAACCTTGGTTCTGTAAGTCCTTTGAAGCGTGTCCTTAAAGATAGTTCCTTAACTAAATAATGTTATTCATAGCGTACAGTTCCATCTTGGGCTGCTAGGAATCTGTTTTCACTTCCTCCTAGGAAATAGACTTTGGCTCCCAGGAAGGAAATTCATACCATGACGGAGGCTGTGGACTTTTATGAAGCAGGTCCCGCAGGTGTAGAGCTGCTTCCTGTCTTCCCAAGTCTTGACCTTTGCCGTTGGCTCCGGGTGCTGATCACAAGTGTAGCTGCTGCCACGGAGCTCGCAGGATTTCTGGCACGCGTGCTGGGGTGGGGCAGGGAGTGGGCGCCCCCTTCCCGGGGCGTGGATTATTTTAAATTTGGGTACCATTTGTAAAGCTTTTATTTCCTGTTATTCACTTGAACTTTATGGTGTAAATAAAAGAATACCTACAGTTTTGATGTAGATTAATTCTTACGGATCCAGATAGTTTATTATAATATTGAAAATTATGGGATATTTTATATACCTGTGAGGCTGCCCCATAGCCATGAGAATTCCTGGACATCCTATTTTCTATACAGTGATGATTCATAGAGTTTTAATAGTCTTTAAATGTCCTCTCTGGGTATTCATTATCTTGCTTAATATTACAAAGTAACCAACTAGAATTCTTTCAGAACTGAAATTTAAGCTTTTATTTATGAAAACATTCCACTTTGTAGGATTTTGTGCTATTTATCAAAAAGTAAAGTGATACTAATCTTTAACTTGCTCCTCTAGATCTAATTCCCCTGAAATGTTTGATATTTAAAGAGTAATACAAAAATATGACTTACGAATATTTTCATTCCTTTTATAAATTGAGTGCTTGCTTCTAAAAGAGCCAGTGAAACAAATCTATTAAATGGTATTATTAAGTCACTAAACACAGAGTAAATTTTGATCAGTCTTAATATTGCTTAAAATAATGTACAAAGGTAAGTCGTTATTTTAATGAGAGTGAAAAAACAACTGTCAGTATTCTTGAAACTGCTTATAAGAGAAATTTATCACTGGGTTATGTTATTAGTGCTATAACTTAGCAGTAAAACATTTCCTAGTGTAAAAGAAAAATAGTAAAGCTGTTGCCTTCCCTTACACCTCTGTGAAGTATTACCCCAGTTTCTCTTGAACAAATAACAGGAAATCGTGGTTCCCTTCTGGATGATTGACGTTTGTTTCTCAGGAATAGTCTGTGACTCATTGTGGGAAGGGGAGAGTGCCCACACTTGTCTATTTTATCCCGTTCTAATTGCTAAACAAATGCCCTTGTGTAACTGCTCGTCCCTTATCTCATTTTGGATAAGGTCTGCTGTATTACTGTAATGCCATGATTTGTTTAATTGTTATACTAGGTCTTCAACTTTATGCAGTTATGACTAATAAGAGTAAACTCTTCTCTCTTTGGAGTCTCATTACTATATTCTGGATCAACTTCAAGAGCTATAGAAGGCACATCGTAAGACCCACTACAACAGAATCGTGTGTATTTAAAAAACACTCCAGAAACCCACAGTTAAATATATCCAAGTTAATCAGAGCCTGCAATTGCTAATTTGTATGCAGAATTCCAGTAGTTAATAGGAAATCAACAAAATAGCGCGTCATTCCAGGGGTGCCCCCGCCCTGCATGTGCTCCCCCTGCCCCACACCAGGAAATGTTCTCGGGTTAAACATATTAAGGCTCTCATAAAATGTCTATGGTAAGGACTCTAAGGTTCTGAGTGAGGTGGAAATCTTCCATTGAGTTCACTGTAGTCTGTGTATTTTAGAATGATTTTAAAACTTGTTTTAAGAAAAGAAGTTTATGAATAATAAGTATTACTATGAAATTTCACAAACCAAATTATCCCATATTTATTACAATCACATTTTATATTATTCACACATAGTATGTTTATTTAAATAAGCCTGTGTTGAAATATATTTCCCCATTTCAGGAGGGGTAAATGGAATTAGAAATTTGTTCAGAGTTGCTTGATATCCATTGAGCCTTGGAAAGTCTAGATTTTCTTCCTATTAGTTATATGAATGGCACATGGTAATATTAATTTATTAGTTACATAAATTCTTATAAAATTTCATAATTAATATTTATAAAATATTAATTTGTTTTTCATATGGTTTGTAATATAAAGTTGGCTTTATTTTATAGCAAATTTAATTCCTCATAAACTCCTATTTGCTTTTATAATTTTTAATTTTGGAAATAAAATTGAACAGAACTTTTTAGCTTAATTTTAGACCTCAACAAATTATATTCTTATTCTGCAAACATACAATTGAAAATTCTTCTATCCTCACAAATCCTTTTTCCTACTTTTAACTTCTTACGCTTATCCCTTATAATAATCTTTCCATGTAGTGTGGCTATAATTATCTCAATTAGTAAATAGTCTTCTCTGCCCAGAAGATAAACAATGAACTTGGATGCGTACTTGAGAATTGCTTTCCCTTCTATCTCAAATTGGTATCTACCATTATTTCCTGTTTCTTCCTTGGAAATACATGTCATTTTTAGGTAACTTTCCTGACTAAATGAGTGTATATCCACCTTTCCAGGACTCCAATAAATTATTTACCATTTGTCTCATTGAACACCATCTGTTCTCAACAGCAGTTCCCTTAAAACACTTAGCATATTAGGAAAGTTTATGCTGCTTCTGGTTACCTGGTTTTTTAAAAGGTGTGTTTTTCTCTACTGCCTATGGATCCTTCTGACCTGTCTTTTGCTGCCTGTGATGTGGTCTGGGTTGAACACGCCCATCGGCCAGGGCAGGCAGGGCTCCAGCGGGCCAGGACAAGCTGGGGGAACTCCCGGGGTGAGGCAGACTTCGGCACCTCACAGTTTATCTGCCCCAACATTGTTATATTTCTGCCCCTGAACTTGACCTGGTCAAGGCCAGCCACCTTATCTCCTGCTCTGGAGCTCAACCCTGTGACCACTGTGCAGATGGCTGTGATTCTGTTGACTGGTTTCCAATGGCCTCCCTTACTTGTAAGCTTTCCTTGTCACCACTCTGGGCGTCTCTGTGCCCACTGGCTCCGGCAGGCGTGCTTTTTCTGGGTGCGCCTTGTCAGCCTCCCTTTCTTCTCTTCATGCTTCCCCAGGACTTTCTTGTCCCAGCCCTGTGTCCCTCCTCAGGTGTCCACACTGGCTTCTGAAAGTTGCCTCCTGTCCTTGTGACCCACCCTGCTGGGATCCCAGGACAAAATCCCCAGAGCCAACTCCTTCTTTTCTGGGTCTTTAAAATGATGTAATCAGTTTGGATATATTTTACTAAATTAAGAGGGGAAGAAAGGCCAAGATGCCGTCTTGATTCCTAAACATTATTTTACTGTATTAAAAGGAATTATGGAGGGGAGGGTATAGCTCAGTGGTAGAGCACCTGCTTAGCATGCATGAGGTCCTGGGTTCAATCCCTAGTACCTCCACTAAAAAAAAAAAAAATTGTGTTAGTGACCATATTCTTTAAACCATGTAGAATTTGCCCAGATATAAATACATATGTGTATACACATCTGTATTATGTTCCCTTTATTTGAAAATCTTATATTTTCTCTCTACCAAAGAGGACACATAGTATATACACTGTTTCAGACACTAGAAAAGAGAATATTGATATAGGTTTTAAATTTTCAGTTGCAAACAGGTGTTGATAGAGCGTATATGAAGTGTCCTTGAAATCAAGTTAGGGCATCTGGGAGTCCTAGTTCCGTGGCACTGAGATGAAACACAGCAGATTTAGTAAATCTTCCTTTAGGTATTTCCATATAATAAAATAGAAAGAGGAAGGCCAGGATCCCTCCTATCACTCACTGGTGGTGGTATCAGGTGGCCATCCCTCTGTTTCTCCTCTGGCAGCAGTGGTGGCAGGAGGACATTTTTGAAGCAAGAAAGATCTAAGTGACCTCTACACTGCTTCTTGCCTTGTTGCTGTTAAACCTGTAGGAACGCCCTTCCTCGACTTCACCATCTTTCATCACTATTTATAGGCACTCTGAAAAAAATATTTTTCACAAACTCCAGTGAAACTGCTTCTGACCACTAAACAGTGTCATATATGCTTTGATATCTATGCCATTTGCCTTGTTTTAAAAATGTTTTTCATCTTTTCTCAGATCTGTTCCAAAGGCAAAAGCCTAACTTAATTTTTTAAACTTTAGAGAAACGCTTCTGTAATTGCTTTTAAGAATGTCAGGAAAATGATAAAAGTTATTTTGGTGCATTTAGCAGTTGCCTTTCATGAGTACAGCTTTCTGCAACATTGGAAGATAATTAAAAATCCAATATTAACATCAGTTGTAAAAGTATGAGTACCTTTTATTTGAAGGGCTACCACACCTCAGTGAAAGCAAGAAAAGATTGGCATATTTACTTGAACAAATTCCAAGGGCATTTTCACACACACACACACACACCCCACACACACTCAGGATTAAACAGTGAAAGTATATATTTAAATCCTGGTTCAGTACTCTTGGGAGCACATTCTTTAATCTCATGACTCTCATCTCATTTATAAGAGATAGGAGGTACATTGCGTTAACTGAACCTAGACCTTTCTTTTCGGTTTTTCATGCTTTGAGGAAGGGCTGTTGTAAGCAGGCTTGAGAGAATTTCGTAAGAGTGGAGAAAATAATTTAAAATTGTTCCCAAAGTTAATCCATATATTAATATTCCTTTACTTTCCAGTAGGGATGTGTCCTCAAGCCTGGCTTCACCACCCCCCTCTCAGCCTGAGAACGTGATTTCCAAACATCAGGGATTTTAGTGTATTTTGTTAGCTGATATGTATCAAGGACTTAGAACAATGCCTGGCATATGCTAGGTCCTTGGTAATGCTATTGAGTAAATGAAAAGAGGGACAAAAACCTGCCTACTGCTCATAGCACACGACCTATCTGCTTGGAGGGAGATTTGGGGCTAATTCTCCCTTTTCCTTAGCAACAGAGATACGGTGAGGAAGGAGGTATAAGTGAATAGCTAGAAAACAGGTGGGTCCACTACTGGCAAATATCTAAATGGTCTTGATTTCAAGTTAAATTAAATATTAGAACACTTTTTTAAGGGGCATTATATTCTTTTTTTTTTTTCATTCCAAATTTTTTAAAATGGGATTACAGTCAGTACAATGTGTCAATTTCTGGTGCACAGCACCATGTCCCAATCATACATACACATGCATGTATTTGTTTTCATATTCTTTTTCATTAAAGGTTATTATAAGATATTGAATATAGTTCCCTGTGCTATAGGGATGAAACTTGTTTTTATCTATTTTTATATATAGTGGTTAACATTTGCAAATCTCAAACTCCCAAATTTATCCCTTCCCACCCCCTGTTCCCCTGGTAACCATAAGATTGTTTACTATGTCTGCAAGTCTGTTTCTGTTTTGTAGATGAGTTCATTAATGTCCTCTTTTTTTCCCCCCCATATTTCACATATAAGTGCTATCATATGGTATTCTTCTTCCTCTTTCTGGCTTACTTCACTTCGAATGATGATCTCTAGGTCCAACCATGTTGCTGCAAATGGCTTTATTGTGTTATATATACTCAGTGGAATACTACTCACCCATAAAAAAGAATAAAATAATGCCATTTGCAGAAATACTGAAACACTTCCAATGTCTGCTCTGCAAGGACCAGATAGGCCCACACCTCTGATACTAGTGGTAGCTTTTCTCTCGAAGCAGAAATATGTATGAAAGCAGGGTTGGCGCAGAAGGAAGTGGGACAGAGATGGGAAGAGAGGTATGAAGAAGCAGAGTATTTGGTAGATTTTTTTTCTTGATTTTTTTCCTTAAGAGTAAAGTGGGGTGCAAGATACTTAGAAAAGATGATAGCTAATTAAATAAATAAATTCTACATTTTTATGTACCTTTGTGTTGGCCGCACGGAGCTGCACTGAGTCAGCACGTGCGTGCATGCACTCTTAGCTAGCCAAAGACCAGTCTTTCTGCAGCCTTGGGCTTCCAGTCTTTTCAGAGGAAGGAAATCAAAGAAACAGCCCCAGACTTTGAGCTCTAAGAAAGATAAAGACCCATAGAAAGTACACAGGATTCTGTCATTGTTCTGTTCATGCTGAGTCAGGAAATGAGCAGATAGTTCTGTTTATTAAATTTTTATTTTTATGTATTTTATAAATATAGAATAAAAGATGGATGGACCTGGAGATTTTCATTCTAAGTGAAATAAACCAGAAAGAGAAAGAAAAATATTATATGATATCACTTATATGTGGAACCTAAAAAAAAAAAAAGACAAACGAACTTATTTGCAAAACAGAAACAGACTCTCAGACAGAGAACAAATTTATGGTTAGCTGGGGGAAGAGTGGTGGGAGGGGATAAATTAAGAGTCAGAGATTTGCAGATACTAACTGATAATATATAGAATAGATAAACAAGTTTATACTGTATAGCACAGGAAACTATATTCGATATCTTGTAGTAAGTTACGGTGAAAAAGAATATGGAAACGAATATATGTGTGTTCATGCACACCAGAAATTGACACCACATTGTAAACTGACTATACTTCAAGTAAAAAAAAAAATATATATATATATATATACACAAAAGAATTTTTTTAACTAGCATTTCAGGTAAAAACAGAAGTACTGAAATTGATCAGAAAAAATAAACAAAGTATAGAACAACAGTTTTTAAAATAATAGCCAAAATCACCAGAGAATGTGGTAGTGGAAGGGACCGGGGCAGTGTTGGGGGTGGGATAAGCAGTGTTGAACTTCACCCCGTCCTTCCTTGTGTCACCTTGGAGGCCTGAGACCGTCATCCTTAGCAGGTGCTGTTGTGCACGTCACAGTAGATGATCGTCTTACTGACTTAGAAGTGCTGTGCTGTGGTAGACAGGTGAAGCCAGTGGCCAGACGTGTGTCAGATGGAACCATAAGAAATTCCTGATTCTGCAGGTCAAAAACAGTCGGAAAGCATCGTCTTCATATGGCCTAATCCTGCAAAGTGTGCTTAAGTGGGAGAGGTGTACAAGGCAGCTCTGTAGGGAACTTCAAGGTGAGCATTGACAGCTCCTGATGGAACAGTGCGGCATTGATTCCTCCATCCTGAGAGGACGGAGGAGGGGTTGGAAAGGTGCCTCTGAACTACTTTGCAGACTCAGTTATCCAAACCCACTACCTAGTGGCCTAGGGTTGCTCCTACGTGAAGCCTCTGCCTTTTTTTTTTCTCCCGAGGAAATTCTTAATGAAAATTACCTGCAGGGCAGAAGAACACTGCAGAAGATTCTGGCATGTTCGAGTGTCCGTGTGTGATTCTCTTTAGGTATATGGGCACACACACACCTTCTTTTCAGAGCTTACCAGTGGGGCCGGTCATTAGCCTGAGTAGCATTTTGCCACACTGACAAAACTGTTCTTTGTGGGGACGCCTTCCAACAGGACCCAGATGCAAGTCACACCGCCTTTAAGCAGAGTAAGGTCAGGGTTACTCTTCCTGTGTGTGGTTATACTGTAGGCTTCTGTGGAGAAAACCCTCATAACTAGAAAAATTTCTTAGTGTTTTGAAAAGGGCCATTATTTTTTTTCCACCTGTGATAAGCTAATGTGTGAATGGGAAAGATTTATTTTGATAGATGCCTTATAACTTTACTGAAAAACAGAGTATTAAGCTGACCGGAAAATAGTGATGCTTCACAATTATAGAATTAACCCTAAGAAAATATGTTTATTATTTGGGATTTTTTTTCAGTTTTTTTTCCCCTAACTCTCAAGTGATACCTCATTGATTATTCAGAAACTGAGATGTTAGAAAGGGAATTCATTTGATCCAATTAATCTGAGCATTCCTTGCAACTTTTGATGCCTTGTTATGTTGCTGATTTTAATATTTGGAGGAGTGGTAACTGCTCAGAATCAAACACTGAGTAGGTTGAAGTAAACAGGGCGTGGTGTCATGTTTACTGTCCCCAAGAGTGCTAGGACATTGTCATTAATGTCATTGATTTATAGATTTTGGAGTGAGCATCTCTAAACCTATCACCTGTAAATTCTTGAAATAACGAAGGCTGTCCCTTTACCCCATGTGGAAAAACTTAGAATGAGGCAGGTAGAAAGTGGCAGTTGAAAAGCCTCTGTGATCTTACATATGAGCAGCAGTAGTAGCTGAATTGAGCTGGCAAACCAGAGGGCAGTAACAGCGGCACTGAAAAATTATTATTTCTAGACTGCACAAGAAACAACTCAGGGAAAAAGCTGTTTGGAGTTTTGACTCATTAATTAAATGTATAGAGAGAAGCTATATTCTGTTGCTCAGAAAGGCCACGATGAAGCATGTGTTACATCAGCTTCTTGAAAATGTGATAAGCTAAAAACACACTGAAATCAGTAATTTCTAAATAACTCAGGTTCAAGATCCACAGCTTGGTCCAGCACCCACGAGTGCTCGGTGTCTCATGCCATTGGTCTCAGCATCAAAGTCTGCATCTTAACACAAGGATAGTTAATGTTCAGGCAGAATGTAAAATCATGTTTAATATTTATAGTATGTGTCAAAAGCAAAGTCACTGTAATTAAAAACACTCAAGCAAGCATTTTGTGGTAATCTCCTTAAAACCTCCTTTAATACAACTCAAGCAGGTATTTAGACGTAATCTCCTTAAAACATACTTTATAAAGTACTGACCCGCAGATGATGTGATAAGTCCACGATTCCATCCCAGGGGATGCTAAGTAACTAACTTACAATGTGTATAAATAGACTCACACATGCCAGTGATCGCAGGGGCAAAATAAAATGTGGAGGCTTTTTTTTTTTTTAGCACATACATTTGGTCATTGTATTAGCAACCACTGACCGGCATGTGTGTGCTCAGTGCATGTTTCTGAAGATGATTTGATGTTAGATCTGTTTAGAGGCTGCATAGGCTCAAATTACCAGGTATTGTTTTATGACAAAGACAACTTGCATGAATATGGAAATTTCTTAATAGAGAAGATGAGGAGTGCCTTTCACTTTAATGTGGCTTATATATGCCATCTTACATATGCAGGAAAGACAGCCATCACTCAGGTCAGCGGTGTCAACGATGACCATGTCCCAGTGGTCAACCTTAAGTCTCGGCCTCTTGGTGGCATTTGACCCTGCTGGTCTCCCATTCCTGATCTCCTCTCTTTGATTACAAGACTGTGTTGTCTTGCCTTCCTGCCTCTTTGGTCTTTCTTCTTCTTTGATTTTTCTTCCTCTTTGGTTTGCTAGCTAGTTCTTTCCCTGCCTGACCAGAAATGCTAGTTTTCTGTAGATTGCCACCTATGACTTTCTTTTCTCTTCATTTTACCTTTCGCTCAGGTGAGCTCATCCATGGTTCCATGAATAAAATCTAGAAACCTTGCTCCCTGAGAGCAACCTGCCTTTTAAGTAGGTTTCAGCCTTTCTCTTGTTGAGCATGTTTTCCCTGCTTGCCCTTCTCAGTGGTCCTTAGTTTCCTCCCAGGTCATCAGACCTTTCTGTGGTCATTGTCTACACTGTACGTGTTAAAAACTATAACCGATCACTTTGTGTCCTCTAACGTGGTAGATCTGTGTACCCATCTCTCTTCATTTTCCGTGTCATGTTTTCAGTTGTCAACCAGATGTTTCAATTCATTGTCTGAGGATCATCTCTAACCACTTAATTTTGCCCTTTTCTGCACTTTTAGGATGCAGCTTGTCAAGTTCTGGACCCCAGTGTGTTTGTCCTGGTCTGGACTGCTTTCTTTCCCAGCTCATTTTCACACTGCCCCATTCCTCCCTGAAGCTGTCCGTCATCCCGGCAGCAAGTTATTGGGCTCTTTCTGAATTCTGACTCATTTTTAAGCCATGGATGACTCCTACCACACAGTGACTTGAATATTTATCGGTCTCCAGGTCTTACCTCCCCTACTCAGCTAAACTCAGTGAAAGTACAAGTGATTTGCCATCTTTGTGTCCTCAGAAGGACTTCCACATAACCCGTGTTTAGTAAAAATCATTTGATTAAAATGATTCATTAGCAGTACAGCGGCCAATAATTACATCTGACAGTTTTCTTTGTTTTTCTAGAAAATACATTTTAATCTAGATTTAAGTATTTTTGCCTATTTTCCAAAAAAATAGATTTTGCATATTTTGATCAAATATGTATTTGCCTAACCATAGTTTAAGGAGAAAAAGTTACTTGAATGCCCTTCTAGAATATATCCTTATTTTTAAAATGAAATTTTATACACACTAGGGTGGGCGTCAGTTTCTTATGATCCAAAATATTCCTACCTTTTTTTTTTCCTTTAATATCTGTCAGGATACTTTCCTGCTGTGCTGAAGCTGTGCTCTCTAGATTATAATTTTAATTCCTTTATGGGAAAATTGCATTCACTTAAATGAAATTCAGAGTAGAGAAAATACATCTCATTAAACAGAGCCACTCTAAGAAATATTACTAATCGTATAAACTTGTGAAAACAAACAAAAAAGTAAATTGGAAAAGACTAACCAGCCATCATTGTGCTTTAAATTTTATCTTCCAAGGTAGTTATGTCCCTGAATTTTCTGTGTCGGGTAACTTTGTCTGTAACTTTATTCATACATCTGAGATTGTAAGCTGTGTACCAATTATTTAATTCCTGTCTGTGGTGCATTATGAACCGTGATTTAAGAGGATGAATCTTATTTAGTGGTGAATTATCCTCCAAAACATTAATGATTCACTTATCATCAAAGATAATCCCATAAAAGAAAATGTTCCACAAGAATTACTCCCAAATAGTCCCCCTAAATAATGGGAAAACTAACATGAGATCCCTCAGGTTAAATATTGTGACTCAGGATGGATGCTTATCAAAACAAAAGGAAATAGCAAAAAGGTTTTTGGTTTTTTTTATTTTGCATATTTTGTATGTGGATGAAAACAAGGATTTTAGTAAACTAGTCCTTAAAGTCATTGATTTGTTTTTGAAACATATCTTTTGTATGTCAAGTGCTCTCCAAATTCTTCCGTTTCTCAGTGTTCTTTATATGAAAGAGTATATATTTGATAAACAATGATTTATCTTAATGATCTAATGTGGCTGTTCCCAACCTGCACGCTACAGACATCAGGGGAACCAGAGTTCTTACAAGAGACACCCAAACCCATTTGTACAAGGAACACTGCCTGTGCAGTAAGCAAACACCACGGCTGCTGGTGTACCACTCTCTTATACTATATTGTTAAAAACCTTTTTTTCTGCTGCTAACCTATGTTTATACATGCTTATATAAATTTAAAGCAGTACAGAAAAATGTAATATAGAAAAGTAGAATTATCTATAGTTCCATTCCTATGGCAGTCACTGTTAAGAACTGTAGATCCCAAAACAGAAACAGACTCAGACATAGTAAACAATCTTATGGTTACCGGGGGAAAGGAGGTGGGAAGGGATAAATTTGGGAGTTTGAGATTTGCACATGTTAGCCACTATACATAAAAATGGATTTAAAAAACAAGTTTCTTCTGTAGAGCACAGGGAACTAGATTCAATGTCTTGTAATAACCTTGAATGAAGAAGAATATGAAAATGAATATATGCATGTATATGCATGACTGGGACATTGTGCTGTACAATTGTAACTGACTGTACTTCAGTTAAAAAAAAGAATTGTAGATCCAGTAGTAATACTGATTATTAATAGCCAGGATTTAAATAGCACTGACTGTGTGTCAGACCCTGTGGTAAATGCTCTTAAATATACCAAGTAATTTAACCTGTAAGAACCCAATAAGATAGCACTACTGTAATCACTACTTAACAAGTGACAAAACTGGCCCAGAAAGGTTACATACTCCTGATAAATATTGTTCCCAGTTTTTCCTATGGGTAGATTGTGATTTAATATTATTGCTATTCTACTATTTACAAAAAATAGGAACATAGCATACCAATACTGTTGTACCACTGTTGGGTCCACAACAGACCCCCCCAGACTGCTCTTCCCTCCAATCTGTAAATACAGATAGCACCGCCATCCAGTTTCTCTGTGGGTCCTGTTGGTACTGTCTACTTTTTTAAAAAGGCCATTTCTCTCACTGTCTTTACAACTTTAAGCTTAATCCAAGCTATTATCATCTCCTGCCCGGATAATTGCAGGAGCCAACTTGGCTGGTCTCCCCAGTTCCAACATCACCCACTCCTGTAGTCCATTCTCCAGACAGCAGCCAAAGTAAGATTTTTAAATGTCACTCAGATCATGTTACCCTTCTGCTTAAATCATCTCAATATTCACATCACTCGTGACGGCACTTAAAATAGCATCCTTCGTCGTTACCATAGCCCTGGAGACCCACGTGGTCCCTCTCTGTCTTCTTCATGGCCCTCACAGCCCACCACCCCTAGCCCCTTCCTCCTCTCAGCCACGTCGCCCTTGTCTCCGTCCCTGGAACGTGTCACGTTCATTCTTGTCTCAGGGACTTTGCACTTGCTCTTCCCTCTGCTCGGCATCCTCCCACGCCTGGCTGTCTCCCCCGAGCCGACTTCTCAGGCCACCTTTCTAAAGAATCCGAACCCTCCACCATTCCATTCAATCTCAGTCTCTGTCATTTTCTTCATAGCATTCATCACTATCTGAATTTATTTCCTTCCTTCTGTATTGTCTTTCTCTCCTAATATGGCAGAAACTCCCAGAGAATAGGAACTTTCTCTTTCTTATTCAGCTGAGTGCCTAGAACAGTGGGGCCCATGGCAGGCTTCCAATGAACAGTTTAATGAATGATTGTGACACACCAGCATGTTCGGCTATAAGGCTGTTTCCTGAGGTGGTGTTTATATATTCCTCCAAATTCTCTATGTGCTGGGTAACTGAATGAATGCTTGAATTGACTGCATGTGGGGAAAAAACCTTTTCAGTAGCTGGTGGTGATGGTAGAAGTGTGTATCTGATGAAGTGATAGTGCAGAAGGGAGGTTTGTTTCCTTCACATTGAATTGAGTTTAAGAAATAAGACAAAGTGTTCTTTTCATCTGAAGAATTTCTGGCCACTGAATAGTGGATCAATCACTACTGTATTGTTATATAACTGTTAGGAAGGTGGGGAAAGACAGTTTTCCATATGGTAATTCCTGGAACAGCATGGCGCCTTATAGATTCTCAGCCAATTTCTCCAGTTATTTTTTGGTTGGTAAAAATCATGTTTTCTCACACAGCTTCTTACTGCTTCTCCCTAAGCATCCAGCTGTTTTGGGGGAAAAGATAGCCCAGTATGTGTTTTTGATGATTGGTTAGTATATCTGCCTCCCAGTTGTCACCAAAATCAGCATGAACCTTTGATTAATTTCCTCAATCTCTTCAATGAATCGCTAGAACTATTATATTTGGTGCTGAAAATAGTTACATCTTACTTGTGTTTCCCTGAGAGAGACACTGGGTTTGCAAGTGGAAATACAGTGTTCACTCATTTCTGCTTTATAGTATTTTACCATTTGTAGAAAATCCTATGAACTACCTTTATCTGTTGATTATCAACTTCTTTCTGTGAACAATGTGTCTTTGATTACCAAGACCAAAAATGACCAATTTGGGTCGTTTTTCCCAACTCGTCAATATTAAAATGTTTTTTAAGAGGTAGAATACCATTATAATGCGTACATTTATGCAGAAATTTTAAGCAAAATCAGCATAGAGATAATCATAGATGCGGGAAAGATTTTAAGTGCCATATGATTAGCTATTCTAGGAAAAGTAAGTTTTTACATGTAGATGTTTTTATGCTTGATCAGATCAAATAATGGCTATTTACTGTGTGTAATACATTGACTTTAATTTGAGCTTGAAATCCAATTTGACTGAAACTTTCAGTTTCAGAGATAACCACAAGATAGGGTCTCAATGGAGACTGGAGTTTTCCTGACCCACCCACACTTTGTGGCCTGTCTTCTGTGTCAGTAGTGCATATGCTTGTGGAATAGCTTGCTGAGCTTTTGAGGATAGTTTGTCTCCTTGGATGTGTTTTGTTTTTTTCTTTTCCCTCTGTGCAAAGCTAAATGAACCGTATAGGAATTGAATCTATAACCTTGGCCTCCTTCATTTACCTCCTGTAAAATCGCCTTTTGGAAATTTACATTCTACTGTCATGAGATTAAGAGTGTGATTTCATTTACTCAATAAATAGTACCAATGCTGCACTAATGGCAGCAGAGAGCACAGAGAGGCAGAGGACAAGGTCCTTGCCCTCAGGGGATTAGGATAAGTGCACAAGTCACGAATGTCAGGGCCACAGTGGTGACTGCTGAGGGAGGGGGGTTCGGGAAATGGGACAGTGAATCAGGACAACGGGACAATGGGGCATCCTGCTGGGAGAACATCAGGGGCCCTTGGAGGAGGGACGGGTTTTGCAGGAGTTGGAGTGGGAGTCGGTGTACAGATGGCGGTACCCACAGCATCCCGATGGGGATGTAGGAGCCTGGTGAGCACAAGCTTGAGAAGACCAGCGGGGGAAGGCAGAGGAGGAAGAGGGACTGAAGTGTTACCATTCACGGAGGTACTGGGTAGGGGTGAAGGTTTCTGAGCTGGAAAGTCATAGAACCAGAAATCTGTGACAGGAAACTTCATTTGTCAGCCACTGTAGAAGGAATTTGAGAGGGCAGGGTTGGGGGAGGTTGGGGAGGAACCCTGAGGAAGTGACAAGGGCTTGAACCAGTGTTCCCACCAGAGGAGTGAAGAGAAGCAATGGGAGAGGGTGCGAGGCTAAACGAGCAGGACTTGCAAACGGATTCGTTAAGGTTTGAACCTGGGCACCTAGCGGGTGGCAGTACCCTTCCAGAAGCCAGTAGCACAGAAAGGCAGGGAAGTTATGTGAAGGAGGTGAACATGTGAAATTGGAATGTGGGGAGAGGTTGGAGCTGGATGTACAGGTTCTGGAAGCCATTCCCCACAGGAGCTGTTTGGGCCAGGAAGACGGAGATCATTCAGGGGTAGAGTGGAGAAGTGAGAGGAAAGATGGCTGAAGGTCGAACGCCAGAGATCTACATCGATGACCAGGAAAATGAGAAGGAGCCCTGTTAGAGGGCTGCCGAGAGGCCTGCAGAGGCAAGCGTGTGCCTTCCTCATTGAGAGATGTTAGTGATCAACAAGGAAACATAATTCGGGTTTGCTTGAATCTTGTCATTAAGCAAAAGGACTTTTAATTTGAGTTTCACAATGCATCCTTTTTTATGCTACACTTTCTCTTTGACTGCTCATTTGATTTCACTCCATACTTTTCATGCTCAGGACATTTAAAAACAAAGAACGTCCCTTTCTGTAAGTCAGAGCTCAGAATTGATGACTACTGTGAAAATGCCGATTATCTGAGATCACTCATTTATGCCAGGTGTTACCTGGGTGCCTACTAGGTACTGGGTACCATTCCATACACTGGGGACATAGTGGAAAACCAAACACCAAAGAAAATCTCAGCCCCTGTGGAGTTTACCTTCTTGTGTGGATGAAGGAAACAATAAACAGAGCAAACAGTAAACAGACCAAAGACGTAAAGAACAGACAACATGTGAGATAGTGTTATACCCTAGGGAGAAAAATAGAGCAGGAGGGGAAGGGGGTTGGGAAGAATGGATGTTTTCAGTAGAATGGTCAGGGAAGGCCTGACTGAGGAAGTGGTATTTGGATACAGTCCTGAAGGGAGGTGAGGGAGGGGGCTACAGAGATATCAGGGTGAACTGGGGGCAGCACGTGCAAAGGCCCTGAGGTGGGAGCACACCTCAGATGTTTGAGGTCTAGCAAGGAGGCCAGTGTTGCTGAAGGCACTCAGGCAAGGGAAAGAGGTTAGTGAAGTCTTGGGCCAAATGAGGGCTCTGTGGTCAGAGGTTGACTTTGACTTTTCCTCTGAGTGTGAGGGAAATCCCTTGGATGGTTTTGAGCAAAGGACTGAATAAGGATCATTTTGGCTACCAGGGAAGGAAGAGGGCAGGGAGAAACAGGATGGCCAGCCAACAGGCTTTTGCACATCCCTGGAAGAGGCGTTGATAGCTTGGACTGGCGTGGCACCGGAGGAGGTGTGGGAAGTGATTGGAGTTGGATGTCTTCTGAGGGTGAAGTAATTAGAATTTGACAGATGGGGAAAGAAAACAGAGAGAAAGAATAGTCAGAGGTGAGTCTAAGTTTCTGTACTGGTTGGCTCAGGCTCCCTAACAAAGTACCACAAATGGGTGGCTTACACAACAGGAGTGGATTATTTCCTGGTTCTGTAGGCTCATCCAAGATGAACATGTTGGCTGCGTCAGTTCCTGCTGATGGCTGTGAGGGACAGTCTGCTGCATCCCTCTTCCAGCTTCTGGCAGCGTGCTGGCCGTCTTTGGTATTCCTTGGCCTGTGAAAGAATCATTTCCTTCGTCTTCACAGGGCATTCCCCCTGTGTGTGTCTGTGTCCTCATTTCCTCATTTTAATAAGGACACCAGTCACATTGGATTAGGGGCCCACCTTCTCCAGAATGACCTCTCATCTTAACAAACCATCTCTGCTCTGACTGTGTGCCCAAAAAAAGATCACACTCTGATGTTCTCGGGGCTAGGACTTCGGCATAGGAATTGGAGGAGGGCACAATTCAGCCCATAACTGATGCCGTTAACTCAGCCCAGAAAGTGAGTTTGGAGAAGAAGGGGAGAGTTCCAAAGACTAAAGTTAAGAGACTCCTAAGTTTGGGGACCATGACCAAGGTTCACAAAAATGTTAACTACAAATCCCTCAGATGTTTGCGGTTGTGGAAAAGCAATTACATGTTAATGATGATTTTTAAGTTACATTCTAATTGTTTACAAAGTCATGGTATTTCCCTGTGAAGCATTGGAGAGTCGGACAGAGTATGGATTGAGTTTTTACTGGCTGATCTGCCGGAGAAGTTACTGGTGCTGAAATGGAATGTTTTGAATGCCATAAAGAAGTCAAAGGACACTAATAAAAATAATAAAGAGTGCTTTTCTCAGAAGGAGAAACAACTTTGGAGAACATTGTTTCAGTCCTTGATGTAAGAACTCATTTTCTAGAAAGTCAGGCGTGCTCCAGCAGCTCTGAGCAGCTGAATAGTTTGTTC
The DNA here is from genome assembly GCF_009834535.1 of Camelus ferus. Classification (NCBI taxonomy): domain Eukaryota; kingdom Metazoa; phylum Chordata; class Mammalia; order Artiodactyla; family Camelidae; genus Camelus; species Camelus ferus. The sequence goes on along the minus strand of NC_045697.1, from coordinate 105,217,590 downwards.
CGTCATCTGTTTTTTGGTGAGAGTGTAGTTAAAACATAGCAAATCATGTTTTTTAAAAAAATTACCAAGGCAAGTATTATCACGTTTTGGCTAATTTGAAAAACAGAGAAATCATCACCATGACATAACCCTTCCAGCCTTTTATGTGTTTTCTTTGAGTCTGTTTCCCATGTTCCTGCTGTTTCACGTGGAGACAAAAGCCAGGACAGCAAGGTGACGGCAGCGCCATACCCCGAATCCATCCACCCTGCACACATCCGGCTCACATTTCTCTGAGCCATTGCACATCCTGCTTCCTCTGCCCTCTTTCTTTGTCTGGCTACCATCTAGTTGTGCTGCAAAACTCAGCTCAGCTGTCACCTCTCTGACTTGTGTACCCCCACCCTCCCCAGTACGGAAGGCTGAGCCTACAACATGCCGCCATATTACCCCACACCTAAGCACACACGGCCACAGTCCGTGTCTCCACCGACTTGGAGGACAGGGCCAGGGCTGTTTATATTCATTTCCTCAGTACCTTGCACAGGACTGGTGGGTGGATATTCAATAAATGCATGTGGATTAGGAATGAAAAAAAAATCAAATTTGTTGCCTGCTTGGTACCCACCTGTCACTGAGCTATGAGACCTTATTAGAATTTTAAACAGTGTTATTCAGATTGTGCCAGTAATGCATATATTGAGAAGAGTCTCCTTAAAAAGTGCATCTACAGATTGTTGCTTAAAAGGTTAACTTTGTCCCTAAAAACTGAACCCTTCAGTTTCTTACCATGAAAGATACCTGAGATAGTTACCATAGATGGCTTGTTCTTTGTATTGACTGTGTCTCTTCAAATTAGTAAGTATTTGTAAGTAAATAAGTAAGTAAATGAAGTAATTTGAACATACCTATATAAGGTAATGTGGAAGAAATGCAGGAGCTGGGAGGGGTGAAGTTATTGGCAGTAGAAGTAAGAATTATTTTTATTTTAATTAGTTGTTTTGGAGAGAGGAGACTTTTTTATCTGACATAATTGAGATATATAATCTGAGTCTGGGTGAAGAGAGTCAAGAAGTATTGTAACAACCCTCTGATGCCTAAAATACTTCCACGATGACTTGGCTCAAGATTTCTCTCCTCCCTGCTCACCTAGAATGCAAATAATGCTTTTCGGTAAATGTTAAATAGGAAAAGGTTTGCATGCGATTGTGTATGATTTCTTAGTACACAGAGAAGAGAGGCTTTGCTCTACAGAATTCTTGATACATCACTCCCCTTAGAGGGCTCTGCCTTCATTTTCTAAGTCACGTGGTATGTGACCCTACTGAGTACATTTACAGAACCACGATTACTGACAGACTTTGAGCTAAGCTGTATAGCATGTCAAATGTGCCATTACAGTGTAGTTATTTAAATCTCAATTTCTTTCCCCAGCTCTACTTTACGAAGTGTTTCTACTGGATCTTCAAGACCTTCCAAAATATGTTTGGTGTGTGGGGATGAGGCTTCAGGATGTCATTATGGGGTGGTAACCTGTGGCAGCTGCAAAGTCTTCTTCAAACGAGCAGTGGAAGGTAAATGTTCATGTGGGTGTTCCTTTTATGTATTACTTTCCTAGTGTGTCCTTCACTTGCACAGTTGGCGCTATAGCATTACTGGGAAGTAATTTTTAAAAATGTTTTTGAATGTGATCTGTCAGTGATCAATAGTAATAATGGCTTGTCTGGAAACCATCTGGAGAATTTCCACTAAGCAATATTGAACAGCCAGAATTTGAAATTATCAACTGAGATCAGCCTGTCAAAAAAAGACTGGGCTTTTGTTGTTGTTGTTGTTAGTTTGTCTCAGTTTACTTTTCACTGAGACTTAGAGAAATAATTCTGTGTCACCATAAATTTAATTCGCATGATCTAAAAGAGCGTTTTTACTAGGCATGCACAGAATAGAGCTTGTCTGCCTTTTCTGTGTTTCTGTATAAATATATGGTGTTTGTGGCAAATTAAAACATTCGTATCAGGATCATGTCTGTAATTTAAGTTTGTTTCCGTACAGAATAATGTCATCTAACAGCTGCTTGAGTTTCCAGGTCCCCACTTGAAATCCTACTGAAGATTTCCAAACCAGTACATTAAATGAGAAATTTGACTGAGATTCTTTAAGTGTATCTATTCTAGCTTTTGCTTCTGTCCAAGTAATTGTACTCTGTAGGAGAAATGGTCTTTTAGTTTGTCTTTGCCTTCCTCCAACCTTACGTACAAGGAATTAATTAACATCAGACTTAGGCCAGATGGTTTTATTAATGTTAGCTGCTATGACTGGTCAAAGTGTAGAATTTTTTGCTATCAGTAGAAGTATTCTGTAATTGGCACTCATTCTCTCTAAGGAGTTCAGCATAAGATTCCTGCAGGTGTGTTTCTCAGGACATTTTTCTGAGAGATGAATTGGTACTTCAGAGGCTTAAGTATAAACGACTCAAATGTTTTGTCTTTGTTTTGCTGATGAAATGTCCTCAGTTCTGGGATGGAATAAAGCTGACTGAGTAGTTATTCCTGTGCTTCTGGGATTGATTCTGCATTATTTAATTGATGGTACATGATTTTATATTAGTTACACTATTAATTATTTAATAGTTCCCAAGCCCAGCATTGAATTGCTAATAGTAGTTCTGCATTTCTTTTTTTTTTTTTTAACATTTTTTATTGATTTATAATCATTTTACAATGTTGTGTCAAATTCCAGTGTTCAGCACAATTTTTCAGTTATTCATGGACATATACACACTCATTGTCACATTTTTTTCTCTGTGAGTTATCATAACATTTTGTGTATATTTCCCTGTGCTATACAGTGTAGTCTATTCTACAATTTTGAAATCCCAGTCTATCCCTTCCCACCCTCCACCCCCCTGGTAACCACAAGTCTGTATTCTCTGTCTGTGAGTCTATTTCTGTCCTTTATTTATGCTTTGTTTTTGTTTGTTTGTTTGTTTTTGTTTTTGTTTTTTAGATTCCACATATGAGCGATCTCATATGGTATTTTTCTTTCTCTTTCTGGCTTACTTCACTTAGAATGACATTCTCCAGGAGCATCCATGTTGCTGCAAATGGCATTATGTTGTCGGTTTTTATGGCTGAGTAGTATTCCATTGTATAAATATACCACCTCTTCTTTATCCAGTCACCTGTTGATGGACATTTAGTCTGTTTCCATGTTTTGGCTATTGTAAATAGTGCTGCTATGAACATTGGGGTGCAGGTGTCATCCTGAAGTAGATTTCCTTCTGGATACAAGCCCAGGAGTGGGATTCCTGGGTCATATGGTAAGTCGATTCCTAGTCTTTTGAAGAATCTCCACACTGTTTTCCATAGTGGCTGCACCAAACTGCATTCCCACCAGCAGTGTAGGAGGGTTCCCCTTTCTCCACAGCCTCTCCAACATTTGTCATTTGTGAACTTTTGAATGACGGCCATTCTGACTGGTGTGAGGTGATACCTCATTGTAGTTTTGATTTGCATTTCTCTGATAATTAGTGATATTGAGCATTTTTTCATGTGCTTTTTGATCATTTGTATGTGTTCCTTGGAGAATTGCTTGTTTAGGTCTCCTGCCCATTTTTGGATTGGGTTGTTTATTTTTTTCTTATTGAGTCGTATGAGCTGCTTATATATTCTGGAGATCAAGCCTTTGTCGGTTTCACTTGCAAAAATTTTCTCCCATTCCGTAGGTTTTCTTCTTGTTTTATTTCTGGTTTCCTTTGCTGTGCAGAAGCTTGTAAGTTTCATTAGGTCCCATTTGTTTATTCTTGCTTTTATTTCTTCTAGGAGAAAATTTTTGAGATGTATGTCAGATAATGTTTTGCCTATGTTTTCCTCTAGGAGGTTTATTGTATCTTGTCTTATGTTTAAGTCTTTAATCCATTTTGAGTTGATTTTTGTATATGGTGTAAGGGAGTGTTCTAGCTTCATTGTTTTACATGCTGCTGTCCAGTTTTCCCAACACCATTTGCTGAAGAGACTGTCTTTATTCCACTGTATATTCTTGCCTCCTTTGTCAAAGATGAGTTGACCAAAAGTTTGTGGGTTCATTTCTGGGCTCTCTATTCTGTTCCATTGGTCTATATGTCTGTTTTGGTACCAATACCATGCTGTCTTGATGACTGTAGCTCTATAGTATTGTCTGAAGTCTGGGAGAGTTATTCCTCCAGCCTCTTTCTTTCTCCTCAGAAATGCTTTGGCAATTCTACGTCTTTGTTGGTTCCATATGAATTTTATTATGATTTGTTCTAGTTCTGTGAAATATGTCCTGGGTAATTGGATAGGGATTGCATTAAATCTGTAGACTGCCTTGGGCAGTGTGACCATTTTAACAATATTGATTCTTCCAATCCAAGAGCATGGAATATCTTTCCATTTTTTAAAGTCTTCTTTAATTTCCTTCATCAATGGTTTATAGTTTTCTGTGTATAATTCTTTCACCTCCTTGGTTAGGTTTATTCCCAGATATTTTATTACTTTGGGTGCTATTTTAAAGGGGATTGTTTCTTTACTTTCTTCTTCTGTTGATTTATCGTTAGTGTAAAGATATGCAACTGATTTTTGAACGTTAATTTTGTAACCTGCTACCTTGCTGAATTCTTCAATCAGCTCTAGTAGCTTTTGTGTGGACCTTTTAGGGTTTTCTATATATAGTAACATGTCATCAGCATATAATGACACTTTTACCTCTTCTTTTCCAATTTGGATCCCTTTTATTTCTTTCTCTTGCCTGACTGCTGTGGCTAGGACTTCCAGGACTATGTTGAATGGGAGTGGTGATAGTGGGCATCCTTGTCTTGTCCCAGATTTTAGTGGGAAGCTTTTGAGTTTTTCACCGTTGAGTACTATGCTGGCTGTAGGTTTGTCATATATAGCTTTTATTATGTTGAGATACGTTCCCTCTATACCCACTTTGGTGAGAGTTTTTATCATAAATGGGTGTTGAATTTTATCAAATGCTTTTTCTGCATCGATTGAGATGATCATGTGGTTTTTGTCCTTTCTCTTGTTGATGTGATGTATTACACTGATTGATTTGCGTATGTTGAACCAGCCTTGTGTCCCTGGGATGAACCCCACTTGGTCATGATGTATAATCTTTTTTATGTGTTGTTGGATTCTATTTGCTAAAATTTTGGTGAGGATTTTGGCATCTATGTTCATCAGTGATATTGGCCTATAATTCTCTTTTTTTGTAGTGTCTTTGCCTGGTTTTGGTATCAGGGTGATGGTGGCTTCATAGAATGAGTTTGGGAGTATTCCCTCCTTTTCAATCGTCTGGAAGAGTTTGAGAAGGACTGGTATGAGTTCTTCTTTGTATGTTTGGTAGAATTCCCCGGTGAAGCCGTCCGGTCCTGGACTTTTATTTGTAGGGAGGTTTTTAATTGCTATTTCTATTTCCTTTCTAGTGATCGGATTGTTCAAGTGTTCAGATTTTTCTTGATTCAGTTTTGGTGGACAGTATGTTTGCAGAAACTTGTCCATCTCCTCTAGGTTATCCAGTTTGGTTCCATATAGTTTTTCATAATATTCTCATTTGATATTCTGTATTTCTATTTTGTTTGTTGTAATTTCTCCATTTTCCTTTCTTATTTTGCTAATTTGTGCTCTCTCTTTTTTCTTCTTTGTGAGTTTGGCCAGAGGTTTGTCGATTTTATTTACTTTTTCAAAAAACCAGCTTTTGGTTTGGTTGATTTTTTCTATGGTCTTGTTAATCTCTATTGTATTTAATTCCTCTCTGATCTTTATTATTTCCTTCCTTCTGCTGCTTTTTGGGGCTTTTTGTTCTTCTTTTTCTAATTCATTCAGGTGGTGGGTTAAATTGTTTCTTTGAGATTGTTCTTCTTTTTTGAGGAAGGCCTGTATCGCTATAAACTTCCCTCTTAGCACTGCCTTTGCTGTGTCCCATAGGTTTTGAGCGGTTGTGCTTTCATTATCATTTGTCTCAAGGTATTTTTAATTTCAGCTTTGATTTCCTCATTGATCCATTGTTTTTTCAATAACATATTTTTTAATCTCCATGCTTTCCTTTTTTTCTCCTTTGTTTCTCTGTTGTTGACTTCCAGTTTCATGGCATTGTGGTCAGTAAAGATGCTTGAGATAATTTCTATCTTCTTAAAATTGTTGAGGTTTCTTTTGTGCCCAAGTACATGATCGATCCTGGAAAATGTTCCATGTGCACTTGAAAAGAATGTATATCCTATTATTGGGGGGTGTAATGCTCTGAAAATATCCACCAAATCTAGTTTTTCTATTGTAGTATTTAATTTCTCTGTTGCCTTGTTTATTGTCTGTCTGGAAGATCTGTCTAGTGATGTTAATGCAGTGTTAAAATCTCCAACTATGATTGTATTCCCATCAATATCCCCCTTTATCTCTGTTAGTAATTCTTGTATGTACTTAGGTGCTCCTATATTGGGTGCATATATATTAACGAGTGTAATATCCTCATCTTGTATCACTCCTTTAATCATTATAAAATGTCCTTCTTTATCTTTCTTTATGGCCTTTGTTTTAAAGTCTATTTTGTCTGAAATCAGTACTGCAACACCTGCTTTTTTGGCTTTTCCATTTGCATGGAATATCCTTTTCCATCCTTTCACTCTCAATCTATATATGTGTCCTTCTCCCTAAAGTGGGTCTCTTGTATGCAGCATATTGAAGGTTCTTGCTTTATTATCCAGTCTGCCACTCTGTGTCTTTTGACTGGAGCATTTAGTCCGTTAACATTTACAGTAATTAATGATAGATGTGTGTTTATTGCCATTTTGAACTTATCTTTGCAGTTGAATTGGTATATCCTCTTTGTTCCTTCTTCCTTTTGTGGTTTGGTAATTTTCCTTTGTATTATCATGGATTTTATTTAATTTTTGTGACTCCTTTGTAAATTTTTGGCTTGTGGTTAGCCTTTTTTGTAAATCTATCAACCCATTACTATAACTGTTTTTATTAAACTGATAGTAACATGATCTCAAACCCATCCTACTGTTAACAAAATTTAAAAAAGAAAGAAAAAAATATTCTATATTTCCCTGCCTCCCTCTCCCACTCTCAGTGATTTGTATGTCTTCTTTTATAATTTCATGTTTACTTTATTTGTAATTCATGAGTTATCACCTTTCCAGTTGTGTGTTTCTCATTTCTGTAGCATCCTGCTGCTTTTCTATTTAGAATAGCCCTTTCAATATTTCTTTTAGCATGGGTTTAGTGTTGCTAAACTCCTGCAGCTTTTTTTTGTCTGTGAAACTCTTTTTTTCTCCTTCTATTCTCAAGGATAGCCTTGCTGGATAAAGGATCCTAGGCTGCATCTTTTTTTCATTCAGGGCTTTGAATATATCTTGCCACTCCCTTCTGGCCTGTAGTGTTTGTGTAGAGAAATCAGCTGAGAGCCTTATGGGGGTTCCCTTGTAACTTACTCTTTGCTTTTCTCTTGCTGCCTTTAGAATCATTTCTTTATCCTTGACTCTGGCCATCTTGATTATGATATGTCTTGGTGTGGGTCTATTTGGGTTCTTCCTGTTTGGGACCCTCTGAGCTTCCTGTACTTGGATATCTGATTCCTTCTTTAAGTTTGGGACATTTTCAGTCATGATTTCTTCAAAAACCTTTTCAATCCCCTTTGATCTTTCTTCTCCTTCTGGGACCCCTATTATGCGAAGATTGGGACGCTTTATATTATCCCATAGGTCCCTTATGCTATTTTCATTATTTTTTATTTGCTTCTCTTGTAGTTCTTCTGAATGGGTGCTTTCTATTGCCCTGTCTTCTAGATCACTAATTCGTTCCTCTGCATTATCTAGTCGGCTTTGCACAGCTATTAGATCATTCCTCATCTCTGTCAATGAGTTTACCCATTCTACTTGGCTCTTCTTTATAGTTTCAATTTCATTTTTGACATATTTTATATCTCTAAACACTATCTCTTTTAATTCCTTCAGCAATTCGATCACTCCTTTTTTGAAATCTTGATCTAGTTGGCTATCGATGTCTATTTCGTTGATCTTTCTTTCAGGGGATTTCTCTTGTTCTTTTAATTGGGAAAGGTTTTTCTGCTTCTTCATCTTGCTCATACCTCTTTGGCACTGTGGTTTATGGAGTATCAGTTGTTTATTTTGGTCCTTAAGTATTTTATCTATCTAATGCCTATTTAGGAATAGAACTTAGGAAAGAAAGAAAAAAAAATAAGAGAGAGAGAGAATTCTAAAAGAAGGGAGAATGAGGGTTTGAAAACAGTGTATAATGAATAATAGAGGAGTGAGTTGAAGCAGAGTATTAATCAGGTTGAGACGTCCTTTTAAAACCTTTACAAAAAAAGGGGGGGGGGAGATGAATAGATGTATTTGAAACCTGTGTCTAATCAATAGCAGGACATCAAAACCTAAGAGAAATAGAAATGAATTAAGAAGTAAAAATTAAGAGAGTAATAGAAAATAGAACAGGTAAAAACAGACTTAAAAAAAAAGGGGGGGGGGTTGTCGGTGTTCTCCTGGAGTCTGTGTGTTTTTAATGTGAAGTCTTTCTGTCTTCGTCCTGTTTTGGAAGCTCAGCTTGCTGTTTTCAGAGGCCCTCCGTTGGCGCCCTCTTCTGTGCTGCTCCCAGCACCTGTCGGCAAGCAGATCGCGCCTCCTCCTAACACTGGGTCAGATGCAGCTCTCTGCTGTGGGCGGGCGGGTTGCTGCCCCTCCGGATGCCGCAGTCAGATGTTGCAGACTGGCCGGGTAGGAGGGCGGGTCGTGACCCCTCCCAGCACCTCGGTCAGGGGCTGTGTTCCTGCCTGAAAGGGGGGGGGGGGGGGGGCGCTCTCCCTCTACCTGCGCTGCTGGTAGCTCCGCTCTCTGTGCGGCTGCGCGCTCCGCAGGTGGGCTCAGGGAAGACTGAGGCACAGCCCTGTCCCTGCTCCGAGCCAAAACCCAGCTCTTTGTTTGTCTTTGTGGAGCAAGTTCTCTGAGGGACCAGGATGGAAGGATCCTATCTGCCCCGGGCTGCTGCTAAGCCCTTTGGTGCGGATGCAGGTTTCGCCCCCGCCCCCGCCCCCGCCTGGGTGATCAGCGCGGAGGATATGGCGGCTGTGCCTGAGCCCCGCCTCTCTTCCCGGGAAAACTTTCCGCGGGTTTTCAGAGATGGGGATGTGCACCCTTCCCCCCGAGAGCACATCAACCTTGCTGTTTTATGGAGGGCCCAGGTTATTCTGCCCTGTGCACCCACAGCCATGGCTCGCAGCTCCTTGCATTCCCCCGGGGCTGCCTCCATGCAGCCACTTCCGTCCTCCACCCGGCTTGTGCAGCCTGGCCCTGCCCGCCGCTGCAGGCCCGCGTCTCAGGCTGGGTGTTGGGGGGACGCTCTGTGCCCGTTTAACTTAGTTCTGTTAGTCAAGGGCTGCTCTGTACAGATCCGAGCCTCGGAGGCTCCCCCTCCGTCCCGCTGGCCTCTCAGTTGGAGAGGGGAGACCCAGCGAGCGAGCGCCAGTCCTCCTTTGCCGCTCCCTCCCCGCGGGACCCGTCCCGCGCTGCTTTGCCTTTTGTTCTTTCTTTTTTCCTTTTCTCCTACCAGATTTTTGGTGTCTTTATCTTTTGAAGAGGGCGATGTTCTGCCGGAGTTCCGCAGGTGCTCTGGTTGGCTGAGTGGGTCTGTAGATGTGGGTCTTGGTGTATTTGTGGGAGAGGGTGACCTGCGAGCGTCCTTCTACTCCGCCATCTTCTCCCAGTTCTTCATTTCTTTCTTGGGATTTGGGCTCTTGGTTATAGGTGACAGGAAAGTCAACACAGACTGGCTTAAGCACCAGTGTAAATTCATTGGCCCATATAACTGGAAAGTCCTATTGTGGGCTTGGTTTCAGGCAAGCCATGGTCTTAAGCCAGGTCATTTGAACTCACTCTCATTCTCTCCATTACTTGACTTTGCTCTTGCTCTAGTCCTGTGCAGGTTCCCTCATGGTGATGAGACAGCCACCAGGCTTCCATTAAAGAGGTTTTCAGTTCCCAGGCTTCCTTATGAAAGCCCCCAGTTGAATTTCCATAGACTGAACTTGACTCACGTGGCGCCCTCCCCACCAGTCACTGTGGCCGGGGAGTGCAGCCATCTGATAGGCTACTTCTGGCTGGAGTTGGCCAACCTGAACCACTTAGGCCGATGGTGGGCACCAGCATTTCCCTGAGAAAAAGGTGGGTTCCAGAAGGCTGATTTCCAGAAAATGGGGGAAGAAATTTTGTGTATAGTACTGAAATCAATGTATTTAATTTAAGACTATCGTCCCCGCCACTCTCTTCTGTCTTTCCTTAACTGTATGACTGGCTCAGGAGAAGGTAAGGAGGTAGGGTTTACCTCTGGCATCTTTCTAATGCCACTTTGTGCCTTCCAATACGAGGACTCCCCTCCTTGGCTTACTAACTGGTGAACAGAGGGATAAGTGAGAATAAACAGTGGGGAGAAGGGCATTTGGAGTGGGTGCCTCTTTGTAGCCCTGCCTGTGGGTCAGCCTTCATATCAGAACCCACATTTTGGCTATTTACAGAACCTGCTCTCTGCTTCTGAAGCAAGAGAACTTTCTGGAGGTTTTTGCTTGGCTTTTGTTGTTTTAAGTAGTCTCTATGGAAGTAGCTGAGGAAAGAATTGTTTTTGTAACTGAGGCACGTATAAATACAGAAACGCCTAAGTATCTGCACATCTTTTTCTTTCATTGGAAAGCTGATCAGTGATGGATAATGAACCTTGACAGGTGCCATTTAAGACTTTTATCACTTTAGCTTATTCCTTGTGTGTGTGTGAATTAGAATTTTAACGCTCATCTGTGTGAAACAAGGCTATATGTTTAAAATATAAACTTCATGAGAGTAAATGACTTACTTGTTTTTGTTCTGTATTTGTATCTGCTTACTGTTTAATTGTGTGTGAGAGAGAGAGAGAACATGTGAGAAATAGGACTATCTTTGTATCAGAACTTTTTGATTTAATAAGAAATTATTTTTTTAATGTTTTGTGTAATTGCAGGCACTAATTTCACAAAGTTCGGGTATATGCATGTTATTTTTATTCGTTTTTACAGGTAGACATTTGGGATCAGACCCAGTCAACTAATCTATTCAGAATCATTGGGCCAAACTTAGATCCATATTAAAGTCTTATGATCCCAAACCTAGATCCAAACTAAGGCCTCATAACTCTAATAATCTCATAATCTGTTCTTTCCATTTTCCATCATTCCCGAGTTCATAAAAGTCCTCTATATGTCATTGTGTTGATGCCTGCTTGTGATGATTAGGGAAGTGATGCAGACATTGAGACGAAGTGTGGTCCCCGTAGTGTGTCTCTATGCATATGTGGCTCTGTGTGTGCATACATACACACAGGCAAACATGCATGTGTGGTTTTATATTTGAATAATTATTAAGGTTGTTTTCTGGCTTTGACCTCACACTCCTCCTCAGATTACAAAAGCAGAGACTTCTAAGCAGGTAGAGGTTGCTGACAGGAGGGGAGTTCGTTACAATCGGAAGGAACTAAAAACACCAGGGGCAGAACTGGACATGACCGCTAGAGAGAAGGCGGGAGAAACACGACCTAGCGCTGACTATGTAGGGAGACTGCCTGCCATTTGTTTTCAGTGTAAGTTACGTTCTCTGTGTTCTGTTTAATGGGATGTATATATGCGCTTGTTTTTTCTTCCTAAACATTTAGTGTAGAAACACTTAGAAGCCTCATGCAGAAAACCTTTTTTTAACCATTAATATCAGTTAAGAGCCATACTCCTGTACCTTAAATTGGAAGCTTATCATTTTATTTTTAAATTTGAATTGTTAATTTGCCTGGAAGGTTTGTCAGGACCTTTCTATCTTAAGAAAAAGAATAAGCATACACACACACACACACACACACACACACACACACACACACACACACACATTTTTAAGTAGGGTTCTCCCTAGTGGTGGAAACTGGACTGACGTTAGGGTCCAAAAGACTTGGTTTTAACTTCCAGCTCTGCCACTCTCTAGGTATGAGATGACGGCAAGTTATTTAACCTACCTGGACCTCCGTTTCTTTATATGTAAGTGGAAAAGGTAGTATTGCCCTACCTATTGCTATGAAAACTTACATGAAAACACTGTTTTTGCAGATTTTATACATGGTAAAATGGCATCAAAATATTAGATCTTGACTCTGCTCTAGGAACAGATGCTGAAGTTCTCTGGGCATATCTGTGCACAGAGACTGTGTAAATGACTCAGCAACGTTGCACTGTTAGGTCTTCGTTTTTCCCATAATACGTAATTTTGCCCATAGAACTGCCCTTCGAGGCTGTAAGATCCTCCTTGGCCAGCAGTTCTCACAAAGGATGTCGGGGCAGGGCGGGTGGGGGAAATGGAGTGTCTGTCGAAATTTTCTGGAGGGGCTTTTCCACATTTTCCAACATGTGGACTGAACTACCAAGATTTACTCCTGTAACAAATCTCCTTAGCTCATGGGGACAGTCCCAACTTGGGAGCTGCACAGTAGAGAAAATACTGAGAGCCACGAACTGGACTTTTAGCTCCCCTGTTAGATGTCTTTAGGGCAGGACAGAGTCTTATCTCTGGAAACTGGCAACACCATAGATACTTAGTAGCCGCTAAATAAATGAGTGTACACATGAATGTACCTGTATGGCATAAGCTCATTTGAGGTTAAATGACTTCCCTCCGAGTCAGTAAATTAGCAGTGAAACTGGCTCAAAAATTTACGCAGGCCTTTGGACTTCTATCTGCAACTTCTAATTCTAGTCTGAGTTCTTACTGTCTCAGTCTCTTTCCAACTGTAAATTGCTGTTAGTTTCATCTCCTGTGCATTTTACTTTGCGACCCCTCAAAGAACAGAGCCGACTACACTCAGCATACTATTTTATAACCTAATTTCCTTCCTGGATACTCAGTATATAAGCAGTGTCTGGAGGACGCAGCGACCACAAATCACGGAAGAGTTATAGCACTGTAAAAGAGGAAGAGAGTTCATTGTTGTGTAAAGTCAATTAGATTTATAGTTTTGTAAGCAGACCTGTTAAGCCAAAGAGTCCAGATCTTGGTACGATCAGCCAAAATCATATGATGTCTTTTTCCACACTCAGACATTTCCCTTTAAGTACTTATAAATCTATTTCCTGAAATGAAATTGCCTTAAAAGATCTAATTGTAGATTAATTTCAGGAGTCCTCAAATACGCAGTTTTTAAGGTACCCAAGGCTGGAAACATGCACCTCATTCCTTTTACATGAACTTCACAGCATATAAGTAAGAAATCTTTCTTTTCTTGCAGGTTTTTTATTTACTTTTTTAAATTGAAGTATAGTCAGTTTACAATATTGTATTAATTTCTGGTGTACAGTGTAGTGTGACTCAGCTATATAGATATATTCCTTTTCATATTCTTTTTCATTATTGGCTATTATAAGGTATTGAATATAATTCCCTGTGCTACACAGTAGGGCCTTGTTTATCCATTTTATGTATAGTAGTTAGTATCTGCAAATCCTGGATCCTACTTTATCCCTCTACACCCCCCTTTCTCCCTCTGGTAACCAGAAGTAAGAAATCTTTAAACTCATAGATTGGTTATTCTGTGGGAGAAAATGTTCTTAAGGAAATATAATGGTTGATTAACAGTTAATTTTCTTCGCCTTTCTAAAATGAATGTGTAAGCCGAACAGGTCCAGATGAAAGCATGTCTCACCGTGGCGTGGACCCAAGTTATCCCCATCGATGCCGCGTGCACTCTTGAGCAGGGGGTCCCAGCCAGCAAGAGTGTGAGCAAAGATGAGGTCTGGGGGAGTGGGTGGCAGCGGTGCAATTATGCCGCGGATAGAGAACTTGAGGGACACAAGCTAAAGCAGGATGGTATTACATAACACTTGAAATATAGCTATCCCCTCGTAGCTGGCAATCTAAAATTAAGGAAATGATACAACAAGGAAATAACATATACTTATTAGATATCTTCAGGTCACGACACGATTAGGCTCTCTCTGTTCCCGTGTGTCCAGTAGGAAGCTAGTTGGCATAAGAGGCTGTTGTCACTCCCGAAAAACTGCTGAGTCAGAGATAGGAAACCAAGGACTGTCCTGGCTTACAGTTTGCTCACAAAACACTTTAAAGATGAAGGGTTTTTTATTTTTTTTCCTTTACCAGAAATTAGGGGCCAGGTAACCTGATTCTTTCTAACTACTTAACTGTAAGAGCTTAAATAAATATCTACCCAGTAGATTGTATCTTTGATTTTTATGACTACTCTTTTCCTCCTTACATAAGCATGAGGCTCTAGTGTTAATTGTGAGTGTTTCCCCAGATATTTTGTAGCCCTTCAGTTGGTTGCCATAGAAACACAAGAGCCATGACATTTAGGCCAACCTGGAAGGTCAGGGAAGCTTCTTAAAGAATTGATCCCACAAAGTGAATCCTGAAAGATGAGAATTGGCAAAGCTGAGGGGGCACCAGAGGCAGTTGCCACTGTGAGCACGTGAGGTGTGAGGTGATGGAAGGGGAGGCCAAAGACGCAGACTGGGTCCAGGTCCTGGACTCCACGGAGGGGTCTGAATTTACCCTTGGGCAAAACAGAGCCTCTGGATGTTTTCATACAGCAGAATGGTAAGCGCAGGTGTGCATTTACTATCTGGCTGAAGGGAGGTATGCTTATTGAGAGAGGGACAGTTCCAGTGGCTCTTGTAAATCACTTTGGTAAGAGATGACCGGAGACAGAGCTAGACCAGCAGTGTTAGGGAGCGAGAGAGGAGGGACAGCTGACAGGACTACCTGGGAGGTAACACCGGTGGCTCTAGGTGGAAGGTAAGGAAGCAAAGATCTAGGATGATTCCCCAGGCGCGGCTACAGGTGCCCTTTGCTAAGACTGGGAACGCTGGAGTGGGAGCAGCTTTGGGGGCGTGGGAGGCAAAGTTCATTCATTCAACAAACAGTTACTCAGTATCTGGTAAATGCTAGACACTGTTGTAGGCATACCTGAGGACTTCTTGGGTGAAGATCAGGTGAACACAGTAGACAAAGATCCTCACCATGATGGAGCTTACATCCCAGTGAGGGGTGGTGGAGAGATGAACCACGATGGATGGGTTATTTGGGTAGCAGATGAAAAGCTGAGAGGCGCTATGGAAAAAAGCTCTGCCAGGATAAAGGAGATTGGAATGAGATTCCATTTAGGACAGTGAGTTTGAAATGTCTGTAGAACATTCACATGCCTCTAACCGGCAGTTAGATGTGTGATTCTGAAGCTTGGGAAACAAAGTAGGGTTGAAAATAAAGGTTTTAGAATCATCATGCATGAAAGTTGCATGGATGCATTTGCCCAAGAAATGGGTATTTAGAGAAACAAAGAATAAGCAAAGGTTAGAACCTTAGAGAACATAAACCTAGGACATTGTTTTGTGTGCGTGTGTGTGTTTTATACACATGTGTGAATAATTTTTCTGTCTCCTCCAAACTGTACACAGAAGAGTCTTAGTTACTTGGTCTCTGAATCTTCCAGGTTTTAACTGAACTTCAGGCATTATTGTATCTTTGGAACTTTCAATTCCAGTTTTTGTTCTTTATTCATCCTTAAGCTTGATTCTTACTGAATCTTAGCCAGTCCAGAACCTACAACCAAACACAGGAGTGAGGAGATTCGATTTGCTAACCAGTGCAGAGATAATGCCAAACATGTAACAGGTGCTCGAGCCACATTTGTTGATTGATAACTATTTACGTATATGTATGGGATTCACCCTTCTTTCTGTCACTGTTTCTCCAAAGTCAAAAATATGTTGAAGTGACTTACTGGAAAATGATTCAAAGCAAGGACACATAGACCAAAAGCAAATTAGTATTATCCAAAGAGAGCTTCTCATGGCTTAACATGGTAAACGAAGGTGCACTTCACGCAGCACATTTGAAAAGTATAAATGAGAAGCGCAGTGATTAGTCTGCAGTTTTTCCCTATGTTTGTGTTTCTGTTCATCTTGTGCCAGAAAAGGATCCAAGGCAGCTCACAGCTTTCCATGAGTTAGAGAGAAATTTCTAAGGAGTGAAATGAAAAGCAGAACAAAGGGAAGATGAGAGTGAGAAAGAGAAAAATAGAGCCAGGAATGGGGATGGCACAGAGCATAGAGGCCCTTGGCCTTGACAGAGACTGGCCACTTCCTGGGTTTTCTAAGCCCCCCGCCTCCCCTGCCACAGACAGTGGTGAGTCACCTGGCCTACGATGTTCTTAAAAACGAGTTTAGGGGGTTGCCTATTTATAAGAAAACTTTCGTGAGCTGCTTTGGTTGTAATGTGCCTGTTCTTTTCATGTGAATTATAACCTGAAATTTAAAAAGTAACTTTCCCATCGGTATGAAGGGAACATAGCTTGGTTTATCTTAGGGAGCAGGGCTGGAAACGCTCTTCACCCTGTCGACCACCTGCTCCTGGAATAATGGCTGTCACGTACGGAGCAGCTACTAGACGCCGAGGCAGGCGCTGTGCCAGGCTCCCGACGTTTTATCTCAATTTCTCCTCATAGCAGTTTCTTAAATCTGGAAGTTTTGTGAGTTTTGAAAGGTAATATCTTTAAATCTGAACTCTTCTAAGCAAGTGTTGTGACAAGGAAAACACGGACTATTTTTTAACAAGGCTTAATGGTAGGATGCCTTCCGCTCTGCAAATTAATAGCAACAGCAGTAAACATTTCAGGACTGACTTCGTGCTCATCACATGAAGGACTTTATTGTATATTATTATTTTAATCCTCCCAATAATCCTATGAAATAGGCACAGTTATTATCTATCCTTGTGTTAGCAGTCAGTCATCTGAGACATGTGCAAGGTGAGGGGGTCAGTCCCAGGTCCGCCAGATCGGAGGAAGTGGCCGAGCTGGGATTTGAACCCAGGAAGCCCAGGCCCTGTGACTCTGTGTACTTGGCTCGTAAGCTACCCTGCCTCTCACGGAGTTACATCAGATCCCAACTATTTTTACCCACCAAAAAGTAGGGCAATGTCTCTGGCTCTAGAACACTTAGGAAGAGCACATTATAATTTAACGGTTACCCCGCTCTACTCTAAATAATTAACTCCTAGCCATTCCAGGTTGAAACTCTAATTTGAATTTCTCTTGCCCCTAATGGGAAAGAAATTGGGTAGTCTCCATTTTTTTTCTTAAAAATGAACTCCTTATTTTATATTAAAAAAAAAAATTATCGTTACCATCCTGAAGGACCTCTTGAACATCTTGATATTAATCTAAAGCTTTATTTAAAGTTTTTGTCATCTCGTGTTTCATTTCCTGGATATGGTAAAAATTAGATGTCACCCAGCAGGCTCAGAGCACTGGGGCAAGAACAGCCTTCCTCCTACAAAGCTGGAAGTTCCTAACTGTTCAGCTCTGCTGGCTGCTGGATGCCTGGGGGTCGGAAAATGGACCCGAGAGCGGAGGACACATGGCTTCTCTCACAGGACATCGCTCATGGTGCCCCTAAGATTGTGCAGCTTACCTGGTTCCATCCCCTTGAGAATGATTTGACACCAAAAATGAAAACTGCTGAATTGGCTGCAATCAATGCCAAACCAGAGCCCCGGGAAATGGGGAGGATGAGGAGGCAGTTAGGCATTGAAGTGGGTGTGGGTGGTGGAGGAATGGGAAGATGGGGGTTTGAACCAGAGTCTGCTCCCTGGAGGTTGTCAGGACCTGTCTGGTGCCCAGAGGTGGAGGTGGCGACTGAACAAAGACACCAGAGGCCAGACTCAGGCCCTCCTGTTGCAGTAAGAAATCTCAGCCCTTCTTAAACACAATGAGTCTCTTATAAGGACAAAATCAACACAGTGGCACAGGCAGTGTTGTCCCTTGGTGTCTGTGCAGTGGCCAGTGGCAGGCACCGCCTCGAGGAAGAGAAGATGACCAGGATGGGATTGTGGACGATGGAAAGTAAGAAGGGCCTGACTTGGGTGCAGTTGAGCAGAAGGCCTGGTTTGAGGGGTGAGAAGGACCCACTGGCAGGACCCCGACAGTGGGTCAGTTCTGGGAAATGACAGAGATCTCTGACGGAGACTTGGGAAGAAAACACTTTGAGAAAGGGGATGATGAGTTTAAAACTGTGCAGGCTGTAGACATCAGTTCATCAAAATGGATAAAGAGTCTCTATGGAAAAGCAGACACAAAATTCTGAAAAAGTTCACTTTTTTTACTTGGAGATATTTTCTTTCATATTTTAAAATAAACTGCATGGTTAGCTCTAAGACAGTTTGGTAGATCGGCTTAGTTTTAGGCAACAGATGTCAGAGGCTGCTTTGGCTGTTCGGTGCGGTATATGGAAGTTGTGCAGTGAAACTGAATGCGTTGGATGCTGGTGCCCGCAGCACCAGTGGAGCAGGCCTGCAGGGTGTGGGCTGTAGGGACCGTTGTGCCTTTGTTACTGCTCATATTAGAGGTTCTAAATGGTGATTTTTGCAGCTTATGACACTGTAGGAAGCCACAACATGAAGCCACTAATGATTGAAAAGGCAGAAAAATTCTGTGGGAAAAAAAAGCCAGTGTTTCAAGTCTCCAAAATTTTTGCTGTAATTTTTTTGCCCTTTAAAACTAGCCATATCCAGTGTAGTGATTTTGTTTTTCTCTTTTACACTTACTCCTTGGTGTCTTTGTTCACAGTCCATCCTGAGCTGTTAGATTGGAAAGAGAGAGAGAGGCTAATAATTTCCCTAGAAATAAGCAGATGCCCGTAACACGTGCACACACAAGCACACACATGCGTGCAGAGCCCTGCACCAGCTCACTCAGTCACCCAGTGACGGCTGTTCTAGGGGAAGCCTTGAATGTCAACAAGACGACTTCAGAACCACATGAAATTATCATACAAGCATCTGGGCACAGGCTCACATCCTCTCTCTGCCCCCCCCCCACGCCGCCCCCTCCAATATCACAGACCAAGTTCACATCTAGAGAAGAGCAGGCTGACACCAAGGAACGGTGGCACCACTCAGTAGCAATGTAGATTGTTTCCACTTGCCCTCGGGCTCACCCTATTTGAAGCTCCTTAACATGCTAGTGCTTGGAATTTGTTGACCGTAACATTCCTTTTACAAAAGCATTACCTTCCTGCATGTGCTGTGTTGCCAATTTAACAGGGAGCCTGATGTAGCAAAGAGTGATCCCCAAGGAAGGGTGAGGAAAGTCCTTTCTCCTTACAGTGTGACTAAGGGCGCCACCAAATCGCTGGCGTCTGACAACCTCATGCATCCTTACAAAAATGTTCTGTTTACTTTTCTAATGGTAAAAACACAAAATAAAGCCAATGAAATGCAACAGAAGATTAAGGAATAGTCATCTAGAAGGGCATCATAACTGAACCGGCACTGAAAAGTCACCGTAGCACATTAGCTGAGGAGAAGATTGGGTGAGGTTTGAAGGAAGTTTAATAGAAATTTGCACTTTTACACATAGCACCATAGATGTAGTACTGGCTTGTTAAATTATATTTCTTTTATGGAACCCAAACTGTATAATTTGAGGGAAAATGCAAATGCCTTCTCCTCCCTCCTAGTCTCTTCATTTATTTTATTTTCTCCTTCGATTCAGAGGAAGAACCAGGGCTTCAGTTTGGAGACTCACACCGCCCTCTTAGAAGCCATACTGACCACTTACATTTTTAGTGAAAGGCTTTTTGGATATTATCCAACAATTTAAACACTTACTGTGAGAGTTCTCCAGTAAGAAGCTGTGTAATGAAACATCACCCACACAGTTTCCAAAATCATTTCTACATAGAGGTGTAATGTGAAGAGAGAGAATCGGTTTGACAGCCTGGACTGCAGGCCAGAATGACACTGCCCACTCTGAGTCTTTGAGCAAATAATTGAACTTCTGTTTCCTCTTCTAGAAATAGAAGAAAATAAATCTTAAAAGTGTCTGCCCTACCCATCTCTCAGATTTAGGAGGATAAAAATTAGTACACGAATATTAAGCTGCTTTAGAAACAGTAAAGAGTTGCTTTACAAACATTACATTTAAAAATGAATTTTCCCCTTCTCAGGAAGTAATTAAGTCAGTATGCCTTGGTTCTCAAGAAAATGTGGAATATTTAAATTCTAGCTAGAGGGCAGGTGTGGGTATAGGGTACAGCTCAGTGGCAGAGCACATGCTTAACATGCACAAGGTCCTGGGTTCAATCCTCAATACCTCCACTAAAAAAAATTTTATGAAAAAATAAATTCTGGTTGCTTCCTGTACGTTAAGTATTTGATTTGAAGGAAGAAAAACAGTAAAAATTGTAGGAAAGCATATCTTACTTTAGGTAAGACTTTTAGAGTTTTGACCTCCTTGACATTGGTATAGGCATTATATTAGACTTACTGTTCATGAGCTTTGTACCCAGGGGCCAAGGTGGGGAAACCTCTGTATTTAAGATCAGGATTTAAATCAAATCTGCCTCAATACAGAATCATACAAAGAACAAAGGTAGTTTTCACTCTCTTTCTGCATCTTGTACAATTTGGGAGGTCATGACTACTTTTTACTTTCTTCTTCTTTTTTTTAATTAACTGTATCAGAATTTCTGAAACACATTGCATTCTCCTCCCTGCCACTCATGTTGAGTGATTTAATTGGAAAACCAGTGCAGAATTAGTCTAGGTTGATGGTCTTTCGTCTGGCCTGTGCACAGCATCTTCCCGGTTGAACTGGGCTCTGCGATTTGATATTGCTAGCATTACGTAAGTGCTAATTGTTTTATTTTTTCCTATCCAATATGAACTGAAATTGCATTCAAAAAAGGATACGAATGGAGAGTGTTAGTAGCCATTAATTAGAAATCTTGAATAAAAATCACTATTTTAAAAGGAGAATAGTGGAGAAATGGTTGAGAAATGTCATTATTAAACTGATAGAATAAAAGATCTTTCAGACAACCTTTCCTTTCAATATTTAAAATGTAATCATATGAGTGATGTCATATGGTATTTTTCCTTCTCTTTCTGCCTTACTTCACTTAGAATGATGATCTCTTGGTCCATCCATGTTGCTGCAAGTGGCATTACTTTATTGTTTTTTATGGCTGAGTGGTATTCCGTACTGTGAATTCATCTACAAAACAGAAACAGACTCATAGACTTAGTAAACAGTCTTGTGGTTACCAGGGAAAGGGGGTAGGAAGGGATAAATTTTGGGAGTTTGAGATTTACAAATGTTAACCATTATATATAAAAATAGATTTTTTTAAAAAAAGCTTCTGTGTAGCACAGGGAACTATATTCAATATCTCATAATAACCTTTAATGCAAAAGAATATGAAAACGAATATATGTATGTATATGCATGACTGGGACATTGTGCTGTACACCAGAAATTGACACATTGTAACTGATTGTACTTCAATGAAAAAAGTGCAATCAAATGTGGCAGCAGAACATTTAGATTTAGATTTGTTTGAAGTGCTTTAAAGCCATCATCGGGGATACTTAAAACTCAAAATATTTATGATTACAGCTCCCAAATATTGAAAGAGCTGACCTGTGCCTAATTTAACTAGCATCTCCCAGATCAGAGCTTTGATCATGACTAAGGTCAGATGTTATTGAAACATGAAGAATTAGGTCCAGAACTTGGAGAATCAAATCAGGAGCAGGTGCTATGAAGGCAAGTGGAGAGGCAAGGAACCAACAGGGCCAGAGCCAATATGGGATGAAGTGAACATGGGAAATGGAAAGGAAGATGCGCTACGTGTATCCACAGTGTTGACCCAGGCAGAAACCAGGCACGTTCCTTCAGTTCAGCCAGCGTCTCTTGGGTACTTACTAAGTCCTAGGCCCTGGGTATGCGCAGCAGTCCATTCATATTAACAGAAAGGCATGGGGATTCCAGATACCACACTTTTAAAAAATTCTAGACAGTGTGCATTCTTTTTATCCTCTACGATATCTTGAAAATTACATATAAAGCAGAAATTATCATAATGCACTTTAGGGATTAACTTTGTCCTTTTCCATGAAACAGCATATATTGTGGAAAAAATCAAATAGAACCGGGAAAAGAGTTCCTCTTTTACAAAGTTTCTTGCTGTTGAATTCAGTTTACTGGGTAGACAGTTAGAGTTTTCAGGTACTGATAGCTTTTTTTTTTTTTTAACAGACTGAGTAAGTTGTAATTTATAGTCATAACCCACAGGGTGGGGATGGGAACCAAAAAAAGACATGATTTTCATAACAGAAATTAACCTCTATTGAGCCGTTAATGCATCCTTTATAAAACAAACCAGAAAATTAAAACAGTTTTTAAGTTATTTGAAAAATCTGGCAAATTGTCTTTCCTGTTGTGGTGGGAGAATGTCAGAAGTTTAACATAGAAGAGTTTCTCTTCGTTTATGTAAGAAAGCAGAGTAGGCTGTCTATTTTATCTTTACCATAACTTACCATTACAGAAATACTAATTCTGCTTTTTTTTTTTTCACTATCCAATATGACCTGAAATTACAATTTAAAAAGGATAGTCACCTAAAAAGAATATTAGTAGAGATAAAAATCACTGTTTTCAAAAGAGAATAGATGGGGAAATAATTATGTAATTATAATAATTATACCATTGTTAAGTGTTTTTAGGTACAGAATTCCTTCAATCAGCTTTCCCTTTAAAATTGTTAAATTAAATGTACTCAACATACCTGATTTGGATTTTTAGAAGATCCTCAGTTGCTAGCCAGACTACAAGAAGAATGTTGCTTTGGATATTTGTGACTGTGCTTTCAATAAAGATTTTTTTAAGTCAAAAACTTTGATTTATCAGAAGATAACGATAAAGGTTTTTTAAAAATCAACTCTGTGCTATGTATTTTTACAGTTACTGAAGTGCAGTTGAGATTTAAATTGAGACATTAGTAAACATTTTTCATATGTAATTTTTTCTTTAGTAGTTGTACCGTGACATCATTCTGCTCTCCATTCTAGTATGATTTGTTTTGGGGAGAACAGTTGCTAAAGAAATGTCATTATGCATAGAGGTGTGTACCTATGTTGTAGCCATGCTGCTTACTATAGACCAGGCTCTTTTAAAGTAGAAATTGTTGCCTCTAGAATTCCCAGAAAGGGCTCTCTGCCTTCTTTTATCACGTCCTATGAGGAGATGCCAACCATGCTGTTACCTTCAGGTTTCTAGAACACATGGTATGTACCCACTCGTTCTCACTAAATGGCTAATTAAGAAATCAATTGGAAATTAATTCCAGGTAGTGACTTATTTTATACAAGTAAATCAAAGGATAAATATTCTTACCACTGTTTAAGATTCTGCTAAGATCATGTAATAAAATAATTCTGTTATATTTAAAATAGATCATAATTCCATTTCCTTATGTAGAATTTCCAGCAAAGGCAGTATTTCCAGATTGAGCTAATGAAGCTTAATGTTTACTTTAGGTTTGGGTTTTGGTTTTTATTGTGGTAAAATACACGTAACATAAAATTTACATCTTGCCATTTTTAAATGCACAGTTGAGTGGTATTGAATATATTCTCATGGTTGTGCAGGCATCACCACCTGCGATCCTCATAACTCTTTTCATCTTGCTAGGCTGGAATTCTGTATCCAATAAACAATCACACCCCACTCTTCCCTCCCCCTAACCCCTGTGAATGACAATTATACTTTGTCTTTATATGCTTTGTGTTTGTAACATATACTTTTTCTTAATTGTGATGGAAACTAGATGATGGCCTCTCATTTTTCAGATCTAGTGTGGATGCACCCATCATAACCTTAGGACCCTGTGTTCAAATTCTGATGTTGCTGTAGCTCGCGCTGATCACATGAACACTTACCGAATGGGACTGTGAGCTAGGCACTGAAATGGGCATTTCTTGGTTTTATTTATGAACAGTTTCTGTTGGTGTTAAGTAGTATCTTTTTTGGATGGGGAGGTTAATTCGAGGACTTAAGCCATTTGTCCACAGTCATGCAGTGAATGACAGAGGTAGGAGTTGCAGGCAGGTCTTCTTGACTCCAGACTCTGTTCAGTTCTACAGGTGGCTCTGCTGGCCCCGAGACCTGAGCCAGTTACCAGCCTCTCCCCGATTCCTAGCTGTTAAATGGAAATGGGTAATACCTCGTGATGTTTTAGCGGTGAGAAGTGATATGTGCCAATTACCTGGCATGTTGTAAACGTTAACAAAATGATAGCTGTTCACAGTGCTCTTATTGCTTGTCAGACTGGACAAAGACCACAGCTTATGCAAAGCTCTCTAAGGGGTTCCTTGATGGATTAGTGTAGAAGATGTCAAGGGGCAATAATTTTATATGTCCGATTCCAATGCCCCTACACACATACTGAATATAAAACGTGTATTTGGTGCCAATAAAAGGGCTGTTTTGAATCCTGGTGGGAACAAATACCACTGAAATTAGATGTAGACCTAGGGCAAGTGGCTTTTCCAGTTGTGCAAACAGCCCTGTTTTATTATCAAATAGGGTGATGGGTGACATTAAAAGCTATAATACTATTTTGTGGAAGAGATTCACTGCATGATATTAGGTGTAGGCACAGATCAAAAACCCGAAACTGTAATTTTTCTCAAAAGGGTAATTTAAATTCTAACTTAAAACAATTTTACAAAAATTCTGCCCACCTAGGCTTAATATGGAAGTGTCCTTTAAAAAAAAAAAAAACTTTTGGAAGAAAAAGAAGGGAATGCAGTAATTAATAAAAATATTAGACAGTTTCTCTCCCTTCAAGACCAGATCTGCAGAAACCAAAATACACTGGCAGCCTGTGTTAAGATCATGTGGAATTGCTGCTAAGGAGGAAAACGCAGGGAGACTCACCTCCGTTTCTTCATATACAGTTACGACAGTAACGGTTTGTGTCTGTATGTGACTTCATACCAGCAAATGCTTGCCATTGAGTGGCTTTGGCAAGGGACCCAGCTGATCAGTGATAAAGCTTAGACACTCAAACTTGCATCTGACTCCAAAGCCAGTGCCAGTCCCTGACAAAGTAGCTGACACAGTGAGCCTGGAATTTTGGAGGAGAGTGGAAAGAGGGCGTGCCCCTTGGTTAAAAATTTTAAATTAGATTTAATTTACATCATCCAAAATTATTTATGTAGTCTTCTAGTGGTTTCCCCTGAAAATCCCTGAGATGCCCACCCATCTCATCCCCAAACCTACAGCTGTTTTGTTTTGTTTTAATGTGTAATGGTTTTTTATTTTTTAATTGTAGTACAGTCAGTTTACAGTGTTGTATCAATTTCTGGTGTACAGCATAATGCTCAGTCATACATAGACATACATCTATTCCTTTTCATATTCTTCTTCATTATAGGTTACTGCAAGATATTGAATATAGTGCTGACTTAGAAGCAAGTATGTACACTAAGATTAAGAGGGTACCATTTACTGAGGATGGTGTTTGTGACACTAGCCCCTTAAACCAAGGAAGTCAATAAATGTCTCAGGATAGGACTCTGGTCTCCATCTGTCAAGGGGGTAGTTTTGTCAGGAGTTAACTGCCAGCTCCACCTATACCTGTGGTCTGACCCTGTAGGTACACGTCAGCAAGAATTCACTGTGATATAAACCCCTTCTCTAACGTCCATGACTATCTCTCAAACCAATCCGTCATAATAACTCTGTACCCAATGCCAGTTATAAGTGCTCTAACCACAAGAAACTTTTCAGTTGCAGAAATTACAACAGTAATCATACAGTACTCTTCTTCAATAAACTGGTACCAACGTCACACTTGGCACACATTTAAATCATCAGATGATTTGCATTCCAAGACTTCCAAATGCTCTACTTCACCGTAAGAAGTCAGAATGGCTTCATATTTTCAATTATGAATATGTCATTGTCGACTCTTTGGACATATTTAGTGCCAGGGGGAGCGAGTTAGGATTACTGTTGGGAACCATTCAAGTGTGCCCCCTTTAAAGAGAGCCCGCTATGTGGAAGTCTGTATTCGTTGACCTGAAAATGACATAAATGATAAGCGAGGCTTCGGTTGGTATAGGTTATTCCTCAGTGTGTAAGGAGGTGCCTAGAGCCCTAGAAATCCAGGGAGACAGGTCTGGTCTCAAGCAGAACTCAGGGTACTAAGTGGATCCTAGAAATCCTTTTTAAAACTAATCACTGAGGCAGTTAAATGAAGTCAAATTAACTGTGCTCTCAGTTCTTTTTTGTAATGGTAATCAACTTATTAGTGGTACTTGAGAGATCCTGTTTATCATGGGGCTGTTATTTCTCAGATGTTTAAAAAAAAAAAGCCTGTATAGAAGGAAACAGCCAACTACCTATTTTTTTTAAATGAAAAAAAATCTGGAAAAATCATGCTACCTAAAATGGTAACCTTTTTGCAACCAATTTATGTTTCTGATTTTATTAGGATCATTTTAATAGTATTTCATTTATGCCTTAAGTTAGTCTCATTGAGTAGACATAACATTTCTGATTGGGCAAAATATTTTGGAAAATTAAATATTTGAAGCTCAATGTGATTCACTTACATTTTCAGCTTCTTGTATGTTGGCATTATTTCTCTTTACTTTGTAACAGACTTCAAACTTCTCATCCTAGAGGAGAGTTGATCTGATGATAAAATCGCATTGATTAACCAGCTTTTTAACAAGTAGTCTTTTCTCCTGATCATATAAGAAAATATTTTCTTTAAAATTTTAGGGAAAAAAAGACGAGGAATTCAGAAAATAGCTATGCTTTGAGCATAGCAGGAAATTAGATGAGAGCCAATTGGTGTTATGTTTGCTTTACTGTGCAATAAAGGCAGGGCCCGCAGTCATGAAAAATATATGTGTCAGGGACTCTTCCTAAAAATGGAGAGAGAATGCTTCCAAGATTTTTTTCTGACACGTGGGAAACTATGTATTTCCTTATACTTTTTATATTTGATTTGTTTCTAGACTAAGAGTTCTGAATCAAATGAGGATTTTAATTTTAAGAAATGTTGCTAGATTTCTTTCCAAAAGATTGAAATAATTCACATTTCCACCAGTCGCGTATTTTAGTACCCTTCCTCCATCCCCGCCAGCAGCGGGCACCACCGTGCTACTTTGTGCTAGTTCGGTAAGTGCACGTCGTTACTTTTTTTTGGTAAACCTTGGTAAGATACACATAACATAAATTTTGCCATCTTAAGGGTACAGTTCGGCAGCATTAAGTACATTCGCATTGTTGTTCAGCCATCGCCAACCTGTATCTCAACTCTTCGTCTTTCCCTGCTGAAACTCTGCCCACTAAATACGAAGTCCCCATTTCTCTCCCCCATCCCCTGCCAGCCGGCACGCTCCTTCCTGTCTCTAGGCATTTGACCCTTCTGGAATCATACAGTATTTGTCCTTTTGTGGCTGCCCTATTTCACTTAGCATAACGTTCTCAATAAAAATACGTTTTGATGGTGAAAGATAACTCTTCAGGGCATGAGCGGCGCTTCCTGACGGCTTAGTCCCATGCGTCTGCGCAGTTGCCGTGGTGCCTTTCACGCGCTAGGAACTTGGAGCTCGCAGCAGGCTCTTGACATCCTCTGTCCACTCCTGGCCCTGCTCTCACTAGTCTCAACCAGAGACTCTCTCCCTTTGGCAGAAGACAAGACATTTAGAAACTGGTTTCCAACAGATAGGTCCGTGTTGTACTTCTGACGCACAGCCAGGTGCGTTTCTCCTCAGTGGACCAGCTTCGCCAGTGTCTCCGTCAGCAACATCCTCACCATGAAAAAAAGAACAGCCCTTACTCACTCTACAGCAGATTGGGATGAACAGTAAATGTTTCCTGAAAGAACGTGAAGAGAAGGTTCAAGAAGAGCATGAAGAAATATTGAATACAAAACCTGCAAAACAGTAGGATGCATTTGTGAAGCCTACGCATGATCAAATAATGCAGCAGTATGGAGAACAGCCTGCTAGTTATGTTTCAGGAATCACGTTTTCTGCATTTGTGGGCTGCCTTGTTCCTTGTTGAGTTGTTGCAAGGGGTCCCAGTTAATGACATGCAGCAACTCCAGTACCTTGCTGTGAATACAGGTTGTTTCAAGCTTTCGTTGGGGACAACCAATCTTAGGCAGCAGTTTCCCATTTTGGAAACTTCTCTGATGTCAGTACCACCCGGATATGGAACTTGGCTGCCTGTGTGAAGGCCAGTAGCCTCATTTGCTGTATAATGACAATCTGGCTTCTCACATTAATATATCTGAAGAGGATTAAAGCTGGTCTTCTAAGAACATGCCATTCACTGGTTGTGTAAATAAAACTGTAGAATGACAAAAATAAAATAAAAGAGACGGACTTGGATGCCCTCCAAGGTGGGGAGATAAACAGTGTGTCAGCAGTCAGGTGAAGGAAGAGGCAGGACCCAGTGCTTAACTAAAGACTCCACACCTTGCAGAAGGCCTGCGGGTCCCAAATGTCATGGACCATGTTGCCCAAACTCATCTTTGCCTGTCTGAGAGCCTGGCCTTCAGTGAAAAGTGCATGACATTTAATGGTGTTGCAGAAACACCACCTTGACTGGCTCACTGTGCAGGAAGAGTGGCACCGGGTAGCAGATAACAGGCAAGCAGATGAACCAACCTAGAATTTGTGCATCTCCTTGGCTTTGCTTTTCAACCTTCCTTAAAATTCCTCGGTGTGATACAGGAGCTTTGAAACCTGCCTTCCTCCTAAGCTGCATCACTTCCCACTCCAGCCTCAGGATCTACTCCTGGGCCGCACTCAGCTCATGAAAGCATCCATCCCTCCCAGGTGTGTGTCTGCTGCCCGGCCCACTCCAGGGCCTTTACCCACATCTGTTTAATCCTCTTTTATCCTCCCTCTCTCTGATCTGTGCCAGCTGGTCCCTCCCAGGGCTTCAGTTCTCTGTTAGAGGTGGCTGCCTCGGAAGGCTTCCTTGACTCCGGTGTGTCCCGCGACACCTGAGCTTGTGCCATCACAGGTCGTAAAATGGCCTGTTTCTGTCTTCCCTGCCACACTGCCAAGAGCAGGAGTGTGCCTGCTCTCGTCTTTTATTCCTACAAGTAATAGCACAGTGCCTAGTGCCCTGTGGGGGCATGAATAAATGATCTGGAAACCTCAATACTAAGGTCTCGTCAAAGTCATGGATAGTTTTTTAATGTGTGCCTTGTATCAGATCTTGGAAAATACAATATTTAAAAATTTAACTATGGGAGAAAAATGGAAGCTTATTATCTCTTGAACTGGGTGGGTCTCTGCAGTGCACTGTAATTCAACATCTGATTATGATTTTTTGATGCAATTTATTAATTGAAGTAGTCAGTTACAATGTGTCAATTTCTAGTGCATAGCATGATGTTTCAGTCATATATACATACATATATTCATTTTCATGATAGGTTATTACAAGATATTGAATATTTATATCTATTACTGTTTTTGAATTGTCCTCACACTTTTTTTTTAAATTGAGGTACTGGGGATTGAACCCAGGACCTTGTGCATGCTGAGCACACACTCTGCCAGTGAGCTATACCCACCCCCTCATGCTTTTGATAGCTTACTTCAGTTATATTATGGTGTTGGTTTTCTTGACCTCTCCTTTGTCTGGCAGAATGACTTCTTTTGATGCCGGTGTTGGTGGTAGGGATTTGCTCAAATTCCTCGCATTCTTATGGATGACATTAAGAAACTAAACTCATTTTTAACTTACAGGATCAGTCCAGTGGTAAAATTCAGCTGACTGGAAAACATTATTTTGGCTTTGGGAAACAGGTATCAGAGAGAAATTTGAGTGTCATTTCCACCTGGGACTGTATAGTCTTTCCTGCCGAGGGGCTTTTTAAGTGGCTAAGCAGTGCCTCCTCCCTCATCGGGGTCCTAGTACTCAACGTACCAGATGAGGATGCCTGAATGTTGATACTTTTGCAAATAGAGTTTGTAATTTTAGACAAACATTTAAAATAATAATTTAAAATAGCAGTAATGATATTGATCAGTTAGGGAAAGGGAAAAATGTGTTTGATGGTTTCCTCAGACAGTTTGTTCTAAATATTAGTTGAAAAGTTTATACTGAGATTTCTCATTTGAGATCCTCAGAATGTACATAAATTTCTCCTTGTGATATTTTGTATAAATGGAGTAAACTGTCAGAACCCATATTTAACCCACTGTTTAATCTTAGTATCAGAGTATTTAAATGAATGATGCTAACAGATTTGGAAGTTCATTGGAAATAGTTTTAGCAAGTATACTGCTTGTTTCCTGACAGGGAAATTCACATTGCTTTTACTCACCTATTATAAACAATTTTGGCTTCACAAAAGAAAAATATCACACTATTCTACTCTATAAAGTGTATCAACTTTGTGCATTAGTATTCTTAACTTGAGTTTTAATACCATGTATTTTATTCTGTAATTTAATTTTTAAATATAAATCATTTTGACTTCTGCATAAAGAGCAACAGGAAAAAATTTCCCATTTTGTTTTTGGGCAGTGCTCCAACTTCTAAAGTTATTGAAGTGCTGCAGAATGTAAATTCATCTAGTCGGACTAATAAGTTCATAAAATTGTGTCACACTTCATTATAATCACTTTACCAAAGTAGAAAAGCCTTTTGGTTTATAAATTCCAGCTGTTTTTAATCTTTTAGTTTGATTTGGGTCTTAACATTTGTGGACATAAGTGCTGCTGAGAATTTTAATTATGATATTTTTAGGGTGAGGAGACCGTAAAAGAAATTGAAATGTTATTCAAATTCTAGGGCTACCCAAATGAGGTAAATGTGGGGAACACCTCCAAGTTTACTTTTAGTTTCTATTTTGGATTTCTAATTTAAATGTACACTCTGAGTCTCAAAATTGTTGTTTTTGGCAATATTTCTTAAACGATTAAATTATCCAATTGGAAAGTGAAAGTATCCTCCCTAGAATTGGAATGTTGTTTTCAAAATTTCACCACTGGGTGATTGTCCTAATTCTCATTTGATAAACTATAATCTATTTTACTATATTCAATACTGTTCATTGAATTTCATATTTCAGTGGTATTTGATATCTATATTATACATACAAAGATAAGGATGTTAAAGGTACAAATGTAAAATATCAGAGTCAAGGGATGGGATTTAAAAAGAGACCCTTTTAGCTTCTCCCTGCTGACGGCTAAAGTGTCCCAAAGGCAAAAGCTTGAGACTAACTATTGGAGACTTCATTACAGCCCACAAAGAATTGAGAACTGTAGCAAAATTCCATTAATTTTCAGTGATTTTACAGTGAGTTGCTTATAACGAGGGTGAGCATGTGTCCCAGTTTGCCTGGGATAGTTTGGGGTGAAGCCTGTTGTCTTGGTGGCATTTTTTATAGCTTCTCCTTTCACACTCAAAAGTGTTTCAATAATAATCCTTAAAAAAAAAAAAATCCAGCAACACAAACAAATGATGTGAGGAAACCTGTAGCATGTTCTATAGCAAAGCAGCATTAATAGAATAAGGTTACATTTTAAATTTTAATAATGAATTTTTCCCACTAGTATGTATAGTATTGCTTTGACATTTTATTATTTTTTTTAACGTGTCAGGCTAGTAAATGATATGACTACTCTACATATGATGCATTATAATTGTGACCACAAGTGTCTAGCTATGTACCACACTTCCCCAAAATTGTTTGACTTTTTTAAATGCTCAGAACTTAATAAAATATGAGTATTATTCCTGATTGTTAAATCATCTTTACTATATTTATAGTATCTCTAAACCTTCAAATAACTTTTCTGTGATTTTATTTTTAAGGCATACCCATTGCTAGTTCTGTATATTAATGGTACACATCCAAAGTGAATTATTCTAATATTAAGTTACCATTTCACCTCTATGAAAAGCCTGTAAGATTTCATTAGCTGCATCAACCATTCCTTTTCAGCTGAGACTGGAGATTTGAAAAGCAGAGCGCAAATGCTGATTCCTAGAGCAGACAGGAACACAGAAATATTTATACAGAAATGCATATTGAGGGGTAAGGATATAGCTCAAGTGGTAGAGTGCATGCTTATTTAGCATGCGTGAGGTCCTGGTTCAATCCCCAATACCTTATCTAAAAATAAGTAAATAACTAAACCTAATGACTACCCCCCCCCCAAAAAAAGAAATGCATATTGGAAGCCACTGTTAGCTGGGTGGTAATTTACCTCAGCCTCTACGGTCTGGGCAGGGACGATGGTGGGGCAGTGCGCAACTGGTCTACCTCATAGTACAGTCCTATTCAGGCCTCCTGTAGTGTATTCAATTTTTCCCATTTCCTGAAGAGAGGGAATGATAAATTATATTCTGCTCTTCCCAAGGTGACCTGAGGTGGGGTGGGGGTGGGGGTGGAACCCTCCCCAGAGCTGCCCTAGTCTAGTCTTAGAAACACAGAAGAGTCGATTCAGGTCTCGTGTTTGCCCACCACTGCTGGTTGTGGCCGTCTGCCAACTGAGAGGTTATATGCAAAAGGGGAAGAACGTGTATTTCGTCCTCATAACTTGGCAAGGAGGAAATATGTTGGTAAAAATGGAGGAAAAAGGATAGTGTTAGTCTCAAAATCCAGTTGCTGATAGATACTGCTTTTTTGGGACTACTAGTATTTCAAGAAGAGAAAAAAAAGCATGATTCTAAAACATAGCTAAGCTCCTACACTAACCATCGTTTAAGGAGAACTTTGTTTCACGACAACAACAACAACAAAATACTCCCCAAGTCCCCCCCAAAAAAAGTTCTCCTGGTTTAAAATTAAATCATTGTTCTGGTGGTCGTGCAACTGTACAAACTAAAAATCAATGAATGTGCACTTTCAGTGGGTGAATTGTGTGGATATAAATTATACCTCAGTGAAGCAGTTGAAAGTAAAAAAAAAAAAAAAATTTCAGGGTGGTTTTGTTGTTATCTTTAAAAAAATCCACTGAACCATTCTGTTTTTAGCTCTTTATATTTTTAAATAAATATTTTTTAAACTTTATTATGGAAAATTTTTTAAATATACAATGGTAGATAAAATTGTATAATGAACTCTCAGATATCCATCACCCGGGTTCAACAACTACCAGTTTATTTCATTTTCTGCCTCCCTGGGTTACTTTAAAGCATGTCCTGGCATCTGTGACTCCTTCAATTTGTATCTTTAAGCTATAGGACTCTTCTTAAAATAAAACTAAAATTTAATTGTCACTTAAAATGCTAAGTATAATTACCACTCAAAGAATAATCATTGAAAACTTCCTAAGTAACATACAGTAAAGGTCTTTTTATAATTGTTCAAGTCAGGAATCAAGCCAGCTCCACAAATTTTAATGTCCTAAATAGCTTATAACCAAGATCTTAGAGGCGAGGGAGTTACAATGTTGAAAGTGATTTATTGACCATACCAAAGGTCTTTTTGTAAATATTTTCATCATATCATAAAACAGCAGATGTAGTTTTGTCCACATATCCTGTGAAAATATTTTCATGTAAAGTAGATCTGTCCAGTTTGTTTTAAAAGTCTTTGATTATTATATCACCTTCCTAAAATCTGACTCAGGGAAACTGTACATATTGGTTCAATGTATTAAGTAGGCAAAATGTTTTGAGACTCTTGACTGTACATGACAGAAACCAAACGTGTGTGGGAGGCTGCTTTGGGGGGGATTGCTTGTGGGTGATGGCCAACCAACCTCATAATTGTTTAGTAAATGTAGGCTATTTATTTCAAGTGATTTATAAGTAGATTATTTTATCCTCACAGTGGTTAAGCATTTATTGATAATTGCTTATTTTTTGTTTTGGGGGGCAAAAGAGCTGAATTCACAAAGTTTTAATGAGTTGTTCAAAATCGTTACTAGTTGTTTATTTGGACCTAGAATCTAGGTCTTTACGTGCAGTAGGAAACTATGTCTCTTAGAACATAGTACTTCCAGTCATCGCTTTAGAGCACTGTGCTTCTCACCGAATACAACTTAGGTGATTAATATGTCTAGGAATTAGAATACTCACCAAGAGGTGAAAATTACCTTGACAAATAGGTTCTAAGATCTTTACTCAGATGGCACTAAAAATAAAAATCTGTCTCAAGTCTTAGGCTGTATGACCACAACCATCCCCACTTGTGAATTTCACGTCTTAGAATTTACTTCGCGTTTCTGTTGCAAGAGTTTATTTTCAGTAACTGATACTTAGATTTTGAAAATTTGCTGAGCACATCTTTCGCATTCTTTAGCTGTTGCTAAACTTTAATGTGATACGAGGAACCACATGGTCTGTTGAATTTAGGACTAATACTTAAAGCCTGATTATATTCTCCCATTTTTCCGGCACTCGAGCCTGTGCTTGCTTCTGATCCATCCTGCAGCACGGTTAGAACTGAGCATGCAAGCTGAAACGAAATGCAGGAAGAAGTTACTTAGCTGAGGCAAAGGTCTGGGTGTTCAGTAGGATATTCTATCATTTAGAACGCTTTTAGCTGGAATTAATTTTCAAAAATCCAACACAAACAGACTTCAATCATACAGAACATTACTGGCTCACATAATGACAAATTCAGAGGGAAGGCAGGTGTCAGGATTGGCAGATAGAGGAGAATAAAAATATCAGGCTCCGGGGTTGTTTCCTGTTCTCCCTTCTAAGTGCCTGTTTTACCCCCAGGAGCAACTGGAGCTGTGTGCTTTCTCTGTACAAGAGGAGAGAGAGAATTCTCATTTAAAAATAATAATAATAATAAATAAGTTTGCTTCATTTTACCAGAAGTCCTCTGCAAACTTTTGGCCTTAGAGTTACACGCTCACCAGTGAACAGTTGTTGACATCAGGCTTGATATTACCTGTGGGATTAAGAATTATCCCTCGGCTGAGGTTGGAGTTCGCTCCCTTGAATCAACTCTGTGGGAAGAGATGGGAAGGGGGGGTATTTAGAGATCTTTGGGACGAGAGAAGGGGGAAAATGGGTAGTATGCGGACTTCAATAATGACCATTACAAGGTCTCTTTAATTTCAAGCAGTATATGAAAAGATCAGCTTTCTTCTAACTTTAAGTCAGAATCTTGGGCCAGAGGTCACCCAGTAAATTGTACTTTGGTGTCTTTTCTCTTTGATATGGCAGGTCAGAGGACTGGGAGACCTGGGTGTCATAGGAGTGTCTGTGACCTGTCAGGGCGTGCATCTCTGAGCTGAGAATGTCAGTATTCTCTACCCAGATCTCATCCCTTCCTGCCAGGAAAGCCACAGCCCAGATAGCATTTGTTGCTTTGGAATCAGGGTCGTGGGACCCTTTCCAGTCCCAGAGTTGGCATGTCCACTGGTCTCTAACCTCACTTGCTTTGGTCTGCTTTCAGCAGAAGGCTAAGAGGTGGCTTCCCCTGCCTGTACCTTGTCTCTTTGTTCAGTGATCTTCTGCGTGGAGTCTGGACAAAACGTTTCCCCTGGTACCCAGGCCTTCCACTGGAATTGTTCATCCCGCCTCTGCCTCCCAGCTCTTTCATCCGTATCATGCCTGGGTTTGGACTGTGTCCTTGCCTTTCTCTCCTGCCAGCAGTCCGGCTGTGGCGGGAAGATTCTGTTTCTCTGAACGCTGTTATTATATAGGCTTGAATATGAGGTTTCCTAAACTGTATATTTACAGTTTGTATAGCTGACCCACTTTTTAAAAATAGGTATTTAAATCTCAGCAACTCTTCAGACTTTTTAAAGCCTTCTTCTGTTTTACTGTCTTTTCATGAAAAATTTTGGGGCTTTGCCACAATTTTGAGCTCTGCTCATCAAAAGATACCATTAAGAAAATGCAAAGGAAATACAGACTGAAGAAATTATTTACAACCTACATCTTGTACATCTGACAAAGGGCATGTTTATATAAGATGTGTATCGTCTTTATATATATATTTATATCTATGTACATAGGGGTGTATATATATTCTTTTTTAAAAAGACAGATCACCCAATTTTTAAAAAGGAAATACTAATTGCAGCTTTCCTTGTTATTGCAAAATATTGGAAATAACCTAAATGGCCATACATAGGAGAATGGTTAAATCAGCCCTGGTACATCCACACAGTGGAGTGCTACAGAGCTTTGTGAAAGAATGAGAAAAAGCCAGAACTGATACGGACTTTTAGTTGAGTGGAAAAAGCAGAGTGCAAAAGTGCATCTATGTAATGCTACTGGTCATCTGAGAAAGATGAAAATATAAAGTTTAATATTCATATATCTGCATATTTGCGCATATTTGCACCGGTAGGATTAACCAGAAACTAAAGAGACTGGTTACAAATAAGGAATGAACCCTGTACTGTTGGACTGGAACAGGAAATAGCAGTATGAACTCATAATTTTTAATCCACATACATATAAGTAGATATAGATACATCTGTTTGTATATACATATATACACTTTCTTGTTCCTGAGAAGGCCCAGAAGCGGTGACACCAGTCGCAGTAAGGACACCCAGCATCCAGATCCTGATTTCTCATAAGTACCATTCTCCCACAAAACGGTCAGGATCTTTGGAGAAATGGTTGAATTTCCGGCTGGGGCAGGGAACATACAAGATGATCCTGGAACAACTCGTGGCACCAAAAAGTAATGGGGTCTTTAAAAAAAAAATGATGTAGGCAAGTCAGAAGTACACAACAGCCAATGTGCAGGAGCTCCCAGTGGCAAATCCTGGGACAACTTGAGCAACAAAATGACAAAAATGGGTTATAACCCAGAGTATAAATAAAGTATCCACAATCTATACACTGTAAATATGTAAGTGAGGGGAAATTAATGATTCTTCCTTACAGTACAATTCCATTAATAAATGTAGAAGAAATGAGAGCCACTGCTTGGCCAACACCGCAGTAATAATTGTTGCAAGTAAGAATGAGTAATGGATGCTAAATTAGTGGGTGAAAATATAAAAAGCAGGATACAGTTGTCCACCAGCGTCTGTAGAGGGTTGGCTCCAGGACGCCCTGCAGATATCAAAATCTGTGGATGCTCAAGTCCTTGATGTAAAATGTATGTCCCTTACTGTACATGTATTTGCGTATACATACACACATCCTCCCGTAGGCTTTAAATCATCTCTTGATGACTTATAATACCTAACATGATATAAATAGTTGTAAATACAACATAAATGCTATATTAATGGTTGCCAGCATGCAGCAAATTCAAGTTTTGCATTTTGGAACTTTCTGAAATTTTTATCCTCCAAATATTTTTGATCCATGGTTGGTTGAATCTGCAGATGCAGAAACCTGCGGGTATGGAGGGCTGACTGTATTTGCCTTGTCTCAAAATATCTCCCTCTAAAATATTTATTAATAACAGAGAAAAATAATGACACTATAGTGGAGGAACCTGGCAGACACTACTTGAACCAAGTAATCAAAGTTAATACCCCCAGTAAGGAGAAATGGCAACATCACATACATCTGATATGGTGCACTGAAAAGGGAACAGTATCACCTTTGTGATATTTTTGCCAAAAATACATAGCTGAATTTAAGCATGAGGGAATAACAGACAATTCAAGCTAAGAAGCATTCTACAAAATAACTAACCAATACTCTTTGATAGTACTGTGGTCATGAACAACAAAAACTGAGTGTCCCAAATTGGAGGAGAGAAACTAAGTAAACACAACAGCTAAATGCGGTGTGGAATCCTAGACTGGATCCTGAACCAGGAAAGTACATTAGTGGGACAGTTGATGATAGGAGAATATTGTCTGTGTCCTAGTTAATAGTACCGTAGCATAACTCAGTGATAAGTCTACTGTGATTAGGCAGGATGTCAACATTTGGAGAAGCTGACTGATGGGTGTATAGGAACTCTTTGGACTTTTTTTCAACTTTTTTGTAAGCCTGAAATTACTTCAAAGTTAAAAAAGTATTAGCAGAAAGACTTGAGCACACGCTCCACCAGTGATGCTTGACCTGTAAGCACAAAGATGTTAACATCGTTAGCAGCCAGAGAAATACAAGTTGCACATTAAAACCTCAATGAGTCACTATTTCACACCTACAACATTTGGTGATAAAGATGGACATTACCAAATATCAGCCAGGGCATATATTAGCTGGATCTCTCAAATTTGCTGGGGGAAGTATACAATAGTACAACCATTTTAGAAAACAGTTTTTTAGTTTCCTAAAAAGTTTATGTGTACCCTATGCCCTACCTAATATATGCCATATTTATCAAGTACAATGAAAACAATACACACAAATATATCTATGTAAATATTCATAGCATCTTTATTCACAATATGATAGACTATGTATATTCATGTAAGAGAATACTACTCAGCAGTGAAAAAGAATGAACTAGAGGCACACATAACAACTTGGGTGAATCTTAAAAACGTATGTTAAGAAGTCAGACACAGAAGAAGGCTTACTGTGCAGTTCCATTTGTATGAAGTTCAAAAGAAGGCAAAAACCAAACTATGGCATTTGAAATCTAAACAGTGATGGTCTAGTGGTAGGTGGGGATTGTCTGGAAGAGGCCCCAGGGGAACTTTCTGGGATAATGAAAAGATTCTGTATCTTGATTTGGTGGGGATATATATTTATCCAAATTGATTGGATTATGCAGTGAATTTTATCTTGATTAAACTCAAGACCCAGAATGGAGCAGAATACCTGGTATTGAATAAGCTCTTAGTAAAATTTGGAAGGAATGATCACTTAAGCAAGAATAGCATGTATAAAACTGGAACTTTAACTTAGTATTCATGTATGTAAAGCTTTCAGTAACTATTCTGTGGTAGATGCCTTAGGAAATTTTACTATGTGTTAGTTTTGATTAAACATATCTTAGGAAAGCATAGGCATTTTATCTTAATTTTATTTATCTTATATTATGGATTGCAGACATCTGAAAATACCTACTCTTACTTCAGTCAACTTCTGTACAAAGCTGGGATGTTGATTAGTAAGTCATAAACATCCATTTTGAAAAAGGTAAAAATGACCCAACTAATAGTACAGAATGTCAGATGTTTGAGTTCAGCTGAACTTAGAGTATAAAAATATTAGAATTATAATCTTCCAGATGAGTCTTCTGTTAAATGTTTCGCATTCACTTCATTTCCCCAAGAGATTGGTTTTTGTTAATAAAAAAGGTTTTTCATGTTATTTTCTAGTGACATCTTTCTGGAACTGAGTAAATCTGTTAGCAGCATAGAAGTGATATTGAAGTTCTCTTTTCAAAAGAGCTCTAATTATTGCCAAATTAGTCAAGTTTTAATATTCACAAATGATATATAATTCATTAGGAGCTGATGGGAATGAATATTTTCTAAATGAATATTTGTGTCAGTTTCAGCAGAGAAAAAAATTAAATTCCTACAGAATTCATAAAATGATTATGTATAAACTTTTGCAAACAAAGTTCTGGAGATGACGGAATTTATATTTTTATATCTGTTTTTGGAGGCATGGTTTGATGTAGTTTCATAATGAATTACATTTGCAAACATTGACTCATATTTTCTAATGTGTAGACAAACTTTTCTAGAAACTCACACAGCATTTTACAGACTGTTGTGTTGCTGATCGTTCAGCAGGACGTTTCTGTCTGTTGTCAAGCCTCCACGTGTTTCCTGTCGTCCACCAGAACCCTATGAATTTGGAGACAGGGTTCTCTAGAGTCTTGTGTCAGCTCGGGTAGGGGGTCAAGAAGATAAGATGCCAGTTAGAAGGGGAGGCCTTCAGGAGAAAGAAGAATAATCAATTTATCAACAATATACTGTATATCTTCATAGCTTCCAGTCTGCCCAATGAAGATTCAAGGTTCCAATTTTATACGTGACATCCTTGCTTAAGTTATAATTCCTTAATATTTAATTTCTAGTAATATGTTCCTCTTTGTTCATCAGTTTTGCCTTGATTCAGCAGAAAGAGGAAAGGCTTGATTAAAATGGAAATGAGATGCCGGAATCTCAACTCTAGGAGGTTTTTTTTTTTTTTCTCAAGGTAACTTTCCCCAAATAAGAGGGAAAATAAACAAATTTCTTTCCCTTATTCAGGCCCTATCACACGTGCTATCTCTTTTACTCTTCATAACAATCCTGTTAAATATATTGTTATTTGCATCTTTAAGTGAGGACATTGAAGTCATTACTTCCAGAAGCTTCATAGTTTTAAAATATATGGCAGAGCTGGGATTCTAACCCAGTTTGTTCACCTCCAGAGCCCAAATAGTTTCCCACATGCCACATTACCTCTCGAAGTTTAGAATATGTGGAAATCCATAAGGTGTGAAAGAATTGAAAATGCTCTCCAGCTATGAAATATAAATACAGGGCTCACATTAGAGTTGAGAGAGAGCCTCGGTCACCGTGGTGTGCATAACCCACAATGTAATGCCACCTCGCTGTTTCTAATGGAAACACTTGGCCAGTTTACATGACCAGCGTTTATTCGTTGCTTGCTCTCTGCTTTTACTGTGTGTTAGGATTGAAGAGGAGAAACAGATAAAATTCATTGTGCTTTCAATGTCAGATCATAAAATAGAATGGTACATTTTATTTTTTGATTAATAAGTATATGTGTATATAGGTAGTCTTTTATAAAATCTTGAAAGTGAAATACATTTTGTCCCTTAATCATAAAATTCTTGACTATACAGCTCATTAAATTTATTGTAAAATCACCTGCTTCTTCCTGAGAGTAGGCATTCCCATGTTGTCTATGCTAGTGGTTCTGACTCTCTGGTCCTTTCCCTTTTTCACTTAATCCCTTTGGTAAATTCAGGCAGCATATGTTTGTAAATGTCTCCAAAGTCAACATTGCCCTCTCTGCAGCTTCAGTCCTCTGTCATGTTCCTTAGGTTCATTTGCCTACAGAATCTTTCTATGCCTGTATTGTGCTGATGCTTAAGATAGAGGATGAAATGTGAACTTCTGAGCCTTCCTGCAAACTTGGCGATTCTTTCCAAATTCCACATTACTGTGAATGATACCACCATTATTATTTCAGACACTAAGGTTTATAACCTTGAAGTCATTTGGATTCAGCTCTTGCCTTTGTTCTTTATGTAAAATCAGTCTCCAAGTCTTAATTTACTCTTCCTTCAAAATGGCTCTGCTCTCCCTCCTCCATTTATTCAGGTATTTTTTTCTCCATCACTTGGCAGACTCCTCCCTGTCCCTAATCTTAGCCTACTACCGCTCAGCTGGTATTTTTCCAATGCTTATTTCTCCGTGCCTTCTTTTAATAAGAGCTCATCATAGCTCAGTAACAGTCTGACTTTGCTCCTAAATCAGATTCTACCTTCATCAACGACCAAATATTTATTGAAAGCCTGCCAGGCACAGTGGGGAGCACACAGATTTGTATAATACACAGGCCATGTGCTCCAGCCGCTTTATGGTCTAGTTGGAGATTAAAACATATGTGTGAAAACAACACTAACAATGCATGATGGTGCCTAATGAGGACCAAATGAGGGCTTCCTTATGGGTCTTAAGCTGAGTCTTGGAGAAGAATAAGAGTTAGAGAAGCAGGGAAGGAGGAATGCATTTGAAACTGGGAGGGAGAATGAATGGAAATTTGAAGGCGGCATGAGGACTGTTTGGAGCTGCATGCCCAGCTCTGTAACACTGCTGCAGGGGAGGGGTTGTCTGCGCAGGGCCGGCTGGATGATCAGGTTGGACAGTGGGGCTGGAACCGGAATACCTTTGACTTCTCTAGCATTTCGGTTTTTAGCCCTTTTTAATCTTCTTTCTGATGTCTTTCTAGAGAATTCCGGTTCACGTTTTTTGTTCCCTTCCACCCAAATGTGCATGTTAACTTTACCATACGTTTTTACCCCGATGCCTTTTTCCTTCCTTTTACCCACTTTCTTTTCCGTCCCCTCCCAAACATTTATGTACAGTTGGCCCCTTTTATATAAGCACCTTGAGCATCTGTGGATTTTGGTATCCACAGAAGGTTGTGGAACCAATCCCCTGAGGGTGCCGGAGCATGACCCTGTATAGATCTCGACACTTCCAGTCTCTTCTGTGAATTCCCCAGGGCATAAAATGTTACCTGAAACATCTTTGTATCCCTATAGCATCTAAAAAGCTGGCACATGATCCATAAGCACTTATTTTATTGAACTGTGGCAAAACAAATGCCAGAGCGTCTACCTTCTCTGCTCCTTCCTTATAAGCGTTTCAGATGGCGAGCTACAGTGTTAATCTGAATTCCATATGGATCTCAATCAGACAGAACATATAACCTACATTTTTAAATTGTTTGGCTTTTATTATTTTCTTAATTTCCTAAATGCTACCATTTGTAATGGAAATGAAGTACACTGAAAATTTTTATTCATCCAATGGTTCATAAATCAGTGTCTCCACTACTGGGTACACTGCCTCTCTTTCAACTATCATCTTTAAATTTTTTTAAGAATTATTGTTCCTTCTACCAGAGAGCAGACTTGTTGTTGAAGGTAATAGGAATTTGTCCCATTGCTTCTTTGTAGCATTGGATAACCAGAGTGAATTTCCTTCAGGCAAACACTGTTGGCTAAAGCGGGCTTTGGGCTCATGTACTAAATCAGAAGGCTTTTGTGTATGTAGCACCTGACGCCCTCCTAAAAAGTAGGAATCTACTGGGAATTTTAACTGTTCTTGCTCTCCTCATTCCCCATAACTGCAAATAACAAAAAATCTGTCATTTTAGGTGGTGGTTTATGCCTCTTTTTAAGATGTGTTCTAATACGAATGATGTTTCATTTAATTTCAAGACAATATAAAGATGGTGTTCCACAGATCAGACACACAAAAGTCCTGTTTGGCATCAGTGAGCTTTCTTTTGTATCAATAACAACCATAATAATAGCTAATGCTTACTGATTATTGATTGCTTATTGAGGAGTGATTGCATAATCAAGTAAGCTTAGTGAGTGCCAGAGAGGGTTCTAGCTCTTCATATATGATACCAAGTCATTTAATCCACACTCATAAATATCCACATACACACATACAAATCTGTAAGTTAGGTTACTATAATTGTTCCATATTAGAGTTTAAGATTATAGTACTATTTCTAAGCTGGCTTTACAGTGTAATAAGGATATGCTTTACCTCTGATTTAAATCTGTAGTTACTGGAGGTTTGGGGTTTTTTCTAGTCTCAATAAATAGGAAAAAAGATAAAGAAATTTTCATCGATTTGTTTTGAAGGCGCTTATCCAATTTCCTCTTCTAATTGTTATCATCCATTTCCTTTTTCATTTGTACTAGTTCATGACATACAGTGACCACCAGTTTAACAGGTAGTCCCCTTCAAACTCCAGAAAGTCTGAGAATAAATTGCGGTGACTGAGAAAGACTTACTCTATGAGTTGTACGTCTTCGTCATGACTTTATAGCACTGCTACAGTG
The DNA here is from genome assembly GCF_009834535.1 of Camelus ferus. Taxonomy (NCBI): domain Eukaryota; kingdom Metazoa; phylum Chordata; class Mammalia; order Artiodactyla; family Camelidae; genus Camelus; species Camelus ferus. Next base: position 105,174,270 of record NC_045697.1, on the reverse strand, counting down.
TTTGGAAATCTTGTTTGAGGTTTAGCAGATGTATTCCAAAAAAGTATTATTGGTAGGTTCACATCATAGTAAAGGCTTACGGTGTACCATTCACGCTCCTTAGCCACTATCTTCTGCCAGCATTGTCCCAAGAGATGGATGAGACCAACATGACATTCACAGGTTTCAACAGTAATTGCATCAGAAATTTGGTCTCACCTCCAGCTAATTCTTTGTACTTTCTGTATTTTCTTGTTTGCCAGCTTCTTTATTCCACTGCTCAGTATGTGATGGTAAAGCCTCTCAGAGCCTTCAAAAATGTTTGCTGATATAAAGAAGCAGATGTTAAAAACCTGGGATTAATCAGAGTCCATTCTGTGTATTTTTCACATCGACACAGTGCTGTCTCCCTACGCCCCCACATCCCGTCCACCCTAGTCCAGGTGAGGAGCAGAGATCCTTGCCACCAACTGCTGCCCAGGACAGCACTCGGCATCTCCAGATTTGTGCCGCTTTCTTGTCTGTTGCACCTGTAGCTGGGTTCTGTGAGGAAGTTTTCCTTTGACTATGAATTTTGTCTGCTTTGACCTTGGCATATGAAAATGCCTTCTGGTAGCCTCTAGAATCACAAGTCACTCCAATATTTCCTTAACATACGGTTTCCCTACTTCAGTGGTTCTAAAGGCTTTTAGTCGCAGGATTCCTTGACGTGCTTAAAAATGTTGAAGACCCCAAAGAGCTTTTGTCTGTTTAAGTTATAACTGTCTGTATTTTTCACATTAGAAATGAAAACAGACTTTTAAAAATATTTCTTAATTCCTTCCAGAACAATAATAAAAACCCATTACACATGAACAATTACATATTTTTATGAAAAATAACTTTTCTGAAAAAAGTAGTGAGAAGAATAGCATTGATTTTTATTTTTGCAAATCTTTATTTTCTGGTTTAATGGAAGACAGCTGGATTCTCACGTTGTATTTGTTGGTAGTATATGAAGATGGTGTGGCTTCACCCAGACATATAGTTGAAAAAAAGTGTATTTAAGAGCCTTTTCAGATAATTGTAGGTACTTCTAGTCTCTGCAAAACTTCATTGTATACTCATAAAAGAATGAGAATGAAAATGGCAAATAATGTCTTGGTTCTGTATTTCATAATTATGCTTAGAACCCAATAATAAGATGGCAAACAACTCTTTTAAAAAATGAACAAATTTTTGAACATACACCAAAGAAGATAATATGAATGGCTCACAATTCCATGGAGGGATAGATGTTCAACATCGTAATCATTAAGGAAAAGTAAATTTAAGTCGTAGTGAAATTTCACCTCAAGCCCACTAGAATGGCTATAATTAGAGATACAAAATAAAACAAATAATAATAAGTGTTAGTGACGATGTGAAAAAACTAGAACCCTTATATGTTGGTAGTGGAAACATAAAATGATGTAGCCAGTTTGAAAAGCAGTTTGTCAGTTTCTTTAAAAAAGTGAATGAGATTCCACTCTTAGACCCAAGAAAAATGAAAACATATGCCCCCACAAAGATTTATATACCAATGTTCGTGTGAGCATCATTCAGTATAGCAACAGTGTGGAAGCCATCCAGCGTTGATCAGTTGGTGAAAGATTCCACAATGCGGTGTATCCACATTATGGAAGACTCTTCCGCTACAGAGAGGAATGAGGTGGTGTTTCAGTCTGCAGCACAGATGAACCTCAAAAGCGTTGCGTTAAGTGAAAAACGCCAACAGCAAAATACTATTTATTATATGATTTCATTGTACTAGCCTTAGAAAGGCAGTTCTAAAGAGAAAACAAATCAGTGATGGTTGGGGTAGAAGAGATGAGAAATGACTGCAGGGGAGCATCAGCGACCTTTTTGAGGTAATGGGGAGGTTCTAAAACTGGATTGTGGTGATAGTTGCTCAAGTCTATAAATGAACTAATAACTGTGGAATTGTACACTTAAAATGGGTGAGAAAACACCTATTTCTATACTTTTTTGAAAAGGGGTACTTGGAAAAATAAGAGAAGGGTAATACACCGAAATGTTACCTAAAACAAAACAATAAAACCACATAGGCTAATGTGAACTCTTGTTACCTGTGAGGGAATATGTAATTATATCCTGTAGCCTTTTAAATTCCTTAGAACAGTAGCATTTCCTATGATTGTGCAAAGTCGTGTGTTTGTATAATAGACCATTCAACTATAACATGTTTTTTGTTTGAAGATTCTCTTTGGATCACATTCTCAATGCACTACTTTGTTTTTGCCTCTGCGTATACATTTATATAAATATACATATATGTAAATATACACATATAGATAAACATTTGTATATATCCAATGGTTCCTATGCATTCTTACCAATAAAATCTTATTTCCATTTTTTTCTTCCATTACTGTAACACCTATTGATTGTAACTACAATATTTACCCCTGTTTTTGTGCTTAAGCGTATAGCAAATTCACAGCCTTAACACACTCCAGACACGGGGCTCCTAGTGTCTTAAGAAGTTAAGATCAAATGTTGGTAACTTTCTCTGTTGTACCACTCTGCTGAAGTTACATGGTACCCTTTAGAAAATTAAAACAAGACAACAAGACAATTTATCTGATTGAGTAAACCTCCCAGCAAGTAAAGACATGGAGCTGCAGTAGATTTGCCCTGGTTTTAAGAGGTTTTCCTGGTCTTTATGGTCAAAGGTGCCACCATTGAGGTTTCTTGCTGGTGAAAATGGATGTTCATGACAAGGGCCACTGTCCATTACACACGGTTCTGTCTGCCCCTCTCGGTATATATATAGTTCTCCACATCGGTCTTCTCCGTTTATAGCTCTAAGCTTCTTGGGTACTTGATAAGCAACAAGCCCTCAACCCCAATGAGACGGTGAAAAACTTTATACTCCTCTGGGTCCCAGGGCCCTGAATCCATATTTGGTGTCAGATCCTTGTAAGTAGACATAAGGAAGGAACAGTGGCCAGCGTCTCAGCACAGATCATCAAAAAGAAAAGATGGAAGGAGCCCGAAAGTCCACGGGAAGGGGAAAATCACAGTAGGAGAGTGAATCAGCCCCAGGAAGGCTTCAGTAGGAACAGGCACGCCGTGAGCAATGATTGCTGGCACAAATGGCCTGTGACCAGGGGAGGTTTAGGAAGACATGACTGGTGCTGCCCCCAGGTTGAAAAATCTCTGATTGTAATGTACCAGGTTGGACTCGGTGGGCCATGAGAGATTTTTCCTGTGCCTGTCAATAAGTTTATGTACTTTTGTTCAAAGGTAGAAGCGTATTCCCTGGACAGATTGCTTTCTTGTATGGTTTCCCTTGAGTTAAACCTAGCAAGGGAGATCATAAGAGATTCATACGGTAACTTTTTTCTGAGCCAGAGTCTTAAATACTTTCCAGAGCCAAAAAGGGGAATTCTGACCCCTGGAAACCCATTGCGGTCATGCAGATAAATGCTTTGCTCCTAATCATGTTTTATGTCTGCTTCTGTTTAAATGAATTGTTTTAACATTCTCACATGAGTTGCATTGCCTTTTCTAGCCATCTTATTACTTTTTGTTCTTAATACAGTGTAGGCATCCAATTTTAGTTCAACTCCAGCTCATCCTCAGCTCTGTGGTGGTAGTTTTCAGCAAATATGGCTTTTTAAAAAATATATTTTTATTGAAGTGTAGTCAGTTTACAATGTTGTGTCAATTTCTGGTGTACAGCACAGTACTTCAGTCATATAGGAACATACATATGTTCGTTCTCATATTCGTCTTCACCATAGGTTTCTAAAAGATGTTGAATATGGTTCCCTGTGCTATATGGTATAAACTTGTTGTTTATCTATTTTGTATATAGTAGTTAGTATCTGCTAATCTTGAACTCCCAATTTATCCCTTCCTACCCCCTTTCCCCCCAGTAACCATAACTTTGTTTTCTATGTCTGTGAGTCTGTTTCTGTTTTATAAATAAGTTCGTTTGTCTTTTTTTTTTTTTTTTTTTTAGATTCCACATATGAGTGATATCATGTGAAATTTTTCTTTCTCTTTCTGGCTTGCTTCACTTAGAATGACATTCTCCAGGTTCATCTATGTTGCCACAAATGGCATTATTTTTCTTATTTTTATGGCTGAGTAGTGTTCCATTGTATACATATACTACAACTTCTTTATCAAGTCATTTGTCGATGGACATTTAGGTTGTTTCCATGTCTTGGCTATTGTAAATAGTCCTGCAATGAACTTTGGGGTGCTGGTGTCTTTTTGAATTAAGGTTCCCTCTGGATATATGCCCAGGAGTGGGATTGCTGGATCATATGGTAAGTGTATTTTTAGTCTTTTGAGGAATCTCCATACTGTTTTCCATAATGGCTGCACCAAACTACATTCCTTCTAGCAGTGTAGGAGGGTTCCCTTTTCTCCACACCCTCTCCAGCATTTATCATTTGTGGACTTTGGAATAGTGGCCATTCTGACTGGTGTGAGGTGATACCTCATTGTAGTTTTGATTTGCATTTCTCTGATAATTAGCGGTATTTTTTCATGTGCCTATTGGCTATTCGTATGTCTTCATTGGAGAATTGCTTGTTTAGGTCTTCTGCCCATTTTTGGATTGAGTTGTTTGTTTTTTTCTTATTAATTTGTATGAGCTGTTTATATATTCTGGAAATTAAGCCCTTGTCAGTCTCATCTTTTGCAAATATTTTCTGCCATTCTGTAGGTTGTGTTTTTGTTTTGCTTATGGTTTCCTTTGCTGTGCAAAAGTTTATAAGTTTAATTAGGTCCCATTTGTTTATTTTTGCTTTTATTTCTATGGTCTGGGTAGACTGCCCTAGGAGAACATTGCTGAGATTTATGTCAGATAATGTTTTGCCTATGTTTTCTTCTAAGGTTTGTAGTGTCTTGTCTTATGTTTAAGTCTTTAAGCCATTTTGAGTTGATTTTTGTGTATGGTGTAAAGGAGTGTTCTAACTTCACTGACTTACATGCTGCTGCCCAGTTTTCCCAGCATCATTTGCTAAAGAGACAGTCTTTATTTCATTGTATGTTCTTGCCTTCTTTGTCAAAGATGAATTGACCAAAAGTTTGTGGGTTCATTTCTGGACTCTCTGTTCTGTTCCACTGATCCATATGCCTGTCTTTGTACCAATACCATGCTGTTTTGATGACTGTAGCTCAATAGTATTGTCTGAAGTGTGGAAGGGTTATTCTTCCAGCTTCATTCTTTTTCTTAAGTAATGCTTTGGCAATTCTAGGTCTTTTGTGATTCCATTTAAATTTTAGGATTATCTGTTCTAATCCTGTGAAAAATGTCCTGGGTAATTTGATAGGAATCACATTAAATCTGTAGATTGCTTTGGGTACTATGGCCAATATTAATATTAATATTAATTCTTCCAATCCAAGAACATGGGGTATCTATTCATTTCTTTAAGTCATCTTTAATTTCCTTAGTGAATGTTTTGTAGTCCTGCTCGTATAAGTCTTTCACTTCCTTGGTCAGATTTATTCCTAAGTATTTTATTTTTTTGGATACAATTTTAAAAGGGATTGTTTCTTTACTTTGCTTTTCTGATATTTCATTGTTAGTGTAAAGAAATGCCACTGATATCTGTATGTTAATCTTGTATCCTGCTACCTTGCCAGATTCTCTTTATTAGTGCTAGTAGTTTTTGTTTGGAGCCTTTTGGGTTTTCTATATATAGCATCATGTCATCCATATATAATGACAATTTTACCTCTTCTCTTCCAATTTGGATCCCTTTTATTTCTTTTTCTTGTCTAATTGCTACGGCTAGGACTTCCATTACTATGTTGAATAGAAGTGAGAGCGGGCATCCTTGTCTTGTTCCAGATTTTAGCGGAAAGGCTTTCAGCTTTTCACCATTAAGTATTTTGCTGGCTGTGGGTTTGTCATAAACAGCTTTTATTATGTTGAGATATGTTCCCTCTATACCCACTTTGGTAAGATTTTTTAATCTTAAATGGATGTTGAATTTTGTCAAATGCTTTTTCTGTATCTGTTGAGATGATCATGTGATTTTTGTCCTTTCTGTTGTTGATGTGGTGTATCACATTGATTGTTTTGCATATGTTGAACCATCTTTGTGTCCCTGGGATAAATTGAACTTGATCATGGTGTATGATCTCTTTTATGTGTGGTTGGATTCTGTTTGCTAATATTTTGTTGAGGAGCAAATATAGCTTTGGTAATCAGACTCTGGCCACCATCTGGGACTTAGCTTCTTAAGGACCTGTTGTATAATTTGATGCCTTTAAAGAACTTGTCTGTGATTGTGAACACAAATTAAGTAACAGGTCCAAAGAGCAGGGTGATCTGCATTCAAGATATAAAGCTCTTTGTCAGAAAGGCCGTGTCTGATAATATTTGGTCCCTCAAAGCACAGGTCTAGGCATATACTAGTCCTCATTTTACTCCAGAAACACTAGTGGGAAACTTTTTTTTTTAAACATTGAAATGTCTGGGTCCCATGTCCAATGATTCTGAGTTAGTAAATTGAGGGGATCCAGGTATCTGTATTTTTGAAAACTCTTTGGTAAGATTGCCCAGCCGGGGTGGAGAACCACTTTTTGTATGTGTAGCCCTCAGCATGTCACATGGAGCCCACAACCAGTGTGTTTGGGTTGAAATCCTGTCCGTCTACACTTAGGTAAGTTACTTGACTGCTCCAAGCCTTGGTGTTCTTAGATATAAAATGGAAATAATAAGAATATTTCACAGAGTTGTCATCATAATTAAATGGTTTATGATAATTGACCAGGAAATGCTGTTTCCTCTTGTTTATTTCTCTATATCAGGGGCCAGATCTGGCCGACTGATGGGTTTTGTATGGTTTCCGAGCTAAGAATGGATGACGGGAACAATCGAAAGAAAAATAGTATTTTGTGATACATAAAAAAATACATAAAATTCACATCTTGGTGTCCATAAGTAAAGTTTTATTGAACACAGTCATGTTCATTCATTGACATATCTTCTCTGGTTGCTTTCACACTCTAGTGGCGTCGTGAGAGTTATAACAGAAGCTGTGTGTCCCACAAAGCCTACAACATTCTATAGTTTGGCCCCTTCACAAAAAAATTTGTCTACCCTGGCTCTAGACCTTTGCAGTGCTCAGAGCGAGGGGGTTAATCACACCCACTCTCATGAGAACAGGACAGAGAAAGAGGAAGCTCATTTGCCTTGATGTTCTTGTGCTTTTGATGCCCTGGGTTACTTTCCAGGGTGGGTGGAAGGAAGCACAAATTCAACAGCTATTTCAGTCCTGAGGTTACAAAGGCACATCTTCGGTCATGGGTGGCACTGCTGTGATTCGAGTTAATAAATCACCGCCGCCTTCTCTGTATTGTTTATCCACAGCATTTGCTACCTCACAAGCTCCGCTTCCGTTAGCTTGCCAAGCACAGCCACCACCCGCACGCAGCAGTTTCGGGGATAAACGCCTCAAGGGCCTTTAATAACATTTGCAGCTTAGTGAGCTGGAATGGTTTTCCAGAGAACCGAGAGTCGATTTGAATGTTTTTCCCGATGCTCTGTGAAACACCAGAGGCATGTAGCAATGAATCCCAAGGACATAAGGGGAACGAAATTCAGGGACAAGCCTCTGTTCTGGCTGCCCTGTTTTTCCCCCCTCATACCCTCAGCAGGGTTTATATTATCCATCCTAACACCAATTCCCAGGGTTGACTGTGAATTCTGAGGCATAAAAATAAAAATCCAAATACAGAAGGCCAGATTCCTGCCCAGCAGTGCCTCAGTGGAGAACTCGCTCCTCACCCCTGGCTCCCACCCCACACGTGGGTGTGCCTGTCCTTCCAAGGGTTTCTTTGAATCTGATTGAAATCGAGCCTGCCAAGGTGTTTTGTTTGGCCTGTACAATTTTGGGGGGGTGGGGTGGGAGGGAGAGGATTTTTTTAATGCATTGCTAGCATTTCAGAATTAGGAGATTTCCTTTAAAAATGTGGACAGCCAGCCTCTCTTGAAACAGTGGACAGTCAGGCATCACTGCCCCTGCATTCCGCGTGCCAGCAGTTGGCATGCCTTAAGTAGCAGCTGTAGCAGCTGCCCTGTCCTTGGGCCGGGGCCCGCAGCCTCCTGCTGCCTCACTCAAGTCATCCTCTTGTGGCCGAAGCCTCATCGCAGCTCACTGAGCTGCGCCTTTCCCAGATGTGGTTCAGGTAGCTTTTCAGTAGAGTCTTCTCTGATTCCTTAGCTATAGTTAGTTTTCATTTGTCACCCGACATGCTAAATAAAATAGTCATAAAGCCAAATGCATTCACTTTGATCTCGATTGTCATTTGGGAAATCTTTTTGTGTTACTCCATTTTTAAGGTTGAAAAAACAAATTGTAGACAGTGAGTACATAAGTATATTACTCTGTAGCTTTCTGTATTTGTTTTTAACTTCTCAAAAGGAGAGCAGGATCAAATGAGCCCAGACAATATGGCAGACTGAAGCCAGGAGAGCCTGGTTGGTTCAAGCCTTGACTTTATAATCTGTGTTAATAGCTAAGCTATTTGCAGACCTATTCTGTTATGCACTATACTTGGCACTTTAAATATGTGTTTTTTCCTGTCCTTTACAATAGCAAGATAGATCATGTATTTACAATTGTACAGTTAAAGAAACTGACCTGTAAGAAGTAAAGTAACTTGCTCCAAGTCACACAGCTAATGACTAGATGAATTTGATTTCAAACCTAGGTCTCTTCATTTAAATTCTAGCATCTCTCTGTTACCTCTGTGACTTTGAGTACGCCCTAGGCTGGAGTGAACTGTGTCTCTCCAGCTCTAAAATGAGATAATTTTCTAAAATAAATAAAAACTATTTTATCTATAAGAAGCAAAAGTTTTAGTTTAACAAATGGAGGTAGTACCTAGTATTCAAACATCAAGGAGAACCACTTGTACCATTTCCCCCTGCCTTTTTAGAGTTCATGAACAAGTTGGAAAGTATTCCACCAACAGTCACGGTGACTGTAGTTTCATGGCATATTCATTATACGGTTTTACTGGGTGAAACAGAATCAGATTACAAAGATCTCATTTGCAAAAGTTCTAAGAACCTTGCATGCCCTATTGAAGAAGATTTTATTTTAACTTTAATCAGAATTCAATTTAAATAATTTAGAGTGTTTTTAGGCAGAATGGCTGTGTGAAATGTAATGTCTTCTTTTCTTAAACTATTAGATTGTATTGACTTAAAGGTTGAATACATGCGGAAGACCGTATCCTTTGAAACTGCTGCATAATAATGCACAGCTTCCATTTCGTATGAGATAAATGTATTCAGTTCAGAATACTGTAAATATTAAAGTGGAAAACTGACTCTTTAGTAAGTTATCATGTTAACTTCAAACCTGCACAAGAATGCCATTCGTTTGGGGAGATTCATTTCTCACCTTTTGTTTGACATTCCTTGGACTTTAGAATCATGTCTGATGATTTCTGTTTTCCCTTGGGTTTGGCAATGTGATTGTCTTCACATAGTAATATTTTTTGGTATCTTTATTATACTGATTTTAAAATTAATCTCATGACTTTATTGACTTTCACTATATAGTTCTTTTACTGACCTGTTCCAAATCCTATGTAGAAAGCACTGTGTGCACTAAAGGACCATGCTGCGGCAGCTTTGACCCGACCTAGGCAGGTATGGTCTCATCTGAAAAGAAGCATCAGTGTCCTTCCTTCTCCCTTCTCAGTTTGCAGAAACTGCATGTCTCCTTTAAGGTCCAGACAAAAGATGGCCTCTTCATCAAGCCTCTCTTGTGACTACTTGCTGTCCCCCTTCCTTCTCTCATTCATTTCCTCCCCTCTGTGATCTCATCAGACTTTTTTTTCAGCTTCATTGAGGTATGGTTGACAAATGAAATTATAATCTATTTAAAGTGTACAACAGGATGATTTGATACACATGTACACTGTGAAAGATTTCCCACCACAGAGTTAACCAACACATACATCAGCTCACATCCTAACCTTTTTAAGTATTTTTTTCTTTACAGTGAGAACACTTAAGTTCTACTCAGCAAATTACATTTATATAGTACATATGGTATGTATAGTATACTATGTTTAATACATGCATGTGTCTGTATATATGTATGATATAGTATAACATTATCACCTATAATTGTCATGTTATATATTAGCTCCTTGGACCTTATTCATCTATAACTGAAAATGTGTACTCTTTTACCAGCTTCTTCCTATTCCTCCCACCTCCCAGCCCTGGGAAACTGTCATTCTACTCTGTTTCTATGAGTTTGACTTTTTTTTTTAACTCCACATGTAAGTGATACCATGCAGTATGTGTCTTTCTCTGACTTATTTCACTGAGCATAATGCCCTCTGGGTTCATCCATGTTGTTTCAAAGGGCAAGGTTTCCTTCTTTTTTAAGGCTGAATAATATTCCTCTGTGTGTGTGTGTGTGTGTGTGTGTGTGTGTGTGTGTGTGTGTGTGTGTGTATCTCATGTTTTCTTTAGCCATTCATCTGTCAGACCTTAGGATATTTCTGTACCTTGCCTGCTGAATAATCCTACAGTGAACGTAGGAGTTCAGATCATTCTTCAAGATAATGATCTCATTTCTTTTGGTTAAATACTGGGAAGTGGAATTGCTGGGTCATATGGTGGTTCTTCTCACTTCCAGATATTTCCTTTGCCCCCAGTGTATATTTGCCTTATTATATGATGACCCAATAACTCAAAACTCCTCTAGGGCAAGATTTTAAACATGAACTATTACTCTGCCAGACGCCCAGGCATTGCAAGGTTTGGGAGGAAACTGCAGTTCCCAGCACAGGATTGGTGCATCAGCTGACAAGATGAGGCGTTCCTGCCCCAGGTAAACAAGAAGATCGCACCCTGCTTCTGAGGGCAAGAGTATAACCCCGCCTGGAGCCATGTTCTAGGCGCCCTGGGGCTCTAGTGATACATGAGACACGCCCCCTACCTTGAAGATGTTACATACATTTACATATGAAGAAATGATGTACGAAAACCAGACCTTCACGTAGGAGAGGAAGCCACAGTTACCAGTGCGAAGTTGCCAGAGCACTAAGAACAACATGAAATGGGAGTACGTCTAATAGTGGATGGTATTCTTGCAAATCTCAGTTAAGATCATGCTGTGTTATGCGGCCCAACTCACCCGATGTTAGCTGGATCCCCGAGGTTCAAATAAAATGCAAGAGTGTGTCAGAGAGAGGAGATATATCTATCCAAGATCAGTGGAGGTTTCAGGAACAGTGGAGGGTTAGTCGGGCCCTTAGACACACATAGAGAGGATGTGAAAGTGTTCTGACCTAGTCTCTAGAAAAAGAGGAAGAACTGACTGATGATAAAGGCCGAAGCTTCCTCTACAGAAATACTGATACAAATTCCATTGTTTTATAATGGTTGATTCGTATTATGGATAATAAAACTAAGTCCCCCAGAAGACTGGACCAGTCCAGCTACATGTGCATGGCTGATATCTGGTGAATGCCATCCACCTTATTTTGACAGATGGAATTCAGAGCTGGGAAAAACGAGGCTATTTTTGGCCTACGAGCTGTATTTTGTTTATCACCATCCTGCCTCACTGAGGCACATTATCTCACGTAATTTGATCTAAGGTGTTAACCGTGGAATCCCTCTTGCTTTAATATTCTGGCAAAGCCACAGCTTAGCAAGTATAATAATCTCCAATTTTTCTTTGACTTAAAATATTACTTCTTTAAGTTAATGAACTTTTCCCTAATACTTTTAAGCAATTTTGTAATTGCAACATAAGATAAATACACTAAAATATATTATGTATATATAAATACATAAGCAAACAGCCTCCTCATAACTTCTCAGACTGCAGTGAGCAGGGGGAAAAAAATGAGGGGGAGTGAACCTTCCGTTTCTGTATTTTGTTTTTTCAATCTTGGAATATCTAATGAAAAATTTTAGTTTTTTTTTTTTAGAACATAGCTTCAAGCTTCAAGATTGCAGTGTGATCCCTTTTTAACTTTCAACACTGTTGCAGTTACTTAAAATAAATGTATGAATAGATATCTGTACACATACATATGCAATCTTATATTTCTTTGTTGTTACTGTGTTTTTGGTTTTGTTTTTTTTTTTATCTCCTGGAGTCCTTCTTAAATGTTATTTTCAAAAAAGTAATTTCCCTTATCTTTGACTGCCTTTTCTCATCAAAGGCCTTAGTGACTGCTCTTGAATTCTTTTAACTAATTTGCAATTCTGAGACTCGGGTGTGGGCTAAGGACAGTGATTACAGCTCCCTCTCCTGTCTTCAGCAGTTTATTCCTCCTCTGGCTTCTCTGGCTGCGCTGCGCATTTACACAGACAACAGGGGAAGGCTCCATTGCCCTATTTACTGCCTGTTCATCCTACTGGTGGCTTTGTAGCTCTGCCTCTGCTTTGGTCCCCTTTTCAGGACCAAAGAAGCAAAGAGAGAGAGAAGGACAGAGACAGTGGAGATCATCTAACCCCATCTCTACATTTTACAGGTAGGAGAAGGGATTTAGAAAGGCTGTAACTTGAGCAGGATGTTAGTGATTTACACACATTGCAGAGGAGCTTATATATGAAAACGTCTAACATATTAAAGTAGTAATGAGTTTGCTACTTGTGGATAGAAAAGGCTTAAAAACATCGCTGTGATTGCTTAGCACTTGCTTTCTCTCAGGGTTTCTTCCTTCTCACCGCGTGGCTCTGTACTTGAAACACATCTTAGGCCAGCTGGGAGTGAGGTGGAGAGTCGGAGGGGGAGGGTGTAGCAGGCCCCAGCCGTGGTCCAGGCGGATGGCTGGTGTGACGCCTCGGCGATCATGTCTCAGTGGGCAGGGCTGTAAAATGAGAATCCAGGTAGACAGTGGACATGTTGGAGTTTTACCCATGGTTTGTGGAGCTGAAACCATGTTGTAGAATGCAGGGATAATCGAGGAGGACTAGTAAGGGCACCCCAGCTATATCAGACTGGAGGCTATGACAGCAACTCGAGTTGGGGACCAAGACCAAGGCCGAGCCCTGCCTTAGACCCCAGTCCTTTCTCTCCGATTAGGAGGATGCACATGAACACTGATAAATGCAGAAGCAAATCACCTTGTTATAATGCACTGAACTTGAGCCCAGAGCCTGCTGGAGAGGATATTAGAAACCCAGAGTTAGTCAGTCGTCCCCACCAAAGCAGACCTCTGTGTGCCCACCTTCATTCTCTGTCGGCAAAAAGGGACCGTCTTCTAGAAGCTGACCCGCTGGACCCTCCTCCAAGGAAAAGAGGACGTGGAACAGAGGCCTTGCTGACTTGGGACTTGAGGCCCAGTAGGGAAGGTTAGGCCTGGGAAACTCCTGTCCAGTGAGAGAACATTGTGCATCAGGTGCAGTGCTGAGCAAACTCAGCAGGCCAGCATCATAGATTGAGGAGTAAGAGGAAGGAAGGGCTGGAATGTTCTAGAACTTCCAGCCTTAAACAGGATCAACCCAGGGCCTAAGCCTTGATAAGACCTGCAGGTCAGAGACCTGGCCAGGCAGGTGAGGGCTGGAACAGCTATCCCAGGCCTATTTAGATTCTCCTACTTGAGCTAGTGGTTTCCAGTTACATGGGCCACTGGAATGCACACATCTCTCTCATTGACAAGTGACTGCATTGATAGTTAGGCCGTCAACTTGTAATCTATATTTACAGTTAAATATATCATGCAGCCCTGCCTTTCTCATTCCCAGCCAACAGCTTGTCTTATTTTACAGAACAATTTCCCACAGTTCCTCTCCCCTTCACCCTCTCTCATCTGATGCTAATCTTCAACTCCAAGTGGTAAAATAACATTATACCGAGTTCTAGTATATATGCAGCTTTGTATCTTGTACCACTTCTTCTTTGTAAGCACAAGAATTTTGGTTCAAACATACTAAAATTGTAAGTCATTTCTATTGAAAATAATTGGATAAAGGGGGACTGGGCCAGTTTAGAACGTTTAAAAAGAAAATACCCTGCTGTGGTACGGTAAGAAGTAACTGCTAGGCTGCCCTTTTTATCTCAAGCATACACGTTATCTGTTTCTTTGGGACAATGATGGAACCTAGAGGCAGAAGTCGACAACTTTTCAGTTACAGAGTCGGAAAGGTGTGGAATATTTGCATGGAGGACCAGAAAGAAATAATTTAAGATGGCTTCAGATGTTCTCGCTTGGCTAATGAGTAGATGTTGAAGCAACTGAGAAAGGACGTTTGGGGCTACCGAGTAACAGAGATACTGATTAATTGGAAATTGTATCTCCTAATTGCTGTCTTTTAAGAGTCATCTGAATCCTGAGCTTAAGCAGTCCCTTTGCCCCTTCTCCAGGATATCTTCCACTGAGCTGCCAGAGTGAATTTTCTCAAACACAAACTGGCCCTGGACTGGCTTCCCAGTTGCCTAAAGATTCACGTCCAGCCTACGTAGCACGGCACAGCCAGGATCATCACTTTCTCTTCCATGGGCCTGTAGCTCTCTGTCGATGTGCTGTTCTGGCCCCAGGGTTTGATTTGCTTTAGGACCCCATGTCCCGCATTGGACTATGTATGAATCCGCCATGGACAGAGATCTCGTCTTATTCCTCTCTCCTCCCCTGTGCTGAACACAATCACTAGCATGTAATAGTCACTCAATAATTATTTGTTGAATTAATTAATAAATAAAAGAGCAAGCAGACCTTGAATTAGTAGTGCCTAACTTAATAAACAGAATGTATTTACTGTGGCTAAAAAAAAAAAATGTGTCCTAGAAAACCTCTGGAAAGATTCAGAGACATTGATAACAGTGGTGGCTTCTAGGGACAGGAACTGGGCAGCTGGAGGATGGGGAGGGACAGAGGACCTTTTCACCATATGCTCCCACGTGCCTGTTGAATTCCGTATCATGTACCTGCAGTGCATTGTATCATTGTATACCTGAAACTAGTCTAATATAATGTGTGTGTGTGTGTTGGTGTGTATGAGTAGAGCAACCTTATATCATGTGGTGTCATACTTTCTTTTCTTGCAAAAATTTAGATTGTTGGTAGAAGTGATCCAGGAAACAGAATCACGGGGCAAAAGGATGGTCGTGTCCCAGGTCTCGACATGCCTCACCAAGTGTGGGTCCTTGGCTTTGAGCAGGAAAGAATTCAAGAGTGAGCCACAGTTGAGTCAGGGTAGGTTTATTCAGAGAGATACATACTCCATAGACAGAGTGCAGACCGTTTTAGAAGGAAAGAGAAAGGACATGAGGTGTGGGGGTTCGTTACTCAGTAGATACAGTGATTCCGTAGACAGTGAGATCCATCTCACTCAAGAGGGAGAACAGCCACGAGGTGTGGGGGTTGTTAGTTTTAGCTCAGTGACTTCATTATTATTCCAGCCACTTTGGGGAAGGGGCTGGGATTCCCAGGATTTTTACTTTTTCTGGTCAGCCTCTGAACTGTCATGGTGGCGCCTGTGGGAGTGTCATTTACCATGTTAATATATTACAATGAGTGTATAATAAACCTCAAGTTCTACTAGAAGTCAAATCTTCCGCTGTCTTGGACCTCAAAGCCTGTTGGGAGTTGGATTTTCCGCCATCTTGGTGTTAATTGCTGTGTCAGTTCTTGAATGGCTGTTCCCTGCCCCCTTCCTTCCTGTCTCAGAAGTTTATGATACAAGTTGTCCTTTATCACCAAAATAGCGCTCATCTGGGCTTTATTGGGGTTTAGATCTCCAAGGGTTGTTTAGAAACCAGGCCATCCCTGAGATAACACATAATGACCCACTGAGCTGTGTGGAGACCTTGAAATCTTAACAGTGGCTGAACAAGAGTCCCTCTGTCTTGCCCAGGTCTTGTTTCTACTTTTGAGATCTTGAGGGATTCGCTGGTTGGGCAGAAATGAATGAAGAAGAACCCAGTACACAGGATTTTTCAATTCTGCAGGGCTGTGCACGTGTCTGCTTTGAGGTCTGGGGTTTAGAGGTGCATTTGGATCAGGCAAAGAGAGGTAGACTGTGCAGTATGTACGTTTGCCATCCTACGTGTGTTTCATTTGAGGCTTGGACTTGTAGGTACGCCGACATTCACACGGTTTCCTTTGTCACGTGTCAGAGTTGTTAGTGATACTTTCGTGTAAGAGTTATCCATTATACTACAGCCTAAATATTTTTCACTGCAAAGGTTGTTTCTGTTCCATATCACCCTCTAGGTATAGACATCTTAAGGATACTTCTAATATGTATAAAGCGTAAGTGCTCTAACAGAAGAGTTCCAAGGATGAATCCCAGCTAAGCTAGCCACATGGTTTAGCCTCTGTCTTCACTGACAAAATGGGGATAATACGACCAATCTCACGGAGTTCCCTCTATAGGCTCTTTAAATTAAAGATTAAATTATATGATTGGTAAAGCACCTGTCACATAATAGGAATTCAACCAATGTTAGTTCCCTGCCCACTGCCCTGAATAACCTACTCGTTTTTCTAGATAACAGATGTTTTGCATAGTCAAGTACAAGTATGTTAAATGCTTGCTATCGCACATGGGGGGTGCAAGTCACTCCTCCTGAAAAAAATGTTCCTTGTTCCTTTTCTGACTTGCTTGTCTTTTCTTATTACACATCATAATAAATGTTTCTCAAGGTTAAAAAGCTTACAGCACTTGGCTTTTGTCGTTTAATGTTTTCTTTGATTATCTTTCACTAAAATAGGCAGCCTGCCTAAAATTTAAGTCATGATAATTAGAACTTGTATTTTTTTAAATGAAAAGCTAACACCTTTCCCACTGAGAAGAATGTTTATCTGGAATTTGGTGCTTACCCACATGGGAAGAACTCTTGAAACACCACAGGGGAAAAAACAAGTCCAATCTGACTTCCAGATTAAAATCTTAGAGTCCTAAAAACATAACTTCAAAAGATCTGTGTTTAAAGGTGGCAAAGGCAACCTGTACTTACTTCTCAAGTGAGTTCCACCCTCCTACCCCCCCACCCCACCCTTTCTGGCATTTAAAACCTGTTAATCCAGGCTCAGTCATAAACCTCAGCAGCGGGGGATCATTGTTCATTGGTTTATTATGGGCAGACTGGACTGGTTTAAACCGAGCAGAGGAAGTTAATTATCAAATGTTTTAGCTGGCTCTAGCAATGAATAACCAGTTCTCGGTGGACACTGTCTTACTCACCAGGCAACATTGTAAGATGTGGGGAGTGGGGGGATGGGAAATCGCCCATCAGAATCTGCAATGCGGGAATTTGCTGGGACTGCCCTAATCTGTTCCCCAGGTTGTTCGAACCAGTTCAAGAGCAGTTAAACAAGGTTATGTAAGTGCCATGTGATGTAGCCCAAAATAGTGACTGCAAACACAGGCTGCCGTTGCTGGGCAGTTGTCAACTGCTTTAAAAAAAAAAAAAAAAATCCTCCAGCAGGACAACAAATGGACGTCTAAAAATGAAATAGAGATTTAAGCAAAAAGTTTATTTTAAAAGGCATTTGTTGAAATTGCCTTTCAGATGCTGAAATTGAATGACATTTTCGAAAAGGGGACACTTATGTTCTACGTAAGATCTGGTTATTCTCAAGCAGCCATTGGGGTAGTTCAGTGAAAAAGGCTCTTAAAAAGTTTGGTTCGCTGCTCAAGTGCTGGGTTCCCACGTTTTAATGAACAGCAACAACAAAACCATCAGATTGGCTAATGGCTTTGGGCATGTAAGAAATTATTGAGCAATGTATCATTCAGATAGTGATAACTAATAAGCTATTCTATGTTACTGTCCCTTTTAGTTGAATTCTCTTGTAGCTTCAAGGTGTGAAAAAGAAAATTACATTTCACGTAACACGGTAAGCATGAAAATAAGGCTTTTAAAGGAAAACAGGATTCTGCGGTGAAATGTCTTTGACAGATTGTTTTTTGAAAGGGAAACAAAACAGCAAGAGAAAAGGGTTTAAAATCTGTCTTAACTGTCATCCAGAGGTTTGCACCCTAAGATTTGGATTCCCACAGCGACCACATCATCTGGGTTCCCTGCCTTTTAAGAAGCTGTAGATCTGGGGAGGCAGGAATCCTGAGGTGAGATTCTGGGAGGTGGGCAGAGGGGACCATAGGATTCCTGTTGCAAGATTTGTGCTTGACAACTGCCCGGGTACCTGTCCCTGTTGCTGAGATCTGAGTCTCAGGGACTCTGGTGTGGGGTTCTCATCTCTCAGGGACCTGTGAAATAGCACTGCATTTCCCCACCTGGATTCTGGGCAAGCCAAGAAATAAAACAAAGCAGTGGCTGGTGAAAGATAAAATATCAACTTTTTTTGGAGGGGGTAAATACGTTGAAAGATACGGCTTGCTTAGTAGTAAGAACAAAAAGTGGGGGAGGGCCCTGCTCCCTGAGCCCCCCAAATTAGATACAGGGACAGGCAGTGCTGAATCAGGGCGAGCGCCCCACAACTGGAACCAGCACCTGCTCCCTGGGGGAGCCCCCCCCCCACCAAGAGGAAGAGAGTAGTGCTGAGGCAAGCAAGTCAGATTTATTCTTCTCAGACTTACTAGTGGAGGCAGAGTGAGTAAAGGAGCTGGAGAGAGGTGTGAAGTGTGGCATTACGGAGCTGTCTCCACCTGGAGGGAAACACCCCAGCGGGGGCTGGGGGTGGGGGCAGAAGGGTCCCCTCTGGTTTGCCCAGTCTGAGGCCCCAGGCCCAACTTCTCAGTGGGGATGGAGAGGGATCTGGGGTCCTGGGCGGGGCCAAATGTCAATGACCGGTGTGATAAGAAGTCATTTTTCAAGATATAGGTGTAGAATTTGGAGCATTCTCTTCAGTCTAAAATCACTTCACTTCCCTGCCTGGATGAATGCCTGCTCATAAAATCAAGTTCAACCACCTCCTTCTCCCTGCGTCTTTCTTTAAATATTCTAAAAGGTGTTTGTAGGTGTTCACCGTGGTTTTAGAGCTTCTAGAACATGGTTCTTTCCGTATCTAATTTGACCTGAGAAGTTTATTATTTTACTTGATAAAAGGGAACTACCTTGATGATCGGCCATGCTTATGTCTTAACTCCCACATGGGAGAAAAAGAAGAGAATTTTTTCCAGATGGTGTCGTTGGAGGCACAGAACATTGCTGGGGACTTGAAAGAGGTGTGTGCCTCCATAGATGTCGCTGAATATGAAGTCAGTGGAGCCAGAGGAAAGCAGAAATAGGACTCCTTCCTGAGGTCAGAAGAAGAGCTGATGGGGAAGGTGTGCGTCAGGGGCTCCCCTAGCCTAGGGCTGAGCTCCAGAGAGGGTCTGCCAGGCAGAGACCTGCTGGCTGCACGCTGCACGCCCCGGCTGCAGCCTGAGGATGTCTCTGAGGACGCTGTTTGTGGGTCAGGACTGACCTACGTGTCTGTACGTGTGAACAGACACAGATACACACAGTGACCAATCTTCTGAGTTTTTCCACTTTGTCAAAATAAGCCTCAACATATATTGTCTTTCACCCCAGTGATATGTAACACCAGTAGTAAGAACACCAGTAAAAATAACGATCCAGTGTTACTGTATCGAATGCCTCTGATCCAGGCTTTGCTTACTTTTCCCGAAATGGCAGTTAAGTTTTACTAAGCACATCTCTGAGCTCTGCCCACCTGCCCACCTCCCCTCCTTGGGCTCTGGTGGCTCCGTGTTACTTTGAATAAGGTGTGTAAGGATTTGGACTTGAGAGTTTAGGTAGTGAAGGGCCCTCAGAGGCCTCTCACCAGGTAGATGAGACAGTCAGATTTGTGATTCAGAAGCATCACTGTGCAGGCTGTACGGAAGATGGGAGGCTCGGGGCTGGGGATGGCTGCTCAGAGGAGCCCTGGTGGTCCAGTGGGACGCTGCCTGGGCCACTGACAGGTTCAAAGTGGGGGCAGGTTCAAAGGGACCAGGGGGTTCCCTTACATTCATTTCAACCAGGGTAGCTCTTCTTTTCCTCTTTTAACAGATTGAGGTCTATGTCAGAGTTAACATTTTTAGAAAGCTTTTGAAGTTTAAGACGCCTTTGATTTAGACATGGGGAAGTAACAGAGACAGGTAAACTAGTTACAAGTCCATTGAAATAATAATGAAAACATGCAGTGATCACGCTAACAGCCATCGTGAGTGGTAATAGCAGTGTTACAGCAGTAGCACCCCCATTCATTGGAGCCTCACTGGATGCCGGCAGCCGTTCTGGGTGCTGTGTGCGCTGTGTTAATCTTCAGGGGGAACTCATGAGATAGGCGCCTGGATAATTCCCACTTGACGAGAGGAAATTGATGGACAGAAAGGTTAAGTAACTTGTCTGAGGTCACACATAATAAGCAAGAGGCCAAATTTCATAATTCAGAAATTTAACCAGAAGAGCCTGAACGAAGGGGAGAAAGTACTGGTGAACATGGACAGGATTCCAGAGAAGCTTGGCAGCAGGGGGAGAGGGTCTTCAGGACACTGGGATCAATTGAGTGCAGAGCGTTTCAGGGATGGGGTGTCAATCAAGGATGACCCGGGGCTTTTAGCTGTGACACTTGGTTGTAGCTTTAAGGATAAGGAAGAGAAGAGGTTGGAAAGGGGGCTCCGTGTAGGGTGGGGACGTTAAGCTTGGTTTGAAGTGTCAGACATTCAATTCAGGTGGGTGCTTGTGTGGGTCTGAAACCAAAAGGGAAGAGAGGGCTCAGGAGCCCACATGGCCTTGGCAGCCCCGGACGTCCTCTGGTCACCAGAGTGTGTAGCTGTTGCCTGCTCCTCGTCTGTACCCCTGCCTTCCTGGGCTTCAGCCAGCCAGACCAGGCACTCACTGCCTCTCCCTGTGCTCGCCCCTTGCTTGGGATGCCTGTGTGTCTGTCCTGTTCCCAATCCGCAACATTCTTCAAGGCTCACCTTAGATGCTTTCTTCTTCCATAGAGCCGTCCTCATCTCCCCAGCTCAAATATTATCTCTTTCCCCTTTAAAGTCACACTACAGGAGCCCCATATGATTTCCCTTAATCATTAACATCTTCCCAGCCTTTGGAACATAAGGTTCTTGGAAGGAATGGACTGCATTTTGCCTCTTTATAGCCTGCTGACCTCTTCATCATCTTTGCTAGATGGAATTAAGTCACGGTCTGGGAACGCATTTTATATTATTTGTTTATTGAAGTACAGTCAGTTACAATGTGTCAATTTCTGGTGTACAGTGCAATGTCCCAGTCATGCATATATATAATATATTCATTTTCATATTCTTTTTCATTAAAGGTTACTACAAGATATTGAATATAGTTATTTGTGCTATACAGAAGAAACTTGGTTATTTAAATCTATTTTTATATATAGTGGCTAACATTTCCCAAATTTATCCCTTCCCATCCCCTTCCCCTTGGTAACCATAAGATTGTTCACTATGTCTGTGAGTCTGTTTCTGTCTTGTAGATGAATTCATTAGTGTCCTCTTTTCTTTTTTTAAGATTCCACATGTGAGTGATATCATATGGTATTTTTCTTTCTCTTTATGGCTTACTTCACTTAGGTCCATCCATGTTGCTGCAAATGACATTATTTTATTCATATTTTATGGCTGAGTAGTATTCCATTGTATAAATGTATATACACATCTCCTTTATCCATTCATCTGCAGATGGACATTTAGATTGTTTCCATGCCTTGGATGTTGTATATAGTGCTGTTGTGAACATTGGGGTGCATGTATCTTTTTGAATTAGAGCTAGGAACTCTAATTAGATTTAAATCTCAGAATCTCTTTTTCTTCTTTGTAAGAGTCTTGATCCTCAACCTGCTGGCCCCTAGATATCTGCTACTCCCACCTGGCCAAATGGAATTCGGTCTCCCAGATTCACCTTTCCTTCTACCCCTGAACACGTGAGCCTACTGACTTTTAAGAGTTTGGATATTAAGTTGTAATGGAAAACAGACAGGGGAGATGAGGAACAAAATACAAGGAAGCTGTAACTTCCCAGCATCTTACACTACTCCCACAGACGTGGGTGCTAGACTCAAATTCTTAGCTGAGTTGCAAACAGATCAGAGAGTCCTGACTTTTTGTGCTGTGTTTACCTTAAGGATACAGTTCACCACTCTCATATCCTTGTCAACACTTAGAAAAAGTTAAGGCTTAAAGATGAAATCAGAGCTGAGTGGTATTTACCATGTATCAAGTAGACCCTTTTCATCTAGAAGCCTTCCTAATTCAGTGGTCATAGTCACTCCCACAGGAAATTCTTTACTTACTTATATTTAGTTAAGAGTTGACTGTGTTTTTTCTTTGGATTTTCTTACACTTTTTTTTTTTTTTTCAAGACTGGGCTAATCAA
This sequence comes from Camelus ferus, assembly GCF_009834535.1. NCBI lineage: Eukaryota > Metazoa > Chordata > Mammalia > Artiodactyla > Camelidae > Camelus > Camelus ferus. Next base: position 105,151,984 of record NC_045697.1, on the reverse strand, counting down.
ATAGATGATGGATAATAACTATCACTTTTTTTTTTAGGTTTGTTTGTGTTTGTTTGTTTGTTTGTTTGTTTAGTGGAGGTACTGGGGATTGAACCCAGGATGTCATAAAGCTAGGCATGCACTCTACCCCTTCCCACTCACCTTTTTTTTTTTTTTTTGAGCCCTTACCTCAGGCCAGGCTTTGTGCTGCTTGTTATATGTAATAATTTGAATCCATCCAACAACCTACAAAGTAGGCATTACTGTGTCCATTTCATAGATCAGGAAGCTGAGGCTCAGAACCATTTGGTAACTTGGCCAAGAATCTCATAATTCCCTGTTGACCGAGGTAGGATTAGAACCTGGTTTTATTTGGTTACAAAGTTGTGCCCTTCCCACTCACTGTATCTTCTCCCTGCTGCCTTTCGTGTTTCCACCTTTTCCACTATAGCATTACTGATGCTTTGAGGCAGGATCCATATGTCACCCAATCTGTACTTTCTTCTCTGGGACCAGCCCAAGTATAAAGAAATGACGTTGATAAAATAAATTGAAGGTTCGGGGACTTAGAGGTGGGGTTGGCAACTGGATTACATCCTTTATTGAAGTAGCCCATTGATGTTACTTTTTCTTAAAAAATATATTAGATGCTGATAGCTTGTCAATAATGTTTTGGAAAGTTTAGGTGTTTATGGAAAGGGTGCTCAACTTCATTAAAATTAATTTGTCCCCCCAAAAGCAGTAATGTAAATAGTTTAATACTTCTGAGAGGAACTTATATGGAGGCTGAATTTTGTGTTAAGTTTCCCCTTCGCGGAGATAGTCTTCATTGAAGTTCCACATGTATGTCCAGCTCTTGGCCTTCTCGGCACATGGTAAGATGACAATTCCAGCCTCCCTTGTGATTGGGTAGATCATTGGACTAAATCTGAGTAATGAAGAGTGAGTTGCCCACTCTGGGCTGGGGAATTAGATTCCCTTAGTCAGATGCTACAGCTCTCCTCTGCCGTGAGACTCACAACATCACTGTGGTGGCTGCTGCATCTCCCTGGGGCCCAGGGTGAGATGGCGTGGAACAGAATTCTCAGCCTATCTGCTGTTGCCTGATTAATAAATCTTTACCAAAAAGCCCACAACTTTTAGCTTTGTTGATTTTTCTCTACTGCTTGTCTTTTTTCCTTATCATTGATTTCTACACAGTTGTTTTATTCCTTCTATTTGCCTTTTTAGTTTGTGTTTTTTTTTCTAGCTTCTTAAGGTAGAATTTTAGATTGTCAATTTTAAATCCTTCTTCTTTTCTAATATAAATATATAAAGCTAAAAATTTTCCTGTAAATACTGCTTTAGATATAATTTTGATAGGTTAAATTTTCATTATCATTCAGTTTGAAATATTCAGTAATTTCCTTGTAATTCCTTCATTGATCCATAAATTTTTGGAAGTATGTTGCTTAATTTTCAAATGTGGGGCTCTTCTCGATATCATTTTGTCAGTGATTGCTAATTTAGTTCCTTATGGTCAGAAAACACATTGTATATGATTTCAGTCCTTTTAGAATTTTAGACCTGTTTTATGGGTCAAGATGTAGTCTATCTTAGTGAATATTTCATGTGCACTTGAAAAGAACGTGTATATTATGCAGTTGTGTGACCTAAATGTTAATTAGGTCAAAGTGTTTGATAATACTGTTCAAATCTTCTGTATCCTCCTAGTTTTTCTGGGCAGTGGTTGTTCTATTGGTTGCTGAGAGAGGGGTTTTTTTCATCTCCAACTGTGATTTTGGATTTATCTTTTTTCCCCTTAGTTCTGACAGTTTTTGCCTGATGAATTTTGGTTTATTTATTTATTTAATTTTTCTGGAGGGGGGAGGTAATGAGGCTTATTTATTTATTATATTTCTAGAGGAGGTACTGGGGAATGAACCCAGGACCTCATGCATGCTAAGCACACACTCTACCACTTGAGGCTTGATGAATTTTGAAGGTCTGCTATTAGGTGAGTTGATATTTAGGGCTATTATATCTTGATTTAATAATTTTGAAGTGATATCCTTTATCTTTGGTGATACTTTTTCTCGTGAAGTCTGCTTTGTCTGATTGTAATATAGCCACATTAGCTTCCTTACGCTTACCTTTTTCATTGTATATATTTTTCGGTCTTTTAACCTTCACCCTGTCTGTGCCTTTATATTTAAAATGCATCATAAAACACACTTAGGTCTTGCATTTTTTTAAATCCAGTATACCATCTTTGATTTTTAATTGGAGTGTTTAGACCGTTTACATTTAGTGTAACTATTGATATAGTTGAGTTTATATTTCTTATCTTGATGTTTTGTTTTCTTTGTGTTTCCTCTTTAATTTGCTCCTTTATTTTTCCCTTCCTCTCCTTTTGGGTCAAGCATTTTCAGTATGCATTTTATACCTTTATTGTCTCTTGAGCTATATTTAGTGTTATTATTCTAGTACTTGTTTCATTTCTCAAAGATTGCAGTATTTCTCAGATTAATGGACATCAGAATCAACTGAAAGGTTAGATAAAACACAGATTTCTAGGTCCCATTCCAAAATTCTGAGTTAGTAGATCTGAAACTTGGCCTATGGATTTCCATTTCTGATGAATTCTTCGGCGATGCTGATACTACTTGCCCAGGGCCATACTTAGAGAACCATTGCTCTAGGGATTACGGAATGTACTCTTAACTTGTCATAGTCTACCCTGAATAATTTACACCATTTCAAGTATAATGTAAGAGACTTAAGAGCAGTAGCATTTCATTTATATCACTTTCTATTTTTTCTGCTATGTTTTCACTTTCACTTTAAACAGTCATTTAGCTTTTGAAGAATTTTTAAAAAGAAAGAAAAATTTTTAAGTTTTACTATCTACTTATCATTTCTAGTGTTTTTCTTTTCTGTACACCCAGATTTCTCTCTTGTATCATTTCCCTTCAGCATAAAGAACTTTTTTTATTTCTTGTAATGTGATTCTACTAGCAATAAATTCTCTTAGCTTTAGTTTATCCAAAAGTGTCTTTATTTTACCTTCATTTTGAGAAATGTTCCCATTGGTTATTCTGGATTGGTGGTCTTTAAAGATCTTGTATGTTGTCATCTGGCCTCAATTATTTTTATAAAGAATCAGTTATTACTCTTAATCCTTGTTCCCCTTTATACAATGTAATTTTTATTGCTGCTGTCCTGGTTGCTTTTAAGAATTTTTATATTTATTTTTCATCAATTTAACTATGTTGTGCCTTAGTGGTTTTCTTTGTATTTATCTTTTGGGACATTTGCTAAGCTTTCTAGATTTGTAGGTTGTTGTTTTAGTCAAATTTGGAAATTTTTATATATTTTTTTTTTTTCTGACCTATTCTCTCTCTACTTTCCTCGAGGGCTCCAACTACACATATGTTAAATTACTTAATGCTGTCCCACAGGCCATTGGTTCCTTGTTTTATCTTTTAATTTTTCTCTCTTAGAGTTTCAGTTTTTATGATGTATATTTCTTTAATTTCACTGAATTTTTGTTAGTGCCCAGTGCATTATTAATTCCAAGCAAACATGTTTTATCTTAGATACTGTATTTTGTAGTTCTTTTATTTCCATTATGTTGTTGTTATAGTTTCCAAGTCTCTTCTGAGGCTCTCCATTTCTTCACCCCTTTTACTCATATTTTTTTTTAGAGTCTAACATATCAATTTAAAAATCCTTGTCTGGTCATTTCAACCTCTAGGTCATTTGTGAATCTGTTTCTACTGGCTAAGTTTTCTATTGACTCTGGTTTGCATTTTTCTGTTTTGTTCTAGTAATTATCGTTATACTCTAGACATTGTGGAAACTCCAGATTCTGTTGTATATCTCTGAAGAATACTGAATTTTGTTCTAGTAGTCAGTTAAATTACTGACAGATCACTCTGAATATATAGGGCTTTTGCTTTATGTCTTTTTAGGGTAGGTCTGTTTTGGTTGTGCATTTAACCCTAAGGTAAATGCCTTAATTATAGGATACAGTATTTCCTCCTAAGGCAGGAACCTTCTAGAATTTCAGTGAGAAGCCTGGTATTTATTGAGTCCTAATTTAGTGAGATTTGACCTCTGTCTCCCTGTAATTGGCAGTGGCTGAACTACCTGCTCAGTGATTTCAAGCCTTAAATTGTTTCACCCCTGGACTCTTTGGAGCCTCATGCTTGGTTCAGAGGTCAGCCAGAAATTTGAGGGGAGCCATATGTGCACCCCTCATGATACTTTCCTTTCCAAAATACTTACCCTTCTTTAATTTCTAGCTGTCCCCAAAGTCCCAGAGTCTGTTCTCTGCCTTCTCAGGTCAGTAAGATTGAGGATTTTGCTTGGTTTCTATCCAGACTCCACTGAAGGGAGTAGGAGTCCAAGACCCTCAGGAAAAAAGGCCATTCAAACATGAATCATGTTCAGGGTGATTCTCTTTTCTCAGGAGTCTGTTTTCCTCCAGTTTCTGCCTGATTTGATTGTATCCCGCCTCCCCCATTGCCTTTAAATCTTTCCCCTCCCTTTTTGTGGATCATTTATAATTGTTATCTGTAGGAAGTTTATCCAATTGAAGCTGTTCTGCCCCTACTAGAACTAGAATTCTTCCCCTAATGGACGTGCAACTTGAATGAGAGAGAAGTCTTTGTTTCCTTTACCACTGACATATTTTTGAACCACAGGATCATTCCTGTGATTACTACTCTAATATGTAGCTATTTACTTGCGTAAAGTCCATCTCTGAGAACGTTCAAGTAGACTGTTAGTAGTATTTCCTGCTGCCATTGTACCTACCTGGTACATCACCTTCAGATGAATGTTTCTGCAGTACAGCTCTGGATTTCACAGCCTGTAGCAAGAATCTCATCAGCTGGTGAATAAAATGAGTTTCTTAGCTTGTCGTTCAACGCCTCCACTGTCCGGTGCCCAGCATTCTGGTTGTCTGCCCTATGTTAACATTACAGTAGAAAATTACGTACCCCGAAAAGCCTGGAATGTGACTTATTCTGAATTAGCTATTTTTACACTAGGAGAGCACTGTATTTAAAAAGAACATGATCAAAAGTTTTTTATGTCTTCTAAATGCATTCTCTTGTTTTCATCATGGTTTTTTGGTTGTTGTTATTTCTATTTTTCAATATAGATAAGAGATGGGACACACATGACCTATTTGTGTCGGTGCAATTTAAATCTTTAATGTTTACACAACAAAAATACACATGACTGAGATTTGTCTCAAGACTGGTGTGATATATCCCTGCAGCAGTCCCTTACAACTCTCCCGCCCTGTTAGTGGAAGATGAATTGGTGACTGTGGCCACACCGTTTGGTAGAAACCAGCTACACTGTTTTAGGTACAGTACCTGGAAGGAAATTTTTTGCAGTTGTTACAGTAACATGGACTTTTTAAAGGTGTTCATTAAAAAAAATCCTTATAGAGCAATCGCAGCTTTTAGGAGTCTGTTTTTGAATCTTCTAGTGTGTTCATAAGACGGCAGGCATTTCTTATGCATTCTTGTATGCCTACAATGAAGAAACAGTCACATTTTATCATAGGTTCACAGAAATGGAAAGAACTATAGACTACCCCAGTCCCTTATGCAAATGTTTCGTGGCTTTGCACACATAGTAGGTCCCCAGTAAATACTTGCTGAAATGAAACCAATTAAAGTGACATTTAGTTATTTCTTTGGAAGTTAAAGTTTATTCAATTCATTGTGAGTTATTGATGAAATCTTTGGTTTTGTATTTCATTTCACACCATGGGAAAAAAGGCATATAATGCTGGTTGCCGGTGGGTGATAATGTAGAGTGTGCCTCATTCAAGGAATGTTTCTTTGTTTATTGTTTCCAAAGAGCACTTTTCAGTGTCCTGTGGGACCACCTGTAAATTACATTGCAAATTGATGTTCAGAAAAGCCTCCGGCCTTAAAGCACAGCCGCACTGTCAGACTTACTGAATTCTGCTTCCAGCTCCACCTTTTTTGGGAAGTCACTTGACCAGTTCTAGCATGAGTTTCTTCTTGTGAATAATAGCAGTAATAATTGCCTTACATATGTCATAGGGTTGTTGTAAGGTTTAAATAAGATGGTGCTATAAGAGGGCCTTAAAATCTTATTTTTAAAGTGGCAACTTCTTAAGATTCTGTGAAATGTTCTTCTAATTGACTTTAGTCTTTACCATGGATATTGATTGCCTTTGTGTAATTATCCACCCCTACCTCCATTCACTGAGAGCCTTCAGTTTTTTAGGAAGTCCTTTGATTATTATAATGGTGGAGTTTCCTTTCTTCACTTGGATAGATTTCCCTGTTCTATGACTGTTGTTTTATTGTGATCATCACTCCTAAGATTTACCATCATGTTACTGAGAATGTGCTCTAGGTTAAATTACTTTAATACCATTAGGTAATACACATTACTTTTATTGGTATTTGCTGCAGTTTACCTAGTAATTCTCAACCAAAAGAGTGTGATGGTCCAGTCAGTCTTCAGTGAGTCTCCTTCTACTTTGTCTGGATGTTTCCAGTGACCCATGACTCAGTCCTCAGACCTCTTCTCTTTCCAGTCTCCGAATTGTCTCCCCCAGTCTCACAACTTAAAATCATGACCACAGGCTGATGCCATCTCCACCCCAGACCTCTCCAGAACTCCAGACCTGTGTGTCTAACTGCCCCCTTGGCACTTCCACTTAGACACCTCTCAGCTGTCTCAAACGTAGCGTGTCGAAGGCTAAGCCGGGGTAATTCCCCATCAGCCGCATGGTCTCCATTTTAATTCATGGCAGTTCAGTTTTTAAGAATTTAATACCTCTTTAACTCCCCTTTATCACAGATCTCTCAGCAAATTCTAGCAACCCTACCTTCAAAATTCCTCTAGAGCCTGACCACTTTTTGTCACTGTCACTGCTCCCTCACTAACCCAACCTGCCATCATCTTCCCCTAGATTATAGGGACAGCCTCCCACCCCAGTCTCCTTGCTTCTGTCCTTAGTCCTGTGCAGTCAGTTTTCTGCACAGCAGCCAGAGCGATCCAATTAAAGGTACGTCCCATCAAGTCATTTTTCTGTTCAAAGCTCTCCCGGCCCATGGCTTCGCATCTCACTCAAAGTCTCAAACGTGATCCTTAAGGCCTTACATGATCTGACTCACACTAGACTTTTTCCTCATCTCCTCTTACTGTTCACTCATTCTTTCTGTCTTTCACACTCGGCTATTCCTTAAACATGCCAGGTAACCACCCCATCCCTCCCTCATTTTGGTCTCCCTCTGCCCTTCTATATTTTCTCCTCAAGATGTCCACACAATTAGTGCCTTCCTTTTTTCAGACCTTTATTTAAAAAACACCTTCCAGCGAGGCTTTCCCTGCACTCTTTCTGAAATGTCAACACCCTCCCTCTCCTCCCCCACGTCGTATGTCCCTTCCCTTCATTTTCCTCCCTAGCCCCTATTACTGTCTCACGTTTGTATGATTTACCTAATGACCTTGTCTGTTGACTGTCTCCCCCTCATTGAAAGGTCACGGGGGCCGGGACTTTGTCTGCTCCAGTGCTATTTCCCATTGTTTCTAGTGGTGCTTGGTCCCCAGTGGATGGTCAGTAACTTTGTTTTTGAATACATAAACAAGCAATAAAGCTAGGGTATAATTTTACATGTTGCCAGTAGGTGCCACTCTTTAAGTGTATTCCATGTCTGAATCCTCTTGGTGCCCGTCTGGCTTGCAGAATGAAATAGTTGAACATTTCCAGTTGTGTAATTGGCAAGTCTTCCCGCTGAAATCACATGTGTAAATGGGGTGGGGCAGGGTGGGGAGGAGGGTGGAGGCAGAGCAGCTTAAACAGCCACAGCAGGGCCTTTGTTTAGATTGGTGCGGGCGATGTCTGAGTGAAATGTGCACCGTCACCTGAGAGGGCGCCTGCTGAGAAATTCAAACAGTGGGGAGTGTGACTCCACTTACATGAGGATCTATAGGAAATAAGTGTAGTGTTAAACTTATCATCTGTAACCTAAAGTGTCAGCTGTGTTAAACTGACCATTCCTGTGCCTATGGTATTGGCAAACATGTTTGCTTTCTACTTTTTTGAAAAAGAGATTTCAAGGCACCGAAGAGGAAGTTTCATTATCTGGTAATACATATTAGTACTTTATATTAAAATGATAGTCTTTATTTTAACATTTTTTTTTTATTTTGTTCAGGGCAACACAACTATTTATGTGCTGGAAGAAATGACTGCATAATTGATAAGATTCGGCGGAAGAATTGTCCTGCCTGCAGACTTCAGAAGTGTCTTCAAGCTGGGATGAATTTAGGAGGTGAGTTTTGCGTTTTTAGTTCAGCAAGAATTGTTAATAAGTTATGTAACACCCCAAGGCTCTGTGCCCTCCCAAAATTAAAGATGAAGCTAACATGAAGCAAAGATTTCTAAAAATCTGGTAAGTTCTGTATTTGTGCTAAAACATTTAGGAGAAAAGTATTTCTTAGAAGAGGTTAAAAAGAAGCGTGTTACGTGGCTGTGGTCCTAGTGAAGTTTTCAACTCTGAGTTTTCTAAGGTTTCAAGAACTGGGCATATAAACCGAAATGAAAACAAAACAAAAAAATGAATGACATATAAAACTGTAGCTAACAGTTTTCATTGACATATCTGTTTAGAAATAAGACCTGTATGTGATAACATTAACCTGATAGGAATATATTCCTGACTGTAGGAGTAAATGTAATAAAGGAAAACCTGTATGAAAAACAACTTAAAAAATGGCAAAGGAGCTCACCAAAAGAGTGGGGGAGGTAAAGCCTTGAACAAAACACAAAAGTATACAATGTCCACGGATGGGAAGATTCATCTTCCTAAAGGTATCAGTTTTCTCTAAGGTAGTTTATAAATATTACCCAAGTCTAACAAGAGTACCACTTGGTGATTCTAAGTTCCTAAAGAACAGCCAGCAAAATTCTGGAAGAGATGAATAATGAGGGCATCTAGCTCTACCACATCATACAGCATATGATGCAGCTACAGTAATTAAAATAGTCTGTGTATTTGTTTATTGATTGTCAGATCAGCAGAAAGGCAAGAAAGAGATTCCAATAATGTGAGAATTTTGTACATAATAAAGTTGGCATTTCAGCTCAGTGGGAAAAGGATAGATTATTCAATAGAAATTGTTGTGACAACTGGGAAGCCATCTGGAAAACAAGAACCTGGAATCCAAACTCCTAATTGTCCTCCAAAATAAATTCTGGTCTTTCAAAGGTTTCAACTTTGAAATGTAACACAGAAGTCCTAACGGAAAACATGGATTTTTTTAAATACTCTGTAAGTGGAGAAGACTTTTTAAAGTATGAAATAAACCCAGAAGCTATGAAATAATTAAGGAAATCAACAGTACTTACGAATCAAATATTACTGCAAAGGCAAATAATAAGAAACCAGGGGCAAATACTTGCAACTCATAGACAAAGCATTTATTTCTCATGTAGATAAAGAACTCCTATAATTCCATAAGAGAAAGAAACCAACTCATTAGAAAAATAAGAATGAATGGAAAAAGAATATGAACAAAACATAGATTTTTAAAAATACAGTTGGTTCTTGAAACACGTGAAAAAATTGCTAATCTAATCCTAGTAAGAGAAATGTGAATTTAAAATGTGGGATATGATTTTTTACAAATGGCAAAGATGGAATAATTTGTGATATATTTGATGAATATAGAAGTAAAAGTGAAACTCAGTGTTGATCTCATGCATTTTAGGTGGACTTATAAATTGCTATAACCCCTATGGAGAGCAGTTTAGCTATTTCAATAAAATGTTAAAAGGCACACACCCTTTGACTCACCAGTTCGACTTTCAGGAATTTATTTTAAGTATATTCTGGCAACGTAAGAAATGATACATGCATAAGATATTCATTGTAGCATTATTAAATATCAGACATACATTAAATATGTGTCTGTTCAGAATTGATTAAATAAATTACAGAATACTCTTCAGAATAAGAATAAAAGGAGCTCTATGGACTGGTTTCCAATTTATTGTTTAATGAAGAAAATCAGGTTGCAAAATAGTGTGTTTTGTATACTACAAGTTGCATATCTGCTTTCAAAGAGGAATGTATATTGTATAGAACATTTCTGGAATGATATACAAGAACTAGTAATGGTGGTTGTCTCAGTAGAAAGGACTGAGTAGCTGGGAGACAAGGAAAGGAAGGAAAATTAATTATAGCTATGATGAGAACCCTCGTTCCGCCACTTCCTGACCTTGTAATCCAGGGACAAGTTGCCACCTTTCAGTGCCCCTGCTTCCTTATCTTCAACTTGCGCTGATCCACGTACCTGCCTCCGAGGCTGTGGTGAGGAGTAAATGAGATAGTGTACAGTGAAAACAAGGGACCACTCAGTTCATGTCAGCAGCTGGTCACTGCAGGTCCCATAGCACTGTCACACACCATCTGAAGGACACGATTGCCCCGTGTCTTTGGTGATGGTGAACCTCAGGTCCCCAGAGAAGTGAAGTGACTTGCCCCAAGGTGCCACAGCCAGTGAGACAGTGAAGCTAGATCTTGGATCTTGGGACTCCCAATCTGGTGTTTCTGATGGACCACACTGCTTCCTTGTTCTAACATCTAAATCAGCGCAGATGTGGCACAAAAGATCACCTTCTGAAGCACATGAGTGAGGATCGGGAGAGATTAATACTTTAAAATCTAAATAGCACAGTGGTATGACCATTGGTCATAAAATGAACTTGGAATCAGTTTTGTAAAATCTGCCATCTGAATTTACACACACAGACACAGTGCTGAGGTGTGTTTTAAAGTATCTTGATATAATTTTTATATAATGTTACAGATATTACATAATATATTTACATACAGTATGTAAATACTACTATAAATATTATATAATCACTTCATAAAATAGAATTACTATTGGTTACTATAAAATACTAATGAAATAGCCATACTTATAATTCCTACCCCTTAGGGTTGTGTTCAGGATTAACTGAGTCAATGCATAACCTTTAGAACAGAGTTTCTCTGTTCTGTTGGAATTTGAGGCAAGATCAGTCTTTGCTGTGGGGCCATCCTGTGTGTCATAGGATGTTTATCAGCCTCCCTGGTCTTCACTTACTAGATGTCAGTAGCTGTCCCTTCTCGCCGAGTTGTGACAACCAAAAATGTTTCCAAACTCTGCTAAGTGTCCCCTGGGTGGCGTTGAGACCTGCTGGTTTAGCAATAATAGTAAATAATTGTAAGCACTATTTAAGTGTGAGATATTTTCTGCTAGACTGTACATTCCATCTTGGGGGAATTTTGGTCTGTTTTGTTCATGGCTTTATCCCCAGTGACTAGAATAGTGCCTGGTAAAAAGTAGGTGTTCTATGGCCATTTGTTGAATGAATGCATGATTAACTGTCATTTTTGAAGGTTGTATGTTCTCAGCATTCTGCTTCATGCGTATCATGCCTTTTTAACCTCACATAGCACTGTGCAATACATTCTATTAATCCATCCATTTTAGAAGTGAGTTCATGGAGGCCCTGAGAGGTTGAAGAGCTGGCCCACAGCCACAGCTCCAGGGAGTGGCAGAGCCAGACTGAGATCTCAGTCCTTGGTCAAAGCTGGTGCCCAACATCACTCTTCTGTGTGACCCAGGGCCCCTGTTTAAGATTGGCTTTTTTTTTAATGGCCCAGGTTGTCTGTCAGTGGCAGCTGTGGTACCCAGGTTTTTGACTTTTGTCTATAATGATCTGTGTGTGAGGTTTGGCACAGTACGTAATACAGAATTCACATACGTTGTTGTTGGTTTCCGTACATGCAGGCTGGGTTTTGTGGATCTTGGTGTAAAACATTTTTACCAAAGAAAATTCTTCCCTTGAATCTTGAGCCCATTGAAAGCAGGGTCAAAAATGGGCAGAATGGAAATTATTATTTATAAAAGTCATATTTTCTTTAGGTTCAAGTTATAATTTAACTACTTTTGGTTCACAGGTTGAATAATTAACTTTTACTAATTATCCACTCATGGTAATAACATATGTTGTTTTTTCTTTAATAAAATTTATTTTGAAGCCTCACTTTCTGTTTTAACTTGGGCAAAAAGAAATGCAAGTGATTTGATTATATTAAAGTGGATAATATGACCATATTAAAAATTCAGGCTTTTAATGTGAAGCAGTTTTTTAATTAAATGTATGAATTAAATTAAAACCTTTTAATATATGTTCCAATCTCACTCCTGTTTTCCTAGCAAAGCAGGCCTGTCCAGGCTTTTTTATTTATCCGTCTTCTCTCCTACCTCTCTTGGAGAATAAGGCAGATGCAACCCTGGATAATACTTGGAAGATGTTTTCTGTTAGTGAATGGTCATGACTCGGAGAACCGAATTAGCCATCCCGTTCTAAAGACATCAGGAATCCAAAACACTTGAGAATATTTTTTCCCCCGTGTTATCAGTTGGTTAGCATGTAATCCCAACCAGGTCCCCAAACTAGCCTCTCCCTTAGAAAGTGGAGGAAGGAAGGAGTAGGTTTATAGTTCTCAGAAAGTAAAGCCATAAAATGTGCCGCTTCCCTTTTCTCTGGGTCCCTTCCCTTCCTCTTGCTACCAGTGGTAACACTTTTCTTTAAAATCCTGCTGAGCTTCATTATCGCTAGTTATCAGAAAAATACAGATCAAAACTACAATGAGGTATCACCTTGCAACAGTCAGGATGGCCATTGTTCAAAAGTCCACGCACATTAAATGCCGGAGAGGGTGTGGAGAGAAGGGAACCCTCCTACACTGTTGGTGGGAATGTAGTTTGTTGCAGCCATTATGGAAAACAGTATGGAGATTCCTCAAGACTAAAAATAGACTTACCATGTGACCCAGCAGTCCCTCTCCTGGGCATATATCCAGAGGGAACCTTAATTCAAAGACACATGCACCCAATGTTCATAGCAGCACTATTTACAATAGCCAAGACATGGAAGCAACCTAAATGTCCATCGACAGATGACTAGATAAAGAAGTTGTAGATATTTATGTGATGGAATACTACTCAGTCATAAAAAATAATAAAATAATGCCATTTTCAGCAACATGGATGGACCTGGAGATTGTCATTCTAAGTGAAGTAAGCCAGAAAGAGAAAGAAAAATACCATATGATATTACTCATATGTGGAATCTTAAAAAAAAAAAAAGACAAACTTATTTACAAGTCAGAAACAGACTCACAGACGTAGAAAACAAACTTATGGTTACTGGGGGGGAATAAATTGAGAGTTTGAGATTTGCAGGTTCTAACTAATTTATACAAAATAGATAAACATCAAGTTTCTTCTGTATAACACAGGGAACTATGTTCAATATCTTATAGTAACCTGTGATGAGAAAGAATATGAAAACGAATATATGTATGTTCCTGTATGACTGAATTACTGTGCTGTACACCAGAAATTGACAGAACATTGTTAAAATGACTGTACTTCAATAAGAAATAAGTAAAGAAAATAAAATCCTGCTGAGCTTTAGGCTGTGTGCAAAGGAAAATACAGCAGAAGATGTGAGAATGTCAGGAGAGAAATTGAAAGGAAAATCACAGTTCTTCCAGCCCTGGGCTGGGCCTGCCACTCAGAAAGCTGTGGTTCTCTTTACAAGAGAGTTTACTGCTTTGCAGAGCCTCCTCCAAAGGAATTAATCACTTCGCTTTTTCTCGCTAGTGTTTTGAAGAGGATGATCTGTGTGTGCTGTCTAGAGCTTCTAAAATACATAAAGTGCAGCATTAAGGCTCTGTGGCCCTCAGACCACGAATGAGTCCTTTGGGGGTGTTTCTAGCTTGACCACCCTCTGGCCGTAGAATTCAGAGGAGCTCTTAGGGTTCATCTATCCCAGTCCTCCCACGTACAGATGAGGAACTTGGAATCCAAGATTAGATCATCAGAGACTTGAAAAATGCAACCTAAGGATTCTAATACAGTTGTCTTTCCTCTTTTCCAACCGCCCCGCCCCATTTCATATTTCATCAGATATGATGCTAAATCCACTTGTACATGCCTTTAATGAAGGCTCTAAAATACTCCAGTCTTGCTTCCTGTAGCTTTAAACATGTAAACTTCACCAACCACCTGATCTTCCTAATTCTGGTTTCAATTTACTTCCAAGGCTCTCTGCAGCTGTCCTTAACCCCAGCCAGCACTTCTACTGGGTTGAGCTGGATGGAGCCTTTAAAGGGTGGCCATCTCAGGTCTACCTTTTCCTCTTGGAATAGAACTTGTCCTGTGAAAAGAGAAAAGAATCTCAGAGCCAGGAAGCCACAGCAAAGGCAGACCTCACGGTTACTTTTTCAGAGACTGGAGAGAAGGCAGCTAGATGAGAAAAGGAAGAGAGACAAGAGGTTAATACTGGGAGCCATTCAAAGAAACAGATACTCTCGTATATTCTTGAGAAGAATGGAACCAGAGAGGAAAACATTTAAATTAAAATCCATCCACAGAATGCAGTATTAATCCGGCAATAAAATTAACAGTGATGAAAAATCATAACAACACAGAATACTTTCTGCAAAAACGTAATAATGAAAAAGGAGTATGCAAATGTATTTAGGTTCCTTATTCTGTGATTACAGCACTATATGAAAAGATTTGCATGAGTCAGAAGACTTAGGAGGAAACGGGAGAATAGCAAGAATGCTTGTGTGCATGAAGTGAGGTTACAGATAAGGTGTTTCTTCTCTCTTTTCTAGTTTATCAATCATACGAACACATTTTGTAATAAAACTCAAAGAGAATAGTGTTCACGATTTTGAACTAAAAACAAAGGAAACAGAAGATTAATCATGCTCCTGAGCAGAAGAGGTAAAGAATTAGACATGCAGAGAGCCAAAGTTTTCCCCAAACAGGAAGGAGGGGGAAGGGGAGGGGGGAGACTTAGAGACTTTAGTAAATCTCCTGCTGGGAAATGCTTTAAAAACTGAAATGGAGAAGTAAGTGAAAAACAAAAGACCCAGAAACCAAAGAATGACAGAACCTTGACTGACAGGGGGAGCCCAGAGAGAGAGATCTTTTTACTTGAGGAAAATTGGCTTTACCTGCCAGCAACTTGCTCCAACCAGCTGGTGTGGTCACCTGAGAAACTCACACGCAGTGTCAGTCTGGTGAGAGAAATTACAGGATCTACGCCAGGGACGGAGGAGCTTTAATATCTGAAATCCAATAAGAAAAACGGTTTTTATATCTTTAAGGGTCTCTTGAGGCAGGATATGCAGTAGTCTGTAGAAGTTTAGAAAGCCCAAGTGTACCAAGTTTTATGAAGAAATACCATTCCTCAGTATTTTTATTTCCATTCCTCTTGCCTGTAGACAATAAGAATTTCAATGGGACTTCTGAGCAGTCAAATGGAGGGGAAAATAACACATTTCTATACATCAGAGGAAGTATGTTTTTTGAATCTTCATATATTAAGTTAAGCCATATTAATTGTCTCAGTAATACAACTTGAATTGAACAACTGGCATTTTTACCCTGCAAAATTCCCAGAGGAAAGTTCAGGATTGGTCCCAAAGCAAACCGCATTTAAAGATTTACTGTATTTCTTCAACTCTAAGGCATTTTTTTCCCCTTTCAGATTTTAACTGTTGTGATTATAATTTGCAACCAAGATGTAGATTTATTTTTTATTAGTTTCTTCAAAACTCTACTAAAATTGGTGTCCTATTTTGAGACTGATGACATCTTAGAATAGAAGCAATACAAGCATTCGAAGCAAACATTCATGCCTCCCAAGAATATATACGTCATTGTAGGCGCACACTTGTGCCTTGACTAGCTTACACAATAGGCTGCTTATCTTGGGTCTTTTAAAATATAAAACCCAGGAACATTGGAAACCCTCTGCTGGATATACAGATGTCATTGTTGCTTCTATCTTTTTTTTTTTTTTTTAACTTCTTCATTTGCAGTCTATCCTGGTAGGTCGTCTTACATAACGGGCCAGTGGTCCTAAGATTGTAACCTTCCCACCGTGGGGCCTGGGATGCCTTATTTGTGGTCTCAGTAGCCTAGAGGCAGAGACATCCTTCCTCCGTCTGAGACCGTCTCAGACACACAGGTCTCCTTGGCTGGTCTACAGCCACCTTCCGGCTACACACACTCGCTGATATTTCCTGTCACGCGCCATTGTTTTTCCAACTCCCCGGTAAAAGAGTGGGGGTTTTTGCTTTGTTCATAGTGGTTCGTGTTATTCTAACTCCTTCAGGTTACCTCAGATGACGGAGTTTTATTATAAGAATATTGCTATTTTCACAGTGAGTCTTTGGGAAATACTGGGCTTGTGTCTTAGGATACAGTGTTTTTCAATTTCTAGGGCTTTTCTCTTTGATTTTTTTCTCTTTTTACCTGCTCTCCACCAAGCTGTCTCCTCCCCACTTTGTTGCTTTGGGTTTTCACTGCGCGTGTTTCTACTTAGTGCCATCTGTTGATCTCGCTTCGTTGTCACCTGCGTGTCTTGTATTCAAATTTCCCAAAAGAAGGTCCCAGCCAATTGGTTGGTCACCATCCACCACAGAGCTTCTGATTGGATTGAGTCCTCCCGAGGGTGTAGACAAATAGCTGCCTTTGTCTCTGCTGTCCCCACCTTACCCAGGCTGGCACAGGCCGGTTATAGGTCCCCATGGTACAAAACGTGACCACCCATGGCAAGAAGGCGTTTGACCCCGTTTTTCAGAAAGGAGCTGTAAGTATAGAGAGCAGAGTGTAGTGGATCCAGTGCAAACTCGTAACAGTCACCACCACCCATAAAGTATGGAGCATCCCTTAAATCATAGCCATTTTTCCAACACCCTGATTTTCAGTCACACATTATAAGTTATCCATCTATTTAGAAGTAAAAAAAAAAAAAAAAACTGTCCATTTTTAGAAAGCCGATTGACAAAACAAAATAATAGCTTTTCATGCCTCTTGGAACAGAACCCTTTATTTTAGAGTTTGAGACTTTTTGATATAGCGACTTGGAAAACATACAAACCAAAAGAAAACACAAAAAGCATAAATAAAACAAATCTAAATTTTTTTTTAATTACCCATTACTGTGTAAGGTTATAGAACATCTCTCTAAACCTGAATCAGCCCCTGTGCCTAAGAGCCAGGCTCTAGGATGGAGGGTGAGCTCTGGGCTTGTGGAAGAGGAGGGCGGAGGGACATGGAGACAGCAGGAAAGGAAGAAAAACCCTCGCCGCGCAGGTTTACCGCACTCAGCCGCCCAGAAAGCATAGATCCATCACTTGGGACATGCTCTGCCTCTTCTCTAAGGCTCCACTTGTATCATCTGCCACAGATATTGTTTTCTCAGGCTTCTAATCACTGATTTCATTCACTTTAAATTAACAGGCATGCACAGTAAGGAATATAACATAGTCTTTTTTTTTTTTTTTTTTTTTGGAAAAATCTAGAGACTAGTAATCTGCTGCTTTTTGGCATTCTAAATAAATATCCTCTTCTCTTCATCTTCACAGTAATATATTGTGGTTATAAAAATGGGGAGAGGGTGCAGATTATGTTACAGTAAAGTCCTCTGCCCTCACCTCTATAATGTACAGAAAATCAACTAACTTTCCAACAGCCCTTCAGTCTTCTGCAGTAAATCAGTACAATACTTAATGGCATTAGTATCTTTCAAGGTGATGATTTTTCTGGGGCAGGTAACCTACCTTTTAAAGGCTAATAACCCAGTTCTAACAGATTTTTTAAATTTCTTTATCATTTTATCAAGTCACAAAATACATATGCATTACAGTGATTGAAAAAGGAAAGTAAAAATTGTCTGTCATAAATTGGGGGACTGAAGATGGAAGAAGAGTCAGGATGTTTGCTGATTGGAAAATAATGATTTACATTTTGACAGAGAGACTCTTAAAAGCTGAACTAGCAGAGCTAATAAAAATGGTTTCTTCCGAATGTGCTGCTTCATTATTTTGAAAAGAAAATCTGCCAACAACAAATGTAAAAGCCAGTGGCTGAGTTAGGTCACAAAAACAAGAGACTCTAGGATGTAACTGTTGCATGTTCCTCCTTCAGTGTTTTGTACAGTGTTTGTTTTGAGAACGTAATATTGTAAAACCATGCTTACATAGTGTTGAAGAAAAGCAGTTATTCTATTACCAGGTAATTATTAGGAGGGAAGGTTTCAGAATGTTTAAAAAGAACATCTCTGATGTACCTTCCCATTGATTCACTCAGCAAGTATCCATCATGCGCCTCCAAAATTCCAGATGTTGCCTGTGATGTTGCCACTGTAGGAGGGAGAAGGCAGACACTGGCCTTGTTTTCAAAGAGCTAACCTCTCAGAATGAAGAAATTTATTATAGGCCAGGTTAGCAGTGGAAATTTAACAACCATGCACTGAAGAGCGCCCTCGGTGTTGACGATGGCCCAAACCCCTGGAGTTCTCTCTCCTTGCTTCAAAGTGGCTTCGGCAACTTTGTGACTTACTTCTACTGCACAAGGTGGTGGCAAATCTGGATGCCTTTCTCTGACTCCTGTCCCTCTGTAATTGGGGGCATGCATCCTGGTTGTGTTCTTTGTGCATTGATCCCATCCAGTGGCCCAGTGGCTCCCACCGGTGCTTGTGTGGGGCGTCGTCTGCAAAGGAGCAGTTCTGTGCGGTGAAGTCCTGTGGAAGACCCGCCCGCCTTCCCAAGCACAGACCACTACATTCCAACTTCAGCATCAGCAGACCACAGTCTTCACTTGCTGTGGGCTCCCTCAACCCCGACTATGAAAATCAGCCCTTCGTATTCTTATCAAAAAATCTGAATCCAACTTTACTGGAAAGATTTTTGGCCTCCTTAGAGACTTTAAAAGTAGTGTCTCATCTGAGGATGGCTGAGGCATCTCTGGTTGATCTCTTTGGCATGCACGCCTTGCCCATCTGTCTCATAGCTCTTACAGCAGATACTAGGAAACGTCCCTGAATTTAGGCTGGGACTCGGGGAGCCACTTCCTAGCAACCGACTTCCGGTCATCTTCCTTCGTTTCCTGACCGGCCCCAGCACGTTGCTGTCTCCCCTGGAAACTCTTTACAATTCATCTTCAGCACCACCAGAGAAACCGAGAGACACTTTTGTGAACAACGTTTAAAATTTTTTAATAATCAGAGATTTCTTTCAACATACAGTTTTCTTAATCTACCAGTCTTCAAGCCATTCTTAATTCTAAAATTAGCCTCATTCACCAGTGAAAATTCAAACAGTCACATCTTCATTTGCTCGATAAATGAAAGGCATTTCTTGTTAATTACTTAGAAACATTTGCAAATGTTAACTGGCACAGTTTTTACATTTTTAAAGCAAAAGCTTCAATCCCATAGAGCAAAAACAGTTTTCCATTCTGTAAATACTCCTGTTTTTAAATAAAGAGAGTTGAGTCAGATCAGAAATTTTAAACCACGTTCAGAAGCTTACATGTAAGAATGATGAGAATCTGGGGGGACTGTGTGATTAGCGATCCTGTGGGGTAGTTGTTCTCAGTTCTCACTGCCTGCCAGACTCCTTTGTCGGGTCTTTGTGTGTTAAGCACACTCACCTGTGCCCTGTGCCTAGAGACTCCATGCAGTAAATCTGAGCATGAACACCAGTCTTTACTTTATAAAACTCTGGATTTACATCACTTCACTAGAGCGAAGAACCTGTTCCAGGGGTTTTTGTAACAGCAGCAGCCTTTTTCTTCGGAGAAGGAAACCCTTTCATTGATTTTTTAAAGCCCTTTTGGTTTTAATTTTTTTTCCCCTCCATTTAATGTTGTAATTATTTTTCTCAAGTAAATCTCTGATCAGCATCTGGGAAATATTTCTTCACCAGAAGCCCCTAAAAATACTTTATGTTAATGTATTTGCATTTTTCTTGCCAGCGCTAACAACAAAGGGCCATGCTAGCGTTTAGCCCCCTGACATTACAAGTTTTGTGCCTCACTGAGCAATAACTTTAAGTATATTTGATAAGCTGTACATTTAAATGCTACAGATATCTGGGGCAGAGCGTTCAGAACTCAAAGAGGAAGGTACAGTCCATATCTCCAGAGAGGATGGGTACTGAAACAATGACCCTGACAGTCTGTACTGGGGAGACACGTCTGGGGAAAGAGAAGGTGGGAATAATCTCAGGAAGGAACTGGAGCGGGAAAGAAGGGACCCGGGCAAGGTTTGTGATTTGTTATGAGAGAGGAAACAAATTTGGAAGTGTCAGCCTAAGTGTCACCCCACTTCTGCTCATTTGCCTCCACCCAGACACACCCTGGAATGAATGAGTGGGAAGTTAAACCTTGTTCATACATTATAAAACTGAATTGAGCAAAGAAAAAAAAGTTTCGTAACACAGTTCTTAAAGGCACAGTGCACTTCATTTTAAAACCAATCCCATAACCATAACAAAGATTCCAAGGATGATATTTTAAGAAAGTTCTGGTATAAGTTTTATTTTTTCCATCCCTGTAGCAGGAAGGTACAGTTTCTGAGAATCATATAAATCTTGATCTTACATTGACAGATAGCATAATTTGGCAACTGCTTAAATGATAAGAAAAGGTTTTGTGTATCTCCTAAATCCTTGGTGAGAATTTTTAAGTGATGTCTTGATTATGATTATAATAACTGCACTTTTCTTCACAAGCATGGGAGGGCGGCAGGTGGCATTTGGGGACAGCTGTTGCTGCTGTTAAGGTGGGAGTTCTAGCCCTGTTCTGATAGTTCGTAGTGAAGCATTAAATTCAGGGTCAAGGGAAGCTAAGATGAGTTTGACCTCAAGTAAAAGGGCTGGAGAAATGAGCCTCCAAAATAAATGTAAAGAAAACAAGGACAAGAGGGAATGGAAAGATGAGAAAACAAAGGAGTGGGCAAACCCAAGAAAAATAGGCTAAGATGCAGCTTTGGTTGAGGAGCTTAGTGGAGTGAATCCCAAGGATTATTAACTGAATCAGTGGAATCCAGGTGTAACCCAAGGTCAGAGTCAGGGATCAGGGCTGATTTTGGGTGGAAATACCTGTCTCCCCACGAACTTCACCAGGATTGACAGAAACTCTTAGTCCAGGTTTGAGTGGTCAGTTGAGTAAGTGGAAATAAGCAATGCCATGTTCGTGGCCATAAACACAAAGACAGTACTGCAGCCCCATTTTGGGGAAACAGAGAAGCCTACCAGCTAGCAAAGAACATGTCATTCGGGAGGATCCGTAAGACCTTCATTCCTGAGAAAAGTGAGCGCATACGTAACTGAGCGGTGTGAAACTACATTCCTGATCGAAGTCACTCTGTGCAGGTCATACCTGGACATCCCTTTACACTGTAGTCATGTTTAATTCTGCACTTAAGTCGGCTGGGTGCAGGGCTACCATTCCTGGGATGGGGGAAGGGTGCAACTTCCAAAGATGGGCAACAGACTATAAACCTGGGAGTGTGGACCATTCTCTCTCCAGATGGTGTCAACAGGAAGTTGATCTTGGGGAGCCACGCCAGCCACACAGCTGAAGGCAGATTACGTTTGGGGAGGGGGCAGTGGGGAGCTATTTCATCCCAGGAACAAATCTTTTTAATGGATGATTAGTAAGGAAACCTATTGTATGAAGCCCAGCTTGAATTTTAATATAAGAATGTCGAAATCCGTCAGCCATTACTCATTTTTTTTATGAGTGTAATAACAGAGACAGGCCAGTGCAGCCAGCCAACGCACACACCCTTTGGGCGTGGTGGGGGACTTGGCCAGGCCATGTGAATCGTAAACCTGTTGCTGTGAAGACCCCAGACTGCAGGAACTTCTCTAGTGTCCTCAACGTGTGTGCCTCCATTGCTTGTAAATTATGTCTGTGGTTTAAAAGTGTGGCACCGATAATAAAATTTGGATTTCTAGAAAACTAAATGTAAGTTTTAAATACATGGATGGGTTCTAATCTTTTACAACCCTAATGACGCATATCAGGAATTTTGCATTCACCTCTGCACAGAGCATAAAGGAAAAACTTCAGTGCTTTGTCCAGAGGGCGGGGAGCAGCCAGCTCTCAGCTCCAGGTGCCTGTTGCCTTGGGGGAGAACAGACAGGGTCGCCAGAATTTACGATTTCTTTTTGAGATAACAGAAATACAGACTTTTGTGAGAAATATGCCGAATTCTGGAAGATGAAAATGAAGTGTTTAAATTATCCTTAGCTCACTTCCTAGTTTATGACTCCTCCTATCAAGGAAACTAACTTTAGGAGCGTAAGGAATTAGCAGGCTTCTCATTTCGGCTCTCATTCGATTGTTTTTATATAGTCTAGGGATTTGATTCTCCAGCTTACTGTTCTTGTGTGTATCAATTTCCTCAGTATAGACCAGTGGTTCTCAATCAGGGGCAGTACCCCCGGGGGGGGATATTTGGCAAAGTCTAGGAATATTTTTGGTTGTCACAACTTGGAGTCGGGGGATGCTACTGGTATCTTGGGAACAGAGGGCCAGGGACGCTGCAGAATATTCTACATTTGCACAGGACAGAACCTGACAACGAAGAATTATCCAGCCCAAAATATCAGTAGTGATGAGGCTGAGAAACCCCAGGTGTAACCCACATTTTTATCCCTGTCTATTCCTCCCTCCCTCCCTCCCTCCCTTCCTACCTTTCTTTTAAAGAACCTCTTTCCAGATTCTGTTTTTCTGATTCTTTCTGTAATCTTATTCAAAACCTTTAGGTTGGTGGTTCTCCTTTGCAAAATGCAGAAAAAAAGTCACATGGAAATTTGTTAAAAATGAAGACTCCCAACTTATAGATAGTGTGACATGCAGACCTAGGATGGCCCAAGGTTCTGCATCCTGCTGAAAGCTCCCAGGTGATTCTAAGGGAGACCGTCCATGGACCACAGTTAGCTGAGCAGGAGGATGGTTTTTTGTCTTCATAATCTCCAGCCCTACAGCCCTATGCTTTTCTCCATCTCCTTTTTAGGTCCTGTAATTGTTGAACTTTTCAACCATATCCTATTGCTCTTATAAAGCCCTTAAGATATGCATGGATTTTAATAATTATTTATTCTTTGGGAAATAAGTAAGTTAAAATGTATTTAAGGACAAAGAGTTGAAAGTATATCTAATTACATTTGGTCCTTATAAGTTGTCCCAGTAGCTGGACAGTATATCTTAGAATTTTTTCCCCCAAATTTCTAGTCTCTTCCCCCTTTTTTTTTTTTTTTTGTATTATATACCATATGTCTTCCCCATAAGAAATTGGTTGATAGTGGTCCCCTGACAGTACAAGATTAAAAATTTGTTTTTAAACATCTGAACTAATCAATAATTTTAAAAAAAAGCATAGACTGTTACAGCTGAAAATATTGAAAATAATCCACGCAAGTGATTTCTCTAATCACACTGGTGCGTACAGAATCTTACGAAAGATTGACTTCCTGCAGATGTTAGTTTCTGCTGTGTGCTTGTTGCATGACGGCAAAATGGCGAAGACAGTTGTAGGGTCTGTAGGAGCTACTCCTCCAAAAACTGCTTGGCTCTTAGGAAAGCGGCATGTTTCTTCCCCTGTAGGGACCTGCCTCCAGGGGCTTCAACTCCTGTCTGACGGTCTGCGTGTTGCAATGTAGTGAATTCAAATTGAGTTCGTGGCACTTTGATAGTTACTCAATGTCTTTTTGAAGTGTACAACTAGAACGGTAACTGGCAATGACTGGGTCACGTATCCGGGAATAGCCTCTGGTATATCATTACCAAAACGCGGGTGTCTCTCTGCGCAGGTAGGACAGCTCAGAATCATACAGTCCGTGGCGAGCCACCTTACCATCAGGAGTCATGGGTAACTTTGTTTGTCCGGCTTTGATCGCTTCTCAGGATAACCCAAAGAAGCTATTTTTGAGAAAGCTGGAATTCCACTTGGTTAGCGTGTGCTTACACCAAACTAAACAGATAATAAAGTGATTGTTGGATGGCCCAGGGAGAGGCCTTTAAGCCTCTCCTTCATAATTTTCATCAGCTGCCTTCCAGTCTACCCTCTCTCTCATTGAGCAAATGTGCTTTTGCACGTTTCTCTAAGCCCCTCCTCTCTGAAAGTTCTGGTGCTGGCACTTCTAACAGGTTGCTGAACTTGAAATGATGAGATTAAGCGTATGTATACCTCCTCTCCCAACTGGAATCTTGGGCAAACCAGTTCGCTCTCTGGAACTTTATTTCCTTCTATTTAACATGAGATTAAACTTGCTGTTTTGTGATGGCCCTTCTGGCTCTAGAAGGCTGTGATTCTGTTAGGGTGCTCACAGTTTGGGTGTCCGAATGCTGAATTGGTGATGGTCATTTGGGGCAGAAGATCGTAACTTTTCTCTGCTTCCCCAAGGATGGGTCAGGGTCAAGGACAGGCAAGTGCATTCCCGTCATTACATCCACAAAAAGAATACCAAGCTGTTGTATCTGATTCAGCGATACTAATGGGCCCAAAGATTCGGGATGCAGAGTGACTCCTTCCTGGATGCTATCTTCAAAGGATGGCTCTTCTGTGAAGCTAAGGAGGTTAAAAGCTTCTTTTTAGCTTCTCCCCTATTTACCTCTCTTTAGACTCTCTCACGGGCAGAAGTGACAGGCTCCCTGCCCTTCATTACTGTCCTTGGCTTGCTGTTTCTTGGAGGATGCCTGGCTTGCCTCTGTTATCTAAGTCTGGGTGGAGTCTTGTCTAGAAACTAGGTCAGCTCGCTGGGGTTTGGGGTGAAACTTAGCATCCTTTCTATTTCCCTTAAAAGCCTTGTTAGAGAATGTTGGCTGTAGTCATTCACATTAAGAAGTGGAACCAGTCAGCAAAGCATTCATTCATTTGTTGATTTGTACTTTCTCTCCCTTTGTGCAGTAAGCACTTATTTAACACCTACTGTGTGCCCTGCAATAGAATACTTAGACAAGTTCTAGGCATGATAACCCAGAAGTAAAACAAAGTAACACAGTGTTTCATTACATTGGGCTCATGATCTTCATTCTCTATGCTCATATCTGTAAAGGGAGACTGAATCTAACAGAGAATTTTCATTCTAACTGTGGCCCAAAGAAAATATCATTACAGGGTAGAAGTTCTCTGAAGGGAAGATTATGGACTTGTTTCATCCCCATTCAAAGGCAGAAGTTAAAAATTGTTATGGGGGTTAAACATTGTGTTTTACGTGGTACGTGACTTAGAACCACATCATTCATTTGAAAATCATAGCGTGAAATTGGCCTTAACCCAGGTCAGCAGTGAAGAACTGACTCCTAGTCAAGGGTCAAGGGGTGACAGCCATGGGCCATGCTGCGACTCCAGAAGAGGCTTGTTCTAACACTAGCAAAGCCATCAGTGAAGTTCATCATCAGAGATAGGGTCCGTTCTTCAGAGCTCCGTAGAGGAGTGCTGGAATCACAGTGGACTGGCCAACTTTGTTTTAAATGAAGGGAAACCTGTCTTTGTAACATAAGCAGAATTTTCTTAGGAAAATGGTAAGCAATGTGTGAGGAGAAACAAATGACTGTTTCTTTCCCATCTCCTTATTGTAAATGAGATGTTGCACTAAAAATTACTAATAGTGACTGAAATGTGAATGGCAGCCCCAAAGAAAAACTTCCAGAAATGCCCCAGTTATCCTTCTTGAATGACTTACCCTCCTCAGGACAGCTCATCTCCCAGCTTTGATGGAGAAGGGCTGACTTGTCTCCATGTTTGTCTGTGGTTCGGTCTCATATGGTGAAAGAAAAAATACAGATTATAAGGACTCACTGAAAATAAAAAGACATTTACTGCGTCCTTCTAAAAGTTTCTTTTTCATAAGTTAGCATCATGTTAAGAATTGTCTTAATTTCTTTCTTGGACTTTAAAAAAAATGCAGCTAAATAATATAACTTTGAAGAATCCTTCGGAACCTGGATGGAAAGTGTATTCTTTTAAAGATGCTTTTTGTTCAGCCTGCCGTGCTGAGCTGGGTTTGAGAGAGTCGCCAAAGCTTTGGAATTTACACTGTGGCAGCATACCAAACGCAGAAAGAGCAGTTTTTTCTTCTAAGCAGAGCTGTGAGGTCAGCCTGGGCGTCTGCCCACCCCACCCCCACTGGCAGGGCTCTGCTTGCCACCAGGCGGCCAGGAGGCCACCTCCCCAGTAGTGACCTGCACCTGCCAACCCAAGACATCATCAAAGTGCCTCACGATGTTCCAGCACGAACCCTGTGTGCGGAGAGAAGCTGGAGTGAAAACACGAGAAGCAGAGGCAAGAGACTCACTCAAAAAAGGCCATTTGGTTTGGCCCAGCTTTTTTTTTTTTTTTTTTAACATTTTTTATTGAGTTATAATCATTTTACAATGTTGTGTCAAATTCCAGTGTACAGCACAGTTTTTCAGTTATACATGAACATATATATATTCATTGTCACATATTTTTCTCTGTGAGCTACCATAAGATCTTGTATCTATTTCCCTGTGGTATACAGTATAATCTTGTTTATCTATTCTGCATTTTGAAATCCCAGTCTGTCCCTTCCCAACCCCCGCCCCCTTGGCAGCCACAAGTTTGTCTGGGAGTTTTCAGACCAATTCCGTCTGTATCCCGAAGAGACCCCAGCCTAGAAAAATAACTTTTTTGCAAGTACGTGCATCGTTGGCTACTATTAATTCTTAACTTAGACTCGTTCTGATAATGTCAGTGGAACACAGTGTGGAATAATATTTATTTAAAACGCATGAAAGCTATTAACATTGACATTAGTTTTCTTTTTCCTCAGGCCTATTTAATTTTTCCCCTAACTTGAGTGGCATCCTGTTAACTCATGAACATGTACTTATTACACTCATTCTTTTTTATGTGAGTGTTAGCTTCCAACATGAAGATTTTTTTTTAATTTCCTTGACTTTTTTGCCTTGCATTTGTAAAATGTTCTTAATACGTATGAGAGTGATAGTACTTAGAAATACAGAATATTTTCTGTGTTATACCCATTGTGAAAAATGGTGAAAATTCGTCTTGTATCAGTTCAGGGGATTATTATTTATTTGGTTACCAGCTTCACCAATTCTTTTCCTGACTAAGCAGTTTTAATCACTTTTAGTCATTCAGTTATAATCTCAATATCGATAGTCTCAACTAAAATCTGGTCAGTTTACTTTTTCAGATAAATAAGGTAAAGCATTACTTACAACTCAACTACAATTAAGGAGATCTTATATTAAAATGCTGTTAAATAATAGTTTTTGAAAGAATGATTATAATGTGGCTGTAAGTAATTATTTTACAAAGAATATTGAGGTAAGAGGGATGAAATATTTTGAAAAAAATTGGTACTGGAGCTAAAACTGTTTTACATCTGGGTATTTTCCCGTTCCACTCCGTCGTTCTTACCTCTTATGTGCACAAATACTAAGCGTTAATACATTTCTGACATTGAATTTAGGCAACTTCCTTGGTTGCTTTCGAGTTCTCGGACACTTGCGCTTTGTAAGATCGCTGGGTACAATTAAAGGGACCCAGGTGAGGAAACCATTGCAGTAAAATAGCAGCAAATGTGAAGAGGGGAGAACAGAATAATTGAAACAGACCTAAAACCTGATGTGCAAACAAATGTTCATGCATTGTATTTTCTATGCCCTTTGAGAGCTTGTGGAAGGAATCTTCCATTGAAAATTTTATAAAGAAACATGGCATTTCCCAGTGGAAATACCTTCCTCGTGTATCTGTTGGGCGAACCCTTATTTTTCCATGTATAATATAACTTAGGGTAGATTCTGCTTAGCAGACTTGTGGGTGTGAGGAGGTGTGCTCAGGACCATCCCAGTGGGGTTTCTGCCCAGCGTGAGTTCTAGCATCGAACCAGTTCTTTTCAGCCTGGATCTATGGAAAATCGTGCCAGGACTGGGGAAGGCACCGTACATTAAGCTGGGTGCTGTAGTCTGTTTCCAGGTCACTGCCTTTTGCCTCTTTCTCGTACCTTGTTCACCCCTTGACCTTGTTAGAACTGTCATGTTTCTTCATAAAACATCCTTAATGAGACTATTTACCTTGCATCCGCAATGAGATCATGCTTCGTGTAATAAATTCTCTGCTCAGACATATGCCAAGAAGGCAGCTTTTGCAGCTGTTAAAGAATTAACTTTTTAACTGAGAGAAGGACCTTTTGCTGGGCAGCCACAGCGATCGTAGTGCTGTATTTCTTATTTTAAGTAGATTATAAAACTAGGGGGAGCTTTTCTGTCTTCTTTTTGCTTATTTGTTTGTGTTCTGTTTTACATACACACACATGTTCGTCTTGAACATAGCCTAGTTATTCCCAAAGAATAAAAATTTACAGAGCAGATAAACTATCTGCATTTTCTAAAGAATGCTCATTTGACTTTAAAAATATGTTTGTTCAGGGGGAGGGTATAGCTCAAGGGGTAGAGTGCCTGCTTGGCATGCACAAGGTCCTGGGTTCAATCCCCAGTACCTCCTCCAAATATAAATAAATAAATGAACCCAATTACCTCCCCCTTATAAAAAATTGTGTGTGTGTGTGTGTATATATATATATATATATATATATTTTTTTTTTTTTTTTTTTTTTTTTTTTTTACTCAAAGAACTCAGCTGCCAGTTGCATGGAGCTTAGGAACTTTATTTTTAATTAGAAATTGTAAGGTTTTCCCCCAGTGAATTCTGTTTTTTAATCCAGGCTGATTTGATTTTTGCCTCTTTGACTTTTCCTCCCATCAAAATGAAGGTGCCAAAACAAGGAGCAAAAGCAAAAAGACTGGATTGGGGGGAGGATGTAGCTCAAGTGGTGGCACGCATGCTTAGCATACACAAGGTCCTGGGTTCAATCCCCAGTACTTCCTCTAAAAAATAAATAAATAAGTAAACCTAACTACCTCCCCCTGCAAAAAACAAAACAAAACAAAAGCAAAAAGATTGGCTTCTCTGCTGCAGCAACAGCCCCCGAGCACACAAACGTTAACTGCTCTGTCCGGGGACTTAGGAGAGAAGGCACCCTGTGCGTTGGTGCGGGTTGTTCTATGCCTCCCATTAAAAAGACCCATCTCTTCCCTAGAGGTGATCCAGCGGCAGCCTTGCTGATCATCTAGAAAAACCATTTGCGCTCTGGGTCCTTTTCACAGCCCTTTGACCTCCTGATTCGACATCATCTGCACACGTGATGTGGTTTCTCTATTCTCTTTTTCCATTACAGTCATTCACCTCCTCACTCTACCACAATGACTACATCCCATGCATGTGACCCCTACAAACCACTTCACCCCTGTGCACCATGATGCTAACAGTAGTACCTACCTCAGGGGCACTTATGAGGATTAAATGGGATAATATTTTTAAAAGATGTGGTTATCTTGATATCTGACATGCAGATTTTCAGTTAATGATAGCTCTTTACTATGATCTCTTTTCCCCACTTAAAAAAAAGGTATAGGAGAAACCATAGAGCATGTTTTAAACACAAATCTGAGCAAATAGCTCTGTAACTTAAATGGTAAAACTGAAAAGGAGAAAAAAGACATGTGAACGCTGCAGGGAAGGGTAGAAGGAAGCATATAGAACGCTTGTTGTTTTTTTCCAAGACGCTGGACATCCTTCTAAGATCACAGTATTTGCCCTTTGAGTATATTTTGGAAAAACATTTCTAAAATTATCTCTTAGCACACGTAGAAGCGTAAGGGATTTATTCCTGTGTTTCAGACAAATATGAGCCAGAGAAGTTCCTCTCAGACACACGGAAGGCTGGAATGTATGTTGGAGGCTGTATTTCCTTCCATGGTAGGGCTTGGATCTCAATAACTCATTTAATCACCCTTCTCCCGCAGGGCAGAGCTGCACTCAGGCAGGCAGGATACCTGTCTACCTATTACTCGGAGTTGTTAGAAAAGAATATTACATGTTCTTGCTGGTAATGCATTCCAGGCTCTCTCCAGAACACATTCCAGAACACTGGGAGGAAATTCTCCTAATGTCTAATCTAAATCCCGGCTTCTACCCTTTAAACCCTTTTCATCTTATCTTGACCTCAGTAGAAGTAGAAAATGGATGCTCCCATGATTTGGCCAGTGTCGTATGAAGTTTTTGAAAATTGCTCTTCAGTTTCTCCTATCCCTCATGGTCTCCTCGAGAGGAAGTCAGTCCCAGTCTTTGTCCACCTTTTTTCTTCCATAAGCATTTTTTATCCAAAGCGTTGTGGTTGGAGGATTTGTCCCTTTGCCGCTCCCTTCTGATACTTCCGGGGGGTGGGGGTGTATCAGTGCAGCGGTGGCAAGGTCCAGGTGGGAGGTGTTTGGGTAATAAAGCCCCAGTCCTCCCCACCTGGCCGGGGCGCCGGCTGCCTCCCTGCCCTGCCGCTGCCAGACGGAGTTTGGGAATTACAGTGGCTCAGCCCTCTGCCACTCAGTCCAGAGGCAGTCTCTTGTAATACAAAACCAGCAAAGGTTTCAGCAGAAGAAAGCTCTGGAAGGTTTCTCCATTACCCTGAGGCTATTACCAAGAGGTCATTTCTCAGACGTTTTGTTTCCCCTTCTGAGGTCCTTGCTTGGTTTCACGGGATCCCAGCCTGGCCAGACCTCAGAGACGTGCTGCCTCACCTTTAAAACTTTCGCCCAAGGTGGAACCCTCCCCGACACGTCCTCGTTAGCACAAACATTCCTGAGTCTGACAGGCATTAAAAGAAAAAAAAGGGAGGAAAGAGTGTGGCTAAGTATTAGAGGAGAGAAAAAAAGAAAGAATAGAATTACAGAAAGTATAAAGGCCATGAAAACAACCATGTCAATCATCTCTCTAGCCCGAGAAGTATCTCACAGGCGGCTGCTGGCTTTGCCCCTTTCTGAATCCCTGTCTGCAGCGCAGAAGTGATCAGAATATGTCGCGGGGGATTGTCTTCCAGAACCTGGCCACCGTCTCTGCAAAATCACTGAGCCCCTCTTCTGTCTCCCTCAGATTCCCCTGAGTCTCTGGTCTGTGGGACTCTCTTCTTAGGGGAGTTGGTGGTGCTTAACACTGGATGGATTCCCACACAGGGAAGTGACCTGCTCCTCGTGAGCCCTCAGTGTCATGTGAATGACACCAAAAGCAAACCAGGGCACGGTGGGAATTAACACAGAGGGATGTGGGAAAGTGCAAGCTCCTGTAAAAAGATGAAACAGTCTCCCTGTCATTGTCTGACTCTCCAAATATTGTCAGTAACACCGACCCAAAACTTACCATAGCCGCTTTATAAAGCTAATTGCTTTCTTATGTATTGACTCCACTTCCCTAAGATTGTAATCTCTTGTCTGGATTCAGATCTTGTTATTCAGCACCGCACTGCTTACAAAACCCGAGCGCATTCTGCACAATGGGGAAATATCACTGCCTTGCTAAGTAATGGATGAACGTATTCCACAGCAATAGCAACAAAGTCGTGTTTACTATAGATACAGAGATATCTCTGGTGATCTGTGTACACACATTAAAATGTAATACATGGGGATCCGCTAATCTGGAATGTCTTTTTTTCTTAGATTTATTGAGGTTATGATTGATGAATATAAAATTGGGTATAATTAACATGTACAGTGTGGTACTGGGATGTCAGTATACTTGTGTGATGATTACCACAATCAAGCTAATTAACATACCCATCACCTCACAGTTACCATCGTGTGTGTGTGTGTGTGTGTGTGTGTGTGTGTGTGTGTGTGTGTGTAATGTCTTAAAGTCAAAAGTTGGGTTTGAGTTTGCCTTAGCATGTTTTTCATATTAGTAAAAAAAAAATCAATAATGCCTATATATTAATGTGAGAACATTTAGGGATATTTTTTAAAAACACCTAGTTTTCAAATTCCTAACCACTCAAGGATATTTATAAACAATTGAAATGCCACTTCCTTATTATCAACTGAGAAGCTAATTATTTATTCATAAAGCAGCGTGCCCCTGACCCTCACTCCTGTCATATTAGTGTGTGTGGCATTGAGAATTATAGATGCTCTTTTTGCTATTAGTACAAATTAAAGAGATTTTGCTGCCAAACCTATGAAATCTGGAGAAAGATGGCATTCCTTCCTTTGGGTTTCAAGTCACAAAAATACTTGGTTGTTCCCCAAACTCTCAGCATCTTCCTCTCCGGCAGGAGGAAGGGAGAAGCCATGCAGATAAGGAGGATGAGGAAAGGAGGAAAGCCTGGGTGTGATGTGATGGCAAGAGAAAGGGTCTGTGAAGGAGCGAGGATGGGGCGGATGCTGTTACTGTCCTGTGGGTTTAGACCAGTAATTATACTTGGCCTGTGAACAGAAAAATACATGTTTTCATATAACCTCAATATATCCTCTCCAATACTGCCAGGACCTAAAATTTCAAGACATGGCATGAAGCACTTCTAAAATGACAGAATTTTCACTTTAGATCTTTCCAGCGAAATGTTGTAATTGAAAAAGTTTCCTGCCGGTCTTTTGTTCTACTCCAGATGAAAAAAAAAAGCTGTTTCCTGGTTACCCATCCCTAAGTCTAAAAAGTCTTGAACACGCTTGAGAAAGGTAGTGATGAAAACACTGTCAGAATCCTGTTTATCTCATCGCTTCACTGTGGGATGCGAAAGTGATCGATGTCTCCTCGCCAGCCATCATTCTGCCACGCCAGTAGTTTGTCAAAGGGGGCCGGCCTCAGGAGGTAGAGCAAACCAAAAAAGGAAGTCAGACCGTGCTGTGTGTCAGGGTCTTTGTGAATCTTGAGATCCCATCAGGAATTTTTCACGGTTTTTATAGGGTCCCACCAGATGCTCCATTCTGCTTATCAGTCAGGAGAGGAAGCAGGGCCCGCCCATTGCACAGCTCCTGGAGGAGCAGTTCATGGAGAACCTGTAGTGTTCTGTCTCTCAGCGATGCCAGGAGGAAGTGGCTGCCAAGATGCTGCTGTTAATTAAGGACTTGGCACCTGGGGGCAGCTGCTAAGCATGCACTGTTACTGTAACATCCAGGGAGAACAAGTGAAATTCCCATAGGCTCAAATGGGACTGATGTTCACTGTCTTATTCACACACACACACACACACACCCACACACACCCACACACACAACTGTTGCTGGCAGTTGAAAGATGAAGTGTGGCTCTGGGCCTCCTGGGAACATGAATTCCAGAGCCCAAAGGCCATTAAGTCCAAATTAATTTAGTAAGGTGGTAGGTAGTGATAAGACCCCAAATTTATGTTCACTGATGCTTTGGATAATGGAAACAAGTTCATTAAGTATCTTTGGCCAGAGATGTTCCTGTGTAATTAGCAAACATCTTAATTATACACTTGGATTGGAAGCTGTGCTAATCTTAAAGTATTTAAAAAAAAAACACACACACAAATGAGAGAAAAGTATTAGGAGAGAGACTGCATAGCATAGAGGTTAAGAGTGTGGGCTCTACAGGGAACTATATTCAGTATCTTGTAGTAACCTATCATGAAAAAGAATATGAAAAGGAATACATGTACGCATATGTATGACTGAAACGTTATGCTGTACACCAGGAATTGACGCGGCACTGTAAACTGACAATCCTTAAAAAAAAAAAAAAGGAGTGAGGGCTCTGAGCCATGACTGGATGCAAAACCTAGCCCTGGTGTTTATCAGCTCTATACCCTGGAGGAGTATTTCCTTCCTCTCTCTCTCTATCTGCTTTAGTTTCTCCACCTGGAAAGTGGAAATAAGATTACCTAATCATAGCGTTGTGGTGAGCACTGGAATGCTTAGGACATCTAAAAAGTGTTTTGAACTGTGCTTGGTGCATAAGTGCTCAATAAATTTATCCTACTGTCATCTTAGTTGTGGCCTTTTAAGAGTAATAACTCTGCAAATGGATCATTACACAGTAGACATTTTGAAAAGGAATAATAATTAACAATTCAGAAATTTTATCTTAAATAGCTCAGAAACTTATCTATATTTCCTGCATGGAAGTAAATTAATACTTTTATATAGGCAATAGTTTGTTACAATGTATTAAAACTTGAAAAATGAAATAAATGTAGTCAACAGCCATTTATGGAGTATCCATAAACATCATGGAAAGTGATGTCATAGGAATACATAAGACATTAGCAACTTTCAGGAGCTTTAATTTTAGAATACAGCATGTGTTAGAAGAAAAGTATAAAATTCTTAAGCATTTTAGAAGGGCTGCTTTGAGCAATATAATTATTATGTAACTGTACCCTCATGCTTGTAGAAAAAGATACTGGATGAATACATTTGGCTGAAGAATCTGCACACTGAAAATATTTATTTTCTTGAACTGTTTAAGTAAGTGTAGATAATTCCTCAATTCCAGGTGTTCCACATGTATTCATAAAATCACAGCGTGAAGTTAAATGTAACTGAAATGCTAACCATAATCTTGATACTCTGCTCATAGGTTCTGCTCCAGGCCACAGCCTTGTCTATATAAATACTGGAGAAAATACTTAAGTATTCCTCATTCATAATATTTCATAGCATTGACCTTAAATCAGCCGTAAGAATAAACACAGCATTATAGACCTAAGGCCTAAACCAAGTGTGAATTTTGTAATTAATTTGCAAGCAAATCTCACTTTTAATAAAATTTGAGAATATCACCCTTTGGCTATTTCTCGTCAATCAAATGAAGGTTATCATCAGATGATAGTCTTACAAAGGATAAGGACATTTTAATGGATTGGAAGAGTTTTAATTATTTGCAAAAGTATGGGAAAGAGTAGTGGTAACACTGAAGTATTATTTCAGATGTTAGTAATAATTTTCCACATTGTTTTTGATCTTTTTATCCATTTAGCCCTTTGTGAGGTAAGAGGGGGAAGCATCATTATTCTCATTTTTCAGGTGAATCAGCTGAGACTTAGAGAAGAATCTATGTGACGGAGAGGCTGTTAGTTCCGAGTACCTGATACCCCAAATGGCTAATCTGTGCTATTGAGGATTACAGTCACCCATAGACCAGCATTTTGGATTATCTGCATGTTTGGTTCCTTTCTCCTCCTCTGTTTGCCCTAGTTTGTTTTTTGTTGTTGTTGTTGTTTTATCTTTAATGGAGGTACTTGGGATTAAACCCAGGATGTCATGGGTGCTAAGCATGTGCTCCACCTCTGAGCTATACCCTCCCCGCTGTTTTGCCTAGTTTTTGAGGCACTTCCCTGATTCTTTTTTCTTTGCTTTGTTCATTCATTCATTCATCACAAGCATCTTGGTTACCTGCTGTGTGCTCGGTGCTGCCACCGAGGCAGTGATGGACGAGGGGCAGTACTTGGTCAGCTGCTCCCTGTTAACAGACATGAATATGAGACATCTGCTTTTCATTCAGACAGTTCTCAGCATCCCATTTTTCTGCCTCAACTCTTTTATTGAAGGAGACAGTCTATGAGAAATGAAATGGTTTGAAATAATTGAAATTTTTCCGTTATTTTGCTAATTTCAAACTCCTTAAAGATCGGAATTATATCTTGTTCATCTCTCAAGCCCAGAATGTTCGGCAGGTCTGTCTGTTGCTGGGTAGTGACTTGTCCTTCGTCTGAATCAGTAAGTGTTTCTGTAATGAAGTCATGTGCGGCCATAATTATAAGCATGGATAGTTACTTTCAAAATGACGTTAACTGCTGTGACGTAGGCCTACGTTATGTTTTGTATCCTGTGTGTTCCTCACACATGTTAGAATTAAGTAGAAAGTGTCTGGTTCTTCAATAATCTTAAAATAAATTCTTCAATAGGATGGAAAACCTTACAATTGCAAAGTAAGTTCTTACCACAGCTCTAAGCTCAGTTTGGCACTTCCGAGCTTTCGTTTGTCTTTATCTATTCATTCATTCACTCGCCCGCCTTCCCCAGCATCTATCCACCTATCCGTCAACTCCACCTACCTGCCATCCACCCCCTAACCCTCCCATCTACCTTCCAATCCTCTTTTCCACCCCACCCCAGTCCTTCTGTTCCCATATCTATTGTAAGAATCCTTAAGAGAAATGTGAAAGGAAAGTGGTTGCTATTAAAGTTAATACTGATTCTTTGGTTTTAATTAAGATGAACACATTTATTGTCCAAAATGCGGCACTTCTAGGAGTAGCAGGGTGCTTATTGATGATCGTGCTGAGAAAACAGGCATAATCCAGGACCGTTGTGGGTAAATGAGAACATGGTCACTTGTTCATACACTCTCCTAAAAATCTAACAGGGTATTCCTGTGCAGTATTAAGATATCTTCGAGCTCTAGGCTATATGATATGTGAATTGTTTATATTAAAATACAGAATAGGAGAGACTTTTAAGGATTATGTTTGTGTATTGGTATAGCTCACATCTGAATTTTTAATAGCATTAATTCCAGTATACTTACTGGTTAGCTCTCCAGTTTGGAATCATCCAGATATTTCATTTCTTTAACCTTTGCTTGCCTTGCTTTGGGGTTGATTGTGCCCCTATTCATTCCGTGGGAAGGAATCTAAAAATCACTGGGTGCAGGCGTAGCATTTACCAAGGTGCCATGGGGGCTGTAAAAGAGGAGGAACACCCAATCTGTATGTCTCAGCAGGTCAAGTACAGCTGGGGATTTCGTGCTAGTGGCATCTGCACAAAGTAACTACTCCGTGTAAGCAGGTGGTTGCCTGCGGGCTACAGCAGGACGAGTACGTGGTAGAGAAGCACCGAAGAGGAGCAAGTAAAGGGCCAGGGGAGGCTAATTAAAGGGAGCAGAGCCCACGGTCAGGCCAGTCTAGCGCTTGTTCCCAGCTCTCTGGTGGATAATAGGTGGGAATTACTTGCTTATATAAGATTTAGTTGAGGCATTCGTAACTTATTAGCATATGAATTAATTTACCCTCCCTCTGAGCTCTTACCTCTGTTTTACATATACTAGCTGTGTGATCCTGCACAGATTTTTCTGACTCTTCTGATCTGTTTCCTCATTATAAAATGAAAACCATAATAGTACCCAGTCATAAAATTGTTCAGCGGTCAATTTCAAGCATTTGGGACAGTGCCTGGTATCAGAAAAATCTTGAAAAAGGTCCTGTTCCTATTAGTGTAACACAACATCTTTAGAGGAAATGTATGCTTTAATCAATAGAAGTCAGTATTTGATGGCAATAGCCCTCTTGTAAGGTATCCTGAGCATAGTCCTAATTTGCCCTGATTGTCTTTTTTTTTAACAGCTCGTAAGTCAAAGAAGTTGGGGAAGTTAAAAGGGATTCACGAGGAACAGTCACAGCTGCAGCAGCCCCCGCTCCCGCCCCCGCCCCCCCAGAGCCCCGAGGAGGGGACAACGTACATCGCTCCCGCGAAGGAGCCCTCGGTCAACTCGGCCCTGGTTCCTCAGCTCTCCACAATTTCACGAGCACTCACACCGTCTCCTTCTATGGTCCTGGAAACCATCGAACCCGAAATCGTGTACGCAGGCTATGACAGCTCAAAACCGGATACAGCCGAAAATCTGCTCTCCACTCTAAACCGCTTAGCGGGCAAACAGATGATCCAAGTCGTGAAGTGGGCAAAGGTACTGCCAGGTAGGATGGCGTCTCCGTTCACGGTCTGCATCCTGAACCACCAGGCAGGTCAGGCGAACAGATTGCACCAGATCCAGCAGTGCGATCGAGTTAGCTTTCTGTTACATCCCAGCATCAAAATTTTCTCTTAATGTCAAATTAATCAAGCATGGAGAAAAAAATCTGATTGATGGGCTCATTTCTCGCAAGAATTTATAAGTTCGATTGTTAATACAACATACGCATTTCTTAAGTTGAGGACTGCAATGGAGAATTTCAATTTTCCCATGGAAAATTTCACCCCAGTCTTAGTAATAAGGTAAAACACGTTCTGTTTGTAAAAGCACAAAGTGAGCCCATTGTCCGCAGCTCTTAACCAGGGCTCATCTAACCTAAGCTTAGACCAAGTAAATCAGGACCTCTCAAGTAAGCTGTGTGAACTTACTTGAACTCTGAAAGATTGTTCTTTCTAAAAATGTCATCTTACCTCTAGCACCCTTTAAATTGTCCTTGAAATTCCTACTTTTGTCATTTTTTTATGCCTTGGGATTATATTCATCAGGCCCCTAAGTATCTATAGAAACATGGCTTAGAATTGCGATCACATAGTCCCAGTTCATTAATCTGGAGCAGTTTCCTAGAGGACCTGAGGTCAACCAGCAGTCTTGCAAGAAAAGACTGGGGAAAGCTCTGATGACCGAGTCTTTGAAGAGGCGCTTGCCCTGTGAAACTAAACAAACAGAGGAAGAGAAAAGGAGCAAAAGAAAGGCTTGAGGCCCAGAAAGGAAGACTGGGGGTGAGGGGAGGACAGGTACCAAGCATGCTTATCCGCTTCAAAAGTCTGTTAAAGTCTGGTGTCATCCCAGACTAGGAGAAGTGAGGAATAATACTTTTTCAATCAGTGCAAACTCATGAGAATGACAAATTTTCCACTACTATTGCAGATATACAGGAACTGACGGTCATTAAGTTATCCTTTATTGTAAAGTTACCAGTTTTGAGTCAGATGAAGCAAGTTGTATGCATTAATGTAGATTCTTTCAGTCTAACTGAGGGTTGGGGACCACTGTCCACCATCCACCTTGAAACTCCCAGAACATCTCAGTTTTCTTGGCCCTGGCCATTCACCCCCCATCGAGAATTTAGGGTGAATTTAAAATGAAACGTTGATAACATTGTAAAGCAACTACACTTAAATAAAAAATAAAGTTCAAAAAAATTTTTTAATGAAAATAAAATAAAACATTTAAGGGGGCCAGGCCCATGATAGGTGCTCTGTAAACAGCTATGGAATTGATTTGAGTCGAGAGTAAGGGGGCTGCTTGGGGTTGACTTAAGAAGCTTCTTCCTGGAATGTACTTAAACTCTAACTGTATTTCTGTGATTAATTGTTCTGTTCTTCAGGATTTAAAAACTTGCCTCTTGAGGACCAAATTACCCTAATCCAGTATTCTTGGATGTGTCTGTCATCGTTTGCCTTGAGCTGGAGATCGTACAAACACACGAACAGCCAATTTCTCTATTTTGCACCAGACCTAGTCTTTAATGAGTAAGTATCTATTAATTAGCCTTCATAAAATAAACTGCAGATTGTTCGTTAGGCTTTTTCATGGTTTCTAAACAGATGTACATTTGTGAAAGAATCCACGGCTATAAACACTTGTAAGAGCTAAAAGTCTACCTTTGGGGAACTTAAAAATCGCTTTTTACAAAATGTATAATGTGTATGTCAGAGTGTGTATAAATCAGTGGATACAGATCTCACATAATAGTGTGAGGGAATTGTCCCAAAAAGAAAGATGGTCCAGTTGGCTCCAAAAACCTGATGGGTACAAAGCCACACTTAATAGAAAATAGTCTCTTTTGGTATCTACTCCAGTTGGGAAGACTGTCTAATTTCTAGGAAATGTGAATGTATAAAATGCCAGTTTTTTTGCACACATTCATGTAATGGTCCTTTTGTTAACAGTATACAGCTGCTCGGTGTGTTTTCGTGACAATCATAATTACCCTTCTCTGCAATCATAAAAGAAGCCAAAATGTTATTCTGTAGTGAAACATTTCTAGTTTTATGATGCATTTTTAAAAAGATTGAAAGAATTGTAATAGAGTTTTCTTTGGCTGTGAATTCCTTCCCGTGTCAAGTTTACATTTTGATATTGTTTGCATACTATATGAGTACATTTCATTTATGTGTATACCCAGCCGTGCTTCTTTGTAATTGTTGGGTCAAGAAATATTTAAAATAAAAAGGACGTTTGAATTGCGAGAGCAACCACAGCCATAGCCTAACAGATGGCTCTCTCTAGAGATACGAAAATTGGGGTTTTCAGTAGGGAAGGAAACAGATGAGAAATAGATTGGTGATAAAAGAAAGAGAAATGATGTGAAAGATTAAACGTGGACACAGAGTGCCAAGCTATCTAAATTGTCCCAGTGGCAGTTTCCCCGAGAGTATGGCTTTGCCCAGATATGGTGGGCCGCAATGGCAGCTTTCCCCCAAGATAAATCAGGAACATCAGTCGTTGGTTCTTGGGGCAACCCCTCTTTTGGCAATTAGTCAGAACGAATAATTCTACTTCTGCATAAATTTTCACCCAAAGCCTGAAGTGAGGCCAAACAACTGACATGCACATTTTAATTTACTTGTTTCCCTTAGTAATCAGTTGATATTATTAAATAGTAAGCCTGTTTTTTAAATGTGGTCTGTAAACCAAAAGGAAAGCATGTTAGGGAAGGTCTTTGTTTTAAGAGGAAGTGTGGGTAAATAAGAATCTGTATTAATGTCATCCAGTGTGTCTCCTTTAGATTTTATGAGATTAAAATGATCCATTTAATCTTTTTCAGTGAATATCCATTCTTTGCCATAAAATACATATAATACAAGATTTTCCATTTTAACCATTTTTTTAGTGCACAATTCAGTAGCACTAATTGCATTAAAATTGTTGTGCCACCGTCCTCACTGTCCATCTCCAGTACTTTTTTCATCATCCCAGTCAGAATCTCTGGACCAGTTAAGCAGTAACTTGGCATCCTCCTTTTCCCCAAACCCCTGATTACCTCTAGTCTATGAATTTGCCTATTTCACATAATTGGAATTATAGAACATGTGTCCTCTGTGTCTGGCTTATTTCACTTACCATCATGTTCCCAAGGTTCATACTTATTGTAGCATGGATTAGAATTTCATTTCATGACTGAGTAATATTCCATTGTACGCGTATAGACTTGGCCTTGTTCGCAGATGCTGTATGTGTGAACTGGCCTTCTGGCTACATTTATTTGTAACCCCAGAGTCAGTACTCGCAGCACAGAGGCAATACATTTCAAGCACCGGCATGTCCATTTCAGCTGAGACTCCATCTTCTCATTTCAGCGCTCATACTGTAAACACGTGTCCTTTTCATGGTCTGTTTAGTGCCATGTTTCTTGCATTGTTGTGCTTTTTGCTGGTGATTTCACTGTTTAAAATGACCCGCAAGGAGAGTGCCACAGTGCTGTCTAGTGTTCCTCAGTGTAAAAAGGCTTTGATATGCCTTAGGGATAAAATACAGGTGTTAGGTAAGCTTCTTTCAGACAAGAGTGACAGTGCCATTGGCTGTGAGTTCAGTGTTAATGAATCAACAATGTATGTTAATGAGGTGTCTTTAAACAGAAGCACACACAAAATAAGATTATGTATAAATCAGTTGATGAAAATGTCGTGATCGGTCGCCCTCAGGAACCTCACCCTGCATGTCCCCTTGGAAGAGCAGCTCAGTAGTAGCTAATTCAGTGTCTGCTACATCTTTATAGAATACAACTACTGTGTTTATTTTTACCAAATAAAGAGAGTTGACCCCATTTGGCTTACACATTCCCGGACACTTGGGTTGTGCCTGCCCTTGGCTATCATGGTAATGCTGCTATAAACATTTGCATATAAATATCTGTTTCAGTCCTTGCTATCATTGCCTT
This sequence comes from Camelus ferus, assembly GCF_009834535.1. Lineage (NCBI taxonomy): Eukaryota > Metazoa > Chordata > Mammalia > Artiodactyla > Camelidae > Camelus > Camelus ferus. Next base: position 105,110,603 of record NC_045697.1, on the reverse strand, counting down.
TAGGTATATACCTAGGAGTGGAATTCCTGGGGCATGTAGTAATTCTGAGTGTAGCTTTTGAGGAACCATTGAACTGTTTTCCACAGAAGTTGCACAATTTTGCATTCCCACCAGCAAGAGTAACAGTTCCAATTGCACCGCATCCTCGCTAACACTTATTTTCTGTTTATTGGTTTGGTTTGGTTTGTGGTTTGTTTTTTTTTTTAATAGCTATACTAGTAGGCGTGAAGTATGTTAGGGGTTTTTGGTTTGTTTTTATTGAAATATATTTGTCATATAACATTGTGTGAATTTAAGGTAAAAAAATGTTATTTGATACATTTATATATTGTAATATGATTGCCATTTTAGCAGTAGTTAGCATCTCTGTCACATAATCATTTCTTTTTTTGTGATGGGAATAATCAAGATCTAGTCTCTTGGCAGGTTTGTTGAATACAACACAGCATTATTGTCTGTATTCACTGTACTGTGCATTAGATCTCCAGGACTTATCTGTCCACTTAAGCAACATCCCTGCTCTTCCCCACCCCCCAGTCCCTGGCAACCACCATTCTACTCTGTTTTTCCAAGTTTGCCTATTTTAGGCTCCATATGTAAGTGATATCATACAGTACTGGTCTTCCTCCGTCTGACTTACCTCTTACTAAGTGTGACGTACTGTCGGTGTGGTTTTGATTTACACTTCCCTAATGACTAATGATATTGAGCATCTTTTCATAGACTTGTGGGCCATTTGTACATCTTCTTTGGAGAAATGTCCATTCAAGTCCTTTGCCCATTTTTAATCAGGTTGTTTGTCTTTTTGTTCTCGAGTTGTAGGAGTTCTTTATATATTCTGGATATTAAACCCTTATCAGATATACGATTGGTATGTTTCTCCCATTCTGTGGGTTGTCTTTTCATTCTCTTGACAGTGTCCTTTGATGTACTTTTAAAATTATAGTTTTTAATTTTAATGAAGTCCAGTTCATCTATTTTTTGTTGTTGTTTTCTGTGTTTTTGGTGCCATCTATTCATTTCTAATTGTGAGAATCTTTTTCAGTGAATGAAACTTAGGGGAAAGCACCTTGTATTTGAAGCCTGGGGAACTTACTGTCATTGAAGGGTTTTGGAAAGAAACAAGAAATAAGAAACCAAAGAAAGAAAAAAGAAAAGGTCACTTAGACTCTATGCATTTGTCCATTCTAGAAAATATGAATAGACATAAAATGGAAACAACAGAAAATTGGTTTCTAATGTTATAAGTAGTGAAATAATATAATATTGTATAATTATTAGAATGAACATTTTGTTCTCTGTTCTTAAAACTTTTGACCTCAAAAAGCCTAGACTTCTTAAGTTCTCTCTCAACCAGAAAGTACAGGGCAGAGCTGTGTTTTTCAAAGGGGGAGGGGGGACCTACTCCCAGGAAACACTTGGAAGTGACATAAAGCCTTTTGATCAAATCGCATCGACAAGTGGACTTGTTGTGGTAACTGTCACAGACCCTGTGTTTTTTAGGGAAACTAGTAAGTTTCAGAGGATGGGTGCACCTGACGTTTGAAAGCATATGTGTGCTTTATCCTACGTCTATTCAGGAAATATTTACTAACAGCCATCAGTTTCCTAAGCAGTGGCTTTAGAATAGCGAAATATATATCCGTGTCTCATGAAACTTACAGTCTAATGGAAGAGACAGAAATTATCAAAAAAAAAAAAAAGTCCTAATGTTATCATTGCGATAAGTATTGGAAGGAGGGGTACTTTGAGAGTGGTTGATGGGAGGTATTGGTCGACAGCAGAGGCTTCTCTGGAATTGATTAAGCTGGTGTCACAGGAGGAGGCAAGCTGATCCAAGCTGAGGGACCAGCACTGAATACAAGGCAGTGTAATGATGGACCTGGAGAGAAATGCAGAGATGTTGAAAGGCAGAATCAACAGGAACTGGGGACAGTTGGATTCTGATAGAACTTGGAGGGGAGGAGGAAGCAGATGTCTACAATGACTTCCAGTGTCAGCCTGAAGAGCCAGGGAGGAATTGGCATCACCCACCAGGTTAGGGAGCAAGAGCAGAAGGCCAGGGTTTGAAAGGGAAGAGCGTGAGGCCAGTTTTAAACATGCTAAGATTGAACTGCCTTTGAAACTTATCCAAGAGGAGATAGCAGACTGGCAGTTTTTTATACAGATCAGAAGCCTAAAGAGAGGTCCCGCTGGAGGGAGAAATTTTGAACTCATCTCAGAGGCAGTGGCTGAAGGAGGAAAGACAGGAAAGACATGTTTTGTCACGGATCCCAAGGAAAAAGAGGGCTTCGAGAAGGAAAGCGTGGCTACTGGTGTTGAATGCTGTTGCAATCCCAGTGAGACAGGAGTTAGGACACCTCTGCCAGCCAACACCCTGCACGTTCGTGTCTTCTGAACATGTCCCCTTGTGTCCCCTGCCAGTGCCCCTGCCTCCATATCCTTCACCAAAGTGAAGGAAACAGTCTGGCATTTTGTGCAAGGGAGTAACACATGCCGCTGAGGATAGACTGCCCTTGCTCTCCCCCCCACCCTTGCCTGTCTTGGACCCACTCTCACCCACACTGGCAGCTCTTCTTAGGTGTCTGTATCCCTCTCTTCTTTGACTGGCACCTCCTCATGGCAGTCACAGACTCTGTCTTAATCATTTTTTAACTTCCAGCACGTGGCCTTGTGTCCAGAACACAGCAGGTCCTCCATAAACGGTGGCTGAACGAATGAATTATTGAGCAGATGAACCAAACCATCTATTAATCAAAGTAGAAGGGGTTTCTAAATTGTCGTTGCTCATTACAGGGTGGAGTTTATGATAAAGTAGTACACCTTGTCGTGAACAGAGGCGTTGCTCTGTTTAAAACGATGAAGAAAACTTTAATAGCTTATCATTTGTGTTTGCTTTCAACTGTGAGACGGACCTGAAAGTTCCCAAAGATCTTATCCTTTGGCTGTGTACTGGCTTTATTGGAATTGGAGGAAAGGTGAGAAGTAGGGAACAATTAAGGAAAACATTCCTTCTGATTTTTTATTAAACATTGAGGTGAAGACAGGAGTTAATACTCTAAATTAAAATAGAACTTTTCTTATTATAAACTCAAAACTTTTCAAACATGTATTAAATGATTAATTATTCAATTTTACCTTGAAACAGCTTATCCTATATGGCTCCAGACCACTGCAAGTATTCACATTTCTTATCAATTTCAGTACACATATTAAAACTCCCATTTAAGTCTGTAATGAAATTTCTTCAATTTTTTTTTAACTTCTGCAATGAAGGTTCAGTGTTACACCCTCTTTTAAGTCTCAGCCAATATTTTAGAATTAAAAGTATGTTTAAAAGCGTATGCATATTGTTTCAAGTTGTAGTTTGAAAAAGGAATTTTTGGTGGCCTTTCACTGTCTTTGTAGTTCTGAGCCTTATGGAGATATAGGACTGTTATCCGTCATTTCCAGCCGTGTTTTTGTAGAGGGTTGCCCACCCCTACTGTGTCCCCACTGGGGGTCCTTGTACTGCCATGATCTGGCTGTCCTAAATGTGGTGGTCTTCCCAGGCAACAGGACAGCCTCCTTAAGGTCCCTCTGCACCTTTGATGGGGCTGGCTCACGCCGCCGTGTGGTCCAGCTGTGTCACTGATGTTCAGGCTGGGATCAGTGTCCCCACGGGAGCCCAGGTGGTTGGCGTGACAGTGTGGTGCACCCCACCCTCACCTCCCCAGGGGGCTGCTTAGTATTTCTGAGCCACGGGAGATGACTTCTGCACTGGACCCTTGCTCTGGCAGGTTAGGGCTGGCGATGGACACGGGGCAGGGGTGCTGATGAGGGAGCCTCCGGAGGGGTGGGATGAGTCCCTGGTGGGGACAGGGATCACCCTCGCCTGAGCAGGGTGAGAAGGCTGAAGAGAGCAGGCTTCATTTGAAACTAGAACCACAGGTAGACTTTCTAACTCACTTCCTGATCTGTCTTGTTTTTCACCAAACCCTGCCTCTCTTTTTCGACCACTCTGGGGAGGAGGGAAAAAGTGATGTTCACCCAATGCGTTCATTGGACAAATACTTCTTGAGCAACTTGAATGCACCTGGCACTGTTCCAGGCACTGGGAATTCAACACTGGCCAAAACAGGGGCTCACGCTCTGGTGGCAGGTGGGTGGGATCTTGGGAAGAGTGAAGGCAGCGTCATGTAGAAATCCCACGTGCTGTATCCCCAGGGAATATGGCTCAGGTAACATACCTAGGACCATGAAAGAGTTTGAAAATAGTAAGGTGCTGTTGGAAGGAATTCTCTGAGCGGATTTGCTGACGCCTTGGTCAGCACCGCCCATGACCTTTCAGTGCTTTGAAGGATCCGAGCTCCTCCTTGGCTTGGGCCTCCGCACATGCTGTTCACTCTGTGGAGCAGGATGGTGCTTAACTTCTCGTCTCAGCCCAGCATACTCCTATTCAGACAGATTTTGCCTGATGGCCAGATGTAGAGGACTCTCCACCCTCCACCCAGTCCCTCCCATCAGATCACGTTTATGTTCTGGGTAGCAGATCTCCTCACCCCATAACATAGGCTCAGGGAGGTTAGGAAGCTGGTCTGTGTGGTACAGCTTCACGTGGCCAGCAGCTCGGACACTGTCTGGCATTAGTAAGTGCTTGAAGAACGAATTAATTTTAAAATGCGATATTCAGCGTTATTTCCCACTGCTTCCCGGCACAAACTCTGTGCCAGCCAAATTCACCTTCCTCTTCCCTTCGTCCCTACTTCCCACTGCTGGGCCTTGGCCCCTAACATTTTCCTTCCTTCCTCAAGCTCAGCCCATAGGATGCTTTCTCTCTGATCACTTCTCTTACCATCAAAGTCAGGAGTGACTTTTTTCCCCCAAATAGTTACCTCTATCAGTTCTTCCTGTGTCAGTCCTTTGCTATGTTTTGTGTTTTATGTATACGTTTTTACTCCAGATATCCTATAAACTCCTAGAAAACAAGGAATATTTTTACATTTTTCCATAATGTCTGGCAAAATGCCTTCTATGTAATTGGCACTATTTGGGATTGATTCATCAGTCTTCTTTCCAGTACAAGGGTCAGAAGCAAGATTCCCGATGTGGGTTTGACCCTACAGTGTTTTCAGGGCCAGCATGTGAACTTGAATGAGAAGGATTCCCCTTGCAAGTTTTACTTCCAAGAACAGTGCCATAGGTTATTTCTTGCATGGTGTTTCTTGTGGTGTACTTGAGAAATTTCTTAAGTAGTTAATGAAGCTGGGTAATTGCCAGTATCGTATGAAATTAAAGCAAAACAAATAGGAAACTGCAAATGGGATGAACTGTTTAAGCTTTTTATAACTGCGTTGGAATCACAGAGTAGTAATGAGGCAAGAAATATGTCCCAGCTTTATTCTGGCTAACTAGAGGGAGCTATTTTTCATTTTGAATAAACATCAAAACCATTTTAAGATCATACATTATCTTTAAAAGGTTGAATGCAGCTAATATTAGCATGTTGGTCTTTATTTCAGTTAAAGTGCTCAAGGGCTTCCGTCTCGTCAGCTAAAAATACTCTTCGATACAAAATAAAATAACTGGGGTGAATTTCCTTATTGAAAAATTGATAGGGAAAAATTAGTTTTGATGCAGTGAGTATATTGCAAGATAGGGCAGATGGCAAGTAATGGATTAATCAGTACAAAAAAACTAAGGGGGGCTCCAGGTGTCCTCCCTTGACAGAGGTCATAAAATGCAAAGACAGTAGCTTTGATGGTGCCCCTCTGTACTGGAGGAGAACACACTTGCTGTGTCTTGATATAGAAAGTATCTTCTCTTTTTTGTATGTGTATATATATATATATATATTTTTTTTTTTTTTTATTGAAGTACAGTCAGTTTACAGTGTGTGAATTTCTGGTGTACAGCACATGCTTCAGTCGTATATGAACATGCATATATTCATTTTCGTATTCTTTTTCACCGTAAGTTACTACAAGATGTTGAGTATAGTTCCCTGTGCTGTACAGTATGAACTTGTTGTCTGTCTATTTTGTATATAGAAAGTATTTTCTGAACTTGTGTCTTTAGACACTTCTAGAACCAGAACCGAACCATGTGATGTTCCATTTCTGTTGAGTAACACATGGGAGATGATTATGGTTTTAGATCCCTCCCTTCCATCCATGAAACCCTAAGCTAATTTAATAGGGTTGTGTTTGGGGAGGGCTCTGAAAAGGCTGTTTAATTTTGTGTAAGCTCTGAGATTGATACTTTTCTGAAAGAAAGAAGTGGAGAGGGGAGAAAAACCAAAAAAAGGAGGTCCTATTTGGAGACGCTCGGTCTTCTTATTTAAAGCTCATCTGTGTGTCTGGATCGTTGGTGCTGCAGCAGGAGTGTCACCCCAGCCGACGCACGTATATACAGGTGTCACAGCCTTGTGTAACTGGGCCCGTCTTCTGTGCCCCTCCAGCTTGAAATAGAAGCTGCTTCAAAAGAATCAATGGAACCAGTGGTTTATAAGTTCCTAATTCCCCTTCTGCTACCGGCATGATATCCCTCTCTGTCTTAGGCACCTCAGGCCAGGTGGTTTAAAAAACAGACATTTATTTCTCACAGTGTTAGAGGCTGGAAGTCCAAGATCAGGATGCCAGCTTGGTGGGGTTCCGGTGAAGGCCTTCTCACTGGCTTGCAGAGGGAGGGCTGCCTTCTCACTATCTTCACATGGTGGAGAAAGGAAGCTCTGGTGTCTCTGCTGCTTTTTATAAGGGCACTAATCTCACCATGGGGGATCCACCCTCATGACCTCATTTAACTGTAGTTGCCTCTCAACACCCCCCCATACCACTGCATTGAAGGGTTAGAACTTCAACATATGAATTGGCCAGGTTGGTGGTAGGGGTGTGGGGACACAAATACTCAGTCGATAACACTCTCCATTTACATGGATATTAGAGTGCAAAGTAATTAATAATCACACAGTTTAGAGGGTGAATTTAAAGGATTATAAGCCGATGCTGAAAGCTTGTGAAAGGCATTATGCTATATGCTGTCTCCCACACATGGTCCTGTTTCAGCCTTACGGCTTTGTAATGTGGGAATTTATTATCTCTTTCAAAGATGAAGAGACGAAGGCTCAAAGTTTTGAACCCAGATGTCTCAGAGTCCAAAACTCGATTTTTCAGCTACAGCAAGGCTTGTTCCTTGACCATGGAACTTAATTTTTCAGGCAGTTACACCCGAGTGGACCTTTGGAGCAAATACTGGTTTCATTAGGTGGTTTCAGGCACCATATATATTTGGAACCTTAACTGACCAATCGTATATCATCTTTCATAAGAGATATTCTTTAAAATGGGTGAGAACATGCCCAGTGTATAAAGAACACAAATGGGAAATAAAACGTTCTTAGAAGAACTGGAGCTTTGGTTCAAAGTGTGAACTAGTCCTCCAGGTCTGTGTCCTTCCTTTCTGATACCACGGCAGTACGTAAGAGCTCCTTTGTTGAGCATGGTCCCTGGGCTCAGTCCCTAATTTTGCTGGTAAGGACCTTGACGTCCAGCGAGTGAGTTACCTTCACGGCGCCCTCATCTCCCTCCTGCAGCATGAAAGAATTGGACCAGATGAGCGGTTCACAGATTTTCTGTTCTCAGGACCCCCTTTATGCTCTTAAAATCATTGCAGACTCCAAAGAGCTTTTTGTTTACGTAAGTTATAGCTGTTGGTATTTACCTGTATCAGAAATTGAAACAGGAATTTTTTAAAATACTGATTTAGCAATTCATTTAAAAATAACAATAACCTATTACATATTATATAAACAGCACAACATAAATACAATAGCACATATATTTTATTTAAAAATAACTCTTTTCAAAACAAAAAAATTTGAAGCATGGTATTGTTTAGACTTCTTTGCAAATTCCTTCAATCGGACTGAAATGAAGACAGTTGCATCCTCTTATTGGCTTCTGACATCCAGTCTTTTGTGATTGGTTGTTTGGTTGAAGTGTAGGGAAAAGATTCAGCCTCATCACATGTGGAGTCAGAGAAAGGAGGACCTCACTGACTCCTGGAAAGGGTCCTGAGGATGCCCTGCCATCCTCAGATCACACATTGAGAACCACTGGTCTCGGTGATCTTTAAACCCCAACCCAGCCCCTGAGTCTGCTTGGCTTTTGGGAAGCTTCTCTTGAGGTCCAGATCTCTGTTTCTCATTTAATCATCTGTACGTCCCACACCAGAGAATCGGAGCTCAGTAGAACATAGTCTCTGTGCTTAAAAGTTCTAGTAGCAGAATCCTCATAGGACCGCCATGTGCCCTTAGCTCTGCGTAACGCTTTTGTATAACCAATCTCATTTACAGACAATCATTTTAAAACAAGTGTGATTGTCACTGTTTTGTAAATGGTACAGCTGCCTTGGATGGAGGGAGTTTCAGGAGATCATCCCAGATCACATAACCATGGTGAGGTGGACCTCAGGCATGAGCCCAGGACTGCCCTGAACGCTCACCTTGTTTGCATCACACCACGTGTGTCCCCTCATCTCCAAAGTAATGGCGATGGAAGGCTCGCGGGGTTCCCTTCCAGCCTCTTGCAGTCTGTGATTCTTTAGTTCTGCTTTGCCAATTGGAGCACTTACAGCTGTGAGCATTTGTGTTAGAATGAGGAGGACAATATTAAATCACTTCCCCTAAAGTGAAATTTAAATCTCTTTATTTTTATTGTTTAGCAAAAAAAGAAAAAAGAAAAATGACTGGCTTTTCACCAGTCAGGAGTAAATATTAAGGAATATCTGCAATGTACAAGGCTCTGTGATGGCTGCTATAAGGAGTCCAGAGTGAAAGTCACAGTTTCCGTCCTCCCAAATTCAGTTGTGGGGTTGGTGAATTAAGACACAAGCACAGGAATGGCATCCTGCCTAGATGAAGCGTGGATGATCAATGACAAAGGCGTTTTTCCTAAGGCGGGTGCTCCGGGAGCCTAAGGAGAAAGGGACCCCTCAAGGAAAGCTGCTGGCAGAGTTGTCTCGCTTTGAAGGCTGTGTCCACCCCCAAAGGAGGGTTAGCATCATGCTGGGCAGAGTGCAGAGGCGGTGCGTGTGGTCCAGGCATGAGAAACCATCCCGAGAGGAGAGGGGATGAGTCTCTGGGATGCAGAATTGAAGTGGTGGAGCCACAGGGGCTGCAGGTTCACCCTCAGGAGTGGAGGGGACTCTCTCTCTCCCTCTCCTCTTCTCGCTGTTTCTGCCTTCCCTCCCCTCCTTCTCACCACAGCTGGCCTCTCCCCTTTGTCTCCTCGCATCCCTCCACTTCTGCTTGACCCCATTCCCTCCCTTCCTCCCCATTTTCTGGCTTTCTCTCCCCGTTTCCCCTCCTGTCTTCTCCCTTCGATGTCTCTCATGGAGACTGAGACGTTATCACCAAATACTGCATTTATTGAATCAAAAGGTTCCACCCCGATATCTTAACGTTGAAATCAGGTGCCTTAAGGCTTTTTCACATTTTTTAGGGGGGAGAAAACCGATGACCGAAGTTGCTTTTTTTACTTCACTGTGACTCTTGGGCTCTTTCCTTTGGAATGGTAACCCTCCACGGAAAACTTGTTTCTCACAAGCTCCACCAGTCTTGGTCTTGAAATCATTGACATTTCTGTCCCAGATGTTCCTGGGAGGGATGATTTTGCTTTTCTAATTTTTATCGTATTTCCTATTTTCCTGACTGCTGCCCTTTGTCCTCGTTGCAGAGAACATTGCTGCCAAGCGGCTGCCCATGCCCCCCAGCCACACCCCCAGTTCTTGGTGCAGAGCATACACGGAGGGGGCCTTAAGTGGCCGCCACTTCTCTTGCTGGCGTGGGCTGAGGACTGGGGTCCTGCCTGCTCAGGGGACCCCAGGGAGCTAACGCTTCTGCAGCTTGGGCCTTAACTCTCTTGGCTTCTAGGCAATGAACACAAAAACCCAAAGAATCATTTGTTTGTCATTCAGGAGAGACTCTGTGGCCACTTTGTTCTAATTAGAAGAAGTTCAGAACTTCACCGAATTTCTGAGTAGAAGAGAAGGTTAGACGGCATCTGCTGTGCTCCTTGGCTGTCTTGATCAGCAGTTCTCCACCAGCAGATAAAACAGAGAAGAACCGTTGAGGCTGTCCTATGAATAAGCATTCATTGTGCTCATGTCCTTTCGTGTGCGGGGGCAGCATGTGCTCCAGTGTTGACGTTTATGGGGCACGGGTGGCCCTCCCAGGCGGCGGCCTGCTGGTGTGGTACTTCTCCCCCCGCCAACCCCGGCATGAATGATGCAGTTGTTCAGCATGTCCTGAACAAAATCTGCCTTGTGACAGATGTTCAGCATCAGTAAGAAAAAAGGACATGTGGCTAAGTTCTAATAAATTAATTGAGTCAAACATCATCTTTTTTTTTTTAAATTTAGGCAGATGCTTTATCAGCTTTTCAAATGATTCAAACAAGAGACACTACCTTTCCCCCAGGATTATGGCACCGGAAAATGTTTTCTAGGACCCAGTTTGATTAAGGAATTGAATAGGGTCTGTGGTAGCAGTCTCTGAACGCTTAGCTGTTTCCTTCTTCCAAAGCAAGACTTTCAAGGTAGAAGGACTCTGGGGTCCAGCTGGCTTTCCGCCTTCCTCGTCTCCATCCTAACACACACACTCCAGCGCCACCTCCGCAAGGGTGAGTGGCTCTGCCGTCGCCCTGGAAGCATGGCCGCACACCCGGGCGTTACCAGCACGGACGTCCTCCTATATCACCTACGCCAGGTCCCGGTTGCTCGGCGTATGTGACTTTTGCCTCAGGAAGAAAATGACTCCGTAAATTGCAGTTTAATATAAATCTCTTACTGTTCAAGGAGAAAGTGGTTTGCTCTCGCCCTTTACCCAAACAACAGTCCAGCGACACTTCTAAATTCAGTGCATTCTTGAAATTCAGTAGTTCTCAAGTGGGAATCTTACCTTTATTATGGCCCATTTTTACAAATGAGAAAAACTATGTTCGTTTATGGAAATTAAGCAAGATCCTTAAGTGCATACCCCAAATGACCCTGTTGGAAGCAATAATTGCTCACTGAAGGTTTTCTGTCTTCGAGTGAACTATCTGTTGTCTACAGTCTGTTAAATTTCCCAAAATTTACTCTGGAAATCTACAGCCAACAAAAATGAGACTTGATGATGTAAAAACAAAATTCTTTCACGAGAGAATATTGCTCTTTTGTATCCCTTCTGTGTGTCGAGCAATTCCAGCACTGAGTCTGAGCATGGATAGCACTTAACTACGTCTCAGAAGGTTCCAGGAATGCTGTTGGGGATTTTAACCTTAATATGGTAGCTGAGCAAGGCTGAGAGACCAGAGTGCTTGGATTCAAATCCTAGAATACTATTTTCAAGGAGGTTTGACTTCCTTGTTTTTACTTGGAATCAGGAAGTCACTTTATCTAGTCAAGAACTAGAGCCCACTTCTTGGTCAAGGACCTATGTAAACTTCCTTCCCAAAGCCAAGAATCAAAACATTTGGTTCACTAGGTCTTAAAATGTCCAGGGAACAATCAGGCCGGTCTCTGTGCCCCTGCTAGACTGACTGCTGGCAGCAGGAAGGGAGTGCTGGTGGTTTTCACCTGTTTGCCTGTGCCGAAGGCCCCCTACTGATGTAGCTGACAGTCAGTGAGCCGTTACTGTAAATCTTCTGCAGTTTGCTGTGGTCCTTAGCTTACTTAGTGTGAGGGATTTAGTCAAACATCCCAGGGACGGAAGTGGCTCACAGGATACAATACATAGCGTCATGGAAAGTTGCTTAGAAATCACTTTTCAAAGTGAATTATATTGTAACTGACCTGCAGAAATTCACAGTGCAGTGAACGCTAAGATTAAACCTTTGGTCAAGCCAAAACATTTTTCCCGTGTGACTTATCACCAGTGCCCCTAATTTAACTTGCTCTGAAATCTGAATTTTCACAATGGGTTATGGCTACATAAACATAGAGGTTTCTTTCTTCTTTGAAAAACGTGTGGCCTGGACCCAAAAGAAACTGTAATAACTATACAAGTACTTAAAAATTTAAGGTACAGAGGAATGTTTTATTGCAAGCTGTGTAAGAAACTATGATGCTAACTAGATGAGTATTTAAAAATCAAAAGCACAGAAAAATGTTTTACCAAGAACTGTGTATAAAATGTATGATAAAGAAAATTGTTTTCTAGGCCTGTCAGTGGTAAAGGCCCTTTCTAGATGTTTAGATGGTCACATATTACTATTTTGATCTGCGTAACAGCCATTAAGGTCAGTGGAAATTGTGATGCTTAGGTCAAGGGCAGTTCTATGAAATACATCCCTTCTGGAACATCAATTAAGGTAATGAACAAACCCTTGAACTAGCCTTTAACTATTACTAGTCTTGACCATGTGAAGTTAATAGAGAATACGGGAATGTCATGAGGACCCCTGGGACGCCACTCCCTGTGGCGCATAAGTCCAGTAAAGCAAACCACAGACAACCTTAGCGATTCCTAAGCAGCTGAGTTCTCCCCTGGCTGTTAATAAATGATGTAAATACTATCAAAATGGACAGACGTCAAAACCGCAGCTGGCAAAATGGTCCTCCTACGGATGTATCTTGTTTGTCAGTTAAGGAAAAATCTAGTAAGCCTCTGAAAAAAAATTAAAAACCATAAACTGGAATAATTTGAATGCTCAAATTGAGGTCATTTTTATTCTAATTAAGATTTTTTTTTAAAAAAAGGACTGTTTCTGCATGCTGTTTTTAGGAAAATAACAAGCTTGAGACGGGGACCATCTGTCATGCTGACCATGTAACAAGATGTTAGATTTATTCAGACATAATGATGTGGTTGCAGTATCAGATGTAAGGTCTGGTCCTTCAGAGCTGCTGTGATTATCTGTGTACACCACACCACTCAAATTATGTAACTCTCTGCTGTAAGACTGACACTATTTCTGCATTACAGCAGTGTAACACACACACACACATTTATGGAAGTAAGAGCATGTTCGCAAACAGGTTTATTAAGAGACTCCTGGAGATTCTAGAGATTTCAAAGAGTTCAACCCTCAACGAGCACTGATTTTCTTTGTTATATTTATATTTGAAGAGCAAAATCTGTGAAGTCCATTGGATCTACCTGTTCTTTGTAGCTATCAGATAATTATTTAGCACTCATAATTTTGGACCTATGCACTGTGCAAAAATCAATCATAGAAAGATAAGTGCCTTATTATCCAGAAAAAAGGACACAGACTTTCCAGGTGATGAGAGCTGCCTATTAATCCAAGGGCTAACGTGAAATATTTCAAGGGTTTATTTTTCTAGGTCCTTACTAAATAAAGTGATGCCTTACACACATAAAAGATGTGCAGGTGGCAGAGGTACAGTTTGGTGCAGTATTGCTAAAGGATCTTAAGTTTGAAAATGTCATGTACCTTTCATAGGCTCCCGTGGGTAGGAGACTCGGGGACCTCTTGTGCTGTGGCATTTATAAAACCAGCCAGTGTGAAAGGATTGCAGTTATTAAATGTGAGTTCTTGGAAAGAGAAAGGAGTGATAAAGGTAGTTCTATTTCCCCTTCCCCCCTTAGGGTACCAAAACTACAGCAGACAGGCCTTTAAGGAACTGTTTCAGACTGCCTTTTTGAAACTATGGCTTATTAAAGAATTTTCACTCTTCCTGCTTTCAAAAAGCATTTAGCACAGCTTCCAATAAAAACATGGACACCATAAGACTAAAAATCTATCAAAACACAAAAAGGCAAAAGGCAAGTAGTAAAAATAGAGGGGAAAGGAGATATTTTATATATTAGAAGAGGAATGAATGAAAAACCTGAACCCTAAGAGAATTAAACACAAATCTTAGTTTCTTAATCTCTATCAAAGTATAGCAGGAAGGATCATGGGTTGCAGGGATTCCCTTTTTTTTCCCCTTAAATTGAGGTATAGTTGATGTACAACATTATATTAAGTTTCAGGTATACAACAGACTGATTCACAATTTTTAGCTTATCTATTTTATACATAGTAGTTTGTACTTCTTTCTACTCCATCCCTATCTTGCTCCTCCCCTCCTCCCCTCTCTATATCTGTGAGTCTGCCTCTGTTTTGTTATATTCACTTATTTGTTTTATTTTTTAGATTCCACGTATAAGTGATAACATACCGTATTTGTCTTTCTCTGTCTGATATATTTCAGTAAGCATAATACCCACCAAGTCCATCTGTGTTTTTGCACATGGCAAAATTCCATTCTTTTTTATGACTGAGTAGTATTCCATTGTATATATAAATCATATTGTCTTTATCTAGTCATCTGTTGATGGACACTTAGGCTGTGTCCATATCTTGGCAATTATAAATAATGCTGCTATGAACTTTGGGGTGCATGTATCTTTTCAAATTAGTGTTTTCATTTTCTTCAGATACATACCCAGCAGTGGAATTGCTAGATGATATGGTAGTTTGATTTTTAGTTTTTTGAGATACCTCCATACTGTTTTCCACGATGGTTGCATCAATTTACATTGCCACCAAAACAGTGTATAAGGGCTCCCATTTTTCAACACCCTTGCCAACATTTTTTCTTTGTGGGTTTTTTTTTTTTTTTTTTGATGACAGCCCTTCTGACAGGTGTGAGGTGATAGCTCATTATAGTTTTAATTTTCATTTCTCTGATGATTAATGACATTGAGCATCTTCTCATGTGCTTGTTGGCCATGTCTCCCCTAGAAAAAATGTCTATTCAGATCTTCTGCCCTTCTTTTAATTGTGTTGTTTGTTTTTTTGATATTGAGTTGTATGAGCCGTTTATATATCTTGGATATTAACCCTTTATTGGTCATATGATTTGCAAGTGTTTTCTTTTTTAATTAAAAAATTTTCAATTGTGATAAAATACTCATAAAATTTATCATCTTAACCAGTTTTAACTACATAGTTCAATGATGTCGAATATATTCACATTGTTATGTAAACAAATCCCTACCTCCCCCACCCCCAACCCCTGGTAACAACCATTCTACTTCCTGTCTCTATGAATTTGACTACTCCAGGTAACTCATATACGTGAACTCATACTGTATTTGGCTTTTTGTGACTGCCTTATTTCACGTTGCATAATGTCATCAAGGTTCATCCATGTTGTAGCGTGTGTCAGAATATCCTTCCTTTTCTGGGCTAAGTAATATTTCACTGCATGTATGTACCACGCTTTGGTTATCATTCATCTGTTGATGGGCACTTGGGTTGCTTCCACCTTCTGGATATTGTTAACAGTGCTGTTATGGACATGATGCACAAATATCTCTTCAAGACCCTGCTTTCAATTCTTGCAGAAATTCTTTAAATAGAAGTTGGCTTGCATTCTCCTTGTTGATGGTCACAGCATGAGGAGTCTCTGGAGGTATTCTGGCTAATTCTTTGAGCTCCCAACGTCTCCATAGGCTGGAATGTTATGTGGTTTGGGCTTATCAAATGTCTAGTTCTGTCAGAACAGAACATGAATATGATTCCAGGAATGTATTTAGTTTGGGGTAGTAATTTCCCAAATCAGCTGCCTCCAATATGGACCTCCAGATAACTGAGTAACTAAGCTTTTCGAATACTTTTGTTAGCAGTATTTCGGTAAGCCAGTACTTAAATACCAAAGCAGGAGTGTTCCTTCTGACAGCCACTAGGCAATGGTTTCAGTGGACCATTCTCATAATGTGAAATAGAACAACATTGTTAACATTTAATCATGGCAAGAGAACATGAGTTCTTTAGATACAAAAGTTGTTCAGATCTTTTAGCTACAACATTAAGAGCAGGCAACTAACATACCAATTATTTAAATTGTGAATGCCCTTCCCACTCTGATTTTAATGGGCCTTTTTCTGATTCCTACTCTTATGTGAATAAATTCCATTTCCAACCCTAAATTCTCTGGGAAGCCTGGAAAAAAGTATTTTCTAACTCTTTTGATTATTCACTTTTGTTCTAAGTGAATCAGGTTTAGAGATACTAGATTATTTTAATATTTTTAAACTATTTCCAAATGGTCTTGTGATTGCAGTTTACTGTAATGGGTGTTCTAAGCAAGGACTGGATGGAGTTTCTATGAAGACAATTGGTTTCCTAGTTTGAGAAAAGGACAAAACTATTGAAATGTTTCTCTTCTCTTCTTTTTTTTTTTAAGAGTTTCTTTGAAAATATTTTAGAACTATCATGCTCGTGGATTTTAACTCCAGGTCTTTGGAATTGGACCTGGGTCTCTCTTGGCTGTTGTATTTATTTCTTTGGAAGTGGAGTTTATTCTGTTCCTGCAAATGAGATGACATTTATAAATGGATAATGTGTGTCCAGGTTCAGAACTAGAGACTGATGACTGTCAGTTATTCAGGTCTGACGTCCACTTTCATACAGGAATATTTCCTACCCCCAAAATCTCCTGCTTCCTTTACATTAGCCCAGCGGGTTCAAGGGTGACTTTTGCATTTACTTTTATTTTTTAGAAGAATTAAACGAATTTTCTTTCCCAAAGTAGTCTATATATTTTTTAATCAAAACAAGGTAAGATTATTAAATGAATAAAAGCATGGGGCAGAGTATTTCTGTGAAGTAATGCTGCAAAATTAATCCCAGTTTCGTGCCAAAAAGACTCTCCTTGTTTCAACTTCTTTGGACATACATTTCTGTGCATTTAATCTAATTGTGCAAAAATAATGGGATGTAAGATGTGTTTTTAAGATGGCCTATTTTCTTGAAACTTCAAGCTATATTGAGTACACAGTACTCTTCATTTAGAGAACTCAATTTCACGCCATGGCAACGGCAATGGAATTTGAAAACACAAAATCTTGCCACATAATGGGGAGCAAAAAATAATAACATAATAACAAATCATATGAGTACCAGATATCTCTTTATAGGTGTAGAGAAATACTCTGGAGAAAAGAGCTATAAACAATTGAGCCAGCAGCATTGAGAGAGGAAAAGTCATGTGTCTGGAAGAAAAAAAAAAAAAAACCCTGGGTTTAGGTACACAGCTACACCATGTGCCTAAATTTCCTTATCATGAGTATGAGGATGATTCTGTACAAAGGATGTGAGAATTGGCGAGACAAAGTTTAACTTTGGGTACAGTAGGCACTGCATAAATGATAGCTATGAAAATGATGGAGGTTATTCAGAGAATAATACCTCAAGAAAGAGTTAAAGAGATGCTTTCATGTTGAAGTGACAAAAAGTGCTTTTTTAGGTGTGTTGTTACACATTAACTTTCTAATCTGTTTTCAAGTAGAACCTGAGGTCTGTCTTTAACCTTTTATCCAGGTGGAGACAGTTCTAACTGATAACAGAAACACTTTGACATGGAGGTGTTGAGTTCGCATCCTACTGGGGGCAAGTCATGTCTGCCTTCCTAAAAATTTGCATCCTGTCTGGTTTTTCTCTGGATTTACTATCCTATGTAGAAAAATAATAACCAGAACACAGTATTATTCTCCTGGAAAGTCATTTTTAAGAATCTGATTATTTCTTAGTCTGTTTTAACCAAAATGATCATTGGTCTCTCAAGAATCTTTATTCTCTCCATGATACCCGCAACAGTGACAAAAGTGGAACGTTCATACAGTGCTTTGTAATTTAAGGACTTCCATACTGTTGGTCCCTACATCTCTACAAAGCAGGGATTAGGAGTAATTCCTAAGTTTACGTATAATAAACCGGGATTTCAGAAGTGACACAATGAGCAGCTCACAAAGCCAGCCCGCTGAGGGGCTGGTGGGTTGCGCATCTCCGGGCCCCACTGTGGCAAAGCCAGAGGTGCCGGTTCTGCCTTCAGCACAGAGGAGCTGAGGGGATCAAATGCTCAGGAGTGCGCTTTTTTTTTTTTTTTTTTTTGGAAACAAAGTTTATTCTAGGGAGAGCAACTCACTGAGAGATAAAAAGCCATTTTAAAATTTATATATATGTACTGTTCATTGTTTCTAAGAACAATTTAGAGCTTTAGCTTTTTAAAGTTACATAGTTATCAGAGGAATAAAGCCAACTACAAAATAAGAATCAACAGAATGTGGTAATCCAATCATAAAGGACAGTCAGATGGGCTTACTCATATTCAAGAAATCAGTCATCTAAGTTATAAATAATTAGTTCATTTAAGTCTATTTTTTTAGGTTTCCACATATGAGTGATATCATATGGCATTTTTCTTTCTCTTTCTGGCTTACTTGACTTAGAATGACCATCTCCAGGTCCATATGTGTTGCTGCAAATGGCATTATTTTGTTATTTTTTATGGCTGAGTAATATTCCATTTTACACATGCGCGCGTGCACACACACACACACACACAGATACCACATCTTCTTTATTCAGTCATCTGTCGATGGACATTTGGGATGCTTCCCTGTCTTGGCTATTGTAAATAGTGCTGCTGTTGAACGTTGGAGTGTACTTTTTAAACAACAGAGGGTCAAATGTGTGTCATGTTATATTCCACAGATGTCCTGGTTTGCAATCTACTACACCCCATTTTACAATCTAAATCTCTCGTTTTTTGGAGAAGCTTTTCATGAGCTTCACAGATGCCTTATCTCTTGCATGAGCCATTTGCTTTTACTTTCTGTAAAGGTTCAGTATTACCTCTCTCTCATCATGGTTCTCATATGCGTATGTGTATGTGTGGCGTTCATTTTGTTGTCTTCACTTATCCTCTTTCCTTGTTTCTTCTCTCTCATTCATTCATGAAATATTTTGGAGCAAAGATGGACACATGGCACTTGTCTAGCATACTCTGACATTCACAAAGGTTTAGTCAGACACATGTCTTGCCTTTTAAGAACAGATGAATGGATAAAGAACATGTGATATAGAGATACCCACACACAAACACACACACACACACACACACACACACACACACACACACACACACTGGAATACTACTCAGTCATAAAAAATGAAATAATGCAATTTGCATTAATATGGATGGACATAGAGATTATCTTATTAAGTGAAGTAAGTCAGATGGAGAAAGACAAATATTGTATGGTATCACTTATTTATGGGATCTTAAAAATATGATACAAATTTTATTTACAAACTGAAAGTAGACTCACAAACATAGAAAACAAATTATGGTTACCAAAGGGGAAAGGGCAGGGGGAGGAATAAATTAGAAGTTTTGAGATTAACAGATAACACATTACTATATATAAAATAGATAAACAACAAGGACCTACTGTATAGAACAGGAAACTATATTCAATTTCTTGTAATAACATAATGAAAAAGGAATCTGAAATATATATATATATGTATAACTGAATTGCTTTGCTGTACACCTGAAACTAACACTGCAAATCAACTATACTTCAATAAAAAATGAAATTAAAAAAAAATCTTAGTATATGTTAAAAAAAAAAAAGCTTCTAGTTAGCAATCAGAATGGTGCTACTGAACTGGGCCTTTTTTTCCCTCTAAACACATAGAATTTTGCATTTTAAAAAGTCTTAAATATATAACCAAGCTCAAAAGAAAAAAAAAAAAAAAACAGGTTGCAAGAACAGGGAATGCACAGCCAGAGTGGTTTAACTTGGAGCTAAATCTACACTTGGCCCACAAACTATTGGATGTAGAAAAAGGCTTTAGGGGTGGGTCTTAGAACACAAACAGGAACGAGAGACAAGAATGTAGACTCCAGCAAGGCTGTGGCCTGAAGTGGTGCCCTGTGCACAAAGCCAGGCTCGGCAAAGGTTTTACTGTCTGCTAACAAGGACAGGAAAGCGTAAGCCAGCCAGCCAGCCAGACCAGGTTCACGGCAAGGAAGGTGAAAGAAATAAGAAACACAGACCTGCACCATATCAAGTGCGGAGTCTAAATTTAAACCTCACAAGTCTTGGGGGAGGGTATAGCTCAGTGGTAGAGTGCACGCTTAGCCTCATCCCCAGTACCTCCATTAACATACACACACACACACACACACACACACACACACACTACACAAGCTTTGCGAAAAGCATTTAAGCTGAGAAATTAGCATAAAGCTGGTCCAGGACAAGTGAAATACTTACACCCCTGATGGTTATCAATGCCGAACCTTCCTATAGAGTCCCTTCCACAAGACAGTGCCCCTGGGATTCATCCAGAAAACAATATTTGCGAAATAATACATGTTAGATTTGCATATTGGCATTCCCAAAAATGGATGTAAAAAATTTGAGGAAACTATAAAATAAACATGTTAAAAGCATTAAGAGATACAACAGGTAAAGTGTAATTTAGAGAAAGGAGATATAATAACCAAAAAGTAAGAAGTATCTCATGGAAAATAGCAGGAATGGTTAAGAACTACATAGAACATTTCTAGGCACGTAGACACGAAAAACATTAAACTTAAAACACTGTAAGAATTAAACAGATTAGACACAGAAAAAAAAATATTAGAAAGTAGATCTGAGCAAATCACCTAGAATGCAGTACTGATAGAAGGAAAAATAGAAACTGTGAAAGGGAGGTTAATGTGGAAGACACAGTGTGAAGGTCCAAAACACAGTTAATAGGAGCCCAAAAAGGAAAAATAGCAGGAATGGAGGAGGGGTGGTATTTGAAGAAATGATGTCTGAGAACATTTCAGAACTGAAGACATACCTACACCTTCACATCAAATAAGGATACTGAGTTCTGAGCAGGAGAAATGGAGTCAGTCTGCACCTAGGTCCTTCACACTGAAACTGCAGACATCAAAAATAAATGGCTGGGATGGGTGAGGGGGAGATGTATAGCTCAGTGGTAGAGTGTGTGTGCCTAGCCAGGTACTGGATCAATCCCCAGTACCTCCATTTAAAAAAACTAAATAAATAAAATCTAATTACCTCCCCCTTTTAAAAAATAAAATTAAAAAGGAAAAAATTTTAAGCCACCAAAGAGAAAATGCAGGTGCCCTACCTATCAAAAACATTGGCAGTTCCACTAACAAGAAATTTCCCCAAAGCAGCAGTGAAAGCCAGCTGTAGTGGAATACTATCTTCAAAGTACTGAGGGAAATTACCTGTCACACTAGAAATCTTTAATGTTTTAAACTGTCATTCAGGAATGAAGATAAAATAAAGACACTCGTAGGCAAATGAAGACTGAAAGATTTGAACATTCAGTGACTGAGTGCTGCAGAAAGAATTACCAAAAAAAAAAAAATTCTTCAATAAGTAATAAATGGAATCCAGTAATACAGAATAGAGTGCAAGAAACTGTGGTGATCGGAGAAACACATTAGTAACTCTAAACAGATATGGGGTATGGATGTGTAAGAGAGGAAGAAACTAATTTCGGGGGGATTTGAAAATAAGCTGAAATTTAAATACTAAAGATGTGGAAGGAAGATGGGGCACAGACCAAAGATGAAGGACTCTGAGTATTTTTTTCTGTTCCATGGAAAAGCTGTCAACTAACTTTAGACTTTAAGTATGCAAGTTTATAACTTAATAATTATTTTAAGGGGAAAAATAGAATGTATACCTTCTAAATCCAGTAGAGGAACAAAGAAGGTTTAAAAAAAAAAAAAAGAGCTGCACCCGGGGAGATATGTCACAAAGACAGATACCCAAATTCCTGTATTTAAAACTGTGGCTATCAGAAGGGAAGGGATGGAGAGGGATAGATTAGGAGTTTGGGATCAACAGATACACATTACTATATATATAATAGATAAACAACAAGGACCTGCTGTATAGCATAGGGAACTTGATTCAATACCTTGTAATAGCCTGTAATGAAAAAGAATATGAAAAGAAAGTGTGTGCGTGTGTGTGTGTGTGTATATATATGAATCGCTTTGCTGTGCACCTGAAACTAACATTGTAAACTGACTATACTTTGATAAAAAAAATAAAAATTTTTTTAAAAAGGAGCTGGATCCATCTTAAAAGGAAGGAAAATAGAAAGAAAGAAGGAAAGGAGGGGAGAGAGTTAAAATGGCAGAAAAAACCCAAATATATTAGTGATCATGATAAATGAAAACAGATTAAACTGAGCTATTATAATACAGTGACACTTAGTTTTTTTAATCCAGCTTTTTGTTGTTTATAAACAACATGTGTGAAATATAATTATGTGGGGAATTTGAAAACAAGGAATTTTTTTACAAGGGCATTCCAGGCAAATCCTAAAGAGAGAGCATAAGAAAGAGACAGAAAGGAAGAACCGGGGGGAGGGAATAAAGAAGGAATAATATTAACACAATATTAACATCAGACAAAATTTTTAAGGCAAATAATATTATGAATAAAGAGGCGATTAGTGATAGGAGAAAAAAAAATGCTTAAAGAGGATAAATATGTGAAGAGACAAATCACCAAAGAAGAGACCCAAGTTGTTCAGAAAGCACGTGAAGAAATGTTCTTGTGATGGTGGAAATGCAAATAAAAGCAACAGTGGGGCCACCCTTTCAACCCCCCGTCAGACGGCAGAAAAATGTAAATTGGATAATGACACGTATTGGTGGGATGTGGGAATCATCTCATCTACTAGTGGGAATGTAAGCAGATGTGCACACATCTGTGACTCAGCAGTTCTATTTTTGTCCTGTATCCTAGAGAAATGCCCAAGGATGTCCCTAGGGCATCATCTCTAATAGCAGTAAAGAGGAAACAACCCAGGTGTCCATCCAGAGTGGAATGGATGAGTAAACCGTGATGTATTCAAACAAATAAAACTCGCCCCAGCGAGAATGGCTTGGCTTAGTGTTACCTGTGTTAAAATGGATGCATCGCAGAATTGCAGCGTTGAATAAAAAGAAATTGCAGAGGGATGTGCAAATCTAATTTCAAGTTGACAGAAGACAAAGCAGTCCTGTGTACTGTTTTATCCATACATACGCGTGTGTAAAATAGACACATTGGGGAAGAAATCTCCCAAAGAGGGTGGCTCCCTTCTCAAATGAGGAGGATGAATGGGGACCTGGAGGGAGACAGAGTAGGTCTGAACTCAGCTATGTTTAATTTTTAAAGATCTGCAGCGAATATGGCAAAGATATTAGCATTTATTTATACTGTTAACTCTGGAGGGTGGACCCACGGGCTCCTGCTGTTATTCTCTGTGTGTGTTGGTGCGTGCGTGTATGTTTTAAAAATATTTCCTTAATTAAAAATAGCTTCCAGCTTACTATGGGAAAGGAAAGACATGGAGCAGTAATACCAAGCAGAATGCTCTGTGTTCCTCGACGGGTTCTTTACAAAGCGCTTTCAGGCTGGAGATGAGAGAGATTTCTGCCGTTTGAACCCAGGAGTGCATCCTGGAAGAGGTGTCACAGGGTTGCTTTCCTACAGACCTGCCTTCAGTCACTCTTAGAAATAGATCAGCCGTCCTAGCCTGCTTTTCCACCTTCGTCAAGTCCTGTCCCGTTTCTCACTAGTCGTCTCTGTTTCACTGATTATTCTCATCATCGTAAAACAGTACTTACCCAGGCCTCCCAGGACATTTATTACTTTGAGGGAAAACATCTGAAAAGCTAAATGACGCCTTGCTTACTTCTCACAGAAAGACAGTAATGATGCCTGTTGTCATATGATGTGTGTTTTTATGGAAACCCGTGGATTGGGTGCTCGGGGGGTTGTTTGAATGGACACATGTAGGTATCGTGCAAACCCCCAAGTCACTTTCTCCCTTAAGCAGGGAGATTCTGTTTGAGGCTCTCACCTTTTTAAATGTTGTCTCTTTTTTTTTTTAATTTTTATTTATTTTATTATTACTGGGGGAGGAAGGGAGGTAATTAGGTTTGTTTGTTTGTTTGTTTGTTTGTTGAATGGTGGTACCGGGGATTGAACCCAGGACCTCGTGCATGCTAAGCATATACCACTTGCGCTATACCCTCCCCCCCCCACCCCGTTACCACTTTTGACATGAAATGAAATAATGGCATGCGTTGAAAAAGGTTGGTTTCAGTACTTCTGATGCATTCTCAGAGGGTGCACTTGAACGAGCTGGCTGTGTCGGTCCAGACGCAGTTTACCAATCCCCATGCGAGGCAGCTAATGTGTCTCTCCAGTGCTCGCTTGCTCCACATCGAAGCCAGAAGCAGACCTGTGACTCCGATCTCTCGTTAGGCTGCCTTGGGCTGCTGGTGGGGGTCTGCCCGTGGCCCCGCCTTCTCAGACGTGTCTGCTCTCCCTTTGCAGGGAGAAGATGCACCAGTCTGCCATGTACGAGCTCTGCCAGGGCATGCACCAGATCAGCCTTCAGTTCGTCCGGCTGCAGCTCACCTTCGAGGAGTACACCATAATGAAAGTGCTGCTGCTGCTGAGCACAAGTAAGTTGACATCCCCCTGGCACTTGTCCTCCATTGTCACATCACCCGCCCTTTAGGAGAGCAGCCTATTTATAGTGTCAGGTAGTTGCTATAAAAAAAAAAAATAAATAAATAAATAATAATAATAATAATAATAATAATAATAAGGAGGTGGGAGGAGGGCTTTGGTGTTTGATGAACCAAGTCACTTGCAGAGTGTGAAGGACCGAAGGGCATCTGCCTTGATTCCTTCATCCTTCCAACCACGGAGCCTTTGTTCAGTGTCTGTTATGTGTATGGTGGGGCGGGGCAGTTCAGGAACCCCGGTGAATGAGGCACGGTCTCAACCCCCAGGCAGTTTTACCGCAAGATAAATTCCAAGGTAATTTTAATACATTGTGGAAAGGGATTGTCTACCATGATGCAGAGAAGGAATGTCATGGGGGCTCAGAGAAGGGAAGAGCATGCTCCGTTCTGGGCCTCGGGGAGGGATTTGTGACACAGCTGCATCTTGGAGAGTGTTGCCAGGGTGAGGGGTTGCATCTGAGGCGCGAGCTGGCCTTCCCGGCCAGGAAGGGCGCGAGGGAGCGTGGCAGTGGGGCCAAGTGGACCAAGGCAATAGCCCTTGGTTCTGGGGTATTATTTTTCCTGTTAATGTTTTAATTTTTTATCTTATTTATGTATTAATTTTTCAAGGCGCTTCGGGTCGTGTTGGGTTGTGGAGGAGAGGGGAATAAGGTTGGGATGTAGATTGGACCAGGAGATTCATGCCCCTTGAAGACATCTGGTGTTTATCAGGCGAGCTGAGGGGTGGGGTGCCAGAGGCTCTGAGCGGGGTGGGGTGGGGGTGACGTGATCAGAGCCGTACTTCATGGCTTGATGAAGATGTATCTGGCAGTAGACTGGATGGAAAGGGAACAGAAAGGAGAGGGAGAGAGGCAAAGACAGAGAATTTAGCCAGACTGGAGGCACAGAGACCTGCTGTGAGGCTGTTAACAAGTCTGGATGGTGATGGTCTGGTCAGTGGTGTGATGGGCAGCAGCAAATGCATTCAAGCAACACCGCAGACTTGGCCTTGGCCACTGACTAGAAGAGGAGAGGAAAATGGTCTGGGTCAGAAGTGACCCGGGTTCAGAGCGCGGAGAAACGACTGGGATGGTAGTAGTGTTAACCCTTAAGAGAACTGTGCTAATGTTGGGACTTTGAGCAGATTTTGTGGAGCATAAAATGACTCGTCTTTCGGATGGGTTCATTTTCAGAGGCAACCTAATAAAGACACCGAAAGAGGGGGAAACTGGGGGACTTGAACTCAGAGGACAGGTTTGGGTATTGAGATACATACCTGAAATTAACCTTGTAGAAAATTGGAGTCTAAACTCGAATGGCAAGTGGGGTGCCATGGCACAGAGAGAAGAAAGATCCAGCTGAGTCCACGAAAGGATGGCCAAGGCTGAGGGACAGACGGAACTGCCAGTGAGGCAGAGAAACGCGGAGAGAGGCCAGTGATGGAAGCCAAGAGTTAAAGGTTTCCAAAGGGGCATGACTAACAGCATAGCTTCCAGGGAAAGCTGAGAGCACTGACAGCAGCCTGCTGGGGTTGACCAGACAGCCAGGGACTTGCAGATTGATGGGAAGCTTTTTTAGGCAGCTGGAACCCAGGATGAGAGGGGAAACGTTGATGGCATAAGGTGCCAGAAGGGACAAGGGAGGGCAGGATTAGCTTGGCGAGGATGCCGAGTGCTTCTGCACAGGCCAAACGGAAGGGTAGGGCTCTGAAGGAGCCCCCCTCCGCTGAGGGTGGGACCAAGAATGATGGCAGGAGGCAGGATGGAGAGGAAGTCTCAGAGCCAGGTGTCGTGGCCACTTAGAAAACTGAGACGTGTTCTGGATATCAAGGACGCTGGGGCAAGTGGTGTGGGCTTCAAAGGAGGAGAGGTTGTTGAGTGACCACCTGGAAGCCGAAAGGAACATCCAGAGACACACCCAACCCCCCCCCCCCTTGGCCCAGGGACTAACAGCTTTGCTAAAGAAGGGGCAGCTTTCAGTAGAGTCGTTTGGATCAAACTGGCGTCCATAGCCAAGTACTAAGGATAGAATGGATCAGAAGAGCTGTTATTTCCAGCAAGGAGGGGCTTGGGCTGGGGAAGGCTGAGCCTGGGTCGGGTAGAACAGGAAAGGAGATGGCAGCAGCAGATGTGGGTCAGTACTGGTTCTACTGTGTTTAGCATCTCTCAGTTTCCAAGGTGTTTTTCCATCTATCGAATTTAATGCCCAAAACAACCCTGCAGGATTGAGAGTTGACTTCTGAAGTGGAGAAGACAGAGGCACGAGGTGTGATCTGTGCCAGTCTCCTTGGTGAGTTAGGACTCAAACCCAGGGCTTTGGCCTTGGCTGCCAGCGATTCCCATTCCCCCCAGAGCAGGAATGCAGGGGCGGGATGCAGGCTGGGGGCACGTGACCGCAGCAGGGATCTGGGAGGGCGAGCAGGCCTGGCTGGACTCCAGCAGCAGGAGAGCTCAGCAGCCTGGTAGGGAGGGCGGCCTGCACTTCACAGCTGTGTTTTGTTTGGCTGGCAAGGTTTTCAAGGTTGCTTTAGGCCTCTAGTCTTATTTTATTTTTGTTGAATTTGATTGCACAGGGCAGCCCGTGCTCTCCCCAGTTTGCCGCAGGCCCCACCATTCCTCACTGTCCACTCAGCCCATGTCCAGGGACCTCTGTTTCCAGCCCCTCGTCTGCAGGGTCAGGAGAGCCAGGCCCTTCTACCCTCCCCACTGTTCCTCAAGGTTTCTGAGTTGTCCAGTTTATCCATTCTGGAATAAAACTTTAGGAATGTGATCTTTCAGTTCAGTGACAGTGATTTTTATTCCCGTTTCCAAGCTATGTTATTAACCATGAGTCCTAGAAAAATATTAAAAAAACTAATTATATCAAATGAACGATAGAATTTAAATGTTTCCCTAAAAATGCGTGTGATACTAATTCTTTATCAATTTTGACCACTCAATTGTAATCGATGTCTTATCCTTTTACATCCATTTAATCAGTCAGCCTATAATCAATTCTGAGATCATTTTGAAACTTCCCAAATCAATTCATTAGCTTCCAAATAGCACAGTGCTGTTTTTTTGTAGATGCAGAAAAAGCAAAATAAAAAAGCAGGGAAACAGAAGTAAAGAGTTTTATGAATCATGAAAACTGCAGGCTTCAGTATGCTTCTTTTAATAATCTGTGATGGAACATATGAAAATGTTTCTTCTTATTTAGAATGTCAGATCACACACCTGATGTCCAGTCTATCAGGAAAGTTTTCCAGCAGTGACACCAAGAAAAGATCGTTTCCGTTTTGCTCACGTAGAGTAAGGAGGGCAGACCCTCTTCTACCCCTTTGTCTCTGCTCCTCTCCAGCTCATAGATTTTGGGTGGTTTCCAGCCGCCCTGCTGCATTTAATAAGTAAATTCAGAAAATCTGGGCAGACCTCCAAAATTTGAGGTTTTGCCTAAGTTCTCTTTATTTGTGGGTTTGTTTCAACTTCTGAAATGTCTGGCTGGGAAAATGGTACAATATATTTCAATCCCAGCAGTAAAATGCAAGTAATACATGACACAGGTTGTTCATAATCTTGAGAACTTTTGATAACACAGCTATCAGGACTATGACGACCTGTGGTTCATCTTGGTAGCTATCCCAAATAGCACTGAAATACAGTAGTGACATGGAGTCACGCTGTGCTAAGCTTAGGTGATTTTTTTAATGTATGACATTTGTAAGTATCGATATTGAAAAAATAAAGATTTACTCCATATATATATATATTTTTTTTTTTAGACTGGAACAGGACAGGTTTTATTCAATGGTTAAAGAATGAAGAAGCAGGAGCCTAGTTCTCAAATCAATTTCTCCTCCGTAAAATTTCTAAACTTAAAAAAATAAATAAACATGTATATATATGTACAACTGAATCACTATGTTGGATACCAGAAACTAACACAACATTATAAGTCAACTATACAGCAATTAAAAGATTAAAAGAAATGTTTATATGTGGGTTAAAATTTTGGTAGAAAGTGGACCTATAGTTTTACTATTAACATTCTGGTTGTCTCCATCCTTTATGTTTTTTATACTTTTAAACCAAGGGTTTAATTTTAAAGGGAAAAAAAATAATCTCTTTGTTACATAATGGATGACATTCACATTTATGAATGTGAATGTCAGATACTTGAAACCACAACTAACACTGTGGCAGACTCAGGAATTTCTGCAGTTGCTATTAGGGGTTTATTCTTCCCCCACAAAAATAGACTTAGATAAACCACAAATCAAAAGCCTCAACAGTTAAACTCAAGGAGAAGAGTGTTAGCATAATGTGTGAAGCTAATTGACAAGATAATTCACCTCTTTATACAGGACAACTGGGTCTATTTAGAAACGGTGGTGTGCCTGACTCCCAGGGTTACACATAACACTCAAGAATGTACTTAGCCGTTCTAAAGTGCTGGTGGCCCAATAAAATTATTATTTATACCAGTTATGATAAATTAGCAAGTATGATGTGCAGTTAAGAAATGAAAGCAATTTCTGACTCGGAATATTAATATCACAAGATGAATTTTTATTGTCTTCATCTTCTAAAAAAAGTTCTAAGTGATTTCATTTCTCAAAGTTAAAGCAGAAACATAAGTACATATGGGCTGTAATGAATGAAAGCAAACATGTACGTAGATTTTCAAAGGGGACACCTGTAGCTGACACATTACCCTACGTCCCCCTCCAGAACGCAGGTGCAGGTGTGCCCCTTCTCCATAAAATGTGTTCACCTGTGTCCTCGGATGAGCCTCCCCTTCCGGCAGGTGACGGAAGCACTTGATATGTTTCGCAGTGCTGATGTCAAAGTATTATTTTTTGTGAGATTTTTTTTCATTTAACCAGAAAAGCTAGCCACTACATAGAAGGATAGAAGAAAACATAATCCTTAATTTTCTATCTTACTGAAGGTAAAGATGAGCATTCTTTCTCTTCTCTTTCAAAGTTTTTGATCTTGCCTCACGTGCCAAGCTCTGTTGTGTTACATATCACACACTCAGCCCAGTGCACAGGCTCGCCATCAGGTGTCTGGGTGGTCACGTGACAGCACCTCGGTGGTCATGTGACCTCAGAGCAAAGAGAATGGAAAGTGCTTATTGGCAGCACGGAGTCCCCCTGGTAGACAGCCAGTTTCTCCGTGTGTCTTTGACATTGGAACTTGAATACGAAGATGTTGCTTTCTAAGTCCAGCCTCTGCTTAGATTGTCTGGGGCTCTTCCAGTTTTTCTGGAAAATTAAAGTGTATTTCCCGACCTCTGAGCTGTTGGCAAGTTAGGATTCATAAAAAGTTTGACGACAGGCCATGAGGCAATGTAGTGTTGTGGTTAAGACAGGCTTTGGAGACAGACCTAGGTTTATAACCTTTCTCTGCCATTTATTTATTGTGATTAAACCTCCAGTCTTCAGTTTCCACTTCTGTAAAATGTGAATAATACAATGAAGATGGATGTCAAGGTTAAGCGAGCTTGTAGAAGCAAAGCGCATTATAACATATACCCAATAGGTCTATTACTGTTCTTTTGTATGTGTATGTCTATGAGGGCTCACCGTTCTGTACCTGCCATATTTAGTCATAAATGCGATAACTGAGGTTCAGGAGCAATCTGCAAGTGCGAGCCTGTGACGTCAAAATACTCCAAGCCATTTAAGTACAAAGATGCTAAGGCTGTTTTCCATCTTGGAAATTGACATGTCTGTATTCCTTAAACACAGTTCCAAAGGATGGCCTCAAAAGCCAGGCTGCGTTTGAAGAAATGAGGACAAATTACATCAAAGAACTGAGGAAGATGGTGACTAAATGCCCCAACAACTCTGGGCAGAGCTGGCAGAGGTTCTACCAACTGACCAAGCTCCTGGACTCCATGCACGACGTAAGTAGAGCCTTCTGGTGCCTTAAATGGAGGGCCCACAACCACGCACTGTGGACCCTGAGAAAGTTCTTGGGGCTTTGGGAAGAACAGGGGTGAATTATCCAGTGGAAGGCAGCAAGAGTTGAAACTGAGTAGGAAGGCAGTGTTTCTTCAGAATACCTTTGAAAGGTTGCAGAAAATCCAGTCTGTTCTAGAAATGTAAGTGGCTTTTCCAGTACGTAGTGTTTCAAATATCGAAGCCTATGGTAAACGTACAGATAAGGAGAAGGTAACGCACTCCTGGGTATAATACAGTCCTTTAAATCATAACGCCATCCCCATAATACAGCAGGCAGATGACTTCACCGTGCGGTCCACACCTGGCTTATCCAGACTCTCACGTGAACGACTCAGCTGCGGCTGAACAATGAATTTCATAATGTGGGCCACAAATGCCCACAGATGGAAGTACCTCCTAAAAGCAAAACCCCTGAGCTCTGGGCCAGGGCAGGCCCTCAGATTTGCCGCAGGTGTCCAAGCAAGTGTCCCATTTTCTGCTTGCAATTTAGGAAATGTTTGCTTAATGAAAATGTGTGCTTTCACATTGCCTAAATAGTGTCCGCCTTCCACAACTGTTAATCTAATAACCGCATTTTTCAGCAACATTATTAGTGGTCCTGGGGCCGGCTGGGATCATCTCGTTCTTTGCCAACTTTGGGATTTTCTAGTCACTGTTCTTCATAGGAGTCCCCTTTCTTGTGTAAACATGGAAAGTAAACTCGGAGCTTGTTCCTGATTTACTCAGTTACAGACGTAGCCGAGGTGTGTGTTAGCAGTTTCTGTGAAATAGTGATCTGGAGCGCTTGCTTTCTTATGGCCCGGAAAATGTGCTTCTTGTTTCACTTTGTAAGCCGTTTCTCCAGTTCTGGCTTTTAAAAAAAAAAACAGTTGTACACAGTCATGCTAATTCAGTGTTTTTCTATTTGGGAGTTTTCCATACTTGCTTTTGGAAAATGTATTGCCCGAGTTCAGCCCATACGGTTTGTATGAGAAATCCCTTTTCAGATATTTCTGTGTTGTGAAGGAAGATGTTGACAAAATTGGTGACCAATATTGGAATAGTATTACAATTGAAATAACAGAAATAATGCTTTAGAGATCTGTTTGCGCCAGCGGAGTGGGTTGATTGATAAAAGAATGTCCCTTTCCAGGTTTTCACACTGAAGACCCAGCGTGTAGCACATTGGCCTTTGCTTTCTCCAGGCTTCTCATGTGATAAGAGTCAAACCCCCCCAAGGTGAATTCAGTGATCCATAGTTGTGCTAATTATCAGTGGCCTAAAAGCATAGTTTCATGGAAAATCTCGGGAATCCGTGATGATGGTCAACATGACTTTGGAGAACACAGCAAACGATGTTTCCCACACTCCAACTAAAAGAAGGGGAACTAGAGCCTGAAATGGGACGCTCTCCCTGGGAACAGGAGCGTGGTTACTTTTTTCTGTTGGTTTCTTTCTTGTGTTGGTTTTGTCAAAAGCCCTTCTTCGTGGAGCCGGGGTGGGAGGAGCGGGGAGCAGGAGGTGTAATTCTTGATGAATTCTCTTATCTGTTCAAATGCTCAGGCAGGCGCAAGGGCAGTTGCGAAATGAGTATGTAGTTGTGGTCACAACACATGAAAAGGGGTGATACATGTTGAAGCAATTTGCACGTAAGGAGAGTGACAGCCGAAGTTCACACTTGTTGATCTGTAGTCTTTCAGAATCTCTGAGCCTTACGCACAATAGGAGGGGAGAGCCCCCAGAGGCCACCCCAGTGGTCAGTGTCAAACTGTCTTCTGCTCGCTTGTTTTTACCGCCAGCACAGTGCTCGGCACGAGATAGGAACTCAGTGAACAGTTGCCAAATGGCCAACCCATAAATGATGATTTTCTGCAAAATTCCCCAGGGTAAATCAATGTGTTTTTAGTATTTTTTTTTGATCAAGGTATAATTAATACACAGTAAACTGAACATATTTAAAGCGTACCATTAGAGAAGTTTGACACATGTTATACACCCATGAAACAGTCATCACCTCAGGATAACAAACAGACCCATCACTCTGAAAGTTTCCTTGTGCCTTTTTTTTTTTAACCTTTCCTGCTCCCTACTGCTCCCCAGCTGCTTTCTGCATTGCTTTCTGGCAATTAGATTCGTTTGTATGTTCAGGTGTTTCACATGAATGGAATGACGTTGCATGTGGTCTTTTGTATCTGGCTCCCTTCACTTTGTGTAATTGCTTTGGGAGTCATCCACTGGTGTTGCCCTATGTCAGTACTTCATTCCTACTCACTGCTGAGCAGTGTCCCATCGTGAAGACGTGCCTCATTTTGGTAGTCCCGTCACCTACTGATGGACATTTGGGTGGCTTCTCAGACTGGGGACTAGTACGGATACAGTTGCCCTGAGCATTGTGTGTACGTCTTTGTGTGAACGTCACTCTCTTTTCCTTGAGTGAATACGTAGCTGTTGGAGATCTGGGTCCTTTGGTGGGTGTGTTTTCATTGTTTACGAGACTGTTTTCCAAAGTGGTTGGACAGTTGAACCTTCCCTTGAGAAGTGTGTGTGGGTTCAGATTGCTCCACATCCTTGCTGCCTCTCAGTATGATCAATCTTTGTAGTTTTAGCTATTCTGATCGCTGTGTGGTGATGTCTCCCTGTGGTTTTAATTTGTGTTTATTTCCCTAATGACTAATGATCTTTTCTCGTGCTTATTCCTCTTCTTCGCATCTTCTTTGCTGAAGTATCTGTTCTACTCTTTTGCCCATTTTTTAAAACCTGGATTGTTTGTTTTTAATTGGATTTTTGAGTTTCGAGAGTTCCTCCTATATTCTAGATACAATTCCTTTATAAGTTATGTGATCTGCAAGTATTTTCTCTCAGTCTGTGGCTTATCTTTTCATTCTCTTAACAATGTCTTTTGAAGAGCAAAAGTTTTAAATTATAATAAAGTCCAGTCGATTTTTTTTCTTCTGTGAGTCATGTTTTTGGCGTTGCAGCTAAGAAATGCTTGCCTCAGCCAGTGTCACAGAACTTTTCTCCTCTGCTTTCTTCTAGAGACCACTGTCCTTCACTGAACTGACATGTAGGGTCTCAGAAACCATTTCTTCATGTCTTTTTTTCCTGAGCATTTTTGGTTGTTTCTGGCAGAAAGGTAAATCCAATCTGCCTTGCTCCACTTTGGCTGGAAGGAGGACATTCTTTGGGGAATCACTGGAATCACTTGAATCCTAAAACCTTTATTTTAAATTATCAAAAATGTTTGCTCTTAGAAGTAGCCTAACAGACGCGTCTTGGATGCTCTATTTTTATTCCCATCCCGGACAGAACATTGGAAAATGCATTGTAAGTCTGGAGGGACCTTTCTAAGTCCCCTCGGTGACTCGGACTTGAGACTGCCCACTGCTTTTTCATTAGAGTGAATTAGTGAGTCAACGTTTGTGGAATTTTCTTCTAGGGAACAAAGAGCTTCACAAGGACAGGCTCTGTACTCGGAGCCTCGTTTTGGTCACCTTGTGGAAAAGGAGCATATGTTCCTAAGGGCCCCACAAACAAGAGCCCTGTGCATGTAAGTCAGAGTACTGCTTAAATCGCATGCATGGTACGCCAGCCCTCAGGACACACATCTGTGGCTCTTGGGACGCATGGTTTTCTCCCACATGGTGCACACACGCGTTGGCAGAGCAGTGCCAAGGTGAGTGAAGGGAACATTCTCTGAAGAACAGGTTGGCAGTTGAGTATTTGAGTCGGTCAGTAACTTGAATGAATCATAAGCCCTTCGAACAAGTCTTCCACTCCAAAAAAGGTTCCCAGAAAGCAGCTGTGGTCAGGCTCCTAGGAAGCGTGTTCTTGCATTGAGAACATTTGGACGTTATCTGTACAACATATAGATTCCTTATTCTTCTAGGGAGAATGGAGAATTACTGGTCGTTTTCTAGCTATTGCTAGGAGTGACAGTTAATTTCCTATGGGTTTAAGAGGCTCATTTCTAATGAATTCATTGGTAACTTTTGTTCATTCATGGAGATCAAAGGCTATTTATTTATGTGATAATCAGTGTGTAGAACAGCAAGAAAACGTTAAATGATAATATTAATAGCATTTCCTAGAGGCAAAAAAATTGCCCTTCTTCTGTTCCACAGTTGCAAGGTTGTGCTGTTGTAATTGACTATTTCAGGGTACACACCGGCCTGCACGGTGTCTCAGGCCTGGCAAAACGGATGAGACTACAGAGGATGGAAAAGGAATCCATGACACCAACCCAACCCTCAAATAGCTGGGATTCTAGAAACACAGTGAGAGCGCAGTGCAAGGCAGGAGCAGGCAGCGAGGGGCCGAGACCGGCCTCCTGGGCAGCAGGACCTTGGAGAGCACACGTGTGCACTTCATGCCTGTCAGTGAGCCCCTACCCCGTTCTAGGACCAGAGGGGCAAGTGTAAACAGAATGCCTGTCCTTAGGAATCCCACTTGCTCTGATGGAGAAAGAGGATCATCTCCTTCAGAAGGGGAAGCAGAGGGGTGAATGTGTGTTCGGCACCTGTCACATAGAGGGTGCCTGATTACCTGTGTTATTTCGGGCACTTCTACAAATTCCCTGTAAGACGAGTGTGATTCTCATTATCCCCATTCCTGTCCTTAGGATTCCCACTTGCTCTGATAGAGGAGAGGTTCGTCTCATTCAGCAAATCCATCAGTGTCTAAAAGCATCAGGCAGTGCGCTAGAGGGGAATCCCCTGGCCTGGCCTGGCCTCCAGGAGCTTTCCGCCGGCTCAGGGCAATCAGATAGCCGTGTACAGGGGGCTGAGAGCCTGAAGAGGTGAGCACACCATGCGTTCTGGGCTCCCCGATGTTTACTCTGAGTTGCTGGAAACCCTTGTTGAGAAGATCTGGGCGCCAGCTGTGCTGAGCAGAGGTCATGTCATGGAAGACCTGGGGGGTGGGTCTCAGAGAATCTTTATGTCATGGAAGAAGAGACAGAGGTCCAGAGAGTGATTTCTCAAGGTCCCTAGGTAGCCAGTGACAGCTGGAACCCTCTTGACTGTCTGATGGTCATCCCGGCACCACCCGCCTGATGCAGGGGCGCTTCAGGCTGGTCACAGCTGCTGGGGTTCAGGCTGGGCTGCATCTTTGGAGATCAGCAGATTAGCCCGAGGAACATTGGAAGCAGCTGCACCACGCTCACTCCAGCTCTCCAGACTCATTTGGCTCTTCCCTGCCATCTTCTGGAATGCATCGTTTCTGTGAGGCACGGGGTTCCATCTTGAAGGCAGCGAATCCGGTGTTGATGCTCAAATGTCACACATGTTCAGCAGTTCCCAAAACCAGATGTTGGGTCGGCCTCACCATAAGCTGAGCCGGCTTCGGTGGGAGGTTTTTGTCTCTCCTGATAATCATTAAACCCAGCTAAGAACCTACCCATTGCTTGGGTGAGCACCGGTGTCTCCCTTGGTTGTGACCAGAGGGTCTTGTTGCTGAGCGGTTGCTTTCTGTGGTTGCAGAGAGAAGGCTGCACAACCCAAGTGGCTCTCCTCCAGCCAGGCTCCCTCCCGCAAGGGGAAGGTGGGTGCGATGGGAGCAGAACGTCTGGTGATACAGCACCTGCTCCACATGCACACCGGAGGCTCTGGGAGACTCCACTGTTTACATGGAGAGACTGTTACATTTCAGTGACACAGTCACCAACAAAAGAGACATTACTGCAAACGGCCAGGGCTGTTAACACATTATTTTGAAGTCCCCATTGCTCATTTAATGAGCGGGTGCTTTTGCATTTGAGCAGTGGTGTTGGCCATCTCCACCAAGACTATTACTCAAGGTGGTTTTGAGAGCAGCAACCAACCTATTTTAAGCGTTTCTTCCTGCACACTGAAGCCTGCCAGCCCCAAGCAGGGTGGATCCACCCTTTGGACTGTTCCTTGCTTTCACGTTTGACTCTGTTTCACATCTTCACAGTCAGCGTCTCCTCCGGGAAAGTTCTGAGGCCCCATAAGGAGTCTGCCACAGACTTGTGACCTCTGGGGACAGCAGAGAGAACATGGCCTGTGCTGCTCCACCAACAGTTATCTCAGTCAGCTTGGGCGCTTCACTTAAAGTTTTTGGCCCTCAGTTTCTTAAAATGGGACTAATAGCCATCTTAGAGGGAATTTTTAGAAGTGCATGAAATAACACAGGTACTAAGGCGCCGAACACATGTTCACCACTCTGCTTCCCCTTTTCCAAGATGATGTTTGGGTTTCCCCAAAACCGTGTCTCTGCACCACCAAAGAGTATCCATCAGGCCGTTTTAGTTTCCTCTAAGGACAGAGACACTCCAGTACATGGCAAGTGCCTTCAAGGAGCGACAGTCGGCAGTTTTCAAGACCAAGCAGAGCAGTGGGTAGAAAAGGCCATCTACAGTGTGGGGCAGTCATCTGGTAGCAAATCACATAGCCTGCGGTCACTTAGAAGCCTTTCCAAGGCACTTCAAGTGTCAGTGCCCCCCAGAGTCAACTTCCTGTGCGTCCGTCCTGCCATTTAGCAGGGGAGCCTGATGGTATTAGAACATGTTGGGTGTGCTTGAGATGCTTTGTGATTCACTGAGGGCATGAAAGGGGTTTTGTGATGGAGATGAGGGCAGACTGCTGGGAGGTCACCATCAGGAAGGACTGATGTTGGGGAACGGAAAACCCTTGTCCTCGTGTTGTCAAAACACTGCTGATAAGTGATGCCTGGCCAGGCTGCCTCAGCGTGTGGAGGCACATTTCCTCCCTTCCCCTCACTCAGGTTACAATGAGGTGAGGTTATTTGATTCTGTATCTGTAATAAAGTACCCAGAGCTGGCAGTACCACCCCTGTGTGTATGTGTGAGAGAGAGAGATCAAGATGCAAAGCTGTATTCTATCTCACCGGGTGAGACCACCACCTAATACAATTGTTAGCAGTGTTACACTGCCTCCTTCTCTGACAGGACCGTGACTAAGATAGATTCTAAATAAAGGAAGAGTTGTTTGTGTCAGAGTCAGCTAAGCCAGCAAAGCCTTATCTTCCAGGGCACCAGGGAGGGAGAAAGACCCAGTCCTCGGGGAAGAGAAACCTACATGGGTAAAGATTTCAAATTAACGGAGTAATTGACATAGCAGACTCTCTTCTTTGTCTAGTTGGTGAAACCAATGAGACAGTTACTAATGGTTCACAGCAACTCTTTCTACAGCCTTATTTTGGTGTTTGCCTTTACAGATTTCTCATTTCAAGGGTATAGCAGAGTTCTGAATGCATTGCCCTTGGTGAATTGTGCCAATGAGTGCTAATTTTCATCTGAAAAAGTTTTTCTTTATGTTTTTATAGCTGAAAAATGCATCAAACATATTTAAAGATAAAAATGGGGAAAAGGGAAAAATAATTGGTCAGAATGTTGTAGTTTTTCGATATTGTGGGTAAATAGGGAATGGATGATTTGGGTGTGGTGTGGGAAGGACTGGGTGGTTCCAGGACTGGTATGTTTCATGTGCTGGTAATGGGGCCATGAAGCCCAGCTGGGAGACATGACTCCCTGTGGATGCAAAGGGCGCCCTTGTCTGTTGGACCTCCTTTGTTCACTACGTCCATGGTTAAGGGCATTGCTGCTCCGTGACCGCGGTTGTGTTTCTCCAGGCTCTCCTGTTGATGCCCTGGGAGACTGCTGCTTGATGTAGTCTACTTGTTGAACTTTGCTTTTGTCACTTGTGTGTCTGGTGTCATATCCAAAAAATCATTGCCAAGATCAATGTCAAGGGGCCCCGGGCAGGCAGGTGCACGCACAGCAGCCTCCACTAGGCCAGGCACTGTGCTGGTGCTGAGGGTACAATGACGGCCAGAGACTCAGTCCCTGCCCTCAGAGTGTGCAGTGTAGTGGGAGCAGAGGAGACAAGTAAGCGGAGAACCTGACCACGGTGTGATGGGTGCTCGATGTGGACTGGAAGGCCTATAGGTAGGGTATCCAGAAGGGGGAGTGTCAGGGAGGAGATGGGCCAGGGCATGAGATGAGGGACGTGATGCCCAAGCTGTGCCCCAAAGGCGAAGCAGGAGTTGGCCAGACAGGCAGAGGGAAGCTAACCCAAGCAAAGGAGTTAATATCCCAAGGGAGAAAGCACATGGTGATTTGGAGAAATGGAGAATTTCATTGTATCCAAGAACGTCAGGAAAGAATGGAGAGAAAGAAGGATGGAGACAGTGAAAGGATCTGTAGAGCACGTTGGGGGTTTTGAGCACATCTATGGAGACTAGCGCTGACCCTTTCAATGTGGTAACCACTGGGCACAGATGGCTACTGACATGTAAATTTAGTAAAATTTAAAATTCAGCCCCCAGTCACACGAAACCACATCCCAAGTGCTCAGCAGCCACGTGTGGCTAGTTGCCAGCATCTCGGGCAGTGCAGATGGTCGTATTGGACAGTCCTGATCTAGAGAGTCTGTTAGAGGAGGCGCAGAGGGCCAGTTAGGATCTGGTGCAGGACGGGGGCTGGGGGCTAAGTTAGCGCAGGGGCAGGGGGACAAGGACATAGTCAGGTGGTCGGATGGATGGCTTTTGGTGGTGGATAGGACGTGGGGGTTCAGAGAGGACGGAGTGGGTCTAAGATGACCCTCAGGATTCAGGCATAGATTGGTGGGTGGGGCAGCACCAGCACTGGGGCTGGGTGGTGGTGGGGGTGCAAGGGGAGGAGCTTTGTGGGCAGATGATGAATGTGGTTTGGGTGCACAGATTTGAGGTGACCAGGGGAGACGGCAGGTGAGCTCAGGGCTCTGCGGAGATGAGGATGAGGAAGCGAAGTGCTGATGCCCCTTCAGGAGGTACTGCACGTGGTGGTCCCTGAAGCCTGGGGGGCGGGGTCAATAGAACTGCGTGGGTGTTGTTTTGGCAACATGGTGGATAGAACTGAACCCCGGGGGAAGATAACCACCAAGGAACCCAAAACGAGAAGGCACCACAGAGGTGAGACAGGGAGACAAAACAATGAACACAGAGGACAAGCCAGAAAAGTGTGTCCCACACTGTGCGAACGAGGGGTCAGCGGGGCGGAAGCTGCGGACAGGTCAGTTAGCAACCAGTCTGAAAACCTGTTCAGTAACCATAGCAACGAGGAGGAAGGGCTGATTGGTTCGGCTTGTGCTGATGCTCACGAGGTTTCTGGTACCTCTGTCAGAAGCCACACAGCAAACAGGGAAAACAATAAACTTAAAAAAAAAAAAAAGTCAGGTGTTATCCAGTAAAACTGCTTTAATAAATAGAAGTACGAGTCTTTCTGGGATGTGATGGCATGCATGTAACAGGAGCGTTTTGAATGTGGTTGAGAGAACTTGCAAAGTTTTGTGCTTATGTGTTTCAGTACAGCTAAGAAATCACAGTGGCTTAGCAAACTTTATAAATAACCCCCAAACAAACTTTATTATGGACCTAGACCCATGTATGAGTAATTTTGAATCAGTGGAAGCTTTATTATATATTATATACACATATGTAATGTACTGTTTACATGTATATGTGCTACTTAGAGAGAGAGAGATCTGTAGGCAGATGGATAGGTGAGTGTTAGGCATTGAGGAGCTGTAGATATACATGTGAGAATTTGGTAGCAAAGGCCGCCATGATGCTTCCGAGCTGATCTTGCGTTTCAAGTCATGGTTTTACTGGTAATACTGGTCCTGAGTCCTTTCTCACCCATCACTTTCACATTACACCTTAAGTATCATGACAGTTAATCTCCACGTGCAGCCACAGAACGTCATCTCCTTTGGTCTTCTGTGTTTGGTCTTGGTTTTCTGTGGCTGATTTAGGGCAAAATCTGGGTTGTTTCCTTACCTTGGAAAAGGGTGAGTTAAAACACTTAAACATTTTCAGTGGCTCATGTTTAGACTACTTAAGATAGTGCATACCAATTGCTGATCAGACAGCACTCTAAGATGCAGTTGTAAAAGAATATGAAAACAAATATATGCATGTATATGCAAGACTGGGACACTGTGCTGTACACCAGATATTGACACATTATAACTGACTACTTCAATTTTCAAAAACAGGTGTAGTTGTATTGGACTTTAGAGAAGTGAGAAAAGAAACTTCAGTATAGGAGTTTGTCATTCCTTTTTTCTTTCAATTGTGGTAAAACACACAAACATAAAATGTACTACTTCAGCTATTATTAAGTGTACAGTTCAGTAGAGTCAAGTACATTCACACTGTGGTGCAGCCAATCTCCAGAACTCTTTATGTTGCAAAACTGAGACTCTAGACATGGAAACTCCCATTTCCCCTCCCCCAGCCAGAAAGCCAGCATTCTCCTTCCTGTCTGAATCTGACTGCTCTAGGCACCTCATGTATGTGGACTGATACAGTATTTGTTTGAGCCTGGCTTGTATCATTTAGTATAATGTCCTCCATCGTCATCCGCGTTGTAGCATGTGTCAGAACTGCCTTCCATTCTAAGGTACATAATACTCCATTGTGTGTATAGACCACACTCTGTCTCTATGCTGCCAACAGACTCTTGGGTCTTGGCTAT
This sequence comes from Camelus ferus, assembly GCF_009834535.1. NCBI lineage: Eukaryota > Metazoa > Chordata > Mammalia > Artiodactyla > Camelidae > Camelus > Camelus ferus. The sequence goes on along the minus strand of NC_045697.1, from coordinate 105,069,870 downwards.
TGTGAATAACGCTCCTATGGACATGGGTGTGCAGATATCTCTTTGAGACCCTACTTTCCATTGGGGGTTGGTATATACCTAGAAATAGGATTGCTGAGTCATCTGATAATTCTGTATTTAATTTTTTGAGGAACCTCCACAGTTTTTGACTTTCCCACCAACAGGTCGTAAGGGTTCCAATGTGTCTACATCCTGACAACTTGTTACTTGCTGGGTTTCTTTGATAGTGGCCTTCCTGATGGGTTTTAAAGTGGTATCTCATTGTGGTACTGGTTTGCATTTCCCTAATGATTAGTGATACTGAGCATCTTTTCATGTGCTTATTGGCCGTTTCTATGTGTCCTCTGGAGACTTGTCCAAGTTCTTCGCCCATGTTTTTAATTGGTTGTTTTTCTGTTGTTGAGTTGTAGGAATTCTTTATTCTGGATTTTAACCCCTTATCCAATATATGATTGGCAGTTATTTTCTCCCATTCCATGGGTTTTGTTTGTCTTGGTGTCAAAGTCTTTCTCCTATGAACTTATAATGATAATAGACAATGGTTTGTTTCTTTTAATCCTTAGCTGGCAAAAGTAAAAGTTATATCTGATCCCAATTTATTTAAAGAGAGGCAGGGAAAAAGCATTATTTCTTATAACCATTCCTTTGGCCTCATCATTGATTTTGTAAGTTTCATAAGTACATGCACAGGACGTGTGCTGCTGTTCACAGCTGGTTTTGGAAATCTGCAAGAGAATAACGTGCTGTAGGAATGCGGGGGAGAAACTAGGACCTTGTCTTGTGTGGGGAGGTTAAAGGAATTGTGCTTTCCATTTCTACCTGATTCGGTGAGATTTATGATCCCTCAAGGCTAGCTTTCTGGAAAAAAAAACAAAATTTCAGATAGAAAGAGCCACTGAGGGTCCTGGAAGCCATGCTCCTAGAAAATCACGTCCGACGTGCAGGAACCTCCTCCTAATCTGAAACTATCTAGGGAAGATTCTGGAAACCGATCTCATTGTCTAACACCTGTGTCAGTAAATCCCTCTCACCCGAGGTGGCCTCAGTCTCTCCTCTTTCAGTGTAAAATACCTGTATAATACCTGGGATTTACCTAGTGCCTTTCTTCCTAATGCCATCAGTAAATCCTTCTCATGCCTCCATGAGGCAGGGATGACTAAATATTACGATTTACACTTAATCACCTCCTCTCAGTTCCTTTCTCCATTTTGAAAAGGGAATAATAGTCATATTTACTCATTTCTTTACCCTTTTTTATGAGAGAGGAGAATTAAGGCAGGGAGGGATCACACGCATTTTCCCTGGTCCCTGAAGTGAGGCAGGCCCTGAAGGCAGGAGCGGAGGCGGGCACGGAGCACCTGTGGGGGGCGTCAGGCAGAGCCAGCCCGGCACCTGGTGAGCCCCGTGGTTCCCCGCGGCTCAGCTGTCACTTCAGAGCCCCGCACATAAAAAGGCCTCACTCTTGGCTCAACGTGCTGCCCTTGCCATCTTGAAGTTCTTAGTAAATTTTAAACAGGGGGCCCAGGTTTCATTTGGCACCAGGCTCCGCAAGTAATGCAGCCTGTCCTGGGCTCAAGCTAATCGACTTAAGATCGTGTTGCTCAGAGGAGATAATGAGAGTGAAGAGCCTTGGTCAGCCATGGTGCACTCAGCACGTGTGTCTGTGGAAGAGGGCAGTGGGGCCACACAGGGCAGAAGGGTTCAGTGGAGCAGGGCATGAGGACTCGGAACAGGAGACTCGCCGATCCACTGGAAAGGAACCTTAAAACTAAAGCCAAACTAGACACACACACAAAGAGTGAAGAAATTTCACAAGGGAGAGAGACATTGTTAGGCAATAGGAAAGGGGAGTGTTGATATCCCAGAGCTGTTTTAGACTCAGGCAGATCAGTTTAAAGGACCAAGGATGAAAGGGCTGGGAAGATGCCCGTTGATCAGTTTTGTTTATCAAGGTCATGGTTAAAGGGACGAGAAAGGGTATATAGTTTCACACCAGCTGATCATCATTGTGTACAAAGTCCGTATTCATGAGTTTGCCTACTAGTTAAAATGTATTTGTAACCCTCAAGTCAACACTCATGGCACTTTCATGGTCATTTACAGACTTGCACAGAGCATTATAACAGGAGTTAAAACGATGCTGTTAGCTGTGAGTTAGGTGTTGAGTCAGCCACGTACATTGAATAAGGTTTCTTTACACAGAAACACACATGAAACAAGGTTATGTATGGATCGTTTAATGAAAATGTTGTGACCCGTAGCTCACAGGAACCTAACCCTGCATTTCCCTAGGAGCAAAGTTTCTGTATTCGCTAATTCACTGTAGATAATGACTTTATAGAATGTAATCCTGCAAACAGTGAGGATCAACAGTAAATGTGTGTAACCTGCAGGGACTAGAGTCAAAGGGAAATAACTCCTAAACCAATGGCAGATAATGGAAGATGTGAGTGATGGCAGCTCTCCACTTTTTTGTGTGTGTGTTTAATATATTTTCTTTGAAGTGTAGTCAGTTTACAATGTTCTGTCAATTTCTGGTGTACAGCACAATACTTCAGTCATATAGGAACATACATATATTTGTTTTCATATTCTTTTTCACCATAAGTTACTACAAGATATTGAATGCAGTTCCCAGTACAAACTTGTTGTTTATCTACTTTATATATAGTAGTTAGTATCTGAAAATCTTGAACTCCCAATTTATCCCTTCTCACCCCCTTCCCCACTCTGGTAACCACAAGTTTGTTTCCTGTCTGTGAGTCTGTTTCTGTTCTATAAATATGTTCATTTGTCTTTTTTTTTAATTAGTCCACATATAAGTGATATCATATGGTATTTTTCTTTCTCTTTCTGGCTTACTTCACTTAGAATGACATTCTCCAGGTCCATCCATGTTGCTGCAAGTGGCATTATTTTATTCCTTTTCATGACTGAGTAGTATTCCATTGTGTAAATATACCACAACTTCTTATCTGGTCATCTATTGATGAACATTTAACTTGTTTCCATGTCTTGGCTATTGTAAATAGTCCTGCTATGAACATTGGGGTGCTGGTGTCTTTTTGAATTAAGGTTCCCTCTGGATATATGGCCAGGAGTGGGAATGCTGGGTCATATGGTTAAGTCTGTTTTTAGTCTTTTGAGGAATCTCCATACTGTTTTCCATAATGGCTGCACCAAACTATATTCCCACCAACAGTGTAGGAAGGTTCCCTTTTCTCCAGCATTTATTGTTTGTGAACTTTTGAGTGATGGCCATTCTGACTGGTGTGAGGTGATACCTCATTGTAGTTTTGATTTGCATCTCTCTGATAATTAGTGATATTGAGCATTTTTCTCATGTACCTATTGGCCATTTCTGTGTCTTCATTGGAGAATTGCTTGTTTAGGTCTTCTGCCCATTTTTGGATTGGGTTTGTTTTTTTTCTTACTAAGTTGTATGAGCTGTGTATATATTCTGGAAATTAAGCCCTTGTCATTTAAAAGACAACTTCTGGAGCCTTTAAGTTGGACAAACCCTTCAGTTACCTCGTTCAACCCCCTTACATACAAGGATTCTTTCTAAAGCATTTCCTGAGGGCTCGGAGAATCTGTATTTTATTTGGAAAACCAGATCTAGCCACGACTTTTTTTCACCCCACATTTACTATTTCTGAAGTCAGGAGACATCTCATACTTGACTTATTTATTTCAGCCAGCAACCAAAACTTGCTCTCCCTTAGCTATTACTAAATCTCTGGCATGCCTTCCAATCCAGGGCCAGCAGACTTTTTTCCATCAAGGACCAGCTGGTAAATGCTGCAGGCTTTGTGGGCCCCAGAGGCTTTGTCACAGCTACTCAGCTCTGCCTTTGTAGCATGAAAGCAGCGACAGATAATATCTAAGTGAGTGAGCATGGCTGTATTCCAGGAAAACTTTTTTCCTATAATTTTTGCATGTCACAAAATAGTCTCGATTTTTTTCCAACCATTTAAAAGTGTAAAAAAAAAAAAAAAAAAAAAAAAAACCTTACAAAAATGATTAGGCCAGATTTGGCCTTGGAGGCCCTACTCTGCTGGCTTCTGATTCATTCACTGGTGTCAACAGAATCAAAGGAATAGATTCGGCCACCTTGGTGTCTACTGTCTTATCCGTACTTGGATCAGAAGAGGCCTTTAGCCCTGGCCAGTGGTGTCTGCCCCTTTATTGCTCAGTGTTCCTTTTCTTCAGGAGATTGAAGTAAAGGTTTAACTGCTTCATCTTGATGGAGCCAGATATTAAAGTTGGTAACTTTTAAATATGAATTGGTTTAGATTTTTACAGTGCTCAGTGTAGTGTACTTGTGCAAGAAAGATCTAGGAAATAATGGAAAACAGAATTAGGAAAAGTTCATACTTCTATATACAGTAACGTGCCAGTGCGTTCCAGGCACAACCCTTTCATTAGATTTCTTTTGTTCAGCAATGTTCTAATTATCCCTTTATCTTTAAGCTCCACTTTCTGCCTTTCCATTGTGTCATTTTTCTTTGTGGGTTTCGCATGTACAATAGACCTTATTCACAAGAAGGCGGAGCTATGATCTAGAACGAGGCTTGTAATACAAGGAAACTTAAAACAGGGTGGAAATTAAATAAATTCAAGTTAAAAAAAAAAAGTTAGAAGGAAACTGAACCCATCTTGCTTAGCACAGCATCCAAACGACATGTTTTGAAGACTGAATGTTTATCACTGACTGGAGAGCAATGACTGGTGTTGAATTTTTTATAAAAATGGTGATGAAGGACAAATTAAAATGTAATCTCAGATAACAGTCAGATGCTACAGGGTTGGGGGCAGAGGTGAGTTTTCAGAAATACCTTGGCTTTCCTTGAGATTCTCCTTCCCACCCCAGCAGCCAGCCCATTCCTACCCGGGCACCGGGTCTGGCCCAGTTTATTCCTGCACCAGCCGAGGGTCAGGAACCAGCCCTGTGAAGCCTCATGGTACAACCCTGCCTTCCTCACTGGCCAGGCAGCGGGGCCTCTCTGGAAGCAGGGTCACCGGGGGAGCACAGCTCACAGCAGAGCACACAGCCCCACTGAGCCTTGTCTCCTGCTGTGGGGACACACTCGAATCCAGATGCCCATGGCCATGTGGGCTGGCCCTCGGCAGAGGAGGGCAGTTTTTTGAAATAGGGAACCAACCAAAGCTACCCCTTCCAGCTGGCAGCTTTGCTCAGGGCCCCAGAGCACCCCACTAAGTTCCCCCCAAAGCCTCCCACAGCTGATGCCCCAAGTGTACTCACCTCTAAGCTTTTGGCCAAGAAATGCCTTTTGGTGAGTATTTAAAAACTGATTGTTTTAGATACTTTTCTGATGGTACCTTTTTTTTAATTGAAATATAATTGATATATAACTCTGCAAGTTTAAGGTATCCAACATGTTGCTTTGATACATTTATGTATTGCAAAATGATTACTACCATAGCATTAGTTAACACCTCCATCATGTCACATAATTATTTCTTTTTTGTGGTGGGAACAACTAAGATCTAGTCTCTAAGCAACTTTAAAGTTTATAAAACAGTATTGTTGTCTATAATCACTGTGGTGAGCATTAGATCTCTAGGACTTATTTATCTATAGGTTGCAAGTTTGTACCCTCAAACACCTCCTCCCCAATTCTCCCATCCCCCTGGTAACTACTGTTCTACTGTTTTTATGTTTGGCTTTTTTAAGAGTCCATATTTAAGTGAGATCATACAATACTTGTCTTTCTCTGTCTGGCTTATCTTGCTTAGCATAAAACCTTCCCAGCTCATCCATGCTGTTGCAAATAGCAGGATTTCATTCTTTTTGATGGCAGAGTAATATTTCATTGTGTATGTATACAACATCATCTTTCTTCATTCATCTGTTGCTATTGTGAATAATGCTGTAGGGATCGTGAGAGTGCATATATCTCTTCAATATCCTGTTTTCATCTCCTTCAGATATTTACTTAGGATTGGAGTTGCTGGATTGTGGGGTAGTTCTAGTTATATAATGTTTCGGGGAACCTCCATTCTGTTTTCCACAGTGGCTGAACCACTTTGTATTCCCAGCAACAGCAGTGCACACATGTTCCCTTTTCTTCACATCCTCAGTAACACTCTCTCTTGTCTTCTCAGTGATAGCCATTCTAACAGTGATATCTAACAATGATATCAGTGAGATCTTGGATATTAACCACTTATCTGATACACGGTTTGCAGAGACTGTCTCCCATTCTGTAGTTTGCCTTTTCTTTCTTTTTTGATTATTTCTTTTGTTCTGCAGAAGCCTTCTAGCTTGATGGAGTTGTTGTTGTTAAACTTTGCTTTTGTTACTTATGCTTTTGTGGGTATATCCAAAAAAATCATTGCCAAGACCAGTGTCAGGGAGCTTCTTTTCCTATGTTTTCTTCTAGGATTCTTACTGAATCAGCTCTGATGTTTAAGTCTTTAATCCATTTTGAGTTAATTTTCGTGAGTGGTGTAAGCAGGAGTCCAGTCTCATCCTTCTGTGTGTGGTTTTCTAGTTTCCCCAGCACCACTTGTTGAAGAACCTGTGCTTTCCCCATGGAGTGTTCTTGGCTCTCTTGTCAGGTATTAGTCGATCACATATGCAGGAGTTTATTTTGGGGCTCTCTTCCTGGCCCATTTGTCTGTGTCTCTATTTGCCACACTATTTTAATTAATACAGCTTTGCAGTATAGTTTGAAATCAGGACATGTGATGCTTCTGACTCTCAAGACTGCTTTGGCTATTTTGAAGTCTTTTGTGGTTTCATACAAAATTTGAGGATTGTTTTTTCTATTTCTGTGAAAACTTGGAATTTTGATAGGGATTGTATTGAATCTATAGATGGCTTTGGGTAGTATGAACATTTTAACAATATAAGTCTTTTGACCCATGAAAACAGGATCTCTTCCCATTTGTTTGGGTCTTCAGTTTCCTCAGAGTCATGTAGTTTTCATTGTGCAAATCCTTCACTTCTCTGGGTAAATTTATTCCTAAGTATGTTATTGTTTTGAAGTTACTGTGAATGGGATAGCTTTCTTTTTCAGATGTCCCACTGTTAGTATATAAAAGTGAAACTAATTTCTGTATGTTGATTTTGTGCCTGCAGCTTCACTGAATTTGTTAATTTGTTCCAAAGGTTGTGGGTTGAGTCTTTAGGATTTTCTATATATAGAATCATATCTGCAAATAGAGATCATTTTACTTCTTTTCTGGCTTGGATGCCTTTATTTATTTGACTTACATAATTGCTCTGGCTAGGATTTCCAGTACTTTTATCAGTTAAGAGGGGTGAGCGTCCAGCATCCTTATCTTGTACCTGATACTAGAGCAAAAGCTTTCAATTATCTCCATTGAGTATGATGTTAGCTGTGAGTTTGTCAGGTATGGCCTTTATTATGTTGAAGTATGTTCCCTCTATACCAAATTTGTTGAGTATTTTTATCATGAAAGGATGTTGTATTTCATCATATGCTTTTTCTGCATCTATTGAGATGATTATATGATCTTTATTTTAATTCTGTTAATGTAGTGTACCACATTTATTAATTTGCATATGTTGAACCATCCTTGCATCTCAGGGATGATTTCTACCTTATAATGTACTATTGAATTTTGCCTGCTAATCTTTTGTTGAGAACTTTTGCATCTATATTCATCAGGGATATTGGTCTATAGTTTTCTTATAGTGTCTTTGGCTTGGTGTCAGGGTAACACTGGCCTGGTAAAATGAGTTTGGAAGTGTCCCCTCTTCTTCAGTTTCTGGGAAGAGTTTGAGAAGTATTGATATTAATTCTTTAAATGTTTGGTAGAATTTGCCAATGAAGCCACCTGGTCCAAAGTTTTCTATATTTGGAGATTTTTGATTACTGATTCAGTCTCCATACTCGTTACTGATTAGTTCAGATTTTGTTTCTTCTTGATTCAGTATAAGAAGTTTATATATTTCTAGGAATGTATTCATTTCTTCTAGGTTGTCCAACTTGTTAGCATATAATTATTCATAGTAGCCTCTTATGATCCTTTGTATTTCTGTAGTATCCATTTTAATGTCTCCTCTTTCATTTCTGATTTAAGTCTTCTGACTTTTTTTCATAATCTTTTTGAAAAACCAGCTCTTACCTTCATTTTTTTTTTCTATTGTTTTTCTGGTCTCTATTTCATTTATTTCTACTCTGATCTTTGTTATTTCCTTCCTTCTGCTAACTTGGGGCTTAGTCTGTCCATTTTTTCCCCTTGCTCCCTTGAGGTGTAAAGTTAGGTTATTTGAAATGTTCTTAATATATGCATTTATCATCATAAACTCCTCTCAGAACTGCCTCTGCAGCATTCCAAAGGTTTTGGTATGTTGTGTTTCCATTTTCACTAGTTTTGAGATTTTTTTTTAATTTCCCTTTTGATTTCTTCTTTGACCCACTGGTTGTACAGGAGTGTGTTGTTTGATTGCTACATACTTGTAGATTTTCCAAGCTTTCCTCTTGTTGATTTCTAGTTTCATAACATTGTGGTCAGAAAACTACTTGGTATGATCTCTATCTCCTGAAGTCTGCCGAGACTTATTTTGTGTTCTGTCATATGGTCAGTTCTGGAGAATGTTCCACGTGTACATTAAAAGAATGTATATTCTGCTTCTGTTGCATAGTATGTTCTATTAAGCTCTCTTTGTACTAATGCCTGGTTCAAGTCTGGTGTTTACTTCTTGACTTTCTGTCTGCATCTATTCATTGCTGAAAGTGGGGTTTTGAAGTCCCCTACAATTATTGTGTTGCTGTCTACTCTGTCAGATATGTTAGTATTTGCTTAATATATTTAGGTGCTCCAATGTTGCATGTGTATATAAGCATAATTATGTTTTCTTGATGAATTTACCTCTAAATCGTTACATACTGACCTTCTTTGACCCTTGTTACCATGTTTAGCTTAAAGTCTGTTTTGTCTGATAAAGGTATAGTCACTTCCACTTTCCTTTGGATTCTACTTGCATGGTACATCTTTTTCTATCCCTTCACTCTGAGCCTGTGTGTGTCCTTAAAGTTGAAGTAAGTCTCTTGTAGGCAGCATATAGTTGGGGTTTGTTTTTTTTTTTTACCCATCCATCCACTATCTTTTGATGATGAATTTAAATGATTTACATTTAGAGTTATTGCTTGTATAGAGAACTTGGTAATGCCATCCTAGTCATTGTTCTCTGGTTGCATTGTGTTTCTGCACACCTTTGTGATGGGTGATTTTCCATCGTGGTATGCTCCATTACCCATGTATCTACCTGTTATGCGTCTACTCTAGGTGTTTTGGTTTGTGGTTACTGTAAGGCTTACGTAAGACATTGCATAGATAGAACAGTGCATTTTAAGTTCAGGGCAACCTAACTTCAGTTGTCTACACAAGCTCTACCCTTTTACTCCCCCTTTTATATTTTTAATGTCATTATCTACCTCTTTTTATATTGTGTATTTAGCAAATTATAGTTACCGTAATTATAATTTTAATACTCTTTTCCTTTGACCTTTAAATTATGGTTAAGTGGTTAACACACTATCCTGTTACAGAATTGGAAAATGCTAAGTCTTCCTCTATATTTGCCTTTACCGGTGTGTGTACATTCTTGTATGTTTTCATGTCACTGATTAGCATCCATTGATTTCAGCCTGCAGTATTCCTTTCAGAATTTCTTGCAAGACAGGTCTACTGGAGATGAACTCCTTCAGCTTTTGTCTGTCTTGGAAAGTCTTTTTGTCCTATGTATTTGAAAGATAACTTGGCCAGATAGTTCTTGGTTGGCAATTTTTCTTTCAACACTTTGAATAAGATATTCCACTCTTTCCTGGTATGTAGAATTTCTGCAGAGAGGAGTTCTTTTGTAGGTTATAATATTTTTTCCCCTGGCTGTTTTTAGAATTCTTTACCTTTGATTATTTGATAGTTTTATTATAATGTGTCTTAGAGTAAGTCTTTTTGCATTGAGATATTAAGAGTCATTTTGGAACTTTGTGAACTTGGATGTCCATTTCTCTCTTCAGGTTTGGGAAGTTCCCACCTATTATTTCTTTAAATAAATTTTCTGCCCCCTTCCCTCTCTTTACTTCTTCTGGAACCCTAATTTTTCTAATACTTTTGGTTTTTTTGATGGAATCCCTTAAATCACATAAGCTTTCTTCACTCTTCTTTGCTTTCCTTTGAGTATCTCAGAATCTTCCGACTCATGTTACTGAAGGCAACTATGAGGACAGACAAACTGAAACATCAAAGTTTGGAGCAGAGAAGGGTTTACTGCAGGGCCGAGCAAGGAAGATGGGGTGGCTCATGCCCAAGAAAACGCTGAACTCCCCAAAGGATTTCACCAAGCACATTTAAAGGCCAGGTGGTGGCGGTGGGGCAAGGGGGAGGTATGTTGCAGAATATGTTATCAGCCCATGCACAATCCTCTGATTGGCTGAAGTGGAGGGAACAGGGCACTCAACAGTGTCAACCCCCTGGGTGCTGGAAAGTCTGGGGGCTATGCGTTCTTGATCATCAAGTAGCTAACTTCTTCCCTTTAGCGGTGGTTTTAAGCACCTGAAAAATTTGGGAAATATATATGAGACACTATTATCTGGGTACTTCAGAGAGGAGCTGCAGCAGAGGGTATGGGGGAGTGAGTGGTCTGACCCTGGAGGGCCCCACAGGGTCCTGCTCGGTTATAGTGATTCTTCCATTTGTTCTGCTCCACTGCAGATGCTGTCTATAGCATTTCTTCATTTCAGTCCTTGAGCTCCTAAGCTTTCTGCTTGGTTCTTTTTTTATGATTTCTGGTTCTTTGGTAAGTAACTCATTTTAAACCTGTATTTTTTCAGGACTTTGTTGAATTGTCTGAGTTTTCTTGTAGCTCTTTTGAGTTTCTTCAAAACAGCTTTCTTGAATTTAGCTAGATTGCAAAATTCCATGCCTTTGAATTCCATGCCTTTGAGCTCAATTATTGGAGAATTATTATCTTTCGGTGATGGTATATTTTCTTGACTTTTCATTTCTTTGTAGTACTGCATTGCCTTTTTGTTTTTTGTGGGTTTTTTTGCACTGGAAGGGGCAGATACCTCCTTCAGTTTGTGCTAGTTGAGTTCAGATGGGGTATTCTGTTCAGTGGTGTTCCTGTTGTCTGGGGGTTCTCTTTTTGCTTTCTCTGTGGCAGAATCTTCAGCTTTTATGTCGTCTCTGATTCTTACAGCTCACCAGGCTGGCTTCTGGACACCTCTCTTGTCTTCCAGGAGGCGGTGCTATAGTTCAAGTTTGTGGCTTCTTGCTGGCCACAGAGTAGGGGAAGGTGTAAGCTTAGCACTCAGGGCTTTAGTGGGTAACTGGGGACCCTCTAGGGAGATCCTCAGAGGCTCATGGGTAGGTATTAATGGGTGTGGGTCACTTTAATACCCTTTGATCTTATTTGCTTCTTTCCCAATCTCCTCCCTCCCCAAGTTTTAGAGGTCCCACCTTAGTACTCTGCTGCTTGAGAGAAACAGGTTCTCCAGCTGTGTCTGTCCTACACCACTGGGGTAGCTGGACAAAGGTTGCTAATACTGTTACCGAGTCCAAACTCGTTCTGCTCGCCACACAACAGGCCAATAAATCAGGAGACGAGGTGTCGGGGCAAGGAATAGCAACTTTATTTGGAAAGCCGGCAGACCGAGAGGGTGGAAGACTAACGTCTTGGAGAACCATCCTGCTCTAGTCAGAATGCAGGCTCCTTTTATTCAAACAAACAGGGGAAGGGGGTGTGGTTGGTGGCAAACTTCTTGGTGTAGGAATTTTTTTGTTCCTGCAGCCGTCCACGTGGGCCAGGTCATGATGCTCCTGCAAAACCTCCAACAAGACAGAAGTTATTCTCTATGAGTGTAGAGCTAGCCAGACCAAGCCTAGGAAACAGGGCGCAGGGTTAAAGCCAAAGGAACAGATCTAATATGGAGTCAGATCTGTTCTTTTCTATTACAATACCTGATAATTTGGACTCCTGCAGCATTGCCTCACAAGGGCTGGGGCAGTGCTGGTAAAGTTTTTTCCATTTCCATTTGTTTTTATTGCTCCAATGGTATGCTGGCTTTCTGCAGTTTCTCTCGTCAGTGGGTATCTGCCCAGGTCAGCAGCCTCCAGGTATTTTCCCTACCATGGCAGGATGGGCTGGGGCAAGTTCACTGCTCTGCCAGTTCCACAGCCCATGGCAGGGTCCCCCTGCCTAGCACCAGAGGCACAAGCGGGCAAGACTCCTCCCGGGGCCCTTTGTAGGTGGTGATGGATCCCAGAGCCCCACAACCGTGCTTTTGTTCATTGATGAGTGACTAATTCTTTGTTAAAAGGGGGGGTCAAAAAGGAGGACCCGTCTTATGCTGCCACGATGCTAACATTACTGCATGATGGTCTCTTTCTTTCTCTCAGTTGTGTGTAGGCCTTCCGAACTCTCCTAAACTCAGCCTTTAGGAGAGCTCAGCGGAGAAGCCACACTGCAGGGTTTGGGTTTTTAGAGGGAATCCCTAAGTAGTGGTCTAACCTTGTCTTCTGGGTATTGAAACAAATGCTGCTAAATTGCCCGGGGAGGGAGGGGGTCCTTTGTTACCTCTGACCACGTTACCATCACATTTTGCTGAGACACCAGCAGCCATGCAGGGGCCGCCGCCTGTGCACACGCCAGCCTGCCCCGCCCTCGCGTGCGCTGGGGAGAGGCTGGGGCTTCTGGCTGAAGGCCAGGGCCCTTACGTAATCACTGCGTGTCATCTTCCAGTGTTCACGAGGCTGTCGCGGGAACACCTGGGGTAAATGCTTGTTGGCACAGTATTTAGAGTTGAAGCTAAGTATTGTTTGTCCCTAACCCTATGAATATAGCTGGCTAAAATTCTGATCTTTGAAAATAAAGCTTCAAACCTTCCCCCAGTGCTGATTTCAGGCAAAAGTTTGATCCTAACTTGGAGAAAGTTGTGGAGTTGGCAGCAAACTTACTTAAGAGACACAAGTAGGCTGTCAAAACCACACCAACCCTGCTTCAGAGAGGCTATTGTCATTCAGGCATTCCGTCACTGCTCACAGATGGTGTGACCTTAGAACAGCAGTGCCAAACCCTCCCTGCATGGCACCCAAAGAGACCGTAGCTTGTGGTGGGGACAGGGCACAGCTCCTGGCCAGCCCTTGGAGATGGCTCTGTGGAGAGAGGGGGGGAAGAGGTACTGACAGTGCCCAAGAGCTGCAGTGTCCCCAGTTGCACTGTGACCCTGACGTCAGGCTGGAGAAGTTATGCTGAGCGTCCAGCAGAAGTTCTGTGGTCCCAGCAGATGCATCCTGTACAGAGTGAAAAGGCAGCGAGTGCACGCACAGGGCTTTCTCCGATTACTAATCACGTGGGCTCTTAGTATTTAGGGTTCCTGCCTTGCCGTCTAGCCTGGTATCTACCAGGAAAGCCAGGCTGGGAGTCGGTATAGCGACTCCCCCCGCCCCCCCACCCCCAGCCTGGCCATGTGTCTCCTTGAAGGCATTCGTGCTGAGGGGCCGGCAGGGCAGAGCTGCTCTCTCTGTCGTCATGACCATCCCTCTAACTACAGAGAGCAGTGACCGGGCATACAAAGTCACATTAAACCTTGGTATAAACAAAGCAAAGGACATCAGAATGACAGAGAGAGATGAAAGGTGTGTACTGATGAAAAAGGTGAGCTTCATGTATCAAGGTCTGCATTATTTACTTAGTGCCACTACAAATGAATAGGCCCATTTGACTTACTCAGTTTTTGTTTTGGTTCATTGATTAAAAACTAGCAACCAGCTGCCATTAAAAAGTACTGCCATAAGTTGTTCCTGAGCACTTAGGAGGGAGTCAGAGGAACACAGGCAGCGGGCCAGGCAGCCAGAGCGCTGAGTCCCTCAAACCCGCAGCAGGGCTGCATGCGTGGCTCCTGCCTTCAAGGAGCTTGTAGGCCACTACGGGAGCTGTTAGGTGGGAAACACGTAAGAGATGGGAACCACTGGATAAAAGAGAAGGTGGGGGCAGCATCCTAGGAGAGGAAGGACTCCTTCCGGCTGAGGCTCCAGGTATGTGGAGTTGGAGGGCTGTGGAGAGTGACTGCAGGAAGGGGGGGATCCCTGACAGAGGGTAAGAGACTCAGAAACAAGCAGAAACCAATACTCACATCATTTGAAAAGCAGGTGACGGCACGTGCATCACACCGGGCTGTCCTTGTGTCTTCTGGCTCCTCTGGGCTCAGGCAGAGGCCCCACCTGCCTTGCACCAGGAGACCCCCATGCATGTGTGTGGCGTGACCGTTAGACACTTCACAGCGACACACCCATTTGGCTCAGCATCCCTGCTGACCCAGTTCCACATATGACTCCCCGGGGGCCTAGTCTCTACTGCTTCGTGCTCTGACCACCTGCAGCCCCACCCTCTTTGCACCCTGCTTTTTCCAGTAGGGATGGTGCCCTTTCCCGCAGCAACAACCCACCTCAGACATCTCTCAGGGATCCATGGGTCCTGGCGCACTGGCTGTGGGGGGTGGCCCTTGTCCTCCTTGCCCAGAGACTGGGGCCACCCGGCTTTGATTCTCAGATGATCCCTGACCTCACCAACTGCAGCCACTGGCTCAGGCCTTGCTGGGTTGGGGTCTTTAGAGGTTTTTAGCCTTCTAAGGGCAGGTGGGCCAGGCTGTTGGGGCCCCCTGGGCATCTTGGCCACCCCAAGAGTTAGGCATGAGTCCTTTCCTGGGGTGGTTGTGGTGACAGGGTTCCCCCCTCCAGGTGTTCACAGGGTCAAAGGCCCAGCCCTGGCTGCCAGCCTGACCCCACGTGCCCCAGGAGAGCCCCCATCCCCCTGCAGCTGGTCAAGGCATCTGCTCTGAACAGAAGCCCTGGGTGTAGGAAACGCCAGCCCCAGGTTAATGTGCAGGGTCCGTGAGGAGTGCCCAGCCCCGGCCTCTCTCTGGTCTGTTTCCCCAGCACCTGCTAGGTGATGCTCACGTGGGTGTTAAATACAGGGGCAGGGGACCTGTCCCCCACCAGGGTGCTCCCTGCAAGCTGCCTCAGGTTCAAGAGCTGATTCACTCCGCTCCGTATCTCCTATCACACGTCAGAATCAGCAGTGCTGTCACCTGTTTACACACAAGCCCTTACGCAGCCCTGGCCGTCCAGGTAACGTGTGTCGGTTATCAGGGAAATCAGGTTGTCAGCCAACAGGCAGTGCCTCACGAGCCCCCGCTGCTCTGAGCACACTGAGTGACCCACCTCCACCCTTTCAGGCCATGTGCCAAGGCCACCTTTCCACTCCGACCACCTTCCTCCTCCCCTTCCCAGTGCCTGACCCAGAGCAGGTGCTTGGTCACTGGGATGGATGGACGAGGAGGGTGAGTCGTGGGTAGGACCTCGGCCTCCACCCCAAACGCTCTGAGCACCGGGAGCTCTGGTCTCTGGACGAGGGCCAGCCCCAGCCCCAGAGCTGGGAAGGGTGGGGCTGCCGGGCTGTCCTACTCAGGGACTGATCTGGCCTAGAAACTCGGATGTCTAACCTCAGGTTAAAATTTCAAAGTGAAAAACAGACCCACAGGTGCCCACACGGAGAGACCTCAGGGGCTGCAGCAAGAGCAGAGACCAGGGTGAACTTACACTGTGTCCTTCACACCCTCGGCCCTGGCCCTCTGCCCCATGAGGCTCGTTTGTGGCAGCCCGGCTAGAGCCCAGGATCTGGCTTGGCTTTTAGCTCCCACAGCCACTGGCCCATCACCGGGGAAGTGAAGAAACTTACCCTCCCAGTTCTGTTTCCACAGTCTCCTTCCTGGAAAGGCCAAACACAAAGTGCTCCCATCTCGCCTTTTCTAGAAGGGAGGCCTGAGGACCAAGTTACACAATGACCCAGAGCAGGTTTTGCTCCTGCAGTGCCTCTCAACACCGTGACTAAGAGCTGACATACGCTCAGCACATCCTCCACGCCAGCCCCCTGACTCCGCCTCCAGCAACCCTGTGCAGCAGGCACTAGTATTACCCCCCCTTGCACAGGTGTGGAAACTGAGGCACGTCATTTGCTAAGCAAGCACGTGTGTGTGTGAACAAGCCCAGAGCAGACCCAGTGGCTCGTGCTAGTTCCCAGCTTCCCATGGGCACACAGCAGCCAGTCCTTGGAACCGACGGAGGGAGAGAGCAGTCTGCAGACCGAGGGCGTGTTCAGGCACAGACAGAAGCATGAGATGTTTCTCCCACTGACTGTTTCTTGATTCCTGGTTTGTAGTGAAGGCCTTTAGCAGTTATTTATTAACCAACTCAAATTAAGCCTGCTAATTGAGTTTAAAAAATTCCTGAGGGAAAGTTACAGATGTCTATTCACCAGAATCTCTTTAAGACTACAGAGTTACTTTATGACATGTAGTATTAATATTGTCTGCTTTAACACAGTGGGAAATGACCCAAAGTCATTTTTTTTCCCATAATAGGATATGGAATTAACTGAAGAAAAATGAGAATATATACTTTCCAATTTGAAATTGTATTCCTAGTAATTAGAAGAGAAATGAGTAATGCTATACTGCATTTGTGGGTGGTGGTTTTTTGTTTTTTTAACTTACCAAATTGGGAGTGGCTCAGGTCCAGGAGGATGGACAGGTCCTTGGGTCACAGAGTTGGAGAAATGGCTGGATCGGTGAGAAGACATAAAAGTGCTCCTTGATGTTTTCATGCTTTCAAAGTGGCTGAAAATGGATAAAGAAAATTTGGTGTATACACACACACACACAATGGAGTATTGTTCAGCGGTGAGAATGAAGGAAACCCCACCATTTGCAACAACATGGACGGACCTTAAGGGCATGACGCTAAGTGACATAAGTCAGGACTAATACTGCATGATCTCACTTACCCGTGGGATCTGGAAAAGCAAACTAATAGAAACAAGGAGTAGAAGGGTGGTTACCAGAAGGTGGGGGAACGAGATGTTGGTCAGAGTACAAACTTCTGCTTATAAGAGGAGAAGTTCTGGGGATCTGGTGTACACCACGGCGACTAGAGTAACAATGCTGTATTACATACTCAAAAGCTGCCAAGTGAGATCTTAAAAGTTCTCATCACAAAAAAGAAATGTAAGTATGTAACGTGATAGAGGTGTTAATCATTTTGCAAACTGTAAGCGCATCAAATCAACCCTTTGTACACCTTAAAATACACAAAGTTATACATCAGTTATATCTTAATAAGCCAGGGGTGGTACGGAGAAGTTTCAGCCCTGCCCCCAGCTCAGGACTGGGAGCCTGAAGGGAGACAGTGGCGAGATGAGGGGCCAGGGGCTGCCCCCCTGCCAGCCACAGCTCCCTCAGCAGGGCCCAGCGCCTGGATCCAACGACATACACACCTGCCTGCCCCACACAGTTCACCCATTTCGAAATGAGAATTGGATGAAAGCAGTTTGGTGACCCCACCACTCTGCACTGTTACTGGCCCTTTTGCCACCAAGACAGTTAATGTTCAACCATGACATAGCTCTGGTTTGAATCTGTTTTATGTAACAGGCATATTACATGCATCAGATGTGAACACCCGTCTTCCTCCACCGGGACAGGCGACTTGGCCACCTTACCTCGCTTGGCAGCCTTGTAGACATGATCGGATTTCCGAGTGTTGCTCTGAGCTTGCACCAGAGTTGGGACACGGAGGGGCCTGGGGACAGGGTAGGGATCGGGTCTCGATGTCACATCCCCTCTGTCTGTGTTGCAGCTGGTGAGTGACTTGTTGGAATTTTGCTTCTATACCTTCCGGGAGTCCCAGGCCCTGAAAGTGGAGTTCCCAGCAATGCTGGTGGAGATCATCAGCGACCAGCTGCCAAAGGTAGAGTCCGGGAACGCCAAGACCCTCTACTTTCACAGGAAGTGACGGGAGACGTCCCACCAAAAGAACTTTGCCTTAAGTTTCCCCATGTTATTCCACACCTACGAAGGACCCAAGAAAATCACATTTTTAACACAGGATGGTTGATTCCCACTTGTTCAGCAGTTTCTCAAGTTGAAAAATCACGTCCAGGGTCCGGAGGCGGGCGAGCAGGGTGACGTGGATTTGGCGACACCTGTGCAGTCTGAGGAGTTCTTCCCTCTCCAACCTCCCAGCGCTTAGAAACACGTTCCTGTTCCTCTGGATGAAAAGCCATATCTAGTCAATAACTCTCTGATTTTGATATTTTAACAGATGGAAGTTTTAACTCTGCCATGTAGTTTCTGGTATCGTTCGCTTGTTTTAAGAGTTCAATGACTAACGAACTTTTTCAAACTCACCCTTGGTTTGCACATAAAACGTATAGTCAATATGGGGCATTAATATTCTTTTGTTATTTAAAAAAACAACAAAAAAAAAGAAAAACATATACAGATTCCTGTTGTGTAATAACAGAGCACGTGGACTGGACTAGCGGCCCCATCCAGGGCTCTTCCCCGCCCACGTCTTTCTGCATCACTGGTACCCACACCCTCTAGCGTCCACTTATTATTTAATTAGAATGGGTAAGATGTTAAAACAAATGCCTTGGTTTCAATTTCTAGTATCTATTGTGTTGGCTTTACAAATAATTTTTGCAGTCTTTTGCTGTGCTGTACATTACTGTATGTATAAAATTGTGAAGGACCTAAAATAAGGTATAAGGAACTTTTGTAAATGAGACACATATGAAAAAAAAAACTTTAAAGGTTAATAGGATGAATGGGAAAGTATTTTTGAAAGAATTCTATTTTGCTGGAGACTATTTAAGTACTATCTTTGTCTAAACAAACAAGGTAAAAAAAAATTTTTTTTGTAAAGTGAAATGTTCTGCATGCACCATGAACCGTTTACAGTGTATTTAAGAAAGGGAAAGCTGTGCCTTTTTTAGCTTCATATCTAATTTACCATTTTACAGTCTCTGTTGTAAATAACCACACTTAGACCTCTTCGGTTGTCTTTAAGCCTTTCTACTCTTTCTGTACCTTTGTTGTCCTTGGTCTCCCGCGTGGGGTGTTCGTGGGACTCGAGCACGTTTTCCGGCTTCTGCTCCATCCTCCTTCCATCGGGGACGGCGCATGGTGGCACCTGCAGCTCCCTGAAGGCATCATTTGCCAGCACACCCATGAGAGGATGTCCTGGGAGTGCCAGCTTTGGAAAAGCTGTCTCTTTTCCTTTTTTCCTCCAGAAGCAGAATCCACTCCAGGAGAGTGAGACTGGAGACGCGATGGCTCAGAGTGCATCTCCTCGTCCCACTTCAGAAAAAATCATGTTTTCTCCTTTGGGGGAAAAAAAAATTCCACACACTCTCTATGCCTGCAGAAGGTGAAATGTTCACTTCCAGTCTGGGAAGGGGGCTTTGCACTCGGGGAACTGGTCATGGGAACACGTAGGTCACAGCAGGACACACTGAGAAGATGCTTTCTGGCACAGTTCAGTTGAGACAGCGTGGAGACCGCATGATCACTATAGGGTTTTTAGATTTTTAAAAGGTAGGTTTTAAAAATCAATTTTATACATAAACAGTTTCGGGGGAAAAAAAAAAACTACAGATCATAGAAGCAAGACAGTGGCACTAAAAATTTTTAATTCACTAATCTGTTTGGCACTGATGCAATTTATGGCTTTTCTCTTACCCCAAATCACAAACATATATATCTTTGGGGAAACTTAGTATGATTGCACTAAACTACTTTGAATAGAGGCCAAATTAATCTTTTAAAAATGATGCTAATCATCAGGTACTCAGTGAAAACTGTATTATTTTCCAAAACCTAAAAGTTGTAGCAGAAGAAGCCCAGGGCCGGGAGAAGGCAGCGTTAGGGTCAACACTTTTTCCCAGGGTTCACCATGCGGGCAACATTACCTTGTCTTTTGGAAGACACCTGCCTTACGCACGGGGGAACCTGTGAGAGCTGCACTCAGACGGAGGAGTTTTTCTTACCTAATTTGCAATTTCAGGAATTTAATTTATAAGCAGATCTTTAAATACCGTCAACTTACATGCACAGCAATATGAAAGTCACACTCGGAAGGTGATGAATACACAGCATGCAGACTGGGAGTTTCTAGAAAAGAAATGGCTTAACCAGAGCAGCTTGTAGCTCAGACTGACTTTTTACGAAATCAGAACTGCAGCCTAACCAGATTTGGGATAGAGACGGTCTGCATCAGCTTTTTCTATTAACAAAGTTACTGGCTCTTTGTGTGTCTCCGGGTAACTTTGCTTGGTCAAACAGCAAAGCCATATTCTAAATTCACTGTTGAATGCCTGTCCCAGTCCAAATTGTCTGTCTGCTCTTATTTTTGTACCATATTGCTCTTAAAAAATCTTGGTTTGGTACAATTCATAATTCACCAAAACTTCTTCATATAATTAAAAAAAAAACACACTAAATTAGTTTAAAATGAAGCAATTTATATCTTTATGCAAAAACATATGTCTGTCTTTGCAAAGGACTGTAAGCAGATTACAATAAATCCTTTACTTTAATCACCTGTTGTTTTGGAAACAGTTCATTTGCACGTCTGTAGGAACACGTGGATTTTGTGCCCTTCTAAAATCCTGATTATATGCCTGTCTGCCTATACCCAAGATGGAGTCACCATTTTTCCCCCATGTTAGAAAGCCCTGTGTTAGCCACATATTAATCATCCCCTTTGGGGACTGGCTAGATGTCGTGTTTCTTACTGCTGATACTTGGCTCCCTGAAATACCCTGTAACAATTTTGTAACAGTGATTGCTTCCCATGTCCCTGCTAAACACTGCATGTACATGGACTCATTTATCTTTCCAACCATGTGGACACTTGTTCATTTTACAGACTTTGAGACTCACCTGAGTAGACCAGATGTCCCGTCTCATTCCCAGATCTTCCTGCATGCAGTGGGGTCTTGCTCCAGGTCCTCTTGGGTTATCAAGAGACTCAGTTGCCCAACAGCCGCAATGCAACTCACAGTCCTTTCAGGCTGCTCCGCTAGATCGCACTCATTAATAGGGACCACAAAAGAGCAGTAAGCAATTATCAGCTCACTTAAAAACTAGAAAATACCTCCCACAAGAGAAATTCATATCCATTTTTAATGTGATCGGTCAAACCAGAAGACTCTTTGAGAGTTAAACACAATTTCACTTTAACACAACTGATAACATATTTCTGAAACACAACATAGCCATGAAACAAAACATAGCCCAGGAAAATAAAAATTCATTTAAAAAACTTTTGAGTTGTGTGCATCAATTTGTAAAACATCTATTATGAATGAAGGTAAATTTGTATCTTAAAGTGTATGCAGTCTGAACTATCAGGGAGTAGGGTTTTTCACAGAGAGCCCCTCACTTCAAACAAGCCATCAAGGACTGTGAGGCTGCCGAGCTTGTGGGTGGGAGGTCCCACCGATGTGCACCCTTGGTTAAAGCAGGCGCCCTTCCTGAATAAAGCAGGCTCGGGCTTGGGTCAAGTGTGACTATATTTCTAAGAATGTCTAGAAGTGCTCTCAGGCCCAAAGAATCCAGCTACACATTTAATAATCACTAAGAACGAAGTGTCGGCCACTGAGACAGCCAGCCACACTGTATACCAAAGCAGTAAAAATTATGCATAGTGATGCATATATAATTAGGAGTTTGCGTCTGAATGATGAATGTCCCTCAGGCAAATAGAAAACATCGTTCCTTTATGTTGAAGTCAGCTCCAACGTACTTTCTGATAAACTATAAACTGCAAGTGTACAACAGACCAAAATGACTTGATTACAAGTATCTCCGACACTTGAATTTCAAGTCATCCAGTTGCTGGTACAGCAATTTTCTTGGAAATAAAACAAGTGGCTTCCCAACAGCATTGAAGAAGAGAAGATTAAGATAAGAACTTAACATTCAGCATGGACCAAGACTGGATCCAAAGCGAAGTCAGTGATGGGGCAGAATAGCAAGACATCCCAAAACTGAGTGGTTTAAATCAACCATCGTTTATGATTTCTCATGAGTTAGCAGGCAGGGTAGGGGGTGTGGGGTTCTGCTGATGCGGCCAGGCTCAGATGGGTCGGGCCAGTCACCCTTCTGTGGGCAGCCTGCACCCAGCCGGTCTGGGATGGCTGTGCTCCACGGGGCCTCACGTCCTCCAGCAGGCTAGCCTGGGCATATACTCGTGGTAGAAGCAAGGCTGTAAGAGAGACTGCTGAAAGGTACAGGCAGCGCTTTTCAAGCCCTTGCTTGCATCAAGTCAGCCTCTGTCCCAATGGCCAAAGCCACTTACAAGGTCAAGGCCAGTGTCAGCGTGGGAGGGCTTCACGGAAGGAGGGGTAAAATTTGGGATCATTCAACCCACGTACCACTCACGTTAGGTATTTTTTCAGACTTCGTTGTCAAAACAGTGATTGTCAAGTTTTCCGTGCTCTGAAAAACCTATTATGCCCCCGGCCAGTGAGGGTCGGTCGTGGCGCTAGTGAAAACTGGCTTGAGCTGAGTCAGGTCGTGCTCCACCCACTCCCCCGAGCTATTCCGCCTACAGTGTTTCCTCAGCTGCCAAACCCTCCAAGGAAGGAAAAATCCAGACACTAACGCATGGGACCGAGCTGCCGAAATGAACCCCGTGCACCTACTGCCCGAGTCCAAAGCGCATGTCTCTCGTTTGGACAAGAATCAAAAGTCTGCTTTCCAATCAAGCTGATCTTCTGATAGGAAAGAATTCTCCAAGATAGTCTACCCAGCAGATTGAGACACTTTTAGCCCAGACGTTAAAGCATTAGGAGCATGTGCCAGGATACCCAGATGGGGCAGCAATAAATTACTGCCCAGGCCAGGCAAGGAAAAAGAGTGCTGACAAGCATCAGAGAAGACATTTGCAGAACCAGGACCGGGGAAGCTGTTTGAGGACACTCTCCTGGAATAACTTCCTCCAGCAGGAGGGAGGAAAGAAAGTTGGGTGGCTCAGGAAGATCTGAAGGGCCTTGGAAAACATCTGGCTGAGGAAGGAGTCACTGAGACTGGCTTTGAGAGACTCGAGGGGAGGACCAGGAAGAAGTTGGGAAGGGGCCCAGAACTGAAGCAAATGGGGAACAAAGACAAAACTAAGATGAAAGAGGCAAGATGTGCACTTAGGAAGGCAGGGAAAGGCCGAACGATGTAGGCACGGCCTTGGCGATGGTACGCTGGAGGTAAGCAGAGGGTGGCTGGAGATGAGAAGAGGGACAGAGACTGACCCCCCCCCACCACGTACCCTGCCGGCTCCCTCCTCCCACCTCCCGCGTTCACTAAATCATCTCTCTCGCCTTGTACCCTTCAGGCACTTAACAGCATCATTTGTCACAACGTCCCAGGGAGGTTGGTACCACTCTCTCCATTTCACGGAAGGAAAGTGAAGCATAACGAGGTCAAGTGAACTTGCCCAAGGTCACTAAGGTATAAAATAATGAAAATAGGATTTCACAATAGGTGGTTGTTTTTTAACTCAAAACACGCACTTTTAGCCCATTTTAGTTTCCTAGAACTACCGTCACGAGGTACTACAAACTGGGTGGCTGAAAAACAACAGAAAGGTTCTGTCTCCCAGTTTGGGAGGCTAGAAGTCTCAGATCATCAGGGTTGGTTCCTTCCGAAGACCGTGAGGAGATCTATTCCAAGGCCCCCTCTCCTTGGCTCACACATGGCCACCTTCTCCCTGTGTCTCTTTGCACTCCCTTCCCTCTCTGCTTGTCTCAGCGCCCAAATCTCCCCTCTTTAGAAGGACACCAGTCATCCTGGATTAGAGCCCAACCCTAGAGACCTCATCTTAACTAATTACATCTGCAATGATCCTGTGTGCCAAATGAGGTCATATTCTGAGGTCCGGGGTCGGGGGGGAGTTAGGACTTCAACAAATGAATTTTGTAAAAGGCAGGGTAGGGGGCACAACTCAACTCATAGCTCCTACAGGCCCCCAGAGGCAGGACAGTAGAACAGAAAGAACATCTGACTAGCTTATTGAACCTGAACAAAGCTCTTCGCTCGTGAAAGCTTCCATTAAAATGGGATCACTCCCCTGGCTCAGTCAGTCCCCGTGAGGAAAGAATGAGTGGAATGCCCGCCACAGGCACAGACGCTCCACTGCCCTCCCCACCCGTACCCCCAGCTGCAGATGTTTCTGCGCAGGTTACAGCTCCCATAGGCCATTTGGCTCTGTTCTCACCTGGCATCTCTTTTACAAGCACAGAGACACCCCAGGGCCAGCCCTTGGTGACACCATCACATGCCAGGCCCCTGAGCATCCTCTCTTGCCCAGAGGGCCCCACCCCCACCCATCGTGCCTCTGGAAGAACACAGGCTGAGATGTCTAACCCAAGGGGGGCCTGAGCAACATGCTCGGGATCAGCCACCCCCATGCAGCAAAAACACAGGAAAAATACCCCTTCCCCACTGCTCCACTTCTCACCTGGAGAAATGAAGTTCTGCCAGTGGAAGAGAACAGCTCCTGACCCCATCACGAAGCAGCCTCTGGGCCTGGACCAAAGGGAAGCCCCCCGGCCAGGGGCCTTGGCCGGCCCAGCCACACGGGTCCTATAGGCAGAGGAAGACACCCTTCCCTCACCTGTCTGAGGCTTCATTCCCACCCCACTGTCATCCTATAGCACCCAGATGTCCCTGATGACAAAAATACAGGTGAACCACAGTAGGAACAGTACAGGGAACAGCACTGCCCACTAACTGAGCACGTACTAAGTACAGGGCACACTACTTACATTCAGTCACTTTGGCCCCAAACCTCCAAGTACTGTTGTCTTCTTAGGAGGCAGTGACAGAATCATAGTCAACTTAATTTGTCCAAAACCGCACGAGTAGCCAGACTTAGCAGAAACCTCCATGACCACGTGAGTGGTAACAAACACACTTTGGCAGTAGAGAACAGTTTGGGGGCAACAGCAGGTTGGGGGCACCTGTGAATGACGGAATCTTCCTCAGGCAGGTAAAGGAATCAAGTCCCAGTATGGGGGGTCTTATTTCTACTGCCCTATGGATACACACCAGTTCAGAACACTGCCTGGACTCACTCCCAGCGCTCACCTGGCCCCACTCCCTGTAACTGCCCACAGGCTTGCATTTTCCCAGAGAAACGGGAAAGTTTGTCACAAGCCAAGTTTCTCACCGGCCAAGTCTCCCCTCTACGTCCCTAAGCAGCGGGCAAGGGCTGGAAGTATAACTCAGAGGACACTCGGGATTCTGCCACACCCCCACCGCCTAGCCGGGTCCAGCCCTCAGCTCAGGGCTGGTCACTGTCCTGAGGCCCTGGGCTCCTCAGCTGTCCCAGTGCTCTCCACCGGGCCCCCAGTTCAGTATTTTAATTACACTGCATGGAGACTGTCCTTACCTTTATGTAGAACATGGATACTTTTCAACAGGCCTATTCCCCTGTGCACACCTGACCCCAAACTTGACACCTTACATGGTCCAGGGGAGGCGGCTTCCAACCTGATTACCAGCGCTCTTGAATCAGCTCACCTGGGGAAGAGGAGACAGACACATCCTTTGTGATAATCTTAGGGGAGAACTCTGATGGGCCGAGGAGCCTCCCATAGGGAAGAGAGACGTGCCAGACCCCCAGAGCAGACCCGGCTTCAGAATCCTGAGGCCCCTAAAAACAAGCTCCACGTTGCAGGGACTCCAGACTGGGGACAGAGAAGTCCTCCACTTCCAGGAGAGGCTGCGACTATGCCTGTGACTCGGAGGCTGGAAGACAGAGGAAGAAGCATCAGGGCGGGGCCCAGGCATGGCAGGGGGTCCTCCAGGAAGAGTCCAAATGCCTGACCTGCTCCCTGCAGCCCGGCTCAATCTGGATGGAGAGATTAGCGCTGAGGCCTGGAAAACAGAGGGAGTGAGGGTGGGGTGAGGACACAGTGACACACTGAGGCTGGCAGGGAGGGCTGGCCTCCACAGCACACACCCAAACCCCTAGGGGGCAGCGCCACGGCCCCATCCTGGTCAGGACTCACGCAGGTCACGGGGAAAGGTCTGTCCAGGCGGCTAGAGGGGTGTCTGCCGGGATCTCACGCATCAGAGAGGCTGCTGACTCCAGAAACACACCCTGCTCTGAGTAAGCAAGGCTCCTCATTCATCGGTTCTACCTGTGAGCATGGCCCAACCTCAGGGGAAAGTGAGCTTCCATCGGGGGGCTGCCAAACCATGACATGGTACAGGGAGGGAGTCCACAACCTCTTCCCCGCGGTAGGACACAGATCCAAGAGTGAATTCTGTTTTATTTCATGTACAGACAACTTGGGGCAGAAAGGGGGTGTCTGGAAGCACACAGGTGAGCAGCACGGAGAAGCGTGCTGTGAATCCGCCGGTGCCTGAAGTTCAGTGAGCACGGGGTCCCCAGAGCAGCCATCCGGGGAGGAGTGTCTGGGTTTAGACCAATGCGTCGCCCACCCGCCAGCAGCAGCCTCCAGAGCTGAGCGCGAGCGCATCCAGCCAGCACAGCTCTCTTTCCCATCTGGCGGCAGGTGCGTGGGGAGGTGTCTGGGGGTGCAGCCGCCAGTGGGAGAGGTGGGCCGGCAGAAGGCTGTCCTCCCTCTCTCACTCTCCAAACCGGGTAATTAAAAACCACAAGTCCCAAGGCTTGACAAATGAAAAGTCCGTCCTGTTAATCCTGACACTCTTCTCCGCCACACAGACCTGCAAGATTCTGTGCAGGGCATCTCCCTCCTCCCACCTCGAGCAGTGTGTCCCCCACCCCCTGACCCTGGAGTGGCAATCTGTGATCTGTCATTCCTGCGTGTCCAGGTGGCTGTGGGTTCCGCCTGGGAGGAAGATGGCAGCTCGTTGCCCCCAGGCAGGTCCTTGGGGGCCAGGGTCTGCGCGGGGGGCCCCCACGGGCCCAGCGCTACAGCAGCTTGACGTAGTTCTGTGGAATCAGCCCCCTCTTGCCATTCAGAGTCCCTTCCAGCCAGCCAGGTTCCCTTGACGTTTGCACTGAAAAGGAAGAGAAATCCCTTTTTACCAAAATGCCCCCAAAGTACTTGCTTCCTGTGAGTTCACTATTTGGCTCGGCACCTTAAAGGTTCAACCAATACCGAACAGGGGCCATTTCTGGGATGTCTCGGCACAAATCTTCCCAAGAGTTATTTATAGGTGCCCCCTGGCCATCACAGCCTCCTAACTGGTCCCCCAGCTTCCAGTCAGGCTCCTTCCAACCCACACTGCACAAAGGAGCTCAGTGAACTTTCCAGAATGCACAACTGATCACAGCATCCCCCTGCTTAAAGTCCACCATATGCAGGAACAAACCCAAGCTTCCATGAGTCTGGCACACAGGCACCTGGCCCTGCCACCTCCCCAGCCTCCCCTTACTCTGCCCAAAAGCACAGCATCCGGGTCACAGGCAGGGAATCATCTGAAGATATCCTCGACCGTGCCTCTGGGCCTTTGCACGTGCAGTGCCTTCTACTGACATACCTTTCCGCCACTTCTTCACTGGGGAATTCTTCCTTTTTAGAGAACTCTAGATGCCTTCTCCTCCAGGGAATCTGCCTCAGCCATTCTCAGCACTTACAGGCCTGACTGTCCTCGTCTGGGCTCTTGTCTGACTGCCACCCTGGATGGGGAGCTCTGGAGGGCAAGGCAAGGGCTTCCACACCAGGGTACAGCACCTGGCACACTGCACATTCCATAAGCAGCCATGACGGGTACATAGAGGATGACTGTGGGCTGGATGGCAAAGGGCACAGGGTCCCAGCACTTGTCACCAGGGCTGGGGAGCACTTAATGGCCCCCAGCTGTGGCCATGGCCACAGCCAGGAACAGACGTGGTGGCCACATGCCTAGGACAAAGGGGAGAGGTGGGCTGGCCCAGCTGACTGGCCCAGGGGCTGGCTGCACGCGGCAGCCGTGGTCACAAGCCCTCAGAGCCATGACGACCACAGGACTGATACTGAGGACACAGACACATGCCTGACACACACACGTCCCAAGACAACGCTTCTCTCACTATGTGCAGTGCACTCTGTTCTATTACTGTTCAGTGCCCTCTTCAACTCAGCAATGGCGCTGGAAGCCCACTCGGTGTATCAGCCCGCAGTCGGACCTGTGCATGCTGCTCCTCTGCTCTCCTGCCCCGCTTCTGCCTGGACCACACCTCCTCAGCCTTCAGCTACCAGCTTAGGTAGCCCCTCCCCCCAAGCCCACGCCCAACACCCCAGACCGGGTCAGAGCCCCCATATGTGCACCCTGCACACTCCCTGTGTGTTGGGTGGGGGGTGAGACAGACACGCACAGGGACTCTCCCGGCTCGCCCAGGCTCTAACACAAGATGCCGGCATTCCCCGGCACAGGGCCTGACCGTGAGCATTTGCCAAAAGGATGAACAAACGAGAAGGGGAGCTGCGCCCTCCAGGTGTCTTTCTTGGTACTGTCACTGACCTTCACTCTGACCTCGCTCCTCATGGCAGGATTTTTAAAGGCTGTCACTTAATCCTGCACTGGCAATGCCACCAGAGCTCAGTGCCCGTCAGGGAAGGGGGCTGGATTCCATGGGAAAGGTGCCCAGGGATCCTGCCCAAGGAGCTCCCTGACTCAAGCATTCCTGGAGGTGGTGACCGTGGGAAAGGAATGAGGACAATTCCTCCTCATTCCCTGATGTCCAGATGCCACCTGGCCACCATCTCCTGCGGGGACAGGGCAGATCGGTAGCTCCAGGCCCCACACCAAGGGGCTGCATACTGAACACTCCCAGACACGTGGCAGACAGAACTGCATCCCCTCAGCACGCACTGCGACCACCTCTGCCACAGACCCTGTCCAGCCACCTCCCAGCTGTGTGGCCCTGGGCGAGTCCCACATCCGTACGGACCCAATGAGTACATGATGAGCTACACCAATGCTCCCTGCTTTCATGATTTTTTTAAATTGTGGTACAATACACATAACGTAACATCAACCATTTTAACCACTTCTGAATGCACAGGTCAGTGGCATTAAGTAACTGTATATACATTTTTAGAACTTTTTCATCTTCCCAAACTGAAACTCTGTACCCATTAAACCCTAACTCCCCATTCCCCCTTCCCTGAGCTCCTGGTAACCTTATTCTACTTTCTGTCTCTAGAGTGTGCCTCTTGTAAGTATTTCCTATCAGTGGACTCATACAACATTTGTCCTTCGGTGTCTGGGTTATCTCACCTAGCATAACGTGCTCCAGGTCCATCCAGGTTGGAGCGTGTGTCAGAATTTCATTCCTTTTATGGCTGAATATGCTCTTCTATGTACAGACCACATAATGTTTATCCATCCATCTGTCACAGGACATTTGGGTTGCTTCTCCTCTGGCTATTGTGAATAATGCAGCTTCGAACATGTGTGTACAAGTTTCTGTTTGAGTTTCTGCTTTTGAGTCTTTGAGGTCTCTACCCAGAAGGGGAATTACTGGACTCTATGGTAATTCTAGGATTGATTTTTGAACACCTGCCATGCTGTTTTCCACAGCAGCTGCACCATCTTACATTCCCAGCAGCCATGCACAAGGGTTCCAATTTCTGCACACCCTTGCCAGCACTTGTCAGTTTTTGATAATAGCCATCCTAATGAGTGTAAGGTTCAATCTCACTGTGGCTTTTCATGTCCTTCCGATTTACCATCCAATAACAAGGACAGTGAACTAGTGACAAGAATAATTTGTGAGGTGCTTTCTCCAGAACAGAATCTGTTCTCAGTTTGGGGTATTTTTTTAGCATAATGTAAACAATATGAATGACAAACATCTAAATCATCATAATACAACAAACAGTAGGAACCCACGCCTAACTTAAGAACTGCAGCATGGCCGATGTGGAGGCCTCCGTCCTGGGCTCATTCCTGCATCCCATCTCCCAACCTCACACCCTCCCTACCCCAAGAGGAGCAGCAGCTTCCATGCCGTATTTCTCATTCTCTTTTATTTAACATGATTTTCTAAGATTCCCTCATGTTAAGAATATACGTAGGAACACAAAGGTTAGGTCACGGGGTTTAGATGGATGAACTTTCTAAGATAATGCCAAACTATTTTCCAAAGATTACTCTTTATATATTGGAGGCCTTTTAATGGAATCATCAACAGCTTTTACAGATTAATCTGGGCCACTACTGTTTCCCCCCACAATGGACAGATCCTGTTTCCAGGTTAAAAATAAGCAGTCTGGCAAGCCAGACAGCCCGTCTCCCCGCCTGGACTGGTGGGTCCAGCCGCTGCAGGGCCACTTATCTGGAGAGAGAACAGGACTGACTGGTCACCAGGGGAAAGTACTTCTGAGGTTTTCCAAGCCCAGGGAAAAGGGGAAGGTCCCCCATGGCAGTCACAGGAACACCGGCTGCCCTGAGACCTTATACATGCAACACCCCCTGAGGGATACGGGATGCACTTCCCCGGAACAAAGGCTAAACAAGCATTAGTGTGTCTACTCCAGAAATCAGTCTTCAGCCTCGACTTTAAACTCCAGTGCAGGCCCACACGGTAGGAGTGACTGAGCAAGGCGATCACTGAAGACCCTTTTCCCTTCCACACTCGGGGATAGATTTCCTACTGCTGTTTACATTTGCAACCACATAACTCCTGACAATGTGGCCCAGGGGACACTCTGACCTGGATCTTGTCTTCTCCAAAGGCCACTGGGCTTTTTAAGCCAATTTCCTTTGTTGCCTGCAGGAGGGACAAGAGGGGACCATGAGGCAAGAGCATGTATGATCGCTGGAAGGCTCCACGTGAACAAGCAAACACAGGAAGAATGCCCTGGGCACTTCAGGGAGGCTGCGCACTGCTGGTCTGCAGAAAGGATGTATTCCTGGTGACCCTCCGGTGGCTGAGCTATAAACAGTGGCCACCTGGAGTGACAGAAGCCGATGCCGGGCGAGCCGCCAGTCTGCCTGGCCTGCGGCGATCATCATCAGGACGGACCCACAGCCATTCTACGAGGCCATCACTAGACGTGCTCTGAGCAGGTAAACACTTCTAACTGCTTATTAAGTCTCGCTAAGCGATCAACTATGCACAGAAGATGAAGATGCAAAGTGCACAGAAAAGAATAAATCCTGCTAAAAGGTCTCCCCTTTTCTGTGTCCTTTAAGAACCGCCCTGAGAAGCAGTCAGTCTGGTGGCGTGGGTGCTGCGCGCATTCCCCGTGCATGTCTGCCACAGCAGGAGGACAGGGGAGGCGCCTGCAAGACTAGGAGCTCATGTGAGATGAGATGCTCGTGTGCTCATGTAGGGGGAGGGTGTCAATGCAACAAGCCACCTCTGGAGCAGCCTGCCTGTGGGTAGGGTCTGAGGAACACTCGAGACTCCCTGGGTGCCCCAGCCGGCCACCCAGACAGCACTGGATACCAGCACCACAGAGCCCCGAATCCGAGGCAGGCATGCCTGGGCTCAGAACAGATCCAGGTCCTCGGGGCGCCACATGAGGCTCTGTGGCCAACATTCTCCACAGATGTCTGCACGGAACTCGTGGCCCCAAATGCCGCCATGACGCATGGCCACCCATGGGAACACCCTTGTGGATCAGGGTGGAGAATCTGATGCAGGGAGAACTTAAGGAACTCATCCAGGGTCACACGGAAAGTGGAAAAGCCAATTTGATGTCAGGAAGATAAGTGCAGAGTTGACAATCCACAGCTACCTGCTGTCAACCACTCCCGTGTCCCCACAACACACAGATACAAGTAAGTGTGTGATGGTGTGTATGTGCATGCACACATGGACATGTATACAAAAATCAGAGAAAGAAACACATACACACATGCTGTTTTATAGGAGGACTCCTGCAAGTCACCAGAGGACTTCAGAGGTGGGGAACTTCAGTCTCCCATGTCAGACACCTATCAGCCTTTCCCGATATCCATGCTGGCAGGATCGGATTTGGTTGAAGTCCTGAGCCCCATTCCCGTGTCTGTGTGCCCAGAGGAGGAGCCCCTGTGCCCAGTGTCGTGCTGATAGGTCTGAAGTCCTTGCCAGCAATGGGTTTAAGGTAAGCATATGACCTCACCTCTTTAGGGCAGGTAAATGAGGAAGGAAGTTCTGGAAAAGCTTTCTCATTCTTAAAAAGAAAAAAAAAGAAAGTAAGGATGAGGCACCTCTTCA
Source organism: Camelus ferus (assembly GCF_009834535.1). Lineage (NCBI taxonomy): Eukaryota > Metazoa > Chordata > Mammalia > Artiodactyla > Camelidae > Camelus > Camelus ferus. The sequence goes on along the minus strand of NC_045697.1, from coordinate 105,037,845 downwards.
GAACTGGGGCAGCCATCCCCTCCACTGGGGAAACCAGCCAGAGGCTCTGGTCCACAAGCTGAGCACAGTTCAGCAGAGACAGACACTCTGCGGTCACTGACCACATCTCTGAGAATCTGATTAACTGAGCCTGGAGCTCCCCACTTGCAGACTTCTTCCTGTGTGAGTGAACCCGTTTTCATGACTGACTTGACCAGTGTTTGTTACTTGCAGCCAAAGGCACCCTACCAGATACACCTTCCACCCAGGTGACTGTCACACGGACGATACTGTATGGGGGTTCCAGAGGCTCCAGACAAGTGCTCATCACACAGGGTGAAAATTCATCGTCATTTCTCAAAGGCGGCTCGTCAACGCTCTCAGCTTTCCCTGGTGGAGAAATTGCCGTGTGGAGCGCCAACACGTGACAGGCCTGGTGCCAGGTGGCTATTAACCCCGCGCTCCCGGCAGAACCGCACGCATGCACGTTATGGTGAGAGAGGAATGATCTTGCTTCCACTCCAAGCACAAAATTTCTCCACCAAGTGTAATTCTGTCATATGTGAGCTTTTTTGTTGTTGTTGTTTTGTTTTCTGACACTATCAGGAGTCTCTGGCTCTCAGGAGTACCACACAGATATAGCAATCTCTTCCAAATGAAGCAACTTGCTTTCTAAAAAAAACCACCACCGACAAATGCATCCCTGACGATATACTGCTAGGCGCTGTGCTGATCTGTCCCATATATTCCAAGCATTCTGGCTAATCAGCCATTCCATTTTGAGCATCTAAGGTTCTCACTGCTTCTCCAGAACTCTTTTTGGGCAGCTCCACCCACATACAACATCACTGTTTCCACAGCAACCAGTGAATTTCATAATGAGCAGGACTGGGAAGGAAGAAATCAAGGGCGGGAGGGGAGAAGAGAGACACACGCTGAATCATGGGAGGAGTCTGCGAAATCTTAAAGCCGGGCACAGCTCCTAAATGCTTCATGTGTAAATATTAAACAGGCAAATATAATCTATACCTTGGTTTCAATATGCAAAATCAATACCCACATTTAGAGATTCACACACTTCTTAAAATGAGCTAAAATTACATACAGCCTGAGAACGGTAAGGGAACTATAAACCGAAACGTGTCGACAATCGTTCTCCTCTGTAACCCGGATCCGGCAAACCTGAAGCATTTGGGAGGCTTGGCTGGGGACTCTGGGAGAGGAAGACAGAGGACGCAAACTTGAACTATTTCTTAACTCCAAGCGACACTGACCTCTTTACATCAGGAGAAACATGTCCCAAATGAAGACCCTCAAGAGTTAAAGGGGTTGGAGAAGCACCAAGATTAAAGCCAAGGTGCTCTCCCACAGCCCCCTGGGCTTCGGGTCCTGGGAGCCACACAGGCTGGCTCTGGTCCATCCAAAGCATCAAGGGACAGACTTGTGCTCCCGAGAAGCCCACGACCAGGGACCGCCTGCCCACTCTGGGCTTGCAGACAGCCTACCACAAAGCTCCTGCTAATACTTACCATCCTCGAAAATCGCTCCGATTTCAAAAGATAATTCCGAGCTGTGTTCTGCTTCACACGGATACACCGCCCGAGCCTTCCGATGGATGACGCTGGAAGGGGAGCACACAGGATACACGCTGAAACGTGCGGAAACGGGAGCAAGAAACCTCACCTTTCCCCCACCCGCTCTGCCCGAACCTCCTGGGTATGTCGGCAGCGGGGCCACGCCTTCCAAAAAAGAAATTAGCAGGGACATGAACATCAAACAAACCCACAGCACTTGACTCATAAATGATGGGTTTCAAACTCAAATCTTTCTTGAGGGAGCCTCTCTGAAAAGCTTTCCCCGAACCTCTTCAGCTAATTCTCCTCTCCGCTTGGTGGGATGCCCTTTCGTAGCATTCAGCATCACTAGGGCCACAAGGCATGTTTATTTCCACAGCATTTCAGTTTATCTATGAAAGAAAAGCACTGGTGTCTCGAGATGGAAGGCGGGCAGTGACGGGCAGAGGCACACAGACACGAGTGGCTACAGCCATGCACCGCAGACTCCGATCTGTCTACACTGACAGCCTGCTTCCTTGCCACCCTGGAAGGGGCTCGTTGTCCTCAGCGGGATCTTCTTTATCTGACCCCCTCACTCTTGCCCCCAAGAGGCACATCAGGCTCAGCTTCTCACCAAGTGTCAAAACGTCCTGTGTCCTTGCAGGAAACGAACACAAGTGGGGAAGGATGGAAACCACGCTACCAGCCAGGTGCACCCAAGCCAGGAGGAAGTAAGACGAGGGGAAGCCACTGATGGGAAGAGGAGCCTCAGCCGGCTGCCCCCGAGGAAGGGCTTGCTAACAGCCAGCACCTCTGGCCCTTTAAGCGGCTGTTAAAAACTGTTTCCAGTGCCCAGTTTATCTTCACTGAAAACAAAGCACGTGCTTTGTATTCATGTATAAAAAGTTCTTCAAGGGGGGAGGATATATATAGCTCAAGTGGTAAAGCGCATGCTTAGCATGTACAAGGTCCTGGGTTCAATCCCCAGTACCTCCTCTAAAAGTAAATAAATAAACCTAATTACCTCTCCCCCAAAGAGGGGTAAAAAAAACCTAAAAAAAAAAGTTCTTAAAAAATAAGCAGTTTCATAGATGCACAACCCACACCAAAAAGATTAGGTTTGAGCAGGTCTCTCGTACGGCAAATTTCCCCTAAGAACGTACTTGCCCTCGAACTAAAGCTAAGACAGTGTAAGACAAGGCTGTGAACGCTGCCCACGACGTCCAGGAGGCTGGGAGCACCGGAGCCAGCTTCCTCCGCGCGGGGAGCACAAACACCTGCTCAGGCTGATCCCGCCCCTCCGTGTGCCGCCCCACCATCGATGTCACACTCAAACCTCGTACCTGTCAGGTGGCTTGTCCGCTATGGTAGCAGGAAGTGAGGGAGGGAAAGGCGACGGCTTGGGTGAAGGCGGTGTAACAGCCGGGGTGCAGCTCGGGGTGGCTGGAGATTGGGGGTTAAGCCACTGCACCGTGGATGATCGTGTCTGGCTCGGGCTAAGGGTGGAAGTTTGGAGAACAGGATTAATAGTATAAAGCCCACAGAACACCAAATACATCACACTTCACTCTAAGTGGTGAGGATGACAGCTCCTTTCTCTCTCCGGATGGCCAAGTCCTTTCCATGTCCTCCCAGGTCTGTAGCCCCAAGAGCCACACCCCCAAACTAGAGATGCCTTATTGTACTTCTCCAGGTTTGTGGAGAAGACCTAGTCTTGTCCAACCTGGCGCCACATTGGCTCACTCATTAGGACACCAGAATCCAATGACCAAAACTAGTTGCTTGGACTTTTGAGACATTCAGGTTTTCTGCTTATAAAGTCACAAGAACCTACAGTCAAGCCCATGATCTACAGCTCTAAAACGTCAACACTTACCGCTTAATGTTTAAATCTCTTCCATCTGGTCATGTACATGTAACAACTCAGAAAAAAAAATGCCAGTGGGAATCAAGATTCCTCTTGAGTGGACCAAACACTATCATTTAAGGGAGAAACCAATGAATAGTAAACCTTTGGTGAGCTTAACATTCATCCTTAATATTTGCAGATTTTGAAAATAATGTAAGAAGGTCAGTGAACGGACTCATGGAGGGGCCTCTATACGTGTCGATCTGAATTAAACGATTCTTCAGTGATTTCAAAACTGGAGGCTTATCCCTACGGTCTTTGAAGCTTGCTTTAAAAGCCACCATGTGGAAAGCTCATTTCATTCCAATACATGTTTAACACACAAGTATCCAATGTTGCTGCACCCATATGCTCTGCATCTCAAATTCACCCTCTTTGGCTCAAACCAGTTTCCGTGAGCAGCTTCCTTGTCCTTCCACATTCCTGAGCATTATCTTTGATGCTTCTTCTCTAGCAGAACTAACGTCACGTCCTGGCCATTTTTACTTCAAAAAGCTCCCAGGGCCTGTCCCTTTGTCTCCCCTCTTATCATTAACAGGAGACTACCCCATTCTCACCACCCATGCCCGTGTTACCCCTGCGGTCTCCCAGCCAAACCCCCAGCCCATTCCTCCAATTCGACCAGCTCAACTGGCCACACTCCAGCCACCTGGGTAAGACCTAGTCTCCCCCATCTGCCTCCCCAAGAACAGATGTATTCCCCCACCTTCCCTCCAGGGGCTCCCCCACTGCTCCAGCAGCCTGGCCACTCTGCCCACAGCTCCACTTCCTGACGGTCCCCCACCCCGTCTCACAGTCCTCCTCCCCTGCTGTCGGTCATCCGTCCCTTCCTCCACTCAGCCCCAGCTGCCTCCCCGGGAAGTACCACTCCTTTGGCCTCTTGAAGTCACAGACCTTCTCCGAAGGCCTGGAGCACCAATAGGTGGGAAGCCAGGTTGCCATGAGTTGTTCTGTGATGCTTTCAGACACTTCTCTCGCCTTTGTGGTAAAAGCGGGTGCTTAACTCTCTCCGGAGACCTCACAAAGCCAGGCAGGGTGCTTGGCACAGAAAGCCTTCAGCAACATCTGAGCAACCAATTCAGATGTTCTCACATGACAACCGGGTTTTGTAAGTCAGGCACATGAACTATCACTGCATTAATCACTTGATAGGTATTTAGCACACAGAAGGTTTGCTACCCTTTGATCAGAAAAGGTGGAGTGCATTTTAAACACATTATCCTTCGAACAACATATTTATAGCCCCCCTTTGCAGCCATTCATTTGGAAGTCATAAAATCTATTTCATGCCAAGCAAAGAAACCTGTAAATCCCAAAGTGATCTACATCACCAGCAGCAAAGGCACTCAATTCTTTAGCAGAAAACGAACCTGTAACGGTGTCTTACTAATCAGTCAGGGAGAGGAAGGCATGAGTGACGCTCTGACAGGGAATTTAAGACCAGAGTTTTAGCCCAACCATTGCCATTTTCTCTCCCAGCAATTACTCGAGGTGCTTGGAGGTGGAGGTGGTGGTGGTGGAGGACGAGATGTTTTACCACACCGCCAACAGCCATTCCTCGTCATAGAGTTAAGCGCTTAAATGACAGCTGTCTACCTGCAGAGAGAGAGGACAGCCACGAGAGGAAGACAAAGCGACAATGTGTGGATTGATCAGGCTCTTTAAAACTAAAGATCATTATTTTATAGCTATTATCTACTTAATCCTCACATCTTTCTTTTTTAAAAAAAAAAGTGTGTGTCTATGTGTTTTTGGGGGTTTTTTGTAAAGGGAAAATACCCCTTTTAAAGTGAAAGAATTGTTGCAAAGCAGATGCAGAGGGTAAGGGCTTGTCTGTCCTTAGGCAGGCTTTCTCCAGCCTGTCCCCAAACAGGAACTCAGGGTCAGATGTCCCAGTCCAGAGTCAAGCTCTCAACACAAGCCTTTTTTGTTTCTTCGTTTGTTTCCCATGATCTTTTTGTTGTCTTTCAACGTCCAGATGTGCTATGCGACCCTACACTCACTGGTTCGCCAAGAGAGCCCGGCAGACTCCAGCTTAGCCCTAAATTTCTCTATTTGAGCTCCTGGGTTTCCCCACAGCATCTCAGAAGTCCCAGCTCAGGACCTCTCCTTTGGATTTTCGAATCCCATGTGGACACAAACTTTGCAAGCTGGACTGTTCTTTGAGAGGAAGCAAAACCAAGTCTGGAAACAGTCTCTATGGAGATGAGGCATAAGAAGTCACATGGAGAACTGGAGTCCCGTGAAAGAGGAGACGCGCACAGCCAAAGTTTGGGGAACAGAACAGAGTAGCTGCGTGAAAATAAGAAACTTTTCACCAACATCTGCACTGGGCAGGAGTAGGGGTGAGGCAAGAAGCGGTTAAATAAATGTTCTGAGACCCAAGCAGAGTTCTCCCCTTGGCCAGCAAGGGCCAGAGGATGGCATGTCTCACAGGTGTCTCCCATAAGTAAACCACCCAAATCTTTCTTTTCAACACAGGAAATTGTAAACATGAGCTTCCTTCTATAAACCATCTCCCCCCTACTTTTTAGAATTTGGGGTTTATTTTGTTTTTTTGGTAACAAGGATCAAAAATTTTTTCTTAACTATTGAATTCTTTAGAATATAATACTTACATTTTGTCAAAAAGCAGTAGAAGAAAGTATTACTTTTTAAAAAATTTTTTATTGAAGTATAGCTGATTCACAATGTTGTGTTAGTTTCTGGTGGACAGCAAAGTGATTCAGTTATACACACAGATACAGATATTCTTTTTCAGAGTCTTTTCCATCATAGGCTATTACAAGATACTGAATATAGTTCCCTGCGCTCTACAGTAGGTCCTTGTTGTTTACTTGGAAAGTATTACTTTTAAAAGAGAATTTCTGATAGTCTCTTTCTCTTCTTTGATTCAAAGCATTTTAGAGGAACTCTAGGCATTTGGGAAATAACGGCTGATAGCAAAGGTCTAGCAGTTTTGCTCAGCCCAGGCCCTAGGAGAGAATGAGGTCCCAGGGCATCCATGTACGTAATGAATTAACATCTCTTCTCTACATCTAGAATCGTTCCAGCTACCTATGTGCTGGGACACAATTCTCTTTGGGTCTCCGGTATTTCTGTACTTCTAGTGAGCAGACATACTGGCTGCTTTGGTCCTGGACTGTCTTTTCAAGGATGTTTGTAGAGCACAGAGCCTTGGAAGATAAAGTTTGTGTCTTCCCCTAGAGCGAACAGCAGGCTTGACCGCCTGTCATAAAAGATCTGGTTTTCCTGAAATCTGGGTTCCTCTCTTGTAACACTCCACAGGCAGGTGTCATCAGGCCCTCTGTGGGGACTGGGCCTTGAGGAATTCATACTCTGAGGACCATGATAGCGGTGATCAGTACAGTCCTCGACTCTGACTTGGAGTCCCCCATCTGCTTCCAGCATCCTTGGAATCATGGCAGGTAAATGTGGGAGTCAAATGTCAGGCTTCACACTTCCTGACATCAGCATCCTTGGGAGCAGGGGAAAACACTTGGGTCCTTTTTTGTATCCTGTGGTTCAGAGGAGAATCCTGGCTAAGAAAGTCTCGAGGTTAACAATCAAAAACGATACGTGACCTAAGAAGAAAAAGCCCGTTCACTACCTGCTAGGACATAGAGAAATATTTTGAGTGTCCTCTTCTACCACTTTCCAAATTTGAGTATTTAAAAAAAACCTATTTAGTTCCTTCTTCCTGCTGCCCCTTTAACCATGGATTTTTGATGAGTAGGACTGGCATGATCGCAAACACGGATTTTACTTAATAATGAGCGGCTGACCAGTTACCAAAAAGCACCTACGTGCCGCACATTTCCTGAAAGCCAACTTGTGGTTTGCAAAACTGGAAGCAGAAGTCAACTCTTCCTGAAAAGCTCAAAAACCACATTTAGTGAAAACAGAAACAAATTACAGAGAAGCCCTAGTATCTGTTTCTCTGCTGCCTGTCCAGTTTCACACGCTAACCTGAAGGAATCTCGACTCTTCTCCGTTTTCAGGGCACAAGAGCCAACACCATCACCACCTTTCTTTGAGAAGAACTCTTTCCTTCTTGAAGAAAAGAAAGGGAAACGAGAGGGTTTCAGTAAAAACACAAAGCTTTCTTACTGCTAACTCAAACTCATCCTTGAAAACACATATTGAACGTCTACCGGGCATGTATCCAGAGGGAACTCTAATTCAAAAAGACACCTGCACCCCAATGTTCACAGCAGCACTATTTACAATAGCCAAGACGTGGAAGCAACCTAAGTGTCCATCGACAGATGACTGGATAAAGAAGTTGTGGCTTATTTATATAATGCCATAAAAAAGAATAAAATAATGCCATTTGCAGCAACATGGATGGACCTGGAGAATGTCATTCTAAGTGAAGTAAGCCAGAAAGAGGAAAGAAAAATACCATATGATATCGCTGATATGTGGAATTAAACACACAAAAAAGGATAAACTTATTTACAAAACAGAAACAGACTCACAGACATAGAAAACATACTTATGGTTACCAGCGTGGGAAGGGATAAATTGGGAGTTCGAGATTTGCAGATACTAACTACTATACATAAAACAGATAAACAACAAGTTTATACTATAGAGTACAGGGAACTATATTCAATACCTTGTAGCAACTTGCAGTGAAAAAGAATATGAAAACGAATATATGTATGCTCATGTATGACTTAAGTATTGTGCTGTACACCAGAAACTGACACAACATTGTAAACTGACTGTACTTCAATAAAAATATTAAAGCCAAAAAGAAAAAGAAAAAGAAAGTGCACTGGGTATTCCTAAGGCAACAGAGGGGTCTCCTGCCTTGGGGCAGGGTGGGCGGAGGGGCTGGGGAATAGAACACACGTCTGTGAAGGTGATGAGAGAATTCCCCCCAACAGAAAGAACATGTGCCTTGGAGAAACAGGTCTGTATCTCCGGGACAGAGCCTGCGGCTTTCGCGACAGGAAGGAAGAAACCCTCAAGAACAAAGAATTATGATGGCAGCTGTGGATGTGTCCCCTCTACAGCTTTTACTTTTCGAAATCTAACAAACCAGCAGTATTGCTGCTTCTGGTTCAAACTGTGACCCAATCTTATCTAATGCCAGACTCCACGCGCCATGCATATTAAAAAAATTTCTGGCAGCAAAAGAGCACAAACATTTCGGAAATGGGGGAGGGGAGTCAGGGCCTTAACTTAAAATTCGGCAACAGCTGCACCCGTCACCCGAGCGCGTCTGCGTCTATAACAAACATTTCTTGCACAGCAGAGATGGGTCAGGCGGTGGGCAGTGCTGGCGATACAAGTCTTGGAGCACAGAGCGGAATTTAAAATTCGAAGAGAGAAAACATATTAAGAAAAGAAATGACTGCTTCTCTGAAGTGATTAACCCCCCCCCCCAACCAAGATCTTTGACTATGGTTTTCTGATGTCGGCATCAAGTCAAAAGTTTGCACTGGAAGGAAAGACATTCAAAACCTCATTTGCAAGGTCTCCGAGCAGAAGCTAACACATTAGTGAAATGATCTCTCATTCCAGCCCGGGAAACATACAGCATAAGTCTAGAACAGCTGTCCTGGGCAAAAGTGTTTGAAAATGTTAATAAAGACAGAAGGAAATATTGTAGATCTGTATATTATGGGAAATCTCTGTTCAAATAAATGCCACTGTTCTTCCTTAAGTGCCACAGAGGGAGAATTCCTCAGCCAGCACACTGCTGGGTCCAAATGAGCACAGGGAGGGGGACGCCAGGGGAGAAGAGCAAAAGCCTGGGTCAGTCACCGTAACCCACAGTGTTCAGTGAGGAGGCCTTTACTGACCATTAGGAGGGTTCGAAGTGGACCCCGTTCACTCATCATTCACGGTCTGAGAACCACCTGTCGGCCCCGTGCTAGGCCCTGGGGGGACACTCAGGGAACTGTGACATCTGTTTTGCACGAGCTCCCAGTCAGGTGAGAAGAGAATGACAGACTGATCGCCACAACACAGGGTGATGATGACGTAAAGAGTTCCCAGGGTCCCGCAGGAGAGCAGAGGGGGCAGCCGACTGTCACGTGGGCACGAGGGAAGGCTTTCTGCCCTGAGCAGATGCTCCCGTGGTCAGAATCACCACCTCCCTACCCCTGGGCAGTGCACCACCCACTCCAGGCTATGCTGTCTCTCCGCATGACACATAAGAAGACCACCACAGAGAGGTGAAGGTGCCTCACTGAGGGTCATGTCAGTCCTGAGCCCTGGTGCGACAGGCCTGCAGGGAGCTCACAGCCTTAAGTCCCTGCCAGGGGCTGGAACAGAACACAAGGGGCCGAATGGAGGTAGGTGGGAGGCAGAGATCCTCTGGGCACAGGACCACTGAATCTGACACTCCCAGACAGGGCAGCTGAAGGGTTTTATTACACAAATTGTAAGTGCATGAAATGCTGCCACTCTCAGAGACACCTGGCTTGTGAAGACAGCTCTGGCCACGTGCCCATTTGCAGTTCCTGAATCTCCCTAAGCTTGTTCCTTTTTTTTTTGTTTTAAAAGGGGGGGAGGGGGAGGTCACTTCTCACTCACAAAGGCTGGGGCACAGATGGCATTATTAGCCCCCACTGAGGGTCCACAACTGAAATCTGGGCAAGTTGCAATCTCCTTGGCCTCAGTTTCCTGAAAAGTGAAAGCACTGGTTAGTCGGCTGGGTGGCTGTGAGATGCAAATGACATGACAGCTGTAAAGCACACAGCAGTGAGTGGAGACAGGGAGAACCCAGTAACGACGCCCTTATTACGAGCATCAGGTGTTGCTGCCTCTGCCTTCCAGGCATACGCCATCACTGACGAATCGTTTTCTTTACCAAAAGACAACAAACGATGTCAAAAAGGGGAAAACTACAGATATTAGGTAAATGTCATCACTTAAAAAAATTGTTAAATACAATACGATCTCGTGGACTGGATCCTGGAACAAAAAGGACATGAGTGGAATCAGTGAAATCCAAATAAAGTCTGTATTTAATAGTATCATACCAATGTGAATTTCTCATTTTTAACCAAAGCACCACAGTTTTGTGTAAGATATTAACTGTAGGGGAAGCAGGGTGAAGGGTCTAAGGCGGACTCTACTATCTTTGTAAATTTTCTGTAAATCTACAACTATTCTGAAATACAATTTTTTTTAAACCATAGGTTGTAAAAAGAATGACCCCAAATAAACTTTTTATTCATTGAAATACTAAAGGCCTTTTGAAATTATGATTTCACACTTGAAGACATCCAAAAACCATAAGCAAAACTTTTGGTTGGTTCAGTGACATGAGAAGATATGTCAGTTACTTTTAAAAGCCACCTGCACAGCCCACCTAAAACACGGCAATTAATCACACTGGTTGAAACTAGGTTTTAAGAAACGTGGGCTTTTCCGAAAAGATCAGTTTCGTTTACAGACTAGATCGAGCGCAACAAACGTTTTCTGTAAAGGGCCAGACAGCAAATACATCCGGGTTTGCAGCCTGCAGGTCTCGCAAATGCTTAACCCTGCCATCACAGCAGCACAAAGCTGTCGCCGACAAAATGGAAATCACTGGGTGCCGAGGTTCCAGCAAAGCTTGACTGATGATCACAGGCAGCAGTTGGCTGATCCCTGGAGCAGATGGACCAGATGAGAATCCACCTTGTAGTGGAGAGCTGTGGGAGATGAAGACAACGACGGCAGATGCCCCGGCGCTTGAGAAGCCTGCTCTCCTCCATCTTCCCTGCTCTATGGCACGGGGATCCCGTGCGTGCCAGACACCAGTCGGCAAACACCCAGGACGTTCCTGTAGCAGCAGCTCTCCCCCACAACTGCTCGTGGTCACCTCCATGCAGGAGGGAGGCAGCCAATACATCAAGCCAGCACAGAAAAGCAACAGCTCGATCACCCTTGAGAAAAGCCCCTTCTGCAGGAAGTGGGCAGGGAGAGGGGGAAGGGCACCGAAGGAAATCCCTCGAGCACAGATAAATAAGACAAAGCCTTCTGGGGCTGGACACGGCCACCCTGGACTCTCATTCCCCCGATGTGGGATGCCAAGGCTGCCGGGGGCAGCACCATCCTATCACCCCAGATCTTACAAAGTTCACCCCCAGCTTGATCATTTTCTTGGGTTTTGCCATGAAAGAAATCTCAGAATTACATCTCTGGCCAATCTTTTCCTGAGCGTGTTCCTTGAATTCCATTTCTCTTCTCCCAGATGATCACTATGGAATCAGGTACGAGGGCTGGATGGGAGCTTGCTCGCTGAACAGAAAAGGAGCTATCGCTTCCTTTCAGAAAGTCGTGGGGCTTTACAGGTCTCAGCAGGGTCACTGACAGGGATGTCTCTACCAGCTCGATTCATTTGTGGAAAACAGCCATGAAACAGGGGCTCTAAAGCACAGCTCAAAAGGGGTACAACACTACTCTGCCAAGAAAGCCCTCTGGTCACCCCCCCCCCCAGCTGTTTTGCAGGTTACCGACGGTGACAGGTGAGCTCCCCTCACCGCTCAGAATACTTCACAGAGGCGGCTGGGTCCCAGTGGGAAGCCCATGCCTTGGTCATGCGATACTCAAGGGCCCTGTTCTCAGAGGCTTCTCCAAGGGAGGCACTGACAGAGCCAGGTGCCCTGAGTCCTCCCGGAAGAACTACTGTAACTGCTGGAAACGACACAACTTCAGGTCAATATCTGAGGCTTCTCTGGGACAAGCGAGGTTAATTCCCTGCGTCATTTAGTGAGGAGATCACATAACTGGTGAACCAGGAAGTCAGGTCAAGCTAAACTAAGAGCATCAAATTAGGTTCTCAGAGGAAAGGAAGAGGCAAGCAGGTGGCCGCCTAGGGCCCCCAGGGGAGCCGTGACTGGGCTTTATTACATGTGGTACCTTGAACACAACAACCCCAAGGGGCTCTTATTCCCCCTTTACAGATAATCTTGCTAAGCCTTGGTTTGCTCCAGCCATTTGCGTAAGGCCTCCAAAGCTTTAAGAACCAGAATAAGGATGCAACGCTCGGTGTGACTCAAAAGGCAGTGCTTTCCCGTTCTAACTCATGGTCCTCCGACTTAGGGAAAGCGCACGGGGTCCCTGCCTGCATTTCAATGCTGAGACACAGCCAACCAGTCTACGCACGGCCAGTGACAAATTACAACAACAGAAATCCATGAAACTAAGAAGAAAAAGAAAAACAAAACAACACTCACAAGGATTGTTTTTCTTTCTTTGTTTTTTTCTTTTTATTGAGTCTTAAAGCAGTAGAAAAGCTATTACCAAAATTCAGACGTGTGCCTTTCTTTTGGGAAGTCAACTTTTCATCACAGGCCTTAAAAGTTACAGGAACGATCGACAACCTGGCGTGAAAATAAACCCTCCGTGTCTCAGAACCTGTAGTTCACAGTACAGCAAAGAAAGGCGTGAATTAGGCCCCACGCAAGTGCCAAGTGCACAGTACAAATACCAAAAATACCCCAGAAGACACAAGGGGCAGGTATGGAAGGCTGGGAAGATGCGAGGTAGTCGGTCCAGCAAAATTCCTATAAAAGTTGGAGGGAAGAGTGAAGAAAACACACAGAACTAAAGTCATCCCCCCTAAAATGCATGTGACTAGGCTGATGGTCGACGGCCAAGTATGTGGGCCCTGAGCTTTCCTGGATATCATGTTACTCATAAAAAGATTATGGAAGCTGCCCTGTTGCAAAATATCAAATTTCCAAGCTTCTCACTCTGGTGTAGGGGACGATGGCCTCCTCCCCAAATCACAGCCAGAGGTGCTGGATGATGAATGTGCAGCAATTCCGATTCAAGTGTTTATTCTCCATAGATAATTATAAACCACAGCCACCTGACTTAACACAGGGTCAGCGCTCCCTCATCAAAACAGGGGCAGCAGCCAGCCGACAGCCGCTGGCATCTCCCTGGGTCTCAGAATCAGGGGGAAGCTACAACTTGATGAGGTTCCCACATGCGACCAGACAATTTCAGTAACGACAGTAAAACAGATCTAAGGGAACCACAGATCACAGGGACAGACAGATCAGGGTCAGGCTCCACCTGTACCCTTTACTGTGTGGCCTGGGGCAATTTTCCTACCTCTCTGTGCCTCCGTTTCCCTACCTTTAACAATGAGTCTGTCTCTGGGGGGAGGGTATATAGCTGAGTGGTAGATCGCATGCTTACTTAGCATGCACAAGGTTCTGGGTTCAATTCCAGTACTGCCATTGAAAAAAAAAACAAACAGAGTATATCTCTATTCCACTGGCTTTGACATGAGGACTAACATGAAATGTTTATCAAGCAGCTACAACGAAATGAGGTGGCCCCCAACAGCTAACACACAGTTATCAAGATTTCTCCACAGCCTCTAATCACCAGCCACTGCTGAAGCCAAAGCTTCTGCTCTAAGTCTCCAGCCCCCCAACAGGTCCAGAAGGGGCTAACCTCTGAGCAGAACTCCCAAGGCTGCCGGGGCTCCCAGCACGGCGACGCGCTCCTCCTGCTCACCTGCCCCGGGCTTCCTGACACTTGGGCTACCTTAGACCTCAATCTTCCTGAACCCACCAGGGACTCTTCTGCTCACTGAGGATGGGAGAGGGGACTGGCTTCCAGTTTACAGCACCCAGCACCAGAGGGTACATCCACCCATGTGACAGCACAAGCTCTACCAAGACCCTGGTCCATGGAACCCACCACTTTCCATAACCAGTGCCCATCTACAGAGAAGCAGAGAAGGAGAGGCGCTCTCCCCCTTCCTTAGGTTGTGATCTCCTGACTCGCCAATAAAGACGCTGGGAATTTCTGTGATGGATAATTCACTTTGGTGGTGGGGGGCTTAAATACCACCCTCTCCTGATCTCTTTTTAAATTTACATAGCTTTTCTCCCCTTGTTTGAAAAGCCATATGTCTTAGTCAAGTTAGCAAAAAAGCAGATATGCAAAAAAAAAAAAAAAAACCCCAAAACCCAGAACTTTTAAAAGATAAATTCCCTATTTTCTTTGCAAACACAGATTAAAGACATCAACTCCTAGGGTGGACTGACTGGCCCTGGCAGGGTCAGGAGCAGTAAAGTCAAGGAGCGATGGGGTTAAGGCAGCCCTCCCTGCAGGGGTGGAGGAGAGTTCAACAGGGAAGAGAGAGGAAGGGAAGAGGTGAAGACAACGTTGGCCTACGTACAACTGCTACCTTATCATTTCTGGGTGTGCACCCAATTTCAGCAAAATCTGCTAAAAACTGCTTAAGATGATTATTTTTCTGAACTTCAGACAAATCACTTGTGGTTTGCTGTGAGACACAAATCAATGTAAGGCGTACTCTGATATCTCCCCACAAAATTCATCAACTCCTGAGAAAAGCAATCATGGAACCAAGAGTCCAGTAATTTCCAGTGCCCAGTAGTTGTCTCTGGGGAACCTCTATTTGTTTGCCCAGCTCAGAGGACATTATTTCATAGACAAGAATAAAAACAGTCACCAGTGAGGGCGCACGGAGTCTGTGGATGACACGCACAAGGCTGTAAGTGGGCGTGCGAGTCTGCTGTCTAATGACTTTAAGCAACTAGCATCATGTCTGGGTAGCCACGAATCTCTGCCACGCAACAGTGGCTCAGGGGGGCCCCTGGGAGCATCTTCACATTCAGGATAAACTAAGCCACGCCTCTCACGGGGTGGGAGAGAAGGACTATTGCCCCCTGGCCTGCCAGAGCACAGACTGAGTTACAGCTCAGGGTCCCAACACTCCCAGCTACCATCTTGAATGTGGGAATGTGCCAGTTTTTCATCTGAAATACATAGAGGAAACAGATAGCAATGTCCACTATCTCTTACAAGAGACTTTCTTTTGTGGCAGGGAACTGGAGGGAAAAAAAAATTGCTTGTCAAGGACTTGCTCCATCATTTAAAAATCGAAGAGAAACCTCCTTTATTGGGAAAAAGAATGACTTTGGAACATGTGAAATACCTTGACCTATGATGTAATGTCCTCTAAGGAGACTGAGCCAGCAATTTTTCACTGGCAATGAAGTCGCCCATCACCTCAATGAGTGTACAGGTCGTAATAGCTCCAGACTGACTGACTGCAATAAATAAGACCCACAAGTCATAAACATCAGCGGAAACCCAAGAAATGCAATTCTGCTATATTGTTTTCTACCTGTCAGAGGCCACAGCTGTATTTACACACCGCCTGTATCAGAATCGCAGCTGCTGTAGGTTTTCCTCTGTAAGTTTGCTTCCCGGTGGCTGGGATCACGGCATTTCTGTACGACAGAGCTACAGGGGTCCTAGGTGATCTGTATATATTTGGTCTTCATTTTTCAGGACCTGAGATTAAGGCAAGTGTGAATTTTGGAACAGAGAGTCACCGCTCTAGATTAAAACCAGGCAGTCCAGGCAAGGCCTCGTTGTTTAAGGCTCTGAGTAGCATGTCAATGACCTTGGCAGCAGCTTTGGTTTTATTCGATTTATTCAGATGCTACTATAATCAATACTGTGCAGCTGGTATGCAGAAATGATAGATTAAAAAAGAAAGAAACGAAAAGGAAAGCAAAGCACACGATGAGAACTAAATGTGCAAATGCTAAGGACCTTTTTTTTTTTAATGCTATAAAGAGAAAATGGTGAGATTAATTCTGTGAAATTCCTCGGGGAAGAGTTTTTTATCTTTATAAAGAAGGAGGAAGATGGATCAGAAACCAAACATAGCTGCCTAAGAGACACTCAGTGACACACAGAAAGAAATGAGATTTCCAGAGGGAAGGCATTTTGACAAATACATAATCATTAAAATAGGAAATAAAATATGTATTCATAACTATGTCAAGTATCACTAAAAAGTTCAAAGGGTGTAAGAAATTCCCATCATCAAGAATTTTACGGTCAATCTTGGGGTGAGAGAAAAATTAAACAGGGTTATGGACCTCGTGTTGGTGTGCCCCTCCCAGGGGTGGTATTAGGAGGCGGGGCCTTCGGTGGGGGGAACCAGGATTAGGTGAGGTCGTGAGAGTGGAATCCTCAGGAATGCGGTGAGTGTCCTTCTAAGAGCCACCAGAGAGCCTGCTTCCTCCCTCTGCTCTCCATCACCTGAGGATACAGGGGGACGTCAGCAAGTCTGCAAACCAGAAGCAGACTCCCACCAGACCCTCCAGGCTGACACCCTGATCATGGACTGCTGGCCTCCAAAACTGTGGGAAATAAATTCCTGTGGTTCACAAGCCCCTCCATCAAAGTACTGTTGTGACAGCAGCTGGAACTAAATAAGATAGATAAGCAGGCAGATGGAGGTGCTGACGTAGATACCTAGATACACATCCACACTACTGCTACCAGGTAACGACACACGGTAAGTACTCACTAATAATGGGAGGGATCCGTTTCCTAGCATCAGGGATTGGCTATAGACAGAGAAGGGTGTTATTTACAATCCTCCCGTAGATCAGAGCAAGAGAGAGGGCTTCCTGGAAGTGAAAACTAAATTAAGCCCTGAAGACAAGTCAGGATTATCTTGAGCAAAAAGGGAGACACTTCAGGCAGAGGGAGTCCAAGTCTGCAGGAGGCACACAGGGGCTGCTTGAGGACCACAAACACTATCCCAGGAAGAGAAAGGCGGGGGAGTGGGGACCACTGTCACTCTCCCACGCACACTCCTTAGAGAAGCTGTTTACAGCAGCACGTGCCTAGAGCCATGAGGGGAGGGACGGACAGGAGTCTGTATCAGGGCTTGCCAAACACCACTTGGGAATACGTTAGAAATGCACATTTTCAGGCTCCCCCTCAACCCTAAGAGTCACTCTGGGGTGGGCCCCAGCACTGTGGGCTTCACAAGCCTTCCAGGGATGCTCAAGTCTCAGAAGAGTTCCCCGATACAATGAGAAATCTGGACTGAAAGGTCCTCAGGTCAGTCCTTTCAAAGATACACAGGAAACATCCTACAGACTGAAGAGAAACAGAGATGAATTTTCTCCAGTGCACAGAAAAAAAACAGTCAAGCTCTTCCAGTAGGAGAAAGCCTACATTATGACCAGAATCTCCTTTCCGGACTTGCTTCAACGACTTATTTCGCCTCCTCTCCCTTTCTGGCCTCTCAAGGTTGGAGTGCTTTCAGTGACATTTTTAAATCTGTATGAATAGGAAGCTGGGGGAATTCACTCCTCGTTGGATTTATGACCCAAAATATTAAGTTCTTCCTGTTTCAGCCACGGACGTGCTGTGAATTGAGCTGTGGCTGTATCGTGGCTCAGAATGCCACTTCTCCACGCAACCACAATGGAAGAAGAGTGACCAACACCACCATTCTCCACTGACTGTGATAGATCTTACTGACAGACATGATGCGAGATCTGGTTTGTGCTTAAACACACACATACTCACAATACAAACACACATACACACACAACACGAATTGGACCCCTAGAGCGCCCAGGATTACAGATTCTCATTCCTCTGTAACCATTGTCTTTGTTACTTGGAGCACCAAAGTGGAATAGTGTCCTTATTTTGAAAGAAAGAATTGCAGCCGTGACAGGCATGCGTGAGAACATATAACTCAAATCCATCACGCACAGTCTTCAGCACTTAAATATACATACGTGACCATCTCGAAGGGACAAAAAAAAAATCTCATCTGGGGAACGGGTATCCATATTTCAAGTTTCACTTTGATTTTCCCTTAGATTTTCAAAATCTCCAGGTCACCCCCAAATTTTAGCATACCAAATCTCTCCCAGCCTCTTTTAATACTTAATAAGTTCATAATGATTTCATATGAATCCAGCAGTAACTATAAAAAGCCAAGGAAATATGAGGAACACTCGCTAACTCCATTTAAAGTCCCAAGAATGCCCAGCGAGGGTCAAATGACATCATTATCTGTGACTTATTTTAAGTAACTTAGATTTTTTTTAAATTTTTTTTTTTAATTTTAAAGACAGGACAGCCAAATACTCTCAGGCTGAATTATAGACGTATTTTTAGATGTAACTTGACTGACTAATCAAGTAATGTTACAGAATTATTAGTGGAGTTCTATTTTATTTTTTTTTTCTCCTTCTCTGAGCATTTGTTTGAAATCTGACGTCCCACATCACCACTAATCTGCATTCACCCCCCAGCCTCAGTAAGCACAGAAAGACGAACCCTCACGGGGTCAAACCAGGTCCACGGCAGTTTGTCTGCACTGATGTTATTTGTCCTAATGTACCTCAGCTGATCTGCGCACGCCAGGCACTAAACCAAACCGAGAAGATACAATCGGGTATTTCACCCATCAGTTGTCAGTTACTCAGGGTGCTAATGGAGTAGACAGGGCAGGACGCTAGTATAAAGCTCTCAAAAGTTCATATAAATGAAGCGTCCTTCTATAGGAAATGTCAGAAGTCTGCATCGATCATGATATATGCGTTCACATCTCTCTAGAAGTTTGCACACCTAGTGAGAAAGCATCCTCTGTGCAACCCCCAAAGGGCACGCAGTGAACTTAAAGCAGATCTGAAACAGCACTCACCCACCCCTTCCATCCTGGGAACACCGAGACCCTGTTCAAGAAGGGCCTTGTTTCATGGGCCCTTCTCCCTTGGGCAGCCCCACTGAGGAGAGAACAAAAGTCCTTAGATCTAACGGCCTCAGTACCCGCCAGACAAGCACACTTTTAAATGAAGGTCACAGCCCTCCTCTGTCCCTCAGAACCAAACAGAAGAGCACAGCTACTTACACAGTGGACACCCAGTCCCCAAAGCTGCCCCCATCTGCCAGAAGGTGATTTCTGTCTGGTCCGGGAGGCCCGTAGGCAGCGGCCATCGTGGGAGACGGGGAGGAAAGTGAGTCCAGGCTGCTGGGAGGGGTGTCCTCCTTGAGAAGACTGGGGTTGTCACCTAGGGAGGAGAAAAAGGCATCAACTTTCACACAACCACAAACAAGTACGCGGCATCGCTTGATTGGTCAATCAAATTATATTCAAAATTACATTTACAGTTCAGTCTGAGAGTATGTTGGTGTCCTATCTTTAAGGATTCTGTTGTTGATTTATTTTTTAACCAAAGATGCTTAAAATAAATCATAGACAATACACAGTGAGGAGTGTTTTCCCCACAAGAAGAAAATAATGCAAATCAGACAAGATGGAAGATGAAATGCTTTCATGGTGGCCCCAACGACTCCCTGCTCTATAAGGAGCACAGACATAAGTCAATGACAACCTTGAGAGCCACTCAGAGCAGTGTACCAGCCCTGCGGAGTCCAGCCTCTCGCTTTCTAGTCTTTAAGCCACTGCTGGTCTCCACCCGGCACATAACAAATCAAACAACTTGCAAGGGACCTGGTCTTCTGAGCCGATGTCTCGGATGATGATTTAACAGCCCAATTTGTTAAATCCGGGACACAGAGGAACTTCCATGTTCCTGTGAATATTAGGGAGGAGGTTCTACAAGAACCTACAGTGACTGCAGGGGATGACTTTAAACCAAAACTTAAAAGCATTTCTTAAATGGGTTGCATGAGTTATTCACTCAAAGAGGATCATTTTATAAAATATGTTGAGTATCATTCATGCACACTATGGGCTTGGGTAGAAGATGGAGAAGAGCTCCCAAGAGCAGCCATTTCCCTCAACTGCTCTTCTGGCTTTTGCAGTTCTCCTGGCTGCCACCAACGCACCTGAAGTCCCCATTGAAGCTTGGAGCCTTCAGCCAAAGTGACAGTCCCCGTTACATAGTGACTGCTCCGGGGTGTCTTACGGAAGCAGCAACTTACTAAGACAGCGCCGCCTCGGCCTGGATTTTATAAATGACGGGTCCTAACTGTTGTTCAACAAACCACCATGGAACCAGATGACACACATGACCCAGCCCCACACAGCTTCTAGCTGATGAAACCTTCCTTCTTCCTCAGCCCTCTGTCCCAGAAACAGAGCCTGCATGAGCGCCAACAACAGCAAGGCTCCTGCTCTCCAAAGACTGTCTTAGATGGACTTCAAGTCTACTGATCACAGAGCCCAAGAGAAACACTGGGCTCTGAGTGAGCTCCACCCTGAGATACTAACCTTGAAAACTGACTGTAGAAAATAATTCTTCCTTGACTCTGACCCAGCTTACAACTAAGGCTAAAAGAACCTTCCAAGTGAGATCTAGAAAAGCTGGATTCAGGCAGGTAGGAATGAGAGGCGGTGGTGATGGCTGAAGAAGGGATTCTTTACAGAAGCAGCTGGGGGGATGCATGACCCTGTGCAGAAGATTGTGGTAAAGGAGAGTCTTCAGAGCTTCCATTTTCTAAGCACATGTCAGGGAGAGACATCTGGCGGCACAAGAGGTGAGCACACTCTCTGTGGGCAGGTCTTGTCCCAGCCCACGTCTCTATAAGCCTTGCCCTGTCCCTGTTCACAGGCACACAGTCCAGAGAACTGCATGTTTCCTCTTTCAGTCAAGTCCCTGTTTCTATAGCCCTCCACCCCAAAGGTATTTAGCTAACTGAAATAATCCAGCCCCAAACAGAATGGCTAATTCTCAGGCAAATGACCTGAAACCCACTGACAGACCACTACGATTTCTTGTTGACTTCTTTTCCTTCTGGGATACAGTCCACTTTGAAACAAAGGCGGCTTCTCCCTCAGGGCCTGGATAGCTCAATTCATCCAGTTCTCTTCTGCAAACGAGCCCAAGAACAAAGGTTTTCCTGGCCCCTGGCCTGTGCCCCTCGGTCATCTGGGCAATGACACCCTTTGAAACTAAGATGGTCTCACATGTAACCCGGGGAAACTCCTGAATGTTCAGCTACACAACAGCTGCTGATTCAGGGCTTGTCTGGAAGCTGCAAAATATGGCTGGTTCTGAAGCAGAACAGGACAACCCCCACAGTGAGTCACACGCCAGCATTCTCCTGGCTGCAGGAGGCTGGATGCCAGCCCTCTGCATCCTGGGCCTCGGGCCCTGTCTCTGGGGCCAGACATGACACGGGGAAAGCAGCTGATAAGAGTCTGGGCCCAGCTAGTCCCCAACTCACTCCTCCAGGGAGAAACCTGTCAGTGAGCAGCAGCTTTGGGGAAGTCGAGCCCAAGGTCTAAGGTTCCTTTCAAAAGGTCCCTGAAATGTTTTCGCAACCAGATACGCACACTCCCCAACACCACCCCCAGTCCTGTCCCCAAGCAGACTGCCACAGCACGAACTCATTCAGCACATTCACTCACACGCTAGTAAGAGAATTTCTCTCTTCCTTTCTGCCAAGGAGTGGCAATCTGAAGCCTCAAGTGAAAAGAATACAGAGAGAAGGAACAGGTTTGCACAAACTCATCAGATGAAGAGATCCCTCAGCCTGCTTTACTGCTTTCTGTGTCCCCAAATTCCTTCTCCTCTCATGGCTCAGGAATGAGCTTACCAACTAGAGAATCATTGAATTTGAAGAAACACTAATATCAGGCAACTAACAGTTAAGTATTCTAAAACTTCAGTTCATCAAAATCAAATGACTTCTTTTGAACTAGTCTGAAAATAATCAAGCTTCAAAAAAAAAGTTCTATGTTTGACAATTTAGGTAATAAAGATTTTTCAATCCTGTGAAACGAACTTGCATTTGAGAATTAACGTCAGGCACACTCATCATTTGTCACCTTTGGCTTCTTTGGAGCGTCACACAACTGCTTTCCTTAGGTGCTACCCTTTCACAGGCACCCACAGCCAGACACGTCACCTACGAGTAACAAGGCTGTTCCGGGTATGGGAACAAAAATGGGGCTGAAGGACTGTCACTGTAAACAGACTCCAAGGTAAGACACTCACGAGATAGAAGCACCATCATCCAGAAAAGAAAATGGCTTTCTCGCCACATCCAGCTCCACTCCCACCTTCCCCACCAAGCGCTCGCCAACCACCTTTTCTGTGGGTTCTCTTTTCTCACAACTGCAAGCAGCAATCAAGTTTACATGGCAGTGTCTATGAATGGTTTCATGACCTGGTTTTAGCTCTCCATCTCTGTGATGCATCTTTAAAGGGTGAAGACCGTATCTCATCTTGGTAATCTTTAGAGAACACAACACAGTGCCAGGCAAATCAGGAGGCTTTCAGGAACTACTGACTGTGAACACACTGTCACAGAAAAGATCGAGAAATTGAAAAGCCAATGCCTCTAGGAATTAAGAAAAGGCAAGGGGAGGGGAGGAGGTGAAATCTATAAACCTCAAACAACTGTCACAAAATCTGCACAGTTTCTGAGGATCAAGCCTCATCTCTCTTTAATCAACCAGCCTTTACTGAGCTTCCACACACAAGGTACACAGTGGATGCCGAGTTACAAAGGTGAGGAATCGGTCCCCAAGCCGAAGGGGCAGAAGATAGCCAGGTAAAGACATCATAGCAGAAGGTGGGTGGAGCTTTCCATATCTCACTGAGGCATCCGGATTTGTGCTCTGGGGATTAGGAAGTCATTGCAGGGATTAAGCAGCAAAGTAATACTATCAAAAGAATCGATGCAAGAGATATTCAGGTATTACAGCTATCAGAACTCTGTGAGCAGAGGTGAAGGGTGAAAGAGGAACCTACCATGAGCCTCAAGTTCTTGGCTTAGGAAACTGGGTGAACGGTGAATTATCGATTGAAACAGGGAATGAAAAACAAGGAGCAAGATAAACAACACAGGGAACTATTCAATGGCTTGTAGTAATGAAAAAGAATATGGAAAGGAGTATTACATATATATATTACATATATAAAACCAAATCATTATGCTATATACCAGAAACTAATTTACGATTGACAGCATCGTAAATCAACTATACTGCAATTATAAAAATGGGAAAAAATAAAACAAGGAGCAAACGGGGTTGCAGACATGCTGGGGCTGAGCTGTCAGTAACAGATCCGGGGACGATGTCCAGAGGAGAGCTGCTTATTCGGCCCCAGGGCTCTGGGGCAGTTTCACTGATGTAAGAGGCACGTGGTTAGAGCTGAAGTTGTGGGATCGGATGGACAGAGCAAAGGGGAAGATGGAGAAATGTAAGAAAGCCCCAGAGAAACCTCAGCATAAGGAGCGGGCTTCTCCCTACTGGTGGCCGTGGTTATTGCTGTTATCATGGTAAATAGAGAGAGGTGTTGTCTTGCAAGTATTTCGGATTCTCTCTTGTCATCCCAACAGACATAGATTCTCATTAAAAAAAAAAAATAGACAAAAAAAAAAAAGTATTGAAGAGAGTGTGCCTTTCACGCCAGCTACTAGATTTCAGCATTTAGTCTGATTTCCTTATGACCCTAAGCACGAGCACAAGTGTTTCGTTTCCATGAGAGACTGACACAAGCTGGAACGACTGGCAGAAAGCTGAACAGGCAGACGGAACATGCATTTGATCATTGCACCATAGCTAACAATACGGAGCATGCTTATCGCCTACATTTTAACATGCTGATACACTTTTACTCTAGTTAGCTGGGCGTTCTTGTTCTGATGGTGACAAGCAATGCGCTCCACTCGCCTTCTGCTCATTTCAGGGAAACGCAGCTGCTGCGGCACTGCTGGAAGGCCCAAGGCTGAGAGCTGCCCTCCCCTTGTGTTCATATCTTCTTTGTCCTCCCCGCAGATACACTTTCCAGCCGTTATGGAGTCAGAGAGAGCTCTCTTGCCTCCCTACCTGTTGTTCTCTACTTAGCCTAGCGTGTTTGAATGTTTGAAGACAGTTTGGAAAATTTCTCAGAGATGGGCTGTCTCCACTAGTAAGGCTAGTCCACGATGCCCTCTCTCAAACACCCTGGCTTATGAATTAGCAGAAGAAAGAAAGAAAAGGAAAAGGGACCGAAAAGAGGAAAGAACAAAGAAAGGAAACGAGAGAAAAGATCGAATGCATTAGTTGAACTTAATTCTAATAACTCCAGAGTTAGGTATTGGGTCAAATGGAAGACAACCGCAGACCCTCTGCAGTTCCACAGACACACAGATACGCCTCCCATCGGGTCAGAATGACCTTAGAGGCTTCTAAACATCAAACAGCTGGTCATTAGGATCAAAGTCAGAGTTACTGAGAACAAAGTAACTCCATTTATAACAACACACAGTAACACTTTTACAATTAAGGTCAGTCAGGAAATTTCCAGTCAAAGTGACAATGAAATTTTAAGTGGAAACCCACCTCTCCCCACACATATGACCAACAACCACAACAAAAAAAAATTTTTTAAAGACACTCAAAAGATAAATTAAAAACTGTAACGGCACTTGAAAACTTGTTACGTATCTCCGTGAAAGAGAAGGAAATGGTTTCAGAGCTCAGCAGCAGCACAAGCCAAAAGTCTCCTGGCTCCAGGACTCATCAAAAGCAGCAGAACCAGCAGACGTTGAAATCCTGTGGTGCCACTGGGCCAGTACACCTACAACACACCAGGCATGGGTCAAGGTAGAAACAGGATCCCCACGTGGAACCAGGGTGAAGAGATGCTCCCCATACTCAATGGAGGCCACAAATCTATGACAAAGCTCCCCACTTGCCTGGTGAAATGGGTCTGATACGTCCACCCACTCCTGTCCCTGGGATGAGAGTTAAGCACAGGATTAATAGCTGGTTCTGAACCAAAGCACCTGGTTCGATCTGGTGTGCCTGGCAGAGGCAAGAGCTGGAGAGGGAGTAGAAAAAAGAAAGAAGGAAGAGAAAGAGGCTCCAGGTCATCATAAATGCAAGTACCCACACAAAATCCCCCCTCACCATGGACTTACCACTAACTTTAACTTCTAAGAACACAAAGAAAACTAAGACAGCAAACTCAACATCAACAACAAAGAAAAAAATTCAGAGATTTAGAGGTTTGTAATATGTAAAATAGAAGTAAAATTGCCCAGAAGAAGAAATACATTGAGAAGAAATATTTAAAGAAAGGATGACCAATTGCACAAAATGAAAGAACCTCAAGGACTTCAATCTAAATGACTCCGAGCATCAAACAGGGAAATAAAGAAAACGCTGCACATGAGGTACATTGCTGTGAAATTTAATATCAAATACAAAGAAAAAAAGGCCTCCTGACAGAGCAGATCATACTTAAAAAAAAAAAAAAAAAGGACCCAGATTGACATCAGAGTTCTCAACAGCAAATCTGAATTTACAACAATTCTGAAGTCGTATCTCTCCAATACTGAAGGAGAAGAATTTTGAGTGTAGAACTGCATATTCAAACTGCCAAACTGCTGTTCAAACGTGAGGGCACAATGAACACATTAGACATAAAAACACCCAGGGTTTGCTACGTAAAACCTATAGTGGTAACACTCTTAGAAAGCAGGCTTCAAGTATTTACATAAAAGAAACAATACGAGATTTTCAATGTCTACTGCTGTCTTCTAAAAACTCTAGGGCAAAAGAAAAGGGAGAAAAAAGAACCCAAAATGGTCCAGAATCTAGAAAATATCAACATGGTATGAGTAGATAGCCCACAAAAGATGACACTCCATTATTTATTTATCTTACTAGAGATAAAGAGAGAAACACAGTTGAGTTTAAGAAGTCAACAGATAAATGAGATTATAAATCTCAAAATAAAGGCAACCACCTTAGAAACAAACACAGAATATACATTATTAGAAACAGCATAATAGTTGCTTGTGTAAAGAAAAAGGAGGAAAGGAAAAATAAGTTATCAAAATTATTAAACAAAAATTATAAAATGACAGAAATTCTAACATAATGGTAATTACAATATGTATAAATGCATTAAACTCACCAATTAAAAGACAGTGATTCTCCAAATGTATTTTTAATTCCAATAACATGTCAACGACAAGAAACAAGCTTAAAACAAAAAGACAAACAAAGGTTGAAAATAAAAAAAATGTGAAGCTATCTTAGACAAATATAAACCAAAATAAAGATAATTATCTTAATAAATTACACAAGAGACAAAGAGAATCATTTTGCACTGATAAAGGGGCAAGGCAACAGAACATGAAGATAAGCACCTAATGACACAGCCTCAAGCAGCAGACAGAACTGTAAGGGAAAGCAGGAAAATCAACTGGTGTAATTGGAGATTTTAACACACACTTCTCAGGCACTGCTATTAGGGAGCCCCTTTCCAAAAAGGAAAAAAAAAAAAAAGAAAAAGAAAAAGAGAGAGAGAGACATATCTGTAGTCAACAGTACAAGGCTGCCTGCTTTATGCACACACATGCACAGCACCTTGCAATAAAAAAGGACAGTCTTCAAGAACAAATATTTTTGAGGAAAATGTTTTGAAGGACGACTATTATACATACTCTCTTCTCAGACTGAAACTACAAAATACTTAGAATTTAATAAACAAAAGGACAGATTTTTCAATTTTATATGCTGGTAAACGAAACATGGCTAAATAGAAAGTCATAATGCAAATTAAGGTGTAGAACTCAATGACAAAGACATTTTATAACAAAATTTGTGAAACATGGCACCATAATACCAAGGAGAATTTTTTAGCGCTAAAATATTTATTAGGAAATAAAGAAAAATTAGAACACTTTTATGCCATATTTAAATAGACAATTTTCCTAAATATTGATAGTCAAAGGGTCATCACAAGTGTTTAAATATTCAATTCATATTTAATAAATTCATAAATATTCAATTCAAATTAAATTCAGTCAGGGTAAACTCTCAAAATTAGAATGTACTAAAATATATTTGATGTCTTTTATACTTTAGTGTCCTCATTCAACAGGGATTACTTGTATACCATAATTAATATACACAGGTTATCCATAAAATGAAAAGCTAATATTCTTAACTATTATTTTCATTATTTACCAGTATATAAGACTTTCTGGAGGAAAAAGAAATCTCCAAAATCACAGTGGAAATTGATGAGAAAATATGACTTGACATATAAAAACTCAATACATAAGTACAGAAAAATAAATCTCAAGGCTAAACATGATCTACTTTACTTCTGAGGGTGGCTTCAACCAAAACTAGGTGGAACCTTTCCCCAGCATGGGGCGAACAGAGCTGTTGTGACGACACCCGCCCCATGCCCCTCACCCCTTGCACCTGGATTCATTCCCTTGTCATTTCACATTATAATTATCCTCCTGTCATTCTGCATTTCCTGTGTTTTAAATGGGGCTGCACAATAATAACCAACAACACCTTGCTTAGAGACTTTCAATGTCTTCTCTGCCCATTTGGTGTGACTGCTCTAATGATGCTGTAACCACGGAAGACTTGAGCACCAAAAATTTAGGCCTCGTGTCTGAAGCTGAAAAGGGTGCAGCCTGCAGGGAATCCTCAAGAAAAAGCATGTCTGGGGACGGGGCACAGTAGCGGACAGACTAATGGCTCTGGGAATGAAACTGATGGGAAGGGGCTAAAACTGGGAGGGGAGCAGGAAATGCTGCAGCAGGAGGAGAGTTGTGTTTGTTTTGCTAACTTATATAAGCCTGTTCAAAATACAACCTTTGATCCAAGCAGAAAATAGCCATGCCGCCCTAGTTTCCATCATGTGGCAGATATTATGACATCAATAAAATCTCCTTCGAGCCATAGCGATCTTTCCTCCTAATGTCACCCAGGACATAGAGGGTACTGAAAAGGAAGAGTGACTAGTATCAAGACAAACTCTCCCAAACTCATTTCACAGACACTCTGACATCATTTCCATTCTGTTCAAATAAAGTCTGAGTTGCTTTACTTCATCACATCAAAAACTAGTTCTAATTACTGCACTGACTAGGGTACACTAGAATGAACCAAAACTTATGTTTTCCCTCCTCCCTGCTCAATTGCTGTTGGACTTGACATTGTAAATAAAACCCAACGCTGAACAATAAAAATGGAAGTGGCCTCTATAAAGCTCAATCTGTCTAGGAGCTGGTAAGAAAGTTCAGATATACGAAACAGTAGAAAGAAAACACTTTCCCACCAATGTTCACAAAGTCAACACAGCAGAAGGGATGGGGGGGGGGGCCAACAATGGCATTTTAAGGCTGATAGAAGTCAAAGGATACAACTAGATCTATGATCTTCTCTAATGATCTGGTGCACGGGAAGGGGAGCACGCACTATGCAGTGCTGGACCCTAAAATGTGGTTAATACAGACCAGTATACTACTTAACTCATCTTAGAACTGTCATGCTGGATGGGAACACAAACCCCTCCAGGACAGAATCCTGCTTTAACAAGGACACTCAAGAACACTCAAGTCATCCGTGGCCTCACTTTTCCTACCTAAGTCTTGGAAGTACATCGTAATGAACGTCTCCTTGCCTTCAAATGACTGAGTGAAACTGTTGTAGACAATGAAACATTCAAGAGTTCCACCCCCAAGTAAAGGAGCAAGACCTCCAGAACACGACTTCACTCACTACTGCTCCAAAGGGAGGATTACAGTTTTGTCCAGCGTTTTGTTTTTGCATCTGGTCTTTAGCGTTAGCATCCCCGTAATTACTGACTTGCAGATACCAGGGTGACCAGATGCTCAAATTTACTACCACAAAGAAGGACAGCCTGTCTTGCCTAGCTGCATTATCTAAGACTGGTTTTGTACAAGCGGCCCACTCCTTGATTGCTGAAGAAAAGTGAACAGGCCTGTTTCTTCACAACCTACTCAGATACTCGGCCAGAACCTCACAGAGTTCTACTGGCTTCTCTAACTACAAGCTGCAGTGCGCACATGGAAAGACCAGCGCCCGGCAGAGCAGCCTGTGAGCAGCAAGGCTGAGAAGGGTCAGGATCAGATCCCAAACCAAATTCATACCTATCCAGCCAAAGAGAACCCGGCCCTCCCTACACATCTTTCCATATGCTGGTCTACTTCAACGAAAATGGCCAAGGAACTGCTTTATGAGGCACAAACAGGTAAAATCTACAGAAAGAGAAAGAGCCCAAAGCAAGATAAAAATTAAAGTTGATTCATTTTTTAGGCCAGATATTTATTCTTACCTTTCTCGAAACACAGGCCAGAAGAGTTATGTCATATTATTTTATACATGAGTTTTCATGAACTGGAAAAGTATACACACACACTTAATTCCTTCCTTACATTAATTTAAATAATAAAGATAGGTTAGGAAACTCAAAGTTTGACTTTAAAATTGAACTTTTAAAATTGCTAACGTAAATTGGGAGTTCAAGATTTGTAGATACTCATATATATAAAATAAACAAGTTCATACAGTACAGCACAGGGAACTATATTCACTATCTTGTAGTAACTTATAATAAAAAAGAATACGAAAATGAATATATGTATGTTCACGTATGACTGAAGCATTATGCTGTACCAGAAACTGAAAACACTATAAACTGATTATACTTCAATAAAAACACATATTTAAAAAATTTGCTAATGTAACTGGGTATCTTTCTTTAAAAAAGAAAAAAGGCAAAGCCATGCAAAGGGCATTCCTCTTTGCTGGCTATGCAGTAGTAGGTGGTAAATGATTACTGTGAGAAAACAGTCTAGAGTCCTTGATCAGAGAATCCTCCCTAAGTCTTACATTAGGGAAAAAAGGGGAGGAGGTTTAAGAAATTAACCCTGCCAACTGCCCATTAAGGAAAGAAAGCTAATTGTATTTCACAGCAGTGGGAGGTGCACTGAGAGACGGGTTATAATTGCCAAGTGGAAGGAAAGGTTCCTAAAGTCCCACTTACCCCAATTCTTGGCTCTGCTGCAAGTTAAAGCAATGTCGTGCGGCGTAGGGGGCAAGATGTCCCAGTTCCTCTCATCCCATTTTGCCCTCATCAAACAAAACAAACCATAATGGGAACCACAGTAAAGCTAAATAACATGCAGACTAATGACAGTCAGTGGCTGGATAAGAATAATTCCCTTGGGTAATGTAATTTCTTTATTTGAAATCATGTCCAGGAAAGGGAAATGTGACTCCCACCCCCAGTCCCAAAAGTTCATATAAATCAAAAGTACACATAGATATACATCCCCCCCAAAACAATGAGAGGAAAGTCGACTCCTGAACTATAAACTAAACTGTCCCTTTAAGGCATGAAAAGAGGTAATGAAATTGCCATGCCATTATAAAGCAGATTTTATTTTCTGTTGTCTGAAGATACAAAAATTTAAGCATAATGCTTGCCCCAAGAGCTACAGAATGGCTCAGATGAGCCAAAAGTGTATGCTAGGAAAAGCTAATGAGGGAATCAGCTGTGTTCTAATCACATGACATAAAACAGAGACCTCATTATAACGGTACAGCAGCAGCTAACAGGCATTAGGTTACAACTCCGGGAACCACCTCTACTACTTACAAAGGTCAATGGAAGTCTGTAGCAATTCAATTATAAAGTGAGTAAGACCAGTTCAGCTGCAATGTCAATAGAAGTCAAAGCCAATTGCTTTACTCTGCGAAGAAGCCGAGGGCAGGCTTTTATCGTCATCACAGTCCTGAGGTATTATTTACAGACTGAGATTTCTGCCTGTATAAACAAACAAAAAATGTAACAACCACGGACTGTTATCCTTAGGAACCAAGAAGTAATCAGACACTGAATCAAGCTGTCTTCCATAAACTTCTGAGGAAGACCTGACACTTGGACAGCTCAGGAAATTTAGAGCAATGTGCTCAGAACACACTCCAGTCCAGCTGAGACTCGGAGGGCTGGTAGACTCCTAGCTATTTACCTGTCCTCCTCTTCCCCCAAACCCCATTCTTTTCACCCAAACAATGTAAATCATTATTAATTGCCAGACTAAGACTGTGGCTAGCAACCAATAAGTCTACTTATTAAGCTGGACAAAAATAAGACAAAGTTACATTTTCTTTGAAAGAATACCACATACAACAATGTATTTGAAGCTCTCTATTTTACACATCAGCTTCTCAAGAAAATATAAGCTAAAGTTCTTCAGTATTTCCTAAACATCGGGTGGTTTATAGCCATCAATTCAGTTGTTCTTGGCAAAAGCCATGTGAAAATTTATTGACCCAAACTCATGAGGTTTCTACGGGAATTTGCTGAGATCATAAAAGACCGTAAGAAGAGGACAGGGATTTAAACCCAGGTTAGTTTAAATCCAGAATTAACCACAAACAATTCTACCACTCACTAAAACTCTGTGCTGCCTAAGTATTTCCAGTGACAGTGATCCCCAAAATGCTAGGACAATGTGACCAAGAGCAGTCCAGGTAGAAGGTGAAAGATACAGGAAACCTAACAGGAAAACTCTAAGCACCATTCTCAACATGGTGCCTAGGAAGTTTTCCTCAGCTCATGCTAGCGGGATGCCATATGCTTTTTTCTAGGGCTCTGCTTCATTCTACTTCAAAATCTTACACCCAACACACCAAATAGCAAGCACAGATTGCATCAGTATTAGGCTGAAACTTTTGTAACTGAAACACATATATATGAGTCTATGATGTATGTATGTATATGTGTATTTATGTGTGTATGTAACAAGTAATACACTACAGGAAAAAGAACTACAGATATGTACAAAGAAGAAAATCACCAAACTCTCACCTCTTAAGGATAAACACTGTCATAACTGGTTAATATTCTTCCAGACTTATTTCTACACTTACACATGTATTTATACAGCTTTTCCTTTAGAAGTGAGGTTATTCTGAAATCCTGTTTTGTAACTTGCTTTATTCATTCAAAAGCATATCATGGGTATTATATCTGTGGAAACATTTTTATTACCATTGAAAGGCTGGAAGCCTGTGTGTGGTTAGTAAGGGACCTGCATCGTCTGCTTGCATTTGGCTGTAGAATACAAGGCCTCTTAGGAGTACGCCCACACAACAGAACTCAGAATACTACACAGCAGTGAAAAAGGGAGAGGGTATTCTCTTTGTATTGGCATAAAAAGCAACACAAGATATACCTAAAGTTTTTCTTTTTAAGTAAGTTACACAACTAGCTTTTGGGTATATGGTGGGTAAATACAAATCTATATTCATATATGCTTATATATACATGAAGAACTCCAAAAGAAAAAATAAGAAACTTCAGGTTGAACGTGAAACTGCTGCCATTCAATCATTTTGGACATACACAAACAGCAGGTTTCATATGGTCCGACCCAACTAATTCAGTGGTTCGCAATCCATTCGGAATTTCAGCTTGGAAAGAACTTAAGAAACTACAGGTTGAAATGACAAGAAACTCCTTTTGCTTTACTATGTTGGAAGCACTAGATGAAAAAAAAAAATTGAAATTGCCACTACTAGATAACTTTGGAACTAAGGGTGCCACCTCTTACATGGCTCATGGTTACAGAGCTGCAAGCACCATAGGGAGCAGGGAATGAGTGGATAGGACTGAATGGCAATTTTTCACTTTGTATCATTTTACATCTTTTGGTGTTTCAAGCTAAGGAACATACTGCCTTTTTTTTTTTTTAATTTTTTTAAGAATGAACAGACAAAAGAAAAATAACAGCAAAAATTGAGTATATTCAGGCAGCATCAAATTCCTGACTGTATTCAGTTCACGCATTTCTAACAACTTATCAAGGCATCAGGTCCCTGAGATATCTGCGTTGCAGCTAACTTTAAAGCCAGATATTTGTTCATTTAGATCAATGGTTGCACAAATCATAAAATAAATATAACACTAAAATAAAATGATTGTTTCCCCTCCCCTTTGCTCATAAAAATGAGCATTCCCCTTTCTCCAGGAGGGCCCATTTTTGTCGCAGTGGATCATGATAAAAATTACCCTAAGAGTGTTGCCTACAGTTAACATAACCAAACAAACCCAGATGTCCTGGGTTTAAACCATACTCATCTCTGGCTCTTTCTTTTCCTTCATTAAAATCGTAACCCTGATTCCTTTACAATAAAACTAGCCACGGTCTTTAATGGAAAAACGAAGAATCATTCTTAACATTTATAAAGAATGAATCAATATATTGCTTGAAAGGCACATGGTATCTCTGAAGACTGGCCGTGGAAAACTCCAGGGAAGACGACCATCTGCTGAGCACTTGTGTTCGCACTTGAGCAGAGTGGGAAGCCAAGACTCTGGGACCAGACTGGGCAATCCCG
Organism: Camelus ferus; assembly: GCF_009834535.1. NCBI lineage: Eukaryota > Metazoa > Chordata > Mammalia > Artiodactyla > Camelidae > Camelus > Camelus ferus. The sequence continues at coordinate 105,004,481 of NC_045697.1, read as the reverse complement.
GCTGTGGCACTGACAAGCTGGGAGATACAGGTAAGCTACTGACCTTCTCTGAGCCCAGTTTCCTGAACTATAAAATATGGGTATTACTGTTACCTATAGGACTGTTAGAAGGATTAGCTAAGTTTGACAGATACTGCTAAAACCAGTAGCTGGCACATGGTATGGTATATGTAACTGTATACTTTTATGACCCTCCAAATTTTGCATCCTGTTCTCATATTCACTATTACAAGTTTTTTAAAAAAGGATCCACCTTTAAAAGTAACTAAGATAATAAACAGAGCCTTAAGGAATCACTATTTCTGTTCTGATCCAAAGGGAAAAATAAGACCATGATTATAATCACATTTCAAGCTAAAAAATATCACGTTGCTGAGTTGAGAGAACAAATATTAGTCCATGCAAAATGTCAGCCGAATAATTCACTGTAATAAGCTTGAAGATTTCTTTTTCCATCCAAGGATGACATTGGATCCCTCTAAATACTGCTCAGAAGACACGCAGGGATGCCATGGGAAGTTGAATGAGCATTCAGAAGGAGCCGGGCTGCAGAGCTGCAACCCAGAGTTCATAAAAGGCAACGAGGTGGGTGAGAGGAGGGTGTAGCTCAGTGGTAGAGCACATGCTTAGCCTGCACAAGGTCCTGGGTTCAATCTCCAGTACCTCCATCAAAATAAAATAAAATAAAAGGCAATGAGTGACAACTTGTAACACACAGTTGACTCAATCTCACATCATTTCCTTTTTCCTCAACAGCTGGTAAGGATTCAGTAAATAAAATAAACTGGCCACAGTTTGCTTATATTAATGGTAGACAACACTTTAATCTCCTGGTAATTTTTACCATGGTCCACAAGAGTTTTCTGAGTAACAGAAGTTGTTTGGAATTGGCTGCACTGAGATAATACCTTCCCTTTCAAGATTTCTGTTCATCTTCCTGGCTACCAAAGAAAACGTTTCCCATCAGTCACTCTTGACAGCCTTAAAAATTCTACTTCATTCAGGATAAACAATACTTTGGTTGGTTTGAAAAAATGTTTCTTAGACAGTCCGGCTACCTCCTACGCGGCAAGAGTTTCAAAGAAGGGCTACAAAGAAAGTTGACAGCTGCTTGAATTCAGAACCAGAAATTAAAATAGGACCTATTAGAAGTGAAGGAAAAACCCACACCACAGGGAGATGAGCTTTAAAGAATTTTTCTCTCGTCTATAAATTCTAGTTACCTGCCATGAACTTATTTTCACCACAGAAGCAGCTATGTAATTTTTTTAAGACATTAACTAAGCTTTTTTTTTCCCCTCCAGAGAAAGGGGGAAATGTTCATCCCACACAGAAGCACAGTTGAGATTATAGAGGAAGTTCATCTAAGAAGTTGCCGTGTGCTTTGTCACTGACATTAGAGGGGCTGAGTTTCGGGGAGGCGCCTGGGGCAACGCCAGAGCAGGGGAGGCAACGTGCATGATTTATGGGCACACCACAACTGCATCACAGCCCCGCCATTTCTGGCAGCCTTTTCCAACCCATTGATCTCATCATTGTAAAAGCGAGTTCAGAAATAATCTGTCTACATGCACCATTCCTGATCCAAGCCTGGTCTTAGATTTAACTTCACAACACAGCAATTCCACGCCAAGGAATCATGACTTTACTCTGAAGAAGGGGCAGGAGACCTCGACACTCGGGAAGTTATCATCCAGAGCCCACCCATGGGGTGTCATGCAAAAAAATTGGTAAGAATCCAGAGAAGACTGCCAAGCATAAGACAAAGATCTGCTTGTGGCCAGATACATGTGTGGATTATAATTCTGTGCAAGCTGATCAGACAGATATACATATAAGGGAAGGTCAAGAGCTGGAGGAGGTCACTAAGAATCCACGTCCACAATGGTTTTACACACATTTCTTCTCACAAATACGTGTCCTGATACAATTTAAGAGAGGATGGAGTAGTTACAACTCACTTACAAAAGCATGTTTTCAGGAAGGTGATTTCTAAAGTAACTCTCTAGGGAACAGAGATGAGCAAGAACACAGCCGGCCGCCAGGACGGTCAGCTACTGGCCCCTGACTGCTGATGACACAAACATCTTTCAGTGCGGTGGCCTCCTCCTATACTTTACATACGCCTATGAATGAACGTGGATATATGTCTCTGAACTCTACACTGTTCACAACTAGGAGACTATTTTTTCTCTAAGAAGACATAACATTTTTAGTCATTATTTAATATTTCTCTGTCCACTGACTTTCCATATACACTATTTATATGAAACCTATTTTATAGAACAGTTATATGCAACAATATGCATTGAAGATACTAATAAAACAAGACATTTTCTTCTATTTGGTGGAAAGATGGTCTAAATATTTGTTTTTAAAAACCCCCCAGGGCACAACTAAGACATAAAACAAGGGCAGATTTACCGATGAGCCTAAAGTGCGCCTGACGACCTCTGTTTTGATCACCTGCCTTCATCCTCCACACTGGGTCAGTAAAGAAGTCCCAACAACTTGCTTTGACATCTCTACCAGATATCCATTTTATTTTCAAATCCTAGTGCTGATTCAAGCCTACATCAACCAAAGCTTAGATTACTCAACCAGCCTTTTACCAGGGTCTGCTTGGTTCCTACAGACAGATCTGTCCTACTCTGATGCTAGAGACTGGTGCCTATCAGGATAGGGTTTCTCCTTTAAGATAGAAGGAAAATGGTCAGGCTTCACCATTAAACCATCTTCCTGTCAACAGTCGTATTTTTGCTTTTTTGTTTACAAGGCTCTGCATCTTCGTCGTGATATCTACCGCACTGTAGGACCACAATAATACATGTTCAACAAATGTGCTGCAGTTAGCACATCCGGGATCCAAGTGGGAAAGTGCCAACCTAACGATAACCAAGTAAGAACTACTCTAAAATAATATTAAATCCTGCCAATTGGCTTGCAAGATGATTTTGTTTTCAACTCGTTATAAGTCATATTTTTTTGTTGTCTAAATAAACAAACTGCCAAATCATGTACAGAAGAAGATCGGCACAGAATACCTAATTACCCAAGAAGATACAAATAAAAACTAGTCCTGTGACTGTCTACTTTGGTTTAAAATTAGAGCTAGCATCAAGGAAGAGAGAGCTTAGTCAAAACTCAGATGATAATCTTCTCACTCCCCAAACTTTCTTTAAAATTTTTTTTCCTGCCTTGAATGAAAAAAATAGCAAAGAACAGGGAACTATATTCAATATCTTGTAGTAACTTGGAGTGAAAAAGAATATGAAAACAAATATATGTATGTTCATCTATGACTGAAGCATTGTGCTGTACACCAGAAATTGACAATACTGTAAACTGACTATACTTCAATAAAAAATTAAATGTACAAAAAAATGGCAAAGAATATACCTCATATAGCCTCATGTACTTTCCTTGTATATGGGAACATTACAATAAACACAACAGTCCCTCTTTATATAAAAAGGGTCCGGGGCCAGCCCCATCTACCAGACACTGCAGCCACAGCCACGTTCCCACCACAGAAAGAGAGCACATGCAGCCCACATAGGGACACTCCCTGAGTGCCTGGCTCTGGTGGCCAGGCATGAGTGCACTTTTCAGCCCTACAGGGCATCTCCGCTTCTTCCATGATGAGAAAGACAGCTGATTTACCGAATGCATACAAACAAACACAGAATAAGGCACAAAACGAGGAGACAGAGGAACACGTTCCAGTCGAAAGAACAAGACTAGAACCTCAGAAAAAGAACTAAAAGAAACGAAGATAAGCAATCTACCTGATAGGGAGTTCAAGATAATGGTCCTAAAGATACTCAGTGAACTTGGGAGAAGAGTCGATGAACATCATGAGAACTTTAACAGAAAGATGGCATATGTAAGAAAGTACCCAACAGAAGTTATAACTGAACTGAAAAATATACTGAAGGGGTTCAACAGCAGACTATATGAGGCAAAAGAACAATCGGCAAGCTGGAAGACAAAACAATAGAATTCACACAGGCAGAGCAGCAAAAAAAAAAAAAAAGTGAAGATATCTTAAGGGACCTCTGGGTAACATCAAGCAGAATAATATTCATAATAGGGGTCCCAGGAGGAAAAGAAGGAGATAAAGGGCCAGAAAACTTATTTGAAGAAATAGTGGCTGAAAATGTCCCTAATCTGGGAAGGAAGCAGACATCCAGGTTGGAAGCCCAAAAAATTCCAAACAAGATGAAACCAAAGAGACACACACCAAAACACATTATAATTAAAATGGTAAAAGTTAAGAATAAAGAGATTACACGTGTGTATCAGTGAAGAATAGAAACCAATGTAGTCCTCTCTCATTCCCTGAGTGGAAGCCTCTTCTTTTCCTTTCCTTTTCTTTTTTTTTTTTTTTTTTTTGATTTTATTGAAGTATACTTAGTTATAATGTATTGATTTCTGGTATACAGTACAATGTCCCAGTCATATATATATACACATATAGTTCATTTTCATACTTTTTCATTAAAGGTTATTACAAAATATTGAATATAGTTTCCTGTGCTGTACAGAAGAAACCTGTTTTAGCTGTTATAGACTGAATATAAATGGAATCAGATCATATATGTGACCCCACAGCCAATTTTTTCACTGGATAATATTTCTTGGCAACCATCTTAGGTTAGCACATGGAACTAACTTATAGTATTGATGAGTGAGAAGTCTCAATTTTACCATGCCAGCCCAGACAGCATCTAGGTCTTTTAACAAAACTATTTGGAATTCTATGAGTTTGAACCTTACTCTAAAGGTAAAAACCACATGTTTGCTGTAAAGATTTTTCTGTATAAACAGTGATAACACACAAATATCTGCATGGAATAAAATAGTAGCAAACCATGGGGAAAAAAAAGAATAAAGAGAGAATCCTAAAAACAGCAAAAGAAAAACAACTTGTTGCATACAAGAAAAATCCCATAAGGCTATCAGCTAATTTTTCAGCAGAAAAACTTCCAACCAAGAATTCTCTACCCACAAAGTTACCATTCAGAATTGAAGGAGAGATTAAGAGTTTCCCAGATAAGCTAAAGCTAAAGGAGTTCATCACCACTAAACCAGCCCTACAAGAAATGCTACAGTGATTTCTTTCAGCTGAAAAAAATGACACTAATTAATAATAAGAAAACACAAAAGTAAAAATGCCACTGGAAAAGATAAATATATAAGAAAGGTAATGGATCAACCTCTAACAATGATGGTTAAAAGACAAAAATAATAAAATTAACTAAAATTAAAATAACTAGTTAAGAGATGCACGAAGTCTAAAGATGTCAAATATATCACCAAAAGCATAAAATGTGATGAGAGGAGTAAAAAGAAATTTGAACACATTCCAAAGCTTTAAGTTGCTACCAACTTAAAACAGGGTACTATTTACATAAGATGTTATATGTAAGCCTCACTGTAACCACAAGAAAAAAAGTCTTACAGTAAACACACAAAAGAAAATGACGAAGGAATCTAAACATAACACTAAAGAAAACTACGAAGACACAAAGGAAGAGAAAGGAACAGAGAAGAACTACAAAAACAGCCAGAGAATAACTAACATACTGGAAATAAGTGTATACTTATCAATAATTACTTTAAATATAAATGGACCAAATTTGCCAATTAAAACACAGGGTGGCTGAATACATTTAAAAATAAAAATCCTACCTATGCTGCCCAAGAGAGCCTCACAAGAGACTCACTTCAGAAGAAAGAGCACACACAGACTGAAAGTGAAGGGATGTAAAAGGCCATTCCATGCACATGGAAATGAAAGAAAGCTGGAGAAGCTATACTCATACCAGACAAAACAGACTTTAAAACAAAGACTGTAATAAAAGACAAAAAAGGGCATTACATAACGATAAAGGGGTCAATCCATCAAGAAGATAAAATATGTAGAAATGTATATGCACTTAAAAGAGGATTAACAAGATATATAGAGCAAATATTAATGAACATAAAGAAATTAAAGGCAATAATAATGGAGGACTTTAACACCCTATTTACAATGTATAGATAATCCAGACAGAAAATCAATACGAAAACATTGAATTTAAATAACACATTAGATCTGAAAAGATAAACAAAACTGACAAACCTTTAGCTATATTACCAAGAAAAACAGAAGACTGAACTAAATAAAATCAGAGATGAAACGGGAAGTAACAACTGATACCCAAGAAATACAAAGACTCCTAAGAGACTACTGCAAACAATTCTATGCTAACACATTGGATAACCTAGAAGAAATGGATAAATTCCTAGAAACATACAATCTTCCAAGACTGAATCATGAAGAAATAGTAAATCTGAAAAGATCAACTACCAGTAAGGAGACTGAAACAGTCATCAAAAATCTCCCAACAAAAACCCAGGCTGATGGCTTCACTGGCAAATTCTACAAAATGCTCCAAGAAGATGTAATACCTATCCTTTTCAAACTCTTCCAAAAAATTGAAGATAAATCTTCCAAACACATTTTATGAAGCCAGCATTACCCTGATGCCAAAGCAGACAAGGACACCACAAAACAAGAAAACTACAGGCCAGTATTCTTGATGAACATAGATGGAAAAATCCTCAGAAAGTATTAACAAACTGAATCCAACAATACACTAAATATATTCAAAGAATCCTACACCACAATCAAGTAGGATTTATTCCAGGAATGCAAAATTGGTTCAACATCCATAGATCAATCAACATGATATATCACATTAACAAAATGAAGGATAAAAATCATATGATCATCTCAATAGACACCAGAAAAGTATTTTACAAAATTCAACATCCATTTATGATAAAAATTCTCAACAAAGTGGATACAGAAGGCATGTACCTTTACATAACTGTGGCCATATATGACTAACCCACAGCTAACATCATACTCCAATGGTGAAAAGCTGTAAGCTTTTCCTGTAAGATCAGGTACAAGACAAGGATGCCCATTTCACCACTTTTATTCAACACAGTACTGGAAGTCCTAGCCACAGTAATCAGGTAGGAAAAAGAAATAAAAGACATCCAAGTCAGAAGAAAGAAGTAAAACTGTCACTATCTACAGATGACATGATACTATACACAGAAACCTCTAAAACCTCCACCAAAAACCGTTAGAATAAATGAATTCATTAAAGACACAAGATACAAAATCAATATACGGAAATCTGTGGCATTTACACACACTAACAACAAACTACCAGCAACAGAAATTAACAATCTCATTTACAATTGCTTCAAAAATAATGAAATACATGGAAATAAAAGTAACCAAGGAGGTAAAAGATCTGAAAACTATTATTAGACAATGGAAAGAAATTGAGGACACAAATGTAAAGAAATTCCATGCTCATGGATTAGAAAAATTAATATTGCTAAAATGTCCATGCTACCCAGAGCAATCTACAGATTCAATAAAATCCCTATCAAAATGCCAATGGCATATTTCACAGAACCAAAACAAATAATTCTAAAATTGTATGGAACTACAAAAGACTCCAAATAGTCAAAACAATCTTGAGAAAGAAGAACAAAGCTGATATTATTACACTCCCTGACTTCCAACTATACTACAAAGCTATTGTAATCAAAACAATATGGTACTGGAACAAAAGCAGACACACAGATCAATGGAACAGAATGGAGAGTCCAGGAATAAACCCTACATCTATGGACAATTAAATTATGACAAAGGAGTAAAAAAGATACCATAGAGAAATGACAGTTTTTTCAATAAATGGTATTGGAAAAACTGGACAGCCATATGCAAACGTATGAAACTAGATCACTATCTTACACCACACACAAAAATTAACTCAAAATGGATTAAACACTTGAATGTGAGAGCTGAAACCATAAAATTCCTAGAATAAAACATAGCTGGTAACCTCACTGACATCAATCTGAGCTATGTTTTTGTGGAGCTGACTCCAAAGGCAAGGGAAACAAAAGCAAAAATAAACAAATGAGACTACATCAGACGAAAAGAGCTGCACAGCAAAGGAAACCATTAGCAAAATGAAAAGGCAACCTATTGAGTGGGAGACGATATTAGCAAGTCACATATCCAATGAGGCATAAATAGAACAAAATACAAAAAAAATCAAAATATGTGAAGAACTCATACAACTCAACAACAGAAACCCAATTTAAAAATGGGAACAGGATGTGAAGAGACATTTTCCAAAGAAGACAGAGATGGCCTACAGATACATGAAAGCAACATCATTAATTATTAGGAAAACGCAAATCAAAACCCCAATAAGTTATCACCTCATACCTGTTAGAGTAGCTATAACCAAAGACAAAAAATAATAAATGCTGCAGAGGATGTGGAGGCCAGGGAACCCTAGTACACTGCTGGTGGGAATGTAACTTGGTGCAGCCACTCTGGAAAGCAGTACGGAGGTTCCTCAAAAAATTAAGACTAGAACTACCATATGACCCAGCTATTCCACTTCTGAGTATTTATCTGAAGAACACAAAAACACTAATTCAAAAAGATCCATGCACCCCAATTTTCACTGCAACATTATTTACAATAGCCAAGATATGGAAACAACCTAATTGTCCATTGATGGGTGAATGGATAAAGAAGATGATTTCACTCATATGTGAAATCTGAAAAGACAAAACAAACAAAATGAAGCAAAAACAAACAGAGGGGAAGGGGATACAAAGATAGGCGAAATGGATGAAGGGGGTCACTGTGTGGTGATGGATGGTAACCAGACTTGGCATGGTGATCACTTTGTAGTGTATAGAGATGTCGAATTACAATGCTGTACACCTGAAATTTACATAACAAAAAAGAGGTAGCAAGGAGATAAATTTGGAGCAGGCAGGAGAAAACAGACACACAACACACACTGAACTTTCTTAGAGTTACTGTACTATTTCTAAGGAAATAAAAACACAGAATAAAACAGAAAGAAGTCTTTGGTTTTTCATTATCTTTTTGGCACTTAGCAGCCTACCTCATATTTTCCTATTCCACAACAACTGATTTAGCCAAATCTACGCAGCTTTGAGGTTCATGAGATTATGAAATGCTATATGAAAATGATCAATAAGTCCTCTACAAAACAGTAAAAGAATTTTGGTAAAGATTTAACAGCTGCTCTATTTGAAGAAACCTAGCTAGATACCACATCCATTTCAGTTCCTATTAATCATCAACAGAGATCCTTAAGCAGTAACCAGAATTTTATTCTGCAAATACTAAGTTTAATACCATTAAATCACATATTACAAGGAAAAAAGATGAGCATTGTGTATGCAGTATGGCTAAACGTGCCAAGGTTAATTAAAGCCTTTGTTAAAGGAAAGATACTAAGTGTTTTTAATTAAACTGGGGGGCGCGAGGTTGAAAAAAAAAAAAATGACAAAAACCATATCTGATTTCTCTCCTATTTCATGCCAGCTAGGATTCTCTGCTTCTAGGTCCATCCTTTTGGCTCATGCAAATGGCCTTGCAGACTTCTAATAAAGACTTTCTGATCTGCCTAGTGTTGAACCGAAACCAATTCTCAGTGTCTTCCAGAGTTAGTAAATCACAGTTTCATACTCTACTCGCAGAAGAAAGATACCACAAACTACTTCGTTCAATCAGATCCATGACTAAATCATAGAGCTGAAGAAAATCTCCAATCATCCAATCTAGTTCTTTGATCTTGGAAAATAGTCTACCTAACTTTGAAACAAAAACAATTTGTCCTGGATTTTATGAAGTCAAATTTAATTTGGACTACGGTGTAAATGGGATGGGGGGTGGGGAAACATATTTGCATTTAAATTTTTTATCAGACTCATAATAAACCAAAGAATTTGGAAAAATAATTCATACCTTAACCAAAACTAGGTAAGCATGGAAAATGACTCAACTGCCATCAATAAGAAAAAACACATAAAAAGATTTTGAAAATTTCAAAAAGAGTTGACAATTAAATGACTCAGGCTTCTGAAAAACATTTAAGTCCTGGTGACAAGAAGAGATTTTTTTTGTGGGGGGTGGGTAGAATGTTCAGTATGTTAAGAGATAATCAATAACATAGTTTTTTAGTATTCCTTCCTTGTTTGCTTCCTTTCAAAAGCATTTTCCCCTCCTTTCTTCATTTATTTCCTTTTTCAGAATATGCAAAACCCAGACCCCGCTTTGTTCTCTCCAAAATAATTCTTTTTCACACAACTTGAGTTTCACTAAAGCTTAGCTACAAATAATGGGGATGGAGAAGGGATAAATAACAGATTTTAATTGCTTTATCTTCTGACCTCTGCGATAAAATAGTTATCACTCCCTGATCAAATCATGGGCTTTTCTGATTCTGACAACTTTCAAAAAAAAAAAACAAAACAAAGGCTGCAGTCAAGAAGGATTAATGTAAAGTTATAAAATGCAAAATGTAGACTAAAACATCATATAAATAGTGAACATCCAACTAAAGGAGTTAGATATTTGACAATCTTCTTTCTCCTTTTCTAATTAAATATTTTTAAGAATTATTACATAGTGTAAAAATTAGGAAAGCTGTAACTGTATACCATTTTGAGCATTCCCACGTGACGTGGGGCCTAACATTAGTAAAGGGTGAACTGTTTCTGGAAAGAAAAAAAAAATGTGCTAAATACTTCAGCAGTTTCCTACCCATTAATAATCACTCAGCAACCCAATGATCAAAAGTTTAGTACAGTACGTACACAGGACTGGATATTACGACTTGATTCCTAAAAACACCCCCAAAGTCGGTGTGACTCTAAAATAAAAGGTCCCTCTTTGGTCATTTCCTTTATGAAATAAGAGTCAACTCAGTGTTGCTCAAGAACCGGTGGGCCCATGTAGGTATCATCTCATGTCTCCTTGATTTTTTTCCCCCTCCTACTTTCCAACATTTGCCTTATTCACTATTATTTAACACTCCCACCGGAAGACAAGTGAGATATAAGAAAAGGTGCAATTCAAACCAGTCAGTTTTACTCCTTATTAGCAACTCTGCTGAGAAAGAATGAAAGTGAGAAAAAAGAGAATAAAAAGTTAGCTGAGCTCAGAACCTGAAACTAACGTCTAAAAAGAAGCTTTAAAATTACAGGTTGACTTTAATAAATCATGCCCTGCCTCTGGAAAATAAGGACCTGACTGTAAAACTTGTGTTTGTATCATATGCATGCATGTCTTGAACAATTTAAAAGAATACCGGGCAAAGGGAACTATACTCAGTATCTTGCAGTGACTATGGTGAAAAGCAATATGAAAATGAATATATGTATGTTCATGTCTGATGAAGCATTATGCTGTACACCAAAAATTGACACAATATTGTAAACTGACTATACTTCAATAAATATATGTATGCACAAGAAAAAAAAAGAATATCAGAACATCTTAGCCCTCAGTGTCATTACCAGAGGCATTTGCACCCTCCTGCACAGACCTGAGAATTAGTTAAAGACAGCTGTCCCTTGCTTGCATGAATCTCTGGGTATTAGCTTTGTGGACCTTTGATTATATAGCTGCCTGTGATGAAGGCACTGAATTTATTTCTATCCTCATTTCCTTCCTCCTTTTGACAATCATCTCATACCTCCAAACCAATAAAACCTCGTCAGCTTAGATGGTACCCTCCACATCAATAACCACATGATTATACATCGGCAGCTGGTGGTCTCGACAAGGCACTCAGTCTTGTTTTGTAGGAATCAGAGCTTACAATTCCAATTTCTAGGCACTCTGTAAAAAACGAGGCCATTTGGCAATACTGAGAGAAGGTGGCCACATGACCATGAGTTGGAAAAGGGCAGCATGGACAGGGAGTGAGGACTTCCATTTATCAGAGTCCCACCGCAGCCCAGTTCACTCTTCCTCGCCCCCGAAGGTGGTCGACCTGCCACCCCGCCATACGGTGAGATGCCTGCCTGAAGAGCAAGTCGGAGGAACGGGGCAAGTATGGTGCAGGAGCCACAGACCTCAGTGCCACGGGGCCCTGTGCCTTTGATCCCAATGCATTTCACATCAGACTCGACCTGCTCCTCTCTCAAAGATTTGCTTTAATTTTAGTTTCTCTTCCAGTTTGTCTCAGGGTTATGTAACCTCATAGGAGGTCACACAAGTCTCCCAAAAAAGAAATTTAAGCTGTCTTTTCAAAATAAAAAAAAAAGCACCATGCATAACAAAGACAAACACAAAACTGAAACTTGCCTTCTTCCCCTGACAAGAAAGCTTTACCCTCCCTGTTAATCTCCAAAATTACAATCTTAAGGGGAAAAGAAATGAAAACACAAAGGATGGAAGACCGTGGCCTGCCCTGGGGATGCAGGCTATGCCGCACTCCCAACGCACCATCAAGAAGAAGAATGTAATTAACATCTTACCCTCTTCCAGCTCAAGACAAAGATTATACACGGCCACAGGTCGCTTAGTCCTCTGGCCCTGTCTCTTCGATTGCCTTGGTGGAGCATTTGGGGGTGACACTGACAGGGAGACTGGCTCAGGGAATGTGGCATCAGGCAAGGTCCGAAAAATCTGCCATTAAAACACAAAGGACATTAATTGTTTTCCATGAGCAGAAACCTGGGTAATTCAACAATACACCAGTATCAGACAACATTTGATTTGGAGTTCACCCAAAAGGGACTGGAGCCAAAAACCCGTTCCTTCACATTTGGGGTGTAAGTCATGAGTCTTTTTTTTTTTTTAACAGGAGATTCCAAAATAAAATTTCTCATTAAAATTAAGTAAAGGCAACATCAAATCATTATCCTTCAAAATAAACCCACACCCAAACCAAACAGGCGTCATCATCTTCACCAGATGGAGGCAATATCACGGCTCTTCATCCATAAAGGAAGTAACAAGGATAAAACGCTGAAAACAAATATCCCACTAAATGTCACACAGGGTTATATTTATGACAAAACGCTATTCTCAATTTTTTTTCAGACTACGTAAACAGAAACATACGACTGCAAACATTTTTTACACGTTTAAAAATAGCCTGTGCTTATGAAATTACCTTTCAAATTTCCACATACGTTTCTCTTAAAACACTTTGTGGATTTTATCCATTTGTTTAATGGCCGCCAACTTCTCTTGAGCATCTCCCCTTCATTTATGACACCTAGAATGTCAACACCTTGCTCATCTATAGTGTCATTCCTCTATCAGCAATGACAATGTGAATTAAAATGTGCTGCCTCCTTGCTTAGCAATTTTTTTTTTCCTTTTGAGAAAAGCCAACTGTGCCACACAGGGAAGGATGTCATACAGAGGTGACTTAGAGTTTCCATGGCTGCCAAGACCTGAGTTCAGAAACCTCCCCTCCCCAACAACACTGGAGTCCTTTCAGCCTTCAATAAAGTCGTTAACAGAAAATATATGGACAACACCGTAACAGACACTATCTCCGGAGGGCTGGCGTTCTAACAGTGGATGCAGAAAGAGCGCCAGCTAGCATTAAACAAAACTGAAATGTAAAACTCACAATAAAAGGCACCGTGTGAAAGTCCCACTGTTTCAAGGAGATTATCCTTTATGTATTTGAATAAAAACAAGCACGTGACCTGTGTATATAACTGAGGGTATTGCTTACATACATGTAGCACATTTAATAAGTAGCCAACAGGGGGGGTACAGCTCAGTGGTAGAGTGCATGCTTAGCATGCACAAGGTCCTAGGTTCAATCCCCAGCACCTCCTCTAAACATAAATAAATGAATAAACCCAATTACCTTCCCACTCAAAAAAAATTAATAACTAACCAACTGGTCAGAATTAGAATCACAGCCTAAAAGTCCTCATGTAGAAACTACCATATACCATAATAAAAATAAACAACTTCAACAGAGCATTTCCTTTATAGTACCATACTGCCCCCTCATGTGGAAACAGAATTTAAAAATGGTTTAAATTACTGCAGACAAATATTTGCTAGTGAAAATTTACTTTAGTGCTCCAGCTGGTAACCTGCTCTTCCCATATTTCCACAGACTCTGGGTTCCAAGAGGGCACTCCAGCAAACAGCAAACGACTTCTCTGCCTTAAAAAATCCTCTGCCGTCTAGACTATCATCCACAGCTGGATTTATTGCCATCTGTCATTGTTCACATTACAGAAGGTTGTGGAGCGGTGGGCACAGGAGAGTAGTCAGGCTGAGAAGAGGATGACAGTGATGAAAAAAAGAAAAGATGGGAAAATTTAATTCCATGGAAAGAAACTAGCACGTGTGTGTGACCCACACTGGGAATGGCTCGTAGACTTACTTACGTTTGATCTTTACAAATATAGTACAGGCCTCTGGAACGATACTGGAATAGGAAACCGAACAATATACAGAGTGAGGACACCCAAAGCTTAAACTAGCTGTGGAAAAATTATATCCTAAGTACCGGCCCTGGATAGCTGATACCCCTCTGAGCAAAGATCACACAAACTGGACTGATGCAAACGCTGCCAATCATTTCCCCCAACCCTCCCCCTCCACCAGCACCACCACTCGGGGTGAGGGGGACAGGAGCAGGGTGTGGCAGCAGCCCCCGGCTGCAGAGCCAGACAACCAAGCACAATGGGAGTCAGGAGTGTGGCTCCTATGTTCCTTGGGGACTGATCAGAGGCACCCCAGAGTTGGGCCTACAGGAGTCCCAGGAAGACCTAGGCCATTGTTCAGTTCACATCAGAGTGCCTAGGAGAGTACTATTCAGCCAGAAGGAAGAAGAAAGTCCTGCTGTTTGCAACAACACGGATGAACCCTGACGGCGCTGTGTTCCATGGACTAAGCCAGACAAAGACAAGACTTCATGATCCCATTTATATGTGGAATAATAATAAAAAAAAAATCATAGAAACAGAACAGACTGGTGGTTGCTAGGGGCGGCTCGGGTAATGGGGGAAGGTGGTCAAAATATACAAACTTCTTCTAGCTATAAGATAAGTAAGTTCTGGGGATGTAGTGTCCAGCATGGTGACCGTAGTTAACAGTGCTGCATTATATATTTGAAAGCTGCTAACAGAGTACATCTTAAAAATCGTCCTCATAAGAAAAATAAATTGTGACTCTGTGAGGGTGACGGATGGTAACTAAACTTATTGTGGCAATCTTTTGCAATATACACATCTAGCAAACCATTATGTTGGACATCTTAAACTAATACAATATTACGTGTCAATCACTTCTCAATAAAACTAGGGGAGGGAGGATATCTGGGCATGGGGACTGGGCTTCAGCTTGAAGTTTAAAGCTCCCCGGGTGGTTCTTTTGTGTGCTCAAGGCTGAGAAACCCCGATCTAGTCAGTCATTCCACAGCATTCTGTCTTTGTCTTGGCTGGACCAAAGTATAGATCAAAACACCAGAAAGATTATTTCAGAAAAATGGGGCACTGGACATCATGCAGTCAAGTGGAGCGTCCAAAGAGCCCTAATAAGGCATAAAATGCTTCAAAGACTCTAAAGACCAACCATCCCCTTAACACGCCCTATGCTGTATTAGCATTTCAAAGAGCTAACCTACCTTCCAGATCAGGCGGTTCCAAAGCACAGAAGCTGCTTGAGAAGACACTATCCTGGCTTTTGAGTCTTCTCGATGAGGGAGGCTTAGATACAGTAAAAATACTGTATCTCGTTTTCTCATTCAAATGAGGACGATAATACGTACATCTCAAGTTACTCCAACAAGTAAATGAGGCAGTATGTATGCAGTGTTTGGCATAATCCTTAGCACATAATAACCAGAAATAAATGGTAGCTACTGCATTTGTAGTATGATCACATCCAGTAAATAATAATAAAAATGGATGCAGACCCCTTATTACTCCACTCAACCACCATTTTGAGAGGTCACTAATTTCTTGGTGGCCTGGAACATTCCTCAGATTTAGTGTTTAGTTAATTGAAAGTGTCTGTGGAAAAGCTCACCAAACAATGGGCTACAGGGATGCAATAAATAGAGCCTCTTATCAAAACTCCCAAGTCACCTAGAATCACACAATTGTTTTGTGTGTCTACTTCTGCATTTCAGCACTGAAATTTGAGATTTAAATTACTTTCTCTCTCATTGAATACATTTAACATTTCATAAACACCTACTAGGTGGTAGGCTTTCTCTGAAGCACTTCAATATTCTCAAAAACTTTTGAGGTAAGAATTGTTCCCCACATTTTAAAACGATACAAGTGCAAAGACTGAACAATTAGCCCAAGTCGCCACCATTTGAAAATGGTACAGTTGGTACCCTAACTCTCAACTCTGATTCCAAAGCCACTTTAAAAAACAAATAAAATTTGCTTTCTATGTCTGTGGGTCCGTTTCTGTTCTGTAAATGAGTCCATTTGTGTCTTTTCTTCAGATTCCACACATAAGCGATATCATGTGGTATTTTTCTTTCTCTTATGGCTACCAGTGGGGGAAGGGATAAATTGGGAGTCTGAGATTTGCAGATATTACTATATATAAAAATAGATAAATAACAAGTTTCTACAGTATATGACAGGGAACTATATTCAATATCTTATACTAATCCATAATGAAAAAGAATACAAAAAGGAATTTACATATGTATCATATGACTGAAACATTATGCTGTACACCAGAAATTGACACAGCAGTGTAAACTGACTATACTTCAATAAAAAAAAATGTAATCCTCAAGGGAAAAAAAATCACCAACTATACTGTTCTGTATCTGTTTAGAAAAAATAAAACTGGAGAATTATCTATACAGGCTCACCATCATCGTGCTATGTTCTCCTAGATGTTTCAAGAATGCATCACTTTTTTTTAAATGTTTTTTTATTTTTTTTATTATTGCATTATTTAATTATTTTATATGTGGGGAGGTAATTAGATTTATTTATTTTTAGACGAGGTACTGGGGACTGAACCCAGGACCTCATGCATGCTAAGCATGCGCTCTACCACTTGAGCTATACCCTCCCCCCAAGAATGCATCACATTTAAAGTGCATTTTATCTCATCACTGCACTAGCCTCAGTTTTTTTTCTTTTTAAGCTACAAAGCTATGCTCTCATGGTTCCCTCTGAAACATCAGAAAGACATTCTTTTTACATTCAGAAGAGGAAGAAACAGTCAATTTTATTTACTTTAACATGTTGTCCTGCTTTTTGGCAATCTGACTTGAGAAGTTAAAATTTAGCTTCTCTTGTTTTGTGTAGCCAAGATGTGCATCCTCTTTAAATCTGACATTGATTGTCCAATTCTAGAGCCATGGCCTGGATGCAAACTCCCCTACCACCCGGGTCTCTTTCCAAAATTGTGTGACTCTCTCAACTCCCTTCCATCCTGTCACCTTTGTTCTGGGGCAGGTAAACTCATCTGAAGCAAAGCAAAAGATTAAGTTTACTCAAAACTTTTTTTTTTTTCCGGGTCAAAAATTTCTTCACTGCACCTACGGTGGAAGTGTAACAGAAGGAAAACTCAGAGCAGACGATCCACTGACAAAAAACAAAACTCCACGCGTAGGCGTGTCAGGGAAGGAAGGCTTATTCAGGTCTCTGAAGGGTGTGAGCACAAACAGAAGTCTGGCACTGCCGCTCAGAGTCGCAGACTCCTCAGACTCAGCACACTGGATGTTTATGCCCGCGGGACGCAGCCGTCCATGTGAATATCTCTCCAAGCCCGTCATGCTGCTCCCGGGGGGCCACGTGCGGAAATGACTGGGCCACCTCTGCCGGAAATACCTTGCAGAGAACAGGAAATAAGCAAGGCCTCTGCAACTTTTACTTTAATACCCACCGCAAACCGTCAGCATTTGGTTCAGCTGAGTTAATAAATACTTTGCATAAAGGAAATTAAGGGGGATGAGGTAACTTTTAAAAAGAGGTTTCTAACGCAGAGTTCGGGGGTCTTTATTGGGACAGGAAGATGACTAACAGGCCTGTGGATTCCTACCATCTCGAATACAAACAGTCTCCACTACTGGGTACTTGCAACATGCCCAACGTTACGCCAAGTGCCTGACTTAACAGAGATGTGAACCCAGACGTCCTGATTCCGGCACGCGTGTCTTGGACACAATGTCTGCCCTGTCGCCTCCAACGTAACCCGGTCATGTTAAGCCCCGTTCATACTGTGTCAGCTTGGGTGATGTCATGTCTCACATAACTATGTCCACCCCTAAACAGGGGTGTGACCGGAGACAGCGGGAAATCAATGCGTACTCTCCTCAGTAAACCTGTCACATAGAAAGGAGGCACAAAGTAAAATTTCTAAATCCCTTTCTAAAATACATAACTACAAGATGGCCAAATATTTCTTTCAGCTTCAGAGTCTACAATGTGTTTAGACAGACGTTCGTTACCTTGGGGCTGCCCGACTCCAAGAGGCAGCCCGGACCATCATCCGTCTACGACATGAATTCAGAGTTTGGCTGTGGTGTGCTCTGAAGACGTTCCAGCCACGCGTCCTTGAGCCAGCACTCAGCCCAGGACTGAGTAAGGTCCTTTTACAGGAAATTCAACTAGGACTGATAACCAGGACTGACAGAGAGATAGCAGTTGGGTCTGGGCCAGATGAGGCCGCGTGTTTGTTCTGGTTCATTCAAACTCAGAATCTCAGAGCTGAAGGGCCTCCTGGGTATCGCTGAGCCCAGCCCCTGTATCTCCCAGCTGAACAAGAGGAGGCCCTCCTTGTTCATGAGAGGAGGAAGGGAGGGGCCGGAGACATCGCCAGCCTGGTGGTCACCCAGCCCGCAGGCGCCGGCTTTGACAGCAGCCCTGACTTACCACGAGCTTTTTGAAAACAACTTCAATTTTGGTTTACAAACAAACAAAAGAAGAAAAGCCAAAAGTATGTTTTGAGGATGTTATTAAATTGGTAGAGTTTCTGTTTTTCTTTTTCTTTCTAAGGTTTCAGTTTAAATTTTTGGAGACATTTTCAGACCTCTTCCCAAGTCCTAACGGGATCTGTACCACACCGATTCCTGCAGTACTCTGTGCCCTAAACAGAGGACTATATGACTGACTTCACATTTTGACTGCAAGACTTCAGTAGATGACAACCTTTATCAACTAGAATTTACAAAATGGAACACACCCCAGAACTACCTTCCCCAATTCACAGGCATTTTCAGTGAATAAACTGTGGATGCAACACCAGTGACCTGGTCTTCATAGTGTTTAACAGAGACCAACAGAGGTATTAATAATAATAATTAAAAATAAGAATTGTGATAACTTTGATAACATATTGGAACCAAGAGGCATTAAAGAAATTTGCACATGCCCACTAAATAATGTTCCCCCGAGTCAGTTCATGAGGGGAACCTCTCCTGATCAAGCCAAAGCTGCACTGCTCTGGTAGTCATGGTGCAAACATACATTCCCAGTTATAAAATGTTGTTTTCTGGTTTACAAACCTTTAAAAACACTCCAGGTGCATTTTTATCAATTTGCACCTGCAAACATTTGGGAAACGCAAGTGCACACTCCCCAAAGTCAGAAAACACGTTCCAAACACAGCTGCAACTTGCCTTTCACAACCCAAGTGTCTACAAATATCCTTAACTGAATAGAAAGCCAACGCATACCGAGAATTTCTCTTCCAATGTGTCCTTTGTTCACGTACAAACAGAAAGTGTATAATTCTGCAATAAAAGCCCAGAATAACATTTAAGAAATATAGATACTCTGCATCAGCGACAAGGCATCCTCCTTACATGTTCCTTTGCTTTCCCCTTCCTCCTCCTTCAATTTAGGTGTACCACTTCTCCAGAGGTTCTTTTTCCTCTCTGTCAGCCTTCATCTCTCCAGGACGTAAGCCTGCCGACGGCAGCAGAGAGGATGAGAACCCAGGAAGCGCAGTGTTCGCAGCCCCCAAAGGCCTGGGCACCCGCAAGGAGAGGCCTCCCCACCCAGGGCTAGCTCCGGCCGCGACAGAGAGCAGGCCCCTCGCTCAGTGTGACCTGTGGGTCTTTAAAGTGAAGGTAAGTAAACCTGTTTAGAACTGACCCATCATCTTATGAAACTTTCAAGGTGAATGACCCTTTTCCTTTTGGAATATAAGCTATGACCCCCTAGTCATTTGGGTAGGCGGGAGTGACCATTTCCCTGGGGGGCGGGACAATAAGCCCTGGACGTGTTCATTCTACAAAAGGAAATGTGTGAATGTTAATCAGTGAAGAAAACATCTCCTGAAGACATGCATATGATATTTATCAGAAGCATCTGAAATCTTTTTCCAAGTATGAACGCCCCCAGGCATGGCCTACATATTTAAGAGATAATGCAACACATCTTTTTTTCCCCCCTATTTTAGCTCTCATAACAATAAAATGCCTTAAAGCAAAACCATGTTTTGAAGGTGGTCCATGATGATACTTTATAACAAGCTGCACGGGAGGTGTGGGGAGCGGTTTCAGCCTTCATGTTTAATCACTGCTCCTAAAATTTATGGGAATAGTTTGGTTTCCATTTTTTAATAATAACCTTTTTTTCAAATTACAATTTATTCATGCTACGAAAGTGATAAGTAATACACATTACATTCCTCGCTGAAATTCTAGTACACACACACACACAAAACCTCTTCAAAGACGATAGAAACCACCCATCATTCCACACACAGAAACATTTCTGTTAAAATGTTGATGACTATGCAATAGGGTTTTTTTTTCTTTCCATGCAACATATGTCTCACTTTAAAGAAGCCAATACATCAGGACAACTGTATGTGGACCTCAAGTTCCTAGAATTTCCCAGTATTCAGCCTCTACATACTTGAGAGGTGACCTGTGCTATATGCATCTGTTAAGAATAAGCTCTGGGCAATATTCGATTTCTAAACACATTAGGACACAGCTAGATTTTACCTCCCAGTTGAAATGTTTCTAATTAGGGGTTTAGGAAATATTCATGTACAATTTTAAGAACATTCCAAACGGCTTCCAATGTTTAGACCCTCATCTTCACCAACTCAAGGTAAATGAAGGTCACGTATACTAGAGCCCCAAAGCCCGCTACTAGCCTCTCAGCGCACACGGACAATTCGTTTTCATAAGCATTTTTTTTGCTTTGTTTTGTTTTTTAATGGTGGTACTGGGGGTTGAACCCAGGACCTCATGCAAGCTAAGCACAAACTCTACCACTGAGCTATACCCTCCCCCATATAAATCTTAAGATATGATGAAAGCATTATCTGGACCAATTTCCTGCACCTTAAGAGGAGAGTCTAGAAAGGTTAATGCTTATTAAGATGCCTGGATTCCACCTCAGCTGGGAGCTTGCTCACTCTCCGTTATTAGTGGCTGTGCTGGAAGTGCAAGAAGAAATATTTCCCTCAGCTGATCTCCCTTTTCTTGGGACCAGCTTTGACACAAACGTTTCCAGTCATGAGGGGCAGTGCAATGCAATGATACGTTAACTGGAAGGAGAGACAACAGGATAAAACAGCCGTAGAGTCACACCCCGAGGTGAGCGGAACCCCCTTCACCCGTATTGCTGTTGACATTCCAATAAGCAAGTGTTTGGCACTTACATTAGTATAAAATGTTTAGTACCCGTCAAATTGGGTCATGCATGCTTATCTTTGTCACAAATGACTTCAAGATTCCAACACTGCTTTCATGTTTATGTTACATTTATCATGTTACGTTTATTTACTGGGAGAGGAGCACACCATGTTTAAAATGTATGCGTAATTTAAATCTCAATACCTAAATGTGGAGGAGCCAGTAATGAACACTAACATTAAAGGGTAAAAGTCTGCTGAAGAACAAATTCTTCAATATTCTCAGGGTATCTCCTACTGGATCACCATCAATTACAAAGAGATAGGTACATTTGCAATTGAGAAATCTGGTAGTCACCACCCGTAGCAGTTTTAAAACATGGCTACAGATTCTTCGACATTCTTCCCAGCCAGGAGTGGTGTCTATGCCCCCTCCCCTTGAATCTGGGCAGGTCCCCGACTAAATCAATCAACAGCATATGTGTTAGTGATGCTAGATCACAAACAGCCTTCCAGTCTCTGCCAGGCTGGCTGGAGCCCTCACTCAGAGCCCTGAGGCTGCCACGTACTGTGGGGAAGCCCAAGCCAGAGGAAGGGGCCTGTGTGTGTGGCTCTGCTCGACAGCTCCGGAGGACCCCAGCCTCCCAGTCCAGGCATCAGATGTGAGTTTGGAAGCCTCCAGTGGGGTTCCAGACCCCTGCCATTCTAGACCTCCCAGCTGATGGACTTTGAAGAATCAACATCATTCACCTACCGCCCCAAAATACAACACCTAGACCTAATCATGAAAAGCCAAATTTCAGACCGTTTTGCAAAACAACTGGCCTGTATGCTTTAAAAGTACCAGTATCAGAAAAAAAAACAAAGATGGAGAAGTGAATTCCATCCAAATTAAAGGACACTTAAAGAGATGTGACAATCATTAAATACAATGCATGACCCTGGATCGGCTCCTGCACTGGGGGACATTTTTCTAGAATAGGTATCGTTTGAGGACTGGCGAAGTATGAATACGGATTACCCATTAGATTAGTGCCTCTCAAATACCGATGAGGGTACAAGTCCCTTGGAGGGCTGTGAAAACGCAGGTTCTGATTCATCAGGTCTGAGGTGGGGTCCCAAATTCTCACTTCTAGCAAATTCCCAATTTGTGTCAGCACACTGGACTATGGTCACACTTAGAAACACAATATATTAGATAACAATATAGTGTCCATGTCAAACTTTCCGAATTTGTCCTTGTTTTTTAAGACACATGTTGACGTCTTTAGAAATGAGGGGTCATGATGTAAGGGAACTCAGTCTCAAATGGTTCAACAAGAGTAATAATAATTACACCTCACAGGGTATACAAATGTTTATTGTACTGCTGTTGCAACTTTTCTGTGAGCCTGAAATTTTTCAAAAGAAATTTTTGAAAAGGAAAGGGTATTATGTAAATTAACATCAACAACCCTACAAGGTTGCTATTTTGATTTCAGTGATACAGATGAGGAAACAGATGCTGGAAGAGATTAAATAACTTGTGCACGATCATATTACTAATAAAGAGCTACAAGGTCAGAAAGTTAAGTGATGACCTTGCTTGCTTGACAAGTATCGTTAAGTAGTTGCTATTTGATTTTCACAACTGCACTGTGACCTTGGAGAGTAACTTAACCTCTCTAGCCCTCAGTTTCCGGATCCAGCTAGAAGTGTTGCACCAGACCAGAAGACTTCTAGCATCTCAAACACCGTGTTATCAACACGAGTCAGTGCACCTTTCAGTCACCATATTCCCCACCCACTTCATCACGGCAGGGCTCTAGTCTCCCTCCACCTTCCTGGTGGAATGAAAGGGTAAAAGCAAACATAGCTAGAAACTGTACCCACCCGATCAAGACCAAATCACAGGCATTTATGAAGTTTGGAATTAGTTAACAACAATACACATAATTTCAAAAATTAAAAAAAAAGTTCTGGAATTAAGGTATTTTCAAAAATTGAATCCTAACTCTGCAACAATAACAACAAAAAATGGTACACGTGTATGGGGCAAGAGAATTGAAGCCATGGAAGCCCTTCTGAAAAATGGAGATTCCAAATGAGGCTCTGGATTGATTTCTAAAGGGCTGCTGAGCACCTGGAAAAGCAGAACAGCTAACTGGAACTACACAGGTTAACTAGCAACCTGCCAATTAATTTCCTTCAGTCCAGGGCTTTCGGGCTGGGAAACAGAAAAACATTCTGAGCATCTAGATTCTAGCAAGGCCTTTAAAACTGTCACTCATGACAGGGTGTCCTCACACAGAAAATGAAGAAATATAACCTAGTCAGAGGTACTTACAACTTTTTTCTTCTCAGGACTCCTTTATACTCTTAAAAATTACTGGTCTCAAAGAACTTTTGTGTGGATTCTGTCTATTGATATTCCCAGTGTTAGAAATAAGAACTGAAATACAAAATGTTTCAAAAGTACCTATCAGTTGATTAAAAAAAGAATAAACCTTTATAAATTAACATAATCCTGGCAATAATTGTTTTCCAAAAATGATTCCATGAAGAGGATGGTATTGTTTTACATTTTGTAAATCTATTTCATGTCAGATTTAAAAGACAGATGGATTCTCATCTCTGCTTCTGCATTCAATCTGTTTTGATATCAGAGGTCATATCACCTCTGGAAAACTCCCCTCTACGAATTCAAAAGAATGAAGTATAGCACAGGAAACTATATTCAATATCCTGTAATAATCTTTAATGAAAAAGAATATGAAAATGAATATAAGTATGTATATGCATGACTGGGACATTGTGCTGTACACCAGAAACTGACACACTGTAACTGTACTTCAATTTTTAAAACTAATTTTTTAAAAATGAGTGGAAAAGGCAATCACCTCACAGACCCCTTAAAGGGTCAGTTCACATTTTGAGAATCCCTGTCTCAGATGCTGAAATGTCTGATTAACGAGATTAAAAATATCATCTCCATCCGACATTCTTTAGGAAGTACCATCCCCGCCAGACATTCTGCAGGAGAACTACATTAATCCAGAAGAGGGCTTTTCAATCTCAGCAACACTGACGTTTTGGGTCTGATCACTCTTGTCGGAGAGCATGCCCTGTGTATCTTTAACAGCATCCCTGGCCTCCACCACCACATACCAGTAGCCTCCACCCTAGATCTAACAATCAAAAATGTCTCTGTGCTTCACCGCATGTCCCCTGGGGCTTGAGATCCACTGTCATAAGTCACCCGTGGTTGGGATCCACTGCTACAAACCTAGAGAAATACTTCCAGTGGTACGTCTCAGAGCTCTAGTTCACTATCTGTCACCAACAGCTTGGTCTTCACCGGCAGACAACGCAAAAGCTGGAGAGAGACTGAATAATTTCCTGAAGTGTGCCCAAGCAGCCCTCAGAAGTTTGGAAACAAAAAGACCAGCAATACGGATCTAAGAGAAAAAACTGTCTGCTCCCCACATGTTTAAAAAGCAGCCGCATAGGTATCGGATGGGGACCACGTGCCTCAGAAGCCAGCGAAGACAGTAAGGGCAGGATGAGGCCACCACGCGTCCTGGCTGGCAAACGGACATCATCGTAGACGGGATTAAGTGACACAGAGTAGACCCTGAACAAGAAAGATGCTAATCCCAACTGCACTCCCAACTGGCTGGACGGGGCGAGGGACTGCACTCCGTTCTGCAGTTTGAGTCTCTGGGGAACCCAAGTGTCTCCCCAGTGGAGTATAAAGATCCTGGTCCTTGACTCCAACATGCAGGGAGGGTCTCCCCCACCAACAGGCCATTCTCCAACACCAACTGGGGGGCCTACAATTCAGCACAATTCTGACACTGCCTACCTGCAGACAGGATCAGACCCCGCTGGTTGGAAGTTCAGCCCCACAAAATGAACCCCCACTTCAGATGCCAACCCCAAGCCCAGCTTGTTACCTGTGCTTCCAATAGACTGGCTGTAAATCAGAGGCTCCCATGACGCCCTCTCCTTGGGGTCAATTAATTCGCTGGAGTGGCTCAGAGAACTCAGGAACCCCATGTACTCACTAGATGGCCGACTTATTATGACGGATATTAAAGGATACGAATCAACAGCCAGATAAAGAGATACACGGGGCAAGGTCCCAAAGGAGCTTCTGTTCTCACGGAGTTCAGGGCCCCACAAGGCAGCAGGCAGAAGCTTCTGGCTCTGCAATCTGGAAGCTCTCTGAATCCCCTCCTTTTTGGGTTTTTAGGGAGGCTTCATTACATACGCATGGTACATTAAATCACTGGCCGTTGGTGACTGATTCAACCTCCAGCCCCACTCCTCTTCCCCCCAAATCAAGGAGTGGGGCTGAAAGTTCCAACCCTCTATTCACGGTTGGTTCTCTAGCAGATTCCTGCCATCCTTAGCTGCTTTCCCAAGTCACCTAATTAATACAGCCCCAGTTGTGGTGGAAACGGGCTAGTCATGAATGGGAAGGTACCTATCCCATCTTTAAAGCTCTGAAGTGATTTTAGGAACTGAGGACAAGAAACAAAATATAAGGGGGGAGGGTGTAGCTCAGGGGTAGAGCACATGCTTAGCAGGCACGAGGTCCTGGGTTCAAGCACCAGCACTTCCATTTAAAAATTAATTAAATTATTAATTAATTAAACCTAATTACCTCCCCAACATCCCCCCCAAAAAAGAAACAAAATATAACAAAGATGTTCCTATTGCTCTTATCGCTCAGGAAATTGCAAGGGTCTCAGGAGCTGTGAGCCAGGAACTGTGGTCGAAGACCAAATATATATTTCTTACTATAAATCACGACACAGAATGTCACCAGAAGGTAGGAAATCCAAAACAAAGTCATACAAGTGCAGGACCTGAAAAGAAATCCAACAGGAACTATTCCAAAAACACTCTCACATGGAAGAGGGATTCATCTTGTACACGGCCCAGAGATTAAACCAGGGCTCATGGGCTTGGGAATCAAAAGAGGCACATGTCAGCTGAATACGAGGGGGACAACTTTCTGGACTGGTGAAGTCACACAACTCCTGGGCGGGCTGACTTGGGAGAGAGTGAGTTCCATGTCACCAGAGTTTTCCAAGGTAAGACTCGGGGCATTCCAAAAGAGGTTCAGATACAACACCCAGGGCTTGAATAGTTGACCCACGAATCCCTCAGTGAGAAAATATACACCCATCCCCCCAAGAAATTCTCACTCACCAAGCTGTGTGAGCCAAGTGACTCACACTTCTCAATACAGCAGCCAGCCTGTCACGCTGACCTGTCACCCTTTTCTGCAGGACAGGACAACCTCTCCGATTCCCTGATAAACACACCCTGTGCCACGCCGGGACCTGACCTCTCTTCTCACCCAAATCCAAGGCGGCCACGTTCTGGGTTCTGACTACATCCCACAGTACACGGTTATTAACGAGCCCAAGGGGCGGCCCTGACTGTCCTGGGAGCAATCTCATCTCAACACTCCTCTTAATCTGACTTTCTCTTTCCAAAAGCAGCACACATCTGCTATTAACAAGTACGTGAAAAGGCTTTGTAAACTGGTACCGTTTCATTATAAATAAAGTGATCTTTGCTCGGCCCCCTCGCACACTAACCTTGTGATTCCTCCACAGACAAGTCCAAGAGCATAATGACTAGCCTCTTGAAGGTTTACTAAGAGCCACAGCACCCAGAGGCTTTTTAACCTGATTCTCCTGTAACATGTTACACAAACACATGTAGACAAACAAACAAATAAAAAAACTATACAGGAGCTACAGTCATACTGAGTACTGTTCCCAAAAAGGCCCGGGAGTCCCACTGAGAAGTCAAGCCCCCGTGCTGGGGAAGGACGAGAGGGAGGAGGGCGGCAGGGTGGAAGCTCAGCCGGGGGGATAGGGTTCTAAAATTGCTGTCAATCTGGGGAGAAGTATATGAGAAGATAATGAATGACCTGCAGAACCTGTATCATATTTTCATTTTTAGAACTTTTACTGTATGGAAAGATGCAGATAACACACTGCTCTGTAAATGCATAACCTTTAAAAATATACCTTTTCCCACCTAAAAGAACACTCCTCTGGAAGGCAATAGGGAGAGAGACTCACTCAACCAAACCTCATTTCCATCACAACAGTGGGACACTCCTGTCCATGGCTGCTTAACAGAACTCTCCCACGCTTAGTGGTTTCCAACATGTGCCATTTAATTATGCTCCCGATTCTCTGGCTCTGGGATCTGGGCAACACGGCCCAGCAGGAAGGACCAGCCTCACGGGGGTCCGGCACGCAGCTGGGCACGGCTGGAACGGCGACTGGGCCCTAAGTTTGGGAGCTCAGTTTTGGTTGTCTGCTGGCATCTGGGATGACGCCAGGGATGGGCTGGCTGGGCACCTCTGTCCCTCTCACCTCCCAGCCTCCTCCCAGCCCGCCACTCTTAGGGTGGCTGGATCTCCTCCAGGACAGCTGACTTCCACCAGAAGGAGCATCCAAGAGGAAGGAAGTGGCCTGTCTCTTCAAGCCAGAGTTCTGAGTCCCTTCTGCCACAGTCTTAAGGACCTCAGGGGCCAGCAAGATTTAGGAGAAGACCCTGAGTCTCCTGTCTCTATGGGAGGAGTGGGAACAAATTCGTGGCCACCTTCCATTTCATTTCCCTTCTGGTATCATGTGTAGAAGCAGGTGATAGTTTGGATACGAGCAAAATAACCCCTCCCAAAGTGACTTCAAGATACAAACACTTCACAATGAAGAAAAGGAGCTAAACAGATCCTTAGTACCAACACTCCTCTCACCTTTGCTTCATGTCTTCATCATCTAAGGACAAGATGGCAACACAAGGGCTTCATTTATCAGAAAGGAAAGATGTGGAAGAACGAAAGAAGCTCAAACTCAAAAAAGGTTCAGACTCATGGCTTAACGTTTCTTCAAACTGAAACCTGATTTCCAGTTGTGTCCAACAGACCAGTCATACAGACAGATATTCTGACATGCTGAGATCCAGAACTAGAGAACTGATTTGTTCATTCAATAACGTAAATTTAAGCATGCAGTGGTTGCCTTATTTTTTTAAGTCTAAAAAGAAAACTGCAATTGAGCCACCATCTACCCATCCTGACAACACTGTTGATGATCCTGACACACGTAGAACAATGGAAAAATACTGAGTCCTCGCCTCCCCAGCAAGGCAATCATTGTCAATAGTTTCTTTGATTCCTTCTAAGAAAATTTTAAAGGTTACCTATGCATGGGCCTGCATGGATGTATAATTTCTATGTACAGAGGATCATGAGAGATACAGTTCCTCACCTCAATTTCTGACTATCCCTTGAAATATTAACCGAATGCCTATTATGAGACATGCAACCTTCTGGATATTGGAAGTAAATGAGTAAGTGCAAAGGCCCCGAGGTACAAATTCACCTTGCCTTTTCCAGGAATACACCAAAGAGGCCAGGGTACATGAGGGTACAAAAGGGAAACTGGATCACTAAATAGCACGAGATTATTTTTTTTAATTTAATTCAATGTGAGACAGTATGTCAATGTCCTAGGGATCAAATAATTTCAGTGCATGCATCTACTATTGCTGTGTAACGAATGAGCACAAACTCACAGGCTGAAAACATGTTTACTACTATTGTGTTTTCTATCTCTTGTTGTAAATAAGAACGTTATCAATTATCTCAGAGTTCCCACATGTCAGGAGCCCAGAGCCCATCTTAACTGGGGCCTCTACTCAGGGTTTCAGCTCACAAGGCTGTGATCAAGGTGTCCGCCAGCCTGTATTACAGTGTCTCCTCTGTGAATGAATCCACTCCTGAGCTCATATGAGTTGTTGGCAGAATTATTTCTTTGCGGTCGGAGGTCTCAGCTCTTGACTTTCTGCTGCTATGGGCTGGGGGCCTCCCGCAGTTTCCTAAAACGTGGTCCTCTCCGTGGCTATTTGCTTCTTGCAGGCCAGCAGGGGACCCTCTCTCTCCAGTCTGCTCCGATGGAATCATACATAACCAAACAATCATGGCAAAGAATCCCATCACCTTAGATTCTACTGGTTAGAACCAAGCAGGTCCCACCGGCACCCATGGGCCTGGATCACTGGGTCACCTTCGGGTGGGTCCACCACAACCAGTATCCGTATTTACAAATCTCCCTCATTCTTTTTAACAGCCTACTGTATGTTTCTTCCTCTGGTCATTGCGTAATTTATTTACCCTTCTTCCCCACCACCGAAGACCATTTGTTTCTGATTTTTTGCATTGAGAAATACACACGGCAGTGAACATGTCCTACATTCTTGCAAAAGGTTAGGAGAATATCTGTAGAGTGTTTTGGAAGCCAATAGACTGCCTTCCAAGCAGAAGTGCACTTTCGTCTCTGCTGGGCGCGGCCAAACCATCTCAGAAAGGCTGCTCCAATTCAACCCTCCGATCAGGCACGTACAAGACCACTTATTTCCTCCTCTCAGAGAGACTGTGCCACATTCCTTAGTGGAGCGTCATAGTTTTCATCAAGTAGGTGTTCTTCACTCTTGATTTAGGCTTACACCTGGGTGATTTATCTTTTCTCGACTTAGCCTTACACCTCACTTAGGGTAATTTATCTCTTTGAATGCCATCAATAATACACCCTATTCTCCCACTGTATTTTCTGCTGCTTGTTGTATATAAAGAAGCTATCGGTTTTGGTAATTACTTTTAATCCTTCACTGCAATGAGTCGTCTTCAATCTGTTCTTCTTGGGCTATCTATGTATACAATCCTATCTGTAAATAATGCAAGATTTTCCCCTTCCAGTTTCCATACTGCCTCTTCCCCACTCCCCTACCTCCTCCACTTTGTCTAACAGTCACAGGACAAGAATTAATTAGTAACAATGAATCAAGTCAGCATTTCAACATTTAAAGCATTTCAATAATTAAACAAACACGAACTTAAGGGTTAAAAAACACGTTTTGAATCATTTTAAGGAAGCATCCAAAATTTCTACTTTATTAAAGTATTTTATTAGGAAATATGTAAATTTGGGGAAGTGCTTTTAGGCATCTGCTGAAAGATTTTCTCCTCTGACTTAATAATGTGGTGTATTCTATTAGTGTGCTTCCTAACACTGAGCCACCCTCACATTTCAGGGATGAACTCAGCTAAGACTGAAATATTTCGTGCTGCCGCTATTTGCTGATGTATTATTTAAGATCTCTGCATAAATATTCATAAGCAAAACTGATCTACAACTTTACCTTTGACAGGCTTTGTTAGGGCCCCACTGGCATCACAGAATGAGTTTCAAGTTTTCCTCCCCCTATGCTGTGGACCAGTTTGAATACCAACAGACTGAACTCTTTCTTCTAAGTTTAAATGCATTTGCCTGTGATTACGTCTAAGCCTGTTGTTTCTCAGGGAATGCGTGGTGGCTCTTTGAAAAATCTTCTCAGTTTCTTTTATTATTCTTTCACTAATTTCACTTAGATTTTCAAAATTCTGTACACTGTATCGGTGGTCATTTCCAAATTGGTTTCTATTTACATTTGGAAGCTGTCTCTCTCACTGCTTTTTCTTGACTAATCTAGCCCAGGGTTTATATGCTCTCTTTTATGCTCTGTAGTCCCTCAAAAATGTAGGAGGTATTTATAAAAAGCCATCTTTGTTTCTTTTCTAATTACTTTCATCTTTAATATTTATTTTCTTTTTCAAATTTAGGAGGAGGTGAGTGGATGGAAGCTTAAGTTACTTCATTCTTTCTGGCTTATCCAGTTACAAATAAAAACCTTAAAAGGTTATAAATTTCCCTCAGAATAGAATTTTCTTCCCTATCCTTGAAGATTCAATGTGCTTGTTTTCATATTTTTCTAGGTAATCTACAATTTTTTATTTCCATTTTGATCCACAAATCATGAAAGTTTTAAAAATTTCCAGAGGGCCAAGGACTTCATTTTCTTTTATTATTATTACTGCTTTAAAATTTCTGGATTTAGAGTATTATGGATCAGAAACAGTGGTTTATATTTTTTCTGCCTTTTGAAATCTGGCATTTTCCTTTGTGGCCAAAAGTAGGAACTCAAGACTTAGAGATTGCTTTATTATCTTCTGAGTTGCTGTAGGAAAATATGAGGCAACCAGATGTATTCTCCCAGTGCAATTTTTATTCTTCCTCAAAAATCCAATAACTGAACCACACTGTGTCTCTATATGAATGATTCTGAATGACTCAGAATTCATCAGTGGTGTTTCCTGACATTCAGTGAACACTCTGATCAGATTACAGTCTCTGATTCAGAAAATGACCTTCTCATCATTAAAGTTATATTCTAAACAAGTTCCTACTGTATAGCACAGGGAACTATATTCACTATCTTGTAGTAACCTATAATGAAAAAGAATATGAAAATGAATATATGTATGTATATGTATGACTGAACCATTATGCTGCACCAGAAATTGACACAACATTGTAAACTGACTAGACTTTAAAAAAAAAAATGTGTTCCATGTACTTGGCGCTGTACTCCTGTGACAACACCCTCCAATGGGTCAGCTTTGCCCTCCAAGCCTACTGTTCTGACTCCTGTAACCTCTCTCCTTTCATTGAATCTGACTGTTTCCTCAATGATGATAATCTGTGTTTTAACCTCTGATTCTATTCATTTCCATTTTCCATTTGCTCATCTGTGTTGAAATGTTGCTGGAGGTGTCAGTCTTTCTTGACCTCAGCATGCAGCTTTAAAAAATCCTCTCTTATCACTTTATTTTTGAACTCCCATTTTACTGAATAAATATTTAGTTCTTCTACAGAGATCAATTATAGTAAATTCACGTCTTCTCTTTCCCCAAATAGTATTTCTTCCAAAATAGATTCTTCCTCTACAGTTCACATTTTTCCCCTTCTGCTGCAATATATTCACACAGACCACACACAGGCTATTTTGGGTTGATGTCAATCATATTAATGTTTTAAATGGGCAGCTTTGTCAACACGTTCTATTCAGGCCACTACACTTTGGGTGACATCTCCTTGAATCTCTTCTCGTATCTGGGATGTCTGTTTCCTTCTTCTATGTACTACAGTTTTGCCTGCCCTGCCCAGGGTTCTGTAGCCTGAAAGAATGGTGGGTTCGTCTGCTAAGGTCGCCACAATGGAATGCCACAGCTAGGTGGTTTAAACAACAGAAACCTATTTTCTCATACTTCTGGAGGCTAGAAGTCTGAGATCAAGGTTCCACACAGGGCTGGTTCTTCTGAGGCCTCTTTCCTGGGCTTGCACACAGGACTCCTCCTCGCTGTGTCCTCACATGGTCTTTCTTCTGTGCATGCACATCCTTAGTGCCTCTTCCTCTTCTCATAAGGACAGCAGTCCTACTGGATTAGAGCTCAACGTATGACATCATTTAATTTTAATTATCTCCTTAAAGACTCCATCTCCAAAGAGAGTCACCCTGGAGGCGAGGGCTTCGATACATGAATTCTGAGGGACAATTCCGTCCATAACCAATGGGTATGGGGAGGACAAGAACTCAACCAAGGACGTATGCACCTTAGTCTTTGACCTCATCCCTGTGGTTTTGCCAAAATGCCCATCTATGCGTTCACTGCCCCCACCTGCTCTGTACATGATTCCTGCAGAGGGCTTGGCCTGTCAGCCCCACTAGGAGCATTGGTCCTACATGGCCAGTTCAGCAAACACTTCCCATTGCTCTCCAGGCAGAAGATGGAGATGATGACTTCCGGGTGCTCATGCTGGAAGTTACCAGGGTGGGAAGTGACACTCCTCACTCTACTCTCAGCGTTCATTTTCCTTATCTTTCTCTCCCGCAGAAGTTCTTTTTCATTGGGTTTTGAAGTTTTCTTTTTGACTCACTTTCTATTTATTGCTGGAGATCACTGACCCTGGAGTGTCTCTGAGAGGGAGTCCCTGGTATGTCACACCCCAGCTACTCTGGCAGCAGAGCAGGGTGGCCAGGAGGAGTTTCTGCCCCTGTTGAAATTGCACATCTTTACCCTAGGCTGCCTGAACGAGCTCCTCTATCTCCCTCCAAAGGGGGGTGACTGAGGACTGCCTAGGAGTCTGTCCCCTACTGCGTCTGTGGAAGGTCAAGTTAGGGGTAAAACAGAGAAAGCCCATGCCAATTTTTGGAAACTTCATTTGGTGGTCTCCAGGCTTTTTCCTCTATGTGACTTATATCAAGGGTTTTTCCCTTTATTAACCTATTTTTTGTGAGATCTGTCTTTACTCTTATGCCATGAGAAAGCATGTGTTTCTTTTAATCTCAAACTCCTAATTTATACCTACCCCACTTTTGCTTTTGGTAATTATGGTTTGTTTTCTATGACCGTGAGTCTATTTCTGGTTTGTAAGTAAAATTTTTCTCTTTTTTTATATTCCACATATAAGTGATACCATATGATATTTGTCTTTCTCTGTCCAACTTAATTCACTTAATAGGATAATCTCTAGATCCATCCTGTATAGCACAGAGAACTATATTCAATTTCTTACAACAAACTATAATGGAAAAGAATCTGAAGAAATATATATATATATGTATGTATGTACATGTATAACAGAACTGCTTTGCTGTACACCTGAAACTAACATTGTAAATCAACTACACTTCAATAAAAAGTAAAATCAAACAAAAAGAAAGTATGTGTTTGAAATACCTGTTTTAGATAATAAATGGACAATAAATAATACTGGTAAATACATAAGCAAAAAGTAATATACCATCACATGTGGAAACCTATAACTTGATAAACTTCACTTACCCCACTGCACATTGTGGGCCACATTTCTATTAAATTATTTCAATATCACCCAAGTTAATTTCATCTAGAGCAAGAGTTCCTTAACTGTGATAAAGAGATGTCTCTTACAGACTTCAGTGTTACTACATGTCCTAAAATCATACGTGAATGGCGCATATGCATTTGCATTTTTTCAGAAAACAGGATTGATCGTTACCTTCCAAATTCTTGATGGGGTATGAAACATTAAAACTGGTTAAGAATCACTGACCTAGAGTAATGAACAGGCAAGCTGCCAAGAATGGGGAAACAGTGGAGAATTAGAAACAATTTACAACAGGTTGGATTCATCTGAATAATGAAGTGAAAGAATTTTCTTTTAAGTTACATGGGATTTGGATAAAGCCACAGCAGACTTCCAAAAAATTTCAAGTGTGGATGTGTTTGTGGCCCTGGACGTTGTAGGAAACAGTTCTGTAGGAACCACGGAACTAGTGGTTATACACATTGAACAATTATCACTCCAAAGACCTTTCCACATCAATACATCAGTAAGTACAGCTTACTCTGAGCTTATTAGCACATTAATCACAAACGACCTAATTCCTTCATTAAATTTTGAAAATGATGACTAATCCTCTTAGGGGTCATTTCCCTCACTTCCACCTAACGAGAAATAACATTCCAGAGAAACCAAGGGTTTGAAGCCTTCCCGGGAGAAAAAATGTCTCCACTTTTACCTACTGCTGAGGTAGGGAAAGAAAAACAATTACCTAAAGAAAAAAACATAGCCTATAAATGAATTCCATTTTCAATATACAAAAAAAGAAAACAGTCAGCAACAAATGAAAGGGAACAGGAGGTAGATACCGAGAATAACGTGCTTGAGATTACGACCCAGGTTTTGTGTGAGTTTTTGATGTGCAGTTTCTTTATAGGAACATAGACAGAATTACTATCATTTACAAAGGATTATAAATAGTCCTCAAAACCTATTAATTCAACCACTGTAGATGTTTGGTTTGGCACAATCTGCAGTCTGTAGCCCGTGTGCACTTTCGGTAATTAAGAATAAGGGATAATGATGACAAACTACACACCAGTGGTGCAATGACGAGTAAGAATTTTCTCGTGCATGTGACCGGGCATCAGCATGCGTGGTTCCAGCGACTATGTAAAGCTCATGACTTTATGAAATCAAATTCAGCAATTTCCTTTCTTCCTTCCACACATTCCAACAGAGACATACATAAGCACTTTTGTGCAGTTTAAACTTGGGAGCCGTCCATGTAGTAATATTGACTGAAACACTATGCATCATTTAAGCTTAAAAAGAAAAAAAATACGACCTTGTTTTTCTTGGGATGGTAGAGAGACCACAAGGAACTTTCTAACTGTGTGGCTGCACTGACTGAAATCCTTTTTGGAACGAGGCAGGCTGTAAATGAATAAAGCAAGCTGTGTGACCTTAGGTAAGTTAATTTCAACTCCCCAAGCTTCGGTTTCTTGTCTGAGTTTATAAAATGTGGACAAACCCACGCTCCCTGCCTGCTTGGCGTTGGCTGGTGGATTCCCGGTCAGTGTGACTAGAGCTGGCCAGCATCTGGGGCTCCAGGTGCTCAGGAAGCCCTTGGTGCCGAACCTCTTCCCTAAACGGACTAGCAGGCGTAGGAAAAGGAACCTCACGTTTCACCATCACACCCACTGTATCCACTGCAGGACTCACTCACGGCTGTGAATGGAGGAGGTAAGTATCTTCCGAAGGAAACAACTAAGGTGATTCACAAAGGGATGCCTAGCACCTTAAGTCTTTCAAGTGCAAAAATGGCCTTAACCTGGCTTTGGACAAAGAAAGCCACTAGCTTCTCATAGGTCCAACCTCAAACACAAACTTCAGACCAGGTAACTAGACCTCTGCTGTGTCAGTCAGCTGCACCACTGTCTTTCTTGCTAAATGTTGGAATTCTGGAAAGCAAGATCTGCTTTTTTTTTTTTTCAATCTTTCTGCCTGTCCATATAGTACAAGTCATGAAAAAGCAGCTTCATAAATGCCTGTTGGATGAATGAATAATTGTATAAAGGAAATGATGCCAGCACCAAATCAGATTATTGAACTTTTATCATCGATAATTTTATATATACAGACAAGTAAGAAGAAGATTATAATGAACTCCTATGTCCACATCACCTGGATGCCTCACGCACTAACTGATGCTCCATCTTGGTTCATCCATAGTCCCCAGTTGGTGTGAAGCAGATTCAAGGCTAAGTACTGTACTTACAGGTCTCAGGAATTTTAGGTGAGTAAGTTTGTAACCGAGCAGGACCCTGTGGGGCCTTCCAGGGTCAGACCCCTCCCCCACATCCTCTGCTGCAGCTCCTCTCTGAAGTACCCAGATAATAGTATCTCATGTATATTTCCTGGGTTTTTCAGATGCATAAAACCACCACTGAAGGGAAGAAATGAACTACTTGATGATCAAGAGTGCATGGCAACCAGACCTTCTGGTGCCCAGGGGTTGACGGTGTTGACCGCCCTGTTCCCTCCACATCAACCAGTCAGAGGATTGTGTACGAGCTGCTCAGGTACCCTGCTACCACCCTCCCTTATCTGTCCTTTAACTATGCTTTGCTGAAACCCTTCGGGGAGTTCGGGGTTTTCTTGGGCATGAGCCACCCTGTCCTCCTTGCGGGGCCCTGCAGTAAACCTTTCTCTGCTCCAAACCTAAACGTCTCAGTTTGTTTGGCCTCATGGTGTGGCGGGCACACAAACTTGCCTTCAGTAACAGGTTTTGCTCTCCTCTAGAATTCCAGATAACTTGTATCTCTAGAGTAACAGGAAACACAAACTACTGCATAAAGATGAACAGAACTCACCACTCCCTGGTCAAGAGGACCTGTGACACAAACAAAAGTAAAAATCAAGCCCTTCCTCTAAACTGCTATGGATCAGGGGGTACTCTTAGTATGCATATCATTAAGATATCCCCCCCCAAAAAATGAAAAGAATTTTACAGATTTGTAGAAAGAATTTTACAAATATTTGCATGAAAAGAAATAATGACCTTGAGACAGCTCATGGGAGGGGGAAGACCATGTGAATACTGGATGGTGAGCTCGGAATCCTGACAAGGCTGCAGAGAGCTCTTTAAACTTTGTAATGAAAAGGGCTTTTGGAGAAAAATCCAGAAGATTAATCACAGGGAGGAGCAGGTCTGAGGAGGGTCAGTGTCACCCAGACACCAGGAAGCCCAGGCTGCGGTAAGGCGGGGAGTTTCAACCTGGTGCAGAGGAAAGGGGTCAGGACAGACACGGCAGCACCTAGATCCTTGAGAAAATGTCCAGGGACATGAGTCCAGGGACAGCACTCAACAGAGCTCAAGGGTGAAACAGAAGTAAAGCTAACAAAACTGACTCCTGCCCTCTGGGGTCACTCTCAAGGAGAAATCAACCAACTGGAAAGTTAAAACAAGAAGGGCTTTTGAGGGACGTTCCATCCTGTGCCAAATTAATCCAGTGACATAAGGTTGCATGGCTTGAAATTTACTTAACCCGGACTGACCACATTCTTTCTCGATTGTGGTGCTTCTCAGTAAAATTAATCCCGCACTTTACAAGAGGGCGGACAACATGCACTTTCCCGACAGGATGGGGAAGACATTTCCAGAGCAGAAAGGGGAAAGGCTGTGAATCCCAATGACAGAGAACATCCTTGCGGGAGAAACAGGAACTCACCCTCGCCCCTGCCCCTCAAGCTCCTCACGGAGGCAGGGAAAAGATGCTCGGTGTACAGAAAAGAGCAAACAGAGCGGGTCTGGGACGGCCATCCTTGGAAAGTCCTGCTTCCAAGTTGGCCCTTGGCTTGCATATGGGAACTTGGGTGATAAAGTTAACTCAACCGATATAAAACATTCCCTAAATGGTTGGGAGGGCCCACTGGGCCTCAACTGTCTGCACATAAATGTGCGTGTGCACGAGTTATGCGGACACCTGCTTTCCCTCTGGGAGTCTAGAATTTTGATACCCACTCCACAAAGGATGCCAACGTGACCATCTCCCAGCAGGCACTGAGTCTCTAAGGCGCTTCCCTGAACGGAAACATTATATGCACGTGGCTGTATTTTCAGCGCTGGTGGGGGAGAGTCTGCTGTGTGTGACCCTTCCTGGGAGGTGACAGTAGGAGGAAAATTACGTGTGAGTCCTCCA
The DNA here is from genome assembly GCF_009834535.1 of Camelus ferus. Classification (NCBI taxonomy): domain Eukaryota; kingdom Metazoa; phylum Chordata; class Mammalia; order Artiodactyla; family Camelidae; genus Camelus; species Camelus ferus. Next base: position 104,966,085 of record NC_045697.1, on the reverse strand, counting down.
GACTCCATCTGTGCCATCATCTGCTCCTGTGTGTTCTTAGCACATCGGCGTGATAAGCCAGTGAGTACCATACACGCTGACGCCCGTGAGTCCCTCCAGCAAACCCCTAGACGGGGCGGTGGTCGTGAGAACTCCAGACACACCCAGGTAGGCCAGCGCTCGACTTCATGGGACGATCTCTACTCAGACGACCCTCTGCAGTAGCTGCTTCACCAAGTCATCATTTTACCCACTCCCACCTTTAGTTCCAGTGACAACTGGAGGATTAATGGAAGCCCAGCAGAAATGGAACACTTACGCCCCAGTGTCCGTGAATTAAGACTGTCGATCTTTAGTTTGGCTAATATTCACTAGCCAGTTGGGGAGGACGTGAGTGTTGGCTATTCTAAAGGTACGGAGGTCCTAGCACGTGGTCTGCACTCCGTCATCACTGACTGAGTGCAGCAGCGTGGTTTCAGAACGGTTTTAACTTCAGGGAAACACAACAGACTTCAAATGAGATCTCGAGGCTGCACTCTGAAGACCTGACCGGGACAGAGACGCTGTCTTCAATCGGCCCCTTGCGGATTTCCTCCCTCCGGCCCTGTGGCACGTCGCAAAACAATGGAAAGGGGCTCCTTTCATTAGTTAAGCAGAAGACCTTTCAATGGGGGCTCAGCAAGTTACGGAGCCTCCCTGAGCCTCGTCTTCCTTCTCTATAAAGCAGCTCCCCGCATCCTTGCCTTAGTGATGCCGACCTCACAGACGATGGAGCAGACAAGGAGGTTAAGTCGGGGGCCCAGGTCACAGAGGCCACACAACTTGGTGAGGCTGAGATTCCAACCCCAGGAACTTCGCTTTGGAGCCTGCTCTGCTGTTATGTGATAATCCTACAGAATAGTGCAAGAAAAGGTCAGGTAAGGAGCTGAGCCCAGTCCTCTCTGCCAGTCCTGGCTATTGTAATTATTACTGTTCTCAATTTTATCTTGTGAGAGATGGAAGAGACGGCTCTGAAAGCTGGTTTCCTTATCTGACAGAGAAATGTTGAAAGGGGGCACTTCGTCCACACAAAAAGCCAAGCCCACTCCACAGTCCCCCGAGGAAAGGCGCCCACGGCCACCTCACACTCTCAGACTCTGATTTTCCCCTCCATGTACTCTCGGTGTTGCTGGGAATACAAACAACATAAATGGAGGTGAACAAGAGGATCACGCGGGTCCTCATCACTTTTAATTCTACGGATACCAACGAGCGCCAAGTCCCAGGCGCTGAGACGTGCTCTGAGACCCTGTCACTGCATGTCTGTGTCTCCAGAGACCCTGGCAGAGAACTTCAGGGTGGGCCAGATGTCACATGTCGGTTAGCTTCCCTCCAACTCCCCCATCCCATCTCTAATACGAGCAGAGTCTCGTGATTAAAAATATGAAGTTGTCCCCCCCGCTGAATCTAAACCTCCCCTCCGGGCAAGTTCTGCTCACTTGTACCAAGCACGCTTTCTTAGATAACAAAGAGTAAGTCTACCCCCCTTTCTAGACTGCAGCTCTTGACTCTTCCTGAGACAGACTCGGTGCTTTGTCTCAACTGGACCCTAAGATGCTGCGGGATGCAAGACCCTTGTGTCCCAAATTTTCCCACATCAAACCACTTTGGTCCCACTGGAACATACTGTCTGCCACCTACAGGGCAACGGCACGGTGCGAAGCAGAGCGTCCTATGCCGCGGCTAAGTGAACAGAGCAGACCTGGGAAGACACTGTCAGTATTATTTTCCAATTCCCCTTAAAGGAAGGAGAAAGACAAAGTTTTCTGTGCTTTTAAACTGTCTTTTTTAAACACTCCAGAAAATGCAAGGCCCTGTTGAGAAAGAAAAAAAAAATCTAATAGTAAAGTAAGTTTGAGAGGTTCTGCCAAAGGGGCCAACTGTTGTGAAAACTGGAAGGGGCAGAAAATAAAAATAAAAACACCCTCTGAAAATTGGTCAGATATCCTTGCTTCATCAGGGATTGATGGTCCACGTGGAACGGTCAGCCACTTAGGCAGATGCTGACTTCTGGAAACTCTGGAGTTTTATCACTGTTGCTGTTGTTTAAGACATTTATTTCTCTCTCACACGAAAACTGGTGTGGCTTAGCAACCCAGTGCCAGCCAAGCTAAATCAAGATGCATTGCAGGCTGGGTTCTTCTTTAAAAAGAACTCTTCTTCCCATTAAAAGACAAGCTGTAAGACAGGAAGGTGCCTCGCCCTCAACGGAAAACGGTTTGTACACAACTCACTCAGGCCTCGCTGGCATTAAAGGGCGGCAGAGGCCAGCCTGCAGAGGGCGAGGCTGAGTGTCGTTTCTGCAGCAACGGGGATGGAAGGCCAGGCTGCCCCGGTCACACACGGTCCACATGTGGCTGCCACTGACCTGCAAGTGGGGACTGAACAGGGTGTCCCTCCCACCACGAACCTGGGAGCAGGGACGTGCTGTTCCAGCTTTTGGCAAAGACAGGTGGATGCAGGTCAGAAAGTCAGTCCCAGACATGGAAACAATCTAAAGGTCCATCGACAGAGGACTGGATAAAGAAGTTGTGGTATATTTATTTAATGGAATACTGCTCAGCCATTAAAAAAAAAATGAAATAATGCCATTTGCAGTAACATGGATGGACCTGAAGATTGCCATTCTAAGTGAAATAGGCTAAAAAGAGAAAGAAAAATACCATATGATATCACTTATATGTGGAATCTTAAAAAAAAAAAAAAGACAGACTTATTTACAAAACAGAAACAGACTCACAGACATAGAAAACAAACTTAAGATTATGGGGGTGATCAGCATATGAGAACGATGAGTGAGCGGTCTACAACTCTGCTGCAGGGGTCCCACTCCATCCTTCCCTCCCCCATCACATCTGCTCTGACTCTTCCTCCCACATATTCCTCCATCCAACGGGAAAAGCCAGAAGTAGAGCCATACGATTTATCATCCATTCCTAAACACTCAAGGCCTTGCAAGCTGCTCTCAACAGACGTTTCACTCTCGGGGAGAACACACGCTGTCTGCTGGGCCCCATACCTGTCCATCTCCTGACGCACCTGGCACCACCGGCAACGCCCCTCGACCACCTGACACCGAACTTGTCTGGGCTCCTCCTGCCTCCTCTTTTATCACTAAGAGTAAAATCTCGGTGCTTCTCAGAAATACAGTTCTTACTCTCTCCTAGTGATGAAAAGTAAAAGCTTTAGAGTTGGACAACCCTTACCACAGACCCAAGTATTGCCACTTACCAGCTGTGTGCCCGTGAGCAAGCACTCTGTCACCCTCCGGTTTTCTCATACTTATAAAGGGATAAGACATGTAAAAAAAATTCTGTACATATACAAGGATACCACTACAGATGTATGCAACGGGGATTACACACACATGAGTCACATGAGATAAATACCCTAATAAATAGTAAATGAACCAATACATTCTTTCTCACACCTGTATCATGTCCTTATACCATATATTACACTTTCTACCACTAAATTTTCTCCCCAGGTTGAGCCCCACAATTCCAGCTGTCCGCTGGGCTTCTCTTGCTGGATATCCAGACAACAACTAAAATTCTGCACGTTGTAGACTAAACTCTTCTTAATTCCCTTTTCTTCCTTTCATTAATAACACCAAGACAAACTCTCGGGATTGAGTACTCAGCGCCATTTATAAGACCTTCCTCTGAGATGCCCCACAAATCCCATGCCTGGGTTTTGTCTATTCCTCCTCACCAAGCGATGCTCTCCCCCTCTGAGTCCCCAGTCTCATGCCCACATCACATGACCTCTCACCTGGCCTTTGATTTCTCTATTTGCTTCTGCAAACCCTGCTGCCAGAGTAAGCAGTTCACCTGAAAACCGAGAGAGGCCCTGGTGCCTCTAAAATTAAATCCAAAGCCCTCTGGTGGTGTTCCCCACCTCCCCACAGCTGCCCAAGGCTCTTTCCCATCTCATCTCCTGCCCCCACCCTCGATCCAACAGGAGCTTTTCCAGAACATATGCCAACTCTGCTTCTCTGATGACATTGACTCCTGAAATGTCCCCTTAAAACCCCTTCACCTGCTACAACTCCATCCTAAAGCCGACCCAAATCACCTACTCAGGAGACTCTCCAGACTCCCTACAGTTGGATGTAAACGCAACCCTGAAGTCTCGGCAGCCTTCTCTGCATCTGTCTGAGAGCGTCTCCTCTCCAGCATCGTTCCTTTTCCCCACCAGCCTGCCTCTGCCTCTCCCGCATCTCACACCAGGTCTGACTCAGAGCAGGAGCTTATCACAAATGCACGGAATGAATCCATAACAGGTACAGCCGGCCTTCCCTGGGTCCTGCGTCATCAGATGCAACCAACGGTGGAATGAACATATCCCCCCACCACCAAAAAAAGTTCTAGAAAGTTCCAAAGAGCAAAACTTGAATTTGCCGCACACCGGCAACTATTTACATAGCACTTACATTGTATTAGGCATTACAAGTAATCTAGAGATGATTTCAATGAGGGGAGAATGTGAACAGGGTATATGCTAATAACACTATGCCATCTTATATAAGGGACTGGAGCATCTGTGGAGTTTAGTATCTGCAGGAGGTCCTGGAACCAATCCCCCACAGATACTGAGGGACCACTGTATACCATAACAACGAAACTTATGCAAAAGACACAAATTTTACGGCTCAACCCCAATTTGAAAATCCTTGGGAGTTTCACAGTACCCTTTCCACCTGGGAAATGCAATTTTCTGGTTTGCAAGGGAAGAAAGACTTTGATAATATTTTTGGCCCATGGAAAACTTCTTTTAAAACAACAACTTAAGGTACTGAGCGGAAATGAAGCCAAAACATATGGATTAAGTTTCCCATAAGGTACGTATGGATTGTATGAAAACAGCAAAGAGGCTTGGACAAAATGTGATCTCCAAAGCAGATTAACCAGGGGTCTTTTTCTAACTCCAAATTTAATCTGGCACTTTCTTGCTTTAATTACATGTTGAAAGTTTCCTTCTTCTGACTTAGTGACTTTCCTGGTCAGAGTTAACATTTTTCACATTCCGGGGGAAGAAAAATAAGTAACTGAGGAAAAGAAAACATTTTCCTTCTATTGTCATTTCCCCTGCTCCGCTCTCCTTCACCAACTCTACTGAGCCTCTTCATTTCACTGCTAGGGCCCCCCCTCCTGTTTTGAATTAAAATTGCCCCTTCCTCACAAGACTATTCTTTTTAACCTTTCCTATCCTTCCTCCCTGTCCTTTTGCTTTTCGTTCTCAAACATTAAGAGGAGCTGTATCCCTGCCTCGCCACGTTCAAGGCAAACAGAAGCTCCTATGGGTGGTCCATGGGGATAGGTCATCAAGGAAACCTCTGGCTTGGACGGGAGGGGCCAGGCATCCATGGGAAGTGTCTCCACACAACCACCCTTGTCAGCAGAAACTCTCTGCCACACGGCAGAGCCTGGACTCCGAGGTGAAGTCTGGTTAAGCAGGAACAGAGCTGGGAGTGAGAGTCAAAATGGCCAAGGATGAGATCGGAGGGGAAAAAAAGAGGTTGTGGGGAAATTAAGTTCTCAAAAATGTCCACTAGCCTAAGCTAACAGCCACTCCGTCCACCCCCACCCCAAGCAGCCCTCTGCTTCCAAACCTAAGCCCACGTGCTCAGCAAAGTATCTGAAACTCAGTATCTCACCTCCTCTTGGTGGGAAACCTCAGCACTTCACCTAACACCCGTTGTGCATCCATAGCGCTAGCCAGCCTGGCCGCAAAAAGAAAGAGGGGAACTAAGAGGCTGCTCAGCTCCATCTCAGAGAGTGGGTCCAGTGTCATGTGCCGTGTAACCATTGTAACTGGCTCGCCAATGCCACTTGGAGGTTCCTGTAGGATTTGGTAACAAGGTGAGAGCCGCCTTCTCTACCGCCCAGCAGGAAAAACCACGTACTTATCTCCTCAGCTTCAAATAAGATAAGAAAACAGGAAGCTTCAGCCTGAGATGGAAAGTCTTTTACCTGAGAGCAAGACCCAGAGCCAGGAGTTTCGCAAATAAATTGGATAAAACTTCTCCACTTGGGATTTAATCTAATGAGCACTGCACTCCTAACTATTGTCTCAAGGTAATAGTCTAAGTATAGTAGCCACCGTTGCATGAAGCTGTCTGGACAGCTCACCAAACACGCTAATGATGCTGAATGACAGTTTGACAAGACCCCAAAAGGAGGCAGAAATTCACCACAAGCTGCCAAAAAACAAAAACATAAGCCAAAAAACCCAGAAACGTCTGACACCCATACCCCAGCTGCTTTTTACCACACTGGTAAAGAAAATCTCTGGCCAGGTTCCAAGCTTAACTTTTCAGTGGGAATTGATGTTCGCACAAGCTTAGAACGGCTCTAGCAAACAGCCAACACAGCAAGAATCCAAGAAACGCCCTTGCATTGCTTTGCTCAAAGGGCCTCCACCTCCCAGAAACTCACAGACATATAAAGCAAACTTGAGGTTACCAGGGGGAAAGGGGGGCAGGGGGGTGGAGGGATAAATTGGGAGTTCGAGATTTGCAGACATCAACCACTATATATAAAAGGGATAAACAATGGGGATCTACTGTATATCCATTACCTTGTAATAGCCTATGAGGAAAAAAATATAAAAAGGGACATATATACAGACATATAACTGAGCCACTATGCCGTATACCAGAAATTAACACAGCCTTGTAACCTGACTATACATCAGTAAAGAAAGGGACTGTACCTGCCTTTGTCTGCCTCTTTCCCACTCCCCCGACCCCGTTAAATTTCACTGAATCCATTAATTCATCAAATAAATACTAACTGAGCACCTAACATGTACCAGGTATTATTCTAAACGTTCAAAAAGATCTCTGCCCTCAAAGATCTAGGAGAGAGAACTCCATAACAACTAGGAAAATAAGTAAATTACACAGGGCGTTAGACCAGCATGTGTGCACGGGATACGAGTCCCAGAACAGGGCTCCAGCCCCCAGACGGCAACCTGTTTACCATCAGGGGCTGTAATGTTCTTCCTCACATCCCAGCACCTCATGCCTGCTTGGCATATAATGCAATCTCAATGTAACAAAATAATAATAAACAAGCTGCTGTCCATGCATTTTAACCATTTTCAAATTCCCTGTCTTAGAAGGAGAATGGAGGAAAGTTATTAGCAAGGTCCTGATCTACATGAACAGAATGGGGGCGAGGGGGGGGGGATGTAAAAGGTCCTGAGTCTACTGTATTTTGAAAAATCATGTATTCCCTTGAATACAGAGAAACACACAACAAGATATATTACCTAAGAGATTATTCATTTTAAACCAGAGATTCTTAAACTAGAGTCCCCAGAGTCAAGGACGTTAGCACAACTGTACGGAGAGGGAGAGCTGTGTGTGTTTTTCTGGGGAGAATAAGACACAGATTGACAGAAATATCTTCCTTGTGTTACAGAAAATAGAATTTGAGGGAGAAATCCAAGGATAGGAACAAAGCCAGCAAAAACCATCAACAGTCCACAATAACATTGCTGATATTCATTTGCATCTGGATTAAACATTTCCTCCTTAAATCAGTGAGATAACAGACAACCAGGTAAGCTTCAGATTTCTGGAAAAACTCTTATCAGAAGACAGAAGGTCACCACTCACCACCATGATAATAAAATTAAATAGAGAGAGAGAAGGAAAATCTAAGAGGTTAGCTCTAACTCTCATGGAGACAAGCCCAGACCAGGAATTTCCTTAAGGAAAAAACAACAACAAAAAGAAGTTTTACCTTTTCATGGTTTTCAATTAAAATTTCCACGACAATATTCTGAAATTTCAAATCCATGATGGCTGCAACAGTTTCTTCCTGTGGCCTCATCAGAGTTGGTCCAAACACCACTCCTAAATTTGCCACGGTCATGAGGTTGTGCTTGGAGTGATTGGAAACACTAGTATTGATGAGGGGAAAAGAAAGGTCTTTGGTTAAAAGAAGGGCAGTAACTACGGAAAGTACAATACTCTACAACTCTGTATTCCCCTAAAAACAAGGGGTCAGACACCACTGTTCTCAACATCTGCCACTCAAGTACCCGGATCTGACAAAGCCCTAGGTCAGGAGGTCCCTGCCTACCTTCCTACTTCTCTTTCTTTGATGTTCTGCTTAGCCATATGTCTTTTTTAATAATCTCATGTATATGCTAAGCTTGGGTCCCTGACAGCCTTCATTTACTGTTCCAATTATTTCGAACATCCTTTCTTTCCCCAGATCATTATCCCTTTGCTACCAAGGAATACGAGACCACATGGTACGTTTGTCAAAATTACCCTCACAAGCACACAGAGTTTGGTCAGAACACCCACACTCATCTCTTTGGCCCAGTACCATTGTGCAGTGAACAACCTGGACAACTGTTCTTAGCAGCCCTGACACCTAATTCAGGTCTCAACTCAAAAGGTCACATCCTCGAAGAGACCTTCCATAACCATCTTCGTAGTCCCACACTCAATATATACTCTTTATCCCTCATTCTACTTCATCTTTTTGTCATTTAATCACCTGAAACCATTTTCTATTTTCATTTGTCATCTGTTTATGATCTTTTCCCTCTTAGAAAGAAGGGACTTCATGAAAGTAGGGACTTTGTCTATCTTGTTCAACTATGCCCTTGTATCAGCTAGTGCCTTAAGGAGGCATTCAACACCTATTTGCTGACCAAATGAATGAATGGTGATACCAATAGTAGGACCCTTGGGAGGCCATAATATCGTCTGGCTTTCTGTTTCTTTTTCACATGAAATAAAGGTTCTAAAACACAGCGTTCCTCAGCTTCCTCTCACCTCTAAAATTCTACAGTTATCGTGATCTAGGAGTCACTTCTATTTGAAGAAAGAGCTAATTTCTCCACTGAATTAATCAGATTTTGCTTGCTTTTTCACTGAAATATAGTTGATTTACAATGTGTTAATTTCTGGTGTACAGTATAGTGATTCATTTATTTATATATATGCACACAAACATATTCCTTTTCATGTTCTTTTTCATTACAGGCCATTCGATTTTGCTTGCTTTTTAAAGGAGTAATGAAAGGAATAGAATGGATCCTACAAAATAACTACCTATTACCGGATTAAACTCACTGAAAGGACATGTTCAGACTTAGAGTTGGGAAGGTGTGAAACCATGCTAAATTTGCTAACAGACTTATAATCGCATTTCCAGAATCTGTGCACAGGGAAACGTATAATGTTCTCTTTTCTTACTTCAACTCAAACCCTGAGTTGCTGGCAGCGATGTTAAGCAAATAATTATATGACTTTGTGAAAGCATTGCATTTCACCACTCCTGTCCAAAACACACACAGTGAGTCAAGTGTCCAGCCTGCCCTTGCAGGTGTGGTCCCTGGTCCTGTGTACGCAGCCCCACTTCCAAGCGATCCAGATTCAACACCACCGCACAGCACCCAGAGCAAAACGAAGGAAGGAAGGAAGGGAGGCTTACTTAGTTAAGTGTTTCACCAAAATATCCAGCATTTCTTTATTTTTCTCCGGCAGTTTGTGTACCAAGAAATGGATAGCGTTAACACGCGATTCTGGGCTGCCGCTTTCTTTAGGGGGAAAAAAAAAGAAGAAGAAAAAAAATAGTTAGCAGAGAACTCAGAATCAAATATATCCCGAAAAACAAACAATTACAACAGCTCATCTGTTAAATCTTCAAACAGAGAATTTACACCTATCTTGCCACCTTTCAGAAAAAAAGAAAAGAAAATCCATCTTTGTCCCTATTATTAATCTTCTATGCCTCCCCTACGAGGTCATTTCGGCGCAGCTGCAGTCACTGCCTTTCCTCAGCTGACGTTTAAGAACAGATCCCTCTGGCTCGTTGCCCTTCCAGCCTGCTCCTCACTCACTGGAGGAGTCTAGTTGCCGGGTCCTGCCCCACCAGGGGATGCCAATAAAATGTTAGCAAAGAAGTTCCTCCCTCTTAGGGGTTAAATTTTATCACCCAAAACAATAACCACCCCGTATCTCAGAATGTGACTGTTTTAAAATGTACCGGGGACCTGCTGCCATCAGGTGTGGTAGGACATGCAGACACAAAAACGACTGTGATGGAGGAGGAAGTGTATCCTCACGCACCCCCAGAAACAGCAGGCATGCCAGGCAGGGCCACAGGGAAGCACCGGGATGGGTCACGGGGCAACAGGCAAGGAGAGAACTCGGGCAAGAGGCTTAGCTGCAGCACCCACGGGAAGGAGCAGGCAAGGCAGGGCAGGCAGGCTTAGCACTGGTGGTGCGAGTTTTTCAGCAGGCTTAGGACTGCTGGGTGTAGAGAGGGTTCCTGATTATCTGGTACCTGGCCCTGAGGTGGTTAAAGCAACAGAATATTAGTCTGGAGGGTAAGAACCAGAAGGATGGGGTCGGGGGAGGGAAAGTGGGCTCTGGATGGGTTAGTCTGCATACGGGAAGTGCACCCAGGTTTCCTATCTCTAGGAGTTGGTCAGCCCCGGAAAGGGCAGTCTCCCCAGGGTCATTAAGGCCTTGGATATCGAAACATCAGAATAAAAAGATGTGTTTAACACAGCGGTCATGTGATATAAGGTCACTGCAGATGTCACGAGTTAAGGTGAGACCACAGGGTCCTTTAATCCAACATGACTGGTACCCTTACAAGAAAACAAAGACACAGAGGGAAGATGGCCATGTGAAGACAGATACAGGGGAGACGATCATGTGACCATGGAGACAGAATGGACTGATGCGTGCACAAGCCAAGGACTGCCAGGAAACCCCGGGAGGTGGAGGAGGCGAGGAAGGGTCCTTCCCTAGAGCCTTCAGAGGGAGCACGGCCCTGCTGACACCTTGAATTTGGGCCTCACCTCTTGAACGGTGAGAGAGTATATTTCTGTTATTTTAAACCATTCAGTTTGTGGTACTGTTATAGCAGCCCTAGGAATCAAACATATTCTCTTTATCCCTTAGACCTTAGAAGTATCATCACCCATGGTTCTCATTAACAATGTGCCCGAATTCCCTCTATTGCGTTCCTGATAGGAAATTATGAAGCAAATCAATAAAATGATTATTGAGAATTATGCAAGAGGCGGGGTGGGTATAGCTCAGTGGTAGAGAGCTTGCTTAGCATGCACGAGGTCCTCAGGTCAGTCCCTGCCAGCTCTCTGTGAGCCTCCTTCCTTCCTGCTTTGGTAAACTGAGCACCTCATTCTCATAAGGCACTTTGTTGATGCCCCTGAAAACTCTAGCATAATTGTTTTGTTTTGTTTTGTTTTTCTTTTTAAACGGAGGTGCTGGGGATTGAATCCAGGACCTCATGCATGCTGGCGGGGAAGCTCAGGGAGGTTTCACATAAGGGAGAGCATTTGAGTTGGCGCTTAAAGAAAACAGGGAAGATTTCCAGGAAGGGCAGAATTGAAGAGGTGAGGGGTACACCCCAGATTCAGCCAGCAGTAGAAGCAAATACACAGTCTATCCAGAGACAGCACCTCAAGCTTACAGAATGGTAGTCGGAGGCCAAACTTTGGTCTGTAAAGACCACTTGGAAGAACTTGGCTTTACTAGTGGCTTCTGAATTAGTCACTGAAAGTAAAGCAAAGAAGAAATACAAGCAGAGTTAAATTTGGGGAAGACACACCTTACATTTCTAGAGGATGAATTAAGATGGGGAAAAGAGCAAATTAAGAAGGAAATACTATCTGGGCAAGAAGTCACGAGGCAGGAAGGGGCGGGGGGCAGGGCAGGGGTAGGACTACAAATAAGGAAATAGAGCAAAGAAGTATGATCTACGGTCAGATGGTGGAATCACTGCTTCCACCTGACAGCTGAGTGGACTTAGGCAAGTTACCTAACCTCTCTGGGCCTCAGTTTCCTCATCTGCAAGATGAAGTGAACAGCACTTTCTCCGAAGGCCACTATGAGATTCAGTGAGGTGACATGCAGAAAGCATTTGTTTACCCCAGTGGTTGGCCAACAGAGGCACTCAACCGCTGGGAGCCAGCACCACTGTTGCCGTCTGTGTTACTATTACATGAGAGCACAATGGAAGGAGTAGAATGGAGGGGATTTAGCCTCCGACTGGCTGAGGGTCAGGAGGAAGAAGGCAAAGATGAGTGAGGCTTCATGTCTGGGTTAGCTGGGATATGGGCACTTCTGTGACGGACAGGAGTGCAGAGGCAAAGAGGGTTTGAGGTGGAAGACGATGATGGAAGTGACGGAGAAAGCGATACTCAAGAGGCTGGTCTTCTCGCAGGCAGCTGGGAAGGGGGCAGGTCTCAGAGACGAAGGCTAGCTGCATGACCTGCAGCACGTAGCCAAGGATGCCGGACTACTGCGGAGCCTAAGAGAGGACATTTGGGGGAAAAGAGCTCAAAAGACGTACAGGGGAGATGCCACTGGCAACTAAGCCAAGCAAAGGAGGAGGAAGAGAGGGGGCGCCCAGGGTGGGGTTCAGTGTCATCAGAGTGTCAAGTGAGAAGAAACCTGCAAAGACTGCAAAGCTAGTGCTATCAAGAGGTAAGGAAAGACTGGGGCATTGTGCTGGACACCAGAAACTGCACATTGTAATCAACTGTACTTCAGTTAAAAAAAAGAGTTAAGGAGAAACCAGGAAATACAAAGACAGAGAAGGGGCCGTGGATATGGCTGAACTGACCACATTTAACAAAAACTGGGAGGTCAAAGAGTGAGGTCCTGAAGAGATGCCCAAAGTTGGATTTCAGACCAGAGGTTCAAAAATCGAGAAACTGAAGGGGAGGGGAAGAAAACTAAAGCAATCCCCCCTCTTGAAAGGGGAGTTTGGTGGGATTTTTTGCTGTTTTTTTAAATTGAAGTACTGAGGGGAGGGTACAGTTCAAGTGGTAGACTACGTGCTTACTAAGCACGAGGTCCTGGGTTCAATCCCCAGCACCTCCATTGAAAAAATAAATAAACCTAATTACCTCTCCCCCTGCAAAAAAACAAGAAAAACAAACAAACAAAAAACCCAACAGTTAATTTTCAGGTGTTGGTAGATTTTTTTAAATTAAATAAACAAACAAACAAATAAACTGAAGTACAGTTGACAAGTAACATTATATTAGTTTCAGGTGTACAACATAATGATTCAATATTTGTACGTATTGCAAGATGGGCATCACCATAAGCCTAGTTACCATCTGTCATCACACATAGCTATAACATTTATTTCTTGTGAGGAGAACTTTTAAGATCTACTCTCTTAGCAACTTTCAAATATGCAAGACAGTATTACCAATTACAGTCATCACACTGCAAATCACATCCCCATGACTCGTTTATCTTACAACTAGAAGTTTGTACCTTTTGACTCCCTTCACCCATTTTGCCCACCTCCCATGTCTGTCAACTGCCAATCTGTTCTCTGTATCTCTGAACTTGGTTTTGGGGTTTGGTTTGGTTTGGTTTGGTTTGGTTTGGTTTTGTTTTAAAGATTCCACAAGTAAGTGAGATCATACAGTATTTGTCTTTCTCTGCCGGACTTGGCATTTTTTTTTTCAAGATGATAATAGCTTCACTTTTCTGTTACTGGAAAAATTAAATATCTGCTCAATTTTAGAAAACTTTATTTTGCTAAAATTTTAGGAAAAAACTGATAAAAAGTTCAGTGAATAAAATCACTAAAAATCTGAAATATATTTTAGTCAAGCAAGAACTGCCACAAATCAGGCAGAAAAGAGAGACAACCCAAAAGAAAAACAGGGGAGGGTCTGGAGCAGAAACTTCATGACAGGGGACCTCTATGTGACCAACACACGTGTAAAATGAAAAGACACTAAACCTCATTAGTTACCAGGAAAACAGAAATTAAAACCACAATGAGGGACCAACCATTCACCCATCAGGATAGCTTTCAATGAACCCCAAACTCTGGCAAGCGCATGAAGCAACTGGATCTGTCATACGCTAACTGGGTGGGAATAATTAACTGGCGCAACCACTCTGGAGAACTGTTATCTGCAGTATCTGCTAACCTAGAACACACACGTTCCCAGCGACCCAAAAATGCCTCTCATATGACCATTCGCTAAAAGACACAAGATGGAATGGTCAGAGCAGTCGCCTCTTGGTAACGGTCCAAACCAGAACTCCAGTACCCACCGAGAGCAGAAGAGGCAGACTGCGGTATAGTCCCACAACGGAACACTGAGCTTCAACGAGAGTGCACGGTCTACTGCGTCGCTCAACAGGGATGGACCTCGCAGGGTGAGCAGAAGCAGCCCAACGTGTTAGTCTGCTCTGCATGATTCCACTTACAGGAAACTCAAGTGCAGCAACACGTGACTATGATGTCACAGGTCAGGAGGCTGCTCACCCGGCACGGGGGTGGAGAGTGACCACGCGGGGGCGAGGAAGGGCTTCTGCCAAGCTTTTATCTCTGGGGGCTGATTACATGGCTGCCTTCGCTTGGGGAAAATATACTACGCTGTATGCTTAGTATTTACACTTATTATTTGTACACGTCTCTTATGTTTCCATAAAAAGCTGCTTAAAGTTATTTGTAACAAATCTCACCTAAGAAATTGTAATTTTTAACTTTCATCTTTTCAGAGTTTTCCTTCCTTTTCTGTAATGAGATGTTCAAACAGCCCCTTTCGTGAAATACGTCATGGACATCTCGACATGTCGTTGGATGGATGCCACACGATCAACTGCACGAACATCTAAGTTGCTCCCCGTGTTTGTAAAGTTAGATTTGTTTCCATTTACGCTTTCAGGAGTGGGGTTTGGGAGGAATGAGATTTTACAACACAGGACACCTTGTTGCTAAGGAGAAAGGAAGCAGAAGAGACTAAGAAATGGAAAGGTATGTAGGTAAAGCAGAACACAAACAATCCAATCACGTCACATAATAGAAGACTGAGATACAGACTACATTTGTCACTGAGAACAAAAGTACAACTACCTAAAGAGTTAGGGGATCAATTATAATCAAGATTTTAATCTGGAGTTAAAGCCAAGATAATGCCTTCCTAAATCAAAGCTGGAGAAAAATAAAAAGCAATAAAAATACAGTAACATTTCCAATTCACAGCTTTGATTTTAAAAATAAAATTAAGGCGGGGACTCTGAAAAACAGTGAAAAATTCCAAAGGAAGAAAAAGCCGCCTACGGTAAGAATTTTGTACATTCAAAAATTGACAATTTTTGAGAACTTTGCACTAAAAAGCTGTTTCTAACTCATGTGTCTATCTTGTCGTTAATAATCATCTTTTGCCAAAGAAAACCTAATTTTAAAAATTATTTATTACTTCTTCAGAAACACAAGATAGAAAAAATAGTTTCCCACCTTCTAAGGATAAGGTCCTGCATTTCTAAAAATACTAGAATTGGTTTTGAAAATAGAATCAAAACCTTCCACTCCCTTTCTTAAGGGGCCCCCCTACTGGCTTACCCCCATCTCACTTGAAATGATATACTCATTTTTGCTAAGCCTGGTTTCCCCTCTTCTTCCAAAGAAGACTTTTTGGATGTCAAGCTTGTAAAGTAAAACTATTTTTTCTCCATTTTGTGCCATTTTGACATGAATCAAAGCTTTCTAAGAATGGACATCTTCATGTGGCTACAACACAATAATGACTTTAAGGTACTCAAAACAGAAACAAAAAAAGGTCTCCTAAGACGAATTATCTTTAGTTGCTTATGCTGTATGCATTCCATTATATTTTAATTGATGTAAGTTGACAAAGAACACCAAGGCATACGTAACTTTTTGAAAAATCTAAGATACTGAATTAATAACACCCAATTCCTGGCATTTGGCAGGGGCAGGAGTTTACTGTCACAGCAAAAGCATTTCTCATCGTGAAACTACACACATCAGCGTTCACAACACTTAATGTCGATCTGCTCGTGTTGCCGCACCAACTAACGGAGACTGAGAAAGATGTGATCATAGCTTACTGGAGCTTATCAAAGATACACAGACAAATTTAAATTCAATACTTAAACGTCATAAGTCAACAATACTGTAATTTTAGGAAAGCATTAGCAGTAACCATTCAAGCACTTCCCAAGAGATAAGGGTGGCTTCAGTCAGCTGACATCAAGTACTCGAGTTCTTCTGCAGGAGACCTTATCTCCTGGAAACAATGCATCTAGAGGCTAAGAGAGCTTGATGTCATTAACCATCCAATTCCTTTAATTTCCAGACTTCCGAGTCCCTCCCCACCAAGATGACATGATTTCGTCTTGCTTCCCACGCAGGTTTACCAACAAGGACAGAACCCTCCGGCTAGGCAGACACCAGTGCCCTGGACCCCATAACAGTTTTGTTTTTCATCATTAATGACCAAAGAACCTTGTGATTATGATACTGCTTCCCAGGTAACTTGACTACAGGAAGAAAACATACAAACATAGCAAGACAGGTCTTCTGGTGCGGGGGACAGAAATTTTTCCTGTGATTCCAAATTAGGCGTCCAACTTCAGCTGCCATTCTCAAACTTAGTTTAACATGCATCTAACCTCGAATCTTGGGTCCAAGTCTTACCGATATGATATGTATCAAGGACTCTGAGCCTGAAAGGCTGAAACACACACCATGGACCACAACATTCTCGAAGGTAATAAACATCATGCAGTCACGTATCCAGGTAGATGCCTACAAACCTTCCCCAGGTGGACACAATCTTCTGCATTCCCATGTAGACCAAGCAAAGTGTATTTTCATCTTACAAATTTCTGTACTAAAAGCCCATTAATTTATCTTACAAGATGATGTTGTGAAATAATAGGAAACATATATATATTGGTCTCTGCCCTCAGTTCCTGACACAGAGCTCCTAAAACTCTTGTAAAGGGAAGCACTCAGAAAATCTTTTGTTCTAATATTTTTAGTGCCAGACACAAAGCTCCCAGAAGCTCTGTAATCTCCTGAGTGATAGGATCGTCTGACACCGAGCTCTTAAGTCCCTTGGAATTTGGGGGTTGATAAGAACACCTTTTGGTTTAATGGAGCAACTTTGGGTGGGCTCCTTGGCTGGTCACCAGAGAGACCAAGTCATGACTAGAAGCTGAGAATTTTCAGGTCCACCCATCATTCTCTGGAGAGGGGAGAGAGGCTAGAAATGGAACCAATAATCTATCATGCCTACATGAAACCTTCATAAAAATCCCAAGAGTATGGGGTCTGGAGAGCTTCCAAGGGGATGAACATACCCACATACTGGGAGGTCTTCACAGGGACAAAAGCTCCGGCGCTCAGGACACTTCTGTACCTCGCCCTATGTATCTGACTGTTCGTTGGTATCCTTTATCAGATCCTTTATTATATCATAAGCTAGTAAATGGACTTCTGTGTTTCCCTGAGTTCTGTGAACCACTCAAGCAAATTCTCATATCCAACATGAGGGTTATCAGAATGCTGATTTCTAGCCAGGCAGTCAGATGTACCAGGGATGACCTAGGACTGGTGTCTGAAGTGAGGGGGTCTTGTAGGACCAAGTCCTTCACTTGTGGGATCAGCTGCTAACTCTAAGTAGATAGAAACGGAACTGAATCCAACTGTAGAACGCTCAGCTGGCATCGCAGAATTGGTTGGTGGAGGGGAAACCCCACACATTTGGTGACCAGAAGTGAAGTATTGTGTGTGAGAGTCCAGGAGACACAGAGGAGAGACTGTCCTAGACAGATGGTCTCTGGTTTCTTTTAGCAATTTTAAATTAACTCCCGCAGCTGAAAAGGTTTATTATTTTAATTTCTCATTGCATTCCACATTGAACAGTAAGGTTTTTTTTCTTGGTTTTTTTTTTTTTTTATAACGAATGAGGAAGAAAAATGTTTGCCTTCTGTGGTGACAGCAAAGAAAAAATTTGTATTTGTATCAGAGACTCCAGACTTAACTCACAGGTTCTCAACAGAACTCTGCAAGAAGGAAACTGATGGGAAAAAGAGAACGTACCCAGAAGAACCCGTCAGAACCCTCAGCAGGGAGAGGAGGAGAGACAATCTCAACACCACGGAACAGATGGAAACTACCGCATGCGACTGAAAAGAATCAAAAATTAGTCTCCATGCTGGTGTGAGAGGCGGTAACAAGAGAATGGTGATGCTCGGTAATTTCAGCAGTCAGCTCAGCTAAGACACTTTGGCAAAACAAGGTAATCTCTGCCCCATTGTTAATGGAAAATGATAGCTTCACCACAATCCCAATTTTCCAACAGTATTCAAGGGGAGACTAGTTCTGACCACCTGATTTCTGTAACTGCTTTATTCAAACCTTGAAAGGACACGTGCAAAAGATTAGAGGATCTGCTCCCACACTCTTTCCTAAGAGAGGCCCCAGGAGCACAGAAAAGGGCGTTCACGGGAGAGTCAAACAAGAAATTAAAGTCTACTCTGGAAATGTTGGTCACTAAAATAACACTCATCTAATATATGGACGTTTTTCCCCACTAAATAAGGTATGCGCCGACAGGTCCCACGCCAACTGCAACTCCACTTAGGGGCAAATGCCCGCCAACAATTACAGAAGCCACAGTATCTCTCTGGAACAGGCCTGTTATTCCAATCATTGTGAAGACCATATAGATCCCTCCAAAGCCAGGGAGCAAACACAAGGTACTGGTCTAGGAGGTAACGATCCTTCTCCTATTTAAACACGCTCTTCTTCCACATTGCTCAAGGAGAGCCTCCACAAACTCCTTCAACCCACCCCCCGTCCCCGCGGACTCCGTTACCACCTATTAAGTCTCGACCTCTGAGGAAGCCCTCATCTGGTAAAAACACGTTGGTGTTCGAATTTCCAGCACCCTGGCTTCGGTTCTCTGGCGCGATCATGATACTAACTCGGGGTAATTTAAAACTTCATTCCATAATCACTTTATCTTTCTCCAATTCTCAGAGGATTCTAGATTAAAATTGGCACTCTTCTGCTTTTTCCAGTCTCCGAGGCAAACAACATGAAACAATTGTCCTCCAGCTCGACTTTAATTTCTCTTTCCCCACTTTGCCAAAAATGCCACAGGGAAGAAATCAAAACAACTAAGCGTTTGCTTGAGTTTTTGCCAAGAAAACTTTCCCTGACTTCCCTGATGGCACAAATTCCCTTTAAAAAAAAAAAAAAAAAAATCCTCTTCCACGTGAAAACAAAAGTGAAAAGAACCATGTTTCTGCCTTTTCCAAAAGCCCGTTTTATATGGATAGTCCAACTGGGCCTACCCATGGCCTCTTTCTGCAAACCCCCGGGAACCTTTACACTGGCTGGAGCAAGGACCTCACAAGAAGATAACATTTACAGCGATGTTCGGGCACCAGTAACACAGGACCCAAAGGGACTGCTCTAAGTTTTCCAACAGATTAAACTATGGAATACATCCAAGGGAAAAAAATAAAAAGGAAATGAAAATACAATTACAGCTACTGTCAGTGCACCTGTGAAAACCAATACGGCAGGTTTTAGCCAGTGGAACTGGGGTTTTGAATTTGAAATAAAGATCTCTATAATCTGGCAAGTTACTTAACGTGTCTCAACCTTCATTTCCATGACTATTAAATACCAAACGTCGGAGTATTTCGGGAGACTACGGTGATTAAACACCATGTGTCAAAACTGACACATTGTAATTGACCGTTCTTCAATAAATAAATAAATAGTAAACCAGAAAAAATATATAAATAAATAAAAAATAAACACCATGTGTCAAATATAAAAACCGAGGTGTATAATAGAAAGAAAATAAGAAAACTTCAAATGAGTATGACTCACACAAGATTTAATCCCATATTGAATTTCTACCAACTATAAGCCTTTTTCATTTAGCATTTTATCACATATAATTCACTCTCTATCAAATACTGTGTGGGTGTCTGGCTCACAATAGTCCTTCTGCCTGCAATTTCCATCTAAATATCTTTCTATGGGAAGCCATTTCCAACCTGCTAATCTCTCCAAATCTGCTAATCTCCCCAACAATCTGCAAGTTAAGTCCTTCTGTGTTCCCACAGCATTTTGGTGATTATATATATTACACTACAGTGAGAGGCGTATCTGCCCCAAGACTTGCTAGAAACCTGGCTTCCGGGGGCGGAAATCCTGTCGTGGCCGATATATTCATTACCTACCAGTGACTAGCACACAGTAGGCAATGAATGAATGAATGAATATATTAATTGTCCCTTTTTTCATCTTCTAAAACCAGGGGGGAAAACCCAAACACCTCCTAAAGTGATTTTCATTTTTAACACAGGCTACAGCAACATAAAGATAAATTTTTCATGTGGACATTTGAGTTTATACCCGCTACCAGCCACCAAAGGGCTTCTATCGCCTCTACACAATACTCACTGGCTGGAACAATGAAATCACCATGTAACTCATAGGTCATAAGCGGCTCAGGAAGACTCCTGTAGGAAAAAGACAGCTGAGAATTACTGAACAAATACGAACAGGGCATCTCTCTCACGTTCATTTTTGATAAAAGGATATGAAATATGTCGTGCATTTCTTGGTTAATGTGCAGAACTTCCCTAGGAGATACATTTTTACATATCAAAGAAGATACATCATTCAAATGAACCCCTTTAGTAAGTGTTATCTGCACCAGGCGTATCAAAGCTTAAGCAGCTATCAATCCCTGTCTAGCAAATAGCATTTCACATTTAATCTTGGAAAGTACCTTTACAAACATCTGATTTCATATCCAAAACTTCCTTCCACATATTATTTAGAGTCAAACATTCTATCCAGCCAATATAATATACATAATATAAGCATTATATTAATATATGTTATAATACTATAAGCATACAATTTTGAAAATCATCTCTGGGATATTAATTGGAGATGCCAAAAAAATATAGAAAAGAGTAAACATATTTAAAGAAATCAAATCTTCTCCTCTTACAACTCTATTATAAAAATACAATATCCAATTTTGAATCATGCCTATGAAACAATAGAGATATGAAATAAAATTGATAGTAACTTTAAAAACACTCACATCCTTTTAATTTTCTACAAAACAGATTACATAAATAGTAGATTTTATCCTACAGTCAACAGAATGTTACAGTTCAGTCAACATTTATACATATTAAGTTTTAAAAAGACCAGATCCGCAAACTCCAAACATGTAAAGAACACTAAGACAAGTAGCAACCTGTACAGCCTTTCTTGAGGGCAGTTTGGCAAGATAAAAGATAAACACTTTTAAAAGGTTTAAATCATGAAGCCCAGAAATTCCTCTTCAAATGCTTAAAAAAAAAAAAAACAAAGATACACACAAAAGAATATTAAAAACATATGCAAAAGCCAAGAAAAATGCCAGGGATAAAGGAGGTCATTTCATACTGATAAAGAAGTCAATTCATCAAGAAGGTGTAACAGTCCTACATATTTATGGGTCTAGTAACAGGGTCTTCAAAATACACGAAACAAAAATTGATGGAACTGTGAGGAGAAATCCGTAACTATGGCTGTAGACGTAAATACCTCGGTGTCTCGGTAACTGACAAAACAAATGGACGCAAAGTTAGGGTACGGAAGATCTGAACAAAGCCCTCAACCAACTTCACCTAATTGGTAAGTCCTTCACCTAACTGACACTCCATCCAAAAGCAACAGAAAACACATTCCTACAGTGGGCGTGAAACATTTATTGAGATAAAGATATTTTGGACCATGAAACAGATCTCAATAAATTTAAAAGGGTTCAATTTATACAGGACATTTCTCTGATTACAATAAAAACTGAATTAAAAATTAGTAACAGAAAGATAACTGGAAAACCTGAAAGGAAGGGAAAGCAGGAAGTATCTTGAACTGAATAGAAATGAAAATACAACATATCAGAATTTAAGGGATATCAGTAAAACAACAATTAGGGGTAAATTTATACCACTAAGTACCCATCTTAGAAAAATAGGTCTTAAACTTTTTACCCTAAACAGCCAAAAAGGGAGTAAGTTAAACCCAAAATAAGCAGAAAAAAACAGAAACAAGTATCAGATCAGAAAACAATTAAACAGAAAACAAAATAAAACAAAAAAATAGAGAAAACAAGTGAATCCAAAAACTGATTCTTCAAAATAATCAATAAAGTTGGTAAGTCTAGCCAGAGTATTTAGGAAATAAAAGAGAGAGAACACAAATTACCAACGTCAGGAATAATAAAGGTGACTGAAGAATCTCTGCAGGCTCTAAAGGTATTAATAAGAAAACATTATGAACAATCTCATGCCCACAAATTCAACAGTTTAGATGAAATGGACATACGTTTTGAAAGACACAAACTGCCAAAGCTCACTTCAGAAGAAAGAGGTAACCTGAGTAGTCCCATTATCTATTACAGAAAATGCATATGTACTTAAAAGTCTCACCAGTAAGGAAACTCTAGGCCCAGATGACCTCACTGGCAAATTCTACCAAACAATTAAAGAAGAAATAATACCAATTCTATGCAAGTCCTTTCAAAAAAAATATCAGGGAACACTTTCTAACTCACTCTGATGTCAGCATTACCCTAGTATCAAAATTAAAGACATTACAAGAAAACTACTGACCAATCTGACTCACGAATGTCAATGCAACTATTCTAAATAAAATGTTAGCATCTGGAATCCAACAAGGTAAGTGAGAGGATAATACATCACGACTAAGTTGGGTTTAATCAGAGAAATGTAACACTGCCTTCATCTTAAAATAAGATCAATTCAACTCACTACACTAGCAAGCTAAAAACGAAAAATTGTAAAATCATCTCAATATACAATTCAGGGGAGAAAGGATATACTTTCCTACAAATGGTACTACAACAACTGGACATCCATATCAAAAGTGAACTTGGATCCATTCTTCACATCTTACACAAAACTAACTCAAAATAGACCACAGATCTAAGTGTAAAACCTAAAACTACATAACTTCTATAATAAAACATAAGAGAAAATCTCTATGACTTTGGATTAGGCAGAAGGATAGTCCATAAAGTACAGTCCCTATAAACTGACAAAATGGACTTCATCAAAACTTTTAAATGTCCTTTGAAAGGCACTATTAACAGAATGAGAAGACAAGCCACAGACTGAAGAGAACTTTTAAAAAGCACGTATCTAGGAGGGGAGGGTATAGCTCAAGTGGTAGAGCACATGCTTAGCATGCACGAGGTCCCGGGTTCAATCTCTAGTACCTCTGTTAAAAATAAATAAATCTAATTACCTTCCCCACCCAACCAAAAGATAATAAAGTAGTACAATAATAAATAAAATATTTTTTAATTAAATTAAAAATAAATAAATAAAAAGCACGTATCTAAGCCCTTGTATCCAAAATATTAAGACTTGGCAAGGGTACAGAGGAAATAGAACTCTTGCACATTGTTAGTGGGAATGTAAAGAAATATAACTCCTTTGAAAAAAATTTGTCAGTCTCCCAAAAAGTTAAACATACACCTACCATGTGATCTGGGCATTATAATCCCAGGATTTACCCAAGAGAAATGAAAGCCTTTGTTCAAAGGTTTGTACACAAAGGTTTCTAGTAGCTTTATTTGTAATAGCCAAAAGCTACTGATAACCAAAATGTCCATTAACAGGTAAATGGATACAAAAGAAAGTTCTGGTATATCCATAAAATGGAACACTCGTTAGCATTAACAAAAAATGAACTATGGGTATTTGCTACAACATGGGTGAATCTCTGATTATGCTGAGTGAAAGAATCCAGATTTTTAAAATTACAGGAAACACAAATTAACGTATACTGACAGAAAGCAGACCAGAGGTTTGTCCAGGGATGAGGGAATGAGAAGGGAAGAGTGAGAGAGAGTTCAAAGGGGCTCAAGGAAACTTTAGGGGAGATGGGTAGGTTCACCGTCTTGATGATGGTGATGGCTTCAGAGATATATGCATGCATCAAACTTATCAAAATATATGCTGTCAATATATGCAGTTTATTGTATGTCAATTACACTTTAATAAAAATTATTTAACAAAATAGTTGCAAAAATATATCTACAGTCCCCACATATAGTTTTTTAATTGAATAAATTTCACTTGGAACATTGTGTAAGTTGAAGGTGTACAGCGTGTTATTTTAATACATTTATATATTGTGGCAGATATGACCACAGATGTAGCAATATTCATCACAAATGTATATATATAATTATAGTACACTACTATTGTCTACATTCATTATGCTGTGCATTCGATCTCTGTGGTCTATTTACTACTCATTACACGTTTGTACCCTTAAACACCATCAATCTTATTCCTCCACCATCCCCTAGTGGCTGTCATTTATCTTACATACAATCTATGATGCTGCAGGACACACACACACACACACACAATAACAACTGTAGGCCCTGAAACTAAAACTTAAAGCACTAGTCAAGACAAACTGTTCTCTTACTTCCTTTCTCTCCCTTCTTCATCCCCTACAGTCTCATTTAAAGCAAAATAAAATGAATTTCACCACAGCCTAAATAAAGAAAAAGAAGGGGCAATCAGAAGCAAGCCTCTGGTTTTGTTTCAAAATATGGACAAGCAGGAAGGAGCAATAAAGATGAAAATGCTAACCTGTCAGAGAACGAAAGTTCAAGTTCTGAAAAGAAAGGGGAGGAACGGGGGGGGGGGGGGGATGAGAACAACCAGAAACCCCATAGAGAGAATTTTCTTTTCCAATAAAAATAAATTTGTATATAAGTGTCTTCTACATGCTACTTATACCATTGCTGTATGTCCATCCAGGCAATGCAGCATGAAAAAGTAAGTATTCAGTACTTTTAATATTAGGGAAGCAATAATAAAAATGATGAGTTCCCCGAATAAAATTTATTATATTGAGTCACCATATCTGTCAACTTCCCACCCAACATGAGCTGCCTCTCTGGACCACTAGTCAGGATCTGTCTGGGGATATAAAGTGTAATATTTACTAAGTCAGTATTTTCTTCCCCCAGAAGTCTCATTCCTATTTCCAGTCTTTAAACATTTCTTCCAGGTAAAATCATTTTACTACAAACCTCACAAAATAGCTCATTTGTCCCCTCACAATGGCAAAACATTGAAATGAACACATTACTGGAAAATAAAATTATGGTCTGAATAGCTAGGAAATCAACCATAGGGCTGGTAGTCAGCCGTCTAAAGCAGAACTAGTTTAAAAAAAAAAAGTCTCAAATCAGTAGAAGAAAAAGAGAGATGCCACACATACATCTACTGCACATATTTTTCCATCTCCCAGACCCCTGAGGTTTTGCTTCTTGTTTTAGTTTAGTGTTTGGTGGGGGTGGGGAGGAGGCCTCTTCCTCGTCTTCCACCTCCAACCTCCCATCCAGGATTCGCAGAGAAAAGAAGTCAAGGGCAATAGTTTCTCTGCTGAGGACAGCTACAGTCAGCTTCGGGCTGTGGTGCTGGAAGAGACAGAGCTGGGAATCCAAGGCAGGCAGGCTGGCGCCGGGGCACGTCCTCGGGGCCATCACACTCTGTTACCTCTCACGCTCAAAGAAAGACGTTTGCTCGGCCATGACCAGGTAGCCATGATGAAGGTACATAAAAACTCAATTTTCTCCTATTTGGTGCATGCCCCAGAAAAAGTGTATCAGTTACATCCTAACTACTGCATTTTCACTGGATAAAAAATAACATAGGGGAAACAAACAGCAACCTAACTTTCCCGTCTCCCGAGGCACCTGCCGTTTTATGATAATCACTTTATCACATTCAGGCAGAACGTGTATACTGTCAGGAGAGAAGTTACATAAGAACAGCATCTCATCACGTGCTTCTGTAGGCACTGTCTGCTTAAAAGCGGACTTCAATAGGATGAAGCAACGTGATGAGAGAAAAAGACAGAAAAAAAACAACACAAGACCAGGGGCAATAAGGAGCTAACTTCAGAAAGCGTCAAGAACCAAGAATTGTATGTATTGAATAAAAAGACTCTCTAGTCTATTAAACTAATTCCCCCAACAGGGGAGAAAAGAACCATGGGAAGCAGGAGGGGGGGAGGAATGCAATTTACTACAAAAGAACTGGATTTTTGCCCTTCATTTCCCACCAATAACCAAATCATCTTGGTCAGTCCGTTTAACTGAACCAGGCATGTTTACCAAACAGTAAATTGGGTTTAAAGCTACCTTCCAGAGAGGCAGCATGCTTTGTTGGTCAAGTTAACATGTGCAATTCACCCATTCTTTCCTTCATCCATCTAGTACAGGTCTTAATCTTGGCAATACTAATACTTTGCACATTTGGAGACAAGAGAGGGCCGTCTTGTGCATTGCGGGATGGTCAGCAGCCCATCCTGGCCTCCACCCATTGGATGCCAGCAGCATCCCCTCTTCAGCAATCCTGCAAACCAAAACTGTCTCCAGATATTGCCAAATAGCCCCTATTTGGGGTGGGGGGCCCAAAATTGTCCCCAGTTCAGAACCACTCTCGTATTTGAGTGACAGGGGCAGCTCTAGGTGCTGGGGATACCGCAGTGAACAAACCACATAAATTGTCAATCTTCAGGAAGCTTACATTCCAATCCCAGGGTGGGAGCTAACAGATTATTACCAAAATCCTCATC
The DNA here is from genome assembly GCF_009834535.1 of Camelus ferus. Taxonomy (NCBI): domain Eukaryota; kingdom Metazoa; phylum Chordata; class Mammalia; order Artiodactyla; family Camelidae; genus Camelus; species Camelus ferus. Next base: position 104,939,551 of record NC_045697.1, on the reverse strand, counting down.
TAAACCAGTTCATCACCACCAGAGGCAAGACAGACATGAGCACATGGCCTTAGCCTTAATTTTACCCCTTTATAGAACAGGGATAATGATAATGTACCATCATCTCTCAGTATAGGTAGGAGATTGGTTCTAGGACCTGATACCAAAATCTGTGGATGCTCAAGTTCTATCGTCAGCCCTCCATATCCACAGATTCAACCAAATGTGGATCCTAAACATTCTACATCATCTGCCGTTGGCTGAAGCAGCAAATGTGAGACCAACCTCTGGATACGGTGGCTCAAAACATCATGTTTAAATAACATACTGGAAAATAGGTAATACACAGCTGAAGTCATCGATAAATTAGAATTTCATTAAAAAGTGGGACAACCAGACAATACAGGACTCTTGATGTAATATCACAACAAGATGTATAAAGCACGGCTAGGATGTATTTTTGCAACGAATAAATGTCTAAACTGAATCTAATGAAGCCTACAGATTTAACTCTTCATTGAGGGAAACATGATAGATAACAGAGACACCAGTCAGCAACACCACGAGGATACCATCAGCCATCTCTACAATGCAGAAAATTCTGTTTTAAAAAAATGACTGAGGTGGAGGGAGGGTACAGCTCAAGTGGTAGAGCGCATGCTTAGCATACATGAGGCCCTGGGTTCAATCCCCAGCACCTCCATTTAAAAAATAATTAAAGAAAAAAAACCTAATTACCTCCAACCCTTCCCCTGAAAAAAATCTAAAAATTAAAAAATGACTCAGGTTCATCAAATTAAGTGCTAGGGGCGTGAGGAATGTGGGTAGAGGCAGGGGGTCACACGGATTAAAAACGACTTGAAACCTATCAACCAAATGTGTCCACACTGTTGAAGTCCTCCAGGATTTAAAATAAATATAAAATAACTATTTTGAAAAAAACAATAAAAATGGAACACAGGAGGAGTCCTGGATCACATGAATTTTGTTAGGTAAGGTAATTACATTCTTTCTGTCTTCATGATAGCATCCTTTTTTTTTTTTTTAGTCCTTATTTTTTTTTGAGATATACATTCAAGAATTTATGAATGCAGCAATATGATGTCTCAGAAAATCTTTAAAGTCTTATCCCAAAAAAGTGGCAGGAAGGAGACCCATGGAACAAGAAGGGTCAAAAGTGGAAAACTGAAGAAGGAAAATAATGGGCCATGAGGATTCATTATACCCCTCTCTCTGTTTACATATATTTGAAAATTTTTTAAATATGTGTGTTTTTAAATATAAAATATGTAATAGAAGTTGATTCTAATGTGTTTGTTGGAACCGGAATAATATTCACCAGAAAGACAACCCTGCGTGTTGGTTAAAAAGAAATGATGCTGCGGGGTGGGGGGGAGGGCCCTCCCATTTGTTTGCCAGACAAAAATCACTGTCCCCAACAGAACCACAGCATAAGGACCACGATCGTGACTGTTTCCCATCCCTTTATTCTGTGTACCTATTTCTCATCTAAACTCAAGCTATGTCATCATTAAATTTCTTTCTTTTTTAAAGAGAAATGCCGAGCCTTTTCTAATTCTCGTCCTAGACATCTTCTATAGCAAATGTAAAACTTTAAAGTTTATCTTCCCAAAAAAAAACCTCATCCAGGACACTTGTTTTCAAATAGCTTTGTGTCTTTGTGTCATCATTATAAGCCTTTAAGTTCAAACAGTTTAAATTTAAACTAAAACACCTCTATTTTAGCCTAAAACAGCCTTCCTTCCTCACCATCTCAGAGTATTTAATTCCGAAAACTCACATTCCCCCATAGACTCTATTTCACAACCCAAGTCTATTCCAGTTCTGTTCTGTTGCAATTTATCGACCAACGGATGTTCACTGACTATGTACCACGCTTGCTGGGACATCAGTAGATACCTCATCAACATTCTCCTTTCTCGTAAGCTTCCGAGCTGTACGTGCAGAGCCGGCACTGCTTGTGTGTCAGACACGCAAACAGCCCACTCTTCCCTCCGCCACTGAGAGGAGCTCACCTCAAATACTGCTTCAGGGCACTGGTGATTGTCTTCACTTCCCAATCTACGGAATTCTCCAGGTCCACCTCATTGCAGGTCTTCACATCTAGCGAGCAAGCAAGAAGGAAAAAAAAAAATTAAAATCTTGAAACATTCAAAGGCCTTCTTGACTGGCTGACAAAGCTTCCATTTTTAAATGGCCAAGCCACAAATAATGAATTCTCTGGTTTCCTATAAAAGGCATTACACACAATTTCTTATAATATTATAACCCAGGTTCCGTTATGAGACATTCCTAGCACTTCAGAAAATCGGTAGTGGAGATCAAAGTAAAGGGAGAAGAGTCGGCAGGGAGTTGGGGAGAAATGGACACAGCATATCCAATATGCACAACTACAAAGCAGGTACAGCTATGATAACTAGCAGCCACGGCTCACGTAGCTGTGACTTATATGGCATTTGCAGCATCGATATATTTTAACTTGTTTCCATTGACATTACTGCTATCACACCGTGTTATGACAGGGGGAACAGGTAGCACCCTTAATGGCAACATTACTATTAGAATAGCAACAAGTCGGTGGGGAAGACGATGGTAAGTCTGGTCCCACACGTCCAAGATTTGTACTCATTATCTTTCTAATGATTAATACATGATCAACCAAAGTAGACACGTGATGACAGATCAACTTAAAAAGTCTTTTATGGGTAATCTTTCACACTAACATTAGTTTATACACTCATCCAGGAAATATTTATTGGAAGCCTCTATTTAGCACTTGTGACATTCATCCTAAATTACACTAGATCTTTTGGTCCTGAAAGTATATTAATGACGCATTTCTTCTAAATGCCTTTTCAAATACCTAGTCTGCTCTAAAGAAGATGTAAAACATGCACTAAAAAAAAAAAAAAAGGAGGAGGAGGAGGGGGCAGTTAACTCTGAAAAGGAAAAAGTCAGTCTCGGTTGAAACAAAAGGAAAGGATGGTGGGGAGAGTGAGCATTCTGAGTATGGTGGCATCTCTGAGCCTTGAGGTTGGACCGCTGCCCCGGGCTGTGACAGGGCAGCAGAGAGGGGAGTGCGGCAAAGGTTCATAAACCTGGGCTAAAATCCCGCCACAACCCTGACCAGCCCCGCCACCCCCACGCAAGTCAATTCCAAACCTATCTGAACTGCAGCTCTTCATCTGCACAATGGAGATCATGTAAACGCTCTTAGGGAACTACTGACAGCATCAAAGCCAGTCAGGAATGTATACAGATTTCCATAAACTATTAAATGAGTAGGTAATCAGCACAGCTGAGTTACCAAACATCTAAGCATTCAGTGGTGGTACCCACTCAACGGGAGGGAGCAGTGAATGGGTCGTGGTGAGTGACATCCACCAATCAATAGAAACTTGCCTGGGTTTCTACACTGTGGTCACATAAAGGGGAAAATAAGAGATTTGTGGAAGAGACTTATTTCTCCCTCACTCCAGAATGATGTTTCAACTAAGATTCAAAAAAAAAATTTTTTTAAAGTCGTTTCAGGGTTTTTTACACTGTATTTGTCTATATTCGGAAGGAAACATCTTGTTAGTACTCCCTTTTCAAATTAAAGCTCTAAAAAGAAAATCTTGTCCAAATGGGACCACCACGTTAAGTCATGCATGCCACTCAAAAAGTTTTAGGCTTAGGCACGAGGAAGGATGGGTGACAATGCAATGTTATTTCCCAACTTCTTGAAAGGAAAGTGAAACAGGAAGTGATGGTTATTTCATGGCCAGAACATCATACATATGGAGTCCATTACTCAAAAGTCTGGAGATTTTTTAAAGCAATTCAACAGTTCTTGATTACAGCAACTGACAGCAATATGCAATAAACCACAACAATGGCAATTGACACTGATTACATTTTGATCAGTTCCTACAATTCCAAGCTCATTTGTTACTGAGCTTGTCAGACAAGCTGCAGATACATTCAAGAAATCAAATTAAGCGCTCTGATTAAAGGTGCAATCCTTTATAACTAGGACTAAATAATTCTGTTCTGGAGGCTTTGCCAACCAATTACTGCAGTAACTGAATATTCTCTGTCTCATTAAATCAATTATTTAAATCTCATACAAGTCAGATAACATTTTCAATCAACTGGCTACCAGCAAATCACCATTTTAAAATCCAGGAGGCTTCTAAAAGCAATCTTTTATTTTCTGCTTCTGACCAAAGGATCATTCTATATTTTGAGAACCATATGGAAAAACAAGCCATCCTTTGAATTCATGGAATAAAAAGTAGCGGTCACACCAGAAGCCAAAGACTACACAGTGTCTGTGGTACCGATCCGCTGTTAAAGTTTCACTGTTTTCAAATCACTCAATCACCCCTCGCAGCTCTTTACAAGATGCCCTGGGACTAGATAAATTTGTTAATACCTTACTTGGGATTCAAACCTAAAAATGCACTTAAGAGTGTTCTATCAGAATATATGTTCTACCATAAATAAGGTAGAAATTCTGGCTCCTTTCTGGCCAAGGAACACCACCTCGTGGACTAGTCTGAAACCTACACTAATAAGCACAGATACAAATAGGTGACTTTTTTATTTGGGTGAATGTTTCCTAATCATATAAACCAGTGGTCATTTTTTTGAAACTGGAAACTTCCAGCCCAGCCCTAAGCTCTGGCTCCCTACCGGACACTGACTTGGGTCCCACTTGAAAGTACCTGAAGCAGCACAGTGACTGAATGAGTTCTGAGAATATTCTTTATCAATCCAAAATCCGAATTTTTTTTCACCTACATTAGTTTACTTTTTCACCAAATCTATGTGAAAAAGTTGTCCTACAAACAAACAAGTAAGGTGATATTTTTCAAGTAAAATCCTTCTAAATTAGTCTTATTTCTGGCTCTCTATGGTTGTGTCTTAAGTAAAATCATCCAGCTGTTTTTGTACATTAAATTCAGAAATAAACAGTAAATTCATCAGCACACACAAGCTACCACAGCATTTTTTCAGAACTTCGCCTCCCTGCTTTGACGTCTTCATTGCAAAGTGGAGAATACGGGACAATTATAACTCGTTTCAGTTGTAACCTACCGATAGCTATTGTAATTCATCTGTTACATTCTCACTCCACTTACTAAAAAACGGTGACTCACCCAAAGACACCTCAGCTGATATTTCTCCCTGCCTTCCCCAAATGCAAGTTTCTATTAAAAAAAAAAAAAAAGCACAAAAACTTTTACTAGACTATGTGTCTGCTGTTAGACAAAAAAAAAGAAGAAAAGGAAGAACACCTGTAAAGGGAAGGAAGGCAACTGCCCACTGGGACACATTCTTATGGAACCTTAAGAAGTGTGGTCCAGGGAAAAGCTAGGAGGCTGCTGGAAAATCCAGTAGATGGCTACCTTCTGTCCCCAGGATGGAAGATGACTGAGATGGCAAACAATTCTCATCGCCCAGGGAGGAAGGCAGCTGCCCACTCCTTTACCTGACCTGGAGGAGTACAAACGATGTGCCTCTTTGGAGGAATGTCTACAGTCAGCTGCCATTAGTATTTCATGCATGGCGGAGAGGAGAGAGGGGGCAGGGGAGACGGAAGGGGAAGGGGGAAGAGGAAGAATGGAGAGAAACATTTTTCTCTACTTTAATCTTAAACATGAAGGGTAAAGACACAATCAAAAAAAGAGGCAAGTGAAGAAGACATGCAAGATATTAAGCATGCATCTTTCCTTTAGAAATAATCACAAACTTTTATGCATGAGTATTTAAGAATGCTGAAAATATTTCAATACAAAAACATTTTATGTAAAATGAGAATAACAGAAAAATAACAGTAAAGTCAATAATTAGGTCTTAAGAACTAAAGAGAACTATGCAAAGTAAATAGAATTTCTTGTCAAAAAATACAAAACTACCTGGAACTTTTTCTCAGATACTTAAAAGGTTAGATTATTTTTCATATCTACAAATAAAAATGGATTACAAACGTAACGGATTTTGAAAAAATTCAAGTTTGAGATAAACATTACCTGGAGGAATAAACGTTTTTTAAATTAACCACCTAGTACGATGAATGGGCAAAATTATCAGATTTAATTTTCTATAGGAGGGGAAAATACCGACTGGTATGAAAAACAAAGTTAAAAATCTGGCAGATTCACCCAATTTTTTTCTCTCCAACATACATAACCTTGAAGCAATGTAGAGAGGTTGGGAAAAGCTGGAGAGAAACAGCATGTATGGAGCAGTGTGTACACAACTATTCAGAAACTCAAAAAAAAATTTTTTTTAGGAAGAGGAATAAATTGTTTCCATTTGAACACTTGCTGAATTAGGAAGAAAGGAAAGAAATATGTTAAGGAAATCTTACATGTCTTAGGAAATAGTAAACAAATCTAATTTGTTAAAATCCAAAGTTTGAGTTGGTAATGTAAATAACAAGAAAATGACATCAATGCTTAAAAAAAAAAAAAGTCCACAGTTTATGATGGACAATGCTAAATTTCATCTTAGGAATTATTTATAAATGAAGTAAAACAAATGTATGCTTTGCAGCCCTCTTAAATGAATCACTTAAGAAGATAACAAGTCAGTTATCTTTTCCTTGAGTCAATTCTCTAATCTCTGTTTGCAGAATGGTATTACTGGAAACATTGCATCTCCTCCACCAGCAGCTTAAATGAGGTTGTATCACCCTTGTGCCCTGGAGGTCTACCTTGAGTCTCAGGGAAAGCAAACACAGTCTTCTAGGTCATGAAGTTTTGAGGGTTTAGATATTTTAAACGCCTTGCAAGTTAAGGACCATCTTGGGACATTTCCCATGAGCAGAGGAAACTACCACCTTGGGGATGCTGGTGACCGCGTGGGATTTTATGAGACTGAGAACAAATTCTGAGACAGCTGAACATCTCAGGGTGACCAAAGAGACACTTGCTTGTTCGAACTTGCCTTGAACGTGAACAAGAAGCTAGTAAAAATAACGCTAGGACCCTTAGGACCAATCCTATCGCCAAGTGCGCCTTTCAGCCAAAATCTCCCCTTCTGATACCAACAGAGTCTTCCAGTTCTAATCATTATAACACTGTCTTGGAAAAGAGACGTGTTTCTAATTTTAAAATTAACTAAAAGCAGATGCCACAGCCCCATTAAACTCTTACAGCTGCTACTGAACCACTGGCAACCCGAGTCTATTTAATTTGGAGACCACTCCTGGTAAAGAGGAAAATCTGACTGCCAAAACTGCACACCCAAGTTAAACCAGAGAGGCAGAAAATGAAAACAGCTCATAAAAGCAAATGTATTCTAATAAGGCTCTCTCTAAGGGATGATAAGCAATTTTTCCTGTGGTTAATGCCTAAGGAAAAAAAGGGCGGGGGGTGTGCTGCTTATTAAATTCTGAATTCAAATACAGCCAAATAAGCAATGTTGTCTGTAACATCTCAGCTGATTTTATCCACCTCGGTTTATGCTTCCTGAAAATGAGTCTTTGCCACGATGCTTTAGGATGCAGACAGGTTTAGATGCATTGACAATACCCCCTGGAGGTTGTTAATATTGATTAATTAAAAGTGAGACATCAAATTAATTAATAGTTAGCAAGGTCATAAGGACAGATTAGTTTCACACCAGTGAGTTATCATCACCCCTCAAGAGGCAGTCTGCTTTGGGCTGGGGGGAGAAACGGGGCATCTTACAGGTGGCCCTGAGCCGACAGCCGAGTGTAATGTAGAAGCGCTTTGTCATTCCCATAATGTCTGGGGTAATGAAATGAATTCACTTTCTGGCTTCCTCTAGTCTGCGATGCCAAAGAACACTGTGTTATCAGCACAGATGGAGCAGGCGTGGTTCTGGAGAAGAGCCTGGTGCAAACTACAAACAAGCCACTGTGAATACCAATGAATCCCTGAGCATCAGACCCTTGCTGATGAGTGACCGCTCTGGAAGCACCATAAAAAAAAGCGCATCTCAGGGGGCTTGTCCAACCAAATGTACTGTCAAGACTTCGGACAGGCAATTTGGAAGCCACACAAATCACAGAGGCCAGGCTGCTCCTTTCCTGTGAGAAGCAAGCACAGGAAGACATTCACCCATGAGCTGCGTTCTTTTCTTCCTTTATTTCTCAGTAAGTAAAGAGGCAGCGGGTCACCTGTGCTGAGCAAATACTAATCTACCTCTCTGAGCCCGCCATCCCTGCTCAGGAGAAAACGACTCTAGGAAAGAACGGATTCACTAGTGTGCTGCACATGGCTGTGAAACATGAAGTTGTCAAGTCAATGAACACAAACACATAACGCAGGGGAAATGATTAGAAAAGAGGCATACCCATCAACAAGCTCAGAAGCTTCTGGACCTTTGAACTCACCCCCACAACTCTGTACAATCCTTGGTCGTTTATACCTATTGGAAGAGAGGACATGTTAGCAAAATACCAACCAAATTTTTTAAAGCTGTCAACAAATAGTCGCATTTAGAAACTTTGCTAACTCACATTAGCAGCCTTCCTCTGACTATAAAAATAACTGGTCCACAAAAGCAAGTGTTTACCAACTTGTTTTAGCAGCTTGGTATTCATGAGTTATGGCTGGAAAATAATCTCATAAAACAATTCTCCATGTGCACAAAATGTAAGGTGCCGGTGCTAACGAAGTCAGTCAGCTAACCGTGCTAACATATCCCAATGTAATTTGTAAAGATACACTGTACCTCTCATGTTTTTTATGTTTACTTATTCTTGACATTTTTCTTGGAAAGTTTTAGCCTTTTAAAAATAATACGGTGCTGACTTGTACACAGAAAGAAATCGTCGTTTGGCTGATTCTTTAAGACCATGGAAATCATTCACTCAAAAGTAAGGCAAAACGTGTTTTAAGAGCTGTTATATGCACTGCCCAGTGAGGAGCACTGAAACTCCAAATGAGCATCACAGCAAAATTATACGTCACAGTGAACCAAATCACCACAGGGCCCTGGAAACAAAGCATCTCTGGGGCCAACAGAAAAGAAACAAAGGCAAGAAAATGCATTGTCAAGTATAACTTAATATGTTGGGCACATGATTTTATTTGGATTCTGATGTGAACAAACCAATTGTAAAAGGACATTTTTGAGGCAATCAGGAAACTTTGAGTGGCATCGGGGTTATGTTAGAAATCACCTATTTTTTTTGTCATATACCACAAGGGGTGAGAGTAACCTGTCTTAGATTTGCTTGAAGAGGGAGGGAGGGATAGGTGGAGCGACTGTAGGAGAATCTTGATGGAGGTCATGAGGGTGGACCCTAATCCAATACGACTGGCATCCTCACAAGAAGAGATGAGGATACAGACACAGAGGGAAGGTTTCGTGAAAACACTGGGAGAAGGTGGCCGTCTACAAGCCAAGGAGCAGGACCCTCAGAGGGAACCAACCCAGGCGACACCCCGTCTCGGACCTCTAGCCCCGAGAGATGTGAGGAAATCACTTTCTGCTGTGTAAGCCCTCCAGTCTGGGGTACTTGAGCACGGCAGCCGCAGCAAACAGACATGCCCTTATCTCCACAGAGCACAAAGAACCCACGTGCAAAGGCTGGCCCCGCAGCCTCCACGGGACTCCAGGCACCTTCACGATGGGAAACGCTCACAGACTCCAAAAGAGGAGGAAAATGCAGGTCAGCCCTGCCAGGAGTTGGGAAAGAGAAACTACCAAGAAACACAGAAGTCAACAGGGTGAGCTGCTACAGGAGAAGAGACCAGACCTCACTCCTTCCTCCTCCTACAGGCTAGACGGCCATGTCCAGAGAGTCTGAAATACCAGAGGATTTTTTTTCAATGCTCCTCTATTGAAGAAACCTAAAATAGCTTGGCCTCCATGCCAGGAGCCAAAAGAGCAAGTCATCTTCTGCAAACAAACGTGCCTCTGTGAGAAGTGCCCGACAGACGTAGAGAAATGAAGCGAGGATGTTATTTCGGCAATAATCATCACTCTGTGCTGGTAATTACTATCAACTAATTGATCAAGTTCAAATTCATAACCTGAGAGAAGGAAAGTTAATTGCTAAGGCATCATGAAAGGTGCGAGGGGGAACTCATGCTACACAACACAGTTTTTACTTCAGTAAAATGAAATTTAAATAAACCTCATACAAAAGCAGCTTGGAAACAGCACGTAAACATGTAACAGTCATGTAGGATCTTTTGTTTTAATCTGTGAGGTTTTTTTGTTTATTCGTCTTAATGGAGGTACTGGGGACTGAACTGAGGACCTCGTGCATGTTAAGCATGTGCCCTACCACTGAGCTACACCCTCCTCCACTTGAGTCATGTAGGGTTTTTGGTTGTTGCACTGTCCTTTGAAGCTCTAGACTAAGAAAATCAGAACATACTTTATATCTAAGAACACACATATCATATAAAAGACATCATACAAATACATTTGAAGAATATAAACCAATCAATATGTCAAGTCATAGGATTTCAAAGCGTATCTTTTTTTTTTTTTATTGTAGCATAGTCAGTTTACAATGTTGTGTCAATTTCTGGGGTACAGCATAATGTTTCAGTCATATGTGAACATACATACATTCCTTTTCACATTTTTTCAATATAGATTACTACAAGATACTGAATATAGTTTCCAGTGCTATACAGACAAAACTTGTTATCTATTTTATATATAGTAGTTAGTATCTGCAAATCTCAGACTCCTAATTTATCCCTCCACCCCCCTGCCCCCAATAACCATAAGTTTGTTTTTATGTCTGTGAGTGCTTCTGTTTTGTAAATAAATTCATTTGTCTTTTTTTTTTTTTAATTCCACATATGAGTGATATCATGTAGTATTTTTCTTTTTCTTTCTGGCTTACTTCAATTAGAATGACATTCTCCAGGTCCATCCATGTTGCTGCAAATGGCACTATTTTCTTCATTTTTATGGCTGAGTAGTATCCCATTGTATAAATATACCACAGCTTCTTTATCCAGTCATCTGTTGATGGACATTTAGGTTGTTTCCATGTCTTGGCTACTGTAAATAGTGCTGCTCTGAACACTGGAGTGCATGTATCTTTTTGAATTACAGTTGCCTCCAGATATTCGCCCAGGAGTGGAATTGCTGGATGATATGGTAAGTCTGTTTTTAGTTTTTTTGAGGAGTCACCTTACTGTCAAGGCTTATCTTCTCTACCTTCCCTTCCCAATTTCCCTCTTTCAGCCAAAGAGGGATCACTATTTCTTATCACCAAGTATCAGAATTTTGAAATTTTATTTGATTCCTCCCTGTCACTTTCCAAACTCCACAGATCAACATCTACCTTTTCTTCACACTTCAGATCAATCTCTGCTTCTTCAACACAGCCTTGAACTTTATGCACACACATTTATTAGGGCCCGTGCGCACACACACAACCATAATCCATTCTGAACACCATCATCATTTTCTCCATCTTTTTATTTTTTGAGCCACTCTGATGCTCTCAGGTCTCCTCCACGCCACTGAAGAGTAAGTCATCCAATCAAGTCCAAAGTCCTCAGCTGAATGAGCTCGTAAGGAAGACATAAACACATAACCCTCCAGAATAGGCCCCAGCTCACCTTCCTGCATTCACTGCAGAGTATTCGCTGTAAATCAGAGCAGACACCTGACTGTCACCCACAAATGGCCAAACTCATTGCCTCCTCAGGCACAAGTCTCCTCTGACAGGAAGGTCCTTCCCCTTTGCTCCACTGATTACTCATCTGCCAAATATTTACTCATCAAATACGTGACAGGTGCTATTCCAGGTGCCCAAGATTCAACAGTCAGCAAAATCAAGTCCCAGCCAGACCTTCAAAACCAGAAAAAAGAAAAAACATGCCACCTTGTCCGACACCGCCCCACGGTGATGCTCCTTTTTTTGGAACATGACTTTTCACTCCTTTTAACACCTGATGACATTTTTTAAAACAAGCCCACCATTCACAACCCCTAAAATCAAAAATCTGAATGCTTGACCGGACGTCTGGTTATTTAGGTCTGTATTTTTCCCCACTCAGTGTCAATATTCTTATTTCACCATGTTCAAAGTAATTTCCACCCCAAACTTATCTAGAGCTGCTCTGTGCTCTATAGCATATGTCCCATATTACAGTCTCTCAAACACACCCACCTCAGAATTTTCAGATAGAGAATTGGGGACCAGCGTTCTTCCTTCTCTCCCAAAATACTGAGATATTATCCAGAGAGATACTAGGTTAACCTTGGTTTTAGGGGTGAGGTGCAGGGGGAGGAGAAATTGTTTGTTACTAATACCTTTCACAGTGCCTTGCATAGAATGGTAAACCTAGATGATTCGACTTGAAGTAACTTTAGGACTACAGATATAGATTGGACTTGGGCCAAAACAGACATTCCACTTAGGAACTAAAAACTTACAGAATTAAATATCCAAGGTATTAAAACTTTTCCAGCATATCAAAGCTCACTGACAGATATCATTATTATAATATTTTCTAATTTTTAACAAAAACCTATAATCTGGTCAAAGTGTTTATATGCCCAAGTTTTTCTCCTTTTTAACAAATCAAATGGGTTCTGGTCAGTACAAAAAGAAAGGCAAGGGCTTTCCACTCAGTGATGAGCAGCTGACGACAGCCAACCCTGGGCAAAGTGGCTCCAGTGAAATCAAATGTGTCTTCCTTCTCACCACCACCCGTCTCCCCCAGTTTCACACAGTGCTGTCACAGAGCACCACCCACGTCTTCCTTGAGGAGAGGGTCAGAAAGGAGCAATGAGTCAGGTTGCATCATCATATCTGTCTCACTGTTTCCCTCTCGGAACCCAGATGATGCTGCCAGAGCCATTGTCCGCTCCATCCTGGGAAACGCCCGCGTGGACCACTGGTGAATACCCAGAGGCCCCGGCAGGTGGGCTGGAGAATCCGAGGAGAAAATGAGATGCTCTGTGACAAGAAAAGAACGACATGCAAAAGGAAAAAACGTTTTAAAGGGCTGGTAGAGTCTGTTAAACAGCAGAGGGGGAGGCAAAGGCTGGGGAGGCTAAACTGACAAGTGAATGTGGTGAGCAAGAAGAACACAAAGTGGCTCTCAGAGTCAAGGAAGCAGAAGAGAGAAGACAGGTAGTAAAGCTGCACACAGGAAACGTAAACAGGGAGAAGAGGAACAGACAATGAAAGGCAGGAGAAGTAGGGAGGAAACGAGAAGGTAACAGCCTAGGAATTATAACACATTTCAGTTCCTGTTAACATCATAAAAAGTACTGAGTACTTACTATATCCCAGACACTAATGTGGAATCCAGGGAAGACAGAGGGTAAAATTAAGAAGAGTTAAAATGAAAAGAGAGAGCAACTCGAGGCCAACCCAGCCATAAAGTCTTTACTTCAGAAAAAGAAACTTTTGGTTTCAGAAGCAGACTCTGTGCCTGAAAGCACATGATATACATTTAATAAATAAGGCTGAATATATCAATAAACTGAAAAAATGATTGATAAGTTGATGGCTGCTTAGTAAAGAGATACGGAAAGAAAATAAAGAGACAGAAAAGATTATTTGTAACTAGAAAACGTCAATACTTTTGATGGTAACAGGCACAAGTAAAAAGAATTTTCCAGGTGTATGATTCTACAGAAGTCGATGATCAAATTTTGTGGGTCTATAAACTACACACATCCAGTTTTCATCTAGTAAACAGCAGAGTGCTTGGCACAAACAGAGGTCCCTGATCAGTATTTACAGATAGAGTGCAATGTTCATTCACATTTGTATGTGTTGACAACAGGGGTGAAAGGTCATTAACGTTCCTGTAGGCATTCACAGGAGTGACATCAAGTGTGCAACGTGTCATTATGAACATGCATGAATACAAATAGAGGTTTACATATCGCACCAGCACTGCGAAGACAGATTCCCCTGTGGGCTATGAAATGAGCGAACATAAACTTTCATGCATGTATGTGTACGTAAAATAATTGTAAATGTTTTATAATTGTATCATATATAATTATAAATACTTGCTAATCTTGAAAGATTCTTGCAAATGAAAAGGAAACACGTAACAGGTGAAATGATTAGGAAAAATTTGTGAAGGAGTACCTGGTGATGAGGCTTAAGGATGATATGCTACAAAGGTTACTCAAAGCAATGAAGAGGCTCATGAATATTGTTTCAGTTCATAGGTGAATTATAAAAACTTGATAGTATGTCCCTTACGTATATTTATAACTAAACCTCAATAAGCATGATGTTTCAGTGTCTGTGTAAGTACAGGAAATGCTTTCCAGGCTAACCACTACATTGAGTTACATAAAAATAAATAGGTTCATACACAGTGATACCCGTCCAAGATACAGGGCGATGCATAATATTTTAAGGTCCTGTCAAAAACATGTTTCTATTAGTTTTAAATACAAGCACACAGAACCAAGAACGAGTCACTCTTCCATCAAAAGGACATACCATTCAACATCATAAATTGAAGAAATTGCATGTATAAAATTGCAGAATTCTAAAACCTTAGAAGAATGCATTATTTTTAATACTTACAATGTATTAAATATTGCAAAAAGCAGGGTAAGAGACAAGTTCTAAGCACTGGGACAGTTAGAAGATTAACTATACCTGTATGAAAATGAGAAGCTCAAAGCTGAAAATGATACGGAGTAACATTTTAACCTCTCAAGATCTTGGTCCCCTCATTTAAAAAAAAAGCATATCCTAGAAACACAAATTTGTTACAGTTGTAAGATATGAATTATTACAAATTAAGGTTACTGATATCTTGGAAACTTCCAACTCTCCCACCTCCCAGTTGTATGACCTGGCATATCACTTTATTTCTCTGTTTCACCTTTCTCTGAAAAATGAGGTTAATGATGGAATGAGGTTGTTGTGAAAATTAAAGGAGATAATGCTTATAAAGCATACGCATGAGCCTCACGTGACAAGCACTCAAGAAAACCTTTCTAATTGTAGCATAATATTCAAAATTAAGACCAAAATAGCTTGGCATAATACATATAAAAGTCACCCTAACCAAGGCCTGTAGCCTACAGCCCTCTTCCATAAAATAAAGCATATGTTGGGAAGAGAGTCCAAGTTTATCAAATATGCATGACTCATGGAAAATACAAAATTCCTGATCTCCAATAACATTTGGAATTTCTCCCCCTGGATGCTAATTATTTGGTGGCAGGTAAGAAAGCGCTGCAGACAGTGCCGATCTGCCAGGAACCGAGCAGCGTTCCCTTCCTATGAAGTCTCCTCATGTAAATCCACTTCTGTGCTGTGAGCAGGAGCCTCCCTGGCAGCAGGCACTCCAAGGAGAGGGCTCATGACCTCATTCCCATGTTCATTTCATACTCACACCGACCCAAGACTGAGCTCAGGAATCCGCCAGCTCGGCACCCCTGGGGCTGGCCGTCCCGTGCACTTCCGCCCCTGTCTCCTATCCCAGCAGAAGTGACAAATATTTAATTAAAAAAAAAAGTACTTCAGGTCCAAGCCAGGATCTTCGGACGGACTGCCAATTTCAGGACTCTTCGGACACACCTCTAGCCCTGACTCAAAGTCTCATCCTCTCGAATCCAACTCTCAAACCCAAAGGGTGTTTGGTTTATCAAGGGCTACCTTTGTATTCGGGTCAGAATGGACTGCAGAATGCTCCTAGCACTCTGTGTGGCTGGCCTCGGCTCCAGTGTCTAGCCAGCACAAGAGAAAGTGTTTTTGTTCAGACCAGACAACCCCTAGACTTGTTGCTATTCCTGGTACAACCGCCCAAGCCCGCGGGCAGGATGCCTAGAGGAGGCAGCTCCAGGGTAACAGGGAGTGTCCCCTCTCTTCAGGACCGCTCAGAGTCCCACTCTCTTCCCAGAGGTCGAGTGTCTAGCTGTGCCAGGATCTCACACATCTAGCTGCGACTCCTTCAATGTGCCCTCCAGTCCTTCCTCATAGGCTGAACGCTGGGGTAAGAAACATCTCACAGCCTCTGGGCCTTGAGGCGGAACTCAGCTCCCCGATCACCACTAAGTTGCACTGTCAACCAACTCTTCCCCTCACTTGACTTCTTCTGCCACAAGATGATGCTTGCTTAAGAGCTGGAGACCAGGATTGGAATTCCAGCCCTGCCACTTTCTACGTGTCTCCTCATATGCACCTGAGCCTAGTAAAGAAGCTAAGTCCGTTCAACTACCTACGGAGTGGTGGAGGGGGTGGGTGACCTGGAGTACAGGAAACCCTCGGAAAACCTAAAATGCTATTTATTAGGATTTAAACATTGTCAGATGCAGCTTCCACACTGACACTAAGAGGCTTTCCAAGGCATTGCAGAGATTTTTCAGAAAAGTGGACAAATCTTTCTTGGGTTGATGGGACACCCTCCGAGGTCCATGATGGGGTTGCTGTGGAGAGAAGGCAGGGAAGGCAGGTGTAACTTCAGAAAGGCTTCATCCCAAATCTAGGGGGGCACTTCAGAGAACGATGCTCAAATCTTCCCTCCCCACTTTCCTTTCCTATCACCTGGAGTTTCAAAACTCCTCTGTTCTTTAAAAATTTGTCTCCTCTTTATTTGTTCATCCACCTCCAACATCTTCAGGTCAGCCTTGAAAGTCCCCAACTCCTTGTGCTCACTATGGTTAAGGACAGGAGAAGAGCCAGTCTTGGATTTGAGCTGGAGCCTGCTTCTCTCCAGCCCTGAGACTCACTCGGGTCAGCGGATGACTCTTCAGGTCAGCTGCATGTGTAAAGTGGAGAAATACCAGTGCGTCACAGGGTTCTTGTGAGAACAACACGTGCAAAGGACAACTTGTACAACCTTGTTCTTCAACAAGGGACAACCCATACAACTTCGTTCTTCTCTCGTTTCTTGACTTCCTGCCTTCCCAGGGGTGGTTTCTTGGTCTTCTTCCTGCCTGAACCATCCAGGGCATTTGATACTGTCCACATCCTCCTCCCTGGAATCTCCCACTGGATTCCTTTACACTCCAAATTTCACTCTCTGAAAATGAGGCCCATCATCTCTCTGGCTGCTTCCTTCCCTTTCTGACAGAAATGTCACAGGTACCTTGAATTCAAGATAGATCGAAAACCCATCTCTATTCTTCCCAACCCTACTGCTCCTCTTGCATTCCCTGTCTTGGCTAAAGATATCTTCATCGATCGTGGCTGGAAAGCTTAGGGTCAGGTTTTTACTTTTCCCTTTCACTGCCTTTTACATCCAACATCCATCAGATTCTATTTTTCTGCCAAGTCTCTCTTCCTATTCATCCTTTCTTTCATTGCCAATGCCCTAGTTTAAGCCTCATCATCTTTTTTCTAGATTATTTCTAAAATCCAACCAGTCATCTCTCCTTCTGTGCCCCGCCCCCACCCCATCAGCTCTACTTCCTGTCAAAGGTCTGAAAACACCCCTGCTCCCATCTGTCAATGTCTCACCACTGCCTACAGCACTGAGGCAAATACACAGCACAGCACCTGCGATCGGCCACACTCGGGCCTCATCTGCTCACAGAGCACCTTCTCACATCACATCCACCCACTCACCTCTGCCAGCAACCCCCCAGGGTGGGTGAATACCATCTGTTCCAGCACCTCCCTCCAGAGCAAAGAACAGGTTTGCTTGCAGCCTTGGAAAATAGTGTCCATCTAGCACAAATGGTAGGCATGCCTGCCAGTCATTCCAAGAGAGCTGAGTTTCCTACATTCAGAATTATTCCCGTATACCACAACCCATTGCGTATGCAGATATCATCTGACCGACCATCTTTGCAAGTGCCCTTGGGAACCAGGGCTCAGAGCACCAACACAAAATGTGATACTCTGGCTACTGAGAGTAATAAATTGTCCTTCATCTCTGATCCAGAAGACTTGTGTCTTCTACCAGCACCCATGAAACTATGCAGGGCAACTTGTTTATACAAAAGTAACACAGAATCTCAGAGCCTTCACTATCTTGAGACTAAAGTTAATATTTAAGAGGAGGAACCATCCCTCTACCATTTCCCCCCAAAATTTTCCCTTTAAGAAACACCAAAAAAGTGTTGAGTAAGATCCATCTAACACGTGCACACCCGGGAACAAGTGAGGATTAAGGTAAGCTGGAGTGGATGGGCAGCGAAGTCAGAGGCACCATTTTACTCTCAAACTCATCACTTGTGTGGTTCAAGTTTAAGTAGTTATAAAATTTTGCTTATATTAAAGAGACTCAAACTCAAGGCAAAAGTTGGCCATTGCTCTTTGCGAGATTCCCTTTCAGCCCTCCTCTATGACGGGCACGCTGGCAGAGGTCTAACGGTGCCTCGCCGCTGCCACCTGCCTCCTCTCCACCTCAAAGCATCAAATCAGTGTTAGGCAGCCTTGGAAAATCTCCTCCTTACTGTGGTTGTTTTTTTGGTTTGTTTTTTGTTTTTTGTTTTTTAAGACTGAGATAATCTAAAGCCATTGGCTTCTTCCAAATCCTCTCTGGTTTTCTCATTGCACTCTGGCCGTATAACTGCTCAAGTGTCCACAAGACACTGAGGGAAGGAAGGTTGAAAGTCAAGCCAGTAAATTTTGCTGCTTGTCACAAGCGCTACATAAAATTGCTCTGATAAAGTGAACTCAGATGATTTATTGCCCTATGTAAATTACTATTTTTCAAAAGCAAAGTTCCTTGGTGCTCCCAAAGCCTCAAATCAATAATGGGACTGTTTAATTATGATCGGCCTGAATTCAGAGTTACTTCTAAATAAGCAACTCACACTGAGCACTTGGCAGACGGCAATGTCCCAAGTATCCTCTTTTCATTCTCACAACCATCCTACATAAAAGTCACTACAGTTCTCCCGTATTACACAGGATAAAATCAAGACAGGTTATCTACCTAACTTGCACGGCTGCAGAGCTAGTAAGTGGAGAGATTCTAATCAGGGCTGATTTGGGGTTCCTGTTCTCCAGCACCAAGCTAAGAGCGCCCTAAAGAGCCTTACAAGAAGATGTCCATGCACCTCATCCAAACGTGAACCAACACACAAAACCTCACCTGCCTACTAGTAGCAAGAGAGTTTAACCATTTGTTCTGAATTAACTTTACTCAGCCATTCATTTGGAAGCTAAAAACTTTGGGAGCTTATTGTTCTTAAAACAAATAAGATTACTAATTGAGAAAATGAATGACCAGCCCCAGCTCGCCTGGAGTTAGCATTTCAGCTCAGTATTTGCATTTCTGCAGACACCACAAGCATCCTGAGCTCCCTCCCACATAAGACAGTCCTCTGTATCCACCCACACTCATCTCACACCCATTCTGATTAAAAAAGAGACAGTGAGCGAGTAACTCTAGTTCACTTGCTGTAAATTTTTCGGGGACAGCTGTTCTTTATTTTCTTCGTTTTGCACGTAATTTGCCCCTGGCACTTCAAGATTAACGCGCAATCATGGTAAAATATGTTGCAAGTTCACTTTAGGCATCTTCCCTCCCACAAAGATTAATACTGAAACCAGACATCACCATCACCTACCAGGGCCTTCCTGAACCCCCATGCAACTCCAGAAGTGCTCTGGAAGCAGAAAAATCCTGCAGCCAACCTCAGAATGCTTTTCCGAAAACCTGAAACTTCGCTTCTCAGAGAAAGAGAAATGCACTTCCACATGCGACAATTCAAAGACTGTCACATCTTAGAGGCGGCTTCCTACTTCTCCACCCCATGAATTCACAGCTCGTTACAAAACTGAATTTGATAACTGACAGCTTGCCTAGACCGACGTTTGAATGCCACGCTCTAGAAATTAAAGTGAATATTCAAATTACCCACATATGGAAGATTTTTTTTAAGAGAAACTTTATAAACAAAAGTGACATACATATTTAGTTTTAAATCATGGCAACTATTTTAAAAATAGCAACTAAAAGAAGTTTTTTAAGCAAAGAGAGTCTTACTTTGTTTTTGCATAGTTTACAATGCACCTGAAATACTTGGAGTCACCAGTTCCCAAAAAAGACAATCTACTGGGCATGGGAGGCTGTTCTTTGAGTTACTTAAGGAAATCATTCTCCAAGCTCTTCAACCGTAAGATTTTTTTTCACATGTAACATGATGTACCTTTCTATCTATGTCTAAAATATTACCCATAATTCAGAAAGATGCAAACAAATTCATAAAGGAGTGAAAACCAATCCTACATGTTATTTTAAAGTAATAATTCCAACCACCTAGAGAAGAATAAATTCTTCCAATAATTTTATACATTATTGGAATACATAATATTGACAATGTGGCATTTGAGTCAAATCCTCGAGCACTCAAGCACAAATCAATTGCGTACTGAGGGCTATGTGTGCAATGTACTATACTTAGAAATGAGAAGAGGCAAGTAAAGGATAAATAAGATATTTTCTCTATTTCAAGGAAAAAGTAAAGTTCCATAAACAAAATAAATATGTGAGGTATAATGAACAACACCAGGCAATATAACTGTCAGGTTAAGAACATGGGTATCTCAGAATTAAAACAATTCAGGGTAAGGATGGAAAGAGGAAACAAAGAAATACATTTAATGAGCAGTAAAATCTACCGGCTACAAAAATTAGCTCTTTTACCTTCACAAACATGGATGGCAGTAGATGTGAACGAACTTCCCACTTGCAATCGTTTAGAAACTAAGAGTTTGAAAGGTTAAGAAAGGGTTACCAAACTTTGGAGCTTAAACCTGACAACTCCTTATGAACCCAGAAAAAGGTAGACCTTCTAGAGTAATCCAAGTGCCCCCCAACACACACGCCCCGCCAGCCACTCCTCCAACCCCGCCCATGGCTGTCAGGTCCCAGATGCGGCACATGCAAACATCTTCACTTCAACACCCAATCTCTCCCCTGCCGAAACTCCTCACTTCTGACGCCCCGGACACGTGCACCTAGACAACATCCCCTCGCCCCCTGGAAGGCGGCCCACGTGCCGGGTCCTCAGGGAAGCCTTGAGTCCGTGGTATTTCAGAGGCCCGGGAGGGCCAAAGGGGAAGACTGAGCCCACTGTCAGCTTCCAGAGGCACCTGGAACGGCAGGCGCCGTCATGAGAATGCCACGGAGCAAGGCAGCTGCACAGTCATGGAAGGGCGGTTGTGTGAATCTGCTTGAGGATAACGGGGTCTTTTCCCGCAAAGGGGGAAACTACCACAGGGCCCCAGGAACTAGGCATCATGCAGACAAGAGTAGGTAGGAGGGGCTGGTGGTAGGGTGAGTGAACGAGAACTCCCATCAATACTTTTGAATTTGCCTTGAATTCACCGGCAAAGCATCTAAATATGGTGCGTGGCTTCAGATACACTGAGACTTGGCCACTTTGAGCCATTTTGGATTTCTCCTCTTTACTTCACTTTTTAGGAGAAAGATTCTACCTTACATCATTTATGCTCTCTCTCGTAATCCCCAAAGCTACACGGACCCAGGACCGAGGGCCCTCGTAAACTTTACCTTCCAGGAAAGCATCCTCTAAAAAATAGAAGATGAGAAAATTCCTTTCTCCACTTGACTATTCCCATTGGGCCTCTCACTGTCTACAGCAGAGGCCCAGCTACCAATGATTTTGATTCAATAAAGCTGATTGAGCCCAGGAATCTGCCTTTTCAAGAAGCACCCCAGTGATCCTAATACATTTCATCAGGTCTGCCAGGGACCTCTGAGCT
Organism: Camelus ferus; assembly: GCF_009834535.1. Lineage (NCBI taxonomy): Eukaryota > Metazoa > Chordata > Mammalia > Artiodactyla > Camelidae > Camelus > Camelus ferus. The sequence goes on along the minus strand of NC_045697.1, from coordinate 104,917,938 downwards.
TCCTTGACATCCTTTGCTTCCTGAACTAAAACTTGAAGGTGAAATTCCTTGCAGAACTCTGATCCTGCATGTACAACCAACTGCTGAGAGTGACTTCTTCATCTGCTGGATGACTTGGAGGTATCCATGCTCTCCGACCCCATGGCCAAACCGACAGTCCAGAATCAGTCACCTCCCCTGTGGAACGCTCCAACCTACACAGAACTCTGGGTCTTCTCGGCACCAGACCATCCTCCGCCTGGGTACCATACTAGTTTCCAGATCTACCTTTGTAAGCCTGCTCCTCTGCCCTTCCCTCCTCTAGTACTTACCCAGTTTCTTGCCAGTTAAATGCAAGTGCCCGAGTCCTTCCTTTCACTCTGTTTCTTCCTGCTTCCTTTCCTTTCCTTTTTTTTTCTTTTGGCTTGTTTCTGTCACATTCTGTCTCCATGTCTTTGCTGAGGTCTCTCTAAAGGCCAAAATGTACTTTTCTAATCCTTTAAATCCAAAGAAGGCTGGTCCTAAACACAGTCCTTAGTAAAGAGCAAGGACTCAGCGATCCATCGTAACCGACTATACTTCAATTTAAAAAAAAAGTTATAGCATCACTCAGCTGGTTCTCACCAAAAAACAGAAAAAAAGTAGAATACTCTCTGGCCTCAAGAGAATTAAAATCTCACTGTTAAGGCGTACTATATATGTTAAAAAATAAACATTATTTGTTTAAATATCTTACTATGCTGTTAAACTTTGAGGGAAAGAAAAAAACAATTCTCTCGATCCATGCAAACCTGTAGCACTTTTCAGTACCTGGTATACTCCACTCACTTTCAATATCTGTATTTTGTCTACCATGAATGGATCAAGCATAATAGGTAACCAGACTTTCATGTGTATCCCAAAGGCCCAGAGCAAGGTTACCGGCACTCTGTGATTACTCAGTAAACCCTGGTTGACTGGCTTCAGATCAGAACTAGGGTTTAACAACGCTAAGCCACCTGTTACTGAGGGAGGGAAAAGAACACCGTGCTATTTTCTTCAGAAGTTTTGTTTTGTTTGGGTGTAGGCTGGGTTACTTTTAAAAAGAAGTTAAAAGTTCCCCCACGTAGCCGGACACTATAAACATAAAGATAACAATCACGTGTCCCATCGCTCCAATCCACTAGAAACTCTTCCATGAGGACGGCAGTGCCTAAACTTTACTACATTATCACCTGGGGAGCACTGAAAATCCGGCTTTCTAGCTCACACCCACCAGCAATGACATCCGACTGGCTGGGGGTGGGAGTTAGGCATCAGCCCTGCTTAACAATCCCAGGGGATTTCACTGCGCAGCCCTGTCTGAGAGCTGCTGCTTTCGGAAGTCCTTCCGCCTGGGAACATCAGAAGTACTTTCCTAGTGGTGCTCAGACAGCCTGCATCTGTTAAGAGCTGGTACACATCATTAACAAATCCTTGGTAAACGGATGAAAGATCAGTTGATCTGACTCTCGTGTGTGCTGTAACTTCATGAACAAACAACTCTAAGGACAGGAAGAGTATGATCTGTAATCAATGCTGATACTGCAGTGACATGGGGTTTGTTCTGATGCCAAAAGTACAGAAACCGCTAACAGTCCCATGCACGGCAGTATACATCATTATGTTATGTATTATATATGCATCATATATTATACGTGTTATCTGCATTTGTATGTGCATATACCAAAAATGTTACCTTTTCTCAGGGTCCTGAGGGCTATAGTAAACGGTAGACAAAATAAAAAATTAAAAAATGAATATATGTATGTTCATGTATGACTGAAACATTGTGCTGTACACCAGAAATTGACACAACATTGTAAACTGACTATACTTCAACAAAAAAAAATTAAAAATAAAAAAAGTAAATGTTAGACACTTGTCTGATACTTGGCAAATACTAAAGTGATGTCACAAATAAAGCTGATAAAAATACCAAATGTCATTTTTTAAAGGAACATGGCTAGGTAAAAGTTGCACTAACTTTTAACAGAAACATGTGAAATGGTAGTTTACAGACAGTGAGAGTCATGGTTAGAATGCTGGGAAAAAAGTGATTAGAAATAATTCTTCAATCAGATCTCATCAGATGCCTCTGGACACGAGGCATGTAGACCCAGGAATCACAGGCAGCAGTCACTGATGCTATTCACCAATAGCATTAGTTCTCGCCCTCTGCGTGCCCTCTGTGCTATGTAGACTCTTTGGGGCTGAGTGGGGCTACGTGGCTCTTTCTGACCAATCAGCTGTGAGCAAATGAAACTCACTTCAAGACCAGAGCACCCATTTGCAAGTCCAAAGCCCCCCAGAGCTGCTGCCCTCCGGCAAGGCAGGCAAGAACCCGGGAGCCCAGGTATCCAGCGATGGGCAAAGCCCCCTAGCAACACCTCAGTGAGAAGTAAGTCTTGTTGTTTTAAGCTACAGAGAATTTCAGATTTCCCGTAATACGAACATAAACTAGCTTTTATCCTGACTGATGAAAAAACTACGTGAGCCAACAACGTCTGTAGCATTTAAAAAAAAAAAAAGATCAGCAGCAGTGATAGCTGATTTGGGGGAAATCATTCAGAGCAATATTGCCTGAGGGAACCTCCAAATTTATCATAAAAGCCTCAGAGAGTCTACAAAGTTCCCTGTGATATTGACTAACGTGACCTGACAGTCGATTCTTTTAACTCTATTTTTAGTCTCCTACTCCATTAAAGACAAAAGGCTTTAGTAATGGAAGACCTTCAGGAACAAAAGATTTGAAAGGAACAAACATAAACATTTCTTTTTTAATTTTCAAATGGGAAAATCCAACTTAAAATGTGTAGACTCGGTCTTCCGTTAAAAACCTCCAACAATTTATTTATTTACAGTGAAAACACGTTCAACATATGCAGATCCTACTACACATATTCCATTCAATGTACACAACACTCCATAAAACTACATGTACCAATCAAAAAGCATTCTAGATAGATTCTTATCTGCTCAGGCAGAAGTATGTATAAATTATACCCTTTGGGGAAAGGATTTTATTTACCAAAATAACAAGCATGCAAGCGATACAATTAAGGTTCTTAAGAAGCTTGGGGAAAAGAGAAACATGAATGATGAAGTGAGGGATACAAAAACCACAGTACTTTTTTCCTCAACTCTGGACATTTTTGAAGCACTAGGAAAAAGAAGAAATTTGTCAGCTCAACCTCAGTGTAGTTGAAATGAATGAAAATCCGTCACCGCCTGAATTACCACTGTAAGAGAAAACGGGAGAAAAGCTTTCTGTGGCTTGGGTTTTTATTACCGATGGGCAAACCCCCAAATCATAAAACAGCTCATATTCATCTGTTATCCATCCCTCTAATTTCACAGGTGGCAGTCCTGGCTTTATAACAAAGACCCTGTTTTGACAGAAAACACAATTGCAATGCTTCACCCCGCTAAGTCATCCAGAGTAGGGCTGAGAGATACAATAGATGAGAGTGAATTAAAAATTCAATTTATCCATACTTCACTAGGCTGTAAACAAAGAGAACTCCAACCTCCAGAAAGAGCCTGTTTTGTAATGTTCAATATTTAGTTTCTCTGCAGTCTGCTGGCATGGCTGTAAAAGCACCAGGGGCCTGGTTTTCCTTAGGGATACTAAAGAAAAGAGCTTTTGGTCAGGAGAACAACGGGTAGAGACTATCTTTCCTTCAATTAAAATGGAAACAATCCAAATATTATCAACAGGCAGATGAATAAACAAAGTGCAGTATATCCATATAATGAAACACCACCTAGCAAAAAAAAAAAAAAAAAAAAGAGCTAAGGATATATGCAACAAGATGAGTCTCAAAAGCCTTATGCTCAGGGAAGTGGGGGGAAGGGATAAACTGGGAGTTTGAGATTTGCAGATACTAACTACTACATACAAAATAGATAAATAACAAGTTTATACTGTATAGCACAGGGAACTATATTCAACATCTTATAGTAACATGGTGAAAAAGAAGATGAAAACGAGTATGTGTATGTTCCTATATGACTGAAGCATTGTGCTGTACACCAGAAATTGGCACAACATTGTAAACTGACTATACTTCAATAAAAATAAATACCCATAAAAAAAGCATAATAAAGAGGCCAGACTCAAAAGTCTAATTCTGCATAATTCCTTTCATTTAAAATGCTGGGGGGAGGGGCAGGGAAGACAGAGCTAATGTGATGAAAAGCAGCTCAAGAGTTGCCAAGGACGAAGTTGGGAAAGGAGACTGACTGCAAAGGGGCACAAAGGAATTGGGGGAGGGGAAGCAGGTGACAGAAATCTCCGATGGCTGTGGTGGCAGTCACAACTATACCACTTGTCAAAACTCATCAATCTGTACAGTTAAAATCAGCAAACTTCACCATATGTAAATTACATCTCAATAATGCTGATTTTTAAACAGGAAGCCAACAGGACAATGGAAGACGGAAATATCTTACTAGCGTGTGAACAAGAAGTGATTAAGATTGGTCGTCCAACACTGCTGATTCTTCTCATGATTCTCATCTGAGCACTGACTTCACATTTCAGTGCAAGGGAGAAACATGCAAATAAAAAGGAAAACCCCATCCTGTCAGAGTAAATGAACAACTGAATCTCTAGAATGTGCATTTTGCATTAACGTATTTTATTCTACAAACTTGACCATGCAATAAACATTCTAAATGACCCTTAGATTTTACATACCTATCGCCTGTCATGAATAAAATGATTCAATCATGTTACCTCGTGCTTCAACTGCACTGATGCATTTTCTAAGAATTGTGAATCCCATTTTATCCAACTGTGCACCTGAAAGAAATACAGTTATAAAATATTAAAGGCATAACTAATTACCCATAATTCTCTCCCTTAAAAAATAGGACAATATTACTTAAGTCCAATCTAATTTTTATTTCACTCTTTAAAAAAAAAAAAAAAGAAGAGAGAAAACTAAAGGCCAGATATTCCCTGTTTAAATAACATAAATGAGAATTTCCTATATTAAGAGGAGCATCTACTGGAATATCTGGACATCTATTACCAGTATTTATAAATAAATTAATAATTTAACATAACTTTTAAGTTAATAAATATGATATTTTAAATAATGGAAAGAAAGTGATACAAGTCTTTAGGGGAAGCTATCTAAAAATAGTTAACATTTTGCCCAAATTCCAACAACAGCTAAGTTTTTTCTTAATTATATATATGAGTGAAAGTTCTTAAATTAATTAACAGCTAAAGAAATGACGAACCTTTTTTTTAAACCTAGAGAAAAAACCTAGAGAAAAAAAAGTTAAGAAATCTTAAAAAATAATATTTGGGCCACGAGCTTGAAATTTTTTTCATATTTTACACCATGCTCTAAGTGTTTAAAATAGTATTTTATTATTCCTAATGAATTTATTACAGATTCATGTAGCAAAAAAAATTATTTTGAAAATATAATTTTATATATTTTTTCTGACATAGACATTTGACCATAATTAGTCAAATTTGACCTATTTGAGTATCCTAATACAAGGCAACTCTTCTTGCAAAACTGAAATCAGGGAAGGTGAATGCTTCATTCTGTATTTAAGGAGCAGTAATAGTAACTCTTGGTTCTCAGCGGGGAGAGCATGAACAATTCATGAACATAAACTTTACAGACTTAAAGCTGAGCTTGAAGAGTATATTAATAAAAAAAAAAACTGGGCTGCGGTTTACTTTTTAAGGGTCCACTATTCACAATGTTTTATAAAATGCAAGCGTTTCTTTCTGCTTCACAAAACTACTTTTCTAAAACATGGCATGACTTCATATCTCTATAAAAACAAGAAAAAAAAGGGAAGGGAGAAGAAGAAAAGGAGAAAAAGAGGGGAAAAGGAAAAGAAGAAAGCGAAAGAAAAGGAAAAAGGAAGAAGAGAAAGACAAGAGGGGAAAGGTCAGGCAGGTGCTTCTGTAGACGGACAACTTCCCGTGGCATCTGGTCAATTTCCAGGGCCGGGCTAGAGGAGACATCCTCCATTCCAGGGTTGGCTCAAGTGACACACACATTGTGATCATTTTGAAATCATGTGTTATGTAACCATGTTTCCAAACTGTGGGCATCTGACAAACAGAGCTTAATTCCTCCAAAGCCATTAAAAGTAGATTTGTAAACAATCCAGCAAATTTGATCACATTTTCATTTCATCTCAGTAAAAATCAGTCAAAGTGCAGAGCTAGGTAGTACTTCACATCAACGCCAGGTGACAAGCACTGTCCCAGAATATCTGAAGGCGCCTGGCTGCTGTTGCGTGTTATTTTCTACGGTGCAATGCGGTACCATTGGTGCAGCCTGTACTCCAAAGACGTTAAGGATAAAGGACATCAGGGCAGAGGTAAGGGGGGTTGGGAACAGGCGACCTGATTAACAGTTCCTACCCACAGGAGTTCAAACCTTAGGAAGTTGAAAGTTGCATTCCTGAAACTCGTATGTGTTCATTTGTGGCTGTAAGAATAATACTAAAGTGAACTATAGAAAAGGCATTTTGTTTTTTATAGAGAAAGACTATGGGGGCAGGGGGAAGGCTCAGAGCTGGGACAGATCAATGAAGGTCCCAGCAGTTGAGGGGAACTAGAGGAAGTTCTCAGTGGATAAGACAGAACACATCTACTACTTAGAGAACTAGCGTACGGTGCAGAGCGACAGGCTGACATCAGAAATAAAAACAGTAGTTCGTGGGAAAGGGAGACAACAGTCAATTTCAATCAACTAGCACTTACTTCCTTCTGGTCTTGGGATGATGGCTCTATTAAAACTATAGAACACCTAGTAAAAGAGAAAAAAGGGAAACAGCATTTTTAGCAAATCAGTAAAAATGGTTCTAGTAGACATACCTAGGACTGTACAAAAAATACACTGACATTGGTTAAGCCATTTCATGTGCTCAGATGCAAAGACAGGTAACAAAAAGGAGCACTCCGAGTCTACTTTGTCTCTTGTGGAGGCATGCCAAAGTAGCCAAAATAAGATGAAAAGGGGTTAGGACTGAAAGGTAAATTTGAAATGCTCAGATTGCATTCTAACCAATACGGTGAAGCCCAATTTTTTCGCCACTATTTCTAAAATCTAGTATTTCCTTAAGAAAGACGTGACTTCTGCCCATAATCTGAATGACCACATCTGAAACCCTGAGGTGATTCCGGGCTGCCTCTTAGAATTCTAGCACTGCCCCATTATTTGCAAGCTACATAATCAATTGGAAAAAATACATGGTACCTTAAGAGTCCCCACATAAACACATAGCTGAATATTTTCTTTCTGCAGACTTGCTTTTGTATATTGCAAATTAATTACTTGGCTTTTTACTCTAAAGGAGAGGTTTGTATGTCTTCAAGGTTACATTGCCTTTGGCAACAGACTTATGGCTACATGACTTAGTCACGTGGTCATTTTGCTCTGCAGGTATGCAAACTCAACTTTCCAAAGCCATTCTTGCATCTCTGGGGGGATAAGTCCTGATCAGTGCATTGCCTTTGCTGGAGAGGATTAGGATAACCTGTTCTGGATCTCAGCAACTATCAATGCTGTAAATCCTCTTGACTCTCAGCTAAAAATTTCAAGGACAAATTAAGAATAAAGAGACAGCACTAAAACCACAGAGACTAAACGTAGATAGAGTATAATAAAGTGATACACAAATCTGATCACTGCTTTCTTCCTCCAAGGATGATACATATTTTAAAAATAGATCCTATATAGGAGAATGTAACTTGGGCTTCCATTTGTCAAACACAACACCAAGGCTGCTGCCCAGCCCCTGTGCCCTATTCCCTCTATTCTCAGTGTCCTCCCCATTACCACCAGATAACATTATCTTTTGCCCGTTTCTTAAGCTCAGTTCTGACACCTCCCCACCTCCTTTTTTTTTTTCTTGTAAACTATATATGACCCCTCTTCTATTTCGCAAACCATACTCTTTCCCTCTCTTTAAATCCGGCTAAAATGGCAAATGCTTTCCAGATGAGCCCACCTGGTACCTGCACTGGCTGTTTACTTAGAGTCATAATACTTCAAGCAGAGTTTATTTAAATTGGTTTAAAAAGGTGTTTTCTATAATTATCCTCACTAAGCTCCCCATTCAATACGTGATCTGCCAAATTCTCAACTCCCAGATGCCACCGGTCCACTGAAACGAAAGCAGTTTATAAAGTGGCAAACAGACTGCCTCTGGGTCTCCATCATTGCCTTTAATTTATTCCTCAAACCAGTCAGAAGACAGAGGCCCATTCACGAAGGCTACATAATACTGCAGACAGCGAGCCATGAGGCTAAACCATAAATTGTTCAATCAAACAACATTAGTACAGCAGTCACGTGTAACACCACCAGCACAGCCTCATAGGTACGGCTCCATCTCCTCTGAGAATCAAAACGAACTACAAGCATTTACTGCCTTCATCACCCAAAGTACTGTCAGGTAGGAAGGAAGAAATTGAGAATGTGGATGACTTCCTCAAGCAAAGCAAATCAAAGCGGTGAAGTCAAGAGAAATCAAAAATAAAAACTAACGATACAGCAGCCTTCCATGTGCCGCTGAGACCTCAAGCCAAATTACTAGGATATTGGATGCTTCCAAGAGGAATTCAGACACCAGCTTTAGCAGGGAATTTTTTTCAACTACTATAAAGCAAAAATAACAGGAAAATGAACACAAGTCCACTCTAAAGGATCTGAAGGAAAACTCAACCATCAGTTATTCTTACAGCTTCTTTTCCACCCAGAGCTTCCAACCACTGCTTCCGTTCCTCCTCGGAGAACGCCTGCATGGTCAAGGAAACACCGGGCCTGAAAGACACCAGGAACAGATCAAGTTACCCCTTGGTTGCTGAAAACAAACCTTTTCTCTCTCATGTTTTATGGTGGTAATTAAGTTGCTTGCTTTAAATTTTTAATTGTGATAAAATACACAGGACAAAGTTTACCACTGTCACCATTTTGAACTACACAGTTCAGCAGTATCGAATACTGTCATTCCATTGGGCAACCAACCTCCAGAACGCTTCCTCTTCTAAAACTGAAACTCTCATATCCAATGAACAACAACTGTTTCCCCTCCTCCCAGCCCCTGACAACCACCTCTTACTTTCTGTCTCTAGGAATTTGATTGCCCTAGCTAACTATTACAGCACTTGTCCTTCTGAGACTGGTTTACTTCACTTGGTATAATCCCCTCCACTTTCATCCATGTTACAGCGTGCGTCAGAACTCCTTTCCTTTCCAAGGCTGAATGGTATTCATTGTATGTATACACCACATTAAGTTTATCCATTCATCCATCAATGGACACTTGGGTGATTTCTACTTTTTGATTACCATAAACAATGCTACTAACATAGGTGTATGAATACCTCCTCAAGACCTGGCTTACAATTCTTTTGGGCATATACCTGTTGACTGAAAAAAATATGTACAACCTCAAAGTTGAGAGTTATGTTTTATTCGGCGGCCTTTGTGAGTACTCGAGCCTGGGAGGCAGCCTCTCAGATAGTGCTGTGGGACTGCTCCAAAAAGGCAAGGGAGGAGCCAGGATATATTTGAGTTTTTGCAATAAAGACCAGGTAGTCAGAACATCAAAAGATTACAAAAGTCTGAGCTCACTGAAATCATTCCTTTCATATGCACCTTAGCTATCCAGGGCCAGTATCCTGCGTCTTTCTCATCCTGAGCTCCCTCTGCTCACCATCAGGGGTGGCGGTAGCGGATGATGACTTGATGGCCACAGCATCCTTTGTTTACTGATATGGCAGGCAATATTGTTCATTCACATACCCAGAAGTGGAACTTTTGGATGTGACATAACAAATACATGTTTGGTCTCTGACCTGACTTCCTGGTACACAGCTCCTAAAATCCTTACGCTCTCTGAAATGGTATCAATTTATATACTAATGAGACAATGGGGCTAGGGGCTCCTGGAGAGCCTCAGGATGGGGGCTGGCTGCCAGAGGAGCCAACCCCACGATTAAAGGATTAGAAATTTCAGCTCTACACTCTCCCCCACCCCATTCACCTCCCAGGAGGGGAGCAGGCTGGAGATTAGCTTCAAACACCAAATGCTCAATGACTTCATCAATCGTTCCTACACAATGAAGCCTCCATAAATATCCCTGGGGTTCAGAGAGCTTGCAGGTTGGTGAGCACATGGAGATGCTGGGAGGCAGTGCACTCAGAGAAGACACAGAAGCTCCAAGCCCCTTCCTCCATCCTTTGCCCTCTCCATCTCTTCATCTGGCTGTTCATTTGTTTACATTAAAGCATCCTTTGTAATAAATCAGCAACAGCAAGTAAACTGTTTTCCTGAGTTCTGTGAGACATCCTAGCAATTTACCAAACTTGAGAGGGTCATAGGAACACCTGATTTACAGTCAAAAGCACAGGTGACAACCTGGTCTTATAACTGGTATCCAAAGTGGGAGGGAGCAGTCTTCTGGGACGGAGCCTTTACTCTGTGGGGTCTTCACTAACTCTAGTTAGTGCCAAAACTGAGTTAAATCGTAGGACACCTGGTGTCCACGGGGAACTGTAGAATTGCTTAGTGTAGAGAAACCCACACATCTGGAGGACAGAAGTATTCTGTGAGTACAGAGAAATAGTTCTATCTCACAAGAGGGGGGTCAAATGGTCATTTTATTGGTAAGTTTTTGAGAAACTGCCACACTGCTTCCACAGCAGCTGCCCTGTTGTGTGTTCCTGCTAACAGTGCGTAGGGTTCCAATTTCTCCATATCCTCACCAACACTGGTTATTTCTTCTCTTTTTCTCTTTTTTTTAAAGTAGCCATCCTAACGGGCGTGAGGCGGGTAGTGATGATTAACTTTTTATTTATCAAAGAGATACATGTTTACCTGTTACCCAGGCATGGACAGAGTAAAGCCATAAAGTCATTTTTCACCCCATCCAAACTGCACTCCCAAGAAGGCAGCACTGTTAACCGCTCGGGGCGTTTCCTTCGTATTTGCATTGAGCCCTGTGTTGGTCCTCAGCGCCACATGTCCGTCTTTCTCAGTTCAGTTTATTTAGACATTTAGAGATTCTGCCAGAAAACTCTCAACACTGGGAAAGAATACTAGGTTAAAAAGGCATTAATAATCCCTCTTGTGGGGAAGGGTACAGCTTAAGTGGTGGAGCGCATGCTTAGCATATACAGGGTCCTGGGTTCAATCCCCAGTACCTCCCCTAAAAATAAATAAGTAAACCTAACTATCCCCCCACAAAAAAAATAAATAAATAAAATTTCAAGAATAATAATCCTTCTTAAACTGGTGGTTTCTCAAATTAAACACATTTTGCACATCTGATCAAAAGTATTAAAAATGAACTTTTCTGGCAAGGGGTTCAAAGGTAGAATACTCTAAACCACAGAAAACTGGAAATGAAAGTAGATGGCTGAAATGGAAAGTAAATACTCATTCCTGTTTCATACTGGATATACTTTTTAAAGTTATCACTCCTGTAATAGTGTTTCACCTCGTTTTCAACTACTGGATAATCTTTTACCATAAGGCAAGTGGCAGCAATCAAGTGTAATTCAATAATCACTACAATTTTTATAAAATGCTATAAAGCATGCAGTACTCCAAAAGCGCCGTGCCCAACACTCACTTCCACGGGCACTGTGCTTTCTCTCCGCCTCATGGTTATAAAGCCGAAGCAGAAGTTCCCTGCTTCAAGTTCATGACAAAGTACCTAGAGCTGCAACTGACAGGCTCTTGGCTACCACCATTCTCCAGACCATGAACTTGGGGGGAAGGGGCGTGCGGCGAGGGGAAACCATTTGTAATGCCCCAACTCCACTCGCAAACAATAAAATGGATCTTTCCTGACTACCCCAGACATTCATGCGTGAACCCAGCTCTGCCATCACCTTGGCACCACGGAGCTCACAACCACGGTTCCACCTCCTCTCGCTCTGCTATGCACAGCATCCTTTTGGAGCAAGAATCAAGGCAAGATGCCCAGAAAAGCAGGCTGTTTTAAGAAGTTCCTCGACTGGGACGTGAAGATTTTGGCCCTTATTCTTAGTAACCCACACTGTGCTCAGGGGAGTTAATTACAATTGTGAGGGAAAACTTCAGATGGCATGAATGTTTTTCTTTACATCCGTTATGTGATAAAACAATATTTACACACGGGGGTCTCAGGACGGAATGAGTGCTCCATTCCTGTAAAGAATAAAAAAGCATCGAAAGACCTCTCTAAAAATTCTATGTAGTGAAACATTTAATATGTAATTAAGTGAACTAAAGTATAAAATGTGCAATAAGATGCTATAGCAAATACCTAAGAGAAAGCTGATGACTTTCTAATCCAGGAATGGCCAAACTAGCAAAGAATATGGGACCCAAGGCCAAAAATAGCCAAGTCTGTCATGGGAACACAAACACAAGGTTTACAAACTTTCAATTCAACAAACTCTGAATGACTATTTACTCGGCTTTAGGTCATGTGCCAGAAGGTCAGGAATTATTGAATATCTTACTATGTGCTGGACACAAGGCTGAGCATACAGCCCACGAAGGGCTGACTGTCTAGCAAAGAAAGCGGAAGGTAAACAAATGACAAGTAATCCACTCATTACCACTACACAGCGCTGCAGGGAGTCAGGGAAGGGTAAATGAGTCGAGCCAGCCACCTAGAAGGGAAAGAGGAAGTGATGATGACATCAGAAGGTGGATGCCCGAATCCAGAAGCATTCAATTTCAAATGTGCTAAATTACTGTGGTCACGTGAGCCAAGTCAGCCGCCAGTCTCTCTAGAAGCAATTCAGGATTTCAAGGGGCTAAGGGAGCAAGAAAGGAAAGCCTGACGTAACCCTGGAAGTGAGACTTCCCTGGGAAAGGGACATTTCATCTGAGGCTTTAAGGATGAGTGAGCCGTCAAGGAGCCACAGGGCCAGAGTCGTCCCCCAGGCTGACAAGGCACAAAGAGCGGACAAGCACACGTGGAGGAGCCGGGATCAGCCTCTTCACGGGTCCTGTAAACCAGCTGGTGATGCAGCCTGGGGTTCAGCCACAGAGGGCCTCCCTGGCCAGGCTAACGGACCGCTGATCAGCATTGTCACTGAAAGGTTTTAACAAAGGGTTACCGTGATCAGATTAACGGTGCACATCAAGACTGACTGCTGGGTGGAAAACAGACTGAAGATAGGCAGGAGCTGCCCACAAAGATGTGTCAGAAGACAGATGATGAGACAGAATGACCAAAAGGAAGGGAAAAGGATGAATGGACCTGAGAAGTAGTCAAGAGGCCCTGTACATGCTGTGGACGACACAACGAGCAGGAAAGCTGCCACTCCAGGCATAAAAAGTGACAGATCAATTACAATACAGTGTCAACAACCAGGACGGGGATTCCATGAAGGCCAAAAACAACTGTAGCAAATAAGGACTTAATATACTTACAATGCTCCCAACCAGACGCTGAACCTGATGACATTCCTTGTGCTTTCTAGTCCCTTTTTGTTTTCTTCTAAGGGTTTCCATTCATACGTGGAAATAATACTTACTACAGGTAGACGGTGGGATATTCTTAACCAAGGTGCACATAGAGCAGCAAACAGAGATGTTGGCTAAGAGGAGGAGTGACTGGTTCTAATAACTTGGAATGCAGGACAGAAGTGTTGAAAATTGGAGAGTTTAAAGAGTTATGAGCTAGAATGACAGATCCTGAAGTGAGGAGCAAAGCAATTGTCAGGCTTCAGAGGAAACAGCCACATTATGTCTGGATAGAAATCCAATGTGGCACCAAAAGGAAAGTGTCATTCTATTCCTTGTCTCCAGACGTGATGCCTCAGGCCTGAGGCCCCAGCTCTCTGAGGCATACATGGGGGAACAAACCAAAATGCTGAAAGATGCGAGACTAAGCTGAAATATATTACCTACGAGGAAAAGAATTCTGTTTCTGTTTACACTGTGACAAATAAGAACGCGCGGACTCAAAACAATTCCACTTCCGAGAATTATCTCACCACACGGCACATTCGTCAGAACACTGCCCACTTGTCACACGTTACTTAAAGGATCTGTCCCCAGTATCACCGAGAGCCGTGTTCCCGGCAATCACAGACATGGCTCACGGGCATCCTGTTTACTGCGCCCCTACCTTGAAATAAAACGTAGTGCACTGAAACATGTTTCAACCATTTTAAATTTCACAGGTTTCTTTCCTTGTTTGGTAATCAATGGCTAGGAAATCGTTAAACAAAACTGAGACTTAAGGAAACACTGGGCCCATTTTAAATGACAGTATTAATAGCATCTCATTGTTCAAACAAATTAGAAAATTTCTCTAGGCTTTAGCAGGGTGGGGTAACAGCTCAGTGGTAGAGCACATGCTTAGCACACTGGATTCAATCCCCAGCACCTCCACTGAAAATAAATAAATAAATTTTTTAAAAATTTCTCTAGATTTTGAAACAAAGGGAAGATGATTAATTAGTAAAATTTAATAGATATATAGAACAACATGGTGAATACGAGGCTGGCAAAGAACAGAAAACTTTGCCACGATGTGCCAGATTATTCACATAAAGAAAGAAATCTCAACGATCTCTTCGTTTCATGGAGAAGCTACAGTAACATTAGTGATGCCACTGGAGCTAGAACCAGAATTGAGAAAGTTCTACTTTGGGGTTGTTGGAGCAGACACTGCGCCATGCTCTGCACTGGTCCCACTGGAGAGAGCCTTGTCTTCCTTCAAAGACTTCACTTCCACCAAACTAACATCTGGTCCGTACTCAGGGCCAGACACTGTGCTCAGCCCTGGATAACTCACCATGCACAGCAAGGCAGAACACATTCTTGGTGATTACAAAGGCAGACGTATCAACCTCATGAAGTAAAAGTAGGTCAGATAAAAGACAGCACCTGGCCAGGATGGTCTGTCTAAACTTAAAACCGAAATTACTATTAGCAGAACATGAGGTTGAGAATTAATATCTGAAGCAAGAAACACTCCGATTCAACAAGCTCTTGTCGTAAATCAGCATCTCAATCTCTTTTCATTCATTCATCCAAAAAAGACTCCTCTGCACCAGGCTCTACCCCAGGCCCAAGAGTGAGAAGCAGTTTACAGAGCTATTATTGTCTGTTTTCTGCATTTGACCCTGTATCTACTAATTCTCTTTCAACTGCATTTTTTTATAGTTCTATCAACGCACGTGGAAGACATGCATTTTCCTTATATTCTACGTGACAGACCAATGAGCCCGTAAATTAAGAAAATACATATAAAGGTAAAGAGTGGAGAGAAACAGTCACAAGACATTTATGAGATGTCAATTAATAAGATATCATTGTAAATGGAGAAATTAAGAGAAAAACTAAGAAGCAACTACCAAAACTTATGACGGTAACAATCAGGAAATATTCTAATGCCTTTCTAAGAGGAACGTTGAAAGGAAAGGGGGAAAGAAACCCAGCACATTGTAAGTCCTGTGCTACATTTTACTGTAAGGAAAAAGTGTGAGAGCCAAGGAACTTTTTCAGTTATAGAAATGTAGTCGTCATACTCAGCTTCTCATAAGGGTTGCTGGGAAAAAAATTTTAAATACAATCTGTGAATCAGATATTTTTCCAGAGATGATTAAGCATGTTGCCTGATTTTACTAATAGTGAAGACTCTCTAACAATTTCTTTCTTCTGTCCACCGAAAAGGTGTTTCAAATGGAGCAAGTAAGCAATGATATAGTCACAAGTTGGATTTTCTCCAAAGTGAATTCAAACCATCAATCACTAGAGAACAGCTGCTGCTTCTTAGAACACAGAAGTTGTAAGAGAACACAACATGAACCGTAACATGAACATCATGAGCACCTTAACAGCATGAGATGGAAAACCTACAAAACCAGTGTTTCTTTAACTTTCTTGATTGAAGTGTAGTTGCTTTGCAATGTTGCGTTAGTTTCTAGTGTACAGCACAGTGATTCAGTTATACAGATATATATTCTTTTTCATATTTTTTCATTATAGGTTATGATAAACTATTGAATATAGTTCCCTGTGCTATACAGTAGGTCCTTGTTGTTTATCTATTTTATATATAGTAGTTTGTATCTGCTAATCCCAAACTCCTAATTTATCCTTCTCCTTCTTTTCCGCCTTGGTAACCATAAATTTGTTTTCCATGTCTATGAGTCTGTTTCTATTTTGTAAATAAGTTCATTTGTATCATTTTTTAGATTCCACATAAAACTGATACCATATGGTATTTGTCTTTCTCTGTCTGACTTACTTTGCTTAGTATGATCATTTCTAGGTCCATCTAGTAGTGTTTTTTTTTTGATAACCATCTGAGAACTGGAGATACAAAAAAAAAAAAAAAAAAAACCCGAAACACCTAATGAACTAACATGAAGAAAGTAACAAGTGCTTTCTTGGAGAGAAGGTGTGTACATGTGCACACAGCTGTTTTCATCTTTTGTGAAGCAGCAAGACACAGGAGGGCATCAGGGATGAGGAAAACAGGATTCTAACAAAGTTTTAAAGGTAGAGTATGGGCTGGTGCCATGGTTTAGAATCCTTAGGAGAACAGACACAAATTGAATGTGAACCTCCCCTTTCATTCCTTCCCATCGGATCTCCCCAAATGCTCCCGGGGCCGTCTGAGAGCAGTGTGGAAAGAGGTGCGTGTGCTAGAATGAGGGGCAGGGCAGGAGAACTTCCAGAGATGGTCTGACAGCGTCCTCAAATCACATATAGCCCATGACTTCGAACAGAACCTAATTAAAGTAACAACAGGGCTGAATCTCGGCTCAACCACCAACCAACGTGACACAGGACATGACATAGGACATAACACATAGGACGTGACAGCCCTATACCCTAGTAGCCTGATGGGAAAATGGGCACACCCTTTACCAGGTATGATTTAGTTTCTTTTGCTCTTTAGTCTCTATTGCTCTCTTACACACAATCCCTGGAATTCAACCAAAAAAAATTAGAAGGCATAAAAAATTAGAAGCAAAGATATGTAACCCAACATCGGGAGAGGAGGCAGTCAAGAGAACCAGAACCAGAAACAGCCCAGGTATTGGAGGGCAGAGGAGCCATGCCGAAACCTAAAAACAATTATAAATATGTTAAAGGATTCAGTGCAAAAGGGGGTCAACATGCATAAACTGATGGGAATTTTAGCAAAGAGACAGAAGCTTTTAAAAAGAGACAAAGGGATAGGCAAGAAATGGAAAACAAAGTAACAGTGATGAAGAGTTCAGGAACACAGCTTTCACATGCAAACCAACCAATCCCGAATCCCCAACCATCCCTTTTACGTAACTCTTACTCACCAAGCCAGTATTCCCCCCTCCCAAATCACCCCCAGGCCAGACACCAGATAAGTAAAAACCAACCCCTACAGCCTAGAGCCCACCAGCATTATTCAGACTAGTCAGCTAAAGCTTTTCCCCCTTCTCTGCCTTGCCTTTCCCATGTGAAGCCCCCATAAAGGCTATGGTCTAGGATTTCCCCTCACTCCTTCCTGACTCCTGACCTGGTGTGGTCCCATGTGGCCCCAAGTGGCATGGCTTGCCCTCTTCTCTTGGGAACTGTAAGTAATACAATTCTCTTCTAATGGCATCAGCCTCTCCATGTCATCATTCAGTCGTCTTTGTAAATTAAAATCCTGCAGGTACATCTGAAACCAGTATCAAATGGTCTAACATAATGCAATCACACAATCCCAGAAGGTAAAGAGAAAAATGGGCAGAAAGAGTATAGGAAGAGATAATGGCTAAGAGTTTCTGAATCTGGTAAGAATTCTCACCCCCTATATGCAAGGACTTCAGTGAACCCCAAGCAGGATAAAACAAAGAAAACCAGATGTGCTGTGTAGTCACATCATAAAAAGAAAATTTTGAAAGCAACAAAAGCAGACAATGCACAAGAGAATGCTAAGAAAGACAGATGACTTGTCATGAGAAAAAAGAAAATGGAGGCTAAAGAAAATGGAATGACTTCTCTCAAGTGCTGGGGAAAAAACTATCAATCCAGAATTCCACATCCAACAAAATAAAAGTAAAATAAAAACATTTCAGACAGGCAAAACATGAAAAAATTCTCCAGCAGATGCACCTTGTAAGAAATGTCAAATGAAATTAGCCTAACGAACTTAAGGGAAATAGAACAAGACAGAAACTTAGTTCTGCAGAAGAAAACTGAAGAAAATCAGAATGAATAAATATGTTGGTATTAAAAGACAAAAAAATTATACACACACATCCCTATATATGTAAATAAAACATTAAATTTCTTCAAAAGGTTACTGATTATTGATTTCATCACATAGAATTAGTAACGTATTATTGGGCTCATAGTATATGTAGAATTACAGTATATAAAAAAAGGTGCAGAGGGCAAAAGGCTGGTAATTGGAAATCTACTCTAGGAAGGTTCTTACATTGTTTATGAAAAGGTAAATACTATGATAACTTAAAAATGCACCTTATTTTCTGTACGACAACTATTAAAACATGCACAAAGAAGCATAACTAAAAATCATGTAATAGAAGAGATAAAATGGAATACTAAAAAATATTCAATTCACTAAAAAGAAGGCAGAAAAGGAAGAACAGAAGAACAAAGAGCAAACAGGACAAAGTGAAAACATAGCCAAGATGGCAGGCTTCAACCTATACATATCCATAATTATAGACACATTAACTAAAACCCTGATTTAAAAGCAAAGGCTAATAGACTGGATTTTTTAAAACTAGGACTAAAAAAAAAAATTTAAACATATAGAAACAAACAGATAAAAGGAAAAGGATGAAAAAAATGCCAAGTAAACACCAAGCATAAGAAAACCAGTGTAGCTATATTAATATCAAACAAGGCAGATTTCAAGATAACGATTACCACAGAAACATAGACATTTCATAATGATTAAAGGGTCACTTCTTCAAGAAGACAATCACAAATGCACATACACACAAAAAAGATTTCAAATATTCAGTACATGAAACAAAAATTACACATTCAAAGGGAAACAGGTAAGTCTTAATCAGATTTAGAGATTTTTTTTTTTTTTAAATTGAAGTACAGTCAGTTATAATGTGTCAATTTCTGGTGTACAGCATAAAGTCCAGGTCATGCACATACATACATATATTCATTTTCATATTTTTTCATTAAAGGTTATTACAAGATCAGAGTTAGAGATCTTAACATCCCTAGTTTACTCACTGATAGAAAAATATCAAAAATTAAAATATAGAAGATTTGCACAACATCAAACAACTTGATCCAATTGACATTTGGAGAACACTGCACCCAACAACAGCAGAAAAATCACTGTTCTCAAGTACACGTGGATCATTTACTAAACGGGCCACATTTGGGACAATGAAATAAGCCCAGTAAAGTTCAATTTATTGATAAAATACAGAGTATGTTAACTGACCAAAAAAGAATTAAAGTAGAAAGACAAGAATAATACTGCACATAAAATATCTCCATCCATTTGGAATTTTTTAAATACCTTTCTAAATAACACCTGAGTTACAAGTCAGCACCTATGCCCTAATCACACAAAAAAATTTGAAATTCTTTGGAACTGAATTCCAATGAAAACACTACACATCGAAATTTGTGGGATGCAAGCAAAAGCAGTTTTAGAAGGAAATTTATAGATTTAAATGTCTACATTCATAATAAAATGGAAAATCAATGCTTCCATCTTAAGAAATGTTTAAAAGAAAAACAAAATCCAGAGGCAATAAAGATAAAAGCAAAATCCAGTGAAATATAATCCAGACAATATGGATCATCTGGAAAAAATTAACAAAACTGATAAAGTTCTAGGCAAGACTTTTTGAGAAACAATTTAAAATATTCAGTATCAAGTATTAGAAAAGAAGTATCACTACAGATCCTCTTCAAAAATAAACGGATATTATGAAGAAATTTATGCCAAAAAAATCAACAGCTTAGAAGAAATAAACAAATTCCTTAAAAACTAATTTATCAAAACTAACACACAAAAATAGGAAATCTGAATATCTCTTTATATACTAAATAAATTCAATCCTTAATTTATAAGCTTCCCCCCACCAAAAAAAGAAAAAAGAAAAAAAAAAAACAGCAGACCAAAATGGCTTCACAGGAAAATTCTCTCACTTAAACCACTTTGAGATACTTTGAGACAACAGAGTCAGATGGAAAACTTTTCAACTAACTCTTCCAAAGTCACCATAACCCTGATATCAAAATCAGAAAAAAACATTACAAAAAAAGAACACAACACATAAAATCCATCATGAACACAAATACAAATATCCTCAACCAAATATTAGCAAAATAAATACAGCAACATTTAAAGACACTAATACATCACTACCAAGTACAGTTAACCTCAGAAATGCAAGTTTAGTTTAACGAAGAAAACTTAATGCAATTCACCCATCAACAGATTCAAGAAAAATCTTTAATGATCATTTCAATAGATACTGACAAGCATTTTTTCAAAAGTCAACATTTATTTCTGATTAAAACTAGGAAAGACAAAAACTTTCTCAATATAAAAGGCATCTATGAACAATCTTCAACTAACATAATACTTTACAGTGAATTATAAATGCTTTTCCCCTTAAGATGGAGAATAAGCCAAGATGCCCAATATCACCACTTCCATTCGACTTATTATTAGAGGTCTTGGCAGTGCAAAAGGACAAGTAAAAGAAATAAAGGCATATAGATTGGAAAGGAAAAAAAAGCTGCCTTTATTCACATATGGTACCACTGTGTACAATTAAAAATCTTACAGAAATACAGGAAGCAATAAATCAACTCAGCAAAACTGTAGAACACAAAAACCAACTGCATTTTTATATACCAACAGCATACTGGAAAATGAAATGGAAAACATAATACATTTTATAATAGCAGCCGGAAACATAAAATGCCTAGGGAAATTTAACAAAAGATATCCATGACCCTATACTGAAAATCATAAAACACTGCTGAGAGAAATTAGAGATTAAATTAACAGAAAGTCAGACTCATGAATTATTAAGGCTCCATGTTGATAATATTGGCCTCTAGATTTTTTTGATGACAGATCCTGATGAAGGATTAGCATACAGAATACTGAAAATAATTCCTACAAATAAACTGGCTGTAAAACTTATATGGAAATGCAAAGGATCTAGAATGGCCAAAATAATTTTGGAAGGAAAAAAACAAACAGAGGAATCACACCACCTGGCTTCAAGAGTTACTACAAAGCTACAGTAATAATGATAAGTAGGGGTGGGGGAGGGTATAGCCCAGTGGTAGACTGCATGCATAGTGTGCACACGGTCCTGGGTTCAATCCCCAGCACCTCTATTAAACAAACAAACAAACCTAATTACCTTCCCCTACAAATAAATAAATAAAATAATGATACTGTGCAAGTGGCAAGAGGACAAATAAACCAATGGAACATAATAGAGAATCTAGATTTAGACCTGCAAATACACAAATGATTTATGACAAAGATGCCTACACAATTCAATGACAGGGAAGTCCTTTGCAACACATGGTGCTAGAAATACTGGATATCTGTATAGGAAAAAATACATACCACTCAATCTCCACAAATAACACCACACACTACCCAAAAAAATCTTCACAAGTCATTGATCAATTATAAGGCTTTTATAAGAAAACATGGGAAAATATTTTCACAACTTTGGGATAGATAAAGATTTCTCAGAGTTCTACCAATAATTTTTTTTTAACTGATAAATTTAACCTCATCAAAATTAGTATGTTCTTCTCATCAAAGGACACTGCTAAGAGAATATGCAAGCTACAGATAATAGAAAATATTCACAATATTCACA
This sequence comes from Camelus ferus, assembly GCF_009834535.1. NCBI lineage: Eukaryota > Metazoa > Chordata > Mammalia > Artiodactyla > Camelidae > Camelus > Camelus ferus. The sequence goes on along the minus strand of NC_045697.1, from coordinate 104,896,093 downwards.
ATTAATATATTCAAAATTAATATGGCTGATGTAGAATTAGTATCCAGAATACTTAAAATAATTCAGTAACAAAAAGACCAACAACATATTTTAAATGAGCAAAAGATTTTACTAGAACTTCACAATGTTAGAAGTATAAATGGCCAGAAAGCACATGGTAAAGCACTCAACACTAGGCATGATTAGCTTAAATGAAAAACACTAACATAATCAAAGGTTGGTAAGGAGATGGAGCAACTGGAACTGTCATGTGTTGCTGGCAGGAGGATAAAATTACTTTGGACAATGGTCAATTTTCTTAAAAATCAGACACACACACACACACACACCACAGACCCAGCAATCCCACTCAGAGGTATTTATCCAAGAAAAATGAAAACATGTGTCCACAAAACCTTGTATACAACTGCTCAATATAACTTTATCTACAAAAGCTAAACATGTTTTGATGATCCACACTCCAATGTCCTTTAGCATGCATTTTCACGAATAAATTCAGGATAAATTTATATGAATGTTAAGTTCAGATTTTCCTTTAAATATTAGAATTAATATAAAATATGGCTTTCAGTATGCCACTATCAACAACACTATCCTTGGGGTAAAATCTTGCGTTCTATGAAAAACACAGACGCCTATGTACAAGAAATGCTATTTCTAATTCTACCCCTTTCATTTTCTACCAATTGCGTCTAAATTCTTTAAAAAAATTACTTCCTTTCCTCTTCTCTCTACACTGGAATCTTAGCAAAATTCTTGAATGACGCGCCACACTTGAAAGGATAAAGCCAGACAGAGCCTGTCGCACTGTGGTTTTAATCATCCCCTGCACTACAACAAATTATGCTGCTGTTACACTTTTTTAAATTGAAATGTACACCAGGTATACATCCATGCACACATGCAACAGAAGCCAGTACAATTCCATTTCATTCCACAAACTGTTGGAGTTGTCTTTTCAAATGCTTTAAAGCAGGGCTTCTCAACAGCAACCCTACTGAGTGAGAGGTTGGACCAGATGATACTTTGCTATGTAGAGCTGTCCTATCCTGGGCAGTCCTGCTCTGTGCAGCATGTCTGGCCTCCATCCACTAGATGGCAGTAGAAACAGCCTGCAGCTCAACTGTGACAGAAAATCACTCACTGTTAAGAAACTTTGACTTTAAGGATTATCTCAACATGTTTTCTAAAGATTTGATTCCTTCTGCCTTGCCCTTCCTCAAAGTTGCCAAACTGTTACCAAATCCTCAAGATTAAATTTAACAATCCATTTTTCTAGTACAACCTTTCCCAGCCAGCCCTACTCTCTCCTGCTTCTCATCTCCCAAAGCACCTTAGATCTCTGAACGGTTGTTTGTTTCCAAATACTCATAGCCTGTCAATTCCCTTAAGGTCAAGCCTTTTGGTCCCTGTCTCACTCTTGTTTCCTCTGGCAAACACAGTCCATGACAGTTTAGATGCCTGAATGGCATACATCATAAAATACCTACAAATCTTGCTACAGCTAATGTGCTGCAGAAAATGTTATTATTTTTCAATCCAATTGCATGGGCTTCTGGAAGCAATATGTTCTTAATTCACTCTTTTTAAAGTAACAGAGTACATTACCATGCACATAGATATTACATAACGTAATCGGTATAAATGCATTCTAAAATGCATAATGCTCCAGACACACAGGTGATTCCACTGTCCCATCGCCACCACAAAAATATAAATGGGTGAATTAGAAAAAGAAGTATCCTTTCAAGTGCAATACACTAGAAACCAGGCAAAATCAAGCCAAATATAATATTCGAAATGTCTGACTAATGAAAGCAAAACGGGAAGCACTTTCTCTAAGCAGTGCCTGAATGCGATGTGTGGGAGAACTTCATGGAATGGTAATTATTTATCAAGCAAGCGTGTGGGGGTCACAGCACAATGCGGCATGTGGCAAGCATGCCAATGAAGCAAAAAGCATGTTATATAACAAAACTGTTGAGGTGGGGGAAGGGGGATGATACTTCACCCTTCAGGGAGGAGAGCTGCGTCTGCTGAGGGACTACAGCTTGCCACAGGAAAAATAACTATGCCAAGTGCTTTCTTCTCCAACCCAGAATGAGTGACATGATCACTTCACAGCCCGTGGTATGTGAAATATGGCTGGCATGAAGCAGTCAATGTTTACAGGCATTTAAAAGCCTTATTTTAGTGATAGTATTTATTTGCAGCTGTGTTCCTTTTTTTTTTTTAAAGCTTTATTGAGATAATTCACACCGTAACATTTACCTAGAGTGGACAGTTCAATGGCTTTTAATATAGTCACAGAGTCGTACAACCATCACTAAAATCAATTTTAGAATGTTTTCATTACCCCTTTAAAAAAAAAAAAAAAAACCATACCCATGAGCCATTACTCTTTATTTCCCTCCAAACCCCCAGCCCTGGGCAACCACTAATCTGCTTTCTGTCTACATAGATTTGCCTGTTCTGGATGTTTCATATAAATGGAATCAAACAACATGTAGTCTTTTGGGACTGGCTTATTTCACTCAGCAGACTGTTTGCAAGGTTCCTCCACACTGAAGCGTGTTGCGTTGTGGTTTGATATAATTTCGGATCTTCTTGTTTATGACAACAGTGAAGCTGTTGTTAAGAGTGAAGCTGTTCTCCAGAACAAAGTTATAGCTTTGATATAAAAGGGAACTCATGAGTCAGGAGGTCATCACCCACAGCTGGAGTTGCTGGAAGCACTCAGGAAGTAGCTCAGCTAGTGAAGGGCACCGCTGGGGGCTTACCCATAAGAACATGTGAAGAAGCAGCTGTGGAAAGGGGGCATTTACACTATGAATACACAACATTTGTGACGGCTGTCCGCCTGAGTTCGGTCTGGGCAAGGCTACCCTCTGCTGATCTAAATGTTAGGCAGTTAGATAGAAATGAGGACTGGGCAAGGGGAAAGGAGGGGGAAGGGAGCAACTGAGAAAATAACAGTATGTCTGCACTCAGGATAAGGGGCTCCAAAAATTTTTACTTTCTCTAAATGACGGCCAGCAAAGAAGCCGGCTAGAATCGAACTGCGGCTGCACAGTAGAGAGAAGGACCCGGCTTCACTTGGCCCAATGCTCATTATAATGTAATTAACATTGCAGTGTGAGCCCCTTCTTGTAGGTTTCTCTGTGTGTGTCACGGGTAAGAGTGTGCACAAAAGAGACCAGCGTGCCTGAGCACAGGGAAGATGAGCCGTCAATCAATCAATCATAAAAAAAAAAAAAAATCCTCTAAGCCAGGATATAAGGAGAAACAAAGGAGCGGCACCATTTTTTTCCTCTCTGGGATGGCCCGCCCCCAAGTCTTGGGAGTGTACTATATTTTACTACCTTTTCACTTTTGATAAGATCTTCTGTTTATATCATGCTTTCTTGTGTCTTATTAAAAATTCATTTTGGGGGGGTGACAAAGAACCAAGGTATCTTTTTTCCCCTCCTCCAGGTAACATAAATAGCTCTCTGGAGACCTTGGGGCATTAGCTCTTGCTGTGGTGAAGGTCACTCTGACCAGCAGTGGCAAAAGCCATGCAGCAGCCCCAGGAAGATCTTGTCCATCAACACGGGTGCCTTTGTTTCCTACCAACATGCTCTATGAACTGGGGACTTGCCACGCCTGTTCTCAGTCGGCCAAGCTGTCTCTCCCAAGGACCAACTGGTAGAAAGATACACCTCAACTAAATATGGACTCTATTCCCTTCACCTTTTGCCTGAATCAATAGTTTAATTAACCTATCACTGGTTTGGAGTATATTATTTCTTTATTAGCTTATTAAGAGACATTATGTAGGCTATTAGAGACAGTATGTACTAAGAAACATGATGCATCCTGTATGCTGTTGTCTTGTGAAATTATTGTAATTCCCACAGTGAACCGGTGGTAAATAAAATATTGGCAAAGACAGTCTCTGAATATAAGCTGCTTCAAAATGAAACAGCACATATTAGCTCTTCATTTCTGTTTATTGCCAAATCACAGTTGATCATATGGGTGTACCACATTTTATCTATCCATTCATCAGCTGATGGATATCTGGCTTGTTTCTACTTTTTGGTAATTATGTATAATGCTTCTATGAACATTCTTGTGCAAGTTTTCAGGTAGACATAGGTTTATTTCTCTTGTTTATATAGCTAGGGGTGGAATTTTCTGGGTCAAGTTGTAACTTTATGTTTAACTTCTTGAAGAGTGACAAACTGTTTCAAAGCAGCTATGCCATTTCAAATTCCCACCATCAATTTCTCCACATCCTCACCAATACTGGTTATTATCTGGATTTTTCAATTACAGTCATCTCAGTGAGTATATCTCATTGTGGTTTAGACTGGCATTTTTCCCTAATAGCTAGTGATGTTAAGCCTCTTTTCACATGCTTATAGCCACCCCATGTATTTTCTTTGAAGAAATGGCTGAATCAGAACTTTTGCCCACGTTTAATTGGTTTGTCTTTTTCTTATGGAGTTATGAGTTCTGTATATTTTCTGGATACAAGTCCCTCATCAGACGAATCATTTGCAGGTATTTTCTCCCATTCTGTGGGCTGACTTTTCACTTTTTTCATGGTGTTCTTAGCACATGTGTTCTTAAACACTACCTCTTAGTTAACCAAGACAGTCGAAGCAATCTTTCAGTGAACTGAGGGAAGGAAAATGACACACACACTACATGGCCATTGATAATCAAACCAGTCATGATTGGCTAGTTGGAAACCAGCCCCACCCAGATCTTCTCCCCTTCATTCTTGATAATAGATTCCCCAAGTATCAGAACACTACATGGAGTCTGGAAACAGAAGACAGCAATTTCCTTGCCTCAGCACTTCCCAGCCTCCCTTGCAGCGAGGTATAGCCAATACCTCCATTTAGGCCAGTGGTACACGAGCAAAAGTAGTGTGTGCTTCCTCTGGAAAGTGTTCCCACAAGAGATAAGGCTATATAATAAATGGGAGCCAGCATCTTGGACCTCAGGTGACCAGGAAGGTAAACCATGGGGAGGGAGAGTGTCTGACACCAAGACACATATCAACCTTAACCTGACCATCTCTAGGCTTCCTCAGAAAGAAGGGGAAAAAAGATCAACTTTTACCCTGTTTAAGCCATCTGATTTTGAGTTTGTCTGTCACATGCAATCAAACCTGATTTGAATTCATGTGGCAATTAAATGAAAGCCCTTGATTGGCACCCACACAGATCAAATGCAAGGCCAGGCTCCATTCTGCAGTTTATTACCTATTGTCACAGCGCTACCTGACTGCATCTTCAAGACAAGGAATAAAAAATAGCAAAGACTGATGCCACGAGAGAAGACAAAACAACTTTGCTTTAAACATAGGCAATCAACTTTGAAACTGCTCTGTGAAGGCATGCAATTGGAATTCTGCATAAAGCCCATCAGAAACTCATTGGCAATACCCACATACTCCAAAGTGGGTTTATTTTCTTTAAGCAGAATGCAAACACTGGAGCTCACAGTTCCACAGCATGTACACAAGAAAAACAGTTCACCTGATTGAATCTAATCCTGGCTCTGCCACTTCTAAGCAACAGTCCAATTTCATTCAATCCAGTACAGATTTGGTGAATGCCCACCACGTATAAAGCATTGCATTTGGTGTCGCAGTACCAAGTAATACTAAGATGGGGTTCCTACCTCATGGAATTCATAATCTGATAGACAAGGAACAAATTACTTATAATTCCCAATAGTCGGCCTGGCCAAGAATCAGGGAAATAGAAAAGAGAAGAGTCTATCTCATTCAAACTTTTCACTCAATAATGCCTTCAAAACCCCAAAATTAGGATAGATTTTGCTCCAGAAGTGGGAAACCAACAGCAATACACAGTGGCAGGGGCGGTGGGGGAGAAACCTAAGGGGCCCCACAAACACTTATCCACTTAAACCTGAATAGTTTTTCCCCTGTTTAAAAATAAGGAAATAGACCAAAGACAACAAAAGTCTGTGATCCAACTGGAAAGTCACATGATCCTGAAGACTCAAGGAGACACAAACATGAAAATTTTCCAAGTTAACCAAAGAGCTTTAGAAAAAGACTTACAATAAGCATGTATTGGTTTTTTTTAATGATTTATATATTAGTATTTATAGGATAAGACAATGAACATACCTATATAAAATGTTGGCTCCATAAAGAGTGTTTTTCCCCCCAAGAATTCTTAGAAAATTTATAAATAACCCAATTATTCTCTCCTACCCCAGCACTGTTTGAAATGCTATCATACATCCCAGAAGCAACTGAGTTGGCAGCTGGATATAAAAACTTGGAGTTCAGGGAAGAGATCCAAGGTAGATAATAAATTTGGAAGTTACCACCATATGGATGGCACTTAAGAGTCCAGCAGCTAGATGAGACCACTAGGGTAAGGGAGAGGGGATCCAAAGACTGAGCTCCAGAGAAAGCCAACATCAAGAGGTCTGGGAAGAGAGCAACTGGCAGAGGAGTCTAAAAACTGAAAAGCTGATGGGGTAGGAGAAAAAGCAGGCAGACGTGATGTTGTTGAGCCAAGAGCAGCAAGTGTATCACAGAGGAGACAGTGACTGGCCACGTCAGATGCTGCTGCCAGGAAAGAACAGGAGGACTGAGGACTGACTGGATGAGGAAGCACATGAAGACCGTGGTGGCCTTGAGGAAACCACCACAGTGCAGAGGGGAAGGCAAGGGCCTGACTGGAGAGAGCTCAGGTGAGAGCAGGAAGGAGGAAATGAGAGGCCTTAGTAGAAGAGCTTTCTGAAGAACTTCTGCTGTTTATGAAAAAAGAGAAGTGGGCCATAGACAAAAGGGAAGACTGGTCAAGACAGGGTCTTTTCATTGGTGATGGTGGTGGTGGTTATCGTGTCACAATATATATGTAATTAAATCATCACGTTGTAAACCTTCAAAAAAAAATCAAATTGTACAACTTAAACACTTGTTAAATTTGTCAAAATAAAAATAAAAGACAAAAGAGTAACTTTCATGAGTATGAAATTTACACCAAGGAAGGAAAGAAATGAGGGTGTGAGGGGCTGAGGAACAGTAGGATCAGCTGATCAAAGGCCTCGGTGGGGAAGCCAAGGATACTCACTAGAAAAGAGCAATAAGCAGCAAAGGAGAGAAGGCGGTGTCAGAAGAAAGCTTTGCAAACTAGATGACGGAGGGGGTGCAGCCCTTGTGATGACAGAATCTAAGCAGTGGGCAGGAGAGGGGACGGCTGAGGGAAGGCCAAGAACCAGATGACTGAAGCAGAGGGGCCCAAGAAAGCAGCGAAGTGCTCAAAGGGTCATCTGAAGTGATGCCAAAATTACCAAGAAAACAGTAAAAGGAAGAAGAGACCTGGAGACATACCCTAGAGCGAACTGAAGGTTCTAAAAGCAGCTCCAAACACAGAAAAGGGTAAGAAAAATAGAAATTGGAGAGATAGAGACTTGGAGGGTGAAATCACGCAATTGGACAGAGAAAAACCAACAAGACAACGGTGGGAAATAACACTTAAGGAGCAAGGGCTGAAAATGAAAAGGTCCAAAAACTCAGGGGAGAAGCAGCATGGTGCCCTGTGGAGGAAGGCAAGCGCCAAGTCCGATGTTGCTAAAGCTGCCAAGTGCTGCGCCGTTTCCCGCTGAGTGGCCCACAGCAATCTAAGTCAACAGGACCACAGCTGAAGTCACCATCTTCCTCAACCCTCCTCTGTGCTGCATCTTGGTAAACGGCACCAGCTAGTTGCTCAAGCCAGAAACCTTCCCCTTCTCCTCCCTATACTCCAACATTCAATTTCCCTCTAAAAGTTTCTCCCAAAGAGATCCCCTGGCCTCCATTCCTGCTATGACCACACCAACCCACATCCCTTCCATCCAATCCTGCCATCTCTAAACTTCCTCTGCTCTGCCAGAGTGAGATTTTAAAATGTATCACTCGCTGCCCTCCTTAAAACCATTTAATGGATTAAACTCAAAACCCTCAAGGTCAGGCCCTTGCCCCCATCTCAGGCCTCATCTCCCATCCTCCCTGGCTCTTTGCTCTAGTGATGCTGGGTTTCCCTGGGGACCAGAAACGGGCCACGCTGTCTCTTGCCACCAGAACTTTACATATGCTACTCACTCTGCCTGGAATGTATATCTCAGTCCCAGCAGACTCCAAATAAAACTTCAGTCATCAATTCAGACATCAGATCCTCTGTGTGCCTTTCTTGAATCATCTAGCCTAGATGAGCCGTCCCCCCGCACCCAGGTCCCGGAAAGTGGCTTTGGGTATCAATGGAAGTAAAGCAGAGATTTCTGTAAGAAGAAGGAAGTAGAGAGGGTGGGGATCCAGGCCCCCTCCCCTGCTTTAATAAGGGAACTCTGTTCTTCTGTTTTCTATACGCATAAATGTAAATTTTTTATTTGAAAATAAAGTTTTCTTCCCAGGTGGTTTGCAAACAAGTAGACTAGAGCACCTCTAAGGTCTCCCCAAGTTCTCAGAGTCTCCTTACAAGTTATGATCACGATGAAAACAACTCCGTAGTAATTTGTCGGCAACCTCTGTGAGGGCGGAAAATAGTTTTAATCATATTAAGGATCCCAGTTGAGGAAGAGCGTTTTGCATGATCAAGGTCTCAGAAAAAGTATAGAGTTAGGCAAGAAATAATACAAATTGTGTTAAAATAATATACAGAACTACAGAAGTACCTTTTCAAAACGAAGCAGGTTAACTGACACATTTTCTAACAGACATCACTGCTGACTCACGACTGTCAGTTACTTGGGAAGCAACACACTGTCACGGTTATACTCTGACGCCCACAGCACAGGGGCTAAGAGTCTGGGCTCCAGAGGCAGAATGCACGAGTTCCAATCCTAGCCCTTCCACTTCTAACTATGTGGCCTTGGGAGAGTCACTTAAGTTCTCTCTGCCCTGGTTTCCCATCATAAAATAAGAAGGATAATATCTGCCTGATGGAGTTGGGGTGAGGATGAAATAAGACAGAGCCCAGAAGAATTCAGAACGCTGTCTGGCATTTAGGCAAAATTCAGTAAGTGCTTACTGTGGGTGTATGTCCACATATTTATGCTCAAGCTGTATCACACAGCCTGGATATCTTCTTGAAGTTTTTGAACCAGTCCATACCGGCTTGACATGTAATCTCTTTCACTATGACATTCTCTTGCATTTTTTTCTCAGTCTTGGCAAAATGCCCGCCAACCACCTGCCCTTTCCATGGCAGTGCCGTATTTACCATAGTGCATAAGCACATAGTTTTATGTACCTGGTCTTCAACCCATATATTGGAAAGCAAAGCACAGATCTTCCTGCTCTGCACTAACGCCACAGACTCGGTTATATCATCTGAGGGAAGAGGAGGCATTAATTATTTTTATGTTCTTGGGTCCTCACCTGAAATGAACCTGTGTTGAAAAAAACCTCATCCTGTAAATTTTATTTTACAAATATGAAACAGTGTTATCTAAAGACCATAGGTGCCAAAACCAGGGCTGGCAAGGAGCCTCCATAATGTCGGCCACTGAAAAAGAAATATTCTACCACGTTGTCCTCAGTGCTGCAGAAATAAATCCCAGACAAGTAGTAACACTGACCAACGAGCTTTGTTCTTCTTTCTTTTTTTAACTTCCTTCTCTCTGGCAAGGATTCTTTTCTAACTAAATAACTGCAAGTCAGACAACGGGAAAAAGATAACCAGTCTTGAATAAACAGAGTTTTGCCTCTGACTCTCCATCACACACAGAGTATATATATGGAAACCCTCCCCCGCAAAAATGAATACGTTTCTGTATTGACAGCCACGACCACCTCTTTTTAGCTTTGTCGCTGTTTCCTTACTTTCACTCATTATTCTTTCAGTGCCACAGATCAGGCTTAGATCAGCAATGAAACGCGCCAAGGTTATTTTTTAAGTGACAACACGTGTTAAAATGACTCCACACTTCAGCCAAGACTAAGCTATCACTTCTCAGCTAAATACAGCGACCAAGACTCAACAGCTCACAGTGAAAACACAGCCTGGAAACGCACTAAGATCACATTCTTCCAGGCCATCGAAACCTCAGTTGCAATTAACTATTATATATTTTTTAAATCATTTTTTAAAAAATGATTCTTTTCATCAAGTCCAATAAATTCCAGCAACTTACCGGTCAGCAGCTTCTACATCGAAACAAAACCTTCTGTCAATGGAGTCAGTATGCCTTTTGGTACATTCTTTCAGAAAGAACACCTCTCCATCCCCCTGCAAATAAGCATTTGAAACATTCTCAGCAACTACAGGATCAACATACACAGAGTAAAACACCCTATATGGGGGGTGGGGGGGGCCAAGGTTGAGGTTTTATCCTACCCTCCTTCAAACCCGTTTATTTAATCACTAATTAGAATCTTCACCATTTTTGTCATTCTCCTTTCCTTCAGGTTTTCTAGATCCTGCTTTGATTACAATAACATTAAACCAGACCTCAGGAGTGTTCATTTTAAAAGGTGGATTCACAATACAGTTTCCACATGTCTAATATGTGTTATTCTCTTATTGTACTCTTGTTAAAAGAATAATTTGATTCTATTTCATACACATTATACCACACGAAACAGTCAACGTGTATGACGTAGTCAATGTGTGACCACTCCTGACCTAGGAAAAATATCAATTCCATATGAATCTTCCTAAAAATGCACCAAGGACCCTGGATCAGCCACTGCAATCATCTAGCTAGAACCATTCAATCTATGTGGATTCGCTCTTCCCTGAGTGAAACACCCTGAATTTATCTTCACTAAATTTTTGTTTAAATATGGTACTATTTTACTTCACTAAACCATCCTTTCTCTAAGAGCATTAAAAAGACATAGACAGGAGATAGAAGCAATGCAGAAACAGGTTCTCAGTTAAGAACTGTAAGAAGTCTGAGTAAACACTTCTAGAATATTTTTATATTTTTTGGATGTGAAGATCTCTAATATTAAACAGTCAGACATTAAAATGTTCAAAATAACGTACTCATTAGATTTTTTAATGTATTTTTTATCATTTGGTGCCCAAAATAGAAAGACATGACTAAGCAGTCACGTCTTGGGACTTGAGTTCATTCACAGTTGCACCTCATGCTCAGTCTTACCCCTACCACCCTCCAAGAGTGACCTCCTCACTTCCTCCTCTTTGTCATGGTCCTGAAGTTCCATGTCTGTTTCATTATCACAAAAATGCACTTGTATTACAAGCTGCTTTAGGTATTTTTCGGGAAGATGTAAAGCACAGATAAACAGAAGTGAACTTGGGTTAATTCTGTTTTCACATAAGCAAAATTATGCCCATCCACCCAGCAAGCAATGAACTAGCCTTCTTAAAATCTGCTAAGTTAGGTTCAGCACTGGTGGGAAGAGCTTTGTTCTGACTATTACTGCTGCAATGAGCAGCAGCTTCCGCTTAAAACGCATGCAGACGGCCCCTTTCCTCCCCAGCCAGCTCCGGGGTCTCCCCGCTCCTTTACGGGAGGAGCAAGTAAATGGGGAGCACGCGCGAATACTCACAAGCTTCCCCCCAGACCTGTGCTCGAACGGGATGATGTTGAACTTCTTGGCTGCTTTCCGATACATGCAGTAGTGCTTGACCCAGCTGGAACCGAAGGGGGGCGGCCCTTCAACAAGAAACAGAACTTGCCGTTTTTGCTCATAAATAAGCACTCAATGCAGAGCCCCAAACACATCACTAAAGAGGGAAACCCCAAGAAGCAGCACCTAACAAAGCTCAAGGAAACAAAGCAGCAACACGGAGGGTCCTCAGGCAAGGGCAAAGCCAGGGGAAATGATAAGGCTCGTAGGGGTAGTTTGCAGAAAGGTCCTAACAGCTTTCAGCAACACAGAAGTAATTTAAACACATACTGTTTTTTCTTTTTTCTTTTCTTTTTTTTTTTTTTTTGCGGGGGAGGGAGGTGATTAGGTTTGTTTATTTATTTAATGGAGGTACTGGGGACTGAACCCAGGACCCTGCGCATGCTAAGCACATGCTCTACCACTTAAACTATATCTTCCCCTAAAGACACTTTTCAAAGAGTTTGCTAGACGATGATCTCATACCTGAAAATCTCTTCATCGTAAACTCTATTTCTTGTGTGTGTCTATGTATGAAGAACTCATGAGGGTTTCAAGAATTCCACTGAATTTATGTGATGGTTTTGGATTCAATGCTGGCCTCTCAAAATGACACAACTGTAGAATCACACGCTGCAAAGCATCTAGTCTAGAAATCCATCAAGCACTGTAAGCCCACCATGGTACTTCATAAGCAGCTCACTGACTAATAACGGTAAAGCTAAGCTTTAAAATGAAGTGTGAAGGATCTAGGGGTAAGCTGACCACGTGTGCACCAGAACATTCTCGGAACCATTTCTAACCTCTTGCTAAGTCAGTATTACAACCATCAGAGCTCTTCAAAGACGATGGGCTAAGTCGGGGGAGCTAGCATCTAGAACTTCAAAGAGCCAGTGACGTTCCCATCATAACAAAACAAAAGTTAGCCCCAACACAGTTTGATAATCTTTTCTTTTACCAAGTAAAGACATCCAATTTTTTTAAAAAGCAATTAATACCTATTATCACCATCATTTCACCTACAAACAAATAAACCCCTTATACCTAAAAATCTAGAAGGACAAACTTAGGAGAGGAAAAGGAGTCATGTGAAAGAAATGCATTTAGCTTTAGGAAGAATGAATTACATTATCTTGGGGGTGGGGGAGGGGGATGAAAGGGGTTACTGGACCACAATAAATCTCATCTCAGACCATCATTAGTGCAAAGACCAGAGTTCAGGCAACTCTGGTATGTGTGTGTTATCAATAATAAGCATTTGTATTGAATTTTATGGTTCATAAAAATACTAGAGTATTTCATTCAATACCAAGAAAAGTGCCTTGAGGAGGAATACATACATGATTGTCTTTTTAATCTTAAAAAATCTTAAGCTTAGACCAAATGCCTGAGAAATGAGTCAAACCTCAGAGTCTTTGGCCCCAAATATTAAGGTCCTTCTGCTAATTAAGCTGCCATCCTCTCCTAACACTAACTGACCCAACTCAACAAGCCCTGAGCATAGAAATTAATGACTGTTTCTCACACCGCCAAACCTTCAGGCAATACTGCGGGGGAGAATGCAACAAGGACTCCAGTCTCAGACAAATCCAGCATTTAGGAAGCTGAATGATCCAGGAAACATCATTTACCTCTCAGCGCTTCCGTGTTCTCAATGGTAAATGGGGTCATAACAGCACTTACACTTCATAAAGGTTTTTAATGGATTAAATGAAACAAGTTGTATAAAAAATTTGTAGCTGGGGAGAGGGTATGGCTCGGTGGTAGAGTCCATACTTAGCATGCATGAGGTCCTGGGTTCCATCCCCAGTACCTCCACTAAAATAAATAATAAAATAAAAACTTAAAAATAAATAAATTAAAAAAAAAAGAAATTAGCCCAGTGCCTGGTACACAGTTAACAAGAGAAGAATTCTAACACTATCGTTTTTGTTGTTTTTTTCTGTGCAATTTCAGCCCAGTTTCTCTCAAAGCCAGTCAAGTGACAGTTTTGAATCTAAAAATTAAAGTTTCCTCTGCTTTTCCACTTGGACCTATAAGGTCTGTGTCCCGTCTTTTAATTTAGTTCTCTCAACTTCAGTAAACAAATTGAGAATAAGAACATAAAGCATCAGAAAAATTTAGAGTGCCGCCATGCTACATAACTCTTCTTCCTGAGATGTGAAGACTGAGCCCACAGCCAATGAGGGCAAATGAAAAAAGAACCACCGTTACGACAGTAACACCACTATCACAGGGCTGGCCCTGAGGATGCTTTGCTGTGGCACTGCTCAGTTTCAAGGTCCTGTCAATCAGCCGCAGTTAACAAATGAAATGAAAATTCCAAAGCACCCTGGCTTCAGTCCAGGGGAAGAAGGGAGGAAAAGAGGAAATACAGAAACATCTTCACATGCTCCTCCTTTCTACTAACTGGCAACCAAGCTCGACAGGCGAAGAGGTCCTGTAAGAGCTTCATCGTTAAAGTAACACCAAACTGTCAGAAGTATGAAAGAGTTTTGGGGGGCCTTAATTTCAAAATCAGGCTACCCTATGCACTGCACACTCACTAAGACAGCAACAAGACTGAAAACTCGGTGAGATAAGTAAAGATGCCATCTAGGAACGTTTTTTTACAGCCCTGTGCAATTGCCCTGATAATTTTAGAAAGAACTAATGATTTCAGATAGGTACGGAAAGAAATGGTGTGAAAGAAGAGAAATATGTCCTTGACTTTAACATGGAGCAGGTTTATGGGGTGGGGGGGTGCATATGTATATGAATGTGTGTGTGTTGATATAAATGGAGGTGAGAGGAAAGGAGGAAAAAGGTACTACTCATTTTCAGCCTTCCACCAAACCCCAGCTCCTCTGCAAGCAAGTTTTAGCAAAGCGTGGCACAGAATTCAAGGACGTGGCTGGAAAGCAGGGTGCTCACAGAGTTCCTAACCACACCGTCCTCTCCCTAGGGCAGGAATGTGTTTCCCCCACAAAAAAAAAAAAGTGCAACATTCACCTTCTAGCATAGGAGAGAGAAAAGAAAGTGGTAGGAATAATTATTCCAAAAACATCAGAGTAAGGACAGTAAGGGGTTTTTTAATAAGTTTTAATTGGCCCTCCCATTAAAGCACTCATCACTGTTGACAAGCCTCTTACTTTTTTCCTGTACATACAGGTAGCCTTCTGCAGTGAACTGACTTGCCCGTTTGTGGTCCCTGGGATTCTGTCTAATTTTGTTCATAAGTTCTTCCACTTCTGATCTTGTTCCTTCAAAACGATTCCGTGTCTGAAACAGATTGAAAAAAAATATATATATATAAATTTTAAGTTCTCACATGAGTTTTTTCACATACATGTTTAAGTCTCTGGATAACTAATAAAATTTGTAGCATTTTCCTATTAATTTCTCAAAATATACCCATCCTTTCCAGTGGGTCTCTGTTGAGATTGCTGTTCATAGAAAAAAAAAAAAAAGCAGTGGTTACGTAGTTAATAGAGGAGTAGAAATCAAGGTTACTAGAGGTTATTTACTATGGAAACTCTCTAACACCAAGAATAACTCCATTATTCAACATAAGAATTCCTGCCTCCAGGTCTCACAATATTACTAAATCTTAAAGGTTTTCAAAAAATGGGAAGTCTTTCCTTTGAAACAATCAATCTGACTCCTTACTATCACATTAGCAATAGGTTTAAGTACTCAGAATCTGAGAAATTTAATTCTTCTTTGCAAACTAATCAATATGAGTGTCATTTTTTTCAGGTCATGGCAATTGCGCTTGAAAATGACATTTCTTCATAGAAGAAGGTGGGGGTGGGGGAGTCTCACCTATAAATAATGTCTTTGATACCTAAAGAGACAAATCACATTGCCAAAACCCAGGGGACTTGGGATGCCAACATCTCTGTCAAACAGCTAGACTGAAAACGGACATGCAAGGTGAAGTGACAAAATTACCCAGGCAAACGTGCTGAGTCAGCACCGCCAAGTTTCTGGACATTTCTTTCATCCACACTCAAAAATAATTGTATTAATACTGAAAAACTGCTGATGTGAAACTGCGGAGGAGCTGAGATGAAAAATTATTATTGAAATTTCTCCTCTCTCCTCCCTACAAGGGAAGAGGTTACCAAGGATTCCAAATGCAGAAAAATGATAGAATGGCACATGTTTTAGGGGGATGGAGAGTCTGATAAATGTAGATTGTAGAGGGGAAACTTAACTGCAGAGGCTTATTTTAAACACAAGCTGAGAGGTGGTTTTTGGTTTTTGTTTTAACTCCTTTATATAAAGTACAGGGCAGCAAAGAGGGTGGGGCTCACTTGCGGATGGCCAGTCCCCTCTCTTGCCTTCCCACTTCTCATGCCTCTGGGATTTCTTGTCCCCATCTTAATACTGATTATACCCTTATTTTATTCTTCTTTGTCACTATACTGAGATTCCTCTCAATCCTCACTTCATTCCATCTCTGTGTCTAACAACTATACATACACACACACATATGTGCATGCCATATATGACACATGCTAGCACATACACAGTCCTGTTAACCTCATGAGTTCCATCTCAGTATTTAGGTTAATGCCCAAATCATAGGTTAATGCTCAAATCATCCTGGATTTGACCAGCAGGCGTCCCTTCTAGCTGGCAC
Organism: Camelus ferus; assembly: GCF_009834535.1. Classification (NCBI taxonomy): domain Eukaryota; kingdom Metazoa; phylum Chordata; class Mammalia; order Artiodactyla; family Camelidae; genus Camelus; species Camelus ferus. The sequence continues at coordinate 104,879,867 of NC_045697.1, read as the reverse complement.
CTGTGTCTTCTGACATACTCTCTTAATTTTCTGAGTAACCCCTTACTTTCTGATCCAAAAAGGTATCCCAGGTTTACCTTATACCTCCTCTGGCCCAGTCCTCACATCAGCCATTCCCCAAAGGAGCCCTTACTCCCTTCAGTGGTGTGTAGTATTTAGAAGCCAAGGTCTAGGCACAACGTGCTCACAGCTAAGGGGGTGTCACTGCTTCTAGGTTTTCCTGGAAGAAAAGACTGAGGAAATGTGTATATGTGTATACATACACAGACATACATATATATGTACATATACATATCACAACTTCTGTATCTATCTGTGTATTTTAAAACACATGAGTTCATATCATGACATTTAATTCCAATCCAATACTTCCTTTGGATACAGATTTCTTTCTAGATTATCCTTTTCTAATTCTGCACTTTTCAGACAGTGAAAAATCTGGCTCTCATTACTCTCAGTATATTTACTTATTTGCTCGATTAACATATCTGTTCAATGTAACCAGTCTCCCAAATATTCCAGCCACCTCCTCCGCATGCTGCCTCTGTGCCCTCCCACCCTCACTTTCATTGCTGCAGACCCTCCATATGGTGGTACCCCCTGCCCTCACTGCCCTCCTTCCTCAGATGCTTGTGACTCGGCACCGGGAAGGGAAAGGAAGGTTTTGCTACTTTTTTTTTAATGTATCGTTTCAGGTTAATTATGAGTAATGGTGAAAATTACATTTTTTAAATTTGAGCACAAACAATAGAGTGGCTGGAACCTGGCAATTTCTAATTCTAAATTCTAGGTGTATGGGTCAGTATCAAGTAATAGTAATGTTAGACTGGAAGCATTATAATAGGTCACATGAGAGTGTTCATGTGTTTCCAAGGGGCTGGTCTTTCTAAAGGGAAAAGAATTAGCTAGAAGCAAAAATGAAGAGCAAAGGCGACTCCTAGATCAGGTGTTCTCGACACGGAAGGTGAGGTGGGAAAGAGCCTCTACCTGTAGAGACGCAGGACCAGCCTCAGAAAGAGCCAGAATCATAGGCAGAGAGGAGAGTTTGGGGAAGAGGTTGGGGATTGGGCAATTTACTAATGACAACCCGTAAGTTACAGGGGGTACAGAAAATGAGTATTTTTTATTCTTTGCTCATTTCTCTATGGGAAACGAATGTTACCACGCATGTGTGTTAGGGTCTTAACATACAAAGGATATTAACCAGGTGAATCATTTCAATGACAGCTGCCTTCAAATTTTGTTTATAGCATTTCATGCCTGAGTGTCGCTCATTCCCATTTAAATCTTAGGTCTTTCTCATACAAATAGCCAAAAGGCACATGAAAAAATGCTCAATATCACTAATTATCAGAGAAATGCAAATCCAAATTATAATGAGGTATCACTTCACACCAGTCAGAATGGTCATCACTCAAAAGTCCATGAACAATAAATGTTGGAGAGGCTGTGGAGAAAAGGGAAGGAACCCTCCTACAATGCTGGTGGGAATGCAGTTTACTGCAGTCTCTGTGGAAAACAGTATGGAGGTTCCTCAAAAGACTTAAAATAGACTTACCATATGACTCAGCAATCCCACTCTAGGGCATATATCCAGAGGGAACCTTAATTCAAAAAGACACCTGCACCTCAATGTTCATAGCAGCACTACTTACAATAGACAAGACATGGAAACAAACCTAAGTGTCCACTGACAGATGAATGGATAAAGAAATTGTGGTATATTTATACAATGGAATATTACTCAGCCATAAAAAAGAATAAAATAATGCCATTTGCAGCAACATGGATGGACCTAAAGATTATCATTCTGTGAAATAATCCAGAAAGAGAAAGAAAAATACCATGATATCACTCATATGTGGAATCTTAAAAAAAAAAAAAAAGAAAGAAATAATAAAAGGACACTATGAACTCGTCTACAAAACAGAAACAGACTCGCAGACATAGCAAACAATCTTATGGTTACCGGGGAGAGGGGGTGGGAAGGATAAATTTAGGAGTTTGAAATGTACAAATGTTAGCCACTATATATAAAAATAGATTAAAAACAAGTTTCTGCTGTATAGCACAGGGAATTACATTCAATATCTTGTAATAACCTTTAATGAAAAAAATATGAAAGTGAATATATGTATGTATATGCATGACTGGGACATGGTGCTGTACACCAGAAACTGACACATTGTAACTAACAGTATTTTAACAGATAGACAGACAGACAGATAGATCAATCTTGGGTCTTTCCAAAATCACTGTGGTGTATGTAAAGTAACAATATCCTCCTGACCCCAAGGGTGTGTGATGAATGAACTGCCACACATAAGCCAGCCGTGCAGGGGTAGTTTCTCACACCTCACCCCAGACCTTGAGGTGGAGCTGGCTTCACAGGCAGGTAGTCTCAGAAGGTCGGGCACTTAATTTAATGCTTGGCTGTTGCTGTCTTGAAATCCTTCATTTTTGAATAAGAGGTCTTGCCTCCTCATTTTACACAAATCAGGGATTCAGTTCTGCCTGAAGGGTCTCATCCAGGCCAGCCCTACACTTGACCGATGAGGTACAGACAGAAAAATGGATTCTACAAGTTACTATAGCCAGTTGGCGGAGAGTAAGAAAAATCAGGATTATAGCCTCATCTGCTAAACTACGTAACGTTCTTTTTTATAACACTGTTCTGCTGTCTGCAAAAGTATTCTCATAAATCACAGATGCGCCAGACTACTACCTACCTAGTTCTACTGCTTACAGAGACAGTTTTGAACTGAGCAGTAATCTACACCTGTATACGTTGATATATTTTTTAAACCTGCTCATTATATCACTGATCTTGGGGGGTGAATGGAGGAATCTACTCTTTTAGTCATTCAGTTGAAAGGCTGTACAATCTTTAAATACAAATTGACACATGAATTACAAAACACAGGAGATTTCATTATTGACATTCCTAAGCGTACGGAACAATCCCAAAATAACTTAGAAACGACAGCTACGTGAAAACCATTCCTCCTCAGTTTCTAAGATTATAGAACGTTGAAGGTCAGGTAGCAAACAGCAAAGAGATTCCCATTCTTCTACTTGTATGTCTTCCAGGATGTGTTAGGAGTTGGTCCCAAAACTCATTCCCTATATTTCTAATAACTTTTGAAATTACACTAAACATAACCTGAACAGCTTTTCAATGAGGACACTTCCAAAATCAACTGAAGTGTTTAAAGGAAAAACATCTATCATCTTCTGATCAAGATCACATACATCATTCTGTTTAGTCAATAAAGTTCTCCAAAATTTCTTTATCCAAGACTTAACAGAAGGCATACGTTTTTTAGGAAAATAATAGAGACCAACAGCAACTGTGAACACCAGTATGTTAGTGGAAATGCATAAAACCCAGGAAAGAAATTCCACTGGAAATGTAAGCCTATCTGGGAATAAAAATCAAGTAATACATACAGGTAACAGAGACTATAACTGAAATGCCTTCAATCTAAAGTGGTGGGCTATTTGTCTGTATGTCACACATGGTGAACTTAGGGCTACCCAACAAAGCGTATCCTTAAAACTGTCCCACAAAGTGCAAGATGGCTGGTTGACACTGCCGTGTATGTTTCAAAGTTGCTAAGAGAGTAGACACTCAAAGTTATCATCACAAAGAAAAAAAATTTGTAACTGTATGAGGTGATAGGTATTTACTAAACTTATCGTGGAGATCATTTCACAATATACGTAAGCCAAGCCATTATGCTGTACCCCTTCAACTTTACAAGTGCTGTTGTGCGTTAATTATATCGCAATTAACCTGGAAAATTAACAATGAAGCAAATCATGCAAAATTCTGATTATAAAAACATACTTTGTGACTTTTCTGAAAATAAGGGAAGAAAAATAAATTACATGAAATGAATTTTTTTAAAGAGCCGCCAGGTGGCAGAACTAACTGTGTGAGCCTCACTTAGATGGAGAGCAGTTTGTTCTGCTGAGAACTGACCGGAAGGTGGCGACATAGCCTCAGTTTCTCAGTACCGACAGATCAGCCTGGTCTCAGTTTAAGCTTTTCATATACCAAATAAAACAAAAATACACGTCTCAAACACCTTTTTGTATGAGAAAGTGTTCACTTCCTTACATTCTGAATGTTGATCTGCAGTTCCATTTTGTAGTGATTAAAGTCTTTGGCAAGTTCATGGCCCTGATGATAGAAAGTAAACATTCCCTGAAAAAATGACAGCATCTAAAACAAAGGAGAAAAAGAAACATTAACACACACACACACAAAAATAAAAACCTCAGGAGAAAAAAGTAAATAAAAACAGCCACTTATTTCTCGTCACCACATTGTGATTCTATTGAAGTAAAATAATTAAAAGGAAGTCACTAGAATTCAATTAAATCTAACTGCTTATTATTCACGAATCAGCCCCTATAAAAACTGAAGGACTTGTGATTTTTTTTCCCCTAAATATCACAGCCATTTAGGCAGCTTTGATAGTATGCTGTATAGGAGAAATGGAATTCTACATCAGCCATTTGTGCTTTTTTTTTTAGATCAAGAGACCCCCTACATGGATTTATAATTGAAATTGTTATCACTGTAAGGCGACAGAACCTATAAGGACCGTGAAATGCAGAACAAAGAGCTAAAGGCTCTTTGAAGGAGCATTCGGTGCAGAGCAACCTCTAGTTTGTTGACAAGGATGCTCAGGGACTAGGGCAGGGAGTAGGGCAGAGACGGGGCAGTTATTAAGCCCTGAGTTTCCCACAAACTCTCCACCAGAGGCTCTTGATAAGAAGGCAGCTGCTTCTGTCCCACATGTGAGTAAATCTAGAGTAAGAGGGATTTGGGGTGAGGGTGAAAGAAATCCTGAAATTCATTTTCTCCAGAAGGTCACGCAGTTTAATGGTTAGGAATCTGGGACTCTGGCCAGCAGGGGTCAATTCCCAACTTCAGCAATGTCAGATGGGCAAATTACTGAAGTTTCTCTGATTTCTACATTTGCTAAGTAGGATAATAAAGATATCTCCTTAAGGATATGGAATACACGCAAGATCACAGTAAAGTGCTTAAAACAATGACCTGAGTAATAACTGAGCACTGAAAGTGCTCAATAAATGTAGGCCATTTTTCTAATTTCACATGAAAAGAAAGCTTTAAGGAGGTTTTCTTTGTTTAGGTTAGTTCTATTACTCCACTGGCCCACAGCTTCCACAAAAGCTAATTTTTTTTTAATTTTGTTTTTTATTGACATGTAGTTGATTTAACTGCTAATTTTGAAATTAATCATTAATTGAGTTTGTTTCTCAAAATCATACACACAATGGGTAAATTGTACTGCATGTGAATTCTCTCAAGAAAGCTGGGTTTTTTCAATCACATGCAATATAGTCTATATTAAAATTAAAATGAATCTTGAGAGTCAGGAATCTCAGTGTACCTATATATGTTTTCTCCAAAACCCACAGTATGAAATGCCCTTTACATTTGGATTCAGAATACATATATTCATATATAAGTAACTGCAGCAATCAAGAGTACATCTATAGAAGCACAAACGAAAACCATGTGTTTCTAAAATAAGTATAACGAAACATCAGGGCAACTCACAAAACAGTTTCAAAAGCTCCATGCACTGGTTCTTAAATTGCATAAGCATTGTGAGCTGTATTAGAAATAATGTTATCAATCATTGTTGAAAGTTTCAAAGTCTGGACTGGTGCCCTTGCTTTAAAAACAAATTTGAGTAGAGGGGAGATTATCCCCAAAACACCAACACTCTCACTCACATTCCAATATAATTTCTTTCAAGGGGATTTCTTTCAAGGGTGGAGTCACCACTAGGGTAGCAGAAACTGACCTAACTGCAGAGTCCTGGAGACCACGTAGCAAGAGGAAACTCTGCACTGCACGCTGCTATGCAAAGAAGGCAGAGAACCACTATTTAGAGGTGATTCTTCAACTTCATGGCTATCTGGGTCCGCTGTTTACAAAGTGCGGTGTCTTGCCTCATGTTTATGCATTACAGACTCTAGCAACCATACATTAGCTCTTGAAAGAAAAAATTTTTACTTCATCCATAATTCAACTAGCAGAACAACGTGCTATTATATACTTACGGGTTCCACAAACTCAAACTTCTTCCTTTCTTGGATTTCCTGAAGCTTGCATACGTATTCAAGAGACAGTTCGTAAAAGTGTTGCCGGTTTTGTTCCACTTGGATATCTGCCTGTGTTAAAACAATGGAGGCTGGTCAAATTAAAGATTTACCCCAGCTCTGCAAAGCTACAGTCTATGGGCCAGACGTGGCCCGCCGCCTGTAAGTGAGGTTGGATTGGACTCTAGTCATGACTACTGATGCATGTGTCTTCCATGACTTCTTTCCTGCTACAGTAGCTGATTAGTTCAAGAGACTGAGTAGTTGAGACAGGAACCTTGTGGTCTTCCTAAGTCTAATACAATGTTTACTATCTGACTCTCTGCAGAAAAACGTTGCCAATCCCTGTTCTCTGTGACGAGGTTGACCCCAAAGGACTGACAATCACACCGTTAAGCTCTTTGTGAAAAACCTACCCTAACCACAAGTGACACCCACGGTGGCCGCATACACAGAACCCAAATTACACCTGCGTTATTTCCGTTAACAAATCCCCTAAGAATGAAGTGGCCTAGGTAAGGGAGTTGAGCAAATCCCAGTCACCTCAGCACTCATGAGTGAAGGCAGCAGGTGAGGAAGAGGTGCCCATGGCACCAGCTCAAGAACTTGGCTCTCACAGGCAGGCCTGGGCAGGAAGCCCACCTGCAGGCAGTCATGCTCCTAAGCCCTCACAAGGTCCCATCTACCGGGAGGGAAAAGGCACCACATGGTTTCAGGACACTACTCCAAAAAATGGTTCCAGCTTATCTTGTCTAACAAGAAAGGACCTGGAAGAGGAGCACGGCTCCAGGGAGGAACAGCGGAGAAGCCACTTGTCCTCAAGACAGTTCCTACAAGGCATCGTGTATTTCCTAACGTGACTAATTTTACTTTTACAAGTATTTATCTGGACACTTATCTAAAGGGGCCATATCTAAGCACATGGAAAGATGCTCAACATCACTCATCATTAGGGAAATACAAACCAAAACCACAAGGTACCAACCCACATTTATGGAAAGAAGGAAGGAAGGACAGAAGGAAGGAAGGACAGAAGGAATGAAGGACGGAAGGAAGGAGAAGAAAAGAGAAAGAAAAGGAAACACAAACTTATCAAAAAAGAAAGAAAGAAAAGAACCTATCCAAAAAAAGAAAAAACAAATTGGTGAGGATGTGGAGAAACTGAAACTTTGTGCACTGCGGGTTAGAATGTAAAATGATGCAGCTGCTGTGGAAAACAGTACGGCAATTCTCCAAAAAGATTAACAATAGAACTACCAAACACTCCAGTAATTCCACTTCTGCATGTATACTCCCAAGAACGAAAGCAGGGACTCAAACAGATACTGGCACACCCCCATTCAGAGCAGTGTTATTCACAAGAGCTAAATGGTAGAAGCAACCAAAGTGTCCACTGACACATGAACAAACAAAATGTGGTCAATACAGATAATGGAATGTTTTTCAGCCTCAAAAAGGAAGGAAATTCTGACACCTGCTACAATGAGGATGAACTCTGAGCACACTATGCTAAGTGAAGTAAGCCAGTCACAGTAGGACAAATACTGTACAATTCCACTGATACAAGGTGCCTGGAACAGTGAAATTCACAGAGACAGGAAGCTGATTGGTGGTCTGGAGGTGGGAAGACAGGGGATGGGGAGCTACTGTTCAAAGCACATAGAGTTTCAGCACTGTGAGCTGAAAAGGGTTCTACAGATGAAATGTGGTGACTGGTTGCACAACAATGTGACTGTTCTTCATGACACTGAACTAACTGTATACTTGTCAATGGTTGAAATCATACATTTTCTGTTATATCTATTTTACCACAACAAAAATTTTTTAATTTTTGGAAAAAAAATGTATCTAACATGTAGTAAGTTTTCTCCACACAAAAACTACTGGAGCTAATGAAAGAACTTGGCAAGGTAGCAGGATACAAGATTAACGTACAGAAAGCAGTGGCATTTCTTTGCACTAACAATGAATCCACAAGGAAAGAGAGTAAAGAGACAATCCCTTTTAAAATCGTAGCCAAAAGAATAAAATACTTAGGAATAAATATGACCAAGGAGGTGAAAGACTTATATATGGAGAACTACAAAACATTGATGCAATTTTTTTTGTCATCCAGTGATTTTTAAAGTAACGTTTAAATGCAATAAATAACAGTGTTTATTAACTAAGCCAAATGAGAAGCATGCACTCTACCACTGAGCTACACCTTCCCCCAGCCATTTTTTTTTAGTGGATTCTCTCTCCTGGTTGTGCTACTGCAATTACCCCAGCATCGCTGGTCAGCCTCTATCAATAGCCTCCTAATGTTCTGAGCATTCAGAACTGCTGTGCATGATTAAATCACCAGAATCCTTCACAGTGTCAATAACCCATAATTTACAGACACCCAAATTATGCCTAGCAGCACAGACCTTTAGCCTGACTCAATCACTATTCATGTGGTATAATAGGAAATGTATCTGGTCTCTGTCCCAGGTTCCCGCAACAAACCTCCTAAAGCCCTGGGAGTTTCCTGAGTGAGGGAAGTGTCTTTTGTCATCTGTAAGGAGCCTGTCTTGAGAACACTTGAATTTAAGCTAATGAGGTCACTTAGGGTGAGGCCCCAAGATAGCACCCGGAAGACCAACTGATCAGAGGGTTGGAACTTTCGGCCCCACCCCTCAACCTCTGGGAATGGGGAAGCACTACAGATTAAGCTCTATAAAAACTCCTGAGCAGCAGTTCATGAGCGTCCGTGAAAAATTAATACACAGAAACCTCAATTAAACAGAGCCGGGAGACCAGAAGGGGGAGCTCTCGCAGCCTGCGACCGGAGCAGAGACCAACAGGAAGGAGGGGGACTGCTCTTCTCCCCTAGCAAGGACGCAGCCAGTGAAAAGCCACGGCCTGTTTGCCTACTACAACTTCCTTTTCCTCTCTATAAAAGGGTGCTGCTTCCCTTGCCCTGGGGGAACTTGCACATGGCTTGCCATGCTTGCAGACCACAAACTGATCCCAAGTAAACCCATCTTTACTAGAGAAATATCAGGCCATCTATTTATTTCAGGTCACCAGAAAACCCGTCCACTTACCCAGAGAGTGAAGAACCTCAGTTCCAGGAGGTCAGAAGTTTCTGCACTTGGGACCCTTCCAGACCCCACCCTGTGTACTTCTTCATCTGGCTGTTCATCTGTATCCTCTGTCTTATCCTTTATAGTAAGCTAGAAAACTTACGTAAATATTTCTGAGTTCCATGAGCCACTCTAGCAAATTACTCAAACCCAAGGAAGGAGTCACAGGAACCTCTTATTTATATAGTTTTATACACACACACACACACACACACACACTTATAGTTATAGTGATACAGTCAGTCAGAAGCACAGGTAACAAGGACTTGCAACTGGTGTCAGAAATGGGGCAATCTTGTAGGACTGAGCCATAAACCTGTAAGATTTGAAGCCATCTCCAGGCAGACAGTGTCAGAATTGAGTTAACTGCTTGGTGGTGCTGGAAAACACACACTTAGTCTGCTACAACAAGCAAAAGTCATTTTTAACAAACATACAATTTCAATTTGATGATCATCTCATTCCTGACCGTTCCTCCTGTAAATACACATAATGAGAGTAGATCACTCAAAGATATCCAAAGGGCCTATTTTTCTAGTCATATTTACTGCAATAAAATTATTTGACTACTCAGGAAACAAAAATACACATTAAAATTCAGCAGTAATGGAATTTTCTCAAATATCTAATTCTTGTTCTAGCACAAATATTAATCAGAATTTAGGGATGTGATGCAGGCAGTAGTTACTATGCTCAAGAAACATAGAGCTCTAGGTAAAGATCATAACAGAATTACCAAAACTGCCAGCCTGGTGTTAGCCACAATTTTCTCCTGTCATTTTCCTTGGAAACAAGAGGAAAGAAGAGATAACAAGTTTCCATGCCCAGGCTGAGGACGACTTCCAGCAACCTTTATTAATCCCTTGAGCACTTCAACTCAATTCACTAAAGATCAGCAATGCACTAGCCACTGCCAAAAGCAGCCAAAATCCACATCGAACCTTTTTCCCTTTGAAGAGCATCCCCCTTCTTCAGGCCTGCATGCTTGCAATAGACATGTCAGGTGGGAGCTGGCGTTTGTAGAGAGCAAACTGAGCAAGACAGGAAAGGATATGTAATCTCAGTAAACGTGAAATGATTCAATTTGAGAGTCTCCTCAAATTGCCAATACAGACCTTAATTATCTTTGGGAATGATGAAACAGCCGAAGCCCAAGCTCTCCGTGCAAGCCTCTCACACCTGTTCATTCAATAAATATTTATTAAGTGCCTACTCACTGACAAGTCCGATTCTAAGCACCGGGGACAGAGTACCAAACAGAACAATGATTTTACCTGCAAGGAGCTTACATCCTGTTGGAAGAAGCCACATTAACAACCGAACAGGCAGTAAGGCAAATGGCTGTGGTAAGAGTAAGGGGGAAAAAAGCAGAGTAAGGGGAACAGACACTCTAAGTAAGACAGTCGGAAGACTTCTCTAGTAAGGGGAAGTCTGAGTGGAGAGTGTTTGGAAGACTATTTGGAGGAGCGAGGCAGGGAGATCCAGGCAGAAGGATGAACAAAAGCAAAGACTCTCAACACAGAGTCCAGCCCGAGCAAGGCAGCTGTGTGGGTGTGAGGACGGTGGCGTGGCCCCGAGTGTTCAAAGACAAGCCACACGATGGCTCACTGCCTGCCCCACGGAAAACAGACTGTAGAAATGCCTTGGGGGGAGCAGGGAGGTCCCTGCAGAGATCTGTGTGAGATATGCCCACATTCTGGCCAGGGTGATGGAGTGGAGGTCAGGTGAAGTGGCCATGCTCTGAGACTATTCTGAAGCTGAGGAAGACATACACTGATGGTCCAGATGTGGGTGAGAGAGAGAGTGCCAGGGACAACGCCACAGACTTTGCCTACACAGTACCGCGAATGATACCCAATTAGATACAGCGGCGTGGAGATGGAAATTTACTCGGGGCATCAGAGTCCCTGCAGGATACCTGAAAAGAGAGATTAAGGGAAGAACAGAGGTAGGAAATTGCTGACATCAAGACAGCCTACAAGAGCAACAGCTGTCATTTCACAGGTGACAGAGGGAGGAGGATGAGGGAGCACAAATAACAATGAAGTGGTTTTCTACCCAACATAGGACATGGAGAGAAAGGAGCCCCACCTTCCTCCAGTATTGTGCTGAGGATTAAATGGTACAAAAGTGCCTTTCTCTTATATAGACCATCAAACACCATCGAAATGTCAGTCAAAAGTATTAGAGACAAAAGAAAATGTGACAGGTGGGTAATGTCAAAATGACCACACCACACACATACACACAGACTTTGCAACTAAATATGTGACATTTAAATGTAACCCAGGCTTATACTGAAATGTTGCCATTTTGATCATGCTTCAGTAAGTGTGTATTACAGCAGTACGTTATGCCCAGATTCCATGTGTTTAAAAATAAATGAGAAAAAAAAAAATCGCACTTTTGTGGGATGAGTCAAGATCCTTCAAGCAGCAAACAGCATTATTTTTAAGAAAAGCATATGTTCCAAATTGTAAACAACTGAGTTTCCATGGAAGTGTATGAACGAGGAACAACAAGGGGCAGGGAATTTGAGAAGAGAAACAGAAAGAGAAAACGAGAGAGAAAATATAAATTCCTTTCTCCTCACAGACGGCTCCCTCCCCCAAAAATGAGTCTGTTGACACAAGTAAAACAGATGCTCTTTCTGACGAAGCTGAAACCGCTTGAATCTTCAGCGTTCAATACGATTAATGCTGCCTTCACGTCGAAGCCAAATGGTGTGTGAGCTTATTCAATTCAGTTCTTAAAGAAGTCTCGAAAGCCAGTTAACTGATCTATTCCTGAAAATAATATATCTGTTCTCACTAATGCTGGTGAAAATGACTGTTCCTGTGAATATATACTCAGAACCAAAGCTTTTAATACTGTGAATCCGTGCTGCATTAATCACTACGAGATGTCTTATTTTATGTTCTGTTCCGAAAGAGCTTTTTTTCTTAATTCATGGTGATATTGGTTCATTTTTTCCATCTCTAATAATCCTAGATGAAACGTTTTGAAAAGCAAAGCACATTTTTTTTTTAAGAAAAGACATGCAGTGACTATTAAATTTTAGAAACAAGAGAAAAATAAACACAATACCTCTTGTAAATGTGAGTCTTTCTTTTTTGCTGATAAATTCAAATGTTTATCAATCAGGCTATAGTTCTTTTCTGTCTCTTTGTCAAACTTCTTTTTTTCTTCCTACAAATCAGAAAAAAAAAATGCAGACAACTATGATTAAACAGAGGGAAAAGGCATACACATAGTTAATCCATATTCTGGGAACCTCAAAATATGAAAAATACCTGAAAACAAAAAAAGTACCACGAAGTGTGAAGAAATTATCTGGAGAAATCTATCTGCACCCAGGCCACTGCTTATTCATCATCAATACAGCATCAGGATGGAATAGCCACTTATCTTTTTTCCTTTAATGGACTTTTTTTCAAGCCTGTTATTTTTCAACTCTTCTATACTTATCAGTGTTTGGAATTAATGCCATTCACTTGTCCCTCACTTAAAAATTTTTTCTAACATGAATACATAAGAACCAGCAGCTTAAAAAAGGCAAACTTGCTACAGATTTTGGCATAGAAATGGAATTAATTTAAAGCTGAGTAAGTTTTGATCTACATTAAAAATAATCATCATCACCATAGCAGGGGTAGGGGAAGGGGACCAATTGGAGAAGACCTTTCCCAATTGTTCAGTATGAATATAACAATTAAATCCTCTGACCATGTCATCTACTTACCTAAAACTTAGCAGTGATTTCTGTAACACGACCTAGAATACGTATCAATAGGTCAATGGGACCTAAAATAAAACTGACCTACTTGAACTGAGATCCTCTGGTGAACATTACAAACATTTCTCAGGCACCACCTAGAAACAGCATTTGCTTTCCTTTTGCTATAGTAGCTTTTTGAGAAAACAAGTAACCAAAATTTTAACTGCAGAGAAGACAATCTCCCCAACACTGCTTGCCAATTTAATAGCGCCAATGAGCACACAGCGATGTCCTCATGCTGTCAAATGGTTTCCATTAACTCCAGCTCTCCCCAAGGCTCCAAGGCCTCCCAGAAAGGAACATTCTCTTACTTCCCAACTGCTATTGTCTCAGTCAAAAATAATGGGCTCTTCCAGCCTCTACTGGTGTGACCTTTTTCCTATTAAGCAAAGAGAGTAAATAAAGCAGCTAAATTCTATTTCTTAGCATGTATCATTCTTTTTTCACTACATGGGACCGCAAACTGTTGTGAGAAGCTGGAACAGAAGCTCTGTCAGCTCACCTAAAGGACTTAAATTAACCCCGATATTGATGGTAGAGACAGAGACTCAGGAACGGGTGTTTCTACTCCAAGTTTAATTACCAATGAGCCACACAACTTTGGGGAGGGTGGGAACCTGACAACACAGAACCTTAGTTTTCTTATTGAAAAGAGCAAGAATTTGTTTTTGCATGAGCTCATTCTTAGATACAGTCCTAAGGTGGTCCTATGGTTCACCTGTATATGGGAATGGGCAAATTTTTGATGAAACAGAAGCACTTTTTTTTTTCATGCCCTCGGTTTAACTTAACAACTATTTTTTTAAAACCTTAAGGTGGGGGGAGGGTATAGCTCAGTGGTAGAGCACATGCTTAGCATGCATGAGGTCCTGGGTTCAATCCCCAGTACCTCCATTTAAAAAAAAAAAGAAAGAAAGCTTATGGCATTAATATGGCATGGTAACTCTCTTTCCTGCTTTCCATTATGACACTCTTCCTCAACGATTTTAATGACTAACAGAAAGTAAACTAAAAAGAACATATGGCCATTACTTCTCATCTCCACTATTTTTAAAAGTTCCTACTGTAGAGTATATGCTGGATTAGGTGTCAGAAGACTCAAGTTCTAGTGGCCACGTATGATTCTGTGAGTCTGCGTTCTCATGTCACAGCCTTCTCTGAGTATCATCATCGCAGGTTCAAACAAGACAGGACTGGAGGTCAAGCCCCTGTGCTGAGCACACGACTGCAGCAAAGCAACATCACGTGGTTTAAAACATCGACCATCCCTGCAGATCAGTACTCAGCAGGCATGCTGAAAACATTTTTACTCCTTTGATTTCATCTGAATCACAGAATGGGACAAAGGAAGCAGTGCTGCTAAAATCAGCAGTAAAAACTAAACACCCAGCACACTCAGCAATAGTCGGGTATGGAAATGAGCACGTGGGTTAAGTTGGGAATGAAAGAGAACGGCGGTATCAAGGCTTTGTGGAGAAAGAATTTAGCCAAGAAACAACATCACACCCACCAATTAGAGTGGAAATACATTCGTTCATTCTTGGTATGGTGTTACACAAACACTGCTGTGTTTTATTTTGAATCTTAAGACTTAGATACTTATTTCTCCCTGCATTTGTTCCCAAAGTCATTATAGAATACTATTGTGTTTCTTTGTACTCTTTGTACTCCTGTGACTTTTGGTGCTTAAATAGCATGAATTTTAAAAGGGACTGTGTTCAAGTAGCAATCAAAGAATAGAGCCTTGTGTCTTCAACACAGCAATATAGGATATACATGCATATATATGTACGGAATTATATTCATGTGTGTGTATATATAAAATAAATTGAGCAATATAAGATGAAAGGCTCTATCAAGGGTTAACTTAAATACAATGAATTTTTTTTAATAAAACAGCATTCCTCTAAAAACAAAAAAAGTTGAAACAAATGAATTTATTTACAAAACAGAAACAGACTCACAGACATGGAAAACAAACTTATGTTTACTGGGAAAGAAAGTGGGGAGTGGAGGTATAAATTGGGAGTTTGGGATTTGTAGATACAAAAAAAAAAAAAAAAAAAGTGAGTCTGTGTCCATGTGTCCAGCTGGAAGGAAATAAGGAGAGGTGGGCGCAAAGGTAAACCAGCTGGCCCTTGACTGTTCTAGAACAGCGGGCTGTGACAGAGCTCCAGCAGATTTGTGCCATGTGGAAACCTAAGCTCAGTATACAGGCCACGTCCTCTGATTTTTCTGGAACAGCTGGAAAACCCAATGATTTTTAAATGGTGGCAACAACAACAATTTTTTTTTTTTTTTTTTTTTTTTAGTTTTAACATAAGTAAGCCAAACAAATGTTGAAAAGTTAAATATCATTCATGGGAAGTTGGCTTGTAATCTGTTATAAAATCGCACATGGCAAAAAAAAAAAAAAAATAGGAAAGAAAAGCTATTACTTAAAACAGCATCATCAGTTAAGATGCATTCTGTGTAACAGCCGTAGTGGGAATTCATAAACCTAAGAAGCAAAACAATCAGTTTTTCTGAATATATTAGAAGCAAAGACATATACATATAAAGGTGTCATCACAAATCACTGGACAAAGAAATATTATTCAACCAATGCTGTGGGTATAATTGGTTAATGGGTTGGAAATAAGAGACCACATCTCATCTCAAAATTAATTCCAGATGGATTGAAAGAGTCACAAGTAAAAAATGAAGCCATAAAAAAAGAATATTGTCATCAGATCTCAGAATGGAGAAGGAACTTCTGACCAAAAAAGAAATGGAAGAAGTCTTAAGAACTCCAGATATCAAGACATACACAATAAATAAGCAAAAAGGCAAAGAACAAAGCAGGGAGAAGATGCAATTAATATGTAAGAAAAGAAGTAAATGGTCCTAACACAAAACACCCTTTATTAAGCACTTTTTCTACTTTATTAAAAAGCACATTATACCTCCATGGAAAAATGAATACAAAACATACAAAGAAAACACAGAAGTTTGAACATTTGTGAACTGTCCACATTTCTATAGGACATCAGGATTTTTTGTTTTGTTTTAGAAGAAGGGGGTAAAAAACTTTTTAAGTTAACAGGTAACTCTCCTTTTTAACTAGTTTTGATATTTTAGAAATTTTCCAGGATGAAGAAATGAAAAAACTTACTTTCAAACTATGAACATTAAATAATAAGGCATGACTAGTTTAGACAAGAGCATAAAGACTTCCTCAGAGAGTCCAACTCTTTTTCTCTTTTTATTTAAATAAAAAGGTGGGGGTGGTAATACCATAGCTACAAGAAACAAGATTCGTAATACATGTAATCCGCTCAGCAGGAGCATTTTTTTAAAACGGAATCCTGTGTATCACAGCCAACCAGAGTTTTGCAACCCATGTTCTTCCCTCTGCCTGGTCTACCGACATCCTACAGCCCAGGTGAAATGCCACCTCTTCCATGAAGCACCCTCCAACCCCTCCAGTGGGGGAAACAGCACCCTCCCTTAACTCCTGCCCCGAGTGTCACCTTCCCTACTTGACACTTCATTGGCCCTATCCAACCCCACACCCGCTTTTGCCTTTCAGCTCCTTCAGCCTCTCCGAAGAGAGGAAAATTCAGTCTTTGTCCTCATACCCAGGAGAGGCCCTGGAGACATCCATCAAAGAACGAGGGAAGAGGCTGCAGCAGCCCTGACACAGACAAAGCACCTGGGTATTGGCTCCCGGGCAGCTGCTCCAGAGCCACCGACCCATCACCTTGGCACCATCTGCCCAGGAGGGTCGCAGCCACCACACCCCGGCACGTTAGCTCTGAACCCATCATGCCAGGAGTGGACGAAAACCCGAGCAATTCTTGTGGGGCAAGCTGACACGGATCAAGTCGCAAAGGGGATCAGAAAATAACCGCAACCGTGTCTATGCCAGGCCCCGCCCGAGACCCCAGGAACACAGGATCACATTCACTGAACCCTCACCATCACCTTCGCGGACAGGTGTCAGGAGTCTCATTTTAAAGATCAGGAAGGGGGAGGGTAGAGCTCAGTGGTAAAGCACATGTTTAGTGTGCAGGAGTTCCTGGGTTCCATCCCCAATACTTCCATTAAAAAATAATAAAATTTTTAAAAATTAAAAAAAATAAAGATCAGCAAACTGAGGCTTAGAGGCTTTAATTAAGTTGCTCCAAATCGCAGAGCTATGTAAGGGGCAGAAACAAGATTCAAATAAGGGGCAATCAGGTCTTGCTGATTGGCGTCCCTGGCGCTCCAAAGCCCAGATGACAGGGTGTGTTCCCAACACCTATGCTTACTGCTAGAGCACTTCGCACAGCGCACTCTCACTGCCTGTTTACTTGACAGACTTGCCAATGTCTTGAAGGCGGGCCACTGTTTTAATTCCTCCTTGTATATCCCAGGGTCTCTCACCCTGGGCCATGACAGGTCGGATTAAGTGTCTTTACTACTAAAATGAAAGAAGTGTAATTAAATCCACATTTTCCCCTGCTTTATCAAACATAATTTGAGAAATTACTCAAATAGATTTGCATTTTTAACCCGTATTTTGCATTCATCCGCAAAATCTCAGGAAGTCAGTTTTTATTAAACATTTAGTCTTTAGACGTAGCCTTGAAAAGAAATACAAGAGAAATTTGGGGTAAGAGTCTGGCAATGGGCAATGGCTGAGCTGCTAAGGTACCATTTATGAAATCAACACTTTTTAATCCTTTGGTTAAATTTTTTTTTAATTCTATTGAATAAAACAGTAACTGGCTCTTTACAAGACAGTATTTGAATAGGCTCTATGAATTGTCAATATCAGGTGGTTGTAACCGTTTGATATTTGCACACAGCTGTTTTCAGAGAAAGTAAGTTTCAATTCTCCCACTGAAACTCTGAGCAAACTCTGGTGTTTCCCAGAGTTTTTATATGATGCCTTTGGCTCTGATGCTGTCTGGTACCTGTATTAGTTTCCTGTGGCGAAAACAACATTTAAGGAGAGATAATTATGGACCAATTGCTGTGCCGACCCTTGGGAATAAGTGACCAGCTCCTGTGGAAGGGACAGAGCTTCAGCGGAGGTAAGAGCTGAGCGAGGAACCCTGAACTGGAAGTGGCTGTGACCCAGCACAGATCAGTTTCGGTCCTGCAGTGGGAAACAGGGCTCTTTAAACTAAGACAAGCTCCTGGCAGGCACGTGAGAAAATGTGGCAGAGCCTCCAGTATGGAGGGTTAAGCCCAAAATAAACAGGCATGACTGAAGGAGAACATATCCAAATGGAAGCAGAAAAGAAGACCTGGGGGCTTTTCAAAAATCCAGTTTACAAAAACCACCTGGTGGTTCAGATGACATTCAGCCCACAAGTGAAACATGTCACTGGGATTCTAGAAACTAGAGAAAGAAGTAAAAGGAACTGAGAGAGCTTCCAGAGAAAGGCAAAGGGCCGGACAGCCCCAGATGGGGAAAAGGAGAAGAGAAAAGACAAGATAAACATTTTGACAGGAATATCTTAAGCATTCTGCTGTGGTCAGCTTTTAAAGACTTTTTTTTCCCTCCCCACATGAAAACTGCTTGTCGTTGTTTAAAAAAAGAATTTTAGCCTAAGAGAATAAAGTTATGTTTAAGGACCCCACGTTAAGTCAGGAAACTAGTGGAACAAGAACATATGTGTGTCAAAATACGATTGATGGATGCTCTGTATGATTGCTAAGATGGCATTAGGACATTTACTCCCACTGCCACCACCAGCACGGTTCCCTTTCCATTACTGCTCTCACTCTCGGCTGTGATTTCAGCAGTGCGCGAGGCGTTCTCTCTACATCCCTTCCAGTCATCCAGGAATCCTGGGTTATTGTCCTCTTTTGCAATGAGTACACTGATTATCACAAAGATTAGGTAATTTGTCTAAAGTTAGTGATCAGCAAAGCCAGGGATTAAGCCTGAGTTTGTCTGATTCTGAACCTAAAGTTCTTTCAACCATCACAAACAGCCTATCAAAAAACCTCTGTTAGTTTAACAATTCGTTTTCCAAAGCCTGCTCTGGATGCCCACAGTGCCTGTGCCGGTAAACCTGCTGTTGATGTGTCCACAGATGTCTTTCTGATTATCTGAATGTTTTTACTTGTCTTTATTTGCTTGCTTTTTCTTTCTATTTCTTTCCTTTTTGCTCCAAGTTAAATGTCTGGTTCATGGTTTGGAGCCTCTGTGGCAGCTGCTAATCACCCCAGTGAATGTCAATGTTATTTTTAAAATGCTGTTTAAGAGCTGTTTAGCACCATTTTCAATGCAGAGTCATCTTATAATAAAGAAAATTTCACACTTAAAATCAAATATGATTGATGTTTAGGAAGCAAAGAAGTAGAAAGTCATCAAACATCTAGATTACAAACCCCATCCTGGTTCTTCCAGAATTATCAGTAGAACTGGCTAATTTATTAGATATCGTATACAGTAAGAGTGGAGTCTGATGGAAAATAAAGACACAGCGTAGTCTCTTCTCTTAAAGATTTAACAGTCTAATCAAAGAGACAGGTGCTTATATACCGCTATGTAACCTGGAACACTGCCTTTCCCTGCTGTTACTACTATAACACACAAAACTGCCAGTGGGGGGGAAAAGGGTTCTCCCTGTGACTCACAACCACAGACCTCCTTGAAGGAAACAACAGGTGTGATCGCCAACACACACGCTGCACTGAACAAGCGTGCTGGGTAAACTCAGCCTGAGGCCAGGGAAACAATGAAGAAATAAAGACATGGGACTGCAGGACAGAATCTGGCCACTAAACAGCTCACAGCATAGACTAAAAGTACTAAAATAATTTAACCTTTGAATATGGGCATTTATTTTGCAAGTTGCTTTGTAGGATATAACCACTGACCCTGGAACAACACGGGGGTGAGGGCCACCAACCTTCAAGACATCAAAAATCCAAATACAACTTTGAGTAGGTCCTCAGCACCCCAGGTCCACATCCGCGGACTCCACCACCCGCAGAGCTTGCAGTGCTGTAGCATTTACAACTGAAAAATACCCACGTGTAAGTGGACCCACACAGTTCAAATCCATGTTGTTCAAGGGTCGACTGTACTTTGAACAAGCACATCAGAAGCTGGAAAAGTCTGGGGAAAAATGGGAGTTGATAGAAAATCTGAGCTTGGAAATTTATAAAAACCCAGGAGGTAAATAAAAAGAAAAATATATTTATTAATGAAGTCACATTCATTTTTCATTTCCATAATATAATCTTCGTCCACCACCACCATCATCCCATTAAAATGAGAAAAATTAGAAATGTCTGCATTTAGTACCTGCCAAGGAAACATTAAAAGAACCAAGATGTTCAAGCTTTAAAACAGCCTAAGATCAGAGAGAACAGAATCGTAAGACTGCAAAATGGAGCGGTCAGATCCCAGGTCCTTCACCCTTACAGGTAAGAAACTAAAGCCAGTTACTTGCCAAAGGTCATAGACATGAAACCAGACCTCCAACATCCTGCTTCGAAGCCAGCAGACACACACCAGCCTCATGCAGCTCGGCAAACCATCCCAGGAAGAGGACTTAGGGGTACCCCCACTGACCTCCCCTCAAAACACCGCCCTTCACAAAAACTGTAAAATATCATGCCAAAAAGAAGTATCTAATATGTGAACAAGTCACCTAAAGGAGAACTGATTCTGTAAACAGCAACTGAACACCTGGCCCTCTCTGGGCCAATCTATACAGCTACAGCAGTGGAGGCCACAATGTTTATTTGTAAAAAGGATTTTAATAGTTTGTTTATGAAGACAAAGAAAAACAAAACAAAACAAAAACCCCTCACATTCCCAAGGCAGATGGAGGGGGAAAAAATACAGATACAAAAACTCACTTCCCTACTGAAAACTGATGTTCCCCCCCTTCTCCTTGGGCCGAGCCAAACATGGTCAACGACACACAAACGCTACCTCTCCTCCCTTGAGTATATGCACAGCATTCAGGAAAGGCTGGTGGAAATTATTTCTCTGAGATCATTTCAAAGCTCAGTTCGCAAACTTTAGAAGTGGCTAAATATATCCCAGGCTCCCTGTGGCAAAGTCGCTGTGTTATTCCCAGAAATCCTGGCCACATCCCAGATCTCTGAGTGTAGAGTCTGTGATTCGTTCACCTTTGAATCCCCAGCGCCCATAACACGACTGGAACGTAAGGGAAACGTGATAAATCTGTGTTACACTGAAGGAAATACATCCCAATAACCTAACGTTCTCTTTCCAGTCTCAACGGCATGATGGTGTAGCAGCGTTCTAATCGCAAACCCTAGACTAAAGCTACCCTCCACCATAAAATAAATGCCCTCTCTGCAGAGTCAAGATGCTTCCACTCGGAGTCAATGCGTTGTTGGCTTAAAGTTACTTCTAAAACTCTATATGGAAAGGTGTAGCCAACGACAATTACAACAGGGTTTATCATCCTGTCCAGGTGTTTTTGTTTTGTTCTCCATGTCACATCCCCCAAAGGGGAAAAAAAAGCACATTTAAAACATAAAACAACAGACAGTTGACTCCGACATCTCCTTCAAAGCTGCCAAATGTGAACAGAGGGTAGGCTCTGTGGATGTTTTCTGTTTACAAGTGAACTCAAATGAGACACAAACCTTGACGGCTCCAAGTTGCTCTTTTCTGAATTTCTCCAAGGGTTTAATCAGGGTTTCGGTTACACTTAATGCCTAGAACAAGGGCGGTAACAAAAGAGCACAGTATTAGGTTTCCAAAGAGTAAAAAAAATGTGTGTTTCATTTCCCTCTCCCAACCCGCCCAGAAATGAAATGAACAACACATTTCAGCGCTTTCTCTTCCCCTGCCAAGGCAACCATTAACTCACTTCTAAATTTATTAACATACCAGATCTCCATAAACATTTTCAGGGAAGAGGCGGTGGGGCAAAGTGCCAAGGAAATGTGCAATCCAGCCCCAACACAGCCCTTTCTTCGGGGGGGAAAGAGCGAGGGGCTTGTCTGAATAACAAAGGGGGCTATCAGGTTCGTTAACAGAACACTTCTGTTTGAGATTTTTTTCCTCTCCTCCTCCTCCACATTTAAAAGTCAATTACATTCCTTTTTTATTAGCTATCAGACTACATTATGCAAAGGGCGAGGTTGGTGGCTACCAGTTTAAATCTGCTTGATGGCGCTTCATCCCTGAAAACTCCCCCTAAGGCTCTTTAGAGTATGTCCGCAAAGCAGAGTCACCACAGCTCAGGACAGGCAGTCGTCCTTACAGGACACAAAGGGAGGTCACCCCAGCAGGGACCACCCAAGGCTCCGCGCACACCCTGGCACATCCTTCTACTGGCTGGTTTGGGACTTGTCATTTTAAGATAGAATCTACAACCAACGATGCTGATAATGCGGGTACTGAGGCAGGAAGCCCCATAAAAAGATCAGCAGGACCCCTAACGCAGGGCCGCTGCTCTCCTCTTAGCACTGTCCAGTTCCCTGGCCCAGAGGCTCTAGCTCACTCTTTGCCTCTAAAGCGGCTTACACCTAGAATTCTATTGGTTCCCTGAGCTAACTTCTGATTGGTTATTTCCTTCACTCCTGATTGGTTATTACTCTCACTTCTGATTGGTCCACTTCCCTGACTTCTGATTGGCCCATTTGTAGTACTTCATTTGCATGGAGCACACTCCTGATTGGGCTATTTCTACAAAGCTTGTTCCTGGTTGGTCAACTTCTGTTGTACTTTTTTTTGCATATGATGTTGCAAAGTGTAAAACTGGCAGCCTATAAAAGGCCTGTGTAAACCTACAGACGGGGTTCAGAGCTTGAAGCGTTAACTCTTCTGGGCCCGTTGGCGTAATAAATCTGAGTTCTCCAACTCTCCGAGTGCTGCTTGGTCTCTCGCCCGGATCCAGGTTGCTGTCACAACTGAGCTGTAACACTGAGCTACAATACATTTTTCCGCAACAGTACGAGAGATTATCTTTCTCAGAATGCTTTTAACCACAATATGCTGGTGAGTCGTGATGTTTCACCATTACCAGAAATAGTCAGAACAGAAGAGGAAACCTCCAAACACTTAACAATGTGCCATCCCTTTTTTCACCAAAAGAAAAAAAAAGGGCCCCCAGAAATCCAAGCTCCAAATTACAAGAGAAAAAATTAGTGACTGAGACCAGGAAAGGATTCTTAATTTAACCACAGGCTCCTCTGCAGTGTTGCATTATGTGAGGGTTTCTCTCAGAGACCACTGGTCCCATGAGATGAGGAATCCTCAAAAAAGTGATCATGTCCACACTCGAGATGCCCAGAGCCGGAACTCTCTTCCCTAGGCCAGCCTCTGGGTTCCACTCACTCCCACCCTGACAATTTGCTACTTGGGTATCAAAGAATTGAGGCAACAGGAAGAATTAAGTGCGAATAACTAGTCAAGGGAAAGGGATCACCTTCAATTCTCTCCTCTGTACGTTACAGGCCACGTGACCTACAAGGGCCAACCAGAGAGTCCTGTGTACCCAGGACAGAGCACGGACAGCAGCACATGCCAGGAACCCTGACGACTCAGCACGGAAGGCTCCAGGTTCCACCCAGAAAAGCAGATACGAGAGGTTCCCCCATGCACTTTAGAGGCAATTCAATCAACACACGAGGTTTCAGCATACCTGAAGGCACGTGCCTATTGGCAATTGAGGGCATCATTCCCTAGGACTCCACACCTGTCTACTAGTGTTCCTGAATAAACCTACACATGACAGATACATGGTCCATGCAGGAATCAAGTTCCATGCGGGGATCACGGGGCTGATAACTGCTCAAGTTCACAGAGGAAGGAGGCTCCACTATCTGGTACGTGGGAGCCCAAGCCTAACCACCATACAGCACCGGACCAAAGTACCAGACAGGTACCTCCCCATTCCAAGGTGCCGTCTCAGTCAACTCTGTATGTCATGAAACAAGCACCTGCAGGATACTCAGTGTTGGGTACTAAAGACAGGACTATGAACGGCACAAGTGCGGGCCCCGGCCTCGGGGAACCCACCATCTTCTACGGAAGACAGACAACAGATACGAACACACGAGTCGACATGTAATTGCAAATTGCAAATTCTCATAATTCCTTCGAATGGAGAAAAGCAGGGCTACGGTGAGAAATTTATCAGAGGAGACACTAGGAGAAATGGGCTGGGGTGAGGTGGGGGGCTTCATCAAAGAAGTTTGAGCAACATCTGAAAGATGAGAAGGGATCAGTGGTGCAAAGATCAAGGGGAACAGCAGCCTGAAACCAACTGAGGCCAAGGATGGAGGGGAGGAGACAGAGCACTTTAGGAAACAGCAAAAGGCCAGTGTGCCCGGGGCATTAAGAACAAAGAAGTGGATGGAGGGGTGAGTGAAGGCAGGGGACCAGGACACACCGAGCCTGTGGGGGAGCCACATGGAGGAGGAAGCCACCCGGGTAAGAGAAGACTTCTTGAAGCGATAATGCAGACCTGAGCCTGAAATGGGGCACAGGAGTTCTCCAGGCAAAGGATAAGAAAGGCTCTCCTGGAGAGACAGGAGAGCAGCAGCCCCAGGGCATGGAACAGCCAAGCAGCTGTTCAGTGTCACTGAAGCCCCGGAAGTCAGGAATCGGGGGAGGAAGCTGAAGAGATCCAGTGGGCTCCGCTAGCCATCACAACAGGCCGTAGAAATGCTCAGTAAGAGGGGAAGGTGTAGCTCAGGGGGTAGAACACGTGCTTAGCATGCACAAGGTCTTGGTTCAATCCCCAGTACCCTAGGTAGGTAAGTAAATCTGTAAGTCAACCAACCAGCCAAAGTACCTAATTACCTCCCCACTCCCAAAAAAATATTAAAAAAAAAAAAATGCTCAGTAAATGCTCAGCGTGGGCATCAATAACAGGGCTATGTGAAGACCTTTTAAAATTCAAACCCTGAAACTCCAGACTCTGGAGTGAACACTGTCCTTCACAAAAGGACCAGGCCACAGAGATGCCACTTGAGCACTTTTATATCTGTCCTTCACTTGGAGAATTAATCCAGTGCAATATCTGTGTGACTTCCAAGGGCCCACATTAGGGCTGTTTGCAGGTCAATAAACCAATTTCCAAAGCAAAGAAAGAAGTCATTGGGACAGATACCACTGTAATTCTTTAACAAAAGAATGTTTTAATTTAAAAAGTTTTCTTTAATTTATAATTCATGATCATTTGCCTTCTTTAAGAAAGTCTGACTGTGTGACTTCTGAATTGAACCTTAGACATTCTACTCAAGAACAAAATCACAAAGTAGCTGCTAAAGGCTTCAGAGCCAGGCAGTGCAGGTTGAACAACAAAGATTGTCTTCCCCTTTCTCTCAAAACAGAGTGGAGACTCCATGGAATCTCTTGGTTCCTTTCATAATTTCACAGAAGTATTGTATAATATTTGTTAGTAATAAGTGTCATGGAAGTTTTCTAGTCCCAAAACATGACTCTTCTTCCCCAGAGACAAATGCCTGCCCCACCTGGGGACTGCCCCTAAAACCAACTCTAAGGCAGTTTCTGATGGGGAAAGCTTCAGATTTGAAAGAGACAGCAGAAGTAATAATACGGAGAAAAGCTTTCCAATGCTAACGCTTTAGAGATCAATCAGATAATTGAGAGAGAAAGCAAATATAGAATATGACTTTACAACCATACATATAATACTATGTAACCACATTTTTTCCCATAAAATACTTGAACCAGCCACATATTTTTTTTTAAAAAGCAAAAAAAGCCTTGTGACTGAGCCTTGGAAAGAGTTTTGGATAGTCTTGCTTACAAACAGAATATACTGACATGAACATTTGTATTAACATAACAAACATCTCAATAAGTTGGTCTCACCTTACAGCAGGGCTCCGTCAACTTTTTCTATAAAAAGTCAAGTAGTAAATAATTCAGGCTTTGAGCCACAGGGCCTCCGATGCAACTACTCAGCTCTGCCACTGTAGCACAAAAACAGTCATATGTAGTAATATAAACAACTGAGAGTGGCTGTGTTCCAACAAAATCTCATTTATAACAACAGGAGGCGAGGCGGGTTTGGCCCATGGGCCGTGGCTGACTGCACCCTGCCTAAGAGAACCATCGGGACCATCACACCATAAGATGCTCTTCTTACTCTCACCTGATTGTGTATTTTTAAAATACACATTTACATATCTGCAGGGCATCACAAGTTGGGAAGGAAGGTCGGATCCTGGGTGCGAGAATCACAGTTCAAGAAGCTCTCGAGCTGAAAGAATTCAAGAGTGGTGCCACTGAAGCTGCTGGGGATAAGCAGTCTACCAGACTTCAGCGCTCAAAGGTGAATGCTCCAGTCTTGACAACGGCTCATGTGAATTTTATAGTGGACTTTAACGGTGGCTTTAGCCCCTAAAAATGTGACTTAAATGAAAGTACAACATGAACTAATAAAGCTGTCACAAATTGCCCTTGGAAGATCATGAGCACATACAAAGGTAACATATTGTTCAAATGCAAACAAGGACATCATTCAACTGTGTCCCAGAAGATCAGAACCAATCTCAACAGTGTGGTCACCAAATTTTAGAAGAGATATTCTTTAACTGGGGCAAAGCAGGGATGCGAGATCACAATGCTAAAAAGGTTTAGAAAGAATCGGTTGAAGAACAAAAAAAAAGAGGTGTTCAATTGGACTGTGGAGAAAGAGAACATTTAAAGGGAACACAATGAAAGCTGTCTTCAAATAATTAAAAGGGTACCATATGAGAAAAGAAAAAATCATTTTGATTTGCCTGAAGAGGACAAAACCAGGTCTAACAGAGAAAAAGCGATAGAGCTGATCTGGGTTCGCCATCAAGAGGAACACAATAAAAACTACAATGGACACAGCAAGGCAGTGTGACACCACAACCCCTCCGCTCCTTCCACATCAGCAAGCAGAAGCAAGATGACCAGTGTCCCAGGACACTACTGCAGATTCCTACATGAGGAGGAAGTTGGCCTGGGAGAACCCTGAGGTCCTACCCATCTGTATGATTCTGGGATTCCACGTGAGCTGGGAGAGGCAGAATCACAAAATACACTTCAGCATTGCCTTATGGCGCTAGGATGGCAAGCCACAGAATCATCAGAACTTCACCATCCAAAGTAAGAGAAGAAGATTATTACCTAAGAGTTGGAAGGATTAATTTCCCCCCGCCACTAGTCAAGTCTGAAATCCCTTTTGTAAGACGTTTGGAGATGAGAACTTAAATGTCTAAAAAAGAAAGGCAAGGTAGGATGGTATCGTCACCTCCCTCTACAGTTGGAGCTGGAGCTGAGAATCTAGAGACAACCACAGGCAACCAGAGAGAACAGGACTCTACTGTGGGGAGCAACTGCTGCTGCTGCTTTAAATTCCCCCAAGTTTGAGATCAAAGGCTAAATTCTGATGTCAATTCAAAAGAGAATGGGGCTTAGGACCAGAGACCTCTATTCAGCATAAAGGGTCACAAAGGCGGAACTACATCCTATGATTATCTTTAGTAATTTTTTAAAGTCTCCGTCCAGGTCAGACAATGAATACGCCAGTAGAGGCGCTACATGCTGCCTTCCTAATCACTCCGTACTCACAAGCACAGAGTCTAATGAAACAGAAGGAATTAAGTCCATTCCCCACGGCCCTCGTTATTTTAAGCCTGGATTCCAAGTGCTCTTGACCCCAGAGGAATGTGTAATCAGAGAGCAAAGGAGAACTTCCACTGTTTTCTCCCATGACCTTCCAGATACCTCCCTGTTTCATCAGACTAAAGGGAAGACTCTTACTTTCCAGTCCCAGTGTCAAGAACAGCAGCAAAGAAATCATTCAGCAAAGACATATTTCTTATTTTTCCTTGAAACAGAACCTTGAGAAAGGGTGCCAAGGAACACTTACAAATATCTGAACATAAGGAGTACATTTCCCAAAATTGCCCCTTAGGAAAAAAGGGACTCAGCCTATATGAGAATTCTTACAGTATCCTGAAGGGGTGCGCTTTCCATTATTTTGATGAACACAGAAGTTTTTGAGGAATCTTAGCCTATAACGACCCCAGTCACATCTAGTTTCAGTGGCTTAGAGATCACAAATGGGTCTGGGTTACAAAAACAAGGGGACCCTAAGAAGCTTAAAGAGATTTAGTCATTATTCTGGAGATGACCTCAACATTTTAAGTGTTCAGTAATTTCACTGCAGTCGTTCTAAGAACAAGGTAAGTGGTTACATTAAGAAAGTCATGAAAATACATCTCATGGATAAATTTTTAACTGAGACTGGCCAAATGTGCTGTGAGGGGGTACTGGTGGCTTGAGATAAAATTTCCAAATAAAGCATCAGAAAGAGATTTTTTTAAAGGGCTGTGTCTCCGAGAACTCAGATTGATATGGCCACGAGGAAAGCTGTGCTGGAAAATTCAGAGTGTGTTCCTGGTAAGCACACTGACGCCAAAGATGTCAAGAGCTGGAATAACTTTCCCATGAAATAAACAGGGAAAATATCTGTCAAGTTTACACTGATGCTTTAATTTTTAAATACAGACTAAATAATGAATATATATGTCTGATTACCCAGCAGATGTGGATAGGATTACCTGAAAGTGTGTTAAGTTCAAGCTACCCAAAAATTTTTGTTAAATCTTTTCACGGGAAAATGGTGTCACCTTACAATCAGGCATTAACATTAGGGTATTGGTTACCTGTCCTTCTGGGCTACCGGGTACTTGAAACCCCTACCTACGTTTTAGGAATTCTCCTACCTAATAGAGCAAAACCCACCTTCCAATATAACAGACACTTGCTTTCCCTGCCATCAGGCAGCGAGGTACTGGCATCTGGTCAGAGTCCCACTAATTAGATTCTCCCACTCAAGATTTTGATTTGGAATCTAGTGCTTCAAAAAAAAAATAATAAAATAAAACAGGGAACAGAGATTCTGATGGGTGTTAGCAAGGACTAGTTTCCAGATGCAGCAGTTCTGCCAACAGCCACCAGGGGCAGTGGTGCTGCCGGTCGTGCTGTACTGTCCACACTTGGTGGCAATAGTAGTGACTGTCTCTCCTCCAAGCCCAGCTCTGGTGAGACACTCGGCATCATTCCTGGTTCCCAAAAACTTATAAAGAGACCCTAAGCCACCTAATATTCTTTAATAAATTCCTCTTCTGTTCAGAATAGCTAGACCTTGCAACTGAGAATCCAGACTAATATTTTTTAAAATTCAGAATCTTAAACAATCTCAAACTGCTTTCAGTACTTTCCTTCTCAATATTCCTAAACAAGACTTTTTTTCTCCTGATTAAACCAATTCACTTTTAATTAATTAGATTACTCTCCATCCACACACATCCTTTGCTACATCTTTTTCCACCTTGCCAGCCTCTCCCTGTCTGGTACCTTCCCCCATCAATCTAGGCTCAAATCTTAATGGGGGGGGGGGGGGTGGAGGTAAAGCTCAGTGGCAGAGCATGTATTTAGCATGCATGAGGTCCTGGGTTCAATCCCCAGTACCTCCACTGAAAAAAAAAAATCTTAATGAGAAAATTCAAATGGGCAATAAAGTCCCTCCACTTTTTTAAATACCTAAAATAATAAGGAAAAGAACAGAGAGTCAAAAGACTCTAATGTTGGCAAAAAAAAAAAAGAAAGAAAAAGAAAAAGCTTCACAATTGGTTTTACTAAAAGAGCCCTGCCACAGTGACAAATAGGAGGCCAATATTTTCTCACTGGGGCTCTGCCCTAACTAGTTCTGTTTTTGGATCATAGGGGAAAAAAAACAATTCTCCTTTGTTACCTGAATATTCTCAGCTACAAAGAAGGATGGATGATACTCGCTCTCCACCTACTTAACACACGTAAAAAGAGGAGAGGACGTCATGCTAGAAGCAATTTTGACTTGAAAATAAATGAACCCCTGTATGATATTTTATTTTTAAGCACAGCTCAAGCTCAGCTAATCCTTCCTGTTAGAAAAAAAAATTAATGTAAAATGAAATTAAATTTTCTAGTGGTAGTAGTTCAAACTCACCAGCTAAGAACTAGAGAGCATCTTAATGAAGCCATACACATAGCCCTAACTGGGTCACAGGAGCAGAGGGACTGGAAATTAATTCTGCAGAGTTTAAATCTGAAAATTAGGAGCCAATTAACATGAAATGGTTCCCTGAATGTCTGACTCTTTCAGACCATGGTAATTTCATTTTTTAAAAGCTGGGGAACCATAATTTGTAAAATATATATTCCAAATTCACTACTTCAGTTACCATGCTTATGCTTTCAGACAGTCAGTGCAAGAATAAAAAGTCCCCAATAAAAGTTTTTAATCAACTTTCAACCTTAAACTCTGAATAGCTTGAAACCTAACAAAACAAGAGGATTTGAGCTCAAGGTCTGATAACTTCTGCTGAGTTAATACACTCAGTATTTGTCCATGACCTAGCTCTCAAAGAAAAGAAAAATTTAGGTCCAAGTATCACAAAATTAAGATTCACTTAATGCCTATCTTCTACAAATGTGTATCTTAGCATTTGTTGGGGCGTGGGGGGAGGAGGTTGCATCAATTTCAAAGGACATTAATCAAAAAAGGAAAGTACCGATATTACTCAGATTATTTAAACCAAATTTAACATTTTTAAAATTCTATTTAGGAAAAACTGGGAATCTTCAAACCAAAGCTATTGGGTTTATTAGGAGTGAGTTTCCCTAATAAGGACGTGCAGCTATTTAACCTTGACCCTCACTCTTTAATAAATTCCTCTTCTGTTCAGAATAGCTAGACCTTGCAACTGAGAATCCAGACTAATATTTTTTAAAATTCAGAATCTTGTAATCTCTGTGTACAAGGGACATAAAGACCTCGCTTCTATTTCTTAGACAAAATAAATACTTGGGCAGAACATCATGAGAAGGAATAAAACCCCAGAGGAGAGAAAGATCACCTGTCAGAACACTGTAACAATACCATGAGAGAATTTGAACTTTGGGTTTTTTAGCTTCATAAAGGAAAATTTGAATTTCTGAAATGAATGGTAACACACAGTGGCACAGCCAGAAATGGAACCTCACAAGTAATAATGCAATAAATTGTTGAATCAAGAAAACATGAGAGAAATACTACTCAGCCATTAAAAAAGAATAAAATAATGCCATTTGCAGCAACATGGATGGACCCAGAGATAATCATTCTAAGTGAAGGAAGCCAGAAGAGAAAGAAAAATACCATATGATATCATTCATATGTGGAATCTAAAAAAGAAAAAAGGACACTATGAACTCATCTACAAAACAGAAACAGACTCTCAGACGTAGTAAACAATCTTATGGTTAATGGGGGAAAGGAGGTGGGAAGGAATAAATTTGGGAGTTTGAGATTTACAAATGTTAGCCACTATATATAAAAATAGTTTTTAAAAAAAGTTTCTGCTGTATAGCACAGGGAACTATATTCAATATCGTATAATAACCTTTAATAAAAAATATGAAAATGAATATGTGTATGTATATGCATGACTGGGACATCGTGCGGCACACCAGAAACTGACACGTTGTAACTGATGGCACATCAATTAAGAAAAACGGAAGAAACCATGAGAGAGAAGGAGGGAGAGAGAGAGAGAGAAAGGATAACTGTTCAGAAAAGAACACTCACACCTTTGCCCAAAGACAAAGACAGCTCTCCAGCCCTTCTATGAGGCCTGGGCTCCTGCATGGCCAGGAAGGGAAGGGAAGGGAGTGGGCGGGGTGGAAGGGCCCTTGGTAACTCCTTCTCCGTTATGCAGCCAGCAGCTTAGCAACTCATCCTGGACCTAATTCCTCATTGTATCCTCAGCTGTTACAACACTCCCAGCACCTAACAGATATTCAAGAAACTTTGCTTTATGAATGAAGATGGGTTCTCTCACAGGTTTAGAGAATATAAAGCATCAAGTTTCTGGGTTAAAGGCAGCATTTCCTGCTTCTGGTATAAGGGGAACCATGAAGGCCCGTGCTGAGTCCCCTATACCTCTCTTCAGAGCCGTCTGTGTTAGACCAGGTCCTCTAAAAGCAGACACCAAGACAGGAGGAGAAATACAAGAAATTCATTAGGGGAAACATCAACGAGAGAAAAGGGGGAGGGAGCCAAGGGAGGCTGGAATTGCTGCCTGAGGGCAGTGCAGGTCCGGCCCCAGGGGGAGGACACAGGGAAGGAGGCAGGACAGACGGACGTGCTAGACTGCAGGGAGGGTCCAGAGAACATACGGCAAGACCAGCAGGGACTCCTTGACACAAGGCTGCCTGCCAGAGGACTCCAGGGTCCCCAGGAATGAGCTCTTTAATCAACACCTCCACCCCACCCCCGCTGTGCTCACTCACTGACCAGAGGCAGACATGGGAAGCCCAGCTTTCCTACAACACAGTGATGGAACCTCATAGCAGTGGGGCCCAATGGGCGACTCTGCTCCCTGCAGTGGGAGATCTGAGGGGGCCTCACGGCTGCCACTGCTTCAAAGTCCATATTCTTTCCACAATACTGCCATGGCCCCCGCTCTTACCCTGGACTTCCAACAACTCCCAACACCACTGTAGGACTGTATTTCACTCAATCTAACATGCCACCAATAGTAAGACACTCTGTTTTTTCTCTGCTATTAAAACATGGTGCTAATGGTGTCTTCAATATCTTAACGCTAAGAACTTTCATATTTATTGAAAAGCTCTCTGGCAGTTAGACGGATTTTTGCCATATATCCCTCCTGTGCATACATTTTTTAAAAAGATGATAAGCAAAAGATATTTAAGATATTTCTAAAGCTTCTTCAGCATCTAACTCTCCTGAATCACATTCATCTCAGTCACCAATATCGGATTTTCCCCACACATATCTTTCCTCTGCCATCCAGGATCCTGGAGCCACGTCATTTCTTTAAGGGGTTCTCCACTGTGGTCTCCAGGAGTTTCTTCCACGATGGTGGCATCCACTCTTTAGGTCCTATTACTGACACTTCCTCGACCCACCCAGCAGGTCTCAATGGCAAGTTTTCAAACCACCACCAGAATTCCTATTTCCTCCTTAAGTGCTTCAGGAGTGGTTAGTCCACTGAAATGCTGAGGGGCCACAGTCGTCCAAATAACCCAGGAAAAACAACCAAATTCACATTTCTTCACGTCTGCGGTCTGGGGGACGTGAGCTGTAAGGACACCTATCCTTCCCACCCAGATTCAGAGGTGGCAGGAAGGGCATTACATCTTACAAGGAGCCAAGGGCAAGGAATGTCCTTGGGATACCAGGAGACAGGAGAAAGATTCTCTTTTCATCTCTATCACCAACTTGTGAGATGTGATGTAGATCAAATCCCTCCGCTTCACTGAGTTTGTTTCCTATTTTTTTTTAGCTGAAGCAGTTAAATATAAGTTTCCTTAAGTTCCCCCTCCGCTCTTTGTTTTAGGAGCCCAGGCCATACCTTTGAGTACTTCATGACAGGATCTAAATGAAAATATCTTCCTTGCGAAACTCTGATTCAGCTGAACTAATTCCCACTAATAGAACCAGTCCTCTGGATTAGACAATTGAATGGGTGGGCTGGGTACATTCTGATGCCCCTCTGGCTGTGTGTGTGTGCGCGCTGGAGGGTGGAGAGTCAACAGTCCAAGTCTACTCTGAATTCTGTCATGTTAACATATTAACTGGTTTATCCCAAGAGCTAATTGATTCCTCAGAAGCAGAGAACAAACCCAAGGAGATGAAATATAGGAAATGTAAGTTTCAAGAGGGAAGGAGCATCTGATGATGACAAGGCTGCAAGGCCACAGATGACAGTGAGTCACCAATGGCGAGGACACTGAGTCATGAGGGAAGGCTTCACATGAAAAGGTCAGGAAGGAGCCCAGGCCTCCTGTTAGAGGCAGTCCTGACTGTAACCTCTATAGGATTCTAGGTCAGAAAAAATCCAACTCCCACAAGGTGCATTCCTGAAAAACAGGTTTCACAATGACATTGGCAACTGACTGAATTATACTGGGTTTACAAGCGAAGGTGGTGGTGGAGGGGGCAGGATTTATTTGAACAACAACAAAAAAAAAACAATGTTGTCAAATGGTAAAGGTCAGTTCCAAGGAGAAAAAACCCTTCATAAATTTAGATCATTGACAACTTTGAAACTAAACTGAGAAATGTCTTCTTAGGTTTAAAATGGATTTTTCCCCATCGGAATGCACACGCCAACCTTAGTCTGCATAAAAAAATGTGTCACTGTTATCTGTAAAAGAACTGATTAAAACAGGCTTGATATACCATATAAAATAAAATTAGATGACAATAAAGGCACAGTCTTTCCAATGGCATGTAATGAGTTCACATTATAGGAACTCAAAAGCAATGCGAAACACAAATTGAATAACACTAAAATTCCTAACAGCAGAAACTTGTCCCATTGAAACAAACAAACTAAATCTAGTCCAAAATCCTTTGGAAACGACAGGTAAAAGCGCAGGGTCTTAGAGACTACTGTAATCTCCTGGGAGACATAAAGTCATCAACAAGCAATTGACAGTGTTTCTACCTTTCAGACATTCAGCTGCAAGACTGCAAATGCCAGGGCAGCTGGCGCCTGAGGCCAGGGGTTCTGATCTCGGCATGTTTCACAATAACCTGGAAGGCTTATTAGACCACAGCCTGGGGGCTCACCTTCTGAAATGGTCTACGGAATGTTTATCTTTCTAAATAAACTCACTTTCCCTTTAAAAAAAAAAAAAAAGAACACAGCCCGATGGGCCCCACTCCTGATTCAGGAGGTCTGGGGTAAGGTCCAAGAATTTGCATTCCTAACAAGTTCCCAGGTGATACTGCCACTGAGGGTCCAGGGACCAGGCCTTGAGAGCTACTGCCCTAGGGTGTACCAGTGAGAGAATGTCATGAAAGTTCCTCCCAAGAGGTAAAAGGTATTTTATTTTAACCACCAAGTATTTTTTTTAAATTGACGTATAGTTGATTTACAATGTTGTGTCAGTTTCTGGTGTATAGCACAGTCACTCAGTTATACATATATATTCTTTTTCATATTCTTTATCATTATAGGTTATTACAAGATACTGAATATAGTTCCCTGTGCTGTACAGTAGGACCTTGTTGTTTAATACCATGAAGCACTTTTGAAATTAAAAGAAAAAGTAATAAAATGCCTGAAGCGGAAAATCAGAGTCAAAAGCCCCAAAAGATACAGAAATCGCTTAACCAAAAGCTTTGGTGAGATCCTTGCAACCATGAAAAGAATGAGGAAGGAGTGAAACAAACGAGGGTTGAGGAAACACTCATCGCGTCTTGCCTGGAACCATCTAAGCTAATAACAGAAGCCTTTGATCCTCAGAAGCCTAGCACCCTCTTTATTGGAACAGAAGCTCTGGGCCAAACACCCAGCAAGAGTTCCCTGGCCCAGTGTTTTCACAAGAGTGAAATCTGTAGTGGGAAAAAATTGTTTGGGTAGGGGTTGGGGCATGGAAAAAGGTCTCAAAAGCCTCAAGACTGTGTACACACAGGATCTTCTTGTTCAAGTGGGGAAAGGAATGCAACTGGGGGACAGGACACCCCCTCAGGTCTGCAGGCCAGCCCAGCAGCCCCACTAGCCCACTCGGAACCAGAGGGAGGAGACTGTGCACCATCTGGCAGGCTCCGCCTTCTCTCTCTGGGCATCCCCTCTTCCCCAAGCCTTCCCCCACCTCTGGGCCTCAGGCAACTGCCCTGATTTGCCAGAACCCTCAGAAACTGAGAGTATCATTGAAGCCCTGAACAAAAACAGAAAGACAGGACGCGACACATGTAAGAGAAGCAAAGACACTACAAAGGGCTTTCAAAAGAACATCATCAACACAACAGCACTATTTTAAAAGTCCTTAAATTCCTGGACAGCTGCCCGACTTGGATCAGTACAGCATGTCCCGCCATGCCAGAGGGAACATCTCCGGAATCCTGGCAGGGACATGCCGCACAGGACTTTCCTCAGGGGACATGCAGGGAAGCGAGCCCAGCCGCCCCAGCCACGAACCGTCCCCGGCTCCACACTCTCACAGTCAAGGCTGGCAATACTCTCAGTAAGAATCACTCACCTGAAAACACTGTCCTGAAGAAGGCCACATTAGTCTTTTCAAGGACACAGCACATCCATCCATAAAAGCTGGACTCCCGTGCATGGAGAGAAATGCCCTGATGTCCTAGACTGGCCTTCTTTGCACTCCCCCTCCAACAATCCATCGTAACAGCGACAGAGCTGGACACAGGTAGGGGGGATATGCAAACACAGCCGTCCCTTTCTTCCAAATTCATTCCGGTTTTTTCCCTTAAGGAAGAAACGCTTCACTGCCCTCTTTCTTTACCTGGCCAACTCAGATGTGTCATCTCAGGCCAGAAATGACGTCTCCAAAATGCCTCCCCTGACCCCCCAGTAACTGTTACCGCAAAGCATGCTTGTGGCAGTCTCCCCAGTGGACCCCTCGAGGGTAGGAACTATGCCTTTGTCCTGACAGCACTGGGCACTAACAAGCGTGTTTGCTGAACTCCACCTGTCTATCCAGCCTACTAAAGCACAGAGATGAGGCGTGCGAACACATACATGGGTGGCTCAGAACCTACAAAGAACAACATCTTCCTGATCACTGGGCTTCCAGACTAATGTCTTTATCCTCTAAAGCCCAAAGTCCTCTATCTTAACATTTATTTCAGAAATGGAAAGCTTTTTAAAAGCTCTTTGGCCCTAGCCTTTGCCTTCTAAAACACAGATTATATAAATTTGCTTCAACATTGTAATGACTCAGTCTTACTTGTGAATATTATCATGCTGCACCGTCATTCAATTTAGGACCTCAGGAAATACTAATCACTTGTAAAGATTCAGTGAACACTAAGATTTTGTTAAACTCTATGAACCAATTTTAGAATATTTTCACCTCTATTTTACAGCTGTCATCTCGCATTCCTTCATTAACATGCGGCTTTTAACCGGCTGCTGTTTCGTAACACTTTTAAGTAAAACAAGAGTTTTAAAAAGCTCTCAGGATGTGCTGGCATCCGTTTTAGCTCCTTAAACACCTTCCTTATCTCCTTGTCACTGGGGTGTTGGGGGGTAAGAGCTGGTTAAACTAGACAAAGGCTCCCCTCTGCGTCTCTGCCCCACAAACTCCAATCCAAGTACCAGATCTTCCATGAAGTCTCCCCACAAGCACAGAATTAGCTGCTCCCCACTCTAGGCAAGCACGCCCTACACTTTCGTTTGGCACTTAGTGTAATATATTTTAATTCACTTTTTACCAGCTACTCTCCAGAACCACACTGCACACTTCTTGAGGGAGGTATTTTTTCTCATTCAAACATTTGAGTGGTGTCTAGGAAAACACCAAAGATTTTTTTCTACTAAGTGTGCAGAGCTATTTAAGGAAGCCAAAAGAGCCATAATGATGCCACACCATTGACGCAGTTAAAATAAAAACAAAGTGATCGCTGACTATCAAGATTAGACAGAAAACCCAGATAACGTCAATAGGGGTTAAATGTCAATTTTTTCCACTTTTGTTATTAATCATATTATTATCACGCACTGATAACTCAGGAAGTACTACTATTTTAAAGGTCTTTTAAAGCTAATGGAAGAGTATCTGGAATTCCTATCCAGGGGGAAAAGGGAAGAAGAAAAACGTATAAACTAAAAGAGACTTAGAAACTTATCACTCAAATGCAACGTGTCTGGATCCAGATTCAAGCAAATCAACTGTTACTGGAGGGGTGGAGGTGAAGAGGAGACAAAAATGTAAATGAATATCAGAAAAAAAATGAATATGGTCTAATTCTTCGTAAAGAAAGAAGAGTTATCTTTTCGAGCTATACACTAAGGTATTTATGGATAAAATGATATGATACTGGGTTTTCTGTCAAAATAATGGGGATGGGGTAGTGACGAGTACCAGAGAAACGAGGCTGGCTGTGTGGGATGGTTACTGAAGCTGAATACGAAGTATGTGTAGTTTAATTATATTTTTCTCTCTACTTTTTGCACATGCCCGAAATTTTCCAAAATAAAAAGTTAAAATAATAATTTAAAAAAGCATTAGGTGTCCTGTTAATTCTGCGGTTGGTGGCAGCTGCCCCCCCACTGCTTTCCGGCTTTGGATAGTTTCCCTCTATCCAGCAGGAGTTGTCGTTCTCACAAACGGGCTGTAACACGCAGTCCCATTCCCTTCTGAGGTGCACTGTCTTATACAGACAACATTCTGTCCCCATCCCTGTCTTCCTCGTCCCACCTGAGACAGAGCCCCCGCCAACCCCCATCGCAGCAGAAGATTAAATCAGCAAGTCAGCTAACAAGAGCTCTGAGAACTACGCTTTCTCTAGCAGACAGCCTGGAGCTCAACGTTCCAGTTTTCTGATCTAGCCAATTCATCTCATAAAACAGAAATACAGTCATCCTTCAGTATTTAGTGGGGACAGGTTTCAGGACCCTCATGGATACCAAAATCCTAGGATACTCAAGTCCCTTGTATCAAGTTTTGCACATAACCTACCCACATACTCCTCTATACTTCAGATCATCTCCAGATCACTTACAACACATAATACAGGCATACATCAGAGACAGTGCAGGTTCCATTCCAGACCTCTGCAACAGAGCAAATGTCACAATACAGCAAATCACACGTCTTTTGTGGTTTCCCAGTGCATATGAAAGCTGTGTGTACACTATACTGTAGTTCATTAAGTGTGCAACAGCATTATGTCTTTAAAAAACAATGCACCTACCTTATTTTTAAAATACACCTTATTGCTAAAAAAAAATGCCAACCATCATCTGAGCCTTCAGTGAGTCATGATCTCTTTGCAATATGAACATCAAAGATCACTGATCACAGTTCACCATAACAAATATAATCATGAAAAAGTCTGAACTATCACAAGACTTACCAAAATGTGACACAGAGACAAAAAGTGAGCAAGTGCTGTTGGAAGAATGGTACCTAAAGATTTGTTTGCCAAAGGTTGAGACAAACCTTCAATATGTAAAATTCACATTATCTACAAAGCACAATAAAGCGAGGTGCAACAGAACCAGGGCATGCCAGTATAATGAAACTACCGTGTGAATAGTTGTAAATGCAATGTAAATCCCATGTAAATCATCGTCTGCATGTGGCAAATTCCAGTTTTGCTTTCTGGAACCTTCTGGAGTTTTTTCCAAATATTTTTGGGCCATGGATACAGAATCCACCAACACATAGGGTCAGCTACAGGATATCAAGACAGAGTATTTCAGTATTTCTGTGGAACTAAAATCTAACATCACTCTGCCTGGAACTCTCTTCCCCCAGATACCAGGATGCCTCATAGTTCTCGACTAAAAAGACCTTCCTTCCCGCACCATTCTCCTTGTAACAGCACCACACCCCACGCCCTCACTCCTTGCCTTTCTCAATTTCATTTTGTAGCCCTTATTGCTGCTTGACAATGTACCATTCATTTGTTAATCACCTTCCTTTTCTAAAATATAACCTCCATGAGAGCAGGGACTTTGTTTACCTCTGTGGGCTCAGATTCTAAACAGTAACTGAAACATAAAAGGAGACACAATACATATTCGCTAAACGCTCAGGATCCCAGGAAAATACAACTAAATAGCAAAGAGGGTTGAGAACAAAGTTGACACTATTGACATAAACTAACAACATGCACTTTCATCACCACCAACACACCCATCCACACCCACTTCATGCCATAGAGGGGTGACTTCACGGCACTATTTTTATCACTATCACATTTAGACTTTGCTAAACAGCTGAGAAATCAGTGACTTCAGGAGCACAGGAATAGTGGTTGAATACATCAGTTTGTGTCCAAAGAACCTCACGGGAGCACAGGACCTTCACATACCCTCTATATTACTGACAAGATACACAAATTGTCTCAGAATTTAGGGTACAGTGTGAATCACATCAGAACTTTCAAAGGCTATAGGTCTCCGTCTTTTTAAATCAAAACCAGTGCTTTCCTCCTGCTTTTCCTACTCCAGTTCTACCAACTAGAAACCCCCACCAGCCACCACCCAGGTGACAGTGACATCTAGGAAGCAGGCCACAGTGGCGGGTGGTTCAGAGTGGCTGATTCTGGCACGTCTCAGCACCACCTCTCAGCCACCATGTGATCGTAGGCAAGGTGCTGCAACTCAGTTTCCTCATTTGTAAATTGCAGGGCAGTAACGCAGTCTATTTCATAGGGCTGATGTGAGAATTAAGTGACAATGTGAGGTAAACAGCTTAGCACTAGGCACAGAGTAAGTTAAACTATCTTAGCTGTCACGTTCAATATTATTACCACCACATCTGAATCCCTCAGACACTTACCCTTTTACATAATTGTAGTTAGTACTCATTCTCAGGAACATCAAAAAAAAGTTGGATCATTTTTTTAAAGCCTGAAAAAACTGGTGAGAATAGATAGTGTATCATAATCCAGTGGCAATTCTGCTGTAAATCTTTGTTGAATGAATGAATATGTCATTAGGAGGGAAACACAAGCTTTTAAGAAAGGTGGATAATTCCTGGGCATATATCCAGAGGGGACTCTAATTTGAAAAGACACATGCACCTCAGAGTTCACAGCAGACACGGAAGCTACCTAAACGCTTACTGACAGATGAATAGATAAAGTTGTGGTATATTTATACAATGGAATACTACTCAGCTATATAAAAGATTAAATAATGCCATTTGCAGCAACATGGACAGACCTGGAGATCATCATTCTAAGTGAATTAAGCCAGAAAGAGAAAGAAAAATACCATATGATATCATTTATATGTGGAATCTTGAAAAAAAAAAAAAAGACACAAATAAACTTATTTCCAAACAGAAACAGACTCACATAGAAAACAAACTTATGGCAGATACTAATTACTATATACAAAATAGATAAAGTTTCTACTGTATGGCACAGGGAACTATGTTCAATATCTTGTAATAATGAAAAAGAAGATGAAAAGGAATATATGCATGTCCATGTATGACAAACATTAGGCTGTACACCAGAATCTGATGAAAGAAAAGACAAGACAGAAAAAGAAAGGAAAAGAAAAAAGAAGGAGTGAAAAGAAAGAGAAAAGAAAGGAAAAGAGAAAGTAAATCTTATTGAAAACCCCTCAGAATTCATTGCTGGACGTAAGTTACGTAAGATAATGCACCCAGCATAGCATCGGGCATGAGGAGGGCACCCCATGGAAGGCTGCTATGATTATTACTGCTGTGATCACGAATCTCAAGGCAAAGTAGGATCTGAAAGACATCCAGGTTCAAGTTCTCTCCCTCTCCACACAGCCTAGAAATCCCCAAAAGTATGAGGCGGAGCTCCAACACCGCCTTGCCATCCTCTGTCTCTACATATGCTTTTCTGCTTTGGTCCTCCTGACCCATTAAGGTTATGCATGAGACTGTATTTCAATACAAGTGCTCCAGGGCTAACAAAAACCTAAAAAGCACTGACAGAGTTCAACACACTATTTTACAGTTGAAGACACAGTGCCTTGGTCTAGAGGTCCAACAACTTGTCCAAGATCTCACCCCAGGTGGCACCACAGTGGAACTAGAAATCCAGGCTCCCAGAACCTCATCCAGGGCTCCTTCCATGACCAGGCACTGCCTCATCCATGGGTAAATGCACCAAAACTTACACCAGAACCAGTTTCTAAAGCCAGACATTCCCCCACTTAAAAGACGGATTTGTTCATTTACATCCCACAACTCACCATAATTTCTCTCTGCTCTTCCAGATTCTTCAAAAAATTAGAAAATTCGCGTAAGGAAGCATCTGTGAGGAGAAAGGAGTGATTATTTCATGGCCAGAGCAAAGGACAGAGCAAACCAAAACTTCGTCTTCACCCACCTATGCAGCGTTCATCGTCAGTCTCCGCGTCACCGATAAATTCAAATTTAAAGTCTCGGAGTGAATGAGCAAACTTCCGCTGGGCTGCCGAAAGACCTAGAAAGAAAGAGCGATTACTTGAGTCTTTGTTTCAAAGTCAAGGCTTAGAAGGAATTTCTTCCTCCTGAGGTGGCAGACCTCTCCTAAACGCAATCTGGAAGGAGAAACGACCCAACTCCTTGGCCGAGGGGCCCATCG
This sequence comes from Camelus ferus, assembly GCF_009834535.1. Taxonomy (NCBI): domain Eukaryota; kingdom Metazoa; phylum Chordata; class Mammalia; order Artiodactyla; family Camelidae; genus Camelus; species Camelus ferus. The sequence continues at coordinate 104,837,757 of NC_045697.1, read as the reverse complement.
ACCAGCCCACCCAGGCAGTCTCCGGTGGCCTGTCTTCTACTCTACGCTCTGGGACAGAGCAGGTGCTGGAGAAATAATTCTTCCCCCCACCGCCCTCCTCTTCCTCGGGGAACTGACTGCTGTGCCTTGTTCCCTAAGGCACTCTCCTGTCTCTCCCCACTCAAGTCAGAAGCTGCCCGATTCCGAAGTTCAGGCTATGATTAGGAACACACTCCCTGACAGTACCTCCCAGGGCTTGATGAGATCTAGTCGGCTGCCAACTCAGCCACCCAGATGCCCATAACTGATGGTCCGACTCCAGCCAGAGAAACCTAGAAGCTTCAAAGAGTTTTCATAGCAGCAGGGAGGTAAACCAAAGGTGTAGGTTAAATGCTAGAAAGAATTCATTCTGCAAAAGACCTATAGGGCTTCAATTTTTTTTTTTTTTAACTAGAAAACAATGGAAAACCCTCCTTCTAAAACATGCTAACAGTTATTTCACGGGCCATGCACTAGGCTAGATGACAGGTAGCCCCACTCAACACTCTTGAGAGAGATAAATAAAACAAAGATTATCTCCCTTTGATCAGGGAGTGCCAAAGCTCTGAGATGTTAAATAATCTGCATCAAGTCGCACAGCTACTTAAACAACACAGGCCTGCTCTATTCCAGAGCCATTTGTCCAAAGCCCAAGCCGTGACCAGGGCACAATCCTGCCTCTGGTCTAAAGCACTTTCTAAGAAGCTGCTCACTGATCCCCTGCACCCTTGACGGCTCCTGTCCCAGTACAGAGAACACCGACCAACTATGTTAAAACAAAATTGCATATCAAGCAAATTGGAAAGTTGGAAGAAGAAAAATACAATCCCTAACTGCTGATGAGTACTCATGCAAAAAAATAAATATGGACAAGAAAGTGAAGCCCGCGATGTAAAAACTGACAGCTGCTTTTAATAAGATGGTGAAACAGTCGGATCAACAATCTTCTCCTTTTTTCAGTCATTGTGATATAGCTAATAAGGAATGAAAGCCAAAAAATCTTATTTTTACATTGGAAAATGCTGCTACTTTTTTTTTTTTTTTAACCAATTCATTACCTCCATTCATTAAGTACAATGGTTCCCTGACGCCCTCCTGGACAAAATGCCTTCTTTCTCTCACTTCTTAAACTTCTAACAATGCTCACCAGCTCTGTTGTCATGGTCTGGTTTAACAACAACAAAAAATTTTGTCCTAACAGACTATACTTTGGAGTAGCTTAAGGCTCAAGGCCAAAGTGGGCAGGAGGTCAGAGAGTTCCCCTAGAGCCCCGCCGCAGCGCCTGCCACGCCTCCCCCATCATCGATGTCCTCCGTCCTGGTTGCTGAGACTTCACTCTTACAGAGCTGAACCAAAAAACCTTTTAGAGGAGGACACAGGACTGTGATTTCTTACCCCCGGAGGATGGAAGAAAAGCAAAGCCCTAATGTCAAATGTGATGGACCGTAAGCATGGGCCCCAAGCTCCACCCCTCCTTGGAGGAACGTCTGTCTTCAGTGTGACTCTGCAGCTCCTCAGACACCAGGTGGAGTCTACTTTCCCGCCCTGTGAATCCCTTGGGTCCAGGCTGCTCTTGTGGCCAAAACAACGTAGTCAAAGTGCCACTGTGCTGATTCAGAGCCTCCAGCTCACGAACCTTGAACCTTCGCACACCCCTGCTCCACTCTCTCGGAATGCTTGGCCTCCGTGTGACCAAGTCCAGACTAGCCTGCTGGCTGACAAAAGACTTGTGGCCCAGGCCCCCCACTCCCTGCCCCATCAGTCAGACAGCCCACCCACAGAGGCATCCAGAGGGGTCCAGCGAGCCAAGTCCACACAGAAGTAAAGGGCTGCCATTTAGGTCACTAGGTTTAGGGGTCATTTGCTCAAAGTAACAAGTAAACTAATACAGAAAGATGAATAAAATTTGACTGTATTAAAATTTTAAAGACATAAAAATTGAAGATAAGCACACACCCTAAAGATATAACTAACGGCTATAAGCCAGAAAGAGAAAGAAAGACACCATGTGACATTACTCATATGTGGGACCTAAGAAGAAAAAAAAAAAAAGGACACTATGAACTCACCTACAAAACAGAAAGACCCACAGACATAGTAAACAATCCTATGGTTACCCAGGAAAGGGGGTGGAAAGGGGTAAATTTGGGAGTTTGAGATTCACAAATGTTAGCCACTATATTAAAATAGATTTTAAAAGAAAGTTTCTTCTGTATAATACAGGTTAATTTAACTATGTTCAATATCTCATAATAACCTTTAATGAAAAAGAATATAAAAACGAATGTATGTATGTATATGCATGACTGGGACATTGTGCTGTACACCAGAAACTGGCACATTCAATTTAAAAAAAAAAAAAAAAAGAAAGAAAAGAAATAAATAAGGGGTATAAATCAACGAGGTGAGGCAGAAACTCCAATAAGAAATTGGGCAAAACCCTTGAATAAGCCCTTCACCAAAGGAAGTGAAGGCAGTCCACATGGCCTAGAACCACATGAAACGGTGCTCAAACTCATTAGTGATGATAAAAGGGAAAATTAAAACCTCAACATACCTCAATACACTCATCAGATTGGCAAAACTTAGTAAGTCTAGCAACTCCAGGAGTTGGTCTATGTGGAGTAACAGAAACCCCCCCAGACTGCCTGTGAAAGGAAAACTTGTTCTAACTGCTTTTTAAGTACATTGGCGTTCTCCAGGAAGTTTGACGATGATATCCTCCACTCGGAGACTGCCCTTCTAGGTAAATTCCCAAGGTAAACTTTGGCACACGTGCACTTACGGACAGGTACTTTCTGTAGCGGAAGGGACCACAGCAGTAGCCAAACACTGGGAAAAGCAAATACCGATCAACAGCCAAGCAAATGACTAAATTATAGTATATTCATACATGATAGAGTAAAAGTAACCATAAATGCACATATCAACAACAGAGTAATCTCACGATTTGGACAGAAAGGAGAAAGTCACAAAAGAATACACAGTGAAGAAAAAAAAGTACAGTGTGGTTCTTTCATACAAAGTTCAAAACAAGCTACACTAAACCGTATGTTTGGGTTGCATACATAGGTCACAAAATTACAGAACAGCCAGTGAATGATTATCTCAAAAGGCAGATGATGTTTACCACTGGGGGCCAGAAAGGGCGATGCAGTCAGGAAGTCACAAGGGAATTAAAGGTATTTCAATTCCTAACCTAGCTGTGAGTCTGTGATATTTGCATTCTTCTTCTTTTTTTTTTTTTAAAGATCCCAAGGGGATTGTTTTGTTAATTTTCGGTGGAGAGGTAATTAGGTTTACTTATTGGTTTTAGAGGAGGTACTGGGAATTGAACCCAGGACCTTGTGTATGCTAAGCATGCACTCTACCACTGAGCTATACCCTCCCCTTCTCATTCTTCTTTAAATATATGTTTGTTTCACATACTTCTGTATTTTTTTGCCATCATTTCACAACTAAAACATACATTTTTTAAAGCCTGGCTATTCGGGCAACTGCAAAGTAACTATTCTATTGTAATCCAGGCAAACATACAATTATACAATTATTCCCGAAGATCTAAGCTGGAGGTTCACAACAAACCCATCCAGTCCAACAAGCTTCAAAGTGCTGCTCCCTCCACCGGAAACGCTCCTTCCCCACCCCTACTTTCACTTGGCTGGCTTCCCCACACCGATGGCCCTGCTCATAGAATCCTCCTCCTCCTCTCACTGTCCTCCCGAAAACAGCATCACCCCTCTGCCCTAAATCCCTCTCTAGTCCATCGCCGCTGCATCTTCTAGCACTGCTCACCTGCAACTGCCTTATTTAGTGAGCATTTTCTCAGGGTTATCTCTTCTCCCATTCCAGAACAGCCTGTTCCCAAGGCAGCGGCCAACAGCCTTGTGCCTCCCTGTATCTCTGAAACAGCGACCACACAGGGCTTTTCTTTTTTATTTAATGCAGCTATTTCCAAATATTAATAGCATGTGAGTGTGTTATCATTTTTACTAACTTTATCTTATTTCATTTGGCTAATATTTGCTTTGCCAGATCTCAACAGGGGCATGTAATTGGTTCCGTTTGTGTATGTGTATGTGTGTGTGGGTGTTTATATGTGTATGGTTATAGCTACTTATTTATATATGTTATATATAAATAATATATAAATGCTTTTATTATATACATATAACTATAAATTCTATTTTTCCCCTCTGGAGCAATTTCCTTTGAGTAGGTCAAAGAATACTTTAAAGATTATGTTTTCATATGGTCAAGGCAGGATGCACTCCAGAAGCTAAAACTTAAATGCATCTGTTTTTCAACATTTATTTCATAATTCTCAATTTCATTAGTTGAAAATGTTTATAACAGCAGATTAAGTTTGGGTTCATTTACATAGAAGTCTCTCTCTCCCTATGGAAATAGCATGCTTTCCTCTCTTAAGTACTGTGGTTACATCAGTTCTTTATTTTAGAATATACTGATTTTTCTTGTCTTCTTTCTGGTGTTATTAGAGTTCATTATGTAAAAATTTTAGTGTTTCAAATTGGAGCACACCAAACTCCATTCCACCTAATAATCACAAACTTATCACAGTTTCGTTACGTAGTACATTCTAAATGCATTTATTCTCTCACGTAGTTTATACTTTTATAGTTATCTTCTGCCTTTCCAAACATAATTTAAAATCACAAGACCACTCACTACATTTAGTACAATCCATTATTTAACGGAACACAAAGATGTTCTGTGCAAAAGATAACGGTTTTTCTTTCCAATATCATTGCCCATGAAATGCAACCAATCTTGAAGTTACAAGTTACAAAGTCTGGCAACATTCCTCTCCTAGGAGAAGATGGTGAAGGGCCCACTAGATTGGGCTACCTTTATTGAGTGCCTACTGTATGCTAACAGATTTACAAATATTATTTCATCTACTCCTTTTAATCAGCCTGCAGGACAGATGCCAGTGTGACCTTATTTTACAAATGGGTAAAGATAGATTAGTGACTTGATCAAGGTCACAGACCTCTGTAGACTGCTGGTAACATGCCCTGGAGGCAGAAGATCAACTCCTTGGTCTCTCAAGTGTCCATCAGTGTCCTTTCCATTTCTTTACTCTAACTTTCAGGAGATTTAACATTATTCCCAGGTCCCTTGCCCCCGATCACAACTAGTTATCTGAATGGCTCTAGTGTAGAATTCTAATTAAATGGAAAATTCATGTACGTGTTCCTCCGCGCCCCCATCCTCTCCTGCATGCTGACTCCTGAGTGCTGTCAATTAACACTACTCTCCTGAAACACCTTCACGGCTGTTGTACGTTGATGGATGATGCCAAGCCTGCGTCCGCACAAAAAGCACAGCTAACTTAAAAGAATTGAAGTGATTTGCACTCTTTCAAGTGAACTTGACACTTTCGAGTGTCCCAGAGTGGAACTTTTAGGTCTTCGATCTGCAGACAAGTGGGAGAGAAACGCTGGAGCTCCCACTCTCCGCAGGATTAGGAGCGGCTTGAGAGATGAGGAGTTCTATTTGAGACCTGCTGAGTGTGAGATGCAGGACATCACGAGGAGGGATCCAACTGCACTGTAAATCCAGGCTCTGAGAACCTCCAGATACTGTTTGCCTTGGACGGTTTTACAAATGAGAAAATTCCTTCTTTCAACACAGTCACCTATTAACAGTGTTCAGTTAGGACCATGAACTATTAGACACACGCAGGTACTTGGAAGTGGGAAACCTCTTCATTCAGGGGGCTCTACCTTACCGCTGGGCAGCCCTCTAGGTACATTATGACCCCTGAGGTTATAAGCCCAGCCCTGGGAATAAGTTATAACTACAGTCTCTCTCCTGCAGGCATCAACCGAAGCACTAACTGGCCCACCTGAGGAAATGTGGCATGCTCTAGAAATCTGGGCTTGAAAAGAAAAATCAGTAAGTTGGGAGTCCAGGATTTGCAGATACTACTGTATATAAAATAGATCAACAACAAGGTCCTCCTGTGTAGCTCAGGGAACTATATTCAATATCTTGTAATAGCCTATAATGAAAGAGAATATGAAAATAAATATATATATATATATATAAATGTATAACTGAATCACTATGCTGGACAGCAGAAAATAACACATTGTAAATCAACTATACTTCAAATTTTTTAAAAAAGAGAAGAAAAGAAAAATCAATCAGCAAATAAATGTACCTTTCTCACTCATTAAATCTGAAATACAGGATTCTTCACAAACCACGTTGGATTCCAAAACCTTTCCCAAATAGGCAAACTGCGCCCAGAAGAGCACATTCCTCTGCATGCAGAGGCTCAAATAACTAGATTGTCAAGTATGCGAAAGTCCTGCCAGGGGAAGCTCTGACGCCCATTCTGCACATCAAAACACGCACCAAAATTCCTCTCGTTTTATTTAGAGAAGCACAGGGTACGGACTCTGAGGAACTTAGTATCTTTCACGTCAGATTCGCGCCAAGGAAATAATGCTGGTGGTAATCCAAGGCACTTGGAGGGGAAGCAAAATTCCTCTAGAACTGCGGACTGGCTTCTTCATTTTCCTTCGTGTTTTCCGGATCTACAAAACCTGCAGCAGAACTGTATACGAGAGCAGCATTATGGCCTCTCTGTCAAAGCCGGAAAGAAAGAAAATAATTCATTTTATAGATTTAAAATGGGTGCTAATGTCTCACGAGCCCAGAATGCATTGCTGGGCTAGCCGAGGCCTGAAGGCCAAATCACAGGCTTCTGGAGGAACAGCTCAGCAGCAAGCACGGTGTCTGGAGCCGTTCAGTTAAGGCCCTCCCGACACCAACTCTCCTCCCAGCCCACCTGGAATGTCTGTGCAGTGAGTTTTGTTTTTTTTTTTTTTTTTTTATTGAAGTACAGTTGATGTACAATGTTGTGTTAATTTCTGGTGTCTAGCATAGTGACTCAGTTGTGTGTGTATATATATATTCCCTTTCATATTCTTTTTCACTACAGGCCATTACAAGGTATTAAATATAGTTCCCTGTGCTATACAGTAGGGCCTTGTTGTTTATCTATTTTATATATAGTAGTTTGTATCTGCAAATCCCAAACTCCCAATTTATCCCTTCCTACCCCTTTACCCACTGGTAACCGTAAATTTGTCTTCTATGTCTGTGAGTCTGTTTCTATTTTTGTAAATTCCTTTGTGTCATTTTTTTTTAGATTCTACATATGAGTGACATATGGTATTCTTCTTTCTCTTTCTGGCTTACTTCACTTAGTATGATGAGCTCCTGTTAGAGTAAGTTCTTAGAGAATAAGCACCATCTAAAGTCACTAGGAGGACTTGAACTGACACATTTATGGGCTAAAAGGATCACAATCTGAGTCCACAAAGACGCAGATGCCTCAAAACAAATGCATAAACCTGGACTCAGGACCCACTACGGCACATAGCACAGACAACCAGATACTGTTTCCCAAAGTAACCAACCAACTCGTTATAAAGAACATTTAAGAAGGGAGTGACCCAGGCACTGCAGAGAGTCCCACTGGCAAGGTCCACACTGCAAACCTCCACCCCATCTGACTCCAGACTTCAGCTGCATTGAGTACACTCAACCAATGTGGAGAGTCTTCTCAGGCTGGGTCTGTGTGCAGAGAGGACCTGCCACAGAAGGCCATCAGATGACATGATCACCCAGCCTACTGGTTTTCAAGCTGTCTGTGGCCAAAATTCTTACAGGGAGAACAGGAAAAAACAGCTAACACTTCTGAATTAGCTTGCTACTGCTGCTATAACAAATTACCACTACCTCAGTGGCTTGAAAAACACAAATTTATTATCCTATATTTCTGGAAGTCAGAAGGCCAGAATGGGCCCCTTGGGGCTGTTTTCCTTCTGGGCGTTCTAGGGGAGAATCCATTTCTTTGCCTTTTCCAGCTCCTAGAAGATGCCCAAATTCCTTGGCTCATGGCCTGCAATGGCATGACTCTGACCTCTGCTCCTGTCCTCACATCTCCTCTTTTAAGGACCACCATGATTACAAGGAGCCCACCATGCTAACCAAGGATCATCTCACCATCTCAAGGTCCTTCATTTAATCCCATCTGCGAAGTTCCTCTTGCCACATAAAATAACACATTCACAGGTTCTGGGAACTGGGAAGGGACATCTTTGGAGGGCCATTATTCTGCCACCATACCTTATGACATCAGACACTCTCCTAACCCCTTTACAGTTATTGACTCATTTAAGTATCGCCACAACTCTAAGAGGCAAGTTCTAGTATTATTATGCCGCTTAACAGAGGCAGACACTGAGACACACGCGTTAATCAACTTGTCCAAGATAATACAACCAGTAAGTAGGAGAACCAAGAGGTAATCAAAGCTGCTCAGGTGGAGGCAGGAGGACGACCATGCCTGACTGGTCCCCATCTCTCACAAAGTGGTCCCCAACAAGACTGCATCCTGCAGAACCCAACCTGAAATCCACTGACAGTCTCTCTCCCTCACTCTACAGGTGGGAAATGAGAGCACAACTTTGGACAAGGAGCTCAACTTCATGCAGAGCTGAAGGAGAGTTCAAACTAGAACCCAGGTTTTAGCGTAGAATCCAGTGTTAGCATAACCCGGTGTGGCACAGCGTGACAGAAACAGCGCCTGCGAGTGAGGACCGCGTGGCCCAGCGGGACAGTACGCCCCAGAGGGGGGCTGCAAAGGACATGCATGCACGAGTGTGTGTGTGTCTCTGTGCTGTGGGGTAAGGTGAAGGGCTTAATCACCAGAGAGAACATCCAGGCCAACACGCTCCCAACCTCCACCTTCCCTGATTACACTTCACAGAAAACCGCAATAGCTGACGGGCTGACACGGTAACGACAAGGCAGCACGGTGACAACTAGGACTGCTGACATTTCCAGAGAAGTGCCTACACGTGAGCGACAAAAACTGGTGGTCCTAAAAGCTTTCACACAGAAAAGGAAACCATCGACAAAATGAAAAGACAACCTACTCAATGGGATTAAATATTGATAACTGATAACGGGATAATAACCAAAATGTGCAAACAGCTCACAGAACTTATTTTAAAAAACCAGCCTATTAAAAAATGGGCAAAAGACATGAATAGATATTTTTCCAAAGAAGACATACAGATGGCCGACAGGCACGTGAAAAGACGCTCAGTATCGTTAAGCATCAGGGAAATGCAAATCAAAGTCACAATGACATATCACCTCATCAGAAAGTGGCTATCATCAAAAAAGAACACAAATAACAAATGTTGGTGAGGAGGTGGAGAAAAGGGAACCCTGGTATACTGTTGGTGGGAATGTAAATTGGTGCAGCCACTGTAGAAAACAGTATCGAAGTTTCTCAAAAAACTAAAAGTAGAACTACTATATGACCCAGCAATTCCACTCCTGGGTATATATCAAAAAAAAAAAAAACAAAGCCACACTAATTCAAGGATACATGCACCCAAATAGAAGAATTATTTACAACTGCAAAATATGGAAGCAATCAACAGATGAATGGATTAAGATGTGGTATGTATATACATACACACACACACACACACACACAAAATATTACTCTGCCATAAAAAAGAATGAAATTTTGCCATTTGTAACAATATGGATGGATTTGGGGGTATTATGCTAAGTGATATAAGTCAGACAGAGAAAGACAAATACTCTGATATTATGTGTATGTGAAATCTAAAAAGTAAAACTAGTGAACATAACAAAAAAGAAACAGACATACACATATAGAGAACAACCAAGTGGTTTCCAGCAGGAAGAGGGAAGGGGGGAGGGGCATTCTCGGGGTCAGGGATTAAGAGGTACAAACGATTATATATCAAATAAAGCTACAAAGATACATTGTACAACACAGGGAATACAGTCAATATTGTATAATCACTGTAAGTGGAGTAAAACCTTTAAAAATTGTGAATTGTTATGTTTTACATCTGTGACATAATATTGTACATCAACTATACATCAATTTTTACACCTCAATTTTTAAATAAATAAATTTTTTAAAGCTGGTGGCCCTCAAGACTTTCTTTCCTGACCATCCCTTTCATTAGAACTTTGATTTGAATCTCTCAAACCCTCTGGTCCCACCACTCCCTACTGTGGCCACTCACTGGCCTCACATATCTAAGATACCTGCCTGGCCCGTTGAAGGCATCTGGATTTCAAGTCCTGGCCTAAATTAAAGAACTTTAGCAGGGAACAGAATCTGAGAGACAATGTAGGCTAGGATCCTATTTTACAGACGAGAAATCCAAAGCCCAGTGGACCAGAGGCAGTATGGTTTATGAAAGGGAGACTCTATAACCTGAGAGGCCTGGGTTCAAGCACAGGCTCTGCCCTATTCCAGGTGTGTGGCTTTGGGCACAACTCATAGTGTAAGTCAGACTTCCCATCTCTCAACGGAAAAGAACCAGAATGTCACATCTCACTAACACGTGACCTCTCCCTGTCCCTTCCCGAGCAAAGTGCTGGACCCTGAGCCCCTCCTTCCTACATGGGCAGGTTTTATAGCACAGGACCCCCCTCCGCCAAACCTCACCAGGGCCAAATGAATGACAGGCAGCTGACCCCAGAACAGCCCCACAGGCCAGCCAGAGACAGGACATGTAACTACAGAAGGAAATGTCAAACAAGACAGGGTATAGGGATGTTCACTATTCTGTCCATGCAATTTTTATAGTAAATTTTAAAAATTAAAGTAACCCAAAAGAATAAAATGACCAAGGGAGGGTAGAGCTCAGTGGTAGAGCACATGCCTAGCATGCATGAGGTCCTGGGTTCAATCCCCAGTACCTCTATTAAATAAATACATAAATCTAATTACCTACCCCCCCCCAAAATTTTTAAATTAAGAATAAAATGATCACAATTTTATTTATTAAAATGAAAGAAACAAGTATACACATGTGCATGCAAACACCCCCTAAATCAAGGAGCCACTTTTTTCTCTTTCACTGCATAACCCTCATCTCAATCCTCTACTTCCAGGGACCCCAGTGGCCAGAATTCCAGCGTTCCCTTCTCAGCATTCTATTCCCTAGTCCATACACCCACATTCCACTTGTGCTGTTTATTCCTTCTTACTGACCAGGCAGTCTTCCAGGCACTGGGGACTTAACAGCAAACCAGCCACACACCTGGGGTGGGAGAGGGTGACAGAGAAGGCTGGGGGCAGGTGGGTATCTGAGAGAAGACAGATTATGAGACATCAGTGAATGACACAGCACACTGGTAGCTGGTAAGGGTCACTGGAGAAAGGGAAGAAAGACTGGGATGTGGGGATGCATGGGGGAGGGTGCACAGCTCTGAGGAGACATCCCAGGAGGGAAGGAGGTCGTGAAAAACTGGAAGGACCCAAGGAGGAAGCCCCACAGAGCTGGGGAGAAGCCTCTCCAGCTGGAGGCAGGACAGAGGGTGGACAGTACAGCTGAAGACGACCAAGGGGGCACAGCTGGGCAAACAGGGAACAGGGGCAGAGACAACAGGCGCCAGTTAAGCTTCTAGCATGAGTGAGGTGGGCGCTTTGGGAGAGATGTGAGCTGAGGAGGGACATAACCTGACCTTCACAGCATCACTCAGCTGCGCTGAGAGCGGATGGAAGGTGGACCCCAAGGGCAGCAGCAGGAAACCGGGTCCGAGGCCACTGCCCTCATCAGGGAGGAGATGACAGCACCTCTTGAGAGAATTTCTGGAAACCTTGCCAACAACTGTGAGACTCAGGAGTCTCCCCTCACAATTCGGGGCACCTACCCACATACATTTCCTGCAGGATAGCAGTCTCCTTTGAAGCTTCATGGCTTCAATGTCAAGAAAGCCTGATTTATAGGCACAGTGGTACTAGTGCAGTGTTCTTCCCCTGTTAGGGGTTCAACTGGGTCCCCCCAAAATCCATGTGCTGGAGTCCTAACCCCTAGTATCTCAGAATGTGACCTTATATGGAGACAGGGTCTTTATGGAGGTGATCAAATTAAGGTGAGGTCATTAGGATAAGTCCTAATCCAGTGACTGGCGTCCTTACAAAATGAGGAATTTTGGACACAAGACACATGCGTAGAGGGAAGACAAGGTGAAGAGACATAAGGGGAAGATGTCCAAGGAGAGAGGCCTGGAACACATCCTTCCCTCCCAGCCCTCAGAAGGAATCAACTCTACTGACACCTTGATTCTGGACCTCTAACCTCCAGGACAATGAGACATTAATACATTTCTAGTGCTTAAGCCACCCCATCTGTGCTATTTTGTTATGGCAGCCCTAACAAACTAAACATATCCTGACCTTTGTTTGTTTGTTTGTTTTTTAGGAAAAATACGGTAACCTTGAGGTTAAAGGCATTTGCAAGTATTGTTTTTCCAGATCAGGGATTTAAGCTCAATGACATAACACAATATTATTCAAATATTTTGGTACTGAATAGAGTAACTTGGCAAGCAAAGTGGTTCCCCAAATATCCTAAGAAAGGGGAGACAAATAAAAATAAAACCACATCCAGGGGATAATATCAAGACAAGCTACCTTGTTAACCACAGAACGTGCTTAAAGCCCGAAGTAAATATTAGTAGGGATTCAGACCTCATGTGTTCACCTGGTTTAACCAGCAGGAGCTTGCCCACTGTCCAGCCACTGGGGTATCACCACTTCATGGCACTGACTAAAAACCCAGTTGCCGACCAAAGCCAAGAGTTACTAACTCTCCCGTGTCTCTCAAATACTTCAACGTTTACTTCCTTTAAAAAAAAATTTTTTTTTAATCAAAACAAGACTCCCTCTAAGGAGAGGCTAAAACCTTCCCTTTTGTGCCCTAAGTTAAACCAGGATCACAAAAACTAAAAGAAATGCCCCCAAGAAATGACCGATGACTCGCACTGCCCATTCACTCAGCACAGCCCCGGGCGGCCTATAAAATGAGAAGCGGACGTGACTACTGCCCGAGGGAGCCCATGACCTCCTGCCCGAGGGAGCCCATGACCTCCGCTGGAGAGAGACCACCGTTGGGTACTGCATGTGCCCTGAGGGCCCCCGATTACAAACTCCAGAGGAGTGCGATGGAAGACAAACCGAAAAACAAAGTCATCAGAAAACCAGCACAGGATGAGGGTTGAACAGGGTTCCAAAAAGTGAGTGAAATCTCTATCCCTGGAAACCACAGAGGAGACACTGAAGGCATCAGGAGCAAGGTCAGGGGAACTCTTCAGGTGGGAATGAGGGCCACACACAAAAAGCGAGCAACTGGTCATGAGGACCTGCAGTGACACCCGTCCTGGGATCTTCTCTCTGCCATGAACACAACTTGGCTCTGTCCGAGTGTTTTACTTTTCTCTCACTTCTAACTGTACGTCTTCTTCTACGTCATCAGTTCTTGCGGAACTGCTGCTTCTTCAGAGGGTTTGCTACCCCGTCACTGTCTCGTAGGGCCCTTTCCTCATCCTCACAGTAGCTGATACACATTCTTTCAACTTCAGCTCCCACGGCTTTTTCCATCTTAGTTCCCAAAGTAAAATCCTCATGAGAATTAAAACGGCCCCACTCACTTCTTTCCCACAGGAGGTGGTGACCAAGATAGCTGTCTAAGTGTCCCTCCCCATCAGATCAGCCAGCATGGGGAGAGGTCAGGGTTAGGTCGCAAGACCCTCCGGGACCTGTGTCCTCAGGGAGGCTGCGAGCAGGGCCGTCTTCCCTGACTGGGCTGTGAGGCAGTACGCAGACACCATGAGTGACAACCCAGGGGCAAGGCCAGTGAGTACAAAACACATCCCTTCAAAGACAGTTATTTCTGAAGATTCTCCTATGTTAACATATACAATTCCACAGAAAAGTCCCTAAAGGCAGAAACCAGTCCATGGAAAAAATTGCAACAGGCAGAGCCTGAGTCCCTGAGATGGGCCATTTTAATGGAAGGAACAGTGTTTAACATAGAGAAACGTTAGCACTCATCACTGACCGGAAAATCGTCTCAAACCCAGTGCTTCCAAGCAGTTGAAGTGTGCACAGTAACCTTGTAACACGTATTTATTCAGCACCTCCCGTGTGCTGGTCGCTGCTCCACGGAAGTACTTCGCAACTATTAGTTCCTTTAATTCTCACTACAGCCAACTAGGTAAGTTTTTCCCTGCATTTTACGGATGAGCGCATGAAGACACAGGGTGGTCATGTTAGAGCAGGCAGATAGCAAGATATAAACAGAGAAAGGGGGGCACAGGCCAAATGGCAGGAACTGGGCAAAAAGGAGGGGCGCAGGTCAAATGCAGGAAACCATAAGTCATGTAGGCACTAGGGGTCCCTGAGCAGAGAAAGAAAATCAGGTACCTCTGGGTTGATAAGTTGGTCACACATTTGGGGATGCCAAGTGCCCTGGAGGCCGACAAAGAAAGGTGAGAAAAGGCAGGCATCTCCAGGGTCCGAATGTAACCTTTTGCTCATTGTGCCCTCATTACAATAAAATTAGCCTTGCAGACAAGTACCCATCATGCACCAATGCCATGACACTTCCAATCCACACTAAATAAGAACAAAGATTCCTCCTCCACTAGGGAAGGTGGAGTTGGGACGAAAATCAGGGAATAGGACCCCAAATTCTTTCCACCTCAATGAATATTCCGCCCATTCATTTTTACACCCTATGTAACCAACTTCCCAAAGAAACTCAGGGCAGCTGCTCACCTGAGCCTGCTGGCTCTCCCCTTGAGCGTGTACTATCTACCCCTTAATAAATCCCTACTTTACCTTCTCAACCTGCGTGTCTCATCTCTGAATTCTTTCTGCAACGAGACAAGAACCTAACCACCGGCAACGGTCACCGTGCGTTAAATGGTGCAGCCAGGATTCGAACCATAGAGCCAGTATTCAGTCTAAACCATCACAATACACTTCATCTCATGGAACACAAACTCCACAGGCCACCACGACTGGGCCACAAGACCCTTTCCTTCCAATGCCCTTATAAAAATCCATGTAAATAATCAAAATGTCTTGCTTCTGTTGAAATGCTAGAGGTCAGGAACTTTCAGGAAAGGTTCTGTGGACAGCCTGGGGAAAGGAAAGTTTCCTCAGAAGACTGGCAGATAAGAGAGGGCTCCACTGGGGAACGCACAGCCAACAGGAAGCAGGACACGGAGCAAACGTGGGAAAGCTGTTAGGAAACACCTGGGCAGGTGGCACGGTGAGGGCGGTGAGGTCCCCCTCTTGGTCTCATGCTTCCTTGAGGGCAAGGTCAACACAGACCAAGATTCCAGACAGCAGAGCCCACACAATCCAGGCCTCTCGGGGCCTCCTGACCCAAGTCTGGACCTCCTGAAAACCAGCCCCATTCAAAGAGGGAGGAAGTGTTGTGTAAAGAAATAAGACACGTGGTCACTGAAAGCAGGAGAAAGATATGTCAGTGCACACAGAACAGTTCTGAAGGCAAGCCTCCCTACCAAAATCCTAACCAATGGATTTTTACTATTTTCAAAGCAGTCTTCATTTAGCATTACCTGCTTTTATGATCAGAAAAAAATAAGCTAAAGCCAGAACACAATCAAAGAATGGAGGCTAGCTGATCATGAGGATAGGCAGAGGTGTGAAACAGTGTGGCTATAATGGCTAATTTTGTGTCTGAACTTCACTGGGCCTCGGGACGCCTAAACATCTCGGTAAGTATGATTTCTAGGTATGGCTGTGAAGTGTTTCCAGAAGAGATGACATTTCAGTTGGTGTCACCCATCCACTAATAAACACACACACATTCAATCTCACTAGTTATGAATTCAAATTTTAAATAACAGCTTTCACACTTGATGGCCAATACTACTTTTAAGTAACAAAATTCCATCTTAACAAGTACAAGGATAAATGAGCCCTTTCATCTATTGGTAAGGAGAAGGAAATAAAGAACCTGCTCCCCCACCACTGTCACTCCTCCCTTCTACCCCCGCAAAAGAGGAGAAGGCAAAAAATCTGGCATAGCAAATTTACAAATTTCTTTCGGGTCAGTAAGAGAGAAAACATATGCGCAGTGTTTCCAGAGAAAATGCTCAGATTGCTAGTGTCGGTATTGTTAAGAGCAAAAGTCACAACTTCTGAACATTTGACACAGTTTACAAAAGTAAGGGTAGCTGTCCTTTGGAAGAGCCTTATCACAAAGCTCCTTGGCTCCAGGAGAGCACAGTGATTGGGAGGACGGGTTCTGGTATCAGACAGACTGGAGTTCACACACTAGTGTCATCTGTGACCAGTCAGGGGACCCTGGGCAACTGACAACCCTTCCAGGCTTCAGCTTCTTCACTGACAGCTTGGGATTACCAGTGGCTTTTCTATAACACAATGTAGCCAAGGAAAGTAGTGAATCAAAGATGACTAAATTATCCTGTCTGGGTGACAGAGAACAGTGGAACCATTGAGAAGAAAAAGGGAAGTTAAGGGAGGAAGAGTCCGTGTAAGGCGAGGAAACAAAGAGCTGCATTTCAGGTATTTCAGAAAGGAGCCAGGAACGCTACAGAAATTCTGAAAGCAGCCGCCAAGGTCACAGCCAGAGACTTTGTTAATTACCTGCAGAGACGTGATTCAAGGGAAATAAAGACTGATTTTCAGAAGGAAAAAGCCTAGGAAATCTAGAGCTGATCACAGGGAAGTAAACCACAAGGGAGACTCACAAATGGAGGCGGGGGAGACAGAAGACAAGACAGCAGCCAAAACGAGGTGACGAGAAGTGGGCAGAACCAGAGAGGACAAAATTGAGAGTCCTGACAAGGGACAAATGTTTTATCAGGCTATCAGAGCTGATTAATCATCCCGATTCCTGCCTCTCCCTTCACCCCTACAGCCACTCCACCTCCAAAACATGCCGCGGATCTGCACTTCTCTGTCTCCGCCGGCAACACACTAAGGCTGCCACCACCTCCTGGGTGGTCACCCTGCCTCCACTCAAGCCCCTTCAGCCCCACGTCCATGCAGCAGCAAACACTGACTCACTCCTCAGCTGAAATCATTCAACGACATGAGGTCGTACTTAGGATAAAAGCCTGATTCCTCACCAAAGGTCTAAAGGACCCTGCCGGACCTGCTCTCTGCTTACTTCTCCAGCCTCCATCACCCCTATGTTCTCCTAAATCCAGTATCCTCAGACTCCCTTCTGCTCCTGGAAAACAGACGCCCAAGTTCTTTCCCTCCTGGAGGTTCTTCGTAGCTGCCCAGCCTTCTGCCTGGAATGTTCTTCTCCCACCTCCTCCAAAACCCAAGTACAACCTGCATTAGGAACCCCCAGCACCCCTCCAAGCTCTGGTGGGCTCCCCGCTGACTGCTGCAATAACTGGGGCTCCACTCGGACCAGACTATGTGTTGCACACACAGGAGACGCACGGAGCTGCGGTATATGCAATCCACAGTTCCTGACTTCAACTGATTTTCATTCCAAATCAGTTTTTCTTTAATTCTTTTGTTGTTGTGGTTTTGGGGCGGGGGTAATTAGGTTTATTTATTTATTTGAATGGAGGTACTGGAAATTGAACCCAGGACCTTGTGCATGGTAAGCATGCACTCTATCACTGAGCTATACCCTCCCCTCCTCCAAATCAGTTTTTAACTGAAAGGCCCCCCTAAGATGTATACGAAATTGTCTATGTATTGATTGAAGATCCACACGCCCTGAAAGCATGTTTTCCAGTTCATTCTTTAATTTCTGTTACTCTAAATTTAATGACATTAAATCGATCCCCCCTCCCCTCAACCAAAACTATACACACACACAAGCAAAGGAAGGCTATGGACCCTCAAGAACTTTTTTTGATTCATTAATAACTCCCAGGCTCCAGTTCAAAGGACAGTTAGCAAGAAATCAGCTAATATCTTACATTTACCAGTCTGTGTCCCAGAAAGTCAATTTATCACAAGGACAGTTAGCATAGAAGGAAAGAAAAGGCTGAATCAGAGATGTAAGGCTTCCAAAAGGAAACATTGGATTTCATTCCTCCACAAATTGACAAAGCAAAGACGTAATATAAATAGAAGCCTTATGAATGTAAGCACCTACAAACCCAAGGATCAGATCTGTAAGTTACAAACTTGACTGACAGATATCTCCGTATCAAGCCTGAAATATATCTCCACACTCCACCATGACTTCTTATTCCTGGATATAGGTAATGAGTAAGTGAGAGTTCCTCATTCCATTTGCTCAATTTTTTTCAAAACTGATTTTTTTGGTACTTTCTAATTTGTAATTTTTATTTCCTTGATTACAAGTATTTCTATAATATAAGTTGCCATTAATGTACAGCCTTTGTCTTCTACTCTACCAAGTTTGAGATATAATAATTTTGTTTTAAATATTTTCCATTTTACTTTTGTGGCTTCCTTTTTGGAGTGTGATTTTGAATTCTGCCTATTTTTAGGCAGTCAAATTTTTTCCATTCATTTGAAGAAGTTTGTTCTGACATTTGCATGCTGAAAAAGCACCCACCCTTTCATATTCCTGAACATTTGAGAAGAAAATTAAACTGAATTATTTCCAATTGTCCTAAATTTTATTTAAAAAAAAAAAAACTTAATCCTGGCATCCCTGTGTTATTCTGTCTTTTTGTCTCTCTTCTTGTGCCACATTTTAAACCGCAGTCTCATGTCACACTTTTTATTACCTAATACAGCCAATCACCCTAAATATTTTTCTTTTTCAGAACTTTACCATTTTATATTCTTCCTAACAACAATAAGCATCTACTATTATGCTGGGTATTTTATATAAAAATGACTACTAATCTTTAGAATCATTCTACAAGGAAAACATTATTGTCTCCATTTTATAGAGGAACGGGTAAGGAATACATAGAGGATGTCATACAGTAAAACCAGAATTAAACCCAGGTCTGATTTCCAACTCATGACCTTTTCACCCCAAACTCTGGCAGAGCTACTTGTTCCCATGCTAAATGGTGCTGGGGCTACTAAGTTTACCTGACATATCAGTGCAGCTTCCCCTCACCTGGTTTCAAATCTGCAAGCAGCTTGGACACCAGACAGCCACTCTACTAAGAACTGGATGGCAAAGGAAGTTTTGTGATACTTGCAGACAGTGCTATTCACAGCGCCAGCCCCTGAACTGTCTGCCAAGGCCCCTGAGAGACAAGGAGTCCAGGCAGAATGTGAATTAACTGAGTCACTGAGCACGCAGTTCAGTTTGGCTGACATTTTTTCACAGCTGGTCTTCCTCGATGAAGAAAGTCAATTCCAAATCTCATCAGAGCCCATGGGCTGCAGACTGGCCTGGGTCTACAGGCCCCACTGAGCAGCAAGGACCAAGCGCAGTGTCGTTCAGAGTGCCACCTGTGACTTCATGGGAATAAAATCAGTACATTGAAGCATAACAGCATTTTTTAAAAGAAGAGAAGAGAAAGAAAACAGAGGCCTCTCACATAGGGAGTTGAAGATGGGTGGGAAATTGCTATCACCTGGTACAGAAACACTTCTGGACAAACTTGGTAGTTCTGAGGAGAATAAATACAAATAAAGGGCTCATTGGGTGGAGTTATAAATTTTATAAGTGAATATACATCTTCTTATAATAAAGGGCTCACTGAGTGGGAAGTATTCTATGTATACAAAACTTATGAGCTTCTTTTAAGTGTACCAAGGGAAACTGAGATGCCTCTTGGATTAGCACACGGCATTAGCATCAAGTTTACCAGGCTTGTTAGCTACTCTATCAGTAATACTGTATGAGTAAGATCACTAACTCTAACTTCTCGATTATTCCTTTGCTTTGGTTTTCTAAGACCCAGGCTTTTAAAAAATTGTTTTCTTTTTCATGAAGTGTAGTTGATTTACAATGTTAGTTTCAGGTGCACAGCAAAGAGATTCAGTTATTGTGTGTGTGTGTGTGTGTGTGTATATGCAGATAGATTTATTTTCAGATTCTTTTCTGTTTTAGCTAATTATAACAAATTGATTGTAGTTCCCTGTGCTATACAGTAGGTCCTTGTTGTTTAGCTATTTTATAGATAGCCATGTGTATCTGTTAATCCCAAACTCCTAAGTTACCCCTCCCTTCCTACTTTGGTAACCATATCTAAGAACCAGCTTTTTAAAAAATGAAGAGAAGCTGATGAATGAAGTTTACCATCCAATACATACCTCCAGACAGCCAAGGAGAGGCCCCAAGCCACAGAAACCAGGCACCTGGAGACTTCTATGAAAAGGAGAAACAAGTTCCCAGAGGTAACACAGGAAAGGCCACACAGTACCAGGACTGAAAGGCTCCCACTCCTAACCAGCTGGCTGAAGATCCACTTCCCAGGCACCCGAATTTGTATCCCTGACATACATGGTCTCTAACCCAGGTAACGGCTCTGCAAGACAGATGGCGCAGGTACTGCCCTACCAATGAGGGAACAGACACAGAAAAGGAAGGGCGAGATTCAATGCCCCTTTCTATACCGAGCACTCACAATGGGCATTTCTTTACAGGCTTGCTTTTATGCGTTTTTTTTTTTAAGAAATAATATTTCATGCATGAGTAAGAAGACTTTGGGACACTGAGTTTTGTTTGGACCACATTTTAAAGGGACATTGGCAAAACTGAACATCCAAGAAAAATATCAGGATGATGAGTCCAAAACCACCATCAATCAGGACAAAATATTGGGAGAGTAGAATCATAACTCCTATTTTGATCTGTGAGGAACATTAATTGAGCAATTCTTAGACTCACCCTCCAGGATCTAAAAAGCCAATATGAGAGGAAACTAAAGTGAGCAACTTTGGGTTGGGTAAAGCAGAACTTGCCAACTGTATTACCATGGCCTGCCTCATCGCAGGCATTTGCGAGACATCGTTGCTACTTGTATTGCAGAGACATTGCTAGGGGTGGGAGGTCAGAACAGTGGTCCAAAAAGGTACTATCCAATGCTAAGATCCTTTGATTCTAAGCCAGTCAACAGCTGGTGAATTATTAGCACAAATACTACTATCTCACCTTTAGCATCACAGCTCAACTACATGCATCATGGATTAGAGAAGACGGATTTGAAATTTTAACCATTATACTGTATGGGATTTTTTTATTGTTATACTGTATGGGATTTTTTAATGAAAATTTACTCCAAATTCCAAACAACTGATTTTAGCATATGGATTGCCTATGTGAGTGTCTGATCACAAGTGATAGGAAAAATTCTTCAAAGCCCAGTATATTTAAGTCCCTTCTTCAGTAGATATCAGAGATTTTAACTTTGTAGCAAGACCACATATGGAGGGAAAAGGAAGGGAAAAAAAGCAAAAAAAAAAAAAAAAAAAAAAAAAAAGCAGGAAGGGAAGAACAAGTGAACGAGGTGACGAGAGGCAATGCCACCCCATCGACAGGTCCCTATGGTCACTATTATTCAAATGACACTGAACAGAGCCAGTGCTGAATCCTATTTGTTGTGCCTCGTTCTTGCTGTGTCTCAGAAAATGTCTTAGGGGAAGAAGTAAACACACTTCCGCTCTTGGATTTCCTAAGGGTTTTGGCATCAGTTCAGCTTTGACCCTATTTCCTGTAAAATCTTGAAACTTAAAAAAAAAATTACAACCAACCAAAGAGGTAACATCTGGGTTTCTCCATTCCTCCAACTTTGCCATACAGGAAACCTCTTCCTAGGGAAATACTATGAGAAGCATCTAAAGTCTGTAGAAGGCACACATTACCTATTAAAAAGCCCCATCAAATGCTAAGTTATGATATTAATTTGTTTGGACAAGGTCATATTCATATTCTTTACTCTCTTTGCAGTAGAATATGAATGGTGTGATAACCAGCAATAGACAGAAAATTTATTTTGCAAGAAGGAACATTTTATTAGGTTATTCCAATGTTTTTTAGTAAAAACAGAAGGTATGTTACTTTAGATTTTATCAAAAATGATAAAATTCGTATTAAAATAGGGACAAATAGACAGCATGTCATTCAACCTCACTCAATATGATATTAAGACTAGATTCTTTTCTTCTTGTATTCTGATAGGTTTCTCATTGAGGGTATAAATTCTTAGGTGTGTTAATGTCATAAAGCCCAGAACACTACAGCACTGCAAGGTTCTATTCTCCTCTAGATAACTCTGACTTTATTTGCTACAGTGAAACACATACTGGATTCCTCACCAAGAGCCTTGATTTTGTCTGGACTCTGCAATTAACTAGCAATGGGATCTGGCAACTGGTCACCTAATCTGACTGGGTCTCAAGTTTCCTAACCTGTAAAGTAAGACAGCTCAATGATATGATTTGGCCGACACTGGAAAATCAATGCTAAACTTTACTGATATTTTTAAACTGCTTTTAAGAACCCAACATTTAAAAATGAATGATTAAGGACAAAAACAGCTTAGACCTATTTCCCCTACTCCTTCCTGCTAAGTGCTAGAAACCTTGGCAATAATAAAAGAGACCAAAGGAGAACTCTGAAAGGTGGTAAGAAGGAAGTAAACTGGTCTGTGACTCCAGAGCTCAAGGAACAGCACAGCAAAGGGTATCCTGCATTCACAACTTGAATGAGAAACACCAGTCAACTGATGACCACTCCAAGACAAAAGAGAAGCTGAAATTACCTGGTAAGGACTCTAAAGCATAAAAGTCATAAAAGTGCTGCAACAATCCACTACCAGTTCTGCTGAAACAGATGAAAAAATAGAAGTTCTCAGGAAATAAACAGAAGATACCAAAAAAGAACCAGATAGAAATTATACAACTGGGAAATACCACAGGAAAAGTAAAACCTCATCTGATGGACTCAGTAGTAGAGCTGAGATGGAAGAGAACAGAATCAGTGAACTTGAGGAAAAAACAAACAGAATTCACTCAACTGGAAGAACAGAGGGGAAACAGGCTGAAAAAGTGAACAGACCCTTGGGGACCCAGAAAACAACAAAAGATCTAACGTCTGTATAATCAGAGTCACTGCAGGACAGGAGACATAGAGTAAGGCTACCAGAGTATTCAAAGAAATGACCGAAAACTTCCCAAATTTAGTAAAAGCCACAAAGATTTAAGAAGCTGAGCAAATTCCTGAATCAAGATAAACCCAAAGAAATCCATGCCAAGCGTGGGGTCAATGGTAAAGTATCATAATCATAACTAAACTTCTGAAAACTAAAGACAAAAAGTCTTGAAAGCAGCCAGGGGGAAGACACACTTTGCAGGGGAACATCAATTTAAATGACAGTGAACTTCTCATCTAAACCATGAAGACTAAAGGAAGTAGCATAACATCTTTTAAAGTGCTGGGGGAAGAAAACTGTCAACTGCAAATTTTATATCCAGCAAAAGTATCCTTCAGGGATGAATGGCAAACTAGACATTCTTAGACAAAGGGAGCTAAAAGAATGTGTCACTAACAGATTTGCCTTTAATCAACAAATGAATACTAAACAAGGAATTCTAATTTTCAGCAGAGAACATTCAAAATTGACCTCCAATTTCAGAGTTTATAATGTAACTTGGGAGAAATGACACATACAGAACAAAAATACAAATAATAATAGCAGATATTGTGTAAGGGCCACAGCCAAGGGTTAACAAACAGATGGTTCTGAGCTAGCTGCCAATATTTGGAGGTTGCCATCATCACAGAAAATTTCAGACAAGGATGAGAAATTGGCCCTTGAATAATGCACTACATTGAAATAGAGCTGGTGAAAGGGTGTGTCCATAATAAAAAACCAGGCAAGCAAAACTGGAGAGATGTGAAGGCAGGGAGTGTGTTTATAGGGAGGTCCTATTTATCTAACACATAACAAAGGCCTGACCAGGAAACAAAGGTGCAGTTCCTGGCCCTCGGCATCATGAGAGAAATGCAGAGGAAAACATGCAGTGAAATGTAGAAATACAAGAGAACTGACTGGACAGACTTCAGGGAACTCAGCAGAGAATATGACTAACTCTTTCTGGGCAAACTAAGGAAGGTTTCGTAGAGGTGGTCACAGCTGAGCTAGATCTTAATACACGACAGAGAAGTGGCATCAGAAAAGGAGAGGGTACATGGGGCCACAAGATGACAAAGATCTCGAGGCAGCTCTCATATGCGGTATGATGGGGCAGTGGGAAGATGAGGCATCCTTCATGCAGGCTGGGGTTGATGGCAGGGACCTGGGCGAAGAAGCCGGATTTTCATCTTGAGGGTAATAAGGAGTCACTGAAGAATTTTAAGCAGAGGAATGATACCAAAAAAAGAAGAAGAAGTTGACTAACTTTAAGGACCCTGCATAGTATCAAAGAAAAGGAAAAGATAAAGGAAGACCACTTAGAGGTCACGTGGTTCATTCTGGTTCAACAAAAGTTTGAACCCACATGTACCAGGCTCCAGGTCTGGTGCTTAAAACACAACAGGTGACTGATTCCCATCCCTGTTCTTCCAAACCAAGGAGGTATCAATGAGAGGACAGAAAGGCAGAGAAAGTAGAAACCACATTCTAAAGTCATTTCAGAGCTAGAATCAAGACCCTGTGAGACAAGAGCCACGTGAAGTGAGGGAAAGACAAGAATGTATATCAGAAATTCTACGGAGAATGTTGGAACTATACTCAGTACTCCCACTAGAAATAAGGGGAAAAGGAGAGCAAGTAGCATTTGGTGGAAGGTTGAATAGGAATTTATGCACTTTCCCTAAGATTCTGTTCTGGTGTCATCTCTTCCAGGAGGACCCTCAAGACAGCCTCTCCACCCCCTAGGCTGAGGTCCCCTCTTCCACCATGTTCAAAAAACAAAAACCTGCTCACAGTTATATAGATCTGTTTTACCACAAGGTATTATATGTATGGGTCTGTCTCTCCCACCAGATCCCTTGAGGGCAGGGTTTATTACCTGCATCTCTGTATGCCTATTGCACGGCACTCAGGAAGTACAGCTTCAGTAAATGTTCAGAGGATGGAGAAAATATAAGAAACTTCATATTGCAACAGAATCATTATAAACTTATTTTCTAGTGCATTACTAAATCACTCCTCTATCAGGATAGAAAAGTTTAAATAAACAGCTCCAGTTATATATTCTATTTGTTTGAAGAGTCTGAAAAAAATTAATCATGTTTAATTAACTTCTTAGCATCAATCATGACATTATAAAGGTCAATCAGAAGAATACAAACCCAAGGCTCTAGCAGTCCTCAAATGGGCCACCACACATTTACTGAGCACCAACTACATACATGGCTCCCACCTGTCAAGAGTTCACACTTCAGAAGCCCCCTTCGTGAAGCACAACACAAAAGTCTATGTCCTCTGAAGACTCTTGACCCTTGGATACCTCCCTGAAGGACCCATCACCGGGCAAAAGGGAGAGCCAGCCCTCAGGCAAAGGAATGTAATTTGGGGCTACAGCAGAACTGAGATGATCCAATAAGTTTTCAAGGAAAAAAAGGAGAGTAGGAAGACACAAATTGGGTAAAAGTGAAAAAAGGCACTGCACACTCTTCCAAGGCACTTTCAAAAGGCGAGTAGACCTACACAAAAACTACCAGAGCCACCCTGGACTAGCAGCTGCTACCTCCCAAAGAAAGCCATGGGGGAAATCAATCCTTTGTTAGAAGATCTGATTATTGTCGATGGCAAAGTGGCTGGAAACTTAAAAACATACTTTGAAGACTGAAATGGATTTTCTCTGTCATGGCAAAGTATCAATGATGACATGTTTGAAACAACCCAGGTAGACGTCAGAAGGATAAATTAATCAGGGTTAAATTAATCATGCTATTTACATGACAGAACACTGTAAGAACATTAATGATCATGTTTTGACAAAACACTTAGTGGCACTGTAATACGCTCGTTACTAATGGCATGATCTTGCGCTACTCTGACCTCTCAACCTCAGTTTCCTCGTCTGTAAAGTGGGGCTAAGGAACTATGAGGTGACAATGGGAAGGAACAGTCCACAACTACATGTAAGAGCAACACAACAGAAGAACACATTCTGTATGATTCCATTTCCAGAAAATACAGAAACGGGGGGAAACATTTGTTGCTGGAAGTCCAGGGGGCATGCGGAGACTTCTGGACTGTCTGTAACATTTGGTATGTTCTTTCTCTCGGTGCTGGTCACAATGGTGTATACAATTCATGGAAGTCCAACCAGTTGTACACGTATGAAAGTGTACTCTCTCTATATGCTCAATTTCAATAAAAAAGGATTTCAACTGAGGATAATTATAGGATCCTCTTCATGAGGATGTGGTGAGAATTAAATTATGTTGTGGAGATTAACCACATATAAAATGTTTGCGTACAATGACTATCAGGTCCTCTTGTAATCCTCCCAGCGCTGACCACATGAGAAGCGCTGTGAAATGTTCACTGAATGAACAAATCCCTGAGGTGAAATGAATCACTGCCAACCTCTGCAATCCCAACTGAGGTAAAAAATTTATGACAGCACTTATTTTGCACTTTGCACAGAACAATTTATGTTGAAGCTCGCCACTCCCTACACCTGTATCTCCCTAAAGGCAGAGCACACGTATTCTTGTAAGCTTCACATCACAGAGAACAGCAAAGACACTCAATAAATGTCTGCCCATTCTGGGATCTGAAGACGATTCTAAGAGTGTGAGAATGATCTGAAAACTGCAGAAGATGTTAACTGCAGAATAGTATCCCTTCTAGGCTTTATTTTTCAGTATGTTGAAAACCTACCACCTTGGAGGTGAAGGTTATGTTAAAAATGCCCATGTATTTCCGCGTGTTCACTCATTCACTCATTCCACAAACACACTGATGTACAAAGGTACACAGGATGCAGTTCCCACATTCCAAGGAGCTTACTGCTAAGGGAGAAGATATGTCAACAGCCACGGATTTGTTTCTGGGAGGGAGGCATCACTGACTCAGCATTGGATTTTATGCCAATTCCATGACTTGGTGATTCCTGGAAAACTTGGGAGGTATAAACATGCGAACTCTAAGAAGTAAGGGACCGCCTGTGCTTTCTAACTTTAGGAAGAGACCAGAACACTTATATCACCTACTCAGAGCCCAGGCTGGGATGGACCAACTTCTTTGGATTTCTGTGCTGCTGGGCAGGCCTTTTCTGATCCATTCCTTCACTGAAATCCGGCCGTTGGAGGGGCCTGGCTAACTAGATATGGAACAAGATCCCAGCTCCAACTCTTTGCCCAAAAATTCCTCCTTCCTCCCCATACTGGTGGATAGACTCCAAGCATCTTGATTCAGACTGCTGAAAGTTCAACTCCTAGTATGCCGTTCTGGAATTATGTCTTTTCCTCATTGTCAGATTCTAGGAATTTCCCACATTTAAAAAAATAATCACAGCTGTGCACTTAAGGATGTTTATTATAGTTTACCCAACACTGCTAAGTATTCTGTAAATAAAAATCCTACACTGTATTTTTAATACACCTTGGACCCAGGTCTCCCAAGACTCCCACAGGTGAAACTCAACTGTAAAGG
This sequence comes from Camelus ferus, assembly GCF_009834535.1. NCBI lineage: Eukaryota > Metazoa > Chordata > Mammalia > Artiodactyla > Camelidae > Camelus > Camelus ferus. The sequence goes on along the minus strand of NC_045697.1, from coordinate 104,810,328 downwards.
AGCTCAAAATCTGAAACTAAAAAACACACAAGGAGAACATCCACAATGAACAAAACAGAACAGACACTCCAAAGCAATTCAACCCACTTTAATTTTAAATAATAGCTCCCTGGAGATATACTACAAAACCAGTAAATTTAAAGTAATTTTTGACATAAAAGCAGGAATCAAATACATGTGAACAGGGTGCTGCCAACAAACTAAGCCCACTTGGCCATCAGCAAACATCAGGTTCTTTTCACAAACACTGGGATCCAGGAGTTTGCAGGTCAGGCTTGCGTGTTCGTCCTCCACCCACTGTGCACCAGCTGACACATGACAAGGAAACCAAACCTTACCATCCAATTCCACCAAACCAACAGACATCTACTCACCAAAAAACTACAAATTGAGAAGCTCTGATTGATTGATTGTAGGAACATGAATGGTACAACTTTGAGGGAAAAAATTGGCATCAGCTAACCAAGTTAACATCAGAATATCCAATCCAGTATTTCCTGTCTCAGATAATATTCAAGAGACCATCCTCATCACAGCCAACAAGATTCACATGAATGAATATTCATAAAAGTGGTTCATAAAAAAGGAACTGGAAGTGACCCAAATGCTATTCAAAGGTGAAATGACAGAAAAATGGTAACACTGGGGGATGTTACAGGGCAGTGAAAATGGATGGACCAAAGCCAACAGAACAACCTGGATAAATCATACTAATAACAGGGAATGAGAAAAGCAAGCCCCAGAGGGAAGAGCACATACAGAAGCAGATGAGAAGGGATGAGAAAGTTCAGGATAGCATGGAAAAAAAAGGGGGGGGGGAGTCAGGGGAGAGACATAAGAATGGAACGCGGAGAAGCACAGGCAGATGTAAATTGCTGGCAGTGCACCAGTTTGATGAGTTCACAGGTATTCGTTGTATTAAAAACAGAAATAAGTAAGAGGGTCCTACAAAGCCCAATGATGATAATGTGTCATGAATTGAGGATTATAGTCGGCCCACTTCTCTGCGCCTGAGTCCCACCACCAATAAAGAAAAAGAGGTACAATACGAACAGCCAATTCACAGAAGCAGCAGCCTGAAAGGCCAACAGACATGTGCTAGGATAGTCAACCTCACCGCAATCAGGGAAACACAGCATTAATGCTAGAAGCGGTAAGGGATTACTTCACATCCCACAGCAAAAATGCAAAAGCTCGGTGACACCAAGTATTGGAGAAGACTCAGATCAATGAAATCACAGATATATTAAGGGGGGACGTAAACCGGCTACTGTGCATACGTAGCAATGTGACCCTATCCGGTAAAGCTGGAGATGAGCCTGACCCAGCAATTCCACACTCACGTTTGTCCCCAGAGAGACTCACTAACACACACCAGGAGACATAGACGAGAAATGTCCATGCCAGTGCCATCTACAGAACAGAAACATTCCCAACATATCTGACAATGGGAGAACAGACTCAATGTAATGTAGAATAACCGTACAAAGGAATACCATACACACCAGTTTTAACAAAGGAACTAGAGCTACGGATCAAAAACAAATAAATCTCAACAATAATTTTCATGGCTGTTTTTTCTCTCCAGGTACAGAAAAATTTATAGTTTTCTATCCTTTTCGTCAAGTTTCTTAAGTGACATTCTATATTGCTCATCAGGTCATACATGCGTAATAAAAGTATAAAACCATGCATGGTGATGATACTCCCCAAATCCAGGAGAGTGGCTACTTCTGGAATAGGAAGGAGAGATGCAGGACAGGGAGGGTCACCCAGGGGTCAATTCCCAGTGATGATTCGTTTCTCATGACAAAAAAATATATATATATTGGGGGGGATGGGTATAGCTCATAGCAGAGCGCATGCTCAGCCTGCACAAGGTCCTGGGTTCCATCCTCAGTATCTCTATTAAAAGAATATATATACTGACATAGTTCCTTCGAAAACTAAGATCTGACAAAGCCAGATGTGAGTACTTAGGTATTCATTATATTATCTATATATTACATATGTTGACAACATCTCATACAAAAGAAAAAAACAGGACAAGATGGCACCTTGATAAAATTTATTTGAAAGGAGGTTGGAAGAAAATATTCTTTGTATACAACTTTAAACCGACTACCAGATGTGAGTTCCCCTCACTACAGCCTTATCATCCCTTTGGCCTAGAGCCCAGAACGGGGCCTGAATCACAAGATATGCTCCAATCAACATTTGCTCAATAACTAGACAAGCAGGTAGGGAAAATGTCAAATCATTAATCTAGTCATGTTTGAATATTTTCAAATGCATTGAATCAAATCTGAGTATTTGTGTGTATGAATAATTACTGATACCCTAGTCTCCTCTTCAATTGAAAACATACTTTCCACCAGACAGCCCATTTTTAAAAACTGTATCACTGTGTGTTATAGTCGGTCTGTGTGTACCCCAAATTCATCTGGTGAAGCCCTAACCGCCAAAGTGATGGTATTTGGAAGATGAGCCTTTGCGCGGTAACTAGGTCTAGATGAGGTCATGAGGGTAGGGCCCCTTGATGGGATCAGTACCCTCACAAAAGGAAGCGACCAGAGCCCGTGTGCTCTTCTCTCTCCACATCAGGACACAGTGAGAAGGTGGACAAGCCACAAGAGGGTTCTCACCAGGAATGAACCTGTCGGCACCTTGATCTTGGACCTCCCAGCCTCCAAAACTGTGAGAAATGAATGTCTGCTGTTAGAGCCACTATGTCTTTGTTATAGTAACCCAAGCTAAGACATTAGGATAAAAAAAACAAAAAACTTTCTGCTCATTAAGAACACGCCTTCTTATAGATAAACATATAAATTTATATTTAGAGAGAACGCGCCTTCTTAACTGCTAATAGAAAAGCACCTGATGTAAACTCTCATCACACCCACATGAAAAGCGGGCATCTTTTCTCATCAAAGAGAGCTAATGAGATGCCCACTTTTCATGTGGGTCCTATATCCCTGGACCAACAGGAATGTTCTGACTTTAAATGACACCTATCATTACTTTACAGAGAAAAACTCTAGTTGATTGGGGAAAGCCCTGAGCAGGAAGTGAAAATACAAAAGATCTGAGTTCTCAGACCACCCAGCTGTGTGACACTGGGCAGCCCCTCTATGCACCTGACACATTTATTTAAAGCATGAGATTGGTCCAAGGGACCACAGTCTCTTCAGTTCCAGAATTAGGATACTATGTTACTTGGGAATTTCTGAATCTCTCACTTAAAATATGTGGAGACCAGAGCCAAGCAGCACTCAGCCGACTTCCAGAGAAATACACCTGGACAAAATACTACTTAGATTATACTTTACCAAACTGAATTTAAGATTATAGGTAAATCGACTTCCACACATGGAAAGGAAAGCAAATAATATTTAAGCAAAGGAGCCTCTTTTCCCCGTACTCACCCCTCAAAGACAGCTGGACCTGCTCTCACAAAAGCAACCACCACCATGCAGTTTGCACCCAGGTCATCAGTTTGCTGAAAATCCCAGTAGCTGAGGAAAGCTGCTACTGTTGCAAGAACTGAATGGGTAGATTTACAGCATCGTCACATTTATGAGCACAATATTAACTGACGCTCTGATGCAGTCCTCGTTTGACTCCATTTGAGTGACTTTCCAGATGTTGCTTCATAGCTTACAAATAACAATAAAGCACAAATATTTTCTCAGGCATAAGAAAATACCTTGCTTTCCCTATGTCACAGGAATCTACCAAAATACATAATCATGGTTCTCTCCAAATATCTCAGATTGACTCTTTTTCTTTCACCCACAAGAAAAATCTAGCGTAGATATCACTTACTGAGATAAGGCAGCCTGCTGATTACCCACTGCTCACGTCACACACACGGAACATTCCCAAACATGTACAAAGGAATGGGGTGGGGGGGTCGGCAGACGTGAAGAAAGGGGACTGTCCTCGGCCCAAGGTACTTACCACCCCACCTTTGGTCCTTGTCCCCACGCTCACCAAGGTTTGGACAAAAAGAAGTGCTTTCAAAATTTTTCCTTCATACTTTCACTTGATCTCAGAAGTACTTACTCTTTTAAAGAAAACAAGCTATTATGATGTCAGTATAGGGTGTTTTTGGGGGGGAGGGGTTGGTTTGCAGATACTGGGGAAAGGACACCTGCAGAGGAAGAGAGGAGAGTTTTGTTCTCATGAATTTTTTTCATACCTGGGAACAATTAATTAGGGTTTGAAGACAAAAACTGAGCCCCAGTTTTACCCTAAGCCCCTTACTCCTAATCGTATCCAAGTCACCCCCTCACACAGCCTCTTCGCTCACCTTCTACAATCCCAGACCCGCTCCCTTCAGATCTGGTGCTTCCAATCAACTCCAACCATAATGTGGCTGTATTTCCCACTGGGTACCATGATTTCTCCTAAGGTTACCATGTTGATATTCGTGTTATCAAAAGACCAGAGTTAGGCTGTTGATATGCTGTGCACACAAGGCGATAGGAGACCAGTGGTCACTGGTCATGGGACCAGGCAGCTCGGGTGAAGTGACCAAAGGACGACAGGACTGAGCCAACGCAGCATGAAGGCAGCGGCTACAGGACTTAGCCCGTCCAGGGGCCAAATGCCTGAGAAGAGCCCAGAGGTGAGATCCAAATGAGGTTCTCCTCATCCCAATCCCTTCCAGCGCACTAGTTTTCCCAATGCCTGCAGCCCCTCCTGCTCAGAACCCTTCCCTCCCACCCCCGCCTAGCAAGCCCAACCACAGATCCCTTGGTTGGCAGCCTTCCAGTCTGGCGAGAACAGGCACTTGCCCTCCTCCAGCCCCACCAACCCCCTCCACTCCAGCCAAGGAATGATTCATTTTCACCTTCACAAGCTCCACCTTCCCCCTTGGCTGACATGCTGCTCACCATGTTTTCCTACACTGAAAATACTCTTCCCTGGTCCAATCTGTGTGTTTAAACCCTGCCCTTATTCATTCAAATACTGAGCCCCCGCTGTGCCAAGTGCACGTCAGAGGCCACCTAAGTGGGAGAAAAGAAAATTCAATACTACTTCTACCAGGAATTCACACCTGGTCCTCCAGTTTCCCTCCTGTCTTCCCAAGGCCTATCACACCTTGTATGTGTTACAACCCTGATCTCCTAGCTTCCAGCTTGGTGACAAGTGAGCAAGAGACTTAACTTTCTGCAGGGGAAGGACAGAGCAGTCCTTCAGAATAGGGCAGGGTGCCCTTTAAGAAAAAGAGTGCAACTCACAATGTATCAAATGCTGCCAAGGGGTGAAGATAAGAACCAAAAAGCATCTGAGACAGGAAGGAAGGGGGCAGGACACAGCCATTAAAGGAAGGACACAGTAAGTAGCACCAGGATGATGGAGAAGTCAACTCCCAATAGACCTGGAGGCCCAAGATGGGAGGTTCGACCTCCAGTGACCTTTGACCTATAATGTACTAGCATGGTGAATGACATACCCAGAGGTACCATGACAATTCTGAGCTAAGCAAGAAAGGTCAAAGAGAGGGCTGTGGCCCAATTCCTGGGAATCCCTGCCCCATCCTCAAAGTAGTTGGAATAATCCTCTCACTTGTTAGCACATGAAAACTAGCCCCCAGTGTTCATAGCAGCAGAATTTACAACAGCCAAGACACGGAAACAACCTAAATGTCCATTGACAGATGTCTGGATAAAGAAGTTGTGGTATATTTCTACAATGGACTACTACTCAGCTATAAAAAGGAATAAAATGCCATTTGCAGTAACATGGATGGAACTGGAGATCACCATTCTCAGTGAAGCCAGAAAGAGAAAAATGTCATATGTTATCACTCATATGTGGAATCAAAAGAAAAAAGGACACTATGAACTCATCTACAAACAGAAAGAAACTCGCAGACAGAGTAAACAATCATGGTTACGGGGGGGAAGAGGATGGGAAGGGATAAATTTGGGATTTTGAGATTTGCAAAGGTTAGCTACTATAAACAAAAATAGATTTTAAAAAATTTCTTCCATATAGCACAGGGAACTATATTCAGTATCTTGTAATAACCTTTAATGAAAATGAATATATATGTATGTATATACATGACTGGAACATTGTGCTGTACACCAGAAACTGACACACTGTAATTGATTGTACTTCAATTTAAAAAACAATTAATTAAAAAACAAAAACAACCAACACCACATCTGGCAGTCATTCTCTCTTATGAGACGGCCTACACTGTCTATGGAGTGTGTATCTACTTCTACTTTAACCACTCCCCTCCTCACCCCCATACATCTCTCTAAATAAAGCTACTCTTACTCAACTGGCTCGCTCTTGAATTCTTTCCTGTGCAAAGCCAAGGACCCTCACTTGGCGGGGCACATCCCAGGGATCCATCTGACACCTGGGACACAGCCATCCTCTCGTGCCCCTGCCCCCCTCATTTTCCTGTATTACCTCCACTATGCTGAGTCCAAGAAGATCAGAGGCGTGACCTTGGGGAGGGCAATCATCACCAGAACAGGGAAAGCAAAAAACAGCCAACGTTGGGTTGAGCAGAAAGAGTAGGGGAGAAAGAAATGGAGACTGAACATCGATTCATTTTGGCACCCATCTTTCCTCAACCATAACCCCAAATAACTTTTAACAGATCTTCTGTGTAAAGAGACAGTAGTTATTGTTATACATTAATTCAAACCCCAAAACTATGCAGTATATATGACCTGCAGCATATCTACCAATGGTCCATTTTCAGTTACCGTTTTATCTTCAGTTGTCCTCTGAAACATCACAAATTTTTTCCTACTATCCTGCAAATCAAAATGTTTCACAGAATGTCTTCCCCCTTCTGTTCCTACAAATGGGACAGCAACTAGGTTGAGTCAGCTGATGGAAAAGTTGAGGGGGAGAACCCTATAAATTCTGAGTCGTTACTGTTCTCTGCCAGGAGAAAGAACTGAATTCCTTTATATGGACCCTCAGGAGGTTACCACACTTCCCATCTCCACAGGGCAATTATCCAAGGGGGTCACATACCTTGAAAGCTGGTATTGCCAGATTCACAAAACACACTGAAAGACATTACTCCATCTGCTTCTCATACTAACATTAATGTAAATCAGTTATTTGATATCATGCAGCTGCTTAAAAAAAGGCTTACAGGCCCTCCAGCTGCCTGAAGGCAAGTTCCACTCAGGCAGTTTAGAACTGCTTTCCTTCCCCAAGGGTCTCCCATCTTTAACCAAAAAAGCTACCTTGCACATGGAAAATTTGGAAACCAAGAGTTTTTAAATGACCCAGCCTAGAAAAATTCTTATCAAGAAATATGAACACACCAACCTCAATTCTCCCAAGATCAGAAATAAGTTTATCCTATAAAAGGAATTCCAAGGTTCAGTTTCTTACTACGAACTTGGGACCCTAAAAAAAAAAAAAAAAACTATTCAGTGATACCATTATGAAAATAAGGAGTGGTCTGCATACCGAAAGGATAAAGAAAATGAGTGTCATCTAACAGTCATCTATGTGCCAAGCCCTTATAGGTATTTTGAAGCCTACTGAGATATTAAAATCTCACAGAGAACAGTCTTCCTTGTATGCAGTGATTGCTACGAAATCACAAGTAACTGACCAAAGTCACAGTTAACAATGACAGGGGGAAAACCAAATTCACATCTTCCTAGTAAAGACCATGGACAGACTTAGTACCTGGATTTTAAGAGGAAAGAGCTCAGATAAGGCAACATTGGGGGTGGATGGGGGGAGGTTGCCAAATGACCTTTTTTTTTGAAGGCATAAATCAATTGTCATTTATGTCCTGAGTACCATGCACATGCAGCCATTTCAAAGATGTCCAAGGAATTCAAGGAGATGCTTAAGATATCAAAACCACTATCTTGGCAATACTTACATTCTGTAAGTTACACGCTATCAATCTGAAGTCTGTAATACAGCTTCCACTTAAGTACACACGTTGTCAAGTCGCATTTAAAAAACTGGGAAGCCCTATCAATGAACATTAAATCCAGGACCAGAGGACAGAGGCAGCAAAGTGGAATACTGGATTACAGACTCAGCAGAAGGAATTAAACCCCACAAGTCATCATTAGAAAACTGGCTAAAATCTAAAATAGCAGAACTCCAGCTAGCTAGCTATTTCTTTGCTTGTTTGTTTGACTTACTGATGCTTCAAAATGCATAAACACCCTTGCTCCAATCTTAAATCTTAATCACAGAAGTCCTTGGAATGAAAGGAGTCAATATTCAAAGTTATTCTACCTCTTTAGCTTAGGTATTTTTTTTTAATTGAAGTCTAGTCAGTCCACAATGTTGTGTCAATTTCTGGTGTAAAGTATAATGTATCAGTCATACATATACATACATATATTCCTTTTCATATTCTTTTTCATTATAGGTTACTACAAGATACTGAATATAGTTCCCTGCACTATACAGTAGAAACTTGTTGTTTACCTATTTTATACATACTACTTAGTATCTGCAAATCTTGAGCTCCCAATTCATCCCTTCCCACCCCCTTCCCCCTCATAACCATAAATTTGTTTTCTATGTCTGTTTTTGTTTTGTAGAGAAGTTCATTTGTCTTTTTTTTTAGATTCCACATATAAGTGATATCACGTGGTATTGTTCCTTCTCTTCTGGCTTACTTCACTTAGAATGACAATCTCCAGGTCAATCCATGTTGCTGCAAATGACATTATTTTATTCTTTTTTATGGCCGAGTAGTATTCCATTGTATAAATATACCACAGCTTCTTTATCCAGTCATCTATCGATGGACATTTAAGTTGTTTCCATGTCATGGCTATTGTAAATAATGCTGCTATGAACACTGGGGGTACATGTATCTTTTTAAATTACAGTTCCCTCTGGATATATGCCCAGGAGTGGATTGCTGAATCATATGGTAAGTCTATTTTTAGTTTTTTGAGGAATCTCCATACAGTTTTCCATAACAGTTGCACCAAACTACATTCCCACCAACAGTGTACGAGGGTTCCGTTTTTTCTCCATACCCTCTCTAGCATTTATCATTCATGGACTTTATAATGATGGCCATTCTGACTGGTGTGAGGTGATACCTCATTGTAGTTTTGGTTTGCATTTCTCTGATAATTAGCAATACTGAGCACATTTTCATGTGCCTATTGGCCACTTAAATGTCTTCACTGGAAAACTGCTTGCTTAGGTCTTCTGCCCATTTTTGGATTGGGATTTTTTTAAGTTGTATGAGCTGTTTATATATTCTGGAAATTAAGCTCTGTCAGTCTCATCTTTTGCAAATATTTTCTCCCATTCCGTGGGTTGTTATTTTGTTTTGATTATGGTTTCCTTTTCTGTGCACAAGCTTTTAAGTTTAATTAGGTCCCATTTGTTTATTTTTGCTTTTATTTCTATTGCCTGGGTACACTGCCCTAGGAGAACATTGCTGAGATTTATGTCAGAGAATGTTTTGCCTATATTTTCTAGGAGGTTTATAATGTCTTGTTTTATATTTAAGTCTTTAAGCCATATTGAGTTTACTTTTGTGTATGGTGTGAGGGAGTGTTCTCAGTTCACTGATTTACATGCTTCTGTCCAGTTTTCCCAACATCATTTGCTAAAGAGACTATCTTCACTCCATTGTATATTCTTGCCTCCTCTGTCAAAGATTAACTGACCAAAAGTCTGGGGGTTTACTTTTGGGCTCTCTATTCTGTTCCATTAATCCATATGTCTGCTTTTGTATTAATACCATGATGTTTTGATTACTGTTAGCGTAGGTATTATTATCTGAGTGTCATATTTACAACAACATTTTATTTTCTTAACTGTTAGAACATAAGCCTTCATCCACTTCATCATTTCGGAATGGGCTGCAGTCCATTATACTTAAAATAGAAGGCAAGCCTTCCTGGGTCTTCTGAATCTTTAAAGACTCGTTGAGCTAGGAAGGACTCTGAGAGGCTTTCAAATAAACGGGGAAGTATTGACACATGAAGTTCCCAGAAGTTTCTTCTTCCCTGTCTGCAAACTGGTCTGACCCCTCTCAGCAGGCTGTAACACAGTCAGTAATGGGCACCAAGACACAGGGCTGGCCTGCTACACTGAGACACCAGCAATGACCGAAGCAGGTACCACACAGCATCTGACCCAGAAATCTACACACATGGTTCTCTCAAAGCCGACTTCCCAGCAGTAGTTCTTGCTGAGGTCAGGCAGACTTTTTTTTTTTTTTTTTTTCGCTGACAAGCATTTCCACAAAGTAGTATTCTATACCCAGTAGCTGACTGGTCAGCTGTACAGCTGACTCACACTGGAAGAACCCACTGCTGCAAATGTGCTGCTTTCATGCTGACCAAATGCACGTGCCACACGAGAAACGTCACCAGCACTCCGTGATGCTATACAACTGTCACCACAGACACACAGAATCACGTTCTGCGTGAAGACTACCCGAAGCTCAACACCCCCAACAGTTGATCTTTCAACCATACTATGCCAACGGGCAGTAAAACCAGGATGTTTCACAGGCAAACACGTCTTTGCCCACACCCGACACACACCAGAGTTAAATTCAGTATAATCCAGTCTCTCTAAGACATTCACTCCACAGCCATGTGGAAAGATTCTGCATTAGCAATATAAGTGTTTTTGTTTTTTCTTTTTAAACAATGTGAAAAAAATGTTTATTTTTGTCTATAGGACTTTTCCCCCCAAAACAAACAACTTCTTATTGAAGTATAGCTGATTTACAATATGGTTAGTTCAGGTGTCAGCAGAGTGACTCAGTTCACGTACATACATACTAGTAGTGTGTATCTGTTAATCCCAAACTCCTAATTTTCCCTCCCTGCCACCCCACTTTCTCCAAAAGTGTTTTCTTTATTCAAGTTGTTGCTTCACTGTATCACCCCTTGGTGGTCCAAGGTCACAGGAGAAATACTAACTGGTAAAAACTATTTAGTGATTTTTTAAAAACCATGTATTTCACAGTACTTCCAAATCCAAGCAGTTCAACCATAAAGAGTTTTTCAACTTAGGAATTTAGATTCAACCTAAACACCTAGAATTGGCAATACCTATCCAGAACTATATAATCTGACCCATCATTGTATTCCAAGAAAATGACTTCTGCGGAAATACTGAAATATACCCAAAGATTTATTTTGCTCTCATTCCTAGTAGACAATGACCGGAAAGGAATCTAAATTAACATTATGCCATCAATAAAACTAACAATTCTTTTTAGTAAAATACTTAGTATAGGAAAATAGTCCTAATATAATAAAGTACTATTATCCTTCATTTCTTTTTTTTTTAAGGCAGAACAAAAAACTCAAAGCATGAAAACAGTATAGGACTTTGGGAAGGAGGTATGTAAGCTATAAAAGCAGTTCCCACACGTTTTTTAATGTGTACATGTGACCTGAAAATCCCGATTTCTAGGGTGATCCTGCCTGGCCAAGTCCAGCCCAAAGTAAATGTGTCCCAGTTTGGTCAACATATTAAATGGTCACCACACCCGTGCCCCAGCAGTTTCTGGGTCCTAAGTAAGGTCACCAACAGTTACTCCCTAAGTCTGCAGGATCAATGGCTCCTACAGCCAAATAAAACCTTTAGTCCTTCTTTCTTTTCCTTCATTCCCAAAGATGAGCGGTCAGGGGGAAAGGGCTGACCCCCGTCGAAACACACACACGCAAAGCTGAGATGCTCTGGGTGCCTCTGCCTCTCTGGGCTCCAGGTGCTACTTTTGTCTTTGGCCCGCTCCAATGTCACCAGAGCCCCTCTCACAGCTGTTCTAGCAACACCCCCTTGGGCATCTGGTCACCTGGCTGTGCCTTAAGCTCTGTCACCACCTGCCTTGACTGTCATGTGCTCTGTACCACCCCCTGGGGCTGCCCTGCCCGGGCTGAGGCCGACCTGTCACTGACCTCAGTGGTTCCTTCTCTCTGCTCCATCAGCGAGGAACTTCCCCTTCTCAAATCCCTCTCCGTGGACAGGGTGAGGAGACGCCCAGGACAGAGCTGTGTGGTCCCTGCTGTCACAGTTTATTCCACCGGTTTTTCCCAGCCTCCTCCTTCCCAAGGCCCTAGAGCCTCAGGAGGACAGATCCCAAGGACACATGATGATCAGAGCATCTCATCCAAGTGCCAAGCTCTGCCCTTGTCACTTCCAGCCCTGCTTGCCTGACCCCTTCCTTGTCCGTGTCAGCATCTGGTTTCCCACTGTCACTCTCAGTCGTCCAGCCCCACGCAAAATACAGGGGTAGCCAGGTCCTGGGGCAGAGGAAAGGCAGGGGGAATTTGTCCCCTAACTCCACGTGCTGGCATGACAGCCTCAACACTGAACAGACAGACCAGCATCTACACCTTGATCCACACGCAGCCATGGAGAGACTGAGTGACGTGAATGAAAATGTTAAAGGTGTCATTTATGGGTAGTTTACAGCGGATTCTTCCTTTTCATTAAACTTCCAATTAATTTTGTTCCAAATTTTCTACAATGAATATGTATTACTTTAAAAAAAAAAAAAAGGAAAAAGCCAAATGTAAACCAAGGTGGGAGTGTTTGTAAGGCCAGAATGACTAGAAACGGAAAACTTACAGAAAAATTAAAGAGCTATGCTGCAACCCAATATAATTAGTGTCCCTATCACTAAAAATCACAACAAATGACTTTTAATAATACACTTTCACTTATACGTAAGGGAAGACTATAAGGGTATAAGTAAAAATCAAGAGAAAATTATACTGGAATGGCTAAGACGCTTTTTAAACAATATTCTTCCATGTAAACCTCAGGATAAGAAGAAATTATTTTGGGAGACAAGTGATTGCATGTTTAGACTCATGAAAAGCTTAGACATTAAAGATAAAAACAAGTGGAAGGCATGGAACATTACTAGACCCTTCCCTTTGAAAACAAGATAGACAATCTCCTGGGAAGAGAAGATAAAAACAACTTCAACTCAGTTTTTAAGTAACTGCGAGGTTCCCCAGCCCTGGAGCAGCCCGTGCTCTGAGTTTCCCTTTGTGTCAATGTGAGCGTCACTCTCCAGGCTCCCAAGCTGATGGAAATGTTGGGTCACTTTGCACTCTTCCTCCTTCTTTCCTTCCAGATCTTCTTCCTAAATCCATGAATTCCCCACCCACTGGACACGGCCCTGCCCTTCAGTCCGTCTAACCATCTCTGGCTACTTCCCCCTCTGCTATTAAATTAACAAGAAGTTAATGCCAATAACAAGATCCTGATAAAATTCTCCATGGCTTCTTACAACCTACAGTCCAGTGCCAGCTCCTCAGGCCGGTGCTCCAGACCCCGGCAGGGCTGCTGCTCAGTGGCCCCGGGCCCGCTCGGCCCCAGAACAGAACAGTGATGTCTGGAGCTGGACAGCACAGCTGCCCCGCTCACCGCCACCACAGCATCTGACCTGCATGTGACTCCTCCAGCAGCATCTGACCTTCCCCTACAGCGGGACCAGCAGCAGCAGCATCACCTGGGAACTTGTTAGACATGCACACCCAGAGCCCTGCCGTAGGCCGGCTAACACAGAAACTCTAAGGATAGGACCCGGATGTGACTGACACACTAAGAGAACCACTGCCCCACAGAAACCCTCCCAATCTACCAAACTGACTTACACTCCCCAGGTTAGGGTTTGCACTTCCTTCTTCCGTCCCTTTGTTCACCAGACAGCTCCCTCCCCACCATCCATTTCTAGCCTATCCTCCCTTCATGGCACAGATCAAGCCCTTCTTCCAACCATCTGATCTTTCCTGATCAGTATAACGTGTACCTGTCACCTTCTGAACTCCCACAGAACTTATTCTCTGTACCACTCGCTCAACACTTAACAACATGACACCAGAGCAAAAAGATGACAACACTCAGGCCTCCAGGGTAGGGATTACAGACGTCATAAAATGTGCTGGCAAGCCAGCAGTGACAACGGCCCGAAACCATGTGTTCAGGAAGACTGAAGCTGGACCCAGGAAGGAAATGCTGTTTCAGTGAGTAACAGGCCAGTTTCTTTGGGAGGGATGGAAGAGGGCAGTCTTACTGCAAACATCTCTTTCCTGCTCTTGGTGTTTTCACCCAAACTGAGATGGGGGGTAAGGCTGTCAAAGACCCGGAGACAAAACAGACCACAGTAAGCACACCTGCTGGAGTACAGTCACTGCTCGGCACTCCTGGCAGGCAGGTCTGACTCTAACACATCTGCGGAAGGCACCCGGGTCCTGGCAGATCTCAGTATGTCGAGCCCCAGGTTAAAGAGTTGTAGCCCACTGTATACACCATGCATGCTTGAGTTCCTCCAGAGTCCCACAGTTAACGCTACACCAGGAGATGTGAGGGACAAAAGAGACCCATTTCCTACCAACAATGGTAACATCTGTCATTGGCAGATGACACCAACTTTCCTCAGTCCATGTTTAAATCCAAACACACACACATACACACAAAAGCATGTCTAAGCCAGGCTCAGAGGCTACAGATCCATCTATTTCAAACTATTTTGTCCTCTTGGTGCCAATTATTAATAGACATTTCTAACAAGGGCTTCCCTGTTACAAACCTACGTCATTTTTTTTTTTAATGGAGGTAGTGGGGATTGAACCCAGGACCTTGTGCATGAGACCGGCAGCAGGACTTCCTTGGACTCTATTACCTAACTGGGTTCCTTTCATCAGATTGTGATTAAAGAGAACCACACAGTGGCTGGACCTGCAAACTCCTCTTTGGTTCCCATTTATCAAGATATCTCCCCACCGACAGCAAGTAGAATCTAGTTTTTAGAAACTATTGTTGTACTAATACAGGCTCCAATGTGTAACTTCACGTGCGTTACTCAGTAATTAAACAAACAAACAAACAAAAAGTACACTTCCCCGTTCCTCCCAGGTCATTTACTATCTAGAGAAGCAATAGGTCCCCACCAGAGGCGGCGCGCAGACACCGGTGGAGGTGGCACGCCCGTGAATCAGCCCCGGAGCCCAGTCAGTGTGATTCACAGACCAGCCCAGCTGCCAGGAAGGCGCCATCTCCAAGCCTCAGGTTCACCATGAGGCCAAGGCTGGAAAACACACACTCGCCGGACGATTCCATCAAGCCCCACGGACCTGCATTCAACTGGCAAAGCAAGAAAATCCAATTTCCTAATGGTTCGTAAACAGACTTGGATCCGGAGTTGAAACTCCAATCTGGCACATCCACCTTGACGCAGCTGAGTATAAACACACACTCAGGTCCAAAAGGAGAAAACGCATTACGACAGCTTATGAGAGCATCACCGAGCTTTCCGCTGCCAGGCTCAAGCCCGGCCAGAGGTTTGCTGGACTGGTCAGTGAGGAACACAGCCAAACGCCTACCCCCAAAGCCTCGTGGGGCCACGCGGGGAGAGAGCAGACTTGCTCTCACACACGGAGAAGCCACCCTAAAGCTGTCACCGTGCCCTGGCAAAAGTCCCTAAACCGCTTAGCAGGACCAGAACGAACCACGTGTCATCTGAGCCTCACAGCAGATAAGAAACCGTCAGGGCTCCAGCGCACGTCCCCGGACCAGGGGCAGCCACTCCCTCTCAGGCCTCACCTCAACAGCAACAGCAGAGCCCCTCACAACTCAGAGCAAAAACGCACAGGGAGGCAGAAGGGGCTGGAGGCTCATCGAAAGTTCTAGAACAACAACGCCCAGTCTGCATACCACCTGTGGTCTCCGAGGGGAGAAATATGCTTCCTTTCCGTCGCATCTGCGAAGGGACAGTTTTCTTATCTCTGTAGGTTGTATCTGCAGCTCACCAGTGGGTCTACAGAAGGGGAAGCTACTACTCAGGGAAGTGTTACACAGAGACTAAGAATCAGGAAGCAGCTATAGTTTCTATAATATCAAAAGTCTCAGAAACTGCCAAAAAGTTATCCAACCGGACAACTGCAGAAGCAAACTTTGGAGTGCCTGGAATCAAATCCGAGCTTCAGCGCCAACAGGTTCAAAGCATTCACTTTTCCATGCCTCAGCACCCTCATGTGCAAAACAGAGACGCAGTGGTGGTGAGGCTCCCCTGAGAAGATACACTACAGACATCTTAGGACAAGACCTGGAACCTGGCAAGCCCTCATCAACGTGAACACCTTCATCATCACTGTCTGCGACTACCTAGGCGTGCTGCATTCCACAGGCTTGTCTCCACCCTCCACATGTGCAGGAGACATCAGATTCCTCCTGCTCCAGAGGAGAAAGCTAAGGCTCAGTGTGAGTTATTTACCTGTAGTAACAGAGTGGGCGAGCCAGAATTCCAACCCAGGCCAGCCTGGGATCTGCCCATATTCCAGCTCTGTCTTCTAGGTGAACAAAATGGAGACAGGAGCCCAGGGAACTAACGGTAATCACCACCCTTCTCCCTCTGACTGCTCCTTGTTACAATGCAGCAGCACATGTGAGAACAAGGTGTAGACCTGGATGGGGCTCAGAGAAAAGGTCTTGCCCATCACTGGTCCTCAGGCCAGCCCTAGTCAACAGCCATTGCTTTCCTCCAGCAAGTTCCCATCTGCACACCCAGCCCCTGCAGGGAGGCCATCTCCATCCGCCTGAGATGGAAGCAGAGCAGCAAAGAGCAGGCCCCTTTATTTCTACAGGGCTCAGGACTGGCCAGCAGGAGGGATGAAAGCTTTGCACCTGGTCTCCATTAAGTGAGGATGTGGACAGCAGTTAAGGACCATAAAGGAGGAAAGAACTACGGCAAAGTGTTGGCAGGGAGAAGACACCGGGACTGCTGCTTACATCAGCTCTGAGTCCTGCAAGGGCCCAGTAAAGGCTGAACTGTTTACCTTGTCTCTGCCTCTTCACACAAGCCCAAGGGAAAAAGTAAAACACACGTAAGTGGCTGGTAAGAAGCACTGTCTGAATGTTATGCAAGCTCCCACAGCACATAAGAGCAAGCTAGCTCCCGGGTGGTCACTATCCCACAGAATAAAGTCACAGGAAATAAAGAGGCTGAGCCTCAAAGGTTAAAAAAAAATTAAATACATTATAGAAGGGAGAGAACTAGAAGGAGAAAGATTTTGAAGAAAAAAAAAAAAACTCACCTTTGATCTCAAAATCACCCTTAACAGCCTTATCCTAAAGACACATTTTTAACCCTACAGACACAAGCCCAGGTGACGTTCTCCATCTACACACTCGTACACACAAACCAAACGCGTCCAACAACATCAGATACCTGCAGAAACAAATTCTGCCACAAAGATTCCACTGGGAGGAAGACTTCGTACTTGCTTAGCCCGGGGAGCTTAGATTTCAGCTGGAGAACCTCTGACAAATTAGGTCAGGAATGGAGAAAGAACCTGGTCTGACCAGGGTCAAATATGGGAACTTAACATGTGCTAAGATGGTAGTAACATTCGACACTGAAACACAGGGCGACCCGAGCACCGGGCACCAACTTGAATGCCTCACATACGCTAACATGTTTCATTCTCTCAGCGACCCTATGAATACGACTATGATGCCCATTCGACAGCAAAGGACACGAGGGCACAGGAAGGTTAGTACATAACTTGCTCAAGACCACACAGCCGGAAGGGCGGGCAGGACCAGGTGTGAACCACCCAGGTGATCAGGTTCTCAAGTCCGTGCTCCTAACCAGAGGTGCTACTTCACAAGTGGCTTCAAGATCTACTTCACGCTATGCTCTAGACTTGATCAAGGACTCAAGGACGGAGAAGAGGAAATAATCCTATCAAGGGGCTGCCGGGAGCTGAAGAATGTGCCTCCTTTTCAGAGCTGTCCAGGTTCTTAAAGTGCTGACTCACATCCTGAAGACTTGAGGTGGAGGACCAAGACTCCTCTCCCCTCCTTAGCCCACAGGGACTCCCCACTGTTCTACTTTTGATCGATGGTGTGTATCACCCGGAGGGCATGCTTTTTAATAGACCATTCTAAACTTCGCCAGTGAAAAACAGATCCATTTTTTTAAAACCTTACTGATGACATCAGAGCAACCTGGAAACCACAGACTGCAAAACATTACAAGGTCAATTGATGTCATAACTCAGAATGTGTCAAGCCCACATATGGACGTAAGTGGATTCCTAATACAAACTTTAAAACATAACACTGCTTCCCAAGCTGTCACTGGGCAGCCGGAATCCTAAACTATGAAGCCTTCAGCTGCCTTTTTTATTATGCTGGGGAACATTCCAAGGGATGTTTATTTTAACCAGCTCAAAAGCTACTTTCCACTCAATAAATATAACTTCTCTTCCCAAGTGGTACACGAGATGGAACACAATTTAAACGTGCGATAAACTGGGTGAGATTACTTATAAAGCTTTGTAAAGTGTTAAAAAGAAAAAAAATCATAATGCCTTGTCTGGATAAAGGGACATTCATGAAAATCAGGTCACATTAACCCACAATAAATAAACCTGTTTTGGGGAGGGAAACGTCATTTTAAATGTTTTCAAAGAA
Organism: Camelus ferus; assembly: GCF_009834535.1. Lineage (NCBI taxonomy): Eukaryota > Metazoa > Chordata > Mammalia > Artiodactyla > Camelidae > Camelus > Camelus ferus. The sequence continues at coordinate 104,791,884 of NC_045697.1, read as the reverse complement.
GGCTTTCTTGACAATATATTTTAACAGTTCCTTAATACAAGGAGAAGAGGGTCCCTTCCACCAACCAAAAAAGAAAACGAAGGCAAAATGCAAAAGGCCTTTCTTCAGATACTTTGTACATAAAGGGTTCATTTTACCGTTTAACTGCAGAATGTCATTCTGTCAAAAATCTCCCCTAGCATATTCCAAAAGAGTTCCACCTCACCGCCTGCATGTATTGCTTTTGGAATTCTAATCAGTTCCACCCACCCAGTGGCTCAAACTGAAATACTAAGAGAGATGAACAGCTGTCCTCATCCACCACACCAAGAATAGCTTTCAGAAAACCAAGCTCCAGTTGGAAAACTCCTTTTAGTAATAACCCTTCTCAGCCTGAGAGAGCACACTCTGGGAAACTCCTCTGCGTGAATCACGAAAACGCCTGTAAAAGCTTTCTAAAAGGACATTTTAGGAGAGACGTGTTCTCTCCTAGATGTAAACACGCACAATGACTTGGGGGCCGAGCAGCTTATACCCTAGGATCTGAAACTCGTGTGTGTGTGTTTGGAATTCTCTGGGTGATAAATGCTTGCTAATGCCTTGTCGGACGCGATCCTGCAAGAGAACGTTCTAGGAGGAATTACAGCTCACTCACCGTGAGGCCCAGGCCACGGGGTGCAGGTCTGAACTGAAACTGAGGCCTAATCCTGGCCTCATTCCTCCTCACTCTCCTACCCAACCCGGTCCTACACCTCCAAGCTGGGTGTAGAACTGTGGTGGGGGAAAGACGTGCAGCCAAGTGAGGGGGAAAAACAGAGGAGGTCCAAAAAATACTAACCATGACATGTGAAAAGTGCCCACTGGCAGACCCGCACCACTGCCAGAGGGAAACAGTGCAAGAATCTAGGGACAGAAGGACTTGAGGTCCAGGGCTGTCCTCTGGAGAAGTCTCAGGCGTGCCTGCCAACTGGAAGGACAGGAGAGCCTGGCTTGGTTTAAAAGCAGAAATGATGCCCGGGTGGGCAGGGAGCAGATGCAGAGAGAACCCACAGCCCGGGAGAGATCACAAGTAGCCATGAAGCCAATCACGCCCCTGGCTGCGCTGATGGAGGTCAAAGAGAATGCGATTCATAGGAAAATAGATATTCAAAACACAATCCCACCAACGTTTACGGTTCCTACTTGGATGGAATATAAAGAAGCCAAGGTGCCACCCCCTCTGTAGCGAAAAGGTTAACACCAAGTGGCCCCTCAGCTCCTGGGCCAAGCCTTTGCACAGATTATTTCATTTAATCCTCACAACAGTACAAGACTTGAGCACGTATTTTCACTGCTATTCTGGGCTGCAAATTATTTCCCCCGAAATTCACATGTTGATGTCTTTACTCCTGGCACCTCAGAATGTGACTGCTGTCCATTCAGAGACAGGGTCTTTTAAAAGGTAACTAAGGTAGAATGAGGTCATCAGGGAGGGCCCTAATCCAGTATGACTGGGGTCCTTGAAGACTGGGACAGACACACACACACATACACACAGAGGGAAGGCAGCATCCATGAACAAGCCAAGGAGAGAGGCCACTGAGAAACCCATGCAGACACTTTGACCCTGGACAGCTAGCCTCCAGGACTGTGGGAAAACAAACCTGTGCTGCTTCAACCACACAGTCTGGTGCTTTGCTATGGCCACCCCAGCAAACTAACACAACTGCTATCCACAAAAAGACAGTGGGGCTCAGAGAGGCTGAGTAACTTTGATCAAGGTCACACAGCTAGTATGTGGTAAAGCTGCAACTTGAATCCAGGTCAAAATCCAAACTACTCTTTCCAGGTCGAGCAGTTAGCCTGGCACAAAGCAAGTGCTCAGTCAATGCTGGCTATTCTTTAAAGGCACTATATGACTATACTAATGACTATACCCCGAACGCAGGATGCAGAGATACGCAGCCGTGGTACGGGCTACAATTCCCAAGTGCTGTGATAGACAAAGCCTACTGCATCGGCAATCCTATGGATTAGAGTTAAGTTAAAAATTAAACTGGGAAAGGCCTTAATTACATGATTAAAGACACAGCACAGGTGAGACCTGGTGATGACCTGGCCTAAAGAAGGGCAAGGACAGAGAGGTTAGGCTGGAGAGTTAGGACAGGCTCCTGCAAGATCCAAGTCTGTGCAATCAAAGGTGACAGCCACACAGTAATTCATCCCCGCCCCCCAGCTTTCCTCAGGACCTTACTTGTCATCTGGAAGACGTGCACCAAAGACGGGATGACTTCAATACCCCTATTTTAACCCTTCTCAGACCAAAGCCGGGCTCCACACTCCTCTGTTAGGGACAGGTGGGAGTCACTGCAGACTCCTCTCTTTTCTTCACCCAAGACATTCTGCAATTCCAGCCACTGGGTTTTTAACCAGGGTGACAAAGGAAAACAGGTTCCACGATAGCATCCCATGGTTTCTCAGGTGAAACAATCAGGAAGTGGGGCGTTCAACAAAGGGGGGAAAAAAAATCACGGATTCTCAATTTTCAAACAAATTAGAAGACAATAAATATGTGACATGAAAGCCAGACTGAATATAATTTAATCTTTGATGACTCAAGAGGGTTTTGTGGATCCTCAGGGCAGTCATTATAAGCATTAATCACTGCTGTAGAAAGAACCCCAACTTATAGAAATTCCAGGGCAACAATGCCAGCTAATAGGGAACTTACCATGTAAAGAGAAGCCCTGTGACTTGCATTTGAAAGAGACTATGCATGGTTTATTCTTAATGTTTGTAATAGGATTAAAACAATAAGACATATAAGGACATTTAAGAACTTAGAAACCTATAAAATTTATACTTATTTTCTAATTAGGGGTTTATCTGAAGTTTAAAAATCATGGGCCACAATGGATAACTCATTTTTCCTTTCTTCCTGAAGAACAGTTACTGAGTAATTTCCCTAAAGACCAGAATTACTATAATGCCTCATCACTGAAACAGATTATTGGTACCTTAGTCTTCAAAGCAATAATGATATTACCACTGTATCATTTACTTTCCCCACTTCTAAGTACTTAAGTATTTAGATTTAAACGTTCAAAAATATAAAAGTTGACATCATTCAGTTCTATAGTTTCTATCTCCCATTTCAACTGAAAAATGGCAAATACATGTTTTTGAAAAAATGGAAAACTTGGCAGAGGTCTTGGAGTGAACAATTTCATTACAAGAATATGCTCAAGTCTCTTGCTCTGAGAAAATTCAGTAAGTAAAATTTCATTAAATCCAAAACTTAAATGACTTTTTCTTAACTGGGAAGATGGCTGTGATAGGAATAAGGAATGGGCAAGGAAGTCACCAATGAGTCTTTAACTTGAAGTTAATGGGGATCCTTTAGGATTACTTGGCAATAGGTTTACCATGTTTCCAGACACTGAAAACCATCAAGAAGCGTTTTACAATACAAGAAAGCAAAGTAAGTATTTCCGTGCTCCTCTTCATGACTCATTCAGGCTGAAACTCAGCTCCCAAGAGTCAGAAGCAGCAGCGGATGGAACTGCGGGACTGAAGGAGTTTGCAGAAGAGAGGGCCCCGAGAGGAAAGAGATGCCACCCAGAGGAAAACGGCATCGAGGAAGCAACTGCCGCCAAAATTATGAAGGGCAGGAGCCATCATCTGTCCTTCCCTGAAAAGTCAGCAGCCAGGGTACTGGCCAGTCCATTACAGATGTTCATCCCACGCTTGATACATGATTTAATCAATTAAATGTTTGAAAATCGGCCTGAGATAGTTCACGAATAAACTATTAAGAAGAAATAATCCATTAACTACACTATACATTTCACGCCTCAAGACATACCATTTCGGGGTGGGGGGAGTTACTCCCCCAGTATATTCAGGTGTAAAATCCTTCACACTCTATAATCATTTATCTGTGCTCCTTCACATATACAGCACTCTAATTTATCTGTCATATTATTCAAGAACCATTCCCTTGAGTTTTCAAATATGTTCTTCCCTGCTCCTCCATCCTATCAGGATTGTTTTCAAATTTGCAATTTGTGCTGAGGAGAAAAGACTTCAGTTGAGCAAAAGCCAGAGGTTAGTAGAAGGAAACTGTCAAGTTTTTCATTTCACTTTCAACATGATTGTTGATAACCTCTTGATATATTCTGTCTTCTTTCATGGGAACAAATGTAGCTTTTTTTAAACAAATTTTTAAGGGACTGACAGGCAGATCTCAGTCATCTCACAATGTTATTCAAAATTCTGAAGCTAGATCTGCAGGGAGACTCAGTTCTCAACCAGAGCGCCTATGTAATTCCTTCCACGTGGGTTAAAAAGAAAAGTCAAGTCTGCAGCTCACACACGTTAAGTCTTCCTCTATATTTCATGCTGCCAACTCTGATTACAATAGGTTCAATTAGGATTTTGCAGTATTTATCTTTGAGAAGAGAGGTTGTGGTTAAATAAACTTGGGAATCGATGGGTTTAAACAGCGCTAAACGAGCTTTTTTACTGCCCGACTTCCTTTAATATAATCACATGGGCAGTGTAACTCCAAGACAGGACAGAACAGGTCATAAGCTACAGAACGATGTTTTCTCCAAATACTGTTTTCACGGACATCCTTTCCCTTCGCACCAGCATTCCCTCCGAAAACACATTGGGAATTGCTGGATTAAATCATTATCTCGTGTGCTACTGCAGGAGACCCAACAAAAGACACGCCCTTTACTCTGCAGCGTGTCTGGAGTGCAAATGGATGTGACACAGTGACTCACACACACACACACACCCACACACACCTGTTCTGATGTGTACTTAACTATAGTATGATGCTAGGGAAACAACTTGGCTGTGGCCTATGTAAGCTTCATTCAAAAGCTATTTGCTAAATAGATGCTGAATTACTCATATGTCACGATGAATTATGGCTAGTAACTGAAAGAACCGAAAATGTCCGGGACGGCTGTTATTTCTCCAGTCTCCTGAAACCTAAGTGACATCACAGTTATTCCACAGTCTATTTTATGTGTTAACTTGGAGTCTATGATCGCTACAGGGGTTCTGAACTGACTTCAGAACAGTTAAAAGGCCTAAAATTATAAGTGAAATTACACGCATCTGTGCATTTTTGTAGAAAGGCAGCTCTTGCTTTTATTAGCGATTCAAAGAGTTCCATGGCCAAAAATGTATTTTTAAAACACTCTCAATGAACCACCGGCCTTCCAGGACTACTCTGGTCATATTTCCAACACCAAACAACTGTGTTTGTCAAATCAAGATCATCAAAAACTCTACAGAGAGTCCTGAGCAAACCATTTCCAATGAGCCATGCCCATGATATTAGAGTCTGTGCAGAAGGAAGAGTCACAGTTGCTATTTCTCTCCCTGGTCTAATGGACTGGGGTCTGGGGAATCCGCAGGAATTACATAAATGTGTTATCAGCAAAGCAGTCCAGTGTGCTTTGAGAAAATAACCTAGACTTCTTCAGCATATCTGCCACACAAAGGGCACTTAATAAATGTTTGCTGACTTAACTGATTCCAAAGTTAGAGGGTTTGAGCTCAAGGGTCACTCTTATTATTCCATGGGAGCTGATGTGAAATCAGTCAGTACTTCCCAAGTCACCTCCTATATACCCACCACTTCTAGTGTTGAGGATATCTACCCTCTGGATATGTTTACTGACCTGACTTGCTCAGGCCAGGCTCTTCAAACTCAGTTCTCCCCCAGACAAATGGTGTAACACTTAAGCTCCCTAATGTGGCATTGAAAGCCCTCTCCCTTCCCAACCTCATCTCTCACACCTCCTCTACCAAAACCAACTCTATCCATGACTGATACACCTTCTACTCTCCCACCCATTCATCTTCTGCATCCTAGTTACTCAGACACTTGCTCATGCCCCACTTCCCATGAAACCTGTCCAGCCCCATTCAGTGCCCAGTGATCCCATGACCCAGTATTCTACGCCCACCATAGGGTTTCTCAAATGGGAGCCCAAGACACTGCAGCAGACCCAGAACAAAATTTGAGTGAAGACCAGGAAACTGCATTTTTAATGAGCACCCCAGGTAATTCCGATTCCCGAAAGGTCAGTAATCACTTCCTATATAAGGATGAGTTCATGCCCCATCCCAGTTATTCTCAAACCTGGCTGCATGCTAGAGCCATCCTGGGAGCTCTCAAAAATACCAACATCCAGACTCCATCCCAAAGCCAATAGAATACAATCACTCAATCTTTTTGTTAAGGCATCAGTGTTTTTTTCTTTAAGTTTCCCATTAGATTCTAATGCACAGTGAGAGTTGAGAGCCACTGTTCTCTAGGATCCATCTTGCAGTAAATCTTATACATACTTATTATGGATCTTCTGTTTTTATATCATATCATTAGTTGGGTTAACTCTGATTTTACTCTCCTTGTGCTTATGTTTATATCAAAGTTTAGGTCTTGTCTCAATGGTTAAAAAGCTGTTCAAATTCCTAGCGATGCAATAGAGAGTAGGTGAGTAACAGGTATCTGTTCTTTGACTAGTAACAACACACCCTACTCCCCACCCCAATCCACTTAGTCAAGAGATAAAGAAATCATTTATCTTTTCAGCTGTCTCACCAACCCCATCAACATTCATTTTCTTTTTCCTATACCCCTACCAGGTTACCATTCTTCGACTAGTTACCATCTACATCAACAGCAGGTTACCATCTGCTTCAACTAGTCTTGCCAAATATATCAATGCTAGGGGAAATTATTTCATAATGTATACATCAAATCACTGGGCTGCATACTTTAAGTATCTCACAATTTTATTTGTGAATTATGGTTGACCTCTGAACAACATGAGGGGTTTGGGGTGCTGACCCCTGGACCATCAAAAATCTGCATATAACTTTAAAATCAGCTCTCCACATAGGATTCTGTATGCTCAGATTCAACTAACCGCAGACCATTTAGTACTGTAGTTAAGTATTTCTTGGGGAAAAAAATCTGTGTCTAAGTGGACTTATGCAGTTCAAACTACTGTTGTCCAAGGGTCAACTGTATACCTCAAAAAAGTTGAAAGAAAAAAAACACCAGTGCTGAAGAGAGTAATTTGGTAAAAGATAATAACATTACTCACAGCGAAAAAAAATGTGACAATGAATACATGTATGTTCATGTATAACACTGGAAATTGTGTTCTACACTGGAATTTGACACAACATTGTAAAATGATTATAACTCAATAAAAAATGTTTTTAAAAAAGATAATAGCACTAATTGGTCTCATAATTCAAAAGGAATGAATTTCTCATAGTGGAGAATCTGGAAGTTTCTGATCCAGGGATGAAACCAGAGTCAAGAGAATGGAGACAAGAAATGACACTGCTATACGACAGACAAAATAGATAAACAAGGTCCTACTGTACAGCACAGGGAACTATATTCAGTACCTTGCAAAAACCTATAATGGAAAAGAATCTGAAAATATATATATGTATTATGACTGAATCACTATGCTGTACACCAGAAACACAACACTGTAAATCAACTATCCCACAATAGGAAAAAAAGAAGAAGAAAAAGATGCTGCTGTTTCTCAAATGGATGAAACAAGTGGCAACTCATTTAATTCAACTCGTTTAGCTTTTTTCCTTCTTTTGTCCTAGAAAGACCATCTTAAAATCACCTTAAAATTTGCTTAGCATCAATCAGCACAAAATCTTAGGCAGAGTTCAATAGTATGCAAGGTATACTAGCCCACACACTCTAAATGGACAGATTTCCCAACTCACCCTGTTTGTTCTTATATGATTCCAGAATTCCATGCAATTACATTTTATGGTGAATAAATTTAAATGCCTGATGTAACAGCTAACGCCCTCCCCCCTACAAAAGCATTCCTTCAGTTCATGAAATACTGCTGTTTCTCCTATGTAGAGAAGGGGGAATAAATCCAAATATCAAGTTTTCAGTCAGAGAGGAACCACTAGGTCATGCTGCAGTGCTCATGTGGTTTGAATTAAATGCTGTTGCCACACCCACCCCAAAAAGTACCAAAGAAGCCACATACAAACACAAAACACACAGAATGGACTGGAGGTCTATGAAAAAAACTATTAAAAAGGGAAAACCCTTCTATACAAAAACCACTAAAACCAATAAACAAGTTCAGCAAGGTAACAGGATACAAGATTAATGTGCAGAAATCTATTACATTTCTTTACACTAACAATGAAATATCAGAAAGGGAAAGTAAAAAAAAATCTCTTTTCAAATCTCATCAAAAAAAAAGAGTTAGGAATAAACCTGACCAAGGAGTTGCGAGACTTACATGCTAAGGTTAAAACTGATAAAGGAAATGGAAGATGATTCAAAGAAATGGAAAGATATCCCATACTCTTGGATTGGAAGAACTAATATGGCTACAATGGCCATACTACACAGAGCAATCTACAGATTTAATGTGATTCCTATCAAATTACCCAGGACATTTTTCAAAGAACTAGAACAAATAATCCTAAAATGTATATGGAACCATAAAAACACCAGAATTGACAAAGTAACACTGAAGAAAAAGAATGAAGCTGGAGGAATAACCCTTCCAGATTTCAGACAATACTACAGAGCTATAGTAATCAAAACAGCATGGTGTTGGCACAAAAACAGACATATGGATCAATGGAATAGAACAGAGAGCCCAGAAACAAACCTACACACCCACAGTCAATTACTGTTCGACAAAGGAGGCAAGAACATACAATGGAGAAAAGATAGTTTCTTCAGCAAGTTGAAAAAGCTGGACAGCCACATATGTAAATCAATGAAGTTAGACTACTCCCTCACACGATACACACATACACACAAAAACACAGAATAGCTTAAAGACTTAAAGATTTGACACCATAAAATTCCTAGAAGAGAACATAGGCAAAACATTCTCTGACATAAATTGTAGCAATGCTTTCTTAGGCCAATCTTCCAAGGCAATAGAAATAAAAGCAAAAATAAACAAATGAGACCTAATCAAACTTATAAGCTTTTGCACAGCAAAGGAAACCATAAACAAAACTAAATGACAACCTACAGAATGGGAGAAAATATTTGCAAACAATGCAATTGACAAGGGCTTACTTCCAAAATATACAAACAGCTCATACAACTCAATAACAAAAAATAAGCAACCCACTCAAAAAATGGGCAGAAAATCTAAATAGACATTTCTCCACATAAGACATACAAATGGCCAACAGGCACATGGAAAGATGTTCAACATCGCTAATTCTTAGAGAAATGCAACTCAAAACTATAATGAGGTACCACCTCACACCAGTCAGAATGGCCATCAAGAAGTCTACAAACAACAAATGCTGGAGAGGGTGTGCAGAAAAGGGAACCCTCCTACACTGTCCGTGGGAATGTAAATTGGTGCAGCCACTATGGAAAACAGTATGGAGGTTCCTTAAAACAATAAAATAGTTACCATACTGATCCAGCAATCCCACTCCTAGGAATATATTCAGAGAAAACTCTAATTTGAAAAGATACATGCATCCCAATGTTCACAGCAGCACTATTCACAACAGCCAAGACATGGAAGCAACCTAAATCATCAACAGATGAATGAATAAAGATAAGCTGTATATACACAACAGAGTACTACTCAGCCATTTAAAAAATGCTGTTTGCAGCAACATGGACCTAGAGATTATCATACTAAGTGAAGTAAGTCAGACAGAGAAAGACAAATATCCTAGGATATCATTTATATGTGGAATCTAAAATATGACACAAATGAACTTATTTACAATACAGAAACAGACTCACAGACATAGAGAACAAACTTATGGTTATCAAAGGGGAAAGGGGGTGAGGGAAGGATAAATTAGGAGTTTGGGATTAACAGATACACACTACTATATATAAAATAGATTTAAAAAAACAAGGTCCTACTGAATAGCACAGGGAACTATATTCAATATCCTGTAATAAACCATAATGGAAAAGAATATGAAAAAGTGTTTGTGTATATATATATATATATACATGCACACACATACATATGTATAACTGAATTACTTTGCTGTACACAAGAAACTGACACATTATAAATTAACTATACTTCAATCTTTAAAAAAAAAAAATTAAAGAAAAAAGAAAATCCCAGAGAAGCCTTAAACCGTTTTAAAGAAATTTAACCCCAGGATACTAGAAAGAGGATACCTTAACTTACAAATAAACTGCCTCTCCGAAATGTCTACCCATAAGCAGCTCTTTTCCAGTCCCTAACTTCACACCCAGTCTTTTGTTCCAATGCACATAGTTTCCACAAGCCTAGCAGGAACTCCCAGCTCTCAGCCACTGAAAGCCCCACCCAGCACCCACACAGCTGCAGTCTCTCCCCTCCCGCCCAGAGGAGACACAGAGCCCCTCCACCTGTGAGGCCGGGAAACCAGCCACAAATGAGAACATCTTTTCTTCACTAGTTCTGTTGCCAACTAACGAACCGGCCCTCAGATAATCAAGTCGGCAAATGAATAGGTCTCTTTCTTAAAAGATTGTTGTTTGTTTGTTTGAAGTTATTTATCATGAAAGGGACAGGATAGGGACATTCCAGGGGAGAATCTGGGGAAATAAGAAAGTCCCAAAAGGAAGCCAGTTGTTAGAAGAGATACAACAAGTGAATCAGGGTAGGGAAGGAGAGACAGTGCTCAAAACAGGAGGAAAGACTGGAGGGGTCAAAATGTACAGAGGCTGCAGCCAGCAACACAGAACCTCCGGGTATCTCAGCGTGCGTCCTTGGGCCAGCTATGCACTTGGGGGAGAAGCTTTATGTTGAAGGACTATCCCAAGCCTCACGTGAGCTGGATTCTCCACCTGCCCCTGCCCAGTAGAAACCCTGTAAACTTGCACAAGCGATAAGCTCTCTAGACCTCCATATCGTCATCTGTAAAATTTCTCTGCCGACTGGACAGGAATTGGAACCTGACAGTACTCACTTCCTCGAGCTCTTCTGAAAATCTAAGGAGCTAGGCATTTAAACTAAGCCTTCCGTAAATGGTCAGCATCAAATCATCTTCCCAAGCTGGAAAGGGGTGGCGACTTGAATACCGGGAAGCAGCAAAGTACAGATCCAAGACCGTGAGATTTGATGTCACTTAGACCTTGGCTCCCAACAGAAGTCATTAGCCACGTGGGGCTGAGCCCCGGAAATGTGACTGGTCTCCATGGATGTTTCCTGTTAGTGTAAAATGCGCTCTGGATTCCAAAGATAAGTGCAAAAGATATTTACGCTGATTACAATTTTTATGTTAAAATGGCACTACTTTGGATATGCTGGATTAATGAAATATATTAAAAATTAATTTCATCTTTTTTTAATGCAGTTACTAGAAAAATTTTAATTATACACACGGTTTACATTACATCTTTAGACAGCAACGAGCTGCACTTTGATTCACAGATTCGCTCTGCTTGTTACCTACTCGGGGCAAGTTATTCCACCTCTGAGCGTCAATTTCTCTATGAATAAAATAAAGATAGTAGCTCTTAAATGAGATAAGGTACAGAGTTCTTTGCACAACTGGCAGCTGGAAGCTTAACAAATTGATTGTAATTCATTTATTCAGCAAATATCTGACTACTTAAAATATCTATTACATTGTAAGTAAGACAAAAACCCCTGCTTCCATCGTTTACATTCTGAGAAAAACAAACATTAAAATACACACAGGGGGAGGGTATAGCTCAGTGGTAGAGCACATGCTTAGCATGCACGAGGTCCTGGGTTCAATCCCCAGTGCCTCCATAAAAATAAACAAATCTCAATACCCTCATAAAAAATTTAAAAAAGAAATTATAAAATAGATACATAAAATCACACACTAGGTGACAGGTGCCCTGGTGTATAAAAGGCAGGGAAGGGGGAGGAAGAATGGGGAAGGGGTTGGGGTGCAACTGAAACACTGTGTTCAGAAAGGCCTCACTTTGAAAAACACTGGAGTGTGGAAGCATGTTACACATTACTAGCATCAAAAATATCAGCCCAGGGGATACAGGGTTTCTTCTTTTTACTTTTTTTGAGTTAAGAACTCTTTTTAATTTTAATTTAAAAACTTTGGGGGGGGAGGTAATTAGGTTTATTTATTTATTTAATGAAGGTACTGGAGATCTAACTCAGGACCTTGTATATGCTAAGCACGTGCTCTACCACTGAACTATACTATACCCACCCCTCTAGGGGTTTTTTCTGGGGAGATGAAAATATTCTAAAATTGACTGCGGTGATGGCTACACAGATCTGTGAACATATGTAAAACCACTGACTCGTACCCTTTAAATGGGTGAATCACACGGCATGTGAATTACATCTCAAGAAAGCTGTTACAAAATAAATACCAAAAAAAAAAAGTATCAGCCAAAGGTTTACTCATACGTAACTGCAACACATTCTGTACAGAGTTAAGTGGAAAACAGCTCCTCTTGATAAAGACATGATTATAACACACCAAGCAAGCCGTGGCACATGTAGGTACTAAGTTCATACTTGCACTGTGCCTGCCCCTCAACCCAGTCTGCCCCTCCCTTTCCGGGCCCTGGTGAGGTGGCAATCTTGGGCAAACCTGTTCTGTATCACAGCTTACAACCGGCTGGGCGGGGGCGGGCACCAGATCCAAGAGCAGCCAGTCGACACACTGGCCAGTGACCTCCCAAGAGTCAGACAACTTCTCCCCAGACAAGGACAATTGTCATTGGCTGGCCAATCACATTTTTAAGAAGCTGACATAGCAATATGGAAATACTCAGACATGAAGTGCTGGGTAGTGAGGCTAGGCGAACATTCAGAAGTGGCCCATATGGAAGGAAGCAGAAAATGAACAAAGAGAAGCTACTGATGCTACCCAGGTGGAAGCTGGTCAAAGGAAAACAAGATGACGGACACAGAGCAGCAAAGACTGGGAAGACGAGCTGGGGCACAAGACTTTGGCTCAAAACGAGACTGCCCTGTGCTCCCAGTGACTTTCTGCTTCTGGTTTCTTAATTCTTTCCTGGTGTGCCAAGCTGAAGACATTATATTTGATTTAGATTTTCCAGCAAATCTAAGAGGCCAATGAGTCCTTCTAACTTTCCTTTGGCCTCATTTATTCACTTCCCTGGGCTCTCTCCCTGCTCCCGCAGAGGAATATCTGATCATTTTTCTTCAAATCGCATATTTCCGTGTGTCCTGCTCCAAAATCACAACTACTTTCTGGTTCTGTTTTAGGGCAGAACTTAGAGCCACACTCATCCTTCCTATAAGCCCTAACATTTTCCACTACATCCTAAATGATCCTGGGTATTCAAGCTATTCCCCTTTCCCAGACACTCCAGTCCCTCAACCACCCTAGGTCAAGTCTACCTTCTCCAAGGAAACATTTTTTTCCCTCCCAAATTAAGGCTTTTTACTTGCTCTGAGGGGAACAACCTTCCTCTGGAATTTGCATAACTTGCTCCCTGAATACATCTTTTTAATTACACCAAGAATCCATGAAGGCCCCTCTTCTTATAATCTGGTGAGAAAACATAGCACTTAAATTTCACAGAACCATTTCTTTCATGTGTTTTATTTTTATTTCAATTTTTTTTTACTGACATCTAGTTGATTTACAATGTTGTGTTAGTTTCAGTATATAGCAAAATGATTGAGATATACAGATAAAAAGATACAGATAAATATTTTTCAGACTCTTTTCCATTACAGGTTATTGCAAGACATTGAATATAGTTCCCTGTGCTCTACAGTAGGTCCTTGTTGTTTATCTGTTTTATAAGTAGTAGTGTGTATCTGTTAATCCCAACCTCCTAATTTATCCCTCCTCCCATGTTTTTTATTTCTATAACTAGATTGTAAATCCTAATAAGACAGCATATTATACTTTTGCATGTCTCTCTGGCTCGCTAAGATCCGTAACAACACAGTCCATATCAACAGAGCTCAGGGGACACCTGCTGACTAACTGATGCTGAATGGAGAAACACGATGAAGGTCCTCACCACTAGAATTCTGATCTGCTTTGGGCAGATGCAGAAACTGTCTCATTCTACAGCCATTCCAATCTTCTCTTCCTCTGCCTGCCTCTGCCACAAAGAACTCTTTCCCAGACTTCCTTGCAGCGAGGGGAAGCCATGGGAAAGCTTAGGCCAATGACGTATAAGCAGGGGCTGATGGGAGATTTCTGGGAAAGCCTTTGATACAGACTTCCTCCTTTCTTCTTCTTTCCCCCTTTTTCCCCCCAGAAAGGGGGAGTCATGGCTAGACTATCCTGTAAACCATGAGCAAAGAGCCATAAAACTTGAAGAATTATCATCCTTGAAAAACAGCCAGCAATCACCTACTATTCACATGTTACGTGAGGGGGGAGGGAAATCAACCAACCAACAGGGTCAAGGTCTGTCAACTCGTTTTTCTGTCCCATGCAGCCCATTGTTACTGATGCACTGCTTTCCAAGATACAATGGCAGAAAACAAACTTATGGTTACCAAAGGGGAAAGGGGAGAGGGGCCTGGACGGGAAGGGTAGCGGGGAAAAGGGAGAAATTAGGAGTTCGGGATGAACAGATAACATACTACTATATATGAAATAGATAAAGACCGCCCATTTTGTAGTCTGCTGGAACCCAATTCAAGTGCTTCCTGGATCTGCGTCTCCTGGCCTTCAGTCCTAACCAACCTCAAATAAACTCACTTTTTGGCTTCAAACAAAACAAAACAAAACAAAACAAAACAAAACAAGGACCTACTTACTGTATAGCACAGGGAACTACATTCAGTATCTTGTAATAACCTGTAATGGAAAAGAATCTGAAAAAGAATAGATATATAGAACTGAATCACCTTGTTGTACACCTGAAACTAACACAACACTGCAAATCAACTATACTCCAATAAAATTTTTAAAAAGATATAATGGGATAAACACTGCAATATAAACCAAGGGCAAAATACAGCCACGGGACTGACTCACCATGTACTACAGACACACACACACACCACCCTATGCTCTGCAGTGACAGTCTAGCTTCTGAAGGAGACAAAGGGACAAGTATAACCTACACTCTAATAAGGGCAAAGAAGCAAAGAGGGTGGTCTCTCTGTACTGTGTTTATAAAGAGCCAAAGCAGAGCTACTCCCTACCACATTTTATCAGCAGCTTGCCAAAGAAAAGGCCAGTGATGTCACTGTTTTCAAAGAATCCTCTCTCAAAATAAAACTCAAAAAGACACATGCTCCCCAATATTCACAGCAGCAGTACATGCAATAGCCAAGACATGGAAACAACTCAAATGTCCATCAGCAGATGACCCAATAGAGAAGATGTGGTACATATATACAGTGGAATACTACTCAGCCATAAAAAAGAATAAAATAATGCCATTTGCAGCAATGTAGCAACATGGATGGGCCTGAAGATCATCATTCTAAGTGAAGTGGGCCAGAAAGAGAAAAATGCCATGTATCACTTACATGTGGAATCTAAAAAAAAATTTTAAAATAAAGACACAAATGAACTACTTATTATTTATAACTTAGATGATCAATTTCTTGAATATGTGTAAGTACATTTGACTGTCCTTTATGATTGGATCACCGACATTCTGTTGATTCTTATTTTGTGGTGGGCTTTATTCCTTTGATAACTACGTAAGTTAAAAAAGCTGAAGCTCTAATCTGTTCTTAGAAACAATGATTAGTACATATATGTAAACAAAAAATATGTGCAGTATATTGTATAGATGTATTTACATGCAACATAATGTATATGTGCAGTCAAACTGTAATAATTCTACCCAATAAAACTGAAAAAGGAAAAAAAAGAGCCCTCTCTCTTTTTGATCACATGGTACCAGTTGATATTCCTGCAGCCAGGTTCCCTTCCTCTTTACAAAGAGCCCAAAGGAATGGGAGGCCTTGCAATTTTCGGGGGAAAATTAAATGGAAGTGATGCCACCAACCCAGAATGGCCAGGCTCAGTTTATCACAAGAGCTGGCAATGCAAGAAAAAACTTTAAGAAGGAAAAATATGACATTTTGTTCTTCCTGAAACAACATGGACTTCTAATATTACAGCTTTAGTTTTGCTTAAATAACATGACTGCTTATACTTTATTGCCTGGGAATGTTTCAAAGCTATCATTCTGAACGAATTTTAATATTCCTTCAGGGACCCTGTTCTAGTAGATCTAATAAAAGAATGCACAACTTCACTGTGTAGCAAAATCACTATTTTTATTTGTCTTTTTCCTGTTATTCTGCTTTATGTGAAACAAATGAAACAGTCATACCCCACCTTTACTCATGTGTAACAGTGAAAACTTACCCACACTGTTTATCCCTAAAGGGAGACAGACTAAAGAAAAATCTGTATATGACTTTTCAGCATATTACATATACACAGTCATTAAGGAATGACGATAGAAAGTCAACCAAAAGAAATAAACTAACCACTCTGAGCTTTCCTTTCCATCTCGAAGCAGTCCAGGGCGCAGAGAGGAATCTGAATGCTCTCCCAACTGTGCCCCAAGTCTCCCCCAGGCCTGTCTTCAGGCTCTAAAGATTGATCGACTCCACTTAGGCCAAAACAACTTTCTAACCAGACTCTAAGCACTTCTCCCTTCCAAGAGTTCTGATTTTGACTGTTTTCATCAGATATGAAGTATCCTGGCGGGAACCTGCCAGGAAACGGAGACAGAAGACAGGGCCATGTGGTACAAAGTGAAAAAAGGCCTTTTCTGCGTCTTCCAACCGCAGCTCGGGAACAGGACAGACATCAGAAGCCCTGCATTCTCACATTCTCATCTGCTTCTTTAACTGATATCACTTGACTTCAAACACTGCCAACATTCCAGGAGCCGGACAGGAATTTACTCAGCAAGGATTAATTCAACACCAGAGAGCCAGGCATAGTTCTAGGCCCTGGCTGGGGATGAAAATCAGATAATGCCCTGGAGGGGCTGAGCGTCTACTGGGATCTGGAAGGTGAGGGGCGGGAGGTTTTTAGGAACATTCAGTCTCTATCAAGACCGGTAGTAGCTGATGAATGGAAGCCCCAGCCACAAAACAATGTCACATCATCCCTGGTCAATTCTTCAATTTCCCTACTTCAACTTCAAACCAGGCATCAAGAGGAAGGGCTTTCCATCACAGGAATAATTAAATGGTTGAGTCTCAATAGCTTCTCTCACTCTGATCTGAATTTTTGATACACGTGAATATGACGTGAGCATCAATGAAGTTTGTTTCAAAAGAAGAAAAAAATCACCCTTTAAATATGATTTCCTCATTTATTTCATCACTACATGGTAAATATACAGATAAGAACAAATGACCTCAATGTAAATGCAATGCTACAAATGAGCTTCCTCAAACAGATGGGACAAAGCACTCATCTATGAGCACACAGGGCGTGTTTCCTCATCTGCAGAGTAAAAGAGTTGGGCGTACCTTCCAGACTCACAGCGAAAGTCAGAACACCAGGACTTTAATTCCAGCTTTGTCTGTGGAAACTGAGATTTACTAAATTCAAAATTTATCAGATAAACTCTGAAATATTTCAAAACTAACTACAATGTCTTCGTTAATCATTGTCTCTGACTTTGGCCAAAATTCTTAACATTCTGGATAGCAAGTTCCTCCTAGGGGAACCAGAAGATAATTTATACCTTCACCAAGGAGAATGAGAAGACACCTAAAAGAAAAGAAATGGCTGTTTGGGAAGAAAGTAAGTACAGCTTAGGGGCATCCGATAAGCAGCACAGGGTCCAAACTGGCACTGACAGGAAAGCATCCATTCTGCAACACGAAGGAAAAGATTCTCCCCTAAGGACTGAAATCCTGCTGGCCTCTGCCTGTCAGTGATAAGACAGGGAGCTCAAAGTGCCAGTAACATCCGGCTGTCAGCACAGTTCAAACCCAATGCGCCCTCTTGTTCATTAACAAGAACACTACTTTTTAAATTCTGCTTTGGCTAAAAAGCAAACAACAATGATCTTTTTCATTTTTTTACAATACAAGTAGGATAGGATAGCCACTATTCCAGATCATCTGAAAATGACTTCCTTTCCTGTGACTTTTAATAGCTTAAAGGAAGTTTTATCACCTTCATGGAAAATTTTTAAATTTTCTAAAGTGCGCTTTGCGGACATAACTCCCTCCCCCATGGCTTTACTCAAGATAAGGTTTGTGAAATACATACTGTATCAATGGCAAGAATGTATGCTCTTCTAGAAAACTCATGGCTTCAGAGAGTGACTGGCGGGGGCCACACAGCTTTCCAGGCAAGTAACTCAACCTTTCTAAACCCGGGTTCCTAAATTGCAAAATGGCATGTACTATAAGAGGAACTACCAAACAGGACTGCTATGAGAAGTGCTAATTAAACACACCTTGGACCCTTACACAGCGTTAAAAATTTAATTTAAAATCCCTATTAACTCCTACTACTACTACAACCACCACCATTATCATCCTTACTTCTAGTAAACTTAGGAATCTGTTTTAGTACACCTCAGATAATGTTTACCAATGGCTCAACTTCTAAGTAGATGATGAGGAAAATTAAAATAAAATCTAACTGCTCTTATTTGAGACTGCAGTAATCTACTCATTGCTGTTTTAATTTAAAGATATTTTACATCCACTTTCATTTAAACAAATTCAAGTTGGATATTCATACACAGCTTAAAAAAATAGTTGAGATGACTTACTCACTTTAAAGCCATCATCACTGATCTCCTCTAAAAAATAAACGTGGTTTAGTTACATCTAAACTCTGACTATATCACACGCACAATGTGAGCCCACAGAGCTGAATATATATTCATTTCATTCCATTCATTCCAACTTTTCTTCCTCATATAAACTCTGGGTTTGCATATACAGCCATAAAAACACGCCACTATCTAGGGGGCTTCGCTCCAAGATGCCCTTCCCCCATCCCTTTCAAAGGTCAAATGCTGACCGATGGACTAGCTCCACCATGAAACCAACTCCCTCTCCACTCCTCTCCATGGTGCTCTCACTGCAAACATTCAACTGAGGAAATGCATTTACTCCAAACTCTATTTTTCAGCTTTAAAGCTTTTGGAAATGGAAACTTCAAAGTCACAAAATGTGACGATCTTTACAAAGTTGCCTCTCTGTTCTCCAGACAGAAAAACACATTTTTAAACCATTTTTTTGGATGAACATCAGGATGCATGAGTCCAGCAGACAGTCTGGTAGACACTGCCAAAAGGCACCAAACCATCCTACAGCAACAAACTTTTGACTGCAGTTCAGTGATGCATCTGGTTTCTGGATGTGTGGCTGCTCGTCACCAGGTTAACCTGTAAGGTTGTACGAGCCTTTTGGACAGTATCAATTAAAACACAGCACTCAATTCCAAAAGATTCCAGAGTTCACATCATAAATATTTGATTTAACCATCTTAATTCCCCTAGACGATCAATGAAAAGAAAATCGTCCAAAGAGGTCACTTACCTACTTTCAAATCCCTGCGTCAGATACCATCCCACATACACAAGAGACAAAGAAAGTATTTCCAGAGACAATCGTGCAATTTCAGAAGAAAACAAACTTATTTGGACAACTTTTCTAGATGCTTACAGGACTTCCCAATTGATTTCAAACTTAAAACTAAGCCAGGAATATTTTTGACTAGAATTTTTAAAATCTGCTCTAATTTCTGTTCAAGAAATTTTTTTGTTGATTGTTTAAAAGGGAAAAGAATGTAAAAATCACTCAATCCACACTGCCAGATGAATTACCCTCCCATGTATCAGTTTTTCTTAACAACATTTTATTTCTCCAAAACTAAACTAGGGGCAACATGAATATCAGAAACCTAAGTTAAGCCAGAAAATTACCATTTAGTTTTCAAAATATTTTCTTGTACACCAACAAGTTAAAATGTTATAAACGTTCACTACTTTACGCTTTCGCCAGTGATCACAAGTGTCGTAGCTACTCCGTACCTCAGAGGTTGAGTCCTGTGAGGCACAGACGCCAACCACCGCACTGGATCAACCACCGTGATTTTGTACCCAGGCAGGCTGCACAGTACCAGTCTTCACTTCCGCCCTCCCGTCTCTCCCACCCTTCTCTATTTTGGTTCAAATGAATCAATCCAGCAATTGGAAAAAAGAGAAGGCATACATTCTTATTTTGACTCACTATCCTCATAGGGTCCTCACGTGTGGGACGCATGCAGCCCCTAGGCCCAGACAAAACAGCTCTAGCAAAGGAACTGCATTTTTGAAAGCAGCTTATTTTGATATGAGTAATACTGACATAGGTTTTCAAAGAGACAAGGAGGTATTTCCTATGATGAATATTGGTTGTAACTAAATCTTTATACTGGAAAAAAAAAATTAGCCAATGTGATTATGAATATGCATTTATAATGAACAGAATTTATTTGCTGAGTTTGTCTTTCCATATATTTCCCAGAGCAGAGAGTATTTAGTTTTATTCATTTGTTTCTACACTTTTTTTTTTAGTTCAGTCATGTAACCGTCTCAAATAACAGGTATTCAATTTCTCCTATCTACTAGGAACTTATTTTTATAATGTGACAATTTAGAAATTAAAATGACTTTAAAACGTGTACTATCATAAAAATGTATCAACTTGATTGGGGTTGGTAAGAATTTCAGTTACTGGTATGGGTACCTTCTTTGAACTGCAATTCCTTATCCAATTTATGCTGAGCCATTTGTATAATATAAATAAAAGAGAAGCAAGTATGCAAAAACAAACCCAAGTTTGCTTGCACACTGGATATCAGCTTTTTCCTATGTTCTGCACATCCCTCGGTGGGACCCCTGGTGAGGCAGACATAACTGGCCACCGGCTTCTTCAGCCCAGCAGTGGGCACATGACTCAGGCTGAACAAAGTATCCCACCTACCATGCTCAGTGATGGGTCCAGGCTGGACAAGTGACCAGGACAGACAGGGCCTTGGAGGAAGAAAACCACATGTCCAGGTCACTCAGGACAATACCACTTCATGCCTATTGTCCCCGGCAGAATTTTACCCTCAAAGGTATTCTGACATAAACTGCATGGTCTCTTTATCTCAGAGGCAGGGTTTCTCAACCTCCACACAGTGAGCTTCGAGCTGGCTGGTTCTCCGCTGTGCAGGGGCTGATCCCGGGCACTGCAAGGGGTTTGGCAGCACGGCATCATCGGCCTCTACCCACTAGATGCCACCGTCACCTTCCAACTACGACAACAAAAACATCTCTGCGGTGCCACAGTCATCTGTTTGAGAACCACTGCTCTAGGGAAAAGGAGTCGCTGTTCTCTCGAATTCCCAGGGTGATGAGAAAGATGTCAGTAAGCCTTAAACTATCACCACCGTGCAAAGTGTGCCCACCTGAGGGTCAAGCCAACTGCGGGAAATGCTAGCGATGCAAAAAGAGACCTGACGCCATCACTCAAACCCTTGGATTCAGGTGTTCCTAAAGGAACTCCACTCCTGAGATTTCACTCACATGGGCCAAAAAGTCTCTTTTTTGCTTCAACTGGTTTTAGTTGGGTTTCTCTTGTTTGCAACAGAGGGAAATGAATGAGGTTATACAGGATGTCTTATGCCAAAAATGTGAACTGTCAAGGCAAAAAACAAAAAAAAGCCTACACTTTCCACAAAAACCAACCAAGAACTCTAGCTCTGGGACACAAGCAATGAACTTCTTCGCTGAGTCCTAGAATCCCTCCCGCTGAAGAACCTGCTTGTCTCCACACTTCCCATCCCTGAAGGTACCCGGTGCCTGTAGTCAGTGCATGGGAGCCAGAGAAGAGGGGGGCTGTCTGCACCCCACTGCACTAGAAGACTGACAGTCATCCTATTTCTTCTAGGAACTGTTTCTCAAACTAGAGAACCCAAGCAGTTAGCTAGAATGGAGGAAGAAAAGATATTTTTAGATCACTGATACTGACTACTCTTGTAACTCTCCCAGGCTCTATTCCAAACCCCAAGTCCTAGGATCTCTTCCCGGATGTCACCAAGGGAAACGTCTTCTGTGCAGACATCCAAAGAGAACCAGCACGACTCCACTGAGATCAGACAAGAAAATCAGCAGCGTCCCTCTGGGAAAAAGAAAAAGGTGTTTTCATCTAATTCTTTTTTTAAAAACCAATATTAAAGAGTGTCTGAATAATGCACTCAATCCTAAGCACCAGAGGAACAAACTCTGAAAGACAGGAATTTCTTGGTGTCTTGAGGATTGTTCTTCCAGATATGTTATTGCTACTTTTTCTCCTCACCTGCCTCCTATTATCTCTTCTCAGTTGAACATCTATATTCTATGCCATCCAGCTCAGACTATGAGGAAAAATTATTACAAGTCATACATTATTACCCAGAAAAAAGAATGTGATAGGGGAGAAATTAAAAGAATTCATTACTGAAAACCATCTTGCCCTCTACCTTACAATAGCAAATACATCCATCAGTTCATAACTTCCTCGACATCCTGACACAAATCTACAAGTCTACCCAGCTATGTGCGCATCATTTCCACCCCTCTGTTACCAAAGTAGATGTGTCCCCCTCCTTTACCTGGAATCTGAATCCTATCTTCCATGCTATTCAGAAGCCCCCTGCATGCAGGACTATTCCCTGAATCTCCCTCTCCTCCTCTCTGCTGGACACATTCATTGGCATGTTCAGATCTCACCCCTTAACCCATATTTTGGGGGAACTCCCTGGACCACAGGCTCACTTGTTTTCCAAGCACCTTCTTCTGAACCCTGTGCCATCAGGCTCTCATCCCAGCCATGCCACAAACCCATCTCTCGGTTATTACCAATGACTCTGTCTTGTTAAGTCCATGTCACCTGGACTCCTGGGACTTGACCTCTCTGTAGCATGACCTCTCCACTCCCCTCCTACCTTACAAAACCACCTTTGCCCTTGACTTTTGCAACCCCTTGTAGGTTTCCCCCCTTCTCCCTCCCACCCAATGGCTACTGCTCTCCAGTCTCCTTCTCAACCTCTTCCTCTACCCACCCCTTAAAAGTTGCATCCCTCAGGACCCGCCCTGAGCCACCAGTCTCCTTCACTACATTCTATCCCATGGCCGGGGTCATTTCCTGTCTCTGTGCTGTGTCTCCAGAATCTTCAGCTCTAATCCCTGTTTCTGAAATACACACTCATGAAAGAAACGAGCCCCTGAGTGTCCACTGGACGCCCAGAAGCAACTCGGTCTCCACACATCCAAACCAAAAACACCCTCGCTTCTACAAAACCCATCCCCCTGGCTGGACTACCTCAGGGACCAGCACCCCCTGCCCAGGCCAGGAACTGAGGAATCATCTCGGGTGCCTCCTTCCTCAGCTCCCACACCCAAGCACCCACCAAAGCCTACAGCCTCTAAATTGCCACTCCTTGAGACACTGCCTCTCCAGCCACCACAGCCTCTGGCCTGGGTGAGTGAGCACCCAAGCTCCAGTGCTGCTGTCCTCAAATCCATCCTCCCAGCCACAGCCTGGGCAACTCTTCTAAAACAATTCAGGTGCTGCTGATCCCTGCTCAAAATGTCTCCATCACCTCCCCGTGGTCCTCAAAATGAAGTCTGAAGCCCTCGACACACTTCAGCAGGCCCTTCCCAACCCTGCCCTGCCTCCTCTGTAGCCCCACTCTTCCCGTTCCGCACAAGCCCCCTGCCCCAGTGCACCTGCACTGGTCCTGCAGCCACACACATGCTATCTCTGGCCTCCAGGCCTCCCACATGCATTTCACCGAACTCAGAGGATCCTCCTGTCCCACTCTCAGCGTGGAAAGCTCCTAGCCTTTCTTCTGATCTCAGCTTAGAAGTTATCAATTTCTTTTTTTTTTTTCTTAATGAAGTATAGTTCATTGACAATGTTGTGTTAGTTTCTGGTGTACACCATAGTGATTCAGTTATAGTGAAAAACAATTTGAAAAAAATGTATAAGTTATTACAAGCTATTGAATATAATTCCCTGTACTATACAGTAGGACCCTGCTGTTTATTGTATATACAGCAGTTAGTATCTGTAAATCCCAAACTCCTAACTTATCCCTCTTCCCCCTTTCCCCTTGGTAACCATAAGTTTGCTTTCTATGTCTGTGAGTCTGTTTGTTTTGAAAGTTCATTTGTCTCATTCTTTTAGATTCCCCATGTAAAGTGATAGCATATGATATTTGTCTTTATCTGTCTGATTTACTTCACTTGGTATGATAATCTCTAGGTCCATCCATGTTGTTGCAAACGACATGATTTCATTCTTTTTTATAGCTGAGTAATATTCCATTGTGTGTGTGCACAAATCAGCACATCTTCTTTATCCAGTCATCTATCAATGGACATTTAGGTTGTTTCCATGTCTTGGCTATTGTAAATAGATGCATCCCAGTGTTCAGAGCAGCACTATCTTTTTGAATTAGAGTTTTCTCCAGTTACATGCCAAGGAGTAGGATTGCTATATCATCGTAGAGGTTACCAACTTCTTGAAGTCTTCTTTAATCCCCTAGTTAGTCCTGTTAACAACGGCCATAGCATTCCATTCTCCACTCTCATTGAACAGTGTGAATGATATTGCTTAATGAATCTTCTGTCTATCCCATTAGAACTCTAAGTTCTGCACAGAAATTCAGTACATTTTTTAAGTGCTTTACGAATAACCAACTAATTTAATCCTAGCAACATTCATGGAAATAAAATTACTATCCACAATCTTTAAAAAAAGGACACAAAAGAACTAATCTACAAAACAGAAACAGACTCACAGACACAGAGAACAAACTTATGGTTACCAGGATGCAAAGGGGATGGGAAAGGATAAATTGGGAATTCAAAATTTGCACCTCTTGGGGAGTGATGGAAATGCTAGTTATCTTGATTATGGTGATGGTTTCACTGATGTATATACATCTATCAAAAGTCAAATTGCACATCTGAAATGTGTAGTTTACTGTACAGGAATTATGACATAATAAAGGTGTTTTTAAAAAAAAGATATTTAAAAAAATTACTATCCACATTTTACAGACACAAACAAGTTAAGTGAGTTGCCCAAGGTCACACAGTAAGTAGATTTGACTTCAAAGACCATGATCTTTAATATTTTGCTATGCTGCCTTTGACCTGCATTTCACCAAAGAAAAACAAAACTATGTGTCAGAGTGACAGAGGTAACAGCTGCCAGATTCTCCAGTACGAGTAATAACACGTCAACCACACTCCACTCCCTTGCACTTTTTTGGCTTTGTTTCCAAAACTTTCAAGCAAAGATCTTGGGTAATGCACTGGATTTCAACACATGGAGACAGATGGTTTCTCCTATTTAATAAATGAGAGGCTTATATTCGGCCCTGTGCTTCAAAATATGGTTAGCCTCAAAAAGAGAAAAGAACATGTGTTCACCAACCACTTCTACTGTCGCTACAGGTAAAGCCACTGTGCTCAAGTTCAACCAAAGGAAGTCAGGATGGTGCTTTTTCAGCAACGATGATGATGCTGGTGGTGGTGATGGAGATGATGCCAGTACCTACCACAGGCCAGGCAGAGTTCTAAGATCTTTTAACATGTAACTTGAGGATTAAGCACCACCACCATTTGAGGGAGAGTTGGTAGTATTTCCATTTTACTAACAAAGAAACAAAGTTAGCCACAGAGGATTTCAGTCATTTGCCCAAAGGTCACCGAGTAAGTGGTGGATGTAACTTAATAGGCAGAGATTTAAAAAAAAAAAAGTGTATGCATGCTTTTAAGACAGTCTTAAACATATCTAGCATTCAGACCTGAAGTGACACCGCTCCAGCCCAACTGAAGTCCCCCAGCCACACACCTCACCATGAGGGTGAGGGACCTCGGCGCCCAAGGGCAGACAGTGCCGGGGGTGAGCTGGGCAGTGAGGAAGGAGAAGTCACACTCCCTGCTGAAGCATCAAGCGGCACAGGACGAACACCCTCCTTGGGAAGCGCGAGGAGGAAATTCAAGTTTGACCAGGGAGCCAGGACTGCAGCCACAGCAGCAGGGCTGTGATCCCAGCCCATCCCGGGGCTCAGGGAGATGCTGCCCTTAGAACGTAAAGCGTCAGGGGTTTTCTCAGTGCACATGTTTGTTTGTGTCAAGAGAAGGATGTCGAGGCTTTCTCATTACAAAGGCATCCCTTGGCAAGTCTATAAATTATGCTCCTATATTAGGATAATTAAATAAACAGGCTGTGGTTCCTGTTTGTATAGAGGCCTGTCACAAAATATCAACCATTCTCTGCTTAAAAATCACATCCATCTGACCTAACTAGACTGACAGTTTCCAGAGTCCTTAATGTGCACTGTGTTTCTGAATATGATCTTTTTTACCCTACATGTCAATACTGGATGTCTAATTTCAGTGAGGCAAAATGGCTCTTAAAGATTTTTGTTTGTGACTCAGACCAGTTATTTCTTCCAATCCTGAAATTTAAACTGGTTTGCCCTGATTATCCATGCTATGCTGGTTAACATAAAATATCAAAAAGAAATTTTACTAAATGTCTTCAAAATTCATGGATTCCTTAACTACAGATTGTTGTCAAAGCTAGTGTGTTAAAGTTTATCAAATTAATTACAACAAGGCTTTCATATTGAATAAATTCTCTGAATGTACTATTTTGCGATCAAAACTATGCCAAGGTGTGAGGTATATAGTACAACATCTGTTATTTATGTAACATCTACATAACATCAACTGACCAAGTCTTTTAAAATGCCACTTGTAGGAAAAAGAGGTCAAACTAAATGAAATAAAGCCACCTGTATCCACATGGATAAATCTCACAAATGTGATGTTGAGGGGGTAAAAAAAAGAAGTTACAGAAGAACACATATAGTATGAACTCATTATATGAAGTCTAAAAACATGCAAAACATACTAGCTATTATTCAGGAATGTGTACAGATGTATTAAAATATCTGGGAATACTATGCACCAGATTTGAGATAATTGCTACCTTGTAGGGAGAAGAACGGGTTCTCTCCTGGGACAGGTGCCATTGGGAAGAGGCAGACAGGCAGCTTTTATTTCCAAGCTGAGCAGCAAATAAAGAGATGTTTATTGGGAGATTCTTTGTATCATTTTAGATTTCTAAAATATCTCAAAATTTTTGTAAAGGGAAAGAGCCTAAATACTTAAATATGAGAACAAAATTAAAATTTACTCAAAGGTGGCATGAGGAAGGACAAGAAAAAAGACACTAATGGGGAGAGAAGTGGAGACACTTCACTAAGACAGAGACGGAGGACAAGGACATGATACTCTGCGCGGATGTGTGCAGCTCATTTTTGATCCTAAATCAATCCATCCTCTGAATATCTACACTTATTCCAAAAATTAACAATCGGTTTTATTTACAGTAACCATCCCAGGCGGCCTTAAATTTAAAATCATGGTCCTTGGCGGAGCTGACAAGCATCGTCTCCTAACTAGATCATGAAATGGACACACTTTCCAGGTAATTGGGATTTGTCGTAATAACGTCCCCTAACAGAAGACGGCAGTCACACCCCTTTGCGGAGACAGCTCACTATCGTGGTTAAGGGCTTTGGAGTCAGACAGATAAATGTGGGTTCACATTCCAGCTTCACCACTGACAAATGGTGTGATCTGGACAAGCTCCGAACCTCTCCAAATTCAGTTTTCTAATCTGTAACATGGAGTAAATGGTAGCATATCTCGTTGAGGAAGTCCTCACATTAAATAACAGAATTTACCACAAAGTAAAGCAAATAGCAAATGCCTAATAAAAGTTAGCTACTATGATTAAAATTATTTAAATTATATACATTTTGAACAACATGAAACATTTTTCAGTTGTGGTTTGTAACTGCCCATTTGTCTCTGAAATGTAACTCTGTGAAAAGGACCTACTAAAACATCCAAGACACCCTTAATCAGAATTAGAATCAATAAATCTCCAAACACTCTGCTACAAATCCTGAAATAGAGCCAACCTGACTAGAAGTTTTCATTAAATGGATGTAGAAAATCAAAGGCAATGCAAGACAACACTGAGTCCTATACAGCAACACGTTCATAGCTATGTTTCTAAACCTTTAAAAAGGGACAAGAGACACCACATGTTATTACCATGGTCAAATGTAAACACTTTACCTATTCACTGCCACATACAGCCAGCAATCACTTAAGCATGGTTTATGGTAACCTAGCAGACCACACAATATTTTTATCTCCTTCGTAATTCTTGCCCCCCACCAAAAAAAAAAAAAAAAAAAAAAAAAAGTCATGAGGTGATCGATAGCTACTGGAGTCAGAATTCAAAACAGCCTCTTTGGGAATTTGTCCAGGGGACTCTGAGTATTCTCATGCAGAAAACAGGATTACATAACAACCCTTCGGACCCTCCCTTTCGGAGGTTTCCTGGCCGCCTTCTCCTTCACATGGTGAATTTCCCATAGCAAACACAAGCACAGTCCACCAAGTTGTTGGGGTTTCCTGCATGTTAAACACTAAAGTTAATACCTTCTAAAAGCATCAGCGCAACGTTTAAGTATCTGCAGGCTCCAGCCACTGATGACGTCATCACCAGTTCCCTGAGCAGAGCTCTCCCCGCCCTCTTCAGCTCCTCCTTATCTCAGTCCCCAGGATGAGAGGCCTGCTCCTGGAGGCCTGAGCCCCAGCTGCTGCCGGCTGGGCTAGATCTACAACAGCCTGTGTGACATCTTCCACACTGTCTCCAGATATTTGTGAGTCAGAAACAAATTCTGGAAAATATTTTCCCAAGATACCACTCAGCTTTGATTCATCAACTTACTTGCCAGATTCTTCAGCATCCTGAGTTACATTCACACTTTGAAAGCCTTATCAGAGCTTGCCTTGCCCACAGATGATCTGGACAAATATACTCTTAGGGTTACTAACCTCTAAAAGGTTGGACGTTAGTCTCTGGGCCAGAGCAGTCATTTTTCAGGCAAGAAAAGGACTTCCGTGTTAAAACATACACCTGCAATTTATACAATATATCCTAAATGTTAACATTTGAGTGCTCATTCTAAATGCTTTACATGTATTACCTCATTTATTTAACCCAACTAGCAACCCCATACGGTAGATAATACTACCACCTCCATTGTATGGATGACAACACAGATATAGAAAAGCCAAGCAACGTGACCTCGGTTCCACGGAGAACGAGTGGCTGAGCTAAGATGTGGACCCAGACGGACCAGCACCCTAGAGATGCTCTTAATCTTTTATACCAGACTGTCTCACCAGCTATGTTAAAGATTAAAACACAAAAATACTCTCCTCCCGTTTTCTCCCTCTTCCAGAAGTCAACAATGCTCCCTGGTTCCCCACCCTCCAAGTAAACAGAGTAAAAAGGAAGTGGTTAAGGAACCCCAGTAGATGGAAGGGCAGGGAATGACAGCATATCAGGAGGACTCAGACCATCCGATGACTCACTGACCTGTCAAACATTCTACACAAACATGGCTGGTTGGTGAAGCCCAAAATAGGAACTACTCTAAATGGAGACCAGGACCAGCTGTAGTGAGTAAAGCCTTTAAAGACTATCTGGGTGCACATCCCAGCTCAAGTCTGATAGTAATTCCTTTTCCAGCAAGTCTGCATTCACACTAGAAATCAGCCCACTAGCAAAACCCCAAGTAAGAGTTTAAGACTTACCCCAGGTAATGCTCTGAATTGTAGGGGGTCCACAGTAATTTCTTTGAAGCAAAGAACATAGATGACTATTCTTTTCCATTCAGGGAGAAATTACGTTTGTAGTTTATTAACTTTTTAAATAGCATTTTACCTCTATGCCTCTGAATTCCACTTAATGGATGCATCAGCACAAAATTTGCAATGATACCACTCCATCAAAATTAAGGTGTTAAGTAGCAGAAAATCCCACTCAAACTGACTCATGTCATTTAGCAAGATAACCAGCCGTGGGCTTCGGGCACAGAACAATCCATGGCTCCCACAATGGCATCAAAAACCCAGATTCAGGTACCTCTCTGCTTCAATGGCCCTTACAATTACCTTGGCTCCACTCACCATCCCAAGATGGCAGGAGCAGCTCCAGACAACACAACCAGACATCACCGAAGAATCAAAAACCCTTTTTATGAGTCTCCTCTCACACACAAGGAAACCTTTTCCAAAGTCCCAAGCAGACACCCTATAGTGTCTCACTGGTCAGAAGTGAATGCATCCTCATTCATTCGATTACCAGCCCAGAAAATAGATCTACTGCACTGAGTCCTTAGACTCAACCCTGACTGCTCATTTTTAAAGCTCCAAGTGATTCTAATGGTCAGCTAGGATTAGGATTGAGAACCACTGAGTGAGACTAATCAGAATTACCCCTAATCACCTTTCCATGAGTCACGTGAGAAAGGGAAAAGACACCTGAACAAAATTTGGCTTGTCACAGAAAAAGAATGTCAGTTGGGCAAACAATAGAGTCTACACAGACACTTTACATTTATATTTTCAAAACACTTTCACATGTGTTATTCAATTCAGCCCTCAAGGCTATATGCAACAGTCGCATTTTACAAGCAAGGAGGTCAGGGCTCAAGTTGACAAAGTGAAATTCTTTTAAGTCTTCCAAATCCCCGCATGTTTCCATGCGATAGCAACCTGAGAAATTTCCCCAAAAGGAATTACCACAGGAACCATTTCTCTGAAACAATAAACACAAAGACAGCAAAAGGGAACTTTTATGTTGTCCCAAGGAAAACGGAACAAAAATTATGTTGTCCCGAGGAAAACAAAACAAAAATCATTAATCTAGCAAGGCCTAAAAGACATACCAAAATCAAGGCTTAGGAGACTCAAATTCTAATCTTGGCTGCCACTATCCTCTTTCTCCATGTCTGTGGTAAGAGCAGCTCACTTATGAGGGCCCCTCCAGTATGCACACGTACACGCACACACAATCTAAGTTTACTCAAGAGCATTCTATAGAGCTACGAAGTCCTTAAGAATTCTAAGGATTATTTGTCCTAAAAAATCTATTTTCTCCTCTGGAACAAAATATATTCTCTCAAGAATTCCCTAGTTGTAAAAATTTCTGAGAAAAGCCTATATGGCTTACTGCTGTTTCTGGTAAATATACGACACATTTCTATGAATCATAAGCATCTGAAACTACACAGACATCACATAAAAGCCTTACAAAAGTTTAAACTGTACTGAAAGAAGACACTGATTATTCTAGGAAAGGAAAGGAGTGAAAAAAGGACTCAAAAAGCCATTCGAACAAGGACTCCATTGAACCGAGTGAATGATCTCCAAATCCACCCCATAAATCAATGACCCCAGACTCTCCTCTTGGCAGCCCCTCCCCACCCTCACTGCTATCTCCAAACTCACCCAACACAGACATGCCAAACACTGTCTCTAAACCCTCTCTTTCCTATTTCGTTAGGCTTCTGCTGAAAAAAAAAATCAGTGATTCTCTGCAGAATAAAGCCCACATTCTAAGCCCACTTGTATGGCCTCGTTAATCTGAAACGACCTTTCCTTGGATCTCATTCTACTCCCCAAATGAAATCTCCATTCCAGCCAAACTGGTCTCCTTATCCTCGTCCGACACCAGTTCTGACTTCTTCTCAGCTGTTTCCAATCTCACAAGGTTCTACAAGGTTCTATTCCTTCCTTAAAACACCAATGAGTTCCCAAACTTCTACTCTAACCTACAACACACTTTTGTTTCCGTCAAAGTTAGAATACCTGTCACTGAATCTTCAACCTTTTAATATGTGCGTCAGTGTATCCTTTGTTTCAAGAACTGAGCACAAGGCATTCAGGAGTTCAAACATGTTCCCTAGATTGAATTGAGTACAACCACAGGACAATACACTCAAGGACAAGGGCCTCTACCTTCTTAACTCTTTGCATCTCAATCCCAATACTAAACAGATTGTAGATGCTAACTATTTTTTGATCACTCCATAACTGAACTCTGCAGTAAGCCTTCAGGTCCTACAGAAGCTGCTTCCAACTGCTTTAAATATTTGCGAACTATTCCAAGCATCAAGACATCAAAATTCCATAAACCCAACAAGTACTGAGCATGTGCAAGAAGCATCTTACAAGGCAATTAAGAGCAGAAAATTACTTAAGCACAGAATTCTGAAAATGCACAAAATGCCATTTTTGCAAAACAGTGTAAAACATCTGAAAATAGAATCAGTCTGACCCAGGTGATTGTTAACTCTTTCTGAAGCTCCTCCCCCCCATTTCAGGTCCTTCCTCCACCTCTTGACTCAGGTGTTACAGAAAAGCTCAAGTGGTTCGGCCAATGATTGACCTAGACTGCAATTTCAAATGACCTCATCAAGCCATCTCCAAACACTGAAGAATCTTACTCATGCCTCTAAGAAGCAGGACAAGAAAAACTGAGCAGGAAAGAAGTAACCTGCCTAACTGTCCTATGGCCAGGCCCTAATCATGAAGGCAAATTCAACTCAGGTGTCCTGACTTAAGTCCAGCGCCATCAGTCTTTGATAGGAGCTAGATGTAAATTTCACTGAGAAAGCTGGGCTAAGGCCACGTCTTCCTAACTTGCCAAATATCCATTGAGCTAAACCTGTGTTTTTGTCCTTTTCTGGGAAAGAATGTAAGTGAATTAAACAACACAAGAAAAAATTTTTTTTTATTTGGATGTTCTCTAAAACATAAGCATAAATTATGTTTCTGATGTTAAAGAACAAAAATCAAAAGGAGGAAGACGCCAATTCACAAATTCAAGAAAGTCTACATTCTGGAGAGAGAGGCTTCTGGCTGGCCCCAGACGCACTAGCTGCCACTGGAACACCAGGCGTGGGTCCTGCTGGCAGAAGGGTGCACATGCAGTCACATAAATAGCTTTCCACCAGTGGCCAAACTGGCTTTGCCATCTGCCTCTCTCCTCGTGTCCCTCGTCCCAGAGGGAGCTGCTACTGCCAGTAAGAGAGAAGGTGCACTTCCCCAGCCAGTGACACTGGTTAAGACCAGGCTAGAGGGGAGAGGACATAGCTCAAGTGCTAGAGCACATGCCTAGCATGCATGAGGTCGTGGGTTCAATGCCCAGTCCCTCCTTTAAGAATAAATAAACCTAATCACCCCCCCCCCAAAAAAAGACCAAGTTAGAGAAGGAAGAATCCTCTCCCCATGTTCACTACACACACACACACACACACCATGCCCTTTTGGCCTCCTCTGCTCACTCCTACGTATTTATAGCCCCTCCCTACTTCCATCTCCACACACAAACCCAATGCCAAGGCACTGGAAAGCCACCAACCAAACATGCCCCCTAGTCACACGTCCCAAAGAAAGCCATTCCCAATGCTCATTTTGCAACACCAAAGAGGTCACGGAACCAACAGGAACCTTGGACGTCAGCCAGAGAAGTGGAGTGACTTGCTTCCAAAATTACTCGGACGGTTCACTCAGTTCTTCCCATGAGAACGTATTTCTTTCAACTCATTCAATGAATATTTACTGTTTCAGGCGCTGTGCTGCTGGGTACTTGAGACAGTTTGTTCGGGATGGTCTCATCTTCCTTAATGCCAAATGGAGAGTGTAGGGTAGGGAGCAGGTTTTTTTCAGAGGGAAAATGGAGCACTCACAGGCCTCCTCACAACGGGTTAGAGGTTACAGGTGTGGTCAGCCTGCGATGCTCCTCACTACAGCTAGTGCCTCCCCCATTTCCGGCAGCATCACCAACTCTGTTTCAGCGCGAATTTCAGGCCACCTCCCTCCTACACAACCTCTTCTCAGATAATAAATACATATCCACCATATTTCTCCTGTGGCCACTTCCTAGTTGTTCAAAAGATAGAGAAACCAGGGAGGAAGGATCGAGCGCTACCAGGATGGAATTCCCTAATTGCAGGCAGTGGCGCTCCGGCCAGGGGGCAGGCTGTCTGCGCACCCTCACAAGCCCCAATCTTTGAACCCTCCTCGGCACAGGCGGAGGGGAGGAATGTGCGGAAGGCAGCACTACGCCAGGTGGACTTTCTGGTTTAGCACAGTAAGGTGCCCAGGACGAGACTGTCGGAGGAGGTCAGAAAACCACACGGAAAGGGTGAAGTTTAAGGGGGTTCGGAAGAATTCAACTCCCAGCCAGTTTTCAAAGAATCCCCAGGCAAGTTCTTTTGAGAGGTCAAGAAACAAGACTAGTAAAACTGACGTTTCTGTTACGGACGAGACTGTGAGCAGCTCTAGGGTGCAATAAAACCTGCCCGCGGGCGGGTCCGGCGGGGGACGCAGGGACCGAGGGCGCCGGGCCAGAGCAGCGGGGCTGGCGGGCTCACCACTTCGGGCTCTGGCCGTCGGGCAGGGGCAGGAAAGGGGGCCTGCCCCCCGGCTGCCAGGGGAACCGCGGAGGAACGACCCCGGGGCCTCCCGCCCCGGATGAATCTCCCGCTCCTCTGGCCGCCGGCCCGGGCACGAGACGGTCGGTCTCCCTCCAAGACAGGCTCCTCCCGGCCTCGCGCGCGCCCGAGTCCCTGCTTACTTTTGGTCGCCGCGATGAGGTTCTTCCCATCCTTTATGAGCTCTTTGATGAACTTGTTGGTCCTCTCCAGCTCCGCTTCGTGGGCGCGGATCCTCTCCCGAAACCACGGGCTGTCGAGGTAGCAGTCGCTGAACTCCAGGGGCTGCAGCCCCATGACGGCAGCGGTCCGCGCGCAGAGCTCGCCGCGCGCACTGCCCGAGCCGGGCTCCGGGGTCGCGGCCAGGTGCGGGGCCACGCGGGCAGAAAGCGCCGGAGAAGCTAGCAGCCCCGGGCGCGCGGCGAGAGCAGCGCAGACATGCCCCGCGGAGGTGAGCCCGGCCGCACGGAGAAGCACAGCCCAGGCGAACGAGAACTGAGCGCTCAGCTCCCGGCAGCCCCAGCCGAACCTCGGATACTGCGGCCCCGCCCCGCCCGGCCCGGCCCCCGCGCCGCACGCCCTCCCGGAGGCGCGAGCCGGCCCCGCCCCGCCCCGGGCGCCTCCCGCCGCGCCCCGCCCCGCGCTGGCCTCTCGCCCACTCCTCTCCCCTCTGCCTGCCTTCTTCCTCCTCTCCTTTCTCTTCCCTTCCCTTCCCTTCCCTCAGACGTCTCTTCCTTGTCTTCCCCACGCGCAGTTGCCCCTCCTCTTCCTTCCGAGGCTTCCTCGGTCTAGAATTTCGCCCCGCGGCTTTCCTCCGGCCCTAGACGCGGGCGCCTCCCCTTTTCATCGGCTCCCCTCTTCGGGCTGACTCACTGGGGAGCATCGGGGAGCCGACTGGGGCCAGGACGGGGCGTCTTCAGGGCAGTCTTAACACAGGGGTCTGGTTTCTGGGGGAAACGATTGACTCCTGTATCTCATTTATCCCGGCATAGACCCTCAGCTGTTCCCTATTCACGGTCCCCATTTAAAATAAAGTGCCTGTTAAATCTCCGCTTCAGACTGAAAGCTTTACAAGGGCAGGGAGCATTTTCTTGGAGGCCCAGCTGCTGCTGTTACACTCTTCTGTGTAACCACGCTGATGATTCGGGGGAGGGGAGAGGGTGTCTAAACTACGGAAGAGTTGTTTCTGTTGTATTCAGCAGATTAAATGTGCTTGGGTAGGTGGAGAGATCTTGATTATTCCAAAAATAACCACCGGAAAACAAACGCCAGGGTATAATGTGTGGTTTTCACGAGGTGGGGGTGAAGATCAAATGAGAATTTGTGGGTACAACTGGGAAAGTACAGCATTCCGTGTGTTCTGAAAGAACTCAGATGTGTCCCCAAAATGTTAAGACATTTTAAATTACTAAAAATCCTTACCCAGATGAAACCAATTTTTCATTAGAGTACCTTTTAATAATAGCAACTAACAATTTACTAAACAATTATTAGGTGCGCGCCTGGCACACACCAGGAACTCTACACAGTTTTAATAGGTTCAGAACATATGTTTACATATATAGGTTCACTAATGATGCTAATATCAGCAAGAGACTTCAAAGGATTCTTTGAAAAGTTTAGACTCCGAGATGGGTAACTGAGACTCTGCATGGCATGTTGTAGGAGTGTAACCCTCAAGAACAAGTTAAGTAAGCCTCCTACTCAATAAACTTTTGTTACAAAACAGCACTGTGAGTGGCTAACCCACAGATAAACAGATAAACGTGATTACTTTAATGTCCATCCACCGGAGAGTTCAAAATGTTTTACAAAAAAATTTAAGGCATTGAAAACCTTGGTTCTGGCTAAAATCAGCTGGGGGATAGAGTCTACAGAGAAGAAAATAAAAGGCAAGTAAAAGGGGGAAAGATACTCAAGAATAGAAAGGATGCAAACAGTGAGAGTTGCACTGACAGGTGTGCAATCCTCTGGGCAAAATCCTAAACCTGTCCTCATAAAAAGGAGCTGCTGACACTTCCCCAAAGTGTTAATCATGGAGTTAACACATGAGCCAGCAACTCCACTCTCTAGGCATCTACCCAAGAGAAATGAAAACATATGTCTACACAAATGCTTGTTCAGGATAGCATTGTTCATTATAGCCAAAAAGTGGGTGCAACACGAATGTCCACCAGCTGATGAGTCAATAAACAAAATGTATGTATCCAGACAATGGCATAAGTAAACTATAATAAAAAGGAATGAAGTACTCATGCATGCTACAACATGATGAACCTGGAAAACATTATGCTAAGTGCAAGAAGCCAGCCGCAAAACACTGCATATCATATTATTCAGTATGAAGTATCCAGATATAAATTGGGGGTTGGGTCAAAGCCTAATTAAAGATGTCATTTAATCAATAACCAGAAGAATCAGAAGTTGACCATTAAATAGGGAGTGGGAGCAGGGGAGTCCAGGCGGGGAAGCAGCCTGTACAAGCCCCTGGGATGGGAAAGAGTCTGGAACATTCCAGAGGTTAAAAGAGCAGATCAGATGACTGAAGCTCAGTGAGTAAGAAAGACTGGCTCAAGACATGCTGCGTGGTGGAGGGTCAGAAGGGGTCAGATCAGGTGAGCCTCATAGGCCCTATAAAGTAATGAAAGAAATTTCCATTTATTGAGGCATGGAGAAGTCATTCTGGCTTATACATAATATAACTCAAACTTTATGCTAAAATAGCCTATTTGTAGCCAATCAAACATACATTGTACCTCTGCTTAATTATTAAAGAAAAAAGCACGTGGACCAGAAGTAAAGAATGTCCATGTTAAAAAATGAAGATGAAATGCCTCTCTTTCCGAGATGCCAATGCTGATCCTCCTTTGATGATAAGACTCCTTTCCTGGGGGCCAAGGACACGCTGAGTCCCGCTGTGTTCTCGCTGATCTGGTTTGTTTTGTTTTGTTTTGTTTGAAACCTTGAAGGAATGTATCCCTGACTTGTTTGATGTTCTTTGTTCTGACAAGACATTCAGACTCTCCTGGAAACCCTGCTTCTCTGCAGCAGTTCCTCAGAGTTATCTGAGATAGAGGCTGTCTTCCAGGCTATAGTCCTCAGTTCAGCTCAAATAAAACTCTTTTTCATTCCTATTACAGATTATTTATTAATTTTTTTTGTTGACAATAGGGTTGTATCCTAAGCTACTCTTCAAAGGGAAACTTTGAAGAGTTTTCAGCATGGCAGTAATGTGATCTGGTTTGTGTTTTCTCTCAAGGTGCTGCGTGGAGAATGAAAATTCAGCGTAGCTCAGTTGGGAGAGGGCATGCTGAGCATGCATGAGGTATTTGGTTCGATTTCCAGTACCTGCATTTGAAAAAGGGGGAAAAAAAAAAAGAAACCAAAATGAAAATCCATGGGGAAGGCTTTGGGGGTTGTCTGGGCAATATGGTATAGCTTCACCCTCCAAATGACAGTGGATACAGAGATTAATAGACCAAAATATATTTTAGAGGCAGATTCTGGAACTTGACAATGGCCTGTATATAGAAATGAGGAAGAAGGTGTCAAAATGGCCCCAGGCTGCCGGCATGGGACATTAGGTGGATGGCTGTAACCCCACTGAACATTTACTAAAAGGAAAGTGGGGGGAAGTCGATGTGGTGGTGCTGCTGGTGACTGGGATGGGCAAGATCAGTTTCAGTTTAGACTCATTTAGCCTGAGGGGATGTTCAAGTCTGTATGTCAGGTTGTCGGGTGGGCATTTTTATGCTTTGCTCAGTGCCTGGATTAGTTAAGGATCTGAATCAATGACGGTCAGTCAGGATCCTGTCCACACAAAATAGAGGGTAACTCAGATGAAACCTCCCCTTTACACAGGTTCCGCTACACACAATATTGTCTCTCCCTGATGAGTCAAAGGTTACTACCTATAAAGTCAAATATGGGTTCTACTGAATCATTGGATATGTTTCAGGCTGTGAGTCAGTTAGAATTAGGTTCAGACACATTATAACAGAGAATCCAGAATAATGGTGGTTTAAACCATGAGGAGTTTACTCCTCTCTCTCATGTGAAAGAAGTCCAGAAGTAAACACTCTAACATGATTCCACAGCCCCCAGGGAAGCACCAGTTTCCATCCTCAGTGTCACCTCGTGGTATGTTTCCAAGAGCCCCTTCTGTGAATGAGGAAGGCTAAAGATAAGGGGTCCCCCTCCTGGTTGAGTCACCCTCTTTTCTTAGCCTTCCTTCAGCTCTTAGAAAACATTTTTGCTTTTTATCTCATTGGCCAGAACTTAGTCACATGGCCATGCTTCCCTGCAAGGGAAACTGGAAAATGTGGTCTTTTATACAGGTTCACTGCCACCTGAAATGAAATCTGAATTTTCTTATAAAGAGATGATCCATTCTGAACAGGAACCTAACAGTTTCTGCCACAGGCTGACACCTTTATCGGTGAGGTACATAGATTATAATTATAGCTATGGCAAAACATAAGGGATATGATGAGAAGAAATGGAAGATTAATGTCTGGATAACTTCCAAACCACATTAAGTTGCTTTCTCTCAAGAGTATTAACGGGTGTGGGGTGGTAGGGCAGAGATGCCAGAATAGCTCAAACAAGAAATCATTGGACAGTATCATGGAAAAGTTCCCTGGAGAAGCAGGGCAGGCTCCTGAAGGTTTATCACCACTCTAGCTTCATTTTCCTGTGATTCTTTCTGCTCTGTTCCTC
Organism: Camelus ferus; assembly: GCF_009834535.1. Taxonomy (NCBI): domain Eukaryota; kingdom Metazoa; phylum Chordata; class Mammalia; order Artiodactyla; family Camelidae; genus Camelus; species Camelus ferus. Next base: position 104,752,830 of record NC_045697.1, on the reverse strand, counting down.
TTCCTGGTGTTAACTTCAGCCTCCAGAAAGCTCCCTTCGTGAGAACCAGATGGCTTCAACATCTCCGGATTTACCTCTAAACAGTATCCCCTCTGGTGCTAGAAAGATGCTCCCCCTCTCACAATTGCTTCAGTCTGGACATCAAACCAGTTTAGGAGCCTACCTCATCTCATTCAGTTACACCTGGAGAGCTGTCTGTCAGCTGATCACTGGGGCAAAGGTGGGAGTAATTCCACATAGTTTCAGGTCACCCTGGGGCCACACTGTGAGCTCAAGGTGAGTTAATCCACCAAGATATGAGGATGGTATACGAGTTTGTGAACTAGTAATCTACAAAATATAATGGTGATGGGTGCTTAACAATGTAAATTTGCTTAATCCCACTAACTGGATACTTCAAACGGCTAAAATGGTGAATTTTGTTATATGTATTTCCACAATAAAAAAAAGAAACAATAAAGTATGATGAAGTGTATATTTTGTTTGTATGTTTGTAGTGTATGTTTTCTTAAAGGTAAATTATCACAGAAAAGTAACTGTCCAAATGTGTTTTAAATTTTCATTGCATCTATATTTTTAAAAGAAATTTTTTCTTCACAAAACCCTATTAAAAGTTCATGAACTAGCAATCTGGGTAATGCAATTTGAGAAATTCTATTCTGAGAGCACAATATTGTATAAACTCTACTGAGGGTCAAGCCAGAATCTCCGTGTAACGGTTAATCTTATGTGTTAATTAGCCTGGGTTAAGGGATGCCCAGCGAGCTGGTAAACATTATGTCCGGGTGTGTCTATGAGGGTGTTTCCAGCAGATATTAGCATTGAATCAGTAGACTGAGTGAAAAAGAGCTCCCTCACCAACACAGGTGGGCATCATCCAATCCACTGCAAGCCTGAATAGAAAAGGCAGAGGAATGGTAAATTCCCCTTTGTACTTTTTGAGCTGGGACATCCATCTTCATCTGCCCTCAGACATTGGTGCTCCTGGTTCTCAGGCCTCAGACTTGGACTGGGATTTGTACCATTGCTTTCCTGGTTCTTCATCTTGCAAATGGCAGATGGTGAGACTTCTTGGCCTCTATGACTAGTGCATAAGCCAATGCCTACAGTCACTCTCAATCTCTCAGTCAATCAATCTCTCTGTCTCTCTCCATATATATCTACATTGCTATATCAGCTATATCACTATATAGACATATCGATATAGATATATATTTTATCCCTCATTGATTGATTCCATTTCTGTAGAGAATCCTGACTCTGTATCTGCCAGGATTGCAGCAGGTAAACCCCTGTGGTGTAGAGAAACTGTTCCTCGTGCCTCTAATATTAACTGTTCTCAATATATGCCAGAGAGGATGCTATAACTAGGGCTACAATAGTGAACAAAACAAGCACAAGTCATGCCCTCAGGGAGCAACAGTCTCCAATCAGAGAGAAAGAATGTATCAAATAATGACAAACACAAATACGAATATTAAATGAAAATTCTGATAAGTGCTGGGAAAGAGCCATATATGGTGTTAAACAGGGGAAATGGGGCTATTCTGAGATGTCACTGAGGAATTGACAATTGGGTTGCCGGATGAGGAGTTCATGGGTAGAGGTGAAACTGATGTGATGTGGAGAGGGAAGAAGCATTCCTGGGGAAAGTTTTGTCAAAGAACTAGAACAGGAAACTGAAAAAGGTCCTGTGGCTGGAGCACCAGGGCTGAGACATACAGCCCATGAAGAGGGCATGAGGGCCCCTCTCATCTGCTTCTGCACCGGGCTGGCTTCTTTGCCTGAAAACACTAAGCATGGGGTTCAGAACCCCTCCAGCGCTCCTTGATTGTTTCTAGGGAGAGCTCACTTTTCCCGGCACTCCTAGACATCGTAACTTGGAAGAGTTTGGATCCTCAAGAAGTTCTAGAATGATTCCACTCACCTAAGCCTATCCAGTCAGCAAATATTGAGTGAGTGCCTGGAGTAGGCAAGGCACCAGGGAAAGTCCTGCAAGGCCAGACAGTCCCTAATCTCAAAGTGTTTCTAATCTGGTGTGCTCTAGGAATAAACTGACACACGGATAATTATTTTTTAAAAAGTACACTGTTGCTTGGTCCAGCCAGCCCTGCTGTCTGGCTAAGAAGTTATATATTCCCAATGAAGCTGGGGTGGGAAGGTTGGGGGAGGGGAAAGGATCTTCCAATTCCCTTACATTGAAATGAAAACCCCCTGAAGAAATCTGGGACTCTTTTAAAGTTTGGAGTTAGAAGAACCTGGCTCAAGATGATGTGGGGCAAGGCACAGAACCAGTAGCTGCTCCATGGGGAGTGCCCTGTCATAGTGCAATCACCCCTTCCCTGCCCTCAGCTTTTGAGAGACCTGGCATGGAGAGGAGGGAGCTGAGTGTATCGTGTTATATTTGCTGATGGGTATCAGCCCATACTCTCACAGGTCACTCAGGCAAATGCTGCCCTCTTTCCTATAAAGTGAGGATCAACTGACCTATGCAGTGCCTTGCAGTTTATTTTATCCAGATAGCAATGGATATTTGTTTTAAAATGTTAGAAGGAAAGAGAAGAGCTCTAAAGAGTTTATTTTTCCCTGTAGCCCAGATGCCCCGGACATGACCCAGAGAGCAGTTTCCACAGGGTGACCTTCAACTGAGCAATTATCCAGTCACTAGAAAGCCAATCTGCTGTGACTAGGAGCATCTTCTTAGAGTCCATGAGCACTTCAGTAAAAGAAAAAATGAAAAAAGTATAAAAACTCATGTCTTTCAACCCAACAATTCCAGACCTGGCAATTTGTCCTAAGAAAATATTTTTTTAAGATGTATATTCTTCAGGCTATTTGTTGCAGGGGGACAAAAAAGGAATTAATCTAACAATTGAAAATAGTAGAACAAATCAGCACATATCCACTCAGCAGGCTTTGACAGCACTAACATGCTCATGATTCTGTTCTCAGCGGTGGACACTGGAATTTTAGGATGCTCAGCCTTCATCCCCACTTCCCAACAGCACCCTGAATTCCACCTGGGTAATCATTTTCCCACCAAGCATGGAGTCTTGGTAAAGTGCACGTGCCTTTCTCACAGTCGGTAATCCAAAGAGATCCCTGAAGGCTCCTTCTGCTAGTCCCTCCCCTCAGCCTGCCGCTGCCAAAGGCTGGGCACATGTCCAGCCAATCAGACCCTCTTCCCCAGGACTTTGACTCTTGAGCCCAGTAAAGCACTGACAGGAGAAACAGGTCATCTGTCCAGCCAAGCATGCCGAAAGCAGCCTGCTGCCTAGCAGGCTACCCAGCTTCTTGCTCCCAGGCTGGTTCTTCAGGCTTCCTTGAACACCCCACACACTTCAGATGAAAGGCCTTTTTTGCTTAGGTTGCCAGAATCAGTCATTTTTTCCCCTGCAGTCCAAGCAGTAGATACCTAGATTGGTACTTAAAGGTAATGGACCTTTTGGGGAAATTGTAGGGCACCTGGAATTTGTTCTCTGGCTGAGCTGGAACAGAAAACAGTTGCATATCCCCTTTATATTCTAACTGAAGAAACTAGTAGCCCATGGCAAGCACTGGAGAAACAAGTTATTAAATTATCATCTTTGATTACTGAGCTCTAAGTCACAGGACCTAAAGTTCTCTGTGATGATTAATTTTATGTGCCAACTTGACTGGGCTAAGAGAAACCCAGAGAGCTGGTAGAAGATTATTTCTGGGTATGTCTGTGAGAGTGTTTTTTGGAAGAGAGTAGCATTCGATTCAGTAGACTGAGTGAAGAGATCCACCCTCGCCAATGGAGGTGGCATCATCCAACCTAATCTGCTGAGGGCCCAAATAGGACACAAAGGCAAAGGAAGGGTGTATTCCCTCTCTCTCTTCTTGAGCTGGGATGTCTATCTTTTCTTGATCTTGCACACTGGATATCGGACATCTGAGCTCCTGATTCTCAGGACTTCAGACTTAGGGACTTAAACCAGCAGCCCTTCCCCTGTTTGTCAGGCCTCCAGTCACGGACTGAATTACACCATCAGCTTTCCTGCTTGTCAAGCTTGCAGATGGCAGATTGTGGGACTTCTCCGCCACCATAGGCACATGAGCCAATCCCTATAAAAAATCTACAAATACCTCCTATTGGTTCTGCTTCTCTGGAGAACCCTAACACATCCCTCTTTGCCTGGAACGGCACACCTATTTTCTTGGCATCCCTTCCTTTTTACAATTTCCCCCTGGATTTCTCATTTTTAAACAGTTTTACTATAAACAATTGCACAGAAAAGATTTTTAAAAATAAGCCAGGATGGGTTCATCGGACCTCTACTCTGCATTTCCAACCCCTGCCATGGTCTCATTTAGTAGCGTATGAGACACATGTGCAGTGAACAGAGTTCTCACTTTGACACATGGATAATCTGAAAGATGACCGAGGACAACCTATCTCTGTTTTCCTGACCTTTCCAGAAGCAACCTCAAGGTGAATGAAGTTGTCAAGCCATCAGTCAATAGGCAGCATGGAAAATTATAGGTTGAGAGTAAGATGGGCAAGAAAACAGAGGCTTAGTAGAGCTGCCACAGAGCATCGAGAATGTCCTGAACTCCATCACTACAGTTGCTTGTCCTGTATTGGATTGTACCAATCTCCAACTTTACTGATTGGTTACAGTTTTTTATACCAAAACAAACAAATAAAAAAACCCTTTTGGCAGGAATGAGATAAAAGAAAGAGTGTGTGTTTAATGAAAAATTAAGTACTGATTTCCTATTTCTCAAAAAAGTTGCTGAAGAACTTGTAGAGTGTCAGCATTTCTCGTCCTCTGTGGGGCATCCACAGTGACATGCCTAACCACATGAAAACCGGAGGGCCCAAGACTGCTGGAAGAGCTTCTGCACCTGCTTCAACAGTGAGAGTTATTAAGAAAACTGGGCCCACGGGTGGCAAATGAACATGTTTCAGTGCTGGGTGTTGACACAACACTGTGACACATTACTTTTCCCTTAGATCAAATGATTGTTCTTCTATTTTTTTTCTTCTTCCAAGATTTCTTGTGGCATTACATAAAGTGAAATGGGTAGACTTCATTAATAGAAAAAAAAACACCAACTTTGCGAGACAGTTAAAAGAAGCCAGTTTCGTATCAATGAGGATACAAGCGAAGATATTACGAGACTTCTGGTGCTCATCCTTTCCCAGTTCTCCTGTCTTTTAGGTGACATGGGAGGAATATGCCACTTTCTGCTGTGTTAGCAGTCCCCACCAAGTTCTGGCCATCATGGAAGTGACAATGTGTCATTTCCAGGCTGAAGCATTTAATTGCTAGTGTAAGGCTCTACCACACTTTCTTGCCCTGCCTTGGTAACCATGAAGTCCTCGTGTTCCGAAAGATGAAGCAATGAAACGGTTGGGCCATTATTAGCCTGAGCCTCTGAGAGACTGTCAGAAGCAAATACACTCACTGACTTGCAACGATTATGTAACCTGAGTGAGAAATAAGCTCTTGCTGGGTAATCCACGAGACTCTGCAGTTGACTGTTACCATAGTATAGCCTGTCCTGGTCTGGCTAACACAGTGAATTCTAAGATCTTTGGAAGGGGTAAGTGTATTGTTAATGGGATTGAATAATATATAGCAAGAGGATGGCAATCATTTTTAAAATTTTTTTTTTAAGTTTTACTTTAATGGATACAAAGATTCTGTTTGGGGTGATGGTAAAAATTCTGGAAATAGATAGTGATGATGGTTGTACAACACAGTGAATGTATTTAGTGCTACTGAATTGTACACTTAAAAACGGTTAAAGTGGCAAAGTTTATGTTATACATATTTTGCCACAATTTAAAAAATCACCAAAACACATTTTTCTACCAAAATTTTCCAGTAATGATAAGGGTTGGAAAAATAGGCATTTGTATATTGTTGTTGAGAATGTAAATAGGTACTTCCTTCTGGAGGCAACTTTGGTAATAAACAAGGCCTTTGAAATATGAAGCCCTTTGATTCATTCATTCTTCTTCTGGGAATTTGACCAAAATTTTAAAAAATTATAATTTACAAACTTTTATGTAAAATGATCATAACCCTAGCATGGTTTCTAAAAGCCAAAAATGTGAAACAGTATAAACTGGACCATGGTGGATTGGTTAAGTAATTTAGGGTATATTCATATAATTGAGCACTATGTAACTACTTGAAATTGTAGTACACGAGACTATTTAATGAGGAATACTGGAGAACAGCTCCAATAAAATTTTAAATGAAAAATATACAAACCCTAGTTCTTAAGTTGAGTAGCAAGTTCGTAGATGTAAGGTTAGTTTGACAGTATTGATTCTTAATAAATGCATGCTGACTTTCTGTTCATAACATTATTTTCTAAGATTGTTAACTATGGTTGCATGATTACAATTACAAGCTTTCATAGCCAATAGGCACATGAAAAGATGCTCAACATTGCTAATTATTGTAGAAATTCAAAGCAAAACTACAATGAAGTATCACTTCATACCAGTCAGAATGGACATCATTAAAAAGTTACAAATAAGAAATGCTGGAGAAGTTGTGAAGAAAAAGGAGCCACCCTACACTGTTAGTGGGAATGTAAATTGGTGCAGCCATTAAGGAAGACAACATGGAGATTCCTTAAAAAACTAAAAATACAGTTACCATATGATCCAGCAAACCTATTCCTGGGCATATATCTGAAAAAGATGAAAATTATAATTCAAAAAGATACATGCACCCCAACATTCACAGCAGCACTATTTACAACAGCCAAGACATGGAAGCAACCTAAATGTCCATTGACAGATGAATAGATAAAGAAGATGTGGTATATTTATGCAGTAGAATACTACTCAGCCATAAAAAAGAATGAAATAATGCCATTCGCAGCAACATGGATGGACCTAGAGATTATCATACTATGCGAAGTGAGTCAGAGAAAGACAAATACTGTATGATATCACTTATATGTGGAATCTAAAAAAAGATACAAATTTTATTTACAAACCAGAAATAGACTCACAGACATAGAAAAAAAGAAAACTATGGTTATCAAAAGGGGAAAGGAGGGGATAAATTAGGGATTTTGGATTAAAAGATACACATTACTATATACAAAATAAACAATAAAAACCTACTGTATAGCACAAGGAACTACATTCTGTGTCTTGTAATAAGCTATAATGGAAAAGAATCTGAAAAAAATACATATGAATGTATACGTATAACTGAATCAATTTGCTGTACACCTGAAACTAACATTGTAAATCAACTACACTTCAATCAAAAAAAAATAAAACAAGCTCTCAAAATATTTCAGGATACAATTCATCTGGCATAAAGATAAACTCATTAAGCTAACTAAATTTTTTAAAGATCTCCTCTTATTTCTTATCTTTCTTGCATTTAGGTTCTCTCCTACCATAACTCTTTTCCCTTTTCCATCTGAAGGTAGTTACCGAGGGAAGAATGGAGAAAAAGAGACTTTGGTTTGTTCTGCTTTCACTGTTATCTTTTTAGCATTACGTCATCTTTCCTCAGAGACTTTGTGTTTTTGTTCTTGCTATGAACATGACCTTAAAAGGACCCCTTTTGTTTTTCTACTATTTGTCACATCCATAAGCTCATTCTGGACCTGCTTTTCCCAATACTGTTGCTTAAGGGTCATGCTTAAATAACATGCTGCTCTCTAGTATTTACAAAAATATACACTTCAACCCACTGCCTCACATTTTGGGGTCAGTAGAGGAATGCCTCTGAAGCCACTCCTGTTTTTTTAAGATATCCCTCTTTATTTCCTCCCTGTTGGAATTATTTAAGACAATCGTATTCTACCTGAGTTACAGGAACCCCTAAAAGTATGTGAAGATTTTCCAAGGAGCGCTGCTTGCAGGGAAAATTTATTTCCAGATCCTCAGCTTCCATTTGTCCTTTTTCTAAAATTGATCAGTCTGAAAAGCCATTTTGCAAGCTCTTCTATCCACCTCCCCTTTCACAATAATCTTTCTCCCAAAGAAGAGGAGAAGGCAGAAAAGCAGACTTCAAGCTCATTCATCCACATCCTTGTTCCAAGATGTAAAAATCTCCAAGGTACCAAGGGGACATTTCAAATCTTTTTTCTGGAAATCTTCTGTAATGATTAACCCACCAAAAGGCTTTTTGCCTTTCCTTGTCTTGTACACTTCTGTTAAGACTAACTATAGCTTTAGTGACTGTCCCGTTGAGATATTCTGAATGTATTATAGGGTGAGGTGGGAGGAGTGATGACAATTTCCCTTTATTAACTTGCCTCTCTCATCTTTAAATATGATTAGAGAATGCATGGTTCTTGAGGAAGAGACACATGAAAGCAAAGAAAGACAATGTCTTTAAGAAATATCCAACACTAAAAACGGCTCTCTTTTTCTCATTTTTGAACATCAGCTTTTTTGTTGTTGTTCTCTCCTCAATATGCCACCTTAGAAATGTGTTGTCAGCAGGAAAGAAAAGCACCTTTGAACAGATTAGTCATGCTGATTCTTTAAAGTATAACTAGAATGTATAACTGCTAAGATTTTTGAGACATAACGGATAAAGTCTGTGCAGAAAAAGTTCACATGATTTATTTCAAAATAAATTTGCATTATTAAAAACGGTAGTTAAAACTTATTTTGTCAATGAACTAAGTCATTGATTATTGACATAATCTTTCCGTGCCTCATTCCTCCTTGGTAAAATGGTATAATTGTACCCTATCACTGAGTTATTTTGGAGATTAAATGAGTCAATGGAAAATCTGGGCACAGTATATGCTCTTCATGTCATCATACTCCCCTTTTCCAGTCTTTAGTCCTTCTTCTCTTTGTCTCTACTAACTCTCTTGTTAATCTCACCCCGTATCCTGGCTTTAAATATTACCTATACGCCAAGGATTTCCAATTTATATTTCCAATGCCTGCTCGTGCCAGAACTCCAGGTTCACGTGTTCAACAGCCTACTGGACCTCTCCACTGGGATACCTAATAGACATCTTAAACTCACTCTCTCCAAATGAAATTCTTGTTCTTCCCTCTCCCCAAACATGCTCTACCTACAGCCTTTCCCTGTCACTTGCTGCCAATGCCATCCTTCCAACGGCTCAAGTCTCTAAAACTTGGAGTTAATCTGCACTCCTTTCTTTCTCTGGTACTCCACATCTAGTCTGTCTTTCTGCAAAAAGATATCCAGAATCTGACCACCATTCAGTGCCTCCAATGTTGCCCCTCTGCTGCAACACTCAGTCCTCTCTCTTAACCCTAACCCTAAGCGCAACCCTAATCCTACTGCAACTTCACCCTGGGCTCCGCTTCTGCCCTTGCTCCCGATTAGTCTATCTTCAATGGGGCAGCCAGAGTGATCCTTCTGATATGAACATTGTCCTAGAAGAAAACATAGGCAAAACATTCTCTGACATAAATCTTAGCAATACTCTAGGGTAGTCTACCTAGACAATAGAAATAAAAGCAAAAACAAAGAAATGGGACCTAATTAAACTTATAAACTTTTGCACAGCAAAGGAACCTCTAAACAAAACAAAAAGACAACATATGGAATGGGAGAAATATTTGCAAATGATGCAGCTGACAAGGGCTTAATTTCCAGAATATACAAATAGCTCATACAACTCAATAACAAAAAAACAAACAATCCAATCCAAAAATGGGCAGAAGACCTAAACAAGCATTCCTCCAATGAAGACATACACATGGCCAACAGGCACAGGAAAAAATGCTCAGTATAGCTTATTATCAGAGAAATGCAAATCAAAACTACAATGAGGTTATCACCTCACACCAGTCAGAATGGCCATCATTAAGAAGTCCACAAGTGATAAATGCTGGAGAGGGTGTTAGAAAAAAAGGAGCCCTCCTACACTGTTTATAGGAATGTAAACTGGTGTAGCCTTTATGGACAACAGCATGGAGATTGCTTAAAAAACTAAAAATAAACTTACCATATGATCCAGCAATCCCACTCCTGGGCATAATCCTGGAGGAAACTCTAATTCGAAAAGATACATGTATCCCAATATTCTAACAGCACTATCTACAACAGCCAAGACATGGAAACAACTTAAATGTCCATTGGCAGATGACTGGATAAAAAAGTTGTGGTATATTTATACAATGGAATACTATTCAGCCATAAAAAAGAATAAAATAGTGCCATTTGCAGCAACATGGATGGACCTAGAGATTGTCCTTCTAAGTGAAGTAAGCCAGAAAGATAAAGAAAAATACCGTATGATATCACTTACATGTGGAATCTAAAAAATGACACAAATGAACTTATTTACAAAACAGAAATAGACTCCCAAACATAGAAAACAAAATTGTGGTTACCAGAGGGGCAGAGGGCAGGGGGTGGAAAGGAGAGATTAACTGGGAGTTTGCGATTTGTAGATACTAACTGCTATATATAAAACAGATAAACAACAAGGTCCTACTGTTATAGCACAGGGAATTATATTCAATACCTCATAATACCCTATAATGAAAAAGAATATGAAAAGGAATATATATATATATATATATATGTATATAACTGAATCACTGTGCTGTACACAAGAAATTAACACAACATTGTAAACCAACTATTCTTCAATAAAAATAAAACAAAATAAAAAGTAAATGAACATCAGAGCATATCATTCCCCTGCTTAAAATCCTTCAATACATCCCCTCCTATACATAACATAATAACAACTTTTTCAAGATATATATATATATACACATATGTTCATGCTCATATATATTAATTTTAAAAAGACTAAAAATATGCATCAAATTGTTGGCAGTGGTTATCTTTGGGTGGTAATATTGCATGTATTTAAAAATACTTGCCTTTTGACTCAATAATATTATTTTTAGGAATTTATCTATAGGAAATAATTAGGATATTCCCCAAGATTTAAGTTTAAAGATGCTATCACAACAATATTTACAATATGTAAAAATCGGAAATAGTCCAAGTGTATAACAATAAGAAAGTAGAACTGACCTTGAACAGGTAGAGGGTTAGGATCCCTGACCTTTCTAGCAGTGGAAAATCTGAATATAACCTGTTGTTCATTCTCCGCAGTCGTGGTTCCTCTACATCGGTGGTTCCTCCATATCCGCGGTTCTGCATCCTCGGGTTCAACCAACAGCAGATCAGGTAGTACTGTAGTATTTACTCCTGAAAAAACCCTGCATACAAGTGGATGTGCACAGTTCAAACTTGTATATTCAAGGTCCAACTGTGGCTTAATAAATTGCATTATAGTGAATGATGGATTATCTGACATGGCTGGCCACGTAGTTTTTAAATTAGTAACATACTGTAATGTTAACATGTATGTAATAGTAACATATTGTTAATGAAAGATTATGAGCTAGCAAGTACACTGTGAGATTAACTTCATAACTTTGTATATGAAGAGAGGAAAAGACAGGAAAGATAGGCACCAAAATATCAACGGTAGGCACCCGTAGGCTGATGCACAGGTGGCCATGACCTAGAACTACACAGTTGTGGGAGAGCCTCTGCCACCCATCAGCAGACCTGTGTGGAATTCACAGACTCAGAGCAAATGTGCACATTCTAATCAGCACTTCCTGCAATGTTCTGCAGTGTCACCTTAAGCAACCATAGGCTGCAAATGTACTCATATATCACATGAATAAGAAGATATTTAAATCTGAATTTATTGTAACAAAAATGATTCTTATACTGCATGTTTAGCAAGTAGAAAAAAAATCCCCTAATGCTTTAAGGAATTTAGGCCTTTTAAAGTCTTAACAGTTTAGGAATGGGTTAACCTATTTATCACAATGATAAGAGTTTCCCAAGCTTCTTATCAGTTTTTAACCTGTTTGAAAAAGTAGTTACAAGTGCAAGAAATAAGTTTCTTGGTGTGCTCGGTGACTAACATCCAGTTTCCAATTCACATTTTGGTTTTTAAATGTTGAGCTTCAAAGTTAGTTCTTAGAATTTTATGTTTCATGTGTTTCCCATTACTTACAGAATTAAGTAACCAAAGAAAAAAAAAGAAATTCTACGTTCACAACTGCCTTGCTGTTCTATTCATCCTCAGCCATCTTTACCTGAGAACCCATTAATGGGATTAAGAAGTCTAAAAAGTCCTTTTTTTTTTTTTTTTTTTTTGGCTTGGGTATTTTATTTATTTATTTATTTAACATTTTTTATTGATTTATAATCATTTTACAATGTTGTGTCAAATTCCAGTGTTCAGCACAATTTTTCAGTCATTCATGGACATATACACACTCATTGTCACATTTTTTTCTCTCTGAGTTATCATAACATTTTGTGTATATTTCCCTGTGCTATACAGTGTACTCTTGTTTATCTATTCTACAATTTTGAAATCCCAGTCTATCCCTTCCCACCCTCCACCCCCCAAAAGTCCTCTTTCTTTGTTCTTTATAGAATTAAAGCATTGATACCATTCAAGCTACCAACTCATTGTCACTGAAAAGTAAAACAAACAAGCAAATGACAAACAGAATACAAAGCTCCCAAGTCACAGAAGGAACCACAAGGCTATCAGAAATGACCTGAAAGCCAAGCTTGCAGATTTTTTTCATGAATCAAGTAATAAAGTCAACCACCAAAGGTGTCAGGTGTGCAACAAAATAGACTGACTTCAGCACATTCCTTTGTTTTATCACTTGGTTTTGACATAAGGCAAGGAGACTGCCCTGAAAAACCCACATATTTAGTCATGAGAACATGACATTTTACATGACTTGGTTGCAAAACTAGAAGTGTATGAGAACACTGCCACTTTGTTCTTTTGGAACATAAAGCAGAGTTTACCAAACAACGGTCCCCATGAAAGGCAGGAAGATCTGATTATGTGCTTATGAGAGCTTAAGGCCTTTTTTTTTCAGACTACTTTGGCAGTCTTTGAGAACAAACCAAAATTCTCTTGCTTTCTGGAGAGAGAGAGAGAGGTAGAAATTACTAATGTAAAACATGAGCTGCCTACCAGTATCAAAACAAGAAAATCAACTCTAGGCTTACTCGGAGTGAGTGTGTGCATTAGGTCAGAAGTGCCCATTTTGGTCATCTCCATAAGAGGGCTGAGTCTGCATGGACATATGTCTATTATGTTAAACATCCGAATGTTAATAACATCAATTAAAAAACCCACCTCTATAAGAGTGTGAACAAAGAGAAAATCATTTGCTCCTGGATATTTAGTTGAAACTAAGGTGGAATTTATCTCTCTGAATTTACACTATGGTTCTCAAGTGAAGAATTCAATGCTTTGAAGGATGTTTCAAGAATACTATTCTAAGGTCTAAGTCTTTGTTTTCTTAGTGACAATTTAATTTTAAAATTATACTTCGCATAAAATAGAGAGTAAATATTTCAGTGATTAAAAAATGGACAGAGTCCGGCTCCCGTGTCTTATCCATTGATAATGGCAAAATTAACAGGTCTGCAGCTTCTATATAGTTAGGAGCTACTTCAGTGGTATTTACAATCACAGGGAAGGAAAAGGGGCATTTGTTTGTCAATACATAGTCATCAAGGCTACACAAATAATTAACCTTTAACAAGCCGAATAGCTGATATTTGGCACTTAGATACTTCCTGCAGATTTAAAGGGGGCTTCATTAAAGAGGGAGTACATATTCATTAATGTATTTAAAACGCATTTCTTGGGCTCTTTATGTCCTTATTACTGCATTTAGCTGCTGAGGCACTCTTCATTTAAGAGCCTAAAATTTAACCTTCTATGTAAACTTTGCAATTTATAGATTCAAATTCAGTCAGTCCAGGGTTTTGCCCTTCTCCCTTTTCCTTCTCTTTTCTGGGGATTTACTTACATGCTGTACTGACCTTAGAGACACCAGGCCCAGGACCTGCTGAGCTGGGCAGGTCCCCGGTCTGGTTGTCAGCTGCCTACCCTCCTGCCCCACGTCTGCACCATCTCCATCAGCTTACCCCGATCACAAGGCCCCTCCTGTTCCTCCATCACCCTCTCAGCCACTCCTGTGCACTTCAGGGGACTCAAGGAAGTGCTGGGTGCTCAGTCTGCTGGAGTGTGGGGAGGAGTGTCTCATTCACCCAGTGAGGCCTGCTGGAGACAAGTGAGGATCCTCTCTGCCCTCAAGTCCTTCCTGTCTTCCCCAAGGGAATGTCTTGTCCTCTTGGCTGCCTGAAGAGAGTGAACAGAGGGTACAGTCCTCTCTTAGGCACTGACTAGCATCTACAGTCTAGTCACCTGCCCTCAGATTTTCTTTCTTTCGTTACCTTTTGCCAGACAACTTCACATCTCCTAACTCTTTGGTTTATGGTATAATTTCCCCTGGGTCCTCCAAGTGCTTATTCATTTAGCGCATGCACACACACACACACACACACAGAGACGTTTCCTGTTTCAAGAAACCTGCCTTATAATAAGAAGCCTCCTGTTTCCGCTCTGATTTTAAAATTCCATTCAGAAACTTGGTTATGTTCACTCTCATCCTAGAGCAATGAGTGCTACTGATTCCGTGAGTGAAGGGAGAAATGGTAACCGGGGTGACACAAGCCCCCTAGTGAGCATTTGGAAACATGCAGGGCATTTTCAAGGGTCACAGCGACTTAGGGATTAACTGGCATTCAGTGGGTGAGGGTAGGATTGGTAGACATCCTTCCATGTGCAGGACAATGTCACACAAAATGCCAATTGCTCCCTGCTAAAAAATGCCAAAGATGTGCTTCTCTTTGGGGGCTTCTCCAGTCTCTGGCCCCATCCATGTTACTATCCAGTACAGCTCCAGGGCCCTCCTTGCCTACCTCTGAGAGCCTGACTCTTCCTCTCCACAGTTCCATGGGACTGGCTTGACTCCCCATGCAGTCTTTGCATGTTTCCAGCCTGAGCTGTGTGGGAGAGGAGCAAAGTGCTCAAGGTACATTTAGATGTTCCATCCTTTAGCTTCAGGTTCCTCTTCCATCCTTGGAGTGGTTTGAATTTCTGCCTCTGAGCTTGCTTGGCCAATTTTCTACATGAAAAACACACAAAATTTCTTCTCTTGCTTCCCATTCCAGTCCTACCATTGCTATAAACAAGAGAAAATGTAAAAGATTCTATATTTTACTTGGCCACAAATCGTAGCAATATTTTCTTAGATTAGTCTCCCAAGACAAAAGAAATAAAAGCAAAAATAAACAGATGGAACCTAATCAAACTTAAAAGCTTTTGCACAGTGAAGGAAACCATAAACAAAACAACCTACAGAATGGGAGAAAATATTTGCAAATGATGAGACCAACAAGGGATTAATTTCCAAAATATACAAAGAGCTCATACAACTCAATATCCAAAAAACAAACAACCCAATCCAAAAATGGACAGAAGACCTAAACAGAAATTTCTTCAAAGAAGACGTACAGATGGCCAACAGGCACATGAAAAGATGTTCAACCTCGCTAATTATTAGAGAGATGCACATCAAAACCACAATGAGGTACCACCTCACACCAGTCAGAATGACCATTATTAAAAAGTCCAAAAACGATCAATGCTGAAGAGGGTGTAGAGAGAAGGGAACCCTCGCACACTGTTGATGGGAATGTAAATTGGTGCATCCACTATTGAAAACAGTATGAAGTTTCCTTAAAAAACTAAAGATAGAGCTACCATATGATCCAGCAATCCTGCTCCTGTGCATATATCTGGAAGAGATGAAAACCATAATTTAAAAAGATGCACGCACCCCAATATTCATAACAGCACTATTTACAATAGCCAAGACATGGAAGTAACCCAAATGCCCACGGGCAGATGACTGGATAAAGAAGATGTGGTATATACACACAATGGAATATTACTCAGCCATAAAAAAGAATGAAATAATGCCATTTGCAGCAACATGAATGGACCTAGAGATTATCTTACTAAGTGAAATAAGTCAGACAGAGAAAGAAAAACACTGTATGGGATCACTTATATGCAAACTCTAAAAAATAACACAAATGAATCTATATACATAACAGAAACAGACTCACAGATATAGAAAACAAATTTATGGTTACCAAAGGGGAAAGGGAACAGAAGGAGGGACAAATTAGGAACTTGGGATTAACAGACACAAACTACTTTTACATAAATAAATAAATAATAAGGACCCATTATATGTCATAGGGAACTATATTCAATATCTTGTAATAACCTAAAGTAGAAAAGAATATACGTATACACATAACTTAATCATTTTGCTGTACACCTGAAACTAACACAATATTGTAAATCAACTATACTTCAATTTTAAAAAATTATAAAACTAAAAAAAAAAAAAGATTCTGTACTTTAGTCCTTTCACTAACTATGATGACTTTGGGCCATTTAGTCCCCTAGCAGCTTAGTTTTCTCAGTTGTAAAAATGAAAGAATCAGGCTGGATGATCTCTAAAGTCATTTCAGCTCTGTGCTTTTACAAGATTTGTTATGTGATCCTGGCACACTTTACATTTCTTCCTTCGCAACAGTCCTTTAGATTTTTTGCTCATAATTCAGAAATCAGTGGAATCTTTAGTGAAGGAAATGGCAATAATGAAACTAGATATTTCATACCATCTTGTGGCATGTGTTAATTAATTATCAAGCTATATGTAGCAAAAAAACATACATTTTATTATTCTGTTTTCTACAAAGGATTAATCTCCCATCTGTTCTTGCTTTATTAATACATTTAGGAAATATTTACTAATCATCTTCTGTGTGTCAGGCACTGCTCTAGTACAACAGTGTCGAAGATATAACAGTGAACAAAATAAACCCAACGCTTTGCATAGAGCTTACACTTAGATCATCGGTTCTCAAAACGTGGATCCCTGAAAAATATCTCTGAGGGTCCAAGAGGTTAAAAACATTTTATGAATAATAATAAAGCATTATTTGACTTTTTCAGTGTGTTCACATTTGCACTGATGGTACAGAAACATTGGTGGGTTAAATCTCAAGTGCCTTGGCATGAATCAAGGTAGTGGTACCAAGTGCACTAGTAGTTACTGTTTTCTCCACCACCACACACTTGCAGGAAAAGAAAAAAAAGATCAGTTTCATTTAAGAAGTCTTTAATGAAGCAAGAAAAAGTAACTTTTATATTAAATTTCAGTCTTTGAGTATACATCTTTTTAATATTCTGTGCGATCAAACAGGAAATACACATAAAGCACTTCTGCTGTGTACAGACGTACAATGGTTGCGTTGAGGAAAAGCGCATGTGATTATTTGAATTGTATGCTGAACTAGCCACTTTTTAAAATGAAACCCCATCTTTCCTTGAAAGAACAACTGGAAGATAAACTATGGTTATTTAAACATGAAAATTTGGCAGACTTTTTTTGAAAATGAGCCAAGTAAGCCTGCAACTTTCAGGAAAATAACTGACAGTGTTTGTTGCCAAAGATAAAATTCAACTTTCAGGAAAAAATTAGAATTTTGGAAAATCTGTATTTTCCAAACCACTGTTAGTTTGACCGCTTCCCCAAACACCAAGAATTCTAATCAGATTGGTGGCAATGTTAGCAAATGTGACTTTTTTGATATTGTATAATGAAGTGTGCCAACATTGGAAGATCTACGTAGCTCAGCAAACTGTTTTCCAAATGATTGACACGTGATGTTTCAAAATCACGCATGCATTGAAGGTCCATTAAAGGTGTGAGAGAGACATTACATTTCAATGTGACAGTATGAAACATTCATTGAGAAGGGGAACTGCGCAGTTGAGGCAACGTGGACTCAGCTTTCAGATCTTCTTGGTAAACCTGATGCATCACCGTGCTGCCCAAAAGACTTGTGTGGCTGTGGACACTATCCTTCTGGAGTTTTCCACCTAGCTTTCACCAAGACCTCCCATGTTGTGAAGAATTCCATCACAAAGAATCAGTGGCTTTTAACACCCAGCAGGGAATATGCCACCAAGACAAGAATTGGGAGCCTGCATGGGAATACTGGCCAAGAACTCAAAGTGGCCACATTGGAAATGTTAATCAAAGGAATATTTAAAATCGATCAGATGGGAAGATGGTTTTTTGCTGGAGGGAGGGCCTGCTATTGGTCGGAAAGCATTGTGCTACTTTGACTTGGCAATGACATTGTCCAATGAGATAGGAGCTATTGAAAAGGCTGTTATTTAGCCTCAGCACATGAAGGACAGAATTTATTCTAACTGTACTTATTTAGCATGAAGTACTGGTTTAACAGCTTTGTCTGCCCTGGCAGTGAGCAGAACTCTCATTCTCACATGAACTTAATGATGACAGGCTCTTGGGTGACAAGTGGTGTGACCTTTGCAGACATGATTGGAGCTGGAATGCTGGTACAACTGACACCATGTAACTGCAGCCCAGGCCCAAAGCATCTTGCTTGGTCACTACATTCTGGTGTGACGGGAGCAGTGGTGGCTTCTCTGATGATATTGGGGGAGCAGTCTCTTCTCATTGGAGCTGCATGGTACACAGCAGCCATCCCGGGAGGCCTCTCCACTGTTCCATGTATGCACCAGGGAGAAGTTTTTGAACATGGGGGCACCCCTGGGGTAGACCTTGGTCTTTGTGTCCTCACTGGGATCTGCTTCTGTACATGGTACCAGTCTGTACTGAGTGGCAATTCATGGTAGATGAGTTCTTTTCAGCATGTTCCTTCTGTATGACACCCATAAAGTAGTCAACTAGGCAGAAATAGTAACAGTGTAAGGAGTTCAAAACTATGATACCATCAGTTCCATGCTGGGAATCTACATCAATGCATGAAATACATTTATGTAAGTTGCCAGTATTCTAGCAACTGGAAGCAACAGGAAGAAGTGAAGTGACTCAACTTCTGACTTCTTTAATACATCAGATACCTTGCTTAATGGGCATGTATACTCATGAAATGGTTTGTACAAGCAGCTCTCACTGAAGATTAGAAGATAAAAGCCTGTCAACATCTTTCAAACATTCCAGTAATGTGGTGCTTCAGGTCTGCCTTTTCCTCCAGAGGACAAATTCAGTAGTTCTTTTCCAAATAAGCACACACATTCCCAGTTCTCATGCTTGAGTAATTCTGAACTTTTTAATCATTGTGAATACTGAGGTTTCTGTTGTAAGAACTGAAGCATTTTATCTATTTTAAAAATTATTTGGTTAAGTGAAAATTAGCAAAATGCGTTTACCTACATTTTTTTTGGAATTTAGAACATTAACAAGTAATATCATAAGTGACACAGAGGTTTGATAAAGGGACCAGAGAGAAGTAAAGGGTCACCTGCAGTCTTTCTTTGAATACTTAGGTTTTAGCGCTTGTGTAATTGTGGTGAGCTAATGAGAAGGGTCTGGGCAAACTAGTCATTGCTCTTTTTTACATTTGTCTACTGAACTTATCAGAAGCATTGAGCACAGACATAGGTGATTCATTCTCCCACTGTTCCTTCTCCGTGCTCTTTTTACAACACAGATGTGAGCATGTTTGGTTTCTCATTGTTTGACATTGGTAGCACAGTCCAGAATGTTAATCATATAAAGAATTCCTGATATATATAATATAGCCATAATCCCTGACACATCATATATACTATATACGTGTGTGTAAATTTTATTTTTGAATCTTCTAGAACAAAAATATCCTTAAAATTTTTCTCAGCATAAAATCAAAGCATGAAAATAGTTGCATTTTCAAGTATACAAACGATATGCTCCTCATTTTTGAATTTTTTATATATTTATCAAAATATTTAATAGAATATATACTTGCCTTTCTCATCTCTTCAAGCTTTGAAGCTTTCATCAGAAAAGCCTCTTTGTAGCTTACACTTGAGATTTTGAGAGTAGTTTTTCTTCTAAGATGTGGTTTCTCATGTTCCTTCTCAGACTAAGCCCTAAAAGGGAAGGCAAAACGAGGCTTTCTTTGTGAACTGTATCAATCAAAAATGGTATGGGGAAAATGCTTCTATAGAGCTTTCCTGAGCAGAATTTTCCTTCTCTCCTGTGTAGACCGTGGATTAA
This sequence comes from Camelus ferus, assembly GCF_009834535.1. Lineage (NCBI taxonomy): Eukaryota > Metazoa > Chordata > Mammalia > Artiodactyla > Camelidae > Camelus > Camelus ferus. The sequence continues at coordinate 104,732,840 of NC_045697.1, read as the reverse complement.
CTCTTTTGTGACATTTGTAAATTTTTTTATACATTAGAGTTATTTTTGAAAGTTACTTAATCAATAAAATAAATGTGTCTGATTATTAAGATGACTGTTGCTTCTGACAAATCTTTATTACAGTAATCCAGATATAACTGTTCTAGCCACCTCAAGTTATATAGGATGCTTATTTCTGAAATAATAACAATTCCAGCCAGATGATTAAAAAAGGTTCAGATATATTTTCAGATTTTGTACTGCAACTATCCTTTAAGAAACTATTACTTGTTGAGCATTGTATCAGAGGAAAATACACACAATTATGCAAAAATGTTATTAGAAGACTCCTCACTTTTACAACTATGTATCTTTGTCAGGCCGGGTTTTCTTCATAAACTACTGAAACAACATATTGCACTGATAGAATGAGAAGATATAAGAATTTTTGATTAAGTGAGATATTAATGAGATTTGAAAATGTTAAACAATGCCATTCTACTCAGGCCCTTTTTTTTTTTGTTTTGGAAAATATAATTATTTTTCATAAAAATGTTATGTATGGTAATATTTAATGAATTTATCATTGCTATTTTAAAATAATATAGTATTTAACTCTATTAGATTTTAATATGTTCAAGTGAATAAAAAATTAAAATTTATTTCCTTCATTTCAACCATTTAATAAAAATGTTATTATGGGATATACTATGCTTTATACATTATGATATCTATTATTTTCAGGAGAGAAATGGACACAATGTGTTATGAGACAAAGCTCTACCCTTTCTTTTCAATTGTCTTTATTAAAGGGACAATTGTATAGCTCTACTTGTATACTTATACTGTTTTTAATGTTTTCTTAATTAGTATTAATTGAATACCATATTTACAACTGAAGGTAATTTGACTATTTACACATTTGCACATCCGAATAAAAATTTCAGGTTTATGTATATTTATTATATGCCATAGAGAAAAACAAAGATTTGCTATCAAATGATTCTCCTTATTACACTGCCTTTTGCTGCAAAGAACAATATGGAATTTCTATTTCTCTTCCCTCCTGCCAATGTCATCAAACAAATGGCTTGAAACTGAGCACCTTAGCCTAAGAAAGAAATTTTTGAAACTGAAATTAAACATAACTTTCCTTTATCACAGAAGTTGATAAGGTACCCCATGAAGCTGTACCCCACCCCCTATTCTTTATCCTTATTCCTTAGAATAGCACTAAGTGGTCTCCACATTTTTTTACGGTGATAAATCCACTCTAGGATAATCTCTCCCTAGATCACTGAAGTATACAACTAAAGCAACCCAAAGAGGGAACAAAAGCACTAAAATAGTATCAAATAATCATCACCTTCTATATACCAGGTGCTTTATATATAGTATTGTTAATCTCAAAAGAACATATAAGGTGGGATTTATTATATTCATTTTTCAGATGAGGAAAGTAAGTTTCAAAATTCTGCCTGAGTCCAGGTTGTTAATAAGTGGTAGATCTGGAATTCAAACACACAACTGTGTACCTAGGTACTACTGATCACATGGTCAGAGATAACAAATGTGAACAGGACTTGAAATCAAATCCTCTATATCCTGCTCTTTCCATTACACCAGGTACCTCATGGATAACTGACGTCACTGCAAGTAATAATAAAAATCACAGTATCCAGAGTAGAAAGGCAACCTACAGAATGGGAGAAATATTTGCAAATTATATATCTGATAAGGGATTAATATCTAGAATATATAGAAAACTCCTAAAACTCACCACTGCCACCATCAAAAAAACCCCAATTTGAAAACCAGCAAAGACTTGAATAGACATTTCTCCAAAGAAGCTATATAAATGGCCAATAAGCACATGAAAAAAAAGCTCAACAAAACTAATCATTAGGGAAATGCAAATTAAAATGAAAATGAGATACCACCTTCCACCCAGTAGAATAGTTAGCATAAAAAAACCAGAAAATAGTTAAGTGTGGGTAAGGATTTAGAGAAGTTGGAACCCGTGTGCACTGTTGGTGGGGAAGTAAAATGATACGACTGCTGTTGAAAACAGTATGATGGTTCCTCAAAAAATTAAAAGTAGAATAACCATATGATCCAACAATTCCATTTCTGAGTATATATCCAAAAGAACTGCAAGCAGGGTCTCAAGGAGGTATTTTGTACATCTATGTTCATAGCAGCATTATTCACAACAGCTAAAACATGGAAGAAACCCAAATGTCCAGTAATGGATGAATGGATAGGCAAAATGTGATATATGCATACAGTAGAATATTATTCAGCCTTAAAGAGGAAGAAAATTCTGACATATGCTACATGAAGTGAACCCAGAGGATATTATGCTAAATGAAATGAGACAGTCATAAAAAAAAATACCATGTAATTTCACTTATATGGAGTACTTAGAGTAAGTAATCAAATTCATAGAAACAGAGAGTAGAATTGTGGTTGCCAATAGCTGGGGAAAGGGTGGACTTGGGAATTATTGTTTAATGAGTATAGAGTTTCAATTTTATGCAATGAAAGGAGTTATGAGGATGATTGTAGGTGATGGTTGTACAATATTATGAAAATATTTAATGCCAATGAACTATGAACTTAAAGTGGTTAAGATGGTAAATTTTACATATATTTTACCTCTATAAAAATTGGAAAAAAAATAGACCCCAGAGAGCTCCCTTTCTGTGCACATGCATCAAGAAAAGGCCATGTGAGGACAGAGCAAGAAGGTGGCAGTCTGCAGGCCAGGGAGAGAGCCCTCACCAGAAATCAAATCAGCTGAATCTTGATCTTAAACTTCAGAATTGTGAGAAAATAAATTTCTGTTATTTAAGAAAAAAAAATCAACAGTTACTGAGCTTTTATTATATCAGGCATTATTTCAAGTGCCTATGTGTAGCAACTCATAAAGTCCTCCAGACAATGCTATGAACCAAGTCCTTTTCTTATCCTCATTTTACAAAAGAATGAAGTGAAGCACAGAAAGATTAACAGATTTGCCCAAGGTCCATATTTATTCCTTCTTGTATAATTTAGTACATTTGAGAATATTGTCATCTTATTGAAAGTCCTTTGGCAGTATTATGTATTTATTTGAAGAAAAAAAATCATTCATTGCTTCAATGATCACTTCTATACTGAAGACCTCCAATTATGCATCTCTAGTCCTAATGTTAAACTGAGATTTGATTTACAAACTGTGTTTTTCTCAATATTGTCAAATCTATTGTCATCTTTTCCCAATGTCCATTTTTCTCTCAATTTTCCTAATTGCCCTATGTTTCATTTTTACTTAGTGCTTTATTTCATCACCAGCAATTTGTTCCAAACAATCCTTCTGTTTTTTGGGAAAAAAAAAAACCCTTAAGCCCCACTTACTGCTATTCACAGGGATGTTTTTCTAGTTCAGGTTTAAATTATCTCTTGCCAGAATTCTTCCACATCTTGCAACTGATGTCAGACTAATCTTCCAGTCTTCCAGAAATGTGAATTCTATCCTTTTCTTAAAAAATAAATACACTATCCTGTTATTGCCTTCAGAATCAAGAGTCTCCCCTATATTAGTTTCCAGTTTTGCATGATTTGGATCTGTTCCATACACTCAATTTTATTTGCCACTGCTACTCAACTTAAAACAACTGAATAGCTTTCTGTGGCGATAGCTTTATGCACTCTCTCCAGCATCCATTTTTGCTTCTGCTTGTGCTGGTCTCTTCTCCTAGAAAAATACTGTTCCCTTCATTTAGGCATATCCCAAATACTACCCATTCCTCGAGACCTAGTTCAAGTACTATCACCTTCCTGAATGTCTATGCACTTCACCTAGTCATTTAAATACACTTTGATGCAATTTTTAGAGGAAGCAATAATGAAGAATTGGATTAAGGCTTGTGTATACTCTAATTTTTCAAACGTTAGTTTCTTCTCCAGAAATTGTAACCCTTGTCAGGTCATTTCCTCCCTTTCTAGCACTTTAAAAAAATTGAGATGTATTTCATATAACATAAGTCACCATTTTAAAGCATGTACTTCAGTAGTTTGTAGTATTTTCACTATGTTGTGCAACCACCACCACAGTCTAATCCCAGAACATCTTCATTATCCTATAAATAATCCTATACCCATTAGCAGTCAATCCATTACTTGCTCCTCACCATCCCCTGCCTCCAGCCCTGGGAAACCACTAATCTTTTTGTTACTGTAGATTTGCCCATTCTGGAATTTTATGTAAATGAAATCATACAATACACAGAATTTTTTAAGTTTTATTTTTTACTGAAGTGTAGTTGATTTACAATATTAGTTTTAGAGGTACAGCAAAGCAATTCAGTTATACATATACGTACATATATATATATATATATTTTTCTTTTCAGATTCTTTTCCATTATAGGCTACTACAAGATACTGAATATAGTTTCTTGTGCTGTACAGTAGGTCCTTGTTGTTTATCTATTTTGTATATAGTAGTGTTTATCTGTTAATCTCAAACTCCTAGTTTACCCTCCCCTACCCTTCCCCCTTGGTAACCACAGTTAATACATGGATTTTTTTTTTTTCTCAGCTAATTTCTCATCAAATTCTGCTAACTCTACCCCCCCCAAAATATCTGAATCTGACATCGCTTTATCTCCACTATAGCCTAAACCACTGTAACTGATTACCCAGACTACTGCAACAGCCACAAACTGATCTCCCTGCTTTTACTCTTGGCTCCCCCCAAATTTATTCTCCACCAGCAGCCAGAGAGATACAGCAAGATAAGAAGCCAATGCTTAAAACACTGTGGCTCTCCATCACACAGTGATGAAATATAAGTTCCTTATCACAGCCTGGAAAGTTGGGGTGGCCACTGCAATTTCTTAAACTAAGATAACAGTGAAGTTTGCAGCATCGATTGACTCTTCCTTTCATGAATGGTTTCTCTGTAGCATGCAGTGCTGTTTGATAGCATTTTACTTACAGTAGAACTTCTTACAAAATTGGAATCCATCCTCTCAAACTTTCCTAATGCTGCTGCTTTATCAACTAAGTTTATGTAATATTCTAAATCCCATTTTCTGGTTCAACAAACTTCATAGCATCTTCGCTAGTAGTTTCCATCTCAAGATGGAAATTTTTTTTTTTTTGCTCATCTATAATAAGCAACTCCTCATCCATTAAAGTTTCATCATGAGATTGCTGCAATTCAGTCACATCTCCAGGCTCCATTTCTAATTCTAGTTCTTTTGCTGTTTCCACCGTATCTGCATTTACTTCCTTCACTGAAGTCTTGAACCCCTCAAAGTTACCCCTAAGGGTTGGAATCAAACTTCTTCCAAACTCCTGTTAATGTTGATATTTTAACTTCTTCCCATAAATCACAAACTCTCTTAATGACATTTAGAACTGTGAATCTTCCAGAAGATTTCCAACTGACTTTGTCCAGACCCATCTGAGGAATCACTATCCAAGGCAGCTATAGCTTTACAAAATGTATTTATTAAATAATAAGACTTGAAAGTGGGAATTAATCCTTGATGCATGGACTGCAGAATGGACACTGTTAGCAGGCACAACACTGTTGAAAACAACACTAATTTTGTGTACATCTCCACCAGGACTCTTGGGTGACCAGGTTCATTGTTGGTGAGCAATAATATTTTGAAAGGATTTCTGTTTTTTCTGAGCAGTGTCTCAACATTGGGGTTAGAGTATTCAGTAAACTATCTTGTAAACAGATGTGCTATCATCCAGGGCTTGCTGTTCCACTTGCAGAGCACAAGCAGAGTAGAGTTAGCATAATTCTTAAGGGTTCTAGGATTTTCAGAATATTAATGAGCATTGGCTTTAAGCCACCAGCTTGTGTTGGCCCCAAGAGTCAGTCTGTCCTTTGAAGCTCTGAAACCAGACACTGACTTCTCCTCTCTAGCTATGAAAAGTTCTAGATGGCATATTCTTCCACTATAAGGCTGATTCATTGACATTAAAAATCTGTTTGGTGTAACCACCTTCATGAGTTATCTTAGCTAGATCTTCTGGATAACTTGCTGCAGCTTCTACAATACTACTTGCTCCTTCACCTTGTACTTACTTTCCTCAAACTTCATGAACAAACCTCTGCTAGCTACAGACTTTTCTTCTGCAGCTCCCTCACCTCTCTTAGCCTTCACAGAGTTGAACAGAACTAGGGTATTGCTTTGGATTAGGCTTTGGCTTAAGGGAACGTTCTGGCTGGTTTGATCTTCTGTCCTGACCACCAAAACTTTCTCTGTATCAGCAATAAGGCTGTTTTGCTTTCTTATCATTCGTGTGTTCACTGGAGGAGGACTTTTCATTTCCTTCGAGAACTTTTCCTTTGCATTCCCAGCTTGGCTCACTGACACAGGAGGCCTAGCTTTTAGCCTGTCTCAGCTTTCGACATGCCTTCCTCACTAAGCTTAATCATTTCTAGCTTTTGTTTTACAGTGAGACACGTGATTCTTCCTTTCACTTGAACACTTAGATGCCATTGGAGGGCTATTAATTGGCCCAATTTCAGTATTGTTCTGTCTCAGAGAATAGGGAGGCCAGAGGAAAGGGAGAGAGATGGGGAATAGCCAGTTGATGGAGCAGTCAGAACACACACACCATTTATTATGTTCTCTGTCTTATATGGGCATGGTTCATGGCACCCTAAAACAATTACAATAGTAACATCAAAGATCACTGGTCACAGATTAGCATAAGAAGCATAATAATAATGAAAAAGTTAGAAATACTGTGAGAATTACTAAAATGTGACAGAGACACGAAGTGAGCAAATGCTGTTGGAAAAACAGACTTGCTCTACTTGAGATTGCCACAAACCTTCAGTTTGTAAAGGATGCAGGATCTGTGGAGTGTGATAAAGTGAAACATAATAAAATGAGGTATGCCTGTATCCAGAACCAAAAAATCTTCGTCTTTGCAGAGGTCCTATGTGTGCTTGCTGTGGCCGGCTTTCAACACTCGCCAGACACCTTACAACTCTACCTTAGCCTTTATTTCCTGCTTTCTTAGAGCCTTCAGGGCAGCAGGAGGTGAGAGTTTCAGGCTTTTCTGGGTCTTTCCTGAGCATGCACACAGCCCTAAGTATGAGTTTGGCCTTCTACAGTCTCAGGACTTTGTCAGTTTTGTAAGTTCTTACAGGACACTCATTCCCCAGTCTTTCCTCACAAGCTTTTTGTTTAGTCTACTGTTTGCCCCAGCTATTAACTGACCACCTCAGGCAGCAGCAGCCTATATGACATCAGACTTATAAATATTTTCAACCAACACCCTTGGGATGGACCTTTAGCACTAGGCTAGTTTGGAGTTAGGCAAAATAAAGACATGCCTTTGAGCCATCATTCTAGGGCACCACCAGGCAGATCAGAGAAAATAATCACAATTCTTTTCTCACTCTGGTACCATTTTACAAATAAGGAAATTCAGGTATAGAAGTAAGTAACTTAACTTGTTCAAGATACCTGGGTGGTAAGTGGCAGGGCTAGTATTCAAATTCAGACAGTCTGGCTTCAGTATTTGATCTCACAATCACTGAGCTACAGTATCTCCTTCAAAGCGGGTCTTCCAGAGTCCTCCAATGCAAAGGGTGTAGAAGGCCTATTACAGCAAGCCTAGACTGGGACCGGGGGCTCAGTCTTTTCAAAGTCAATTTGTCTCATCTCTAGCATTTGAAAAGAAAGCCTGTACTTTGATTGTCTAGCTCCCCCAAGGTTGCTACAAAAGTTGTTGATGCGGTATCCTTATCACTTCATTACTTCTAACATTCAATTCTAATTGGCTCAACTATTTCATTTTACCCAGGGAGGACACTGCAAGTAGCCAATCTTGGGGCTTTTAGCCACTGAGGAACCAAAGACCTTTAATTCCTTTACTCAAATAACACATTCTAAACGAAACAACCTCAGTGTTTTGTTTTGCTTTTTAAATAGTTAACCCTATACATTCAACATGACTCTTACCTCCCCCTTTCTAAGGGAGATCTTTAATTAGGATTTAGAACTATTCTCCATATAAATACTTTAAAAAAAAAGTTTACAACACACAGCTATAGGTGTTAGGGAGTCATTAAATGGGAAATTTGCTTTTTAGATGGTTCTAGCTACAGCATGGAAAATGAAAGATTAATTTTAAGGGGTATATGCCTGAAGGCTGGATGATAAAAAAAAAGGCCATTATAACAGACAAGGCAAAAGATCAAAAGAAGATGAATGCAGGCAGTAGTAATAAGCATTGACAGGAGAGAGCAGAGTTTTAAAAATTTAAGAAGAGTCAAACTTGGTAATTTTGTTGGTTATTTTCCATTTGCCCCACAGAACCGTTTTCTACCTTTCTCTGCCCTTCTCTGTACCCTGTAGGGTGGCTGACTCTACAGACTGAATCATCCAAGGTCCCGTACTGGCTGGCTTTGGATTGGGCTCTTTTAAAAGGAGGCAGGTAAGAGACTGGCAGGCAGGGGGATTCTCTCCTCTGCTTGTGGCCACACTTGTATTTAGGTGGCCCCTCTTCCACAGCTACAGCTCTTTCTGGGTTCTGGTAATACAGTCCTCTCCTTCTCCCTCTTCAGGACAAGGGATGGTAATAGCTTCCAGCTGTTGCTGGTCTCCGGGTACCTCATAAATCTTGATGACTCCCTTAATTTCCCTGACCTCCATAAATAGTTCTTTGGTTAAACTCTCTTTAATTAATAAGCCTTTTGAGTCTTTTTTCTGCAGGGACCTGGACTAGTAGTGACTGATGGGGAGTGGGGAGAGGAGTACAAAGAGTTGAGGTGACTCCCAGGTTTAGATTCTTTCCTGTCAAATGGATTTTTAGCATTTTCCTGAATGCTTTGTGAGGACACACTCTGTTCAGATTACTTGGAATCTATCCCTAACACCAACAATTTGATTGGCATTCTCAGAAGGAGATTTAGGCAGTTTCTCCAGAACCACGTATGGTGCCTGGTGTAGAGGAGCACTCAATAAATGGATTTTCTCTCTCATTGTCTGTGAACTCTCCTGTCACATTATTATAGGCCCTTGTGCACTCAAATTTTGAACTCAGCATTGGTCTGGCCATTATTAGTTTTATATCTAACTTTGAGTTCTAGATTTTAAAATGTGTATGGAACAGTTAAAAAGGGCTTTGTAAAACAACAAAAAAAAAATCCTAACTGTAGTGATTTTTTTTAATTGAAGAAATTAGGAATATTTAGCAGTGAGAACGCATTAATGCAAATTCCAATACCAAGCAGTTAGCCGAGGGCTGTAGTGTTTTCTTGACCCAATTACAAAATTTTCTCTCCAACAATTCAATATGATGAACACTCTATTCTTCACCACATAACAATCACTTCAACTCAAAATAATTTAGTTGAGGGAATCTTCACAATTCTTGTTAAGCCATAAACAAAATATATCCCCACTGTCTACACTGCCTTTATGCCTACACTGCATACCCTACATACTTCAAATATCCTAACCACCCCTATAGAAGCCTGCCCTGTATCCTGCACCCCTAGAGTGCACATTAGACTCGCCAGGGAGCTCTTTAAAAATACTCATGCCCAGACTCCACCCCAGGCCAATTAAATCAGCATCTCTGGGTAAGAGACCCAGACACAGATATTGTTTAAAAGCTCCCCCCAATGATCCTAAAATGCACAGAGTTGAGAACAAGGCTCCAAACCATAAAGTAAAGCAAACAAGATCACACAAAAAGATACACATATCCACAGAAGGTATAAACGCAAGATACCTTGTGTCCAGTAAGCTGTTTAACCCTTGTTAATGAACTTCCTAGGAGCTCCCCCCATCCACCCCTGGGCCATTAACCTTCAACTTCTGCACATTGGAAAGTTGACTGAGAGCCCTTTAGTTGGTTTTGCTTCCTTGTTTGACAAATGTGGTTTGTTGACAAGCTGCCCAGAACATAGTAAAAAAACAACCACAATTAAACCTGCCTGAGTCAGCGGTGGTTTTCCCAATCAGTGAGGTTTTTCTTAGAACCCTAAGAGGATAAAAAAAAAGAGCATATAAATGAAGGAATCAAACAGACTCACAGGTAATTAAAGATCACAGTTTTGGTTGTGGAAGGCTGTTGTGAATACAGGAGTGATGCCCTCAATATTTTTAAATAAATCTTTGACTAAGTTTCAAGAAATAAAATCTACATTTGGCATATGTTTTGCATCCTACTTCAGGGTTCTTCCTGATGGAAAACAGGGCTCTTTTGAAAGGAGTGAAAGCTGATGACAATACATACAGTTAACCTTCAGTAAATCTGCATAAACTTGAGCAAATCTAAGTCTCAGGAATGAGGTGATAGAGGAAAATAGTAATTAAAATGTATTTTTTCAGTTTCTTACAGTGAGCAAATGTCCCAGACTGTGTCAGTTTCATTTTTTTTTAAAAAAAGATCTATACTATGTAGTGTCTAAGCTATGATAAACGACAAAGAAATGCAAATAACCTGTGATTTCTCCAACTAGAATAATCACATAGGAACTTGGTGAGACCTAGCAGCTCACAAAGTTATCTGAAGTATTTCACAAGGGGCAGGAAGCATCTCTTGCACACTTCTAGCAGTGGTCATTGCCCACAGGTTGATACTGTGGATGATGAAACAACCCAAGTTGGCTTCTTTTACTCTGTCCTTTCTCCACTTCCTGCCAAGTTTTTCCTCCATCTCAGCCTATATTAACTTGGTAATATGTTCACTTTAAGCGTCATGTAGTCTAGATGCTTTAGGTGGTCCGGTTATCTCAACAAACCAAACAGACCGAAAAACAAAACAAGACAAAAGAAACTCTGCCCTGGGCGGGTGGGCAAAGCACATCTTAGAGTACCAGATAATCTGTAAAGTGAAGTAATTCAGCAGAAGCAGGGACTCACAGCGGTGACTAGAATGATGAAGTCTAAGTGCTTCCCCCACAACAAAAATCTCTGGAGAGAAAGATTGGGAGTTCTCCCTCTGCTTCCTGGAGGGAGATTCCAGAAAATTAAATTTGACTTTTAAAGGATATGAGTTGCAGAGACTTCTGATCATATGCTTAAAAAGGTATTAGGAATCTAATTTTTATTTTACTACCCTAGCTAGGTTTTTAAGTGACTCTAGATAATGCTAACAATACATAGCTGTAAATATATGTGTACATTATATATAAAATGCCTTTTTATCTAGCATCTCATATGATGGTTATATTATTCTTGTGTCCAAAGTAGGAAAGGTAGCTTTGTTAAGCCTTTTTACAAATAATCATTCTTTTTTTCCCCTGTAGGTACCCAATTTATTCATAAAATAATAGTTTAAATACTTATTATTTTTTTCAGTCAGACTTTTTTTTTTCCCTCCCTACAAATAATGACTCTTGAGAGGTTCTTGAATGGGCCAGCTTAGACTAGAATGCACTTTGCACTTTTTTTTTTTCAGTCCAGTGGTCTTTTTGTGTTTGACTACATCCTACTAGCACTAGTCTTTAGCATTTCAGTTGCATGAGGTGGTGGAAGAAATTTGCACATATTGAGGTGTGGAGAATTCATTCTGGCTTACACATGATTTAACTTAAGCTTTATGCTAACTAGAAAAGCCTGTTTTGTGGCCTATTAAACATACATTGTACACCTGTTTTCACCATTAAAGAAAAGGATGCATTAACCAGAAGAAAAATGTCCCTTCTGCAGATAAGAGATAAATGTCTCCCTTCCTGGAACATCAATGCTAGTACTCCTTTGATATAGCTCCCTTTCCAGACACAAAGGCCATACTGACTTTTTAGGTACTTGCTGAAAAAACTTGAAGGGGTGTACCCTAGTCATGTGCCTTGCTTTGACAAGATACAAAACCTTAAACCATGTTTCCTTGGAACAGTTCCTCAGAGCTATTCCTGAGAACTGTTTGTTCTCGGTTTGGCTCAAAAGAAACTCTTATCATAGAGTGATTATTGATGATTCCCCTTGATATATGGAAATCCTGTAAAGTTCAAGTGTAAATTTAGTAGAGAAAGTAGCAGTTGAGAATGAGAGGGAAATAAGGACCATAACTGCTTGGGAAAGTCTGTATGTAAAACCTAGGAGTGGGAGGATGTCATTTCCATTAAAATGAAAAAATATGAGTCCTTATGTTGAGCCAGACTCTGCTAGGTGCAAAGTTAAAAAGTGGTTAAGGACAGACTCTATCTTTGAGGATCTTTCTGACTAGGAGAGCAGGTCACAATCTAGTGATCTGGATTTGAAGAACTGGTTAGGGTTTGCATAGGTATATGCTCAGAGGAAGGGTGGGTCAGATAATTTCAACAGAGAAAGCAAAAAGGCATGTAAATGATGAACTCTGAGAATGCAAGGAGCCCTAAAGTTAGTGTCTGATATGCAAAATGTTCAATTTTCTGTTTCTTGTTAAGTAAAACAGTCACCAGTAACATGTATGAAACCGGTGACATATATGACTTTTTAGCTGTACTTCCTATGCACTCCACACCCCACCCCTTTAAAGTTCCCAATCTATCCCTTAGAGGTTACACTTGAACGTAGAGAAACTTTTTCTATGCATTCATATAACCACTATACACGTGGTGATACACGGAGCAGTGAAATAAATCCTAAGCTCGTTTTGAAGAAAACTGAACAGGTGCTCGGGGACTCGGGTTTGAGCCACGCCTACGCCACGAACTGCTGGGTGATCTCGGGCTAGTATCGTCTCAGGATGCCCCTCTTACCGTCTGTAAGATAAGGAGGATCCAAAAGTCACAGGGTTTTGTGAGGATGACTTAAAATAATGCCAGTGAAAGCATTTCCTCCACCACATCTAGGGGCTTCTGTTCTCCTCGGGTTCTTTCCACTCTCGCTACTCTGACTTTTGGTGCATCCAGACCCAGAGGCCTTAAGCATCACCATAAACGCCTGACCGCCTCTCCTCATACCCACACACGTCCCTCGCGGGCGGGTGCAGCTTTGCGCTGACGGGGTCGGCCGAGCGAGGTCTAGAAGCCGAAGTCACACACTCCTGAAGGCCATGAAGGAGATATAGAAAGCTCGCGATTCAGCCGGATAAACAAGCCCGGCGGGAACCAGACAGAGACCATTAGGGGAAGGGCTCCTAGGCGCACGCGCAGTGGCCGCCCCGCTCCTGCCCTCCCGCGGGAGGGGCGGGCGCGACGTACCCACGTTGGGCGCGCTGACGTCGGAGTAGCGTGCGCCGCCGGCCGGTGGGGGCCGCCGGTAGGGGGTGGGGGCGGGGCTTCTGCCTCGCGGAGGTGGGCACGCTCGCCGCGGCAGAGAGATTACTTCCCTGTACCCGTCCTTGCGCTCCAGTTAGTCTCATGAAAGTGTAGGCATCCAGGCAGTTGGCTCGTTCCGATTACCGAAGCACCCTCCCTTCGGTGATAGGAGCGCAGGTTTTGGGCGGTGACTCGGCCATGCCGAACTCGCGATCCAGGCCCCGCCAGGGCGCTGGGAGTGGTTCGGGGGCAGCCGGGCGAGACGAGCTGGTGTCGCGGTCCTTGCAGAGCGCAGAGCACTGCCTGGGCGCCCAGGACTTCGGCACCGCCTATGCCCACTACCTGCTCGTGCTCAGCCTGGCGCCGGAGCTGAAAGACGATGTGAAGGTGAGGAGAGCCCTTCTTTCTCTTGCTGCAGGCAGAGGGATCCTCTGTTCTTCTCGTATACGTAAATACATATGTAAATAAATTGGGAGGGGGACTGTGAGTGGCTGGTGGTTGCTATTTAATATTTACTTTTCACTCTTGATTCTTTTCTTTTGTTCATAGCCACAACCAGCCTATCAGAAAATACTGTTTGCTCTGTGTATCCAGAGCCATATCACTTCCTACTTTCTCTTTTACTGCTCTGGTTCAAGCTTCAATCATCAGCTGCTGACTTCTGCCATAGGCTCAGGTTCCAATCTAGGCTTTCTCCTGCAGTCTACCTCAACACCGCCAGCGTGAGCTTTTCAGAACAAAAGCCAGATGATGTCATTTCTCTATCTCAAAACTTGTATTTCAATTGCAGTTCGAAAGGTTTTGTTGCAAGTGAAGCCTCAGGTGATCTTTTGTGGCCTCCTACCTCTAATTCTAGCAAGTTCCTGCCCCAGGGCCTTTGCACTTGTCTCTTCTGTTAGGTGTAAGGAAATGTGGGTTTCTGTAGTTGAATTAAGTTCGCAATTAAAGTAATCATTCGATGATGCATTCTTTAAGTTTCATTTATTGGATTTTTTTGGGACAGTTATTCTGTTGAAATGCTGTACATTTTTGTCAAGTTATTCTAGAATCTAAATTTCAAAATGTGATTTAATTTACCTTTGCATTCAGTTTCCAGCCTGAAGCTGCTTTGCTTTATTTCACCCAAGGTTTCTCAACCTCAGCACTGTTGGTATTTTGGATGAGATCTGTGCTGTGGAAAGCTGTCTTGTGCATTGTAGTATGTTTAGCAGCATCCCTGACCTCTACCCAGTAGATATCAGTATCTAGACATCTGTAGTTCACATAAATTTAGGGTAAATTTCAAGACCAGCGAGCCTCAAGGAGGAGAAAGTGTTATGCTGAGATACAGTTTGCTCATCTTGGTAGGCAGAAGTGAAATAATGAATCCATCCAATTGCTGTTTCCTTAAATCTTTGTTCCTTAGTTCCCTCTTGTAAAACAATACTTTTTTTTATATTTAGTGTGTAGTAAAAGTATATCTAAAGTTTGTATTTCAATGCTGGGTGTTCAGTAGGGTTAAGTACCTAGCTGTTTCCTGCAGAACAGTCTCATATTTCTTTGCATGGGCCTCTGCAAAAGAGCTATCTCTTTAATCTTATTTCCTGCTTCTCCCTCTACTCCCATACCCACACTTCAGCCACACCAAGGGACTTAACTATAAACTCCCTGATCCATTTAATATAATCTGTGTTTTTTTCCCCCTCACACTCTAGAATCTTCTTCCTTATCCTTGTTGCTCTAGTAAACTCCATCAAAATTCAGTTTCTGGTATTAACTCTCCTGTATAAAATATGTGCAGATGATATAAAATTTTTCACGAGAAAGCTGAAATGACTACAGCCTTCGCTTTTCCCACTGGGTTGCAGTGTGGAGACTGGAGGGAGGGAGGGGTAGTTGGAGCTGGGGTGACAGTGGGAAGGCTGTTGCTGTAGTCCAGCAAGTGGTTACAAGGGCCGCGTTGCAACAGTCCTGGG
This sequence comes from Camelus ferus, assembly GCF_009834535.1. Lineage (NCBI taxonomy): Eukaryota > Metazoa > Chordata > Mammalia > Artiodactyla > Camelidae > Camelus > Camelus ferus. The sequence goes on along the minus strand of NC_045697.1, from coordinate 104,717,684 downwards.
AGAGGAGGTGACACACTTAAAGCTATTGAGAGAGAATTGGCTGGGTTTGAAATAAGTAGTACTGGAGTTAAGGTAGCATTATTAGGTGACTTCATGGTCTGAGGTTAGATGGTTCCTTAACCTTATATCCTATGTGAGAGAATATGATGGGTTCAGTTTAGAATATTTTGAATTTTTTCAAAATTGTGTGTTAAATTTCTCTCTATGAAGCCTCTGTGAGGACAAGAACAGGATATATGTTGCTATATATTGCTATTCTTTGCACACTGATCAGGAAGTATTTGAGTTGAGCTAAATTTGAGATGGCTGAGGGTACAATCCCTGGCTGAGATTGTTGCCGGTAGATGTAACCGGTTTCCAGGTTCTTGTCCCGTCCCAGAAAGAATTCAGAGACAAACATGGAGGTTAAGAAAGTAAAGTGAGGATTTATTAAGAGATGGATAGTACATCTAAAGGGGAGAGAAGGCAGGCTCAGGTGAGCGGCTGCCCGGAGTTTCTTTGGCAGCTTTGTTACATAGGGTATAAAAATGAATGGGCAGAATATTCATTAGGGAGGAAATGGTCTGCGGTCATATTTCCTGATTTTGATCCCAACTCCACCTTCCCAAAGGGAGGAGGGATTTTTGTCCTTATTTAGTCTGGATCGGAAGTGTCATAGTGTCAGTACATGATGGGTACTTCTAATCTGCAAGGCTAATTTTATTGAAATGAGGGCACAATGAGAAAAAGGTTACATTTGGACACTGGAGATTCCTACTTTTTCCAACCTTTCTTTGTTGGCCTCCAGGCTGCTCATCACCCTCAAGGTTCTGACCACTTATCAGCCCAGAGGTTCCTGCTTTTTTTCTCTGCACAGGGACCTCTGGTGCTTACATAATGTGTAGTTTCCTGCATTGGGTCTGTGCCCCTCCTTTCTGCCCAATTCCTGCCATTTGGTCTGTGTCCCCCTTTCTCTGGTCATATCTGGCTATCTGCCTGCTCTAACAAGATGACTAATAAGGGGTTGTATCTATGGGCCTGAGGTTCAGAAGAGAGGGTCTTCATATGATGTCACTTATATGCAGAATTTTTAAAAAAGTGACATGAACTTATTTACAAAACAGAAACAGACTCACTGACATAGAAAACAAACTTATGGTTACCAGGGGAGAAGGGGTGGGATGGAGGGATAAACTGAGAGTTTGGCATTTGCAGATACTATATACTATATATAAAATAGATAAACAACAAGGTCCTACTGTACAGCACAGGGAACTATGTTCACTACCTTATAATGGCCTATAATGAAAAAGAATATGAAAAGGAATATATGTGTATGACTGAATCACTGTGCTGTACACCAGGGACTAGTACAACATTGTAAACTGACTATACTTCAATAAAAAAATAAATAAAACAGAAGAGAGGGTGTTGATTGGAGATGTAGGGGTAGCATCCATCAATACATAGGTGATAGGTAGTGCCTTGGGGATGCATAAGAAAAGAGAAGGGGGTCAAGGACATACTCCTAAAAGATAGGAACCCACAAAAAAATGGAGGTAGAGAATATGATACAGCAGCCAAGTACGGAGAGAGTAGAGAGTGGTCAAACCGTCTTAATTCTGCATGTTACTGCCAAGTAGGTGGTAAAATCTGTTCATTTACGTATTGTTTATTTAGCAGTCAGGACCTATTCTAAATTAAACTCAAGGTGATTTTCATCTATAATTAAGATTTGTTCTCTGTGGCATCTTCAACCAGTGTTGAATATTCTTTCATCATTTATGTTATTGACTCATTTGCTGTTTTCTCCTTTGTAAAGGAAACTTTTCAGTACACGCTATTCAGATGGGCTGAAGAACTTGATGCTCTCAGTCGAACACAAGACTTACTTGGTTGCTATGAGCAAGCCTTGGAGCTGTTTCCTGATGACGAAGTGATTTGCAATAGTATGGGGGAGCATCTCTTCAGGTGTGTAGTAACTTCAGTAGTACTTACTCGTTAAGAGTTACTCTGTACCAGTCTGGATTGGGTAAATTGTAGTACAGTCATTTGAACAGAGACAGTTTAATATAAAGAATTATAAACTATAACAGAGGATCAGAGTAATGAAGGACTGAGTAGTGAGAAGTAAAGAGCACTCAAAGGAATACAGGGATAGCAGATATAATATGTAATAATAGTATATCATACACTAGGTAATAGCTGCTGCCCCTGGGGCTGAGACAGAGTAGTCGTGGAAGCGTTCCCTACAGTGGGCTGAGATCCAGACCTTGTTGGAGGGGACGTCACCGTGGTTCACAGGGTGGCAGGGAAGCCACTGTGAGGCCTTGCCGGAGAACTTGTCGTAAATCTCTTCTCTGGCAATTGCTGGAGATTTGCCATTGGGATTTCTGTCTACCCTCCATAGAAATTTCATAAATAGAAGAACTGGTAAAGCCCCCCAGTTTTTGATTGGGATTTGTTTTAATAAATCTGGTTTCACGGCTTTGTACAAAGTACAAGGAGAATTCTTGTTTAGGAAACACCATTGCAGTGCCCTTTTCTATAGAGTAAATCACTTTATATGTCCCAGCAGCTGTCCTTAATACCACTGCTTTGACCACCTGGTCATACCAAGTTTCATTCAATGAAAAGCTCTATGTAAGAAATGCCTTTATCCAACTTTTATTAGTCAGTCTCAGTAACGTAACTGCTATACAGTGCCATAGTCTTAATCAAAATGGCTTAGCGAGTGAAGTCAGTACTCCTTTAAGGGACAGGAAGTTGATAGTGTCTAGTTGTAGTGTGACAATAGCAGGGAAAATAAAGTTGGTTGTCAGCTGAGGCTTGTTTGTTCACACTAACAGCTAACCTGATCCTGATACACAGACTCCATCTCCACAGATTAGCAACCACTTTCCTTTCAAGAGAAATTTAGCTTAAAAAGTTTTAGATATCTCCTCAAATTAGTTAAAAATCTGCATTTTACTTTCAAAGTGTCTAGTTCTTTAGATTATGTAAGAGGAGCTACTCTATAGGGTTTGATTATATTTCCAAATTACACACATGTAATGATCACAACATTCTAGGGCTTACATTTCAAGATAATCAATTTAACAGAAAATTGGAGCTCTACACACTTCTGGCAGATTCTGTTGTTGGTCTACTGCTGTAGGACATAGACTGAGCAATCACCAGTTATTGAGAAAAAAATACTTGGTGTTAAATTGCTTTGGGGAGATATCACTATGCAAAATTTTAAATTCAGACGTTGGCGGTTCAGAACTTGTCAGAGTGTGAATGTGGCTTTTGCTACACAGTTTGCCTTTATTCTCTAGGACAGGTTCTTAGTTTTTGTAATACTCTGCTTTTCTCATCAAGAACAGTGTATTACTCATGCCCCATCAGAAGAATCACTATTCCAGGGGGAAAGGATTTCCAAAGTAAAGGATAGCCTCCTTTTCTGACATTTATTTGTGAAATAAAATTTGTGTCTGGAGTGTCTCAACTTTCTATTAAGCCAGTAGTATCAGATTTAAACAAAACGTATTTAAATTTCTCATCAGGAAGATAATGGTTTTTCTAGTTAGTAGAAAAAAGGCATTTTTAAAGTTCATTGACATTGACACAACATTTTGAGTGTTTTAATATGAGATATACTTCAGTTGAGTGGATCATATATTTTTTCAGAGCAGTAGCATTGCAGTTTAAGAAATCTGAATGATATATTGAAGAGCAAACCTAAGGGAAACACAAAGCCAGGAAATTATTAGGAGCAGGTTTGGCATTGATTCAACAGATCATTGATATTTTGAAATTTTTTAATATCCATTGCTAAGTTAGTGTCTCAACAATAGATTACATAGGATGTATTTTGTATTGTACTGTGGGCTGGTGTCAGTTGCAGAGTAAGACAGCTTTACCTTCAAGAAACTGGAAAATAACAGATACTAATCTTAAACATTTTAAAATGAGTGCCTGTCATTTGACATCAGGCTGTTCCTTTTTTTGTTTAAACCAATACCCCAAATGAATAGTCTGATTGATTCAGTTTCTTTAAAACTGACAGAATACTTCAAGGTGCTTGTGAAGAAGTGTGAGTGTAAAAGGGTTCTGCTAGCTCAGTTCTCTTCACTGTGTGGACCACACCCTGGTGCTGATCCACAAATGACCAGTCGATGACAGACGAGTATAGAGATTGAGAGTAAATATGCAGCAGTGTGACATTGCAGTAAATCCAAGCACGTAATCAGGGAACTCACCTGTTGAAGGGGGTGTGGACCACTTTGAGTGCCACTGGAATCTAGTGTAGGGGTTGCATGCTAGTCATGTGGAGTACAACTGTATTGGTCTACAGATGGTTAGATATTTTTCAAGGAGGGGGAAGTTCTTTACCATAGATAGTTTATGAAGCACTATTCCAGACAGTTTGATAGTTTTCTTCCCCTGTCTTTTATGATTGATTTGCTTACATCTAATTCAGTAGCAATTTTTGGGGTGACTCACCTTTGATTTTTTTCCCTTAGGCACAGTGGCTCTCTTTTTATTTTATTTTATTTTATTTTATTTTATTTTATTCTATTTTTTTAATCGAAGTACAGTCAGTTACAATGTGTCGATTTCTGGTGTACAGCACAGTGCCCCAGTCATGCATATATGTACATATATTTATTTTCATGTTCTTTTTTATTAAAGGTTATTATAAGATATTGAATATAGTTCCCTGTGCTATACAGAAGAAACTTGTTTTTTATCAAACAGTGGCTCTCTTTTTAGTCATATTTATTTGATTTCTGTTATACTTAATTAAATTATAACAGAAAAAAAAAGTACAGCTGGTGTAAACCGGTCTGGCAGCAAATACAAGGGACCGTCGATGACCACGCAGCTCGGCTGCGGAGAGAAAGGTGTGTGACACACCAGAGAGGCGCCTGCCAGCCACAGGCGTTAGTACCTTTTACAGAGGGAATGGTTTTTAGAAACCTCTGTTCTGGAAAACTGTTTAAATGGAGGCTGACTAGGAGAGCTTCTGCCACACCACTGTACAGTCGTAATTCATAGTCAAGTACTTGTGAGTGTCCTGGGATGCATAAACATAACGGATTCAGAAAGGAAAGAAGTGATGGAGGATTGCCGTCCTCACAGAAGGCTTCCCAAGAAGACGGCACTTGGGTTGAGTAGGATTTGGGGTGCTGGTGAGGGGTTCTCAGGCCAGATGAGTGACCTGAGCGGAGGCACTGTAACCGATAGCATACAGCTGAATATATTGTCTGTCATTTTTTTACTCTAGGATGGGCTTTAGGGATGAAGCAGCTGGGTATTTTCGTAAAGCGGTGAAGTTAAACCCTGATTTCAGTGATGCAAAGGAGAATTTTTATCGCGTTGCAAACTGGTTGGTGGAACGCTGGCACTTCATCATGCTTAATGACACCAAAAGGAATACGATTTATAACGCAGCAATCCAAAAGGCGGTTTGTTTGGGGTCCAAAAGTGTTTTGGACATTGGAGCAGGAACTGGAATACTAAGGTTTGCTGCAGTTGTGTTTTAATTACATATACATGTGTGCTTATGTAAATTAAAGATTTTACCAAATATGGAAAATTTAGCAGTGGAATTTAAAAATAGAGTTTAATTTACTTCTTATAATCTTGTTATGATTATTCATGCAATTATTATTATTAACTATTATTTTCACTGTAGCTTTTATTTTATCATGAACTTGACATAACCACCGAGAAAAACTTGGGGTTAACGTTGAAATTTTGAATAATGAGTTTTAAGAATACTTTTTACATTAACGTTCTGGTTGAATCTAGTTATTTAAAGTTTATTAGCGTTCTGCATGCCAACTGTGTCTTAATAAGGTGGATGTCATTATTTTTTGTGTGATTTATCTCTTGACAAGAATGTTAGTTCATTTTTTAAAAATGCAGAATGAATAATGTTTGTATTAAAGAATAAAAGGAAAATCCCATGTTTAAGCATTGTAATTCCACTAAAATTTGGAAAAATACAGTTCATTTTTTTTTCTTGATGGAACCCTTTTTCCCCTTGTAGCATGTTTGCTAAAAAAGCTGGAGCGCACTCGGTGTATGCCTGTGAGTTATCCAAGACCATGTATGAACTTGCCTGTGATGTCATGGCAGCAAACAAGATGGAAGCAGGGATCAAACTCTTACACATGAAGTCACTTGACATAGAAATCCCAAAACACATTCCTGAAAGGTATTATAATATGAACTAATTTTGGTGTTTATAATCTACTATTGTATTTTTTAAAAATTAAGATATTCACATTTCTAGCTTCTAGCCCAAACCAAAATGCTGAAACCGTTCTGTTGTAAAGATATGGATAATAGGGTAGTTCAGCATAAGACAGGTTTTCATAATAAGGTCATATTCTTGATAAAAAATATTTAAGGATCTTGAGAAAAATTCGTGGCAAGACATTTAATAAATAAATTTCACCTTTAGCAAGTTACTTTACCTTTGTTGATTTTAGTGTTCTAGTTGTAAAAATGGATAGTACCTCCTGTGTGGTCAATAAGTATTTAAAAATTGTGCTTAAAAATAATGCATGAGTAGGTTAGACTTGAATGAATTATCACATTTGGTATTAATATCCTTGGCTAAAATGGAAGCTCAGGAAGAATCAGCTGTATGTTGGCTTGGGCCCTTCAAATGCTTTGAATATTATTTCCTAAGTCTTAGCCTTTTGGGATGTTATTTCACTTTGATCTGTGTCACAAGAAGATAGAATTTTCGAGCTAGAAGGGGTTTGAAAATCATCTAGTCCAACAACTGTCATTTTAGATACAGAGTTTTCTCTGAGTAGCACTTGCTGTATCCCTCTCCTGGGTAGTCTGTCTTCTCAACGTTTGTAAGTTCACTTTATATCGAAATAGGGCTTTTTTATGCTCTGTCGTGATAAGTCTTCTTCCATATGTGTATGATAGTATTTATATTTATTTACTTAATAGTTATGCTTTTCAATGGTCTCTACATTTGTTCTTGTGAAAGAAGTCCTATTAGATTGTTGAGGCAACTGTTACACCCATTTTACAGAAATAAACAGTGTCCTCACTTGTCTTAGTCTGCTCAGGCTGCCATTGACAGAATACCATGGTTAAACCACAGACATTGATTTTCTCACAGCTCTGCAGGCTAGAAGCCCATGACCTTGGGTGCTGGAGAGTTTGGTTTCTGGTGGAGCTCTCTTCCTAGCTTTCAGATGGCCTTCCTACTGTGTCCTTACATGGCCCTTCCTCTGTGCCTGTGGGGTGAGAGAGAGCTCACTGCTGTCTCCTCCACTTTCATAAGGTTGCAAGACCTATCAGATTAGGACTTCACCCTTAGAACCTCATTTAACCTCAATTACCTCGTGAAGACCTTGTCTCCAGTATTGTCACACTGGGAGTTCGTGCTTCAGCGTGGATTTTGGTAGTACAAAAGTCAGCCCATAGCATCAATCAGTTACCTTAACTTGATCCACATTTTTCTCACAGTTGGTATTGTAGAAGGAGCTGTTGACTTTGAATTAGAAGATACGGATTACAATATAGACTCTGTTAGTAATTTATTTTGATCTTACGCAAATCTAGAGACTTCAAGATGTTGGACTAGATGATTTGAGATACCTTCCATGTTCTAAATGTATGCAATCATAAATACTAACAGTTTTGTGTGTGTGTGTGTGTGTGTGTGTGTATAAAATACTGGTTGTTGGCCCTGTGGGGGATACCAAAATTGTCTCTGTCCTCAAGGCACCTACAATCTAGATAGGAGAATAAGGAATATTCATGAAACTTTTCCTTGTCTTCTAACTACACAAATGGATGGTACTGGCAGAAGGACTAAGGAAGTTCAGAGAAGGGAGAGTTTTTTGGTGTGTCTTTGAGTAAATTTTCCAGAAAGAGTGGACAGAAGATCAGAGCTCTGTGGCTTAGGCATTCGTGAACATTCACAGGTGTGGGTAAAGCAAGAGAAGTAACAGAAGGACAGTCCCCGTGTGAGAGGTAAACACGGACGGTGAAGGGAGGGGAAGGATTGTGAGGAGCAGGCCTTCTCCCCTGCACTGAATGTTATTTGTAGATCAAGGAAAATTAGAACTGAGAAAGATTATTCATTTTGATAAATAGGAGTGTCTTTGCTGGTAGAGAGTATTTTTATAGGACCTTGAGGGTAGAAGTCCAATTACTCAGGATTAAGGAGGGGGGCTGGTAAAGGTAATGGGTGTGACCCACTGTGAAGGATTCTGGCAATGAAAGAACATCTGAGGAGGCAGCAGGTCAGAAGCACCGCCTTCTGTCCCCACCAAGAAGTTGCCAGTGGAGAAGAGAGGAGCCTCGGGAACATTAGAGTTCCTCAAGTTTCAAGAGTAGATATTAAAAATGAAATAAAATGTATTAGAAAATGGACTGTTTCTATAACATACTCTTCCTTTCTTCTCTCAGCTTTGACATCTTTTATACAAATAGCATGATATTTTACTTACATGTATCTTTAAAAAATCATTCTATAGAGTGTCCCTAGTTGTAACAGAAACTGTCGATGCAGGTTTATTTGGAGAAGGAATTGTGGAGAGTTTGATTCATGCATGGGAGCATTTACTTTTGCAGCCAAAGGTAAGCAGCATGAAAAGACTTAAATTTGATTAAGAATTCAGTATTCAGTAGATCATTTTTTGAGCCCTGAGCATAGTTGCAGGGCAGTATGAGATAACATCCCACTGTTGCAGTGCATGCTCTGTAGTTGGAAAGAAATCTGTGCAAAAAAAAACATTTAGTAACATAACGCAATGTATACTTGTGTGCCCAAATGGGGTTCAGAGGCAGAAAAATACTCCAGGAAGGGATTCGTGGGAACTGAGGTTACATTATGAAGGGGCTGACTCTGGAATTCTTGAGTAGGGTTGAGAAGGGGAAGTGCTTTCAATCTCACAGCCTTCATTGCTTGTATTTCTGGCAAATTATCAAAAGGGAATGTAGTGCTAACTGGCATGCTGTAGGTTTAAGGTACCACTTGGACCCAGGCTGCTGAAGGGACAGGACTGACTTGTGTAATTGCCAAGTTATATTTTGCATTGAAATCCTCTGCTGTGGCCCATAAGTTGTAGATTTGAATTATATAATATGTATTATGAATGAAAGGATTTTAACTTGCAGTAAGAATTCACTACTTACAGAAAATGATTTGGATTTAAAGTAGCTAATGAAAGGTTGGAAGAGCAGTTCATTTTTCAAGCAGGTAATGGTGATTTTGGCTTCTCAGTATAAGTCGGACCCAGTAGTCTTTTGTTGTAGGCAGGCTTAGAGAATTCTAGCTCCCCACCTCCCTCCCTCCCTTCCTATTTGTACTGTTAAAAAATATGTATGTTTATATATAGCAATGAAAATGAAAGAAACTTTTTAAAGAAAAAAAAAACTTGACCTGTGTATCCTTAACTGTCATTTTTGAAGTTTTTTCTCATAAATTTTCATAGCTTGCCATCATACACACATATTTTGACATAAATGTAACAATATAATTTTTATTGTTATGTTTTTAGACCAAAGGTGAAAATGGTAATTGTGAAAAATATGGGAAAGTTATACCGGCAAGCGCTGTCATATTTGGGATGGCAGTAGAATGTGCAGAGATAAGAAGACATCATAGGTGAGTGATTATTTAAAGAGTAAATGGTGAAACCTTGTCAGTTTAAGGTATAGACTGTAGTTCAAAGGTTATTTAATGGACATTTATTTGGATGAGCATTAGTAGTTTTCTGACCTTTAAATTCATGATGTTTATTTCAGTCAATTTTCTTTTTGCTTTTTTAAAACTTTCTTCAAAAATAGAACTCTAGGATTAAAATCAGCCTTCAGTTTTCTAGTGGAAAATTAATTTTGATACAACTTAATATCCTTTTGATATGTGATAGAGTCATGGGACAAATAATACATTCAGACTGACTTTAGATGAAAGTGAAATGAAAATTTCCAATGTGAAAATAATTTTAGTTTTAATTTATTTCTCCCATTTTTCTCTTCTTAATAACTATTGACATAATATTTTGTGGTTGGGTGGGGTGAAATTTTAGGATCTTTATACCCTTGAGAGTTTGAGATTGATCAAATGTGATACAGATGAGAAAAAAGTGATACAGGTGACAAGTTTTTTTAGTTATAGAAGCTTCTTGGTTACATTTTTTTTCTTGAACATTAATGATTTTCTAAAATTTTGTTAAAATGTTGATCCATGTTTTGTTAGGACTTACTTTTAAATGTAACACATAAATACTTTAGGAAATACTGATGGGTAAAAGAAGAAAATAAAAGTCATCGTGACATACTCACTAGTAGATAACTACTGCTCATCTTCGTTGTATATTCTTCCTTACGCTTTGCTGTGCATGTGCCAGGGTGATGAGGGACAGTATTTGGTGATCGTAGGGACAGGCACCAACCAGACAGACAGCGGCCTCTGTCAGCAGATTGGCTGAATGAGAGTGGACTGGTTGGTTGTCAGCTCTGTGTAAGTATCAGTGTGTGTGTGGATAAATTTAATTTTGTTTCAGAAGGATCAGTGAATGTATTAGCTTTTTCTTTGTAAGCCTCTTCATGTTGATAGATTTGATTCGTGGATTTTTAAAAATCAGTTTCCTAGTGTTGCATGTAGTTCCCAGAGTTTAGAATTTTTAGGTTGCTTCTACTTTTCTACTTTTAAGAACAGGGGTAAGAATATATAATGGAGAAAAGGAGAAAAGACAGCCTGAAGTAGTGTGGGGAAAACCGGACAGCTACATGTAAAAGAATGAAATTAGGACATTCTCTAACACCATGTACAAAAATCAACTCAAAATGGACCAAAGACCTGAATGTAAAACTGGACACTATAAAACTCCTAGAGGAAAACATAGGCAGAACACTCTTTGACATAAATTGCAGCAGTATTTTTTTGGATCTGTCTCCTAAAGCAAAGGAATTAAAAAGCAAAAATAAACACATGGGCCCTAATTAAACATAAAAACTTTTGCACAGCAAAGGAAACCATCGACAAAACAAAGATAATGTACCAAATGGGGAAAAAATTTGCAAATGATTTGACTTATAAGGGGTTAATATTCAACATATTTAAACAGCTCATACAACTCAATATCAAAAAACAAACGATAAAAACCACCCCCCCAAAAAACCTAGGAATCATATCACAATAAAAGTATTAAAAAAAAATACAACCCAATTAAAAAATGGGCAGAAGAACTGAATAGACATTTTTCCAAAGAGGAAATGCAGATGGCCAGCAGGCACATGAAAAGATGCTCAACATCACATTCTTTTTGTTTCTATACCTTGTGACTTCTGATTTTGTTACTATTAAAATCATTAATAGTTCCATTTGATAATTCATCTTTTTAGAGTATGATAAAATACTTTCTAGGAGTAGACTATTTGAACTTCTGAAACCCTCTAAAAGCTGATTGCTGATAAATGAATGCCTGTGAATGAGATGAGGTTGGAGTATTTCCTTTTACAAAATGGTGTTGCTAGAATGCTCTTGAAGTGTTTTTCTTCACTGTAAACTTTTTTTGACATCAAACATTATAGCAAGTACACAAACCATACATTTATGGCTTGATGAATTTTCATGAAGTTGATTCACCTGTGTAACCAGTGCTCAGTTCAGTGTCCAGAATATTACCACCACCCCAGAAAGTCCCCAGGAAGAAACCCCTTTGAGTTAACAGTGCCCCGTGGTCCCCAGAATAGTCACTCCCCTGACTTCTAACACCATGGATAATTTTGCCCATTTGAATTTTGTACAAATGGAATCACACGGTATGAATTTTCTTATGCTTGCCTTCTTTTGTCCAGTAATCCTTGTTCTTGTGTGTAGTTCATTCTCATTGCTGTATATTAAGCCTCATTGTATGAATACACCACAATATATTCATCCAATTTGCTGTTGATGGGCATTTAGATTATATGCAATTTTGGGGGTATTGGAAATAGTACAGCTATAAACATTGTTGAACACTTTTTTCATGGTCGTGTGTTTAAATTTCTGTTGGCATGTTTGCAAAAATGCAAATGCCAGACACCTTGAGGTTCCCATATTGAGAGTGAGTCTGGAATAGGCGTGTTCAGCCTAAATAGGAACTAGGAGAGCCTTCCCGAGTGGTCTTGTTAATTACACGCTCCCGCCGGTGGTGCCTGAGACGTAGTCTCACCAACACTTCCTTTCCCCATTCTGGTGGTTGTGTGGAATGGCTTTAACTTCATTTACCCTGGTGACCTTCCACATGCTTATTGGCATTTGCATATGTTCTTTTGTGAAGTGTCTGTTTAAATCTTTTGCCCATTTTTGTGTTTCTTTTACTATGGTAATTAAAAAATGTATTTTGGATGTTTGACCTTTATTGAGTAGATGTATTACAAATCTCTTCTACTCAGTGGCTTGCTTTTTTACTTTCTTACTGGGGGTCTTTTGATGAGCAGAGCTTTTGCATTTTACTTTTTTTTTTAATGGGATGGGGGAGGGAATTAGGCTTATTTATTTTTAATGGAGATGCTGGGGATTGAACCCAGGACCTCATGCATGCTAGGCACATACTTCACCACTGAGCTATACCCTCTCCCATAGAGTTCTTAATTTAACCTATTTATCACTTATTTTCCTTTATAGTTAGTCATTGTGTATGTAATTGTATTTAAGAAACTTTTACCTATGAAGTTTTATTTCATTTTTATGTTTATTTTTGCTGGTTCAGTATTAGATGGTGTTACTTAATTCTAAAAAAACAAACAAACAAACCCATCTTTCTCCCTTTACTCTCTCACCAGGGTGGGTGTTAAGGATGTTGCTGGGATCTGTTTGCCAACAAATGTGAAATTTCAGAGTCCAGCTTGTTCTTCTGTAGATGCCGAAGAAACAATTGAACCATATACAACCGAAAAGATGAGTCGAGTTCCTGGGGGATATTTAGCTTTGACAGAGTGCTTTGAAATTATGACAGTAGATTTCAACAATCTTCAGGTAAAAAAAAAAAGGCTAAGTTACTATTTTTGAGCATTAAATTTCATGTATTTGTTTAAGATAATTAATACATAGAAGTCTTATTTTATGAGTTTGCATGGGGGTTCCAATAACTACATAAAGAAAATGATTAAACGGTAATCAGAATTCCCTCCTGAAATTCTTTACTTACTTTAATACAGAGAAAAAAAAAATCCTTGCAGCTTTTTAGGAATGTCCAATGTGCCTGGTACATTCACATGTGTCCTTAGGTCACTCTTACAACAGTTTTGCAATATAGTTACAATTATCCTTGTGCTGTACGGATGAAGGAAATGTTTACATATTTAATAACCCCCAGCTGTGAATGCGGGGGCAGGAGTTATAGCCTAGACCTTCCAACTTCTCTCTGTGTCATACTTCCATTTCAGATTAACAGTATTCCTTGAAATGAACAGTAATCAGATCTCTAGATGGTTTGTGTAGTATGGTGACCAGCCATCCTGGTCTTCCCGGAACTGAGAGGTTCCCTAGACAAAGGACTTTTAGTTTTAAAACTGAGACAGTCTTGGGCAAATCAGGACAAGTTGATAACCACCCTAGTGTATCTCTGTGTGTGTGTGTGTGTGTGTGTGTGTGTGTGTGTGTGTTGGTGGGTGGTGGGAGGAGGATGTCCTGTACAAAGAAAGTGCCCAAGGAGATTGAGACAGGTTACACAGAGTCCTTCCCTTCTGTGCTAAGTGTTCAAGTACACAGGGTTTTTAGATGAAACCTGCCTCGGGGCAGAAGACTTTGTGAGGGTCATTTTGGCCTAGGATCTTTATAATCTAATGAAAGCTTTCCTCTATTAACTGTTAACTAGGTTTTTCTTGAGCTGGTCTGGAACTAAATTCATACTTGGGCGTTGCTCACTAGGACTGAGTTTCAGGAGCGTTTCTTTGCTGATGTAACATTCCGATGGGGAACAGCTCCATCATAGCTGCCAAACACCCCAAAGCTGTCCTCCTCTAATTTTAAGCTTTTCTTATTTTGATTTTTCTTTGACACACACACACACCCCATCTTATTAAGGCTTTAATTTTAAAAGTAGTATCTCCCTGTTTAACACTTACAAGTAAGACAGTAGAAAGGAAAAAGAAAAAGTATATTTCTACTTTCTTAAAATCTAATTTAGGACCTTCTTTCCCGAGGTCACCAGTTTGAAATACATCGGGTTTTTTTTTTTTTAATTGAAGTACTGTCAGTTACAATGTGTTGATTTCTGGTGTACAGCGCAATGTCCCAGTCATGCATACACATACCTATATTCATTTACATATTTTTTGTCTGAAATATATCTTCAGACTTGCTTTTCTATTCTTCTACACACCACATGCACCCCCCCCCCGCACACTTTTTTTTAGACAAAATAACCCCTATTGCTTTGCAATGCCTGCCTTCACTGAACAGTCTGTCATGGACTTCCTGCTACATCAGTTGTATGTATCTGCCTCAGTGTTTAAATAGCTGCAGGGTGTTCACCACGATGTATCAGACCTTCCCGGGTTATGGGTGTGCTGAGACATTGATCCCCTAAGGGTGCAGGGCAGGACTGAGAACTTACAGAAATGGAGAGTGATATGATACTGGGGCCTGTGTAAAATGAATGTGTAAAGTCATCTTATTTCTTTTACATTTTTTGTCAGGAATTAAAAAGTCTTGCAACTAGAAAACCTGATAAAATCAGTACTCCTGCTATTAAAGAAGGCGTGCTAGATGCTGTTGTGGTTTGGTTTGTGCTCCAGCTGGATGAGGAACACAGTTTATCCACAAGTCCTAGTGAGGAAACATGCTGGGAACAGGCTGTCTACCCCGTACAAGATCTTGCAGGTATATCTTGTCTGATTTTTTTTTTGGTGGGGGAGGACTTGTTGTTTTAATCCTCTCAGCATTTGAGTCAGTGTCAAGAAAATTCAATTTGAATATGAAGTTTCCAGTCAGGGGAGATTGGTTAAATCATTGAGAGTTTTCTTTTTCTTTTTTAAAAGTCGCTTTAAATAATTAAGATATATAGTTAAGAGAGACTAAAACACAACTCTGCTGCAGGCCATTCAGAAATATCCATCATTAAATCATTTCTTCAGCTCTGAGTCCTCTGGTCATCAGCAGGTAAGAGAAATGCTAGTTCAGTTTCTATGGAACACAGTGGGAAGCTACCACTTGTAGTGCAGGAGTTCTCACCACTTACAGAATCGATGGCACCTGTGGATTCCCAGGTCGTGGAAATATGCACACTCAGATTAAGTACAACACTTTGCAGTTTTAGAGTTCATGAATCCATGGACTTACCTAGGGAAGTCCTTATTAAAGGTATTTTTTTGTAGAGATTTTTTTTTTACCAGCAATTTGGTGGGTATCGGTATAGTTAGAGCAGTTGTATTCCATAGACAAAGTCCATCGCTTTTTTCACACTGGAAGGCAATACATTTTTACTTCTGTGTGGCCTCCTAGTCAAGGATCTGATCTGGCAAGGTCACTGTGTCTTGGAATCCATGTAGTGTTGTGGCTAGGATGGTTTTTGGAGTCAGTCAGGTAGATGTGAATTTGGATCTTGGCTACTTCCTGACTCCCTGGCCAGCCTTGCTGGTTATTTCTTAGAGCTTCTGTTATGTGAGGGATAAAAATGGGATGACGCTGGCTAACCTTGCGAGACTGCTGCAGGAATTACTAGACATACTGGATGTACAGTGCCTACCACAGTGACCAGCCCTCAATAAGTAGCATTCTAAAAGTTGTGCTCATTTATTCTAACTCTCTTACAGTAATTTAGATGGTACTTTTTTTTTAAATCCTTCTTAGGGATGAGACATTTAAAATGTGTAAACAAGAATAACATGCATTTTCAACTGGTTCTAAGGCTGATAAGAAGGAATTGCAATCACACATTTGCACTTTAAAGTTTTGCCACATGTGGAAGCTCATGGATAAGACCATGATATATAGTCTTCATTGTAGGCCTTAGTCCTTCCTTATATTTTCAAATGTCTCGACATGTAAGAATGTCTAAATACTTACAGTTAAGAAATATTACTGATAAGATTCTATTGAACGCTGCCTTGTTCTTTTGGAAATTTCTCTTAGAGAAAAGAGTGTCCCTTTAAGCTAAAGCGAGGTTTGGTATTGAGCCCTGAACTGCAGCTGTCTTTGTTACTGCTGGCTTCATTACCAAAGACCGGGAGTCCCCTGTAGTCCTCCCCCTGCCTTGCAGTTTGGGGACGTGGTGATGCCTAGTGGTTACAGTAAAAGCGCTATGCCCCTGACAGTTAAAGGTCCAGTAACGAGCTCTTGAATCTTTGCATTGTGCTATAAATTAATTGGATCTTCAAACTTCAGTTTTTCCCTAAGTAAAGCTGGAGGGATTTTCCTAGTTTGTTTTTTTTTTAATAGGAAATGAAGAGATTAATTCCACTTAATTCTATTAAATCAATAGATTACTCTTTCCTGTAGTGGTTTAAAAAATGGGGGGTGGGAACAGAGTTCTTTGTGTCATTCTCAGGCTTATAAACACTCATATTCATCAGTTGCAATTTTTTTCTTTTTTCCTGCGTTATGAAGACTACTGGATAAAGCCTGGGGACCAGGTGATGATGGAAGTGTCTTGTCAAGATTGTTACTTAAGAATCCAGGGTATCAGTGTCTTCAATTCTGAACACGAAATGGATGTGGGGAAAAGTTTCACCAAGAATGAAGACTTGCTCTGTGTAGGAAACGAGGCTGAACTCTGTAGCGCCCTGGCTAACCTTCAGACCAGTAAACCGGATGCTGGGGAGCAGACATGTGTGTTGGAATCCACAGAAATCGCTTTGCTTAATAACGCCCCGTATCACGAAGGCTTTAAAATGGCAATGAGGAAAGTGCTGTCTTCGCTGACTCCGGAGAAAGTGGGTCAGGCCATGGACGCTCAGTGTCAGAGGAAGGGGATGAGCTGTGGCAGTGGACAGAGTGGCTCAGAACAGAGCGTCCCTGAACCTTTCTATGTGTTGGACGTGTCGGAGGGCTTCTCCATTCTGCCTGTGATGGCCGGCATGCTTGGGCAGGTCAGGCCTTACAGCTCTGTGGAGAAGGAGCAGCACCGCACCGCCCTGGACCTCATATCTGACGCCAGTCACTTTCCTAGAGAAACACTTGAGTTTTGGCTGAGACACGTGGAAGATGAGTCTGCGGTGTTGCAAAGGCCAAAGTCAGACAAGTTGTGGAGCATAATTATATTGGATGTCATCGAGCCGTCTGGGCTCATTCAGCAGGAGATAATGGAGAAAGCTGCAATATCCAGGTAAAACACACAATACGACCCTTGGTTTATTTGAGCTCAGACTTCCTGTAAATTCTTTTAGTTCCTTGACGGCATAACTATACAAATGAGTTGGGAGCATCGTCTGTTTCTCGGCGTTGCTTTTAGGACCTGTGACTTCCTGTTTTTCTCTTTCTGTGCATGTCATTACTGATTTTTCTTTCCCTAAAGGAACCCCCTGCACTGTAGGTGTGACGAGAGCCTGCTTTACGATTGAACTGTCTACGTGTAAAATAGGGAATTCAGTAGAGAGCTATAAGACCAGATAAGAAGACGGTGAGGGTAAATCAGGAAAAATCAAATTTCATCTTTATGATCTAAGAAACACCAATAAAAAACATATAGTATGCACTTGATGGTGTATTGGGAGAGCGGAGTGCTTCTTAGGAACAAGTCCCGATTCTTTAAGGTCTTAGAATCTTTATTTTTGTACAGTTCTGTCCCTAAGTATATTTCTCCTTCAGTTCAGGTTGCTGGAGGTAAACTTGACCCTAATATTTAATTACTGAAAGCAGATTTGGCTAAGCTTTAGAATCTTTCAGTTGTGCTGCTCAGATCTGAAAAGATGACAGTATTTAACATTTGGGGGCCCAAATTTAAGTAAAACGGGTTTATAAATTTACAATTTTGTAGTATATGAACAGGGATTGTTTTGTAGTATAGGAACAGTGGTGGGAATGCAGACCAACTGCAATAGCAAAAGGCAAATTGTCCAGGAAAAAAAGCATTTGCTTGTATAGTTAATTAGATTTTAGGTTTCATGTGCATTTTCTTTCGTCAACCACACTTACCTTTTCTTATGGAGTAACTAGTAAAAATCACTGCCCTTTTTCTTTTCCCTTTAAAACAATCTTGTACATACAAATTATGGGGATATAGAAGTCTGATGTAAATAAACACACACACACTCTCCCTCACTCACTGTCTCTCTTAAAATTTTAAACGGATGTACTTGACAGAGTATAGAACAAGGAGCTGAAAGGGTTTGACTCTAGTCTTAGATTTGCCGCTGAATTCCTGAAATAGTAAAATTTGCTATAGGTCATTTAAATCTCTCTCCTCAGTTTTCCTCACCTGTAAAATGAGGGATACTGGATTAGATGCCTTTGAAGGCATTTCAGCTCTACACATTACTGACACAAATGAGCTTTGACTTATTTGGTATAATCACCTTGAAAAGATGTACACTTTAACTAATGGTTTATTATTTTATTTTCAGGTTTAATTCTTTTTCTGATTTTTTTTTTTGGGGGTAAAATGCATATGTGAAATTTTTCATCTTAACCATCTTTAAGGGTACAGTTCAGGTGGTATTAAATACTCTCATAATGTTGTGAACCATTACCTCCAGCCATCCCCTTAACTCTCTTCATATTGTAAAACTGGAAGTTTGTGCCCATTAAACAATAATTGTTCCCGCAGCCTCCCCCGAGCTGCTGGCAACCACCATTGTATTCTCTGCTTCTGTGAGTTTGCCTGCTGTGCTTCATGTGACTGCAACCATACAGGATTTGTTTGTGTGTGTGTTACTGTCTTATTTCACTCAGCATATATCCTCCAGGTTCATCCACGCTGTAGAATGCCAGAATTTCCTTCCTTTTTAAGGTGGGATGATATTCCAGTGTATGTATATATCACATTCTGCTTACCCATCCACTGATGTACTCTTGGGTTGCCTCCACGTTTTAGCTGTTGTGAATGGTAATAATGAGCATGGGTGTGCCAGCATCTTTTGAGATCCTGCTTTCACGTCTTATGGGTATATACCCAGAAGTGGAATTGCTGTATCATATGGTAATTCTATTTTTGATTTTTTGAGAAACTGCCCTTCTGTCTTCCACAGCAGCTGTACCATTTTACATCCCCACCAGCAGTGCACAAGGCTTCCAGTTTCTCTGAATCCTTGCCAACACTTGTTTTTGTACTTTTGGTAGTAGCCACCCTAATGGGTGTGAGGTGGTATCTCATTATTGCTTTAATATGCGTTTCTCTTATGATTAGTAATGTTGAGCATCTTTTCATATGCTTGTGGGTCATCTGTGTATCTTTGGAGAATTATCTATTCAAGTGCATTGCCCATTTAAAAATTTTTTTAAATTATTGTTGTCGAGTTATAGGAGTTCCTTGTGTATCCTGGATATTAACCTCTTACGAGATATAAGATTTGCAGATGTTTTCCCCCGTTCCATAGGTTGCCTTTTCATTCTGTTGATTGTGTTTTTTGATACACA
This sequence comes from Camelus ferus, assembly GCF_009834535.1. NCBI lineage: Eukaryota > Metazoa > Chordata > Mammalia > Artiodactyla > Camelidae > Camelus > Camelus ferus. Next base: position 104,698,168 of record NC_045697.1, on the reverse strand, counting down.
GAAATTTTAAAATTTGACGTAGTCCCATTGGTGTATTTTTGCTCTTGGTTCTTTCTTCTGTATGGTCAAATCTGCTGTTGAATGCCTCTAGTGAACTTTTGAGTTCATTTATTCTTTAGCTCAGAATATCTGTTCGGTTCTTCAGTTTCCATCTCTTTGTTCATATTATCATTTTTATTAATGCATCATTTTCCTGATTTCATTTTTCATGCATCCTATGAGTTATTTTAAATTCTCTGTAACTTGTAGATCTGTGTTTCTTCAGGGTCCGTTTCTGGAGATTTGTTGCTTTGATTGGGCCATGTTTTCCTGTTTCTTTGTATGCCTTGTTATCTTTAAGAGGACTTGGACTTAAAAAAAGTCTTCTGGCTCTGTGTGGAGAGGACCTTTACCATTCTGCCTGCCTAGAGATTCTGGAGACCTCTCAAGCTTTTTCTGGGGGTGCGTCTTCTCTGGGCTTATGTGTCACCTCTTAGTGAAGAGGTTTGCCTGTTTCTCCTCAGGGGTCCTCCTGGTGTCTGTCTGAAGTACTGCAGCTTCTTCGGTGCTGTAGCAGGTCATGGTGCTAGAGCTCCCCCTGATGTCTGTCTATGGTACTGCAGATTCTCTAGTGCTTGAACAAGCCAAGTGTTCTCCTGTTATAAGGGGTCCCCAGCCATTCCTGTCACCACTTACATTCAGCCAAGGCTAGTCCCTTCGGCAGCCCCCTGAAAATGTTGGAACGTTGGATGTAAGTCCTCTTTTCTCTTTCCCTCCCCAAGGAGAAGCTGGGAGTTAGAAGTTTTCTTCTGATTGTACCATGCTATGCCTGGAGGAGGGACCATGGCAAGGACATGCCACAAATTTTCTACCATCTTTTCTGCCATGCGATTCTGTTTCGCTGTGTGCTGGCCTCACTTAGGACTTCTAGTAACTATGTTGAATGGAAGTGGTGAAAACAGGCATCCTCGTCTTGTTCCTGATCTTAGAGGAAAAGCTTTCTTTCAGACAGCCACATTTTACTTAAATGGAACCTTGTAAAGGACTTTTTATTTTTTCAAAAAACTTTTATTAATTTATTTTGGGGGAGGATATTTGGTTTATTTATTTATTTTTAGAGGAGGTACTGGGGATTGAACTGAGCATGCTAAGCATGCACTCTACTACTTGGGCTGTACCCTCCCCCTAGTAAAGGATTCTTTTTAAAAGCAGTTGATTGTAAAAACAATTTATCAGACAGTATGTACTTTCTGAGTGATTAGTTGTATTAGTGGGAAACATCTTACATAAACTATCTGCAGTTCCCCTTCCCAGTGTTCTCGGGGGGTCCTACTGGCAGTTTGGGGGACAGTTTTTTTGAGGGGTGAGTTGGGGACAGTTATTATGTACGACTGCCCTGTGTGTTGCAGGATGTTCAGTATCTCTGGGAACTAAATGCTAGAAGCACCCATTCATTGCTCTAACCAGTTTTCTTCCCACCTTTGCAAACACCCCCCAAGCAACAGTGCAGACCCAGGGCTCCCCTCCTTCAGCCTTCAGGCTATCGCGCGGTCCCCTCACCAGGTACTCTTGGGTGTGTACGCTTGCTTTGATTCTGGGGCCAGAGGTATGCAGTTACTCTCGCCCAGGCCTCTAATTTTGATCTTTAGCCTCTAACAGCGGGGAGGCTTCATGACTGGTGAAAGAAGATGAAGTTCGGGGCTGAGAGAATAGATTATATTTGGGATAAGGATACAGGGCATCTGTTTCACTGGATACCAACCTTCCCAAAAAAAAAAGTAGGGAAAAATGAGCCATTTTACAAACTTAAGTATTAACTCTCTAGTTACCTTTGCAGTTGTTGTTTTAAAATGTGCGTTCTTAAGCTTTATTTAGTCATACTATATTAAAATACAGGAGAAAGTTTAAAAGCTTTTTTTTTCATTTAAAACCATTTAGAAACACTTTGTTGGACCACGAGGAAACAGTGAAGAGTGTCTTCAGAATTTTTGCCATCTATGGTTCGACTTTTGAGGTGGAACATATTTTTTTATTTCTGGAGGCACAGATGGTTCCAAAATTATTTGGCTTTGCACAGGATTCCATTGAGGAGTCTGGCAGCTGCACTGGTGTCAGTGACAACAGAACATTCAGTGTCAGGAAAGCCAAGTGGAGTTTCAAGGCAGTTACTGTTTTATCTACACATAACTAAGAAGCATTCCTGTTAGCGACAGTAACATTGAGTTAGGAAGGGTTTGTACAAGATTCTAAAGTAGCGTGAACGTGGCCTTTTAAAATAATTTTCATACTTGCTTTTGACTAGTATTTATCTCTGGCTTGGTGGTTAGTACTTGGTGCAGCCTTTTCTGACTTTCTAGGGTTCAGCAGATGTATTTTGGACATTCTGTTTAGCCCAGGTTTTTAGTTACCCCATAAATGCTTGATGGTCTTGCCTGCCGCCCTCCCTCTCTCCCATAGGTTTTACGGTGAGAAGCTTGGCTTTATTAACCTGTGTGCCTTTCTGTCTCTGATTTCATAGACTGCTAACCTCTTGTGGCTGTTTGAGGGTGGAGGGAATTAGTCAAGCAACATAAAGCTCTGTGGCTTGTCTCTCAAATTTGAGACTTCGTGATCTTAAGAAAAATTAGATCTGGTTTCATTGAAACGGATCACAAATAGCAAATAACTTCATTTGTTTAGAAAATTTAGTAAAATGACTTGTGAATATCCTTTTCCTAATCAAACTTTCACCCACTGGTTTTAATAGCCATTGATGACTCTTCCTGAATCTAGAAGCTTCTATCCCTCCAGCTGACTGGTTGCTTTGCAGGCAGTTTGCCATTCTGAACCACTGGCTGGCTACCAGCCTAAAGTCCTTTAGACGATGCAGAATCTGTAGCTCCACAGTTAGTCATGGTTCAGGTATTGGTACTTATGAAATGTGGGGAATCAAGATGCTTTTTAAAGCGTTTTCTTCCCTCTAGGTGTTTGTTGCAGTCTGGGGGCAAGATCTTTCCCCAGTACGTGCTGATGTTTGGGCTGCTTGTGGAATCACAGACGCTGGTGGAGGAGAGTGCTGTGCAAGGAACGGAACGGACTCTTGGATTAAATATAGCGCCTTTCATTAACCAGTTTCAGGTACGTGTTTAGAAGAGAAGTTCAACTAGGTGGCTATTACGATCTCCCTTATCCTCTCTCTGTAATTTTATAGTCACTGTGTTTAGTTGGATTAGGATGTTAATCAGTCTTCTAGAGCAAAGGAACTTATTACTGGTAAAAATCAACCTAGGGGTAGGTGTAGCCAAGGAATTCTGTTGTTCCTGCTGACAAAAGTCAATAGATATTGCTCTGCACCACCGTTATAAATGAAAAACAGGCTGCTGGGTTTAGTCTTAGGAACAAGTGTGCTGCTTGTCTAAAAAAGCAGCAGCCAGAAAACCTTTATTCTAAACATGAACCCCTAATTACAGTGAGACTTCAGGCTGGCAGGTGTGAGCCCCTGACATCTCGTCTCGGCAGTCAGACTGCAGGCAGCAGGAATGTAGGCGCCTCGGAGACTGGAGCTCAAGGAGGAGGCGTCAGTTGCTGTCTGGGAAAGAAGGATTTAGTGCTGGCAGAGGTGCTAGTAGCAGAATTAATTTGTGAGTTAAAATTGTGGGAGTGGGTGGAATGTCTAGGGAAGCGGTTTGGGGCTGGAAGTAGGTGGGACGCTGCTGTGGGTGGTGGGATGCTGAGTACTGAACTGCAGGAGTGATAGCTGAACCTTTCACCTAAAAGCTGCAGCAGTAAGCTCCTGAACGTGCATTGTCAGCTCTTCCACGAACAGTACTTGCTCAACAAATATAACTTTGTTGAGGAAATGATTTTTTTCAGGGCAGGCTGAGGTTTTAGAGTTTGTTTAATCTCAGTTTTGTGGAGAGTTTAACAAAGAAAACACACCAATCAGAAGACAGAGAAGTTTAAACTATTTGTGTGGTCCAGAAACACCACCATCTCCTGTCTTCTAGCTTATTCTCTCTTGGTCCTGATGTGAACAATTTTGGATTCCATCAGAGTCTATGATATTTTGATCCTGCTATCTCTTCACTCATATCCTCCTTACAGCTTATATTCCATGGTCTGTATATTTTTCATATGTCCCTTCTCTTCCATTTTTCTGTTGGGTGGGGGAAATCCCAGCTTGGTTGAATTCTACTTTCTGCCTTCTCTGCACCAGCACCCCTACAGCTGAATATGCTGACTGGTCTCACTTCCACTTATGACTACTCATCTCAAGAGGCTCCATGAACCTGCCTGGCAGTTTTACCCCTCCAAGTCCACTCACCCATTTTCTGAGATGATATTGTCTCCTCTCTAATGTGGTGATTATCTGACTATTACACTGACAACTGAGTGAACCAATGAAACAAAATGAGAGGCTGTTTAAAAAAAAAAAAAGCTATACAGAAAACAGCAGAGATGTATTAGTTCATTCAACAAATGTCTACTATATGTGCTTTTAGGTTTTGGGAATATAGTCAGGAAACTAAAGAGGTAAGTTCCTGCACTCTTGGACCTAGCATTCAAACAGACAATAAAGAAACAAGAAATAGACAAAGGAGTAGAAAGATTAGTGTGACAGATGGTGAGAAGTGAGGAGGTTAGAGGAGACTGGGAATTGGAGGTACGGGGTAGTCTCTTATTCGGGGAATGCCTACGGAAAGGACGCCTGGATGAGTGCTACTTAAGCAGAGACCTGAGAGAAATAAGGAAGCACACCATGTCCAAGTCAAAGGCTCACCAAATGCAATGACCTGAGGCAAAAGCATGATTGGAGTATTTGAAACAGCAACAAGAAACCATGAGGGAGGCTCAGGTGAAGGATACAATCAGAAAGGCATTAGGAGCCAGGTCTCGCAGAGCTTTTTGGTCATGGTGAACGTTCTGGCTTTTACTCTGAACGGGGTGGAAAACAACTGGATGGTATTGAACAGAGGAGTGATGAGGTGTGCCTTGTTTTGAAAGGATTACTGTGGTTGGTGTGTTAGGAGTGGACCACTGTGGAGAGCAGGCGCGGGCCTAAGACCATTGCAGTAACCCAGCAAAGAGGTGGTGGTGGCTTCGACTAGAGTGGTAGCAAGGCAGGTGGTGCAAAGTGGTAGGCTGTAGGTATATTTTGAAGGCAGGTTTTGCTGGATTGGATGTAGTCTGTGAGAAAGCGCCTGGAACATGGTTCCCATTTACTGATGTGGGCGAAATAGGAGGATCAGGTTGTGCTTCATTTTTATGGGGTTATTAAGCAGTTGGATAAGAATTCAGATAAACAGCTAGAGATAGAATTTGATGGTGAGATTTAGTAGATGACATTTAAAGCCGTAAGACTGGGATGGAATCACCTTGGGGATGTGTAGAAAGAGAACAGGGCTGAGAACTAAATTCTAAAGAACTCAACAAGGTTATGAGCTCTAGATGGGAAATCTAAGAAGGGATTAGCAAAGATGACAGGAGTGGCCAGTAGGCTAAGTTGAGAAACAAGTGAGGACAGACTATGAGGGAAGGTGCAGCTGTGTGGGGATAGAGTGCAGGTGATGAGAGGGCAGAGGACTCGAGGGCTGTTCTTCTGGTGACTGATGCAAATAGGGCTACAGGGCAGGAATCCCGGGGAATGGCAGGGACTCACTGTGAGTTTTTATGGGGTGGGAGACAGGTGGATCCCTTCAAGGATGCCCAGGGAGAGGTTCATGTGTCTGTGTCCTTTTTACCATGAACAGCTGCTCTCTAATAATTTATTCAAAGGCAAGAGGGTACTTTTTCAACAGTAGTTTCCTTTCTATTTCAAACAAGGAGGCTAAGTTTTTAGTAGGAAGGTTCCATTGCTGCTGAAATGGATCCAACACCTTACAGCAGTGGTTCTCAACCCTGTCTGCACTCTCAGAACTACCGATAGCTGGATCCCAGCTCCAGTCAGTCTGAGGTGTGGCCTGAGCTGTTAGGGCTTTTTAAAAGCTCTTTGGGAGATTTTAATTTGCAGTTGAAACCGAGAACGACTGCCTTTTAGATACAAAAATTACTTTCAAAGTGAAGTCCACTATTAGTTGTTTGGTTGCACTTGACATACTTTCTCAAGCAATTCAGTAATTAATGTTGTATTATTTGCTTATTGGTTCATCTTTCACACATAAGCACATCTTTGGCTTAAAATTTTTGGAGCTGTTTGGCTAAATAAAAATTTAACCTGCTGTTACCCAAGTGCAGAATCTATTGATAATTGAAACCACGGAATATTATTTAACCAGTGTAAAACCTTGGTTTGTTCATGCTCATAAAACTGGAATCATGAAAGTCCTTATGCCTTAATAAGGTTGATGTGGGAATTAAATTAAATGAGGTAATAAATATGAAAAGCACTGTATCATATTGAGCCAAGTACAAAGCAGGAAACTTAATGAGACTCGGTCACAAAAAGAATTGAGTAAAAGTGAAAACCGTATACTTTCTTTAGGTCCCTATACGTGTATTTCTGGACCTGTCCTCACTGCCCTGTGTACCTTTAAGTGAGCCAGTGGAACTGCTAAGACTAGACCTAATGACGCCGTATTTGAACACCGCTAACAGAGAAGTAAAGGTAACGTAAAATGATTATTCCTGTCGTTCCAGACTTATCTTAAACTAGGTAGTACTTTAGATACATGAAATAGTTTTGGTCACTTTCTTTGAAGATTTAAATGTTATTTATTTTCTGAACAGTATCCAGACATAGGCTTGGGTAAACATTAATGAGTAAGATAGATTGGTATTAATTTGAATTGGGTGATTAATTATATTTCTTTATAAAATTTGGATCTAAAATTGACTGAAAAGACAAAGACTTATCCAAATCTACTCTGTTTACGCTGATGAAGTTTTTGTGGTTTAATTTAATAGGTACGCATTTGTAAATCTGGACAAGTGACTGCCATTCCATTTTGGTATCATCTGTACCTTGATGATGAGATTAGGTTGGATACTTCGAGTGAAGCCTCCCACTGGAAACAAGCTGCAGTTGTTTTAGACAACCCCATCCAGGTGGAAATGGGAGATGAACTTGTACTCAACGTCCAGCACCACAAAAGCAATGTCAGCATCACTAGTGAAGCAATGAAGAGCAGTTTTCCAATGAAAAAATGTGGAAATAGAGCAGCAAGTTCACAATTCTTCTAGTCTGAATGAGTCGTGGGATTGTAATCATAAAATGGAGTTATGAAGATTTAATTCCTTGTAATGGTCGAATGTTTTTTAAAATGGACATTAATAAAGTGTATTTAAAAGATCTGAAATTTAAAAGTGGCATTATTACAAAAATATTGCTGCAGACTTCCTTTCTGGAAAAGGCTGTCATTAATTTTTCAAATTAGGAACCTGTTTTTATTGCTTGGTTTTACTTACTACAGATTAAATTTTGCCAAACCTGTGAGTCTACACTCTTAACCTATAAAGATTAGGGATTTTGAATCTCATCGTCATTTTTTAGGCATCTTGGATTTTTCTCCCTTAAATCCAAACTTATAGTTGGGATACATCAAAAAGTTGGCTTCACTGAAGACTGAGGGCTATGGTTATCTGTAAATTCCAAGCTTGCTTCTTTTAAATACTTGAAATACTTCTGAACCACCTTCTCAGTTTTCATGTTTTGGGAATGCAAACTTGAGTAAGAATTGAAGCTGTAGACTAAATCTAAGTAAAAGAGTATAAGAGGGACAAAGTAAAATCTGAGCGGGTAGCATTTTTCCTGGGCTACTGGCAAAGAAAAATTAAAAAGCTGATAAATTCAAGAAAGAGTTAAACCTAAACCAGTATTTTTCAAAGTTTTGATCTGGATGCACAGTAAGAAAAAAAAAATTAGTCCAAATTTTAAAGACCTGAAGTAGCAAGATTAATAAGTAAGATCATCATGCCTTGTATACACTGCGTGCTGTTATGTTAAGTGAACTACACAGGAAGTTAGATGTATCTTCTCTCCAAACTGCCTGTTCTCCTTGCCTCTAATATTATACTGCCCACCTTTACTGTCGGTAAAATTGTTTAGTTTATAAGAATGGACAGAGTAAAAACTTTGTACCTAATTACCATGAACCAGTATGCATGTATATACGCATTAGATATATATGTGCTTAAATATACAAAGCAAAGGTTTTGAGAAGTAATACTTATCTTTGCTGTTTTCAACATACTACTCTGGCACTTTATTTTCAGTGTAAATGTTAGACCCAATGGGTTATGATTAGCAATTAGGGGAACTCCATCCCAATTAATAAATTTCTCCCCAACAGCACCTACAAGTCTTCTGACTCTTGTCTGTTGAATTAAGACTATAGTTTACACTTGCTGACAACTTTAATGGCACTGAGGAAAAGCAGACTGGGTTTCTATCTCATGTCTTCTGTCCATTTTATTATTTTTATCTCAAAGTCACAGATAATCTATTAATCTATTAGCATGGCTGCAAATATGATTTTTTGATAGTAGTTGTTTTAAGATTAATAATATTAGGTCTTAGATATTTCTCCTAGTAGGGATGTAAAATACAGTCATCTTTCATTGTAGGTATATAATTTTCAACCCTTTAAATTTTGGGACTTAATTTTTTTCTGCTGTCTCTCTCTAATCAAGAACTTTTTGTTAAAAAATTAAGGGTCTACATTTAAAGAATGAGAGACATAAAAAGTTACAGAAAATAAATGATAAATTCTAATTTATCGAAAGACATCCAGTTGAGAAACAGAAATAATTGTTAGGAAGCATATATGGCACATGATTATGATTAAGTTCCACTAATTCATATTTCTGAATTACACTTCCTGCTTATTCCAGAGCATTATATCCATGCAGCAGTGGTAGGAAGCATTGATTGTTTTTTGGTTTTTTTGTGTTTTTTTTTTATGTCTATCATCTTGCTAAAGCATTGTTAACATCAGTAAAATTTAGTAGTCATTTTCTACCATTTGAGTATGTGATACTCTATGTAGTGTTAAGAAATCAAGTCTAAGTCTAGGATATTTAGACTGATTATTTGTGATATACAAAACTTAGTTGTATAAATCCAGTAGTTGTACCTGGTCTTCGCCTATCTTTGTGTTGAAATTTTCCACCATTAATGGCTTGTCCCAAGCACAAAATCCTGAGCAGTGGGATACCAGGTGACGAAATAACACGGCGGCAGCACAGTCTGCTTTTGCACACTGTTCAGGAGGCCATGGAAATATCTGAAGGTTCTTTTTTCACTCCTGTAGTATAATTACATATTTCATCAGATACATTAACTGTAGTAGGTGTAGTCTGGGGAGTCACGGTGTGTCCAAACCCTTGATAGTGACCCATGGGTGAAGGTGGCACAGAAGAGGCAACAGAAGTTGCATCTTGCGATGATGATGATAACAAGCTTGTATGTTCATTTTGATCTTGATCCTCAGGAAAAAACTTTTTCCTAGGATGTCCCATGACTGTCCTTCCTTTAAAGTAACATAAAGGTTTCCGAGTTAGCCAAGAGTTAGGTTATTTTTACCACTACAGACTTGCCATGCTAAAAATAAGCTCCCCCTCCCCTGTCCCAATTTGAAGAGCCTTACTGTGGCCCCGCTTTGAACCGTCTTTTCATCTCTTAAACACACCTGACAGGAGAACTACAATAGCCTGTCTGAATGAATGAAATGGCTGGTACTTACCAACATGCCTCACTTGTTCAGAAATATCATCCCTAATATCTGAAATATCCCACATGGCAAGGAAGGAATCAAAGCATGAGCCCTCTTCTGCTTCTTGGACATACGGTTTGTACGAGAAAGTGTAGTGATGAGCAATGGCAGCAAGGAACATCTCAATACAGATAATAAAGTCCTACAACAACAACACCGACAGGAGCATCAGCCACCATGGAGTTTGAATCTATTTTTGTAGATAAAGGAAAAGCACCACCTTTCTCTCTTCTCAAAAGTATCAAGTATCAAGAGCTGGCTTTCCCCCAAAGGATTATGTTCATTTTTCCATTTTCCAAAATTACTTTTGACCTCTTCCAAAACAAGACAAAAAGCCAAGAGTTTAAATCTATTTTGTACTACGCCACTAAGATTTCTTTGCAAAGTTCAGTGCATTCTCAACCCACTGCCCGAGGACTAAGAGGAGAAATGCGGAAAGAGCAACTGATTAAGAAGAACAAAACCGAGGTTCTGTTCCTGGCTCTACCACAAATCAGCGACGAGGATCAGCTTCCCTAGGGCCCCTTGCTTCCTCACGTGTGAAGTGAGGATAACAGTCGCCCCACAGCCTGCATGCTGGCAGGTTTAGGAGATAATACGTAAAAATGCTTAACAAACAGTGAAGTTCTAATGAATTCAGAGACAGCGCTACTTACCTGGAGTCCTGTGGCCACAGCTTCTACGGTTTGCCATTCCCATGTATGCTTTTCAGAAATAACGCCAACTTTTACCAACAAAGCAATAACTACTGCTTGCCTATATGTTAGGAAAAGGTAAACGCCAAATCTATATCAAGCATAAAATGAGCAGGTGTTTTAAAAATATGCCGTTTAAAAAGTTAAACCCAGTACCACCTGTGGGCTGACCACCGCCACCACCACCCTGCCTTTACCACATACTCCTGAGGACACCAGGTATCCATAGTCTATGTATGTTTTACAGATTTACTCTTCTGGTACAGTTTCATCACATGAATTTTGATTATGTACTCTTAAAACTTACAGTCTGGCTTTTGGCTTACAGTTTTTTTTTATTTTGAAATGCTGCACAAGTAATTAGATTTTAAGTTCTTCCTATACATAGACAAATGCCTGACACCTTGTACAATAGCAATTTAAAGTGAAATAAAGGACAAATACTTAAATGTTATCTACACATGTATTAATTGATTATTCAAATTATTTTAAAAAATATTTTGAAACCAGTCTTGCTTGATGTCCAGACAGGGAGTCCACACTGAGCATTTCAAGCAAACCTAGGGATCTGCCCTAGGTTAAATTTAAACAGACAATAATGAGGTAGTAGACAAGGTTTCACAGATCTGTATACAAGAATATTCACTCCAATATTGCTTGTAACGGTAAAAAAAAAAAAAAAAAAAAAAAATTAGGAACAACCTAAACGTCAACAGGAGATTGACATTAGAAAGTGATATCCACACATCAGAATACTTTGCGAAAATAAAAAAAATCCAAGCAATAACAAAATATCCTCACTGTTACAAAGACCTGTACCTACAATACACTAACACATCACTGAGTTCTACAAGTTCTTATAGTATGAACTATTTCTTTGGAGTTTTATATATGACGTGCACCACAATGTCAATCACTTTTTTCTGGGTGGTGGGATTTCAAAGATTTTTCTTTTCCTCCTCTTTGTATTATTTGTGTATTATTAAATTTGGTGTATTTGTTTCTAGGCCCCTATCACCCACTCCTTTACTAAACTGGGACCATGTATAGTTTTGTTTTTTGTTTTAAAAAATATTTTTACTGATGAACATTGCCTCACATCATTAAATATTCTACATTATGTTTATGTCTAAACTGGAGAGTTTTCTCTTATATGAAAAGACCACAACTTATTTTAATGATTTTCTTAGTGTTGATACATTTAGTGACTCAAATTATTTTCTTATAAATGTTACAGTGACCATCTGATTATTTCTTTATGAAAAATCAAGAAGGGCTAAAAGGATGTACTTTTTAAAAGGTAAGTAGGCATTTTAGTTCATCTTCTGTATTAAGGCTAAAAAAATTCTCTCTAATCAACAAGTTTTATTGCTCTTTAGAAAATGAGAACATTTAAGAGAAAGCAACACTTACCAAAAAGAAACAAAAACCACCAGTTTTACACAAAGAAATTTGCCAACAGGTTGGATTGGACTCAGTTCTTCCTTCAGTACTTTGTAAAATAGCAGGAGACAATACATGGCAAACTAGAAACAATTAAACAATTAAACTTCTTCAATAAGAACAAATATGATATTAGAAATATTCAGGTTATAAACCAGAGACCTGGTACAGAATAAAGTTTCAGGCAACATTTTCTAGGCTTTATTATGCTTTTTTTTTCAGATTAACAAGCTTTTATAGTTTTCTGTGGATGAATATATATAATATGAAATTTCTTAGAGGAGAAACATCTTCCCTGAAAATTGTTTTAAGTGTTCACTTACTGGGGCCCACAAAAAACACAGTGAATAAGTGACTGCCATGAATGGAAGAAAAGGCTCTCATTCGACCAAATAAAATCATCTGTCTGCTTATTAATGACTTTTATACACAAATTACCATTCATTTTATAAGGGTTGAGCTTACTAACTATAGTCTATCTTAAGTAACACCATCTGCATGTTATTTATAAGTCAACACATTAAATAAGTACTATTTCAATAAAATTGTGACCATAAAATTGGAAAGGAATCAGGGAAACAATTTTTCTTGAGGGCAGTATGTTAATCCAGCTGAATTTACTTTTTAAAGATAAATGCTCAAGACATTATTAACTATTTTTAGATATAAGTTGTAATTAGTGTAGCGTGCACAGCAATAAATATTCTCCTCAAAGTTTACTTTTCCCCATTATAAAATGTTCATTTAAAGTACTTTAGAATATGAAAGCAGTGAAGTATAAAGTTGTCCACAGGCCCACCATCCAACCATTCCTTTCCACACCATAAGGTGGTTTTTAACAGGTATCATCAACTAAATATAAAATTTTGTTGCCTGATTTTTTCCCCCCACTTAAAGTGCCCCTTTTCCACATATTTCATTAAATAACTGCCTAGTGTTTGGGCCGGTGGAAGGACCATTGTATATCTAACCAGTCCTGATTACTAGGCTTCGGACTGTTACCAGGCTTTTGCAATTACAAACAATAAGCTTTATATACAAAAATATTCAAAGCAAAAGTACTTCTGACCATTTCTTGAGGAGGCATTCCCAGAAATGGAGTTACTGGTTCCAGAGAATATGGACGTGTGAGAAAGCTTTGAATACACAGGAACTTAATTTTTATTATAAACCTCTAACACCACACATGCATATCACTGCACTGAAACTACTACCTTGCTGAAAGCATTGATTAAAAATTTTAAATAAAATGCACACTCTTAAGTTGAAGGGATCCAACAGTTAGATCTTTAAAGCATTTCAGCTTCTATAACATCATTTTAATCTTTTTAAAAAAAAATAGCACTTGTTAAAAAAACTTGGCTTTCTCAGTTTTCTTTTTATTCCAAATATGAGACTTTTATTCTCTCATTTTGATTCAAACCCGGTACCGCCATATGCCAATTAAATATTTTTCTTATAAATATGCCTAAGGTTTTTTTTTTTAAGGAGAGCACTGTGTTTTTATTTATGACATATCCACATAACAGTGCATTCGATACCAGAACCAAATGAAAACACACAATCAATGTATAAGTTAACAGTCAGGTCAATGTCTAAGTCAGCAAATAACTAACAAAGATATTGTATCTTTATGTATGTATAAAGATAAATGTTAAAGGTTCTTCAAGTTCTTCCTGCAAATCAAGTTTCAATATTAAAAAGTAACAGTAAGTTTTATTCGGGAAGAAACTTTCCCTAAAAAAATTCAGAGTTATGGACACTGATTCAGTACAGTCGAAATGAGTATTTACTTACCAACTGTGACATATTGTTTATTATAACCAAGTAAGTCCAAGCATTTGAAAAGCTGAAGTTCCCTTCATCATATATATGAAGCATCTCACAGATTCTAAAGCACGGTGAAAATGAGACAACTTTATGAATAACTAAATCAAAATATATTTTAAAATACAACATTGACAGTAATACTTAAATTCAGAAGTCAGTTTAAAAGATCCTGTAGATAATCACTTGATAGATTATCCAGTGATAAAGGTGGTTCAAAATTTAAAAGGAAAACATTTTTCCACAAATGTTACCATATGATTATTTCTCCAGCTTGAAGTAAATCCAAAAGACACATACACTGAACTAGAATGGGTTAATTATTAGAGGCAAACAAATTATGCTGCCAGTTTCTCAAAAGCTTGATTGTTACAAACATATAATGCAGGCCTCCAACTACAACTGTAATTTTATCTCCCAAACTGTCTTGGAGGCAACTTCAATTATGACCCAGATCTAAGTGTTAAGTTATTTGATTACCCAATTTCTAAATAGCCAAGAAATAAAGCATGCCTTCAGAAATAAGTGAATTAGTCTTAATGCCAAGGTCAATGTCTGAAAAATTGCCAGCATAAAAGCAGAACAGAGAACTGAAGGCTTCCTTTACCTCTCTTCCCATCCTTCCTGTGAGCAGACAGACTGTTGGTTGTAACTAGCAGATAAAACATGCAATCTACCTGCTTTAAACTACCTGATGCTCTTAAATTTTTAGGGAATAGTTTTACTAGGTAGCTTAATGATACCCCATTTAACCTTAAGTGCTATGCCTTGACAGGATTTTTTAAAAAGAAAACTATGACTTCTTCTTTAGAGTACAGTACTCATTTAGAAAATAAAACCATGCAATGACTCTGAAATGGTTTACTTTAATGTCATGTACTAGATGTTTCTGTAAAACTGTGTGAACATTAATACTTGAAGAAGAGTATTTTTAAAATGCTTTCTAAAAATCTCTAGAGAGAGTATTATTTTGAAGAATTCTGTAGTGAATTCTATGAAAGGTCACCTTATTTATTCTAATATAGCATGGTTTCTATATAGTTTTTTTTTATAACAGACTAGATGTGTTACATACAAAACACTTTTTACATGTTTTTCTACTCAGTTGTTTCCACTTAAGTAAGAGCATGAGGATTTAAAAAAAAAATGAATAATAATATAACTTTACTTACAAAGCAAAGATGGTGGTGAATGGTCTGACAACTGTATACTGCAATACACCCAGTTTGCATCTAAACAGCAATACTCTGCCAGAGAAAAAGAACTTAGTTTTCATTTCAACTCCTCATTTCAATTGTATCAGGTTTCTCCAAAGCCCCCAAATTAAAATCACTTTGACAAATGATGCCAGATTTATATTTAATCCTTTTAATTCAGTCATTCTAAATGGCTATTGGGAAAGAATGTGGATGCCCGCAAACAAGTTATTTAAATATATTTTAAAAATCATGTAACAATTGCATCTTCTGAAAGATCTCCCTCTCTGAGCACAGTCTCAAGTTCCTGAACAGCACAGCAGAGAAGAACGAAGAACAGAAGTGGGGGTGCCTGTGTGGTTCTGGAAGAAAACTGAGCAGCAAATAAATTACGTGTAGCCTTGTGTATATGAAAGCATATTTAGAAAGTATTATTTACATTTAGGATTCAGTTTCTTTTCAAGCTTGGTGTTTCTGTATCATTCCAGAGATTATCACTGACTCTGAGCTCTGAATCAGATACTCTGAAAGGACAAAACAAAGATCCTGCATAAAACAGTTTTTATTCTATCACTGAAGTCACTTAATGTACGGGGGAAATTCACGAGGAGTAACAAACAAAACAAAGAAGTTCCAAAACATCAACTACCAAAAAAAAGGCTCTCTACCCGACAGCCTTGTGCAAGTAAGCCTTTAAAAAACCAAGTTGCTCTGAGGGCAAAAGTTTATGTAGCACTCCTTTATCAATCTTATGTATTACAAATCCTCTAATTTAAGAATTACATCGATACTGAGACGAAGGTGAGTCTGACATACAGACTGTGAGGTACTAGGTCACTAGGACTGAACAAAAAACTGTTGGTGTCCTGTGTGCTGAGAGCCTTCCCGGTGCTGAGGTGGTTCACTCCCACCCCTCTGCAGAGGTGGGCCCGGGGCTGCACTTGGGCTTCTTGCAAGACCTTGTGATCAGGATGCCTGGGCCATACATGCCGTGCTTCCGGCCCCACACTCCTTACAAAGTAAGTTAAGTGGGAGTTGGGTTACACCTACAGTGTTCCACAAGCTGATCATCAAATCAAACCTGAGACCACCATGGTGACTATGCAAATGTATTAAATAGTCAGATACCTTTGAAAACTGTGGAGAATTAATGAACTGGAAGGTGTAGCTGAAGAAATTGCCCAGAATAGGAAAGGCTGAGACAAAGAGACAAATGTGAAAGGGAGTTACAAAGAACAGAACAGAATCAGAAGGTCTAACATGCACTCAAAGTTATAGAAGAGGACTGAAAGGCAAAATTGGAAGAGATTATGGCTGAGAACTTTTCAGAACTGATTGAAGACACGAATCTACAGACTGAGGCACACTGTAAATTAAGCAGGACTGAAAACAAAAACAAAATAACTTACATAATCCAGAGTGAAACTGCAAAACATCAAAGACAGGGAGGGTCTTAAAAATGCAGTTGGACATGTCACCTATAGTGGAACGATGATTAGCTTGACAGCAGAGGCTTAACAGTAACAATTAAAGCCAGAATTAGATGGGATAAAAATCTTCAAAATGTTTAGAAAACATTCCTGTCAGCAGAGAATTACATCCAGCAAAACTATCTTTCAAGAATGAGGGCAAAATAAAGACACTTTTGGATAAGTATATCTGAGAAAATTTGCTACTGAGACACTGACACTAAAGGAAGTTTTAAGTGAGCCAATGGAATAAACTGAAATTGCATTCCTACCTCACACAACATATGAAGAAAAAAGCAATGTGTTTATTAGTCTTAATGGAAAAAATATGAAATGTTTAGAAGAAAAGCACAGGAGAGTGTTTCTGTAATCCTGTGGCTGGGAAGAATTTTTGGAGTAAGACACAAAAATACTATAAATAAGACTGATAAATTCAACTATATTAAAATTCACAACAACTTCCATTTATCAAAAGATATAATAAAAGTGCCAAAGCATGCCAAAAACTGGAAAAAGATATTTTTAAACACACATTAAATAAGGAATTAGTATCTAAACATATAAGGATCCCCTACAGACAGACAGCCCATTAAAAAAAATCAGAAACAGCAACAATCATTCCTTAGAAAAGGAAATACAAATGGCTAAAAAACGTTTTAAAAGTTGCTCAATCTCACTACTAATCAGGGAAATCAAGAGCACAGTGATACTTTGCACCCTCCTGACAGGCAAACATAAAGAGGTCTGGGTATTTCTAAATATAGGTGAAGTTGTGGTTCACTGAGAAATATTTTCTACTGTTAATGGGAGAGTAATCTGGTACTGCCACTCTAGCAAACAATTTATCACAAACAAAGTTGAACAAAACCTAAAAACCTAGCATATCTATTCCAAGGTATATGCCCCAGAGCAATTTTTTTCAAACTGTGTCAAATTCAACTTGGGCTGTGACGCAAATTTTAAAAACAAGAGGGAAGAAGGGAATACGTAATAAGAGTTAGTACTGTTTCATGAGAAAATCTCTTTCATAACTGTATTAAATCACTAGGTAAAATAAATGGTCCCCACCTCTCATACACAACATCTAACGTTCATTCAAAGAAAACTCTTTGTGCTCACTGCTTATGTTACAGAAACCAGAACATAAAAAGCAGATTTAGTTTTATCATCTAAGGATAGGAAACTCCCCATGGCATTTGCATCTTAAACCAAAGCATCACACTGAATTATCCTAAACAGCAACAGCCTGATTAAACATCAGATATATAACACCAGTCTTCCAGGAGAAGGAAACTAACTGGTAACCTACAATGTACTTACATACAAGAGAATGAGAAGTTTTATCGTTACTAAAACCATACCCCCAAACCGCATGATTCTGGTAAATGCTTAATGTCTTCAAAGGACAGAAAACCTGGGTTATAGTTACGGATGCACTGCTGATAGTGTTCAGGCAGCAGCTATCTCAGGAAAAAAAAATGAAACCAACACAGAGATTAACAAGAATAAATGTTAACTGCTTGTGTGGTTAGGAACAAATGAATTGCACAAGCACAGACAAGGGGAATTTTGACCTTTAGCATCATTTGAAAAAGGTTTTGGGTTTTAGTTGACCATTGCAAACTGTGATGAGCCAGCCTGAAAAGGCAGCTCGAGCCTCATCTCAGGTTCTGTGTTAATAGAAGAGTCCTGATCAAAGCCACGGCATCATCAGCATTATCACATTTACTGGACCACTGCACTCTCCTCCATCCAAGCCCACTTCCAATTCAGTCTACAAAGAGCCCAGTAAGCTTAGAAAATGAAACTTGGATACCAGTTCTCCGCTTAACATCCTACAGTGGCTTCTCACTTGACAATCTCTCTCCTTGACCAAACTTCAGACAGGGCTCCTCTGACATTTCTTTTCAACTTGGCATCATCTTTAGGCCCTGTCCTTGGCCTGTGAAGTCAGTCTCAGTAAAAAATCCTGCTAAGACATCCATCACCACCCGTCCCCCCACCCCAGTATCCGATTACTCTTGATAACCTACTTGACCAAGCTCCTCATTCCTCTCTTGATGTTCACTTGGCCTGCCTTTACCAAGATTCTTGTTATTTCATGGGCCATGAATCCCCCTACCCTTGATGTTTCCTCTTGTATTTTCTGTCCAGTGACCACCTCAATCTCTTTGGCTATGAATGTCTGTTTGTTCTTGTTGTGTTTGGAGCTGAGCAGAGTATCCCTCCCCCCATCCCCAACCTACATGAGTGTTTCCTTGCTATCCTCATTCATAAACTCTTGTTCTTTTTCCATCATAGTGTTTACTGAAATGAGTAACTATTTGTCTTCATTTAATTCCTAATCCTCTTAACCAAACTGTAGCTACCTGTTATATGTACTAGGATATATCTACATGCTGGAACATACTAGGTGCTCAATACATATTTGTCAAGTAACACCTTGGGAGCTTATTATTTCAAACAGTCAGGTAGCTCCCTGTCCTTACAGGGGTTTAAGGAGAGACACTTATATTTAGTGCTGATGTTGTACAAATGGTTCTGTGTTGAATGGAAGACAGTGTAGCTATTCCTAGGTCATATATCTACACTAATTGCTCCAAATCATTCCGGTTACCTTGGCTTGCAACTTTCACCTACATCCCCATCGGTGACCAAGTCCTATTGATTCTCCAGTTGCATTCTCTTACTCTTTCCTTTCTGTTCCAATTTCATACGCCTCCTCTTCAGCTTATTTTACAAATCAACTACTATAATACCCTCCTAATTTACTTCCCCTTTGGATTCTTCTCCTAATGCATCCTGTATAGTACTGCAAGATTAATCTTTCTAAAATGCTGTCTTCAAATGTTACCTTGCCGACAAATATCCAATGGTTCATTCGTATAGTAAATGCAATGCTAGCTTCAAGTAAAGTTTTCAGGCTTTATTTTTTATTTTCCTTTACTGTCCTAAATAGATGTATAATAAGGCTAACTAATTTATATATCACTAGGATAAAGATTGCTGTTTGTTGTTTTTATTTCATATCAAATGCTACTTCCCCACCTAGACTATTTTCTTGGGTCTTAGATCTGATTTTGCCATCGACTAACTATGTGATCTTGAGTTAGTTAATCTCTACAGACTCTGGCTCCCAATTTTAAAAGGATGTTGATTAAGCGATTTCCAAAGTCTCCCTCCCCCATTAATATTTTAAGTTTTCTACTTAGGATGAACAATGTAAAAGAGACTAACTTACATGTGTATATTATAAAAATGTGTTTTGTTAGTCTTCAAACTTGACTATGAACTACGTAAGGGTAGGGACTCTCTTACACTTTTTGTCCTGCATAAGTACTTAACACACTGCTTTGCAGAATAATGATACTTCAATCTGCTTAAGCAATCCCAAACATGAGAGAATTAAAACCAAACATACTTACTCTCCCATAGTCCATGGTGGACAGCAACATAAAGGAGGTAAATGTTTCTGCTGATCTTTGGCTTCAAGGATTAATACCAGATTTGGATACCGGTTAGTTAGATAATTGGTAAGGAATCCCATAAAATTGTAAATGACATAAGCTTCATAACATTCTCTGCAGGTATCCACATATATTGCAATGCTGGGATATTTCAAAGCTATCCACTATGAAAAAGCACAGATGTTAAAAATAGTTGCAGCTACGATAAAATGAATTACCATTCCAAAGCATGGTACTCACAGTAAGTCTACTTTTAAACTTAAGGTGTCTTGTCACATACTTGCATCAACTTTTCTAAATTTTATCATTATGAGGACTAGCAGATAATCTGTGAAATGAGTTTTTAAAAGCAATAAACATCTTGGATATTGGTAAACAAAAACATTTGTGTTGGGGGTAAATAATGAACATGAAGAGAGAAGTTAAATTATGTACTTGAATTTTTAAATATAATCCAAAATTTTTACTGACACGATCACAGAAAATGATGTTAAGGATATTTTCTTTATATTTAATCAAATTAAAGCAGTTATCTGTAACAGCTGCATGTATTAGAATCTATTAGGGAAGGTTTCTGTTTTGGTCCAAATAAAATATATAATAAATAAAAAGGATGACAATGTAATTTTAAATATTACATCTTTAAAGGACTAAGAACTACAAATCCGAAATTTTAAAAGATTAAGCAAAGAAAACAAGCTATAGATTTTTAAAACATCTGCCTTTTCTATGGTTATACTTTATCTTCTTAATTAACATTAAATACAAGCGAACATTTTCACTTACTAATCTAACTCCTTATTGCCAAATAACATATTTTTATTACCTTAATTATGTTAGTATCATCAAACAAGTTCTTAGTTAATGAGATAAAATGAAGCATACTTACACTATCTAAACTGTATATGGGTACCATCCAAAGAATCCTATTTGGAAAGCAAAACATAAATTTAAAACATTTTACATCATATTTATGAGACAAGCCAACACAACACTAGTAGAATCAAAACAAATGAAAATTTACCTTATTATTGGTTTCTGTAGTTCCGGCTGTGTATAATGCACTAAATGTTGCAATATTCCCCAAAGCGATATAGGTATAGTCAACAGCAAAAAGATTAAAGCAATAAACCAAGCCTTGGTGTGTATTCCAACCTTAAGAAGCAAAGAACATATCAGTATAAATTCCCTGCTATTAAAAGTAAAGAGCTAAGTAAAATATTTATATTTAAAAATTTTAATTTATTTTATTATTAATGAGGCTCAATATTTTCCAAGTGACTAGTGGCATTTTTATTTCTCTTCAATAAATAGCCTATTTTCTGCTTTTGCGGAAGGAAGGGGAGGGTTCTTCCTCATGAGGCTGAACCCTTCCTCGTGGGGCCTTCTGTAACAGGGCTCTACGCATTAAAACATTAACATCATGTCATTTCTCCCTAGCTTGTTATTTGCCTTTTATATTTGATTATTGTAACTGAAGATGTACAGAAGTTTTAAAACTTTCTGCAAGTCAAATCTAAAAATCTTTTTCTGGTTTATTCCTTTGCTTTTATATCTAGATCAAAATCTACCAACATTTTTTGTCAATTTTATTGTTGCCCAGCATGTCAGTAGAACAGAGTGAGTGCTGACTATTTGCCTGATACTTGGCTAAGCTCTTTACACACATCCTGTCTTTTAAGCCTCCCACTTGCTAAGCACTGCCACAAATGCTGTCCAGGGGAACCGTGCTGATACGTGCTGCCCCTCTTACACACAACAGTATCAACTTGGGACACTACATTTTTTTAAGATTTAAGATTTAATTTCAACTTCTGATCAATATTTTATCCTTTAAAAGCTCAATTCCTCAAAATACACTTTGAACAACCCCATCCTGAGGGCTGAAGTAATCTACTTGTTTTCTGGTAAAAACAAATTTAGTGGCCTGAGGGGCCACTGGGAATGAATTTTATATTAATTTGTACTCCTGCCTTGAAGAATGTGAATATTTTTGATTATAAAAAATGCAAATACCGACTTTTTAAAGTAAAACGGTGGGCATTTTTAGTACCTGGTAACATAAAGACCTGTTGTATTTCTTTACACTGACAATAAAACGTCATAAAAGGAAAGTATTTTTAGTACTTGAGTTCGAACAGTTCATGAGAATAGAACTGATGCCTGCAACTTGTAGTTTTTACTGTTTTGCACAAGATTTTTTCTCCATCAAGGGTCAAGGATTAAAGAAGTAGAAAAGAAAAGTATAGAGAACCAATGTATTTTTACAATGAATTTCTATATTAAACTGTATGGAAAACGTGACAGCAGATACAGAAGTCTTGCTGACTGCTGGAGGTTAATCAAAGCAGTAAGTCAAAAGCAAATACGTAGAGGTGAAGGTTCTGAAAAGAATGTCTGAGCAATAATTTTCCAGAGATTTTTGCTTGGCTCAATTTCATTTAAGATTCAGGGCTCATTTTAATGATGATGTCATCATCATCAGATACTCCAGGCCTTCTTTATTATGTGATCATTAAGAACAGTCTTGCCAAGTAAGTTTAATGCCCACATTTGTTTGTGTGGTTACCTTAGTGCCAAAAGGTAGAACCTGGGGGTAGCCTTAAGAGAAACATGATGTGCTTGTGACTAATGAAGGCCAAGCATCCTCAGTGTGCTGTAAGGAAGAAAACTCTTTTTCAAATGATCATAAAACAAGTGACTGGAAAATTGAGTCATTTCAGTAGCGTGATTCCAAATGTAAAAAATCTTGCATCATGGAATTAGTACCAGTTTTACACTGCAATTTAGTTTCAGAAAAACATCATCTGCTCGCCTTAATGCCACTAATTTGAATCACTGGTTTTATAACTGTTTTGATTTTTGAGCTATATAAAAAGCTATATGCATAAGAAATTTAACCTATTTTATGTGTGTACATATTTAGGTGACATGATAATAAAATAACTCTAGAATCTATAGATATTATTATGATTATTACATTTATTTTAATTTAATTTACATTTACCTCTAAATAAATTATTCACACTGGAGACACATTGATAGGAGGATCTCATTAATATTAAACTTATCAGCCACGAGTAGGGTTTTTTTGCTCACAAAACAAGGAGATAAGTAGTGTAGCTTTTTTTCCTAAGGTAACTTGAAGAAAGTAGAGAGGAAGGGGAAAAAAACATTAAAAACAAGCATCCAGGAGTGAGTTAAGTGTCCATCAGCCAAAAGCTTTCAAAGTAGAGAGAAACAGGACGGTGCTTTCTGCGCCCAATCCTCCTCCGGGAAACAGGAGTAGCTACTTGGGACATAAGACCACAGGGGTGGGGCAAGATGACTGCAGAGCAACGTGACATCACAGGTGCACTGAGCTTCTGTGACCTCTATTATATGTGCTCAGTCGAGTAAGAGAGGGAGAGACACGGTTTGAACAGCGCACATGGTCATCATGCCTCCCCAGTTGTGAGTATGTGCCCCACCATGGGCATGGGACGGGC
The DNA here is from genome assembly GCF_009834535.1 of Camelus ferus. Taxonomy (NCBI): domain Eukaryota; kingdom Metazoa; phylum Chordata; class Mammalia; order Artiodactyla; family Camelidae; genus Camelus; species Camelus ferus. Next base: position 104,674,915 of record NC_045697.1, on the reverse strand, counting down.
TATCTAAACCTGCAGCTTTCTACAACCTCAGTTCCCCCTGTGTGAGCACCGTGATTCTAGTGCTTAAAAAACAAGGATTTTTCATATAAAACTGTCCCTTAATATGCCAACTACTTTTTCTAGTGCTCGATCAGAGGCACATAACTCTGCTTTAGGTGTTCCATTGAAAACCTAATCCCAACTAAAATGCTGTTCCACAAGAAACAGCCACTCTGCAATAACAGTGATGATATTTTAAAAACAACAGTGGTAATTAGGGCTTATTGAGCACCTACCATGTGCCGGGCACAGTGTTAAGCATTTTAAAGACATAAACTCATCTAGGGAATAATGATGAAAAGGATGATAAGGAGATTGTATATTAAGCACTTAGTGCAGTGGTACTTCTGCCACTTACGTGTCTCAGTTTTCCCATCTGTAAAATAGGGATAATTCCTATGCTTCAGGGTTTTAAAGAAGATTAAATTAAATTATACCTTATCCTAGGGACACGCACTAGTTAGTGTCTCTAACACCTTAACAACAACAACAACAAAAAAAAAACACAACAGGGGGAAAAAAACCCTGCCTTAATCCACACTCCTCTATGTACTGTGCCATTCATTTTTCAGGCCCTCTGAGTCAAAATACTCAAAACAAACAAAATGAACAAACACTTGTCTTCATATCCTGATACCTCTTCTTCACTCCACATTGATTCTTCAAACAACACCCTCTAGCTCCGGCCGACACCTCCATTGAAACCAGGATGAGCATTGCAAATGACCCTCCTATCTTGTGAAAATCAATGGGCGTCTCAGCGGCACCAGACTGTTCACTTTGTCCTTCTTGAGACAATCTCCTGTTCTGGCTCCCAGCACTCTATTCCCCACTGGCTGCTGCTTTCTTTTTTTTTTTTTTTAAGTTCTTATTCTTCTACTTGACCTCTAAATGCTGGTGCTAGGTCCTCGGCCTTTTCTTCTTCCCCTTTATAATCTCATCCATCCTTATGTCTTTAAACACCATCTCTGTTCTGACAACTCTTACACTTGTATCTGCAGCTCGAACCTTTCCAAGCCCTCGACTTCCATGTCCAACTGCACAGCTGACATGCCCACACGATATACCTAAATGTCCAAAGAAGAACTCAAATTCTCTCAGACCTGTCCCTATCCATCGATTTTCCATCTTGGTCACTAGCATCACCATTTACCCTGTGGTTTAGACATAAACCTCAGAGTGCTTCTTGATTTCTCTCACTGCCTCTCCTCCCCAGTCCAATCCACCATCAGGTCCTGTTTCTTCACTTCCAATGATACTTAAAATTCAGTTTTCCATCTCTATATCTGCCATTCTGACTTGCACCAAAAGTCATTATAGCCCAGGCACCCAATACCTCTGAACTACTTTAAAGAGCCTTCCAGCATCTCTCCACGTCCACTTAATTTTCTATAGGCTGCTAGAGTTGTCTTTTGAAGATGTGTAATAATGTTGCCCTGCCTGTTCATTTCTTAGATCTTTTCTAGTTTCCTCCATAGCATTTTATATAATTTTATTTTATTGATTTGTTTTTGTTGGCTGTGTTCATCTCCACCACTAAGTTCCATGAAAGTAGGTGCAGTTTCTCTAACTATATTAGAATACAAGCCTGATTTATTATTGGGACTCAAATAATCATTTATTAAGTATCAGGCACTTGGGCAGAAGGAGAAAATAAAGTTAAGTAAAATAAAGGGTGCAAGTATAGCTCAAGTGGTAGAGCGCATGCTTAGCATGCATGAGGTCCTGGGTTCAATCCCCAGTACTGCCTCCAAAATAAATAAATAAACCTAACTACCCCACCCCTCAAAATAAATAAATTCTATAAAATAAGTAAAATATATATCGTGTTAGATCCTGGTGTGGTAGAGGCTCAGGAACTGAGGAGAGAAAGTCCAAGGAGGACGGGAGGTGGGGTGCTGGGGTGGGTATCAAGTCATGCTGGGCCTTGATGCCATAGTCAGGGATACTGGCTTTTAATCTGGGACTAGGAGTGAATGGAAAATTTTGAGAAAAGGCCACACATAATGTGACTTAATGTTTTAACTGGATACTTTGGCAGGTGTGTTCAGAAGAGCCCTGGCAATACATGATGAGAATTTGGCTCAGGGTGTTAGCTGGGGAGACTGCAGAACTGAAATTTTTCCTTAAAACCTGGTGGTACTTAAAAAGTACAGTTGAAATCAATAATGAAATAAAATTCACATCTTAAGGCCAGACAAGAAAAATTCACACAAAAAACTTTCTCAGTCCTGTGGCCTCCCCCGTCCCCTCTAGTGTGCACTGTGCACCTGCATCATAACCAGACCTCCCTCCCCTTTGGCAGGAGTACCTGTGCAACCATAAACATCACTTTTTCTCCTTCTGGCACCAGTCATGTAATGCCTTAGAAGATAACATCCTTTCTCAATTGTGAAAGGGTCACGATGACCCATCACTTGCCTTCTAAGTACAGACATCTTTGGTGAATTTTATGCACAATGCCAATATATCGTTTCCCTTAAAGACAGTGACTGGTGCTGAACAGAGTGGTCAGATGACCTGGGGAGATACTGGGCCGCACCTAAAGGAAGTTCTTAGCTCAAATACTTATGACCTTATTAATGTTACTAACTATATTACTTGTATTCTGTCTGTTTTACAAGATTATTGTTTTTTGCATTACCAAATGTATGACTGAGCCTCAGATAAAATTAATGATTAGGTGACTTGAAATGATTGACCAAATATACAATACAGTTCTTTCTATAAGATTGTAATAGCATGACTCTAGATCTGGGAAGAAGCAATAAGACGGAACCATTTCCTGGACCATAAAAGACTAGTGAGACAGGTGGTCCAGAGGCTTTTGGCTATTGTTAAGAGGGCCTTGTCCAGTAATAGCACATTGAGTGGCTTATCAACAAAATCCTCACCTGCCTGTGGGACAAACTTGTCATGAAATGCCTCCCAAACCTTGGTAGAAATTAAGACTGAAAGGGAAGGGACTGTAAAATAAAGAATGCTGCCCACCATCCAGTTCTACAAGAATCAAGTCATTAGCCACTGTGGTCACTGAAAAGCTGACCTACACTACACCCTGAAAGGAACTGGGGGTAAGATCCAGATGAGGCACTCTGTGCTCTGGGAAAACTGGCAGAATGGGCCTTCAAATTGGTATTTTCAGGAGAAACTTTAATGAACCCGGATTCTTGCATCGTCACATACTTAGGTAAGCACTAAAGCTATTAAGATGTCTGTTCCTCGTGAGTAGCAGCAACCTTCTACTGAGATGTGTGCTCGATTGCATGTATCACCGCCCCGCACCAAAATCACACATGTGCTGGCTTCCTCCTTTATCTCTTCGGAACAGTTCTTAGAGCTATCGGAGAGGCTGTCTCCTGGGCTATAAGCCTCAGTTTGGCTCAAATAAACTTTTCCATTTCTTTCTCAGATTGACTATTAATTTTTTCCATTGACACTAACACCTAAGACAAGTCTCAAGATAGGTTATTATACATATTATTAATCTTAAAAGTAGTTTCTATACTTCAAAGTAAGAAATACTCCAAAGAAATCCCTATTTGTATTAAGATATCTATACTTGAATTTTGTTAGACAAATTATGGAAATAACTTAAATATCTAATAAATGGGAAACGATGTAGTGTAATGTTACATAACATTAAAAACAACTACATGGACTATGTTAGTATGGGAAAGTCAACAAAAAAATACTAAGTGAACATACAGAAAACAAACATATTAAATACATTTCATTTAATTGTATAAAAATCATTTCCAAATAAAAAGCCTAAAAAAAACCCATGGGCTTGTCATAACTCATGTGAAATAGTTGTTTCTAAGTAAAAATACGTCCAGGTTCTTATTAACTTCAAATTTAAAGTTTATTACAATTTTTATAAAGCACTTAGTTAAGTATTTACCTGGGGCGGGGAGGTCTTTCAGCTTTTACTACTTTACTGATGTCATAATAAGAATGACATCAAAAAATATACAAAGGACTTTCTGCAAAACTTTGTTGGTTAAGAGTTAATTTCTAAAGTAAAAACAAACAACAAAGTTAAACCAACTCGCGTCCTTTTAATCCAGGAAGCTAGTTAAATGCTAATAAAATTCAACACCTGGTCTTTAAAGTGGATCTAGTTAAGTCCAATATTTGAATAGATCAGATTTCAGGAATAAAGTTACCTTACTTTCAGGGAATTGATAAATGCTTGCAAAACAGTGCTCTCCGAAGACGCTACCTTAATATATCCTATTTTCTCGGCCCTACCTCCACCCGTAGAAAGCTCTGAAAAACTGTGAACAACCAGAAACAACAGGTTTATGTCCTAAGACTGGGTTCATTACACGACGTGGTTTTCAGGATATCAAGTCTGGAGCGTCCGGGCAAAAATAGGATCCCTTAGATGGGCCGGACGGTAGAAGAAAGGTTAGAGGCGGATGGTGAGGGACCCTCTTACCTCCAGTTTCTGTAATTTCCACACGCATAGGGGAACGGCAACCACTATGGACACCAGGTAGATGACCACCGCTAAAGGTCGAATCCACTGTCTCCAGTTCCTCCAGGTGCAAGTGCAAGGCATGTTTTCGCATAAATCAGCTCTGAGTAGCAAGGGAAGAGAGCTCGAAGGAGACTGTTATGGGGAGCCCTGTTCTTTGGCTGTTCTGTCGACTCGCATACTACGGAGAAACAGCCGTTGGGTGACTTATTCAGCAGCTCGAACCGCCTCCTTGGCGCACGCTGTGCTTTCTGCTGCTGCTGCTGCTGCTGCTGCTGCCGCCACAAATGCGGCCGCTGAAGATGCTACCGGGGAGCAGTGCGGGCAGCATTCTTTCCTCTCTACCGTGCATCCACCCAGTTCTTCCGCGGTGGAATCCCCGGCAGAGCTGCTCCCCTCACCCCGGGATCGCTCGAAGCTCCCCCTGCAGCATGGCCTCGACGGGAGCGGCACCGAGCCGGACCGGCCTGTAAGGACCCTGCACACAGCTCGGTTCTGCCCCGCGGCTGCCTGCCCGCTCCCTCTTTTCTTGGGCGGTCGAGCTTCCTTCCTCCCCGGTTCGCAGGCGTTTCCTTGCCGGATTCTGCTGATAGATAAGGGGCGATAACTCAAAACCCGCTGGCCCCAGGATGTCTTCACTCGCTCGTACCGGACATTCCCCCAAGGCGGAATCCAAGGCCAAACCAGGGCTTCCGCTTCCGCCCCCTGCTGAATGAGGTTGGTGATTCGTCGACAGCGCCAAGCTAGGCCCCCCTCATCCGGTTCATTCCGTACTCTCTGATTGGTCATTTGAAGGGGGCGGGGCTGTAGGGATGCGTATCTACGTTACAAGGTTGGAGGCAGAGGAGGTTCGGGGAAGTGTGGAATCGCTGTCGGATGGGACCAGTGGCCCATGAGGATTCTGCAAGCTCTACAGAGCGTTTGAGAACACTTGAGGAACCCCTACTCCATTGTTCTGCTGACTATATTCCAGCTTTAAGAAAGCCTGGGTAAGAGGCCATTACCTTAGAGCTGAGCCTTTTCTTTTTCTGCACAAAAGGGCCCCCATTCTCTCTGAGAGTGGTTAGGGAAGTCAGCTCGAATAAGAAGACAGAAAGAAATGGGAAACGTTCGCCTAGTTTTGTGTCAGTTGCTGGAATGTAAGGGTAGAGCCACTTGGTTATTTTGGGATCCTGCGGAAAGACCATTCTAGGCATAGGTTAATTTTAGAAGACACTGCAAATACTGAATATCCTCTCCGCATTTGGAACTTGTTACAAACTCGCATACATTAAAGTTTCAAAAGGTTGACATTATAGCTGACAAATTTAATGTGCTTAAAGCTTTTAACTAAACCTATGGGGCAAATAAATGGTAAATGGGATCTTAAAGCCTTTCTAAACCAATAGAACAAACAAATCTCTACTTCTCAATTAGACACACAAATGTGTTCTATATGTGTCGTTTTCTGAGAGTCAGACACTGCTCTTTACCTATATTATATCAGTTGATCTGCATAAAAATCCCAGAAGGTAGGCAGTTTTTGATGTTACAGATGAAAAAAGAGATTCAAATAGTTAAGTAATTTGCAAAGCTCATTGAGCTAGTTAGTGGTGGTGCTGGGATTCTAACCTTGGTCTCTGACTGCTGAGGTGCTGCTAAACATTCAACCTATCAGCACCTGCCACCTGAGAATTCTTGACTGATGACTGTATGTGAACTAGAAGGCCTGCAGTATTGACTACACCCAGCCTAGGGAATGTTGTCTGCCCTATTGTCATCTGTCCTAAGCCAAAGTCTGGAGCTTGATAACACCTCCATTTTACAGCCCGGTCTCTTTTTATACAAACTTAAAGGGACATAGGCTTTTTGTTTGTTCTTCATAAGCTAACCTACAAAATTGACATAGTTATTTTTAATTTCCTGATCATTAAATCAGTGCATACTCCATTGTCAAATTTCAGAAAAGAGGAGAATAAAGAAGAGAAAACCCTTACTCTACAACCAAGTATAACCATTACTTACTTTTTGATACACAATATAGTTTTCCTTGGGTATGCTGGATACATAGTCTCTGTGCTTTCAGTCAGTCATTGCCATCTGTAATAGTCTTCGCATTCTTTCTCATGGGCAAATGTTTTTTACATAATTTGTGAAACTTTCCTTGAGTTTTTTTCGCCCTATATCCTTAGTAGCACTCATGAGTTACAATCATTTACGTATTTGTCTGCCTTTTAGATTGAGATCCTAGGAGCAAGCTAAAGCTCTAGAACTATAAAAATAAATAGAATAAAGCAAGAGAGGGAAGAGACCAGAATGTCACTTGCATAGGTAATTTCCCACACCAGTTTGCGAACCAGGGTTTATCCATGGTGAAGTTTTCTGCAGATCAGCAGAGAAATGAGAAAGAAAGAAAAAATATATATAGTGAATTTTCCATTTAGTCAAACTTATTCATTCTAAAGGAGTATGCTTTATTTTGAAGTTATCCGTTCTATTTTTTTTTTAATGTGATAGTTATAGAGTAGTTGTTTTCTAAATGTTCTTACTTTGGAGAATGAAAGGTTGGTAACTTTGTTTCTATTTAGTCTATTTCCAAAATTGTTCTTGGTCCATGAAATACTAAAGTCTGGTAATCACTGAGTCAGGGAATGGCTGATTTCAGCAACCATAATGTTGGCTTGATCCTAATCCACTTGCTTTTCTTGCTATGGGCATTCTCTATATTCTTTCTGGATATGACTTAGCCTAAGCCTGAGGGTGGATCTGAGCTTGATAGTGTTTGAAAAATAACAAGTGATTATAACCAGTAGATGATACTAGGGTCAAAGTCAAGCCAATCGTTCTTAGTCATTAGTCATTCTTGATGCAGTTTGGATTAGTCTGCCTTAAAATAATAGGTTAACAAAATTCACTTTGAGGGATTCTGCGAAGCGGGCACCCCTTGGCATGTATTGCCATATCTCTCTATGTAAATGCGTCTGTGGTGGTTTTAAAACATGGCTGCAACTTCTGTACTCTTCCCATAAACATATGGACTCTGTGTCCCCTCCCCTTAAATCTGGGTTGGGGTGACTGATTTGACTATTAGAGTATAGTGATCATAATCACCATATGACTGCAGAGGCTAGGTCATAAAAGGTCAGGCAACTTCACCTTGTCTGTTGGAACACTTGTTTGTGGAACTGTCAGCCATCAGGTTGAGTTTAGGCAGACATCAGAGAGAAGCACAAAAAAATCCCATTGAGTTCGTGGAAAACTTCCAGAAGAAGGCTGATATAGGGCTTCCGTATCACAGAGAGTTGTTCAGTTGCCAAAGATTGGGCACCAGTATACCAATAGCCTTGGGAACTTTGGAAGGGAATGTGAAAATCATAAAAGGCATACTAGAAGAGTTAATCTAGTTTTTGACAAACTAGGTTTACCTGCTAGACCAAAAAGTCCTTTAGATCCTAGGAAGGATGGAGAGTCCCTGTCATACTTGTATGTTGCCTCTGAGTGATGGTTCAGAAGGCTCAAAATAGTCATCCTCAGATGATAAGAGGACACATGTGTGATGATACCAACCCTGAAACATTTAACCAATTGTGGACTGTTGAAGAACAGAAAAAGTTTGAACAACTACTCCTGGAATACCCTCCTGAAGGAGTAGAATCTTGATGCTGGCAGAATGTAGCTGATGAACTGGGCAGTAGGACAGCAGAACAGGTTGTCAGCAAGTGCAGAAGTAGTTCATGAAACTAAAGCTGGCATTCCAGTCCCAGGCAGAACACCAAACTTATATATATATACTCCAAAAAGTCTTCAACAAGCACATGACAGCACCCCCTTAATAAGCCTCTTTAAACATTCCACTTTGATGACTTCCCAGGAACCATCAGTCTATATGGATGAAGATGAAGACCGATCCTGTTTTCATAGCCACATGAACAGTGCTATTGAGGAGGCATCAGATAGAGTATTCCTATTATGTATGGAAATTTACCTGAATATAAGGAACAGTTTAAAAAGTTATAAAAAAACAAACTTAAGCAAATGCAAGCTGAAAGTGGATTTGTGTACCATGTGGGCTTCAAGTGTGATAACTGAGGCATAGAACCTATCCAGGTAGGGTGTTCAGTGCCACTGCCAGGATTGTCCTCCAGGAATGTCTTTGGATTTCTGTGGTTCTTGTTCAGACCGCCTTCATGAATCAGATATTCACAAGGACGATCACCAACTAGAACCTGTTTGTAGGTCAAAGACATTCTTAGAGTCTACTGTGTGTCCCAGGGCACCAGTTATAATTACTTTGACCCAAACTGCTTTCTGGCAAACAGATGACATGGATGAGAACATCATATACCAGTCCTCTTCAACACATAGCAATGGTATCATTGCGAATTATGTGCATAGTTTGGGAAGATTCTCTGCTTTCCTTGAAATGACGCTCGATGACAGCACGATGGCTTCCTGAGTGTTCTTGTCAAGTCCAGCTCCGCACCATCGAGGCTCTAGATCATTTTTCAGCAGCTGAACATTCCTGGTGAGCAAAGGATTTCGCTGGTGAGTTTATCGCCACCACCTTAAAGCCTTTTAGGCGGTGACCTTAAATGGGTGAGATGGAAATGAGAGCACACATTAAAGAGAGAGTAAATTCCAACGGTTTCATAGAACCTGGTCTTAAACATGCTGATGAGAAGACAAAGTACTTATATTAAAACAGTTTGGTAGTTTTCAGTTTTATGAAAATAGTTTTCAGCACAGAAACTGACTTCTTTTGACAAAGTTTTAACCAATGACGGTGTTCTCTTCTAGAACATGTACACTTTGAAAGATCTCACTGTCCCCAGTGGTGGCCACTGGTGGCCTTCAGTAAATTGGAGCTGCTTAACCTTGATGTCTAATTTTTTTAACCACAATTTACTGTCCTTATTACACCAGCGAAGCACTGTAGGAGGCAACTGTGGTATTCTTCCTTAACCAGCTCACGGCGTGTGAATGCTATAAAATTGTCACTCAGAGGTTTTTTAAAATGTAATGTTATGCAAGATGATCATGTGATGTGTACAAACCATGGTGAAAGTGCCAGTGGTGGTCAATATGAAGATCTGTTTAACATACTCATGTTGAAATAAAAATGAGTTACAGTTTAAAAAAGTATTTTCTGTCATTTTGTTCATTTTGTTTATGGGTCTTATGATTTAGAACCAACTATGGCCGGCAATAACCCAGTCGTGGTCTGCAATCTGTTTCTGCATGGCCCATGAGCTAAGAACAGTTTTTGCATTTCCTTTTTCATCATGGTAAAATATATGCAAACATAAAAGTTACCATTTTAACCATCTTTAAGTGCACAATTCAATGGCATTAAATATATTCACATTATTGTGCCACTATCACTGCTGTCCATCTCTGGAACTTTCTCATTATCCCAGGCTGAAACTCGGTACTCGTGAAACACTAACTCTCCATTCTCCTTTTCCCCAGTCCCTGGTAACCACTCTCCTACCTTCTGCCTTTGTAAATTTGAACACTCTAGGTACTTTATGTAAGTGGAGTCATACAATATTTGTCCTTTTGCATCTGGGTTAGTTCACTTAGCATACTGTTTTCAGGGTTCATCCATACTGTAGCATGTATCTGGATTTCCTAATTTTTCAAGGCTAAATAATATTGCACTGTATGTAGAAACCACATTTTGTGTATCTGTTTATCTGTTGATGGCCAGTTGGGTTTCTCCCAGCTTTTGCCCATTTTGAATACTACTGCTGTGAACATTGGTTTCCTCCTGGTATTTATTGTGAATAATGCTTCTATGAACACTGGTGTACGCACCTAGAGGATGAGGTATGGATATGATCCTCCTCCATTGCTTTTGACCTTGACCAGAGAACCCGCCTTCCTACCCCCTAATGGTGTCTAATGCTGCTGTATGCATACAGGGGATGTATTTAGGGGAAACAGGGAATTGTCTGTTCATTGGGGATGGAGTGCCAGTTTTGCAAGATGTAAAGATACCTGGAGATTTGTTGACAGCAATGTGAATATACCCAACTGCTTTTAATTTGGCATTTAGGGTTGTAAAAAAAAAATTAAAAGGATATTTAAAAATATTTACTATTTGGCCTTTTATGGAAAAAGTCTGCCACCCCCTAATTTAGAGTAAATTAAAAATTTTTTATAATGGGCTGTCATGAAGTTGCTAAATGAATCTCAACATAAAGTGCACTCATTTCATCCCTAGGGACGTAATTAAATTTCAGCAGACTGTCTCACACTAAATATTTGGGGAACTCTAGTTGTTCCCGTCCCAAAACCAACATTGAAAAACCATGGTTTTGTTCTTGTCATTAAGAGTCACTGATTTTAAAGGGATCCTGCAAAACTCCAGAGTCATAGGGCACAAGGGTTCTTTTCTTTAGAGCCAGGATTACATGAAAGAAAAGGTCCCACCATATACATATTATTTTCTTTTGTGTGTGTGTGTGTGTGTGTGTGTGTGTGTGTGTGTGTTTAATGGAAGTTCCCCTACTGGTCCTGCTTCCCCGAGTGGCTGTGAGCAGGGGGAAAGGGGAGGAGCAGGAGGGGAGCTAGGGTGTTGTTAAAAATATAGGCCCCCCCAAACAAGGTGCCTATGGGGAACTTGGTCTGCATCAATGCAAGAGTTATGTAGCAGCTGGAGACGCCGTCATTTCCACTTTTGACCTCCTTTTCTGATTCTACTCTGAGCAGGCTCTCAATGTCCTTTGTCCCTAAGGTGGCGAGTCCCAGACTTTCTCGTCTCATGACACCTTAGAATCTCAGTCAATTTTTCATGGTGTCCTTTAGCCAAAGAAATTTCTAACAGTTTCATGTAGTAAGTAAGTAATTATGTCCAAACAACCTACTTCCAGACATTCATATGATGTTTCTGTGTTTCTCTCAAACGTTTAAACTATCCTGTGGTGCCTCTGAATGCACTTCCTGCTCTGTGGCCCCTCAGCACAGTTTGGAAATTGTGGTCTAGGGTCCCTTACCTGTGTTTCTGACTTGGATAAGCCTTTGTCCCTGGCTTTGCCTCTTGTTTTCAGATACTACTCCCCACGTTTCCAGGGCTTGCCTAACAATTTCTGATGGTTTTCTTTGCTTACAGATTCAATTTTCACATTCTTGATTCAGGTTTATTCTCTCAGTTCATTAACTTTTATAGCAGATTTTCTTTATGAAGGCTCTGTGTTTAAACTACTGAAATAAATCCTTAAATGAAGAGAACGTTTGCCCTGGTCTTCAAAAGTTTGTTACTAGAATTACTGGATTAGTGACTATCAGGATCTCTAATTACCTCACAAGAAAGGATGGTAAAGTGTCTTAAGCCATCAGATAATCTTTGGCAGTATATGTTGTCTTGTTACTCAGGTGAAGAGGATCCTGTGAATGGTGAAGATAACTTGCATAGTAAATAATAAATTACCTTTTCTATAAACTATTACTCACTAGATGAACTTTCTAGTAGCTATATCTAATGAAGTTTTTTTTTAATTGATGGTTTATTTTCAGACTGATTTAAGTGACACTTCTGGCATATCAAGTTACAGGCTAAAAGGAAGGTGAAAAACCTTAATAACTTTAAACATTAACAGATTCAAGACTAGGTTATTCGGGAGCTTTGGGAGAGAAGGTATTTCTGGTTAGGAAGAAGATTCTGTGGATTATTCAAAAATGTGAGAATGGAAACATATTTTTATATGAGACAAATTCTTTAGGATTTAAACAAAAATCAAGGTGTCATTTATTGTACTTTGGATGCTAGACTATGCTGATCCCCCTAGAAAGAAGGCTTGACTCACACGAGGTATGGAGAATTTGTGGGAGGGTTTTGCCCCGGTGTTTTAGTTTTTTCCTTTATATATGAGGAAAGGTCCCTATGGAGATGGAGTTTTACCTCTTTTCTCACATACAGGCTGTCCGTTACCTTGTGTAAACTCACGGGCACACGTCCTCCGTGGTTTTACATAGGTCAGATGTGGGGGTGTGGTGAGGAGGGTGAGCGTTCTGTGCACGCAGAGCTCTGAACGCAGTCCACCAGGCTTGGGCCATTGTAGTCAGCGCTTCTATTTATATGGCATCTTTACTTTGTGGATGTAAAACTAGACTTTTTTTTTCCCCTAGAGTATAAATCCTATGATTTGTGCTTTCCCATTTTCTCATTTGGGAAAAGAGAGGAAAACAGGAGAGCAGTGTCTTTGTTGTTTCCCTTCGTCCTAGGACCCTCCCTAAGTTGGGATATAATAAGGATCAGGCAGTTGTCCCAGCACTAAGCTTTTCAATTCTCCTTATTCTCAGGAACCCTGGATTCGTGACCAATGTCCCCAGGAAGGAAGACTCAAGTAGAAAAATACCTTGCCTGATGTATTTTCTGTTACTGGCCTAACAAATGACCACAAAATTAGTGGCTGATATAGAAACACATGGCTTCAGGATTGGGGTTGGGGGACAAGTCACTGAGCTGGAAGTCTGTGGACTGTTAATAACTGAGAAGGGTCTGAGATTTGTACCCTAATTGCAAGCTAAGAGGTTAGCCTGCCACAGTTCCATAGATACTGGCAAGACATGAGACATCTGGGTCTGAGACAAAGGACTTTTCTACTAATAGCACAGCAGGCAGGAAGAGCTTCATGTTTGTAATGGTTCCTCTTGCCTCCCAAGTCCCAGGGGGTGAGGTGGAGAGGCCCAGGTGTATTCTGTACAGGAAGGAGTTTCCACCGTAGGTGAGGAACGCCCCAGTCTTCTGTAATGACCTGAAAGTAAACCTGTTCAACCTTTTCCCTGAGGGAGACATTGTCTTTATCATCCTAGTCAGGAAAAAAAATGTGCTCTTTGCCCTGGAAGGAGATGCTATCTCTACTTCTCAAGGCTGTTTGCTGTATGTGTTAGTTACCCAGTCCAAGCTCGTACTGCTCGCTGCACAGCAGGCCAATAAATCAAGAATGAGTTGTTGGGGCAAGGAATAGTGACTTTATTCAGAAAGCCAGCAGACGGAGAAGATGGTGCACTAGTGTCCCAAGGAACTGTCTTGCCTGAGTTAGAATTCATACTTCTTTTATACTAAAAGGGGAGGGAGTAAAGTCAGACAATTTCCTGGTTCTGGTCAGCTTCCAGAGGGGATGTGTTCATTTCTTCTTGCCTGCTGTCATTCACAGGTGGGCCTGGTCAGGATGTTTCCTGTGAGTAAACAAATGTGTTTCAGCTTTATGCTCATTATCTGTGAGTCAGGGTACCCAGAGATGGGCCATTATTTATGACTTAAGCTCATATGCAACATCCCTTTAGTGATTAACTTGTAGCAAAAGTAAAAGAAAACAAAGATTTAAAGTAAAAGAAACAAATCCAATATGGAGTCAGATTTGTTCTTCCCTATTACATTGTACAAATGAATATCCTTGAAAAGATATTCCAGAGCAAAAACTGATGGAAAGCATACAGAAATGCCATGGAGAATTGTCCCCCAATAAAGATTAAACTAGATAACCAGCTGATTTGTATCACCAAAAATCACACATTTGGTGAGTAGAAGCCTGACTTGGGTCAACCTGATAGAGTTACTTGCTTCCCCTCCCCAGACAGCTCTAACACCCAGAGCCATTTTAATAAAAGCAAGGCCACATATCTTTGGGGAAGGTCTGAAATGGTCTGAAATAATATTGAAGGTCCACTCCACAAATCTTGTCTTGTCTCAGGTCTGTCAAGGGAAGTAGGCACAGGGTGAAGGGAGACAGCCACACCTTTTGTTCTTATCAAACAATTGTTTTGCATTAACACTACTTGTCAAATAATTCTAAGTAATGTTTGCTGTCCTGTGATCCAGTCAAGGTTACTCACGGTTGGTCAAAGTAGGTGATTTGAAGAATGTTCAGTAGAGGGGCTGTTTACAAAGGTTTGGTCAAGGAGCAGGGAAACCATTTGGGATGGTGCAGTAACAGCAAAGAGGAGGAAGCAGTTACTGGAAAAAGAGGCTGTGTGGAATGGGTCCTCTAAAAAGAGTTGTGACATATATGTGTGTGTATATATATATTTCTATATCATTTTTCAGATATATATACCTATATCTGAATCACTTTGCTGTACACCTGAAACTAATACAACATTGTAAATCAACTACAGTTCAATTAAAAAAAAAAGATCGACAATAACAATGTGAATCAACTATAATTCTCAATACATCATTTGATAGAGTGTAAAATAATTCAAGTACTGTGGAAAACTAGTTCCTTCTAAAATTATGTATAATATTTTAGTTCCTTATACAACTATGACCCCGCATGTGTTAGGATTTTATTCAAGAACAAAGAAGACATATGTTCACAAAGAAGCTCAAACATCATAGATAAACAATTGAGATCTATCCACGTGGAACTTTAGGTAGCAGTAAAAAATGAACAAAGTCCGTGATCATTTTGGCAGCACATGTACTAAGAAAAAAAAAAAGAAAATAGTACTAATACAACTTAAAAGAATCTCCAAAACATTGTATTAGAAGATCAACTTCTGAATGACAGAGTAATGGCTGCCCCAAATCCTCTCTTCTGTAAAAGCAATGAGAACACTGGCAACACTTGTCAAAATTATCTTTTCAGAATTCTGGACATTAATTAAAGGCTTGCTATAATCCTAGGAGTGTTTATTCAACTAAAAATGTCACAGTCTTGCTAAATTTTTTTTTTAAAAAGGAGCTATGACCATCTGTGGAGGGATGACCCCACCACCAAGGGGAGTGGAAGCCATCAGTGCTCCACCTCACTCTCCTCCCCTGATCTCACATTCATGTCCCCTATTGGCCGAACCCAACTAGAAGCCAGAGGACAAAGGAGCCTGCTGATGTAGTCCAAAGAGATTAGCCTCCCTGGGAGTAGAATACAGCAAAGAAGGGCAGAGGATGGATTGGAGGGATACATGGTAGAAAGCCAACCCAGCATAACAAGACAAAGTATTCAAAATAATACTTGAGCTTAAAATAGTCTCACTTCCTAGTGCTTCCATGACTGACTAACTTTTTTTTTTATTATGAAAGGGAATGAGCTGGAAATTAAATGTTTAGGACATAAATCTGCCTACATTTATATGATAAACAGTATTATTTATTTTTATTCCACACCTATATAAATGCATCATTTACATCATTTTACTTGTTCATGTCCTTCTGAAATTGGCTGATACATTGCTATCATCACTCCTGTTTTACCTGCAGGGAATGATCCATTATGATTTTTGAATATGCTCGCATTTTTTCTGTAACCATTGAACTGGCCTGGTGCCGACTTGACCCAATTATTTCAGCCATCTTCATGTTTGATTCTCATCACTATGGGTTGAGTGAACTGTGTGGCCATCTACACTGATTATGAAGGGACTCACAAGTGATAGGATCAGCGGTGCCATGGCCTGGTCACGCTGTGCAGACGCAGTCTTCTCAAGAATCAGTTTTAAAAAATCAGCAGAAGGAAAGGTGCTGAGCCTTTCTAGTTCTTTTCCACTTGAATTTTCAGCTACACTGTCACCAGCAGTTTTTTTTTAAAAAAGCTAATACAGTAGGGCAGGTGTCCCTAAATAAGTGCCCTGTCTTTGGAAAGAGCAAATGGGTGACATTATCCAGATCTGAAGTTTACAGCAACACTGAACTGACCATACTAGTTATCCTCAGGAAGCCCTAAACTGCACGACATATATTTTCTGAAAGAGGTGAAGCAAAGCAGAATGAGAGCAAAATTTGCAACTGAAGGCTAGTTAAAATTTTATGCAAAAATATAGAATACTAAAATGAGGCTTGGTGGTCAGTCTAGTTTTCTTTCCAATTATTGTCAGTCCTTAAAAATCTGTAGTAAAGGGCTACATTGTATATTGTGTCGTTGTTTTTACTCCTGGTCTTAAAGAACTTCAGCTTTAAGAGAGGGATGCTAGTTTCTTAATCAGATTATTTTAATCTTGGGAGATTTTGTGTGTGTGTGTGTGTGTGTGTGTGTGTGTGTGTGTACAGTTACAAATTCTTAGATCTAGCTGGTTTGTTTTTCCCCAAAAATATTTTATAAAGCTAGACACTTTCTTATCATGGAAGCCTATTGATAGGAACTCATACTTCTAACATTCATATTATTTATTTATTATAAACATTATGTTATGTATTACACATACAATGTATAATAATATCTATTGTGGAGACCACGTAATCCAGTTTACTGCTGATTTAAAAAAAAAAGATTTATTTAGTTTAACTGGAACACTTTCTTCAAGAAACAGTTAGGTATCTTATATTACAAAACCAAATTTGGGTCTGTTCACCCACATGCAGTAAAGCCAATCTGTTGACACCGGGTGGTGGTGAAGGAAAGTGCAGCGCCAAGCAAAGAGTCCCGGGCAGCTAATGCTCAGAACGCTAGGACTTCCTGATGGGTTTCAGCACAACATTTTTAAAGGCCAGGTGAGGGAGGTGGGTCCCAGGGTATGTGATCAGCTCATGCACAATTCTCTGATTGGTTGATGGCGAGGTAACAGGGTGAGGTCACAGGAGTTAACATTATGAATCCTTAGGTGCCAGTAGGTCTGGGGGCTATGTGTTCACGGTCATCAAATAGTTAAGGTCTTCCATTTGGTGGGGCTTTTAGCACCTGTAAAACAACCCAGGAAATATGCATCAGATACTGTTATCTGGGTACTTCAGAGAGGAGCTACAGCAGAGGATTGGGGGACGGGTCTGCCCAGGAAAGGCCAGATAGGGTCCTGCTCGGGTACATGAAGAGTATGCAGCTGAATTTACTGTTCTGATAGTTGTGGAATAAAATTCATATTTTATGGCAAGACAAGAAAAATTTAAACATAAGAACATTTCTCTGCCCTTTGGACTCCTCTCTTCCCTCTACTGTGCATATCTGTATTATGCATCTACCAAACCTCCCCATCCTCAGAAATACCAACAAGACAACTCCTTAAAAGATAACATTCCTTCTTAATCTTGTTAAGGGGCCGTGTTGACCCATGACCCACTACTCACTAGACTGTATAAACTGTCAATAATATGTCACTTAATGTACAGCCCTCTGTCTCAAAACCTTATATAACTGCGCTTCGACCTCTGAGGGGCAGAACAGTTCTCAGAGCTTTCTGAGAGGCTATTCCTGGGTTATCATCCTCAATTTGGCTCAAATAAAATTTTCCATTTCTTTCTTAGATCAACTGAATAATTTTTTGTCAGCAAGTGGGAAAATATCTTTTCTGATTCTCTGATACTTCTTATCCAGCCTGTACACCGTTGTGCATTTAGTCTTACATGCATTTAAGTGTGATGCCCAACTCAAAAAATACTGAGTGAATGAATTCGGAATAAGTGAATGAATGATTGAAGGAATAAATATTAGATAAAAGTTCAGGCTTTCAACTCCTCTCTCCCCATGATACTTTTTCTGACTGTTCCAGACCTCAGTGATTACTCCCTATTCTGTATCATACATTTCATGGTTCGAAGAGGCCACCTAAAGAATTGATTATATTCTATGTATTATATCCACTCAATCAAATTTTAAATGGCTAGGACTGTGCTTTATACACTCACTTTTTTCTATTACACTTGGCACAGTGCTTTATCATAGCCTACCAATATATATTAGTTGTCATTTACACGGAAATTCTGGGAAGAAAAGAAACAACTTCCAAGCTGTTGTTCCATTTACGCTTTGACCTTTCTTTCCAGAAGAAGGTTCTTGAGTCCGAAGTAGTGTCAATAGCAATTTACATGATTATATCAAGTATGGCTTTTGGTTTCGATTGTGCCAAACTAAATATAACTTGAGAGTAAACACAGATTGTTCTCTTGCTACAAGTAAGAAGTTAAAAGTAGTTCTGATAATATTTCCTGCAGTGGATGAGCCAGGGTCAAGGGCCAGTGTGGAACAGGGAAGAGAGCTCTGTGCCAGGAGTCAGAGCTTTTCTCCAGACGTGTAGACTGGGTGGTCGTTTTGTGTCTCTGCTCCCTGTGAAATGAGAAAGGAGGAAGTCCAATATGGTGGGTTTTAAGAACTTTTTAGAAAAAGGATAAGATTTGTTGAAATGCAATGTCGGGGGAAAGGCCACCACATAATGACAAACAGAGCTCCTGAGGCTCCCTGAAATACTGGCCACCACTGGGTGGTATAAAGAACACTCTTTGGAGCCAGACCAACCTTACCACTTACAAGCTCTGGGACCTTGGGTAAGATGTAATCTCTTGGAACCTCAGTTCCTCATGTGTAATGGGAACGAGAGTGGCAGTAACCGAAGGGGGTTGACGCAAGCATTAAATGAGATAATACGCACAAAGCTCTTCACATAGAGCCTATTATATGGTACTTCCCCATGCAGTAGACACCTACGAGCTCCTTTGCCCCATCCTCTCCATTGTCTTCCAGAAACTGTTCCTTCCTTCCCCATCCACTTGGTACAGCAGGAGCAGCTACATTATAACATCACTCAGCCCACTAGCCAATGAGTCCTTTCTCAGAGTTTCTTGCTTGAAGCTATCAAGGGGCAGAGCTGAGAGGGCCTCTCTCCAGTGAGCACATCTAAAGAAGCTGTAAGAAGTAGAGCTCAGGAGCTGTCAGCAGTTAGCATGGGTTTCCTGCAGGGGAACAGGTTAGTCTGCAGAGATACTGGGAAAGGCGCGTGTAAGGGCAGGGCAGCAAGAGAGACAAGAACCCCAAGAGCCCCGATGGGGTTTGTGTTCCTGTTTCCAACTCTTCCTAAGACCCAGCAACATTCCTGACCTCAGTTCCTTGAGCCACCCCAGGATCTTCATAACAAATTCCTCTTTTTCTTCTGTAGTCTGCTGAATTACCTAATGGAAGCTTCCTTAAGCTGGGAATGATGTTTCCCAGAATCTTCTTCCATGCACAGTTCTGGGTTAGTGTTTGTTGCCGCAAAACCAGCCTCTGTACCCTGAAAACCAGATTGAGACTTGGAGGCAGAGTTTTAGGGAAATTAGAAAAGAACAGCTTTACTACTTTGCCAGGCAAAGGGAGTCACAGCCAGCTAGTGCCTTGAGACTGTGAATTCATCTTGGGGTTGGGGTCCTGAGGTTTTATGGAGAAATGGGTTGGGACAGGAAAGGTGATAACAATCAGGGGGTTTTATAGGGTGCTGCATTCCTCTTCTTCCTGGCCTCAGGAGGAACTCCCGAGGGTCTGTCCATTCTTCTGAGATTACCAGCCTCCTTCCTGGGGCATAGCCTCTGGGTTAAAGCTATTAGTGATCAGTAAACAGTTTTAGCATCGGGGAAGCCAGTTTGTTTGTTTGTTTGTTTCTCCTTCATGTTGGCCAAAGAGGAACTTCCAAGAGATTTTGCAAGTTGAAGGGAAGCACAGACCATTATACTCGAAAGGGTGTCCTGGTCAAACCGAGGTGTTTGTGGGTCCCACCTGATTCTTGCTCTCTTCCACTCTGTCCAGCTCACCTTTCTGACTGCTGGCCCTGCTCACCCAAAGCAGACTCAGCTCCCTTCTCCCCTGCCCAGAGCTCGGCTGCGGGCCCACAGAGTGATAGCTGCACAGAGGGACCTCCTTCCCACAGATTTCTCTGGGATCTCCCCTTTGGTGATCCCACTGATGGGGCGGGGCTTGGTTGCTCCTCAGATCTCCCTGCAAGCTCCAACCTACCTCCTCATGCCAGTGCTTTCGGAGGGCCAGCTAGTGACATTCTCAGATCCTCTGACTGCACTTCCTCAGCTGCTCCCACGTTTGTGTGAGGTCTAAGTCCTGTAATAAGTGCCTCTCCGAAGCCTGCTGGCTGCAGCTGGTTTATTTCTTTCTCTTGCATACAAACCGAAATGATAACAGTTATTTTTTACCCTGAGATCCTTTGCATTCCTTAAACAAAAGACAGAAGATGAAGGGAAATAGCAAGGCAACAAATAATGTTCTTGGAGCAGAAAAATGATAGATTTTATCATATCATTATATATAGTTGTGAAGAACAGGTTGATGATAACTCATGATGAGTTTGTTAAAACTGCCTAACATATCCATTTGCTATTGTTGCCAAACCAAACTGGGGTGTGCTCACCTGAGCGCAGTAAAGCCAATTTACTGACACCGGGTTGTGGTGAAGGAAAGTGCTGTGTTTATTGCAGGGCGCCAGACAAGGAGCCGGGACAGCTAGTGCTCAAAAAAAGCCCAAACTCCCTGGTGGGTTTCAGGAAAGCATTTTCAAAGGCCAGGTGAGAGAGGGGCGTCACAAGCTATGTGATCAGCTCGTGCACAATTCTCTGATTGGTTGATGGTGCAGTTTTCTTCATTCTTCCTTCTCGCTGACTCTTCAGTGACTCAGGTGTGATAACTCCTTTGTAATGTCGTCTACACTTTCCTGTTCATTATTCCTGGCTGGGTCTATATTGTCATAGGGAGGGACTGCCAGGTGTCTATTAACCAGTCTCTGCTGCAAGCCACTGACAGGTGAATCTGATTATGTCTTATTTTGATCATGTCAATTCTCTTCTTTTAACAACCTTCATTTGCTGCACATAAGTATTCAGATAAACTCCGTAATTCTTACTCGGCATTCCCAGGACTTCGTAATATGTCCTTGTCCCCTGTACCCTTGTCCTCCAGCCAAATGTCTGTGTGTGGTTACATTACACATGTCCAGCCCTGCTCCTGCACTGCCCTCATCCACCCTTCTCCCCCAGAACTTGTTCCCGGCCCTTCTTCCCACAGCTGAATCGACCACATCCACCAAAACTCAGCCCGAGTCCAACCTCCCTTGGGAAGACTTCCCTAATTATTCCAGTTCTCTCTTATCTCTTCAGATTCTTCCAGAGAAGAGTCATGAGACTTCTTTTCTGAGCTACCTAGTATACATGTCAACCTACTCTCTTGAGTTGCCAGTTATCTTTTCATGATAAATAGTATGTTTCTCAACTTACCTCAAAGGAAAGACATTTGCCATAGCTGTGAGACTCAGAAAAACTCTGAGCGTTGAAAGGATTAGCCAGTATCCTGTAAAGGGGCTCTCCCGCAGCCAGGTCCATGAATGGAGAGTCGTGGCTGGTAGGTAGAGGCAGTGCCCAGCAAGGGAACAAAGGCCCACCCCGATCCACCCTTCAGCATCTGGTCTGTCTCTTATCCGAAAACGAGGATTCAGTTCAGCTTGTGGCTGAAGCCAAGACAATCCTTTGTTTCGGGTTGAGTTCCTTCAGAAGCAGATCCTGAGACAAGGATGTAAACGTGAAGGTTTACTTGGGAGGTGACTGAGGAGAAGCAGGAGGGGAGTGGGAGGGTGAGATGCAGAAGGGGAGGAACCAGGGTGGGTGTGTTAACGGACAAGTAAATGCTGATCACGGCTGGGGCTCCAACCCACAGAGAGCCTCTTGGATGCTTTGTAGAACATACTCAGAATTGTCTCCCCTCAGAGGGAGGGAGCTAATGCCTTTATCCACCGAAGTACATCCATCATTGACTGCTGGCTGCTCCGGGCCTAACTTCCCTGCCCTGCTGGCCGATTCCTACCCGTGGTTGAGTTCCTGCAGTGGAGAGAGCTCTCAGATGAGGAAATGCAGGGGAGGGTTGCCAGGTTGAGCAAATAAAACTACATGATGCCCAGTTAAATTTGAATTTTCGATAAACAAAAATAATGTTTTAGTGCATGTTATGGACTGAATTCTGTCCTCCCCAAATTCGTATGTTCAAGTCCTAACCCTCAGTACCTCAGTGTGTGGCAGTGTTTGGAGACAGGATCCTTACACAGGCAATTAAGATAAAATGAGGTCACTAGTGTGGGCCCTAATCTGATATGACTGGTGCCCTTATAGGAAGAGATTAGGGCATGGTCACACACACAGGGAAGGCTATGTGAGGACACAGTGAGACAACGGACATCTATAAACCAAGGACAGAGGCTTCAGAAGAAACCAACTCTATCGACACCTTGATTTTGGACTTCCAGCTTTCAGAATTGTGAGAAAATACATTTCTGTTTAAACCCCTGAGTCTGGGTTACTTTGTTATGGTAGCCTTGGCAAACAAATACAGTGTGTGTTGCAATATTGTATGGAATGTACTTATATGAAAAATATTTGTTGTTTATCTGAAATTAAAATTTAATTCAGCTTTATACATCTTATCTGGCAACCCTAATTTAGGGGCTGGTTTAAGGCATAAGGACAGAGCAGTGTTTTCAGTTTTTGAGTATCTACCATATGTCTGGAGTGGGGGTTATTGTGGGAATATGGAATTAATAAATGTCTCCAGACCCTACTTTGCTTACTTCTTGGTATTGTAATTAGGCTTGAATGAATGAAGGGTGTGTATAGAACTGCTGTGAAAATTATAGAGTGCTATAGAAACATGAAATAAAATTACCCATTTTCCACCTATTTCCTAAAGCTCTCAGAATAATGTCTAGTACACAGTAGCTGCTCAATAAATATTTTCTAACTCAAAAGGGATTATTATGACAGGTAATTAATCAATATTTTTGGATTAATGTCCTAAGACTCAGGCAAGGCTATTTTAATACCATTTTATGTCCTAGACATGTATAATTTTGGAACCTTGCCTCTCATCAGATCATTTGAAGTGAATATTTCACATATTAATCAAAGGGTTATATATATGTATTATATATATTCACTATATATGTAAATATATATTTGCAGTAGGCATCTTTTAAATTTAAGATTTTTTTTATAATTTAGTTTTTATAATTTAGTTTTTTATAAAAAGATTTGTCTCATTTAAGATTATCCCTGATACTTTAATTTAAGAGACTGAGGAGCCTATGGCCTTGGACAGAAAGAAATTTTAATTTTCATTAACTTAAAATTGAAATTTGGCATTTTCTTTAATTATGAATATAAATCAAATATCACATTAACATTAACAATGTCTCTTTCACCAATAGAAGTCACAGATAGAGTAAGACCACATTACAGGGGTTACAGATATCTCAAAGTATCATTTATATTCATTATTACCTTGACAATACAGTAGGTATTAAATTTACTGCTAGATATCATTATTTAATGCATTAATAAATGAACACATACATTACTAATTAGTTTTTTAAATATTTTAAAATTTTTATTAAAAAAATTTTACTTCCTTTGTAATGTATTTTAAAAGATTTTTTTTTTTTTGGAATGGGTTCCAGAAACTTCCCCAGATTTCCAAAGGGATCTACAGCCCCAAAGTTGTGAAGATCCCCTGCTAGTTCCTCATGGATGAAACAGCCCAGGTGTGAGTCTCAGTGATCCTGCCTGGTATTGCTGCTTTGTTCTTTTCTGGAAACTAGGAGGCACTTAGGAGACTCTAAAGAGTATAAAAAGCAAGGGAAGTATGTCTAAGCTTTACTGGAAAAATTACTAGATGTAATTGTAATTTGGATCTAATCTAGACTTACTACCTTTACTATCCTTGCAATAGGTACAGTTGTTCACTGAATCAACAATTCTTTATTGAGGGCTTACCATGCACCAGACCCTGAACATGGGCTTGGGGGAAGGGTTCAGTTCCTCCTCTGTCACTCACCAGCTGAGTAACTTCGAATAAGTTATTTCATATCCCTAAGCCTCAGTTTTCTAATCTGTAAAATGGAGACACTGATCCTCAATTTATAGGGTTGTTGACAGAATTAGATAAGAGAATGGGTGTAAAGTACCGTAAACACATAAAAGACTACAATTACTGTGAATCACTGGTTTGTCCATAAAGTCTTGCATCAGTGTTGTTGCTAGCTGTGAAAGAAAAGCATATCAAACTGTCTTCTCATTTAGGGGGTAAAAAATCAGAAATGCATGCCTTCTTTAAGAATGAACATGAACTTATTTAATTCTTGTTAGCCAAAATTTCAAGGCTAGGGGGAATAGTCTTATAACAAATCCATCTTTTTTTTTTTTTTCTTTTGATGGTGTTTCTCATACCCAAGACACGAAGAGGAAAAGAATCCTCAAAAAGCTGATAAACTATTTAGTTTACTTTATCCTTTCTTAAAAATACTTAGCCTCTTATATGCTTTTGAAACATTCTTCATATAATTTCAAACGTCAGGAAAGAGATTATTGTGAAGGTATATGAATGTTAAAAATTGTATCAGTTTACACAATGACTCATCAGTAATCTTACAAAACTGTTCTTATAGGTATATTATATTAAAAATTATAAAAAGCTCTACTCACAATTAAAATTTAAGAGAGCCACTCTACTGTGCTTTTTCCTTGTAATTTACTTTCTAAAAGCCTAAATACAAGACATTCTTTTATTTCCGGTTAATTTTGGCCATTCACAAGCGTAAACCATGGTAATAACAGTAATCACCACCAGGTTGCACTGTAGTTCCACAATGGAAACAGACTAGGGTCTGAAGAATTCTCAGAGGTCTTAGTTAACCATATTATTTCTGTTTTTTGAAGAAAAGAGTGGGTTGAGACAAACATTTAAAAAGAAGAAGAAAAGGTTTTGCTGAAAAAAAAGAATTCCAAATTCACTATGATTAAAAAATTTGGTATTCAGCAAAAAAATTTCTCTGAGAATGTTGTTATAGTTCTTTTTAGAAAAAAATTGCGTTTACCTCAGTCCTGTTAGTTAAAACTATTTTCCTAATGGCAAGCAAAACAAAACAAAACTCTGTCGAAAGTTTTGTTTCCTATTTTCTGCAGTTGTTGATGGATAAGACTGTTTTTTTAAATACCAACATAAGGTATATTTTATTTTAAAATCCTAGTAGTATCTTTGATAAAAATCAGACTTTGGAAAATATATGAACATTCCAACTTGAAACAACTTTTTTTTTTTTTTCAAGGAAGGTTCCCCCTCCCCCCTCCCCTTTTTCTTTTCTGCTCTTGTTTTTCCCAAATGTCAATATTTATGAGTCAGGGGTTGTGGGAAATGTTACCTAGAGCTTCAAGGGGCCAGAGTTTGCCCTATTCCATCCCGGGGGAGTTGAGTATGAGTGCCAGAGGGCAATGTTTGGCTGGAAGCACCCAATCCCTTCTTTCTTTGCACCCTGTGGGATGCCCTTTGAAGTGAAAGAAAATTCTGTACTCAGCTCTGCTTCGTGAGATGTCAACTCAAGATGAGCCATGCATACAAGTTTCTGCATAGCCTTTTGGCATAAAAACAGATGCAGACTTACAGAAAACAAAAAAGCCAGAATTATGCAAGTAATTTTGAGATTTTGAGAACTCCTCAGATAACATATTCACAAGTCTGAATTTTTGGTTATCACCTGTCAAATTTATTCAGTTAAAAAAAAGAAAAAAATTTCTGGATAAGACCATTTTTTTTGCCACATCACTGTCAAAATATCAGTCACTTTAGGTTTAACCCCTTTTAGGACTGGAGTGGTGTTAGTTTTAGCAATGGTGAAGACAGAAGGCTATAACAATGAAACCCTCATAAAAATAAGGCAAGAATCTCACAGAATATTGTAAAGCTTATATTTATTTTTAAAGTTGAGTTGCTATCCCTGAAGATGATGAAAACAATTCCTTATTTAATCCAATGACATCTTTTAGTTTGTTTCTTTTCAAGTCGTCAGCGATTAGGGGCTGAACAAGAAAATAAAAGCTGCAAATGAACAAGATTTACTAGGCAGAATAAACTGGGAGATAAGCTGGAAAATTGGGGCCATTAACAAATGAAAAAAAAAAACCCAACAGAAACAGTTTAAAAAACAAAAAAGTCACCAGTAAAATATGTCTCTGAGGTCAAATGAAATGCCCTGACATTGATTCTCAATTTCCTCTTCATTTTATTTAAAGGATCTTCTCTTTATCGTTTTCCTAATTTAAATCTTTAACCTATTACCCCCATAGGTGGTTAAGTCTCGTGGTATCTTTTAACTAAGGATCATTTTTTCCCCCTTTGTTCTATATATTTCAACAATTCTTTATTTAGATTGCTTTATTTTTATAAGTCCCACTCAGATGCTTAATTGGTTCAAGCACTTAACTGGTTTGCAAAGGCTTCCTTGTATAAATAACAAGATAAAAATTCACAGAACATTTTATTTTCCCAGATGGGGAGATAATTGCACTATTTCATTTTGGAGAAAAGTATGGCAAAAGAATTATTCAGATTAATGAAAAAATAATTAGGGGGTATGTCAACATCAGTTTTTTCGGGGGAAAAAAAGGTTTTCTGTGGGAAGATATACTTGCATTTCACTCCATGGGTGTGGACTTTGGCTTTTTTCTTGGGGCGGTCAGCTAATTCTGAACGCATTTCTCCCACTTGCCAGTGAAATGCCTTTGTTCTGCTGTTTAAATCCCCACACCTGAGTGTCTTTATCTATAAATAGGAATAAAACTATTTAGCTCAGAGATGTTGAGAAGATTAAGCCAGTGCCGTGTTTAGTTCTTGGTGCATAACAGGTGCCAGGTGTGATGATTTCCTTCTGCATTTCGTCATCGACAGGAACACAAAAAACAAAACACCTCTATGGGGGCCAAATACAAATTTTGTTTAAACTAATTTGTATATCACCTAACATTCCAGGACATGCCATTCTTGCAACCCAATCATAGACATGCTTAATGAAATTAAACTTTGGAAATAAAACTTTGAAACTGAAAATGTAAATTCTAGTTAGTAGACTTAGTATTTTAACATTTTGTTAATAGTCATATGTACACTTAATGTAGGTTTATCTGTTGTGAATAGCATATATGTTACCAAACTCAGGTTGGGCTGATCACCGCTTGAAAGCCAATAGTCAAAAGACAAGTGCTGGTAGGAACAGAAGCTGCTTTATTCGAGGAGACCAGAAAGCTGGGGAGATGGTGGACTTATGTCCAAAAACCAACTCCAAAGATTCTGTTAGGCCATGAAAGTTTTAGAAGGGAGACTCATTTGGGATGGGGGTCAGAGTCTTCATTATCTTCCACTGCATGCAGACTTTCTCCTGACTGGTTTGAGGTGAAGTAATAGGGCGATGCTCCAGGAATCTGGTCCTCAGCCTGAAGTTACCATCCTCCACCTGTGTAGGGGCCTTAGTTCCTGCAAAAGAACTCAAATATATATTGTTTTGTATGTTCCCTGAGGAGGAACCAGGACCCTGCCCCATGGCTGCACTGCTGTTTTTTGTCTGTCCCTCCCTTGTTCCTGCATTCCCTCCCTTGTCCTGGTAAGCAACTGTTTGAAACTGCCCTTTGGAACTCACGGAAGGTCAAGGAGGCTGAATGAAGCCTATTTCCTACAAACAAGAAATGGGGGACACGGAAAGAATTTGTACAAGGGAGGACCCCACAGGGTCCTGCTCCATTTCGTATACACTGATTTGCAGATTGTATATCCATGTGAGTGTTTTAAGTTTGTTTTTGGAGAGATCACTTAAGTAGAGTTCTAGGAAGGTATTTTAGAGTTTGTATTTTTGATCACTCCAAAAATGGGATTGTTGAATAAAAATTTACCCTGTAGCAAGCTAAAGAACAGCCAGCTCCCCTTAACTAGTCACCAATAGCATGGAGTGCCTGTGAAAAAAATCAAGGTGAGGATAACCTATTATTCTTTAAAATATGTATATACATGTCTTCAAATGACAGCCATCCTTTTCAGAATTGCTTGCATTGGAGAGCTAGACAACTTCTTTCAGCCATACTGCTATTGTTCTAAACATTTTAGGAACTTCTTTTGTAATTAGCTTTGGGACTAATTAAGGAATCATATTAAAGAAAAAGCTAGTCTTATTATGTTGTAATCATTTTTTTTGTAAGCTATCTATTCTATTTAATTTAAAAAAATTTTTAATTGGAGGATAGTCAATTTACAAAGTTGTATTTATTTCTGGTGTACAGCATAGTGATTCAGTTTATATACATATATATATTCCTTTTCATATTATTTCTCATTACAGGCTATTATAAGATATTGAATATAGTTCTCTGTGCTATACAGTATGAGCATGTTGTTTATCTATTTTATATGTAGTAGCTTGTATCTGCAAATCCTGAATTCCTAATTTATCCCTCCTCCCCCATTTCCCTGGTAACCATAAGTTTGTTTCCTATGTCTGTGAGTCTGTTTCTGTTTCGTAAATAAGTTCCTTTGTGTCATTTTTTAAGATTCCACATATAAGTGATATTATATAGTATTTTTCTTTCTTTTTCTGGCTTATTTCACTTCGAATGACAATCTCCAGTTCCATCCATGCTGCTGCAAATGGCATTATTTTATTCTTTTTTTATGTCTGAGTAGTATTCCATTATTTATCTAATCATCTGTCAATGGACATTTAGGTGTTCCATGTCTTGGCTATTGTAAATAGTGCTGCTATGAACATTGGGGTACATGTGTCTTTTTGAATTAAAATTTTCTCTAGTTATATGCCGAGGAGTGGGATTGCTAGGTCATATAAGTCTATTTTTAGTTTTTTGAGGATTCTCCGTACTGTTTTCCATAGGCACCAAACTACCTTCCTACCAACAGTGTAGGAGGGTTCCCTTTTTTCCACACCTTCTCCCGCAGTTGTCGTTTGTGCACTTTTTAATGATGGCCATTCTGACCAGTGTGAGGTGATACCTCATTGTAGTTTTGATTTGCATTTCTCTGTTAATTAATGATATTGGGCATTTTTTCATGTGCTGTAGTCAGTTTTTTCTTCTGTTTTTGTTTTCATTTATTTATTTTTTTATTGACGTATAGTCAGTTTAAAATGTTGTATCAATTTCTAGGGTACAGCATAGTGGTTCAGTCATACATATACATATACATATTCATTTTCATATTTTTCATTGTAGATTACTACAAGATAGTGAATATGGTTCTCTGTGCTATACAGTATAAACTTGTTGTTGTAGTCATTTCTCATTTAGGCTAAAGCAGTTCTGTCTAGTCAATTACCTTCTGCCTTATTGAATGACCTGATTATTTCTGAAAGCAAAACTTACACTGATGAGAAAAAGATTTTCTTTTAACCATTCAGGAAATTCAAAATAATTCCCTCTGTGTGTGAAGGAAGGCAGTTCCTAACTGGAGTTCCAAAGTTGTTTTAAACAATAGCAAAGTCCTTGGAATATTGCTACCTATTTGAGGCAGACAGCATTCATTTGTTTGGATAAATTCAGGTGTGTCTGTTAAAACCCAGTGGCCTTGCCATGTAGCCCTGTCTTTTGAATGTAAATGTCTATGGCATCAAACAGGGATCCACTAGGGCTAACAGACCTCTATAAAGAGAAATGCTATTATTTAAGAAGGAATCATTGTGAATTTTAAGCCAGAGTCCCGTGTTCAGTTATAGACTTCAGAAACTCCTAAAAGGAAAGAGAAAAGGCCTTTGTGCCCAAACCAGCCTGTGATCTTTCTTTCATCCTCACATGGATTTGTTCAGAGTTGCTAAATACTTATATATAATTAAATCTAAGCTGGCCATCAGGGACCAAAATAATAAAGACTCTGTGGTCCATATTTTGAAATAGAAGCAGGAAAACATGAACCCTTTGGAGGATGAACCCAGACTTTGATCTTAGCAAAAATATTAATAGTAACAGGATAGAAATAAAGACTAAAAATATTTACAAGCTCTTTGTGTTTGGTTATTAATAAAAATGCAAGACTGGTTAAAAAAGAGGGGCTGAAAAGGAAAAGTAACGCCTCAGCGTAGTATGTACATCAGGTCACATAGATCTGGGGGGTGAGTGGCACGTAATCTGGGACATAGACTGAAGTCCTCCAGTGGGGCCTCCAGCGTTGGGCATTTTTAAGCGGCCTCTGTGCCCTTTGGCTGCCATTCTCAGACCCTTTAGACTGGGGGCTGCCAAACTGCTCCTTTCCCACAAAACTTCAGCAGACTTGCAGGCTGGGCTGGCTGTCTGTACAGGGCAGTCCCTTATATATAAAGCTGTGGCTTCCTCTGGTTACCCACACTGGAGAAACCAGCATCTCAGCAAACCTGGGGGCCCTTCCATGGCTCAGTAGCTGTGCCATGTGAACTAGGAAGGGAGTATCTCTAATTTGCATTTGATTCAAAAGCTTCTTCTGGAAATGATTTTTGGAATTGAAGTGGCGTCCTTTTTTTTCCCCTATAAATACAGTTTCTCTTTTTAAATAAAGTCCATGAATAATTTCCCTTTCTGCCAGAGATGGGCTTACTTTTATTTTTCCGAAGACCTAAAGTGTTGGGGGACAGGCATTTCCTTGTGCCCCTGAGGGCTGCATGACATTATGACCCCGTGGTCCTGCCAGGTCACTTTCAGGGAAGGAAGGCCTGCAGTGGGGAGGTAGGACCCCCTGAAGTGTCCTCACATGCACCACCCTGCCCTGGTTCCAACTTGTGTTTGGCTGCCTCAAACCTCCGTGGAAGGAAAGAATTAATAACAAAGGCTGATTGTCTGGGACAGAAGAATCACAGATGAGTACCTCCAATCTTTTTTTTTTTTCTTCAGATTTTTAATTTTTAATTTATTATCATTTTTTTATTTTTAGGGGAGGAGATAATTAGGTTTATTTACTTATTTAATTTTTTAATGGAGGTACTGGGAATTGAACCCAGGACCTCATGCATGCTAAACAGGTCTCTACCACTGAGCTATACCCTCCCCCACTTCAAATCTTCATAAAACAACTGAATAGAAAGTTGGTGATTTTAAAGATATCTCAAAATGTTGACATCACCAAATACATTCTACTTTCCATTTTTTTCACCTTAGCTGAGGAGGCTAACATGCTTTCTTAACTGAGTGAAGGAAACCAGACACTAAAGGCCAAGTAGGGTATGATTCCATTTATATGAAATATCCAGAACAGGCAAATCCACAGAAATAGAAAGCAGATTAGTGATTGCCAAGGGCTGGGCTGGTGGGGAGTGGGGAGTGACGGCTTAATGGGCATGGGGTTTCCTTTCGGAGTGCTGGCAAAGTTCTGGCACTAGATAATGGTAATGGTTGTGCCACACTGCAGAAGTACTTAATCCCACTGAGTTGTACATTTTAAAATGGTAAAAATGGTAAATGTTATGCTATACGTATCTTACTACAATAGATTTTTTAAGTCTCCCTTAAGTAAAGCGCAGGTTAAATGCAATAGGGAGAATAATTGTTAAGTCATTTGCACTCAATATCTTACTAGTAATTTTTAGAGCAATCAGGCTGTCTCTTAGAAACATTTTGATTATTGGACAAAAATCAGAAAATTGTGATGAACAGGTGAGGTTAGGGTTAAACATGTGAGGAAAAAAGTAGAAAGCAGGTCATGGCAGCCTGACTTGATATAATAGTTAATGTGTCAGTGTGATCAGACCACAGGGTGCCCAGGTATTTGGTTAAGCTTTATTTCTGGGTTTGTCTGTGAGGATGTTTCTAAATGATATTAACATTTGAATCAGTAGACGGAGTAAAGCAGATTGCCCGCCACTGTCACTCCCCCAATCAGCGTGGCCTCATCCAATTCATTGAAGGCATGAATAGAATAAAAAGGCAGAGTAAGAAGGAATTCTTTCCCTCTGCCTGACTGTTTTTGAGCTGAGACATTGGTCTTCTCTTGCCTTTGGTCTTGTAATCAGGCTAGAACTTACACTTTTGGCTTTCCTGGATCTCTAGCTTTCTGACTACAGATCTTGGAACATCTCAGCCTCCAAAATTGTGTAAGCCAGTTCCTTATAATAAATCCCTTTTCTTTCTTTCTTTCTTCCTTCCTTTCTTTCTTTCTTTCTTTCTTTCTTTCTTTCTTTCTTTCTTTCTTTCTTTCTCTATCTATCTATCTATCTATCTATCTATCTATCTATCTATCTCCTGTTATTGGAGAACCCAATAAGAGAGATTTTGATACTGAGAAGTACGGTGTTGCTGTAACAAATACCTAAATTATGGAAGCAGCTTTGGAACTGGGTGATGAGTAGAGGCTGGAAGAGTTTTAAGGTGCATGCTGGAAATATGGATGTTAAGGGCAATTCTGGTGAAGTCTCAGATGGAAACAAGGAACATGTTATCAGAAACTGGAAGGAAGGTGATCTTTGTTATACAGAGGCAAAGAACTGGGCTGAACTGTGTTCTAGTGTTTTGTGGAAGATAGAATTTGTGGGTGATGAAATTGGATATATAGCTGAGGATATTTCTGAGCAGAGTGTTGAAGGAGTGGCTTGATTTCTCTTCACTGAGGAATGAGGGAAGAGAGAGATGAACTGAAGAAGAAATTGTTGAGCAAAGGAACCAGAACTTGAAGATTTGTGAAATCCTCATCCTATCCATATTGAAAACAGTGAGGAAGTATGTTCTGAAGAGAACACCAAAGGTGTGGCTGCTTTATTATGCGATGGATAAAAGTTTATGGGATTATAGGAGCAGAAACACTGCTGGTTTGAACTGAAGGGGACAGAGATGGGACAAAATGAAGGAAGGCTGTCAGACTTCCTGTCTTATGTCAAGACAGAACCATAGATCTATCTGGCTGTAAGCTTGTGCTTTCCTAAAGGAAAGGGAAGAACAGCACCCAGTAAGACTCAGAGATTGTGAGGACTGCTGCTCCCACTCCCAGGGCAAGGCTGTCTCCTCTTCAGTTACACAGGTAGGGCCACCCCTACCCTGCCCCGCTCTTGTTTCTGTGGATCAGGAGGGTCCCACCCAGTGCCTCAGGAGTGGAGCTGCCCTGTGGAACTGTAGGGACCAAGTGCCCCAAGCCTTGGGGGCGTAACTCCTGTCTGGCAAAGACTTGGAGATGTGGGACTCCTGCCCCAGTGAGTACAGAAGGCAGAGCATCAAACCAAAGAGGATTTTTCTCAAGACTTAATGTCTGATGGAATTTGCCTTGTTAGGTTTTGGACTCGCTTAGGACCCACCACCACCTTTTCCTTTTTTCCTATTTCTCCCTCCTGGAATGGGAATTCCAGCCCATGGAATATATTGGAATATATGTTGGAAGCATACAACTTGTCTGTTTTCATAGGTTCACAGCTGAAGAGGAATTTTTGCCTCAGGATGAATCACCTCTCAAGTTTCACCCATATCTGATTTAGATGATGTTTAAATGAGTTTTTGGAATTTAGAGTTGATGCTGGAATGAATTAAGACTTATAGGCTGTTGGGATGGAATGAATATATTTTGCAGTCAAGAAGGACATGGATTTGGGGGGGGGGGCAGGCGCAGAATGTTTAGACTAAATGTTTGTTCCCCTCACCCCCCAATTCATATGTTGAAGCCTTAACCTCCAATGTGATGGTATTTGGAGATGGGACCATCGGGATGCAATTAAGTCATGAGGGTAGGGTCTTCATGATGGGATTAGTGCACTTATAAGGAGGAGAAGGGGAGAAAGAGAGAGTGAAAGAGAGAAAGAGAAAAAGAGAGACAGACAGAGAGACAGAGAATATCTCTCTTTCTCCAGGCAAGTACAGAGGAAAGGCCATATGAGGATGCAGCAGAGGCAGCTGTATGCAGTCCAAGGAGAAAGAACTCTCACCAGACACTGACCCTGCTGTCACCTTGAGCTTGGCTTTCCAGCCATCCAGTCTATGATATTGGGTTTTTGCAGCCTGAGCTGCCTAAGACACCTGGTGAGTCTCAGTAAAGAAGAGATAAAATGAGAATTAGGTGGGAGCATGCTGAAGACAGACCTGCTCTCTTGTGTTTGCTCCAGGCTGATTGTACCTTGGAGCAGGAGATCTTAGATTCAGGAAACTGTGTGAGTTTATCAAGATGGTAGTCCTTCTTACCAAACCTCTCCGCAGGCATAGGGAAGCATGCCCCAGCAGAGAGCCCAGTGCAAGCCATTAAACAAGGCAACTGAAGCGTCACCTGTCCATATGTTCCTCAGGAGACTAAAATCAAAGTGAATATGTATTTGAAATTCTTTGATGGAGAACGATCATGTTCTTCGACCCAAATTCCTGAGTCATGAATGCACCATAAAGTGTTTGGAGTTGTTGCAACTGTGCATGTTTACTTTTACTGATGATTGCTCAATGACTTCCTGATGCTGGAGGGAGGGTGGTGGGGTGGGGAGGGAAAGATGATCACATGCAAAAGTTTGCACGGATAAAAGCCAAAACTCTCAACTACACATACATTTTCCATAGTTGTACTTTTCAGCAAACATGAGGGTCAAATGACTTCTTGGTATTTGTGTGTGGGGAAACACTTAGTTTGAAATGAGTGCCTCCAAAGGGAAGTTTCAGAAGTCACATCTCTGTGTTTTGTAGGGTTATAAAGAAGCAGATCTGACAGAATCCTCCTTTTCTGAACCCCGTGGCAGTGCAGGGGGCAGTCTGGCCCTTACAGTCTAGCTCTCACTTACCTTTGCAGACTTACCTCCTCATAATCCTCTGCCTCCTCCTCCTCCCCAACCCTACACAGCCCCTTACTGCAGCCACATTGAACTACTTACTCCCTGTGCCCAGAGCTCTGGGGTCTGTGAAGAGTCCATACTTTGCATCTGCATCTCCCTGGCCTGGAAGTTCCTCTTGTTTTCTTCGTTTGGCACAGTTCCTTCCACCTCCAAACACCCCATGATATTTTATGAGATGTAAGAAACCTTAGACATCACATCACAATGGCCAGCAATTAATGCTAGAAACAACCTTTGAGAGAATCAAATTTGGCTCTCCTCCTCGGTCTTGTCTTTAGATGGAAAAGATACCATCTTAATTCTTAATTGAACTTGGTAGAAAAATATAAGTGAAAGCATTTGGTAAGAGCAGATTTCCCAAGGGTGGTTGACGACTCTTGTTCTGTTGTGTGAAATGCAGGGAAACAATCAGGGACTCCTGAGTCCTTGCCATGCAGGCCAGATCTGTTGTCTGCATCAGCTACAAAGAGATGCTCAGAATGTGCTTTCTCCTGACGTGACTGGACAAGCCTCAGTGCGGTTCTGGCCAGGGAACTGGTGGAGAAGAAAAAGAGAAAGTCCATTACTTGTGCTGTTATTCAGCTTCCTTTGGGTTCAACTGAACAGTGAGATCAAAGTGGTTTGTTTGTTCAACTAGTTTGCCTTTTAGTGAAGTACTTGTTTGTTTTGTTTTGAGGTAGTTTCTTTGGGAGGGGGGATTAAGGGCAAAGCAGAGTGGAAATGACTTGTTTCTTCCATGTAATCCTGTAATAACTGCAAGTTTGTTATAGTCTTTTGGTTCCCACAGAGAGGTTTGTATTTGTGTGTGTGCGTGTGTGTATTGGGATGTGGGGAGACAGGAAGCTGAATTGAACCTTGAGAAATTAAGAGAAAGAAACCAGGGTATGCTGTGGTGGAAAGTGAAATAAAGAGAAATAAATACAGCAGAACCTGGGAAAAGGGATGAGAAACTCACAAAAGATAGTGGGAAGAAAACATAAAGGTATGTAAAACAGTCAATCAGAAGGGGTTAGGGTTGTGTTGGATCTTCAATAATACTGAATCTATCCTCTTTATTTCAAAGATGAAGGAACTGAAGTCCAGGGAGCCCACTTTAACCTGGGTCTCCTGCCTCATGAGGTACATGGCTGTGTGCAGTGGGTGGAGGTCAAGGGGTGGGGGAGATCTCCGACTTAAAGACAGGACAGTGATGTAATTTTCTTGCTCACCATCATTAGAGAATAATATTTTAAGTGGCAAAATCATGCCTCTGCTACAAATATAAGATGAACATGCATCATAGATTTTGTTTAACTCATTAATTGTTGAGGGAACCAGTAAGATGTTATGGGTTAAAAGAATTCAAAGTAACACACATATATAGGCAGAGAAGGAATACTGAAATGAATTAACAAATGAATGCAACATGGTGTAGATTTTATCCAACTCATTAATAATTGAGGGAACTTGATAAGAAGTTACAACTGGTTGAGAGGAGAATTCAAAGTACCACACACTTACATAGGGGCATAAGGAGTGCTAAAATGAATTTTAACATTAACAAACACATGTGATATGAATCTATCCACAGGCAGTAATCAATTGCATTCTCTCCAAAAAAAGCTAATTAGCATTTGTATGGACAAGAATCATTTGTTTAATTTTCAGCTTTCTACCAATTATGGAGTTGTAAAATAGCTTAGAAACAATAAAAGGCAGAGATAACCAGGAAGGGTATGCTGAATAGGACATGCAATAATCTTATTTTTTTCCAATTTAAAGTCTTGCACAATTTCAGAAGTGTGTAATTGGAGCTGAAAAAGATGCTCCTTCATCTTTTTTGGCTCACAAAATTATTAGTTAGTAGTGATGAAACCCAGGCTGATAAAAATGGAGGAATCAGTGACACAGCCAAGATCCTGCTACTGCCACTGCCTCTGATGGACACTTGCCACCAGCATTGCTAAATGCCCCCTGTTTGGCTATATCCTCAAGATTCAAAGCCTAGGTCAGAGGCATCAAGTTGACTCAGGTTCCATGCTCTCACTCCAGCTGTCATG
Source organism: Camelus ferus (assembly GCF_009834535.1). Classification (NCBI taxonomy): domain Eukaryota; kingdom Metazoa; phylum Chordata; class Mammalia; order Artiodactyla; family Camelidae; genus Camelus; species Camelus ferus. The sequence continues at coordinate 104,638,129 of NC_045697.1, read as the reverse complement.
GGCAAGGGAGAAGGGCTATCTGGTCATTTGGTATTACTCTGGCAAGCCAGGACTCATACAGGGGGACTTCCCTCCAAATAGGAAGGATATGTGATTTCCTGGGTAGTAAAAAGAAAAAAACCAATATTTACCAGGGTACACAAAACAATTGGATAGGCTCTAAACTTTTTCTGGAGAAAGATAATATAATAAAGTGGAAGAAATAAAGGCTTTAGACCCTCATGCACCTATGCCAGGCTCTGCCATTTACTGGCTAAGTTATTGTGGGAAAGTTACAAACCACTCTGAACCCCAGTTATTTCATTTACACCACTCTTACTGGCTATCTCACAGATACTAAAGACTACATGATCTGGTTCATTGTTGTTTCTATGACCTAATCTACTGCTACTCTTTCCATGCTAACTTTGCTCCAGACCCACTGGCTTCCTTGATGTTCTCTGAATGGACAAACAGCCATCTACCTCAGGCCCTTTGCACTTGCTGATTTTATGCCTGAAAAATCTTTCCCCATGTGACTTGTTTCCTCACCTCCTTCATCCAGCTCTATTCTCAAGTGTCACCTTGGCTTTGGTAATGCCTTCTCTGACAACCCTATTGAAAATTATACTTCATTCCACCTGGTACTATCTCTCCCTTCTTCCTCCTTTATTTTTCTCCATAACATTTGTTTCTTGTCTGTCTCCCTTCTCTAAACTATAAGATCCATGAGAGTAGGAAAACTGGTCTGTTTTTACATGGTTGTATCCCCAGCACCTTGAATATGTCTAGTACCTGAAAAATTGCTCAATAATATCTGATGGATGAATGAATAATTTCAAAGTGCCTGGCATACAGTAGGTGCCAAATAAATGCTAATTATTGCTATTTAAAAAAAATGAAACTCTTCTTTCTTTTCCCTTTCCCTGGCTAGCCACCCCCAGGCTGATCTGCTTCCTCAGAGGACTTTTGATCCAGTCAGGGAATTTTGCAGGTCCAAGAACTTAACCTCCAAATTTCCCAGTTAATCAAAGTGACATTTAACAGTTCATTCTGCTGTTTTGTCCTTTAATGTATCTGAACTATGATGGGGGTACCAAATGATTTATATTGAAGCTGAGCAAAGCTTGTAAAACTACCTTGAAAGTGTATTTTGAGGCATGTGAGAGATACAGCATCTGAACATTATTGGTCAGGATTCTCCAGGGAAACAGAAGATTGATTGATTGATTGGAATTGGCTCACATGTTTTGGGAGGCTGACAAATCCCAAGATTTGCAGGGTAAGTTGACAAGGTGGGGACCCAAGAGAGCTGATGGTTTAGTTCCAGTCTGTGTCTGAAGGCCTGAGAACCAGAACAGCCAATGGTGTAGTTCTCGTCTGAAGGCTGGTCGGCTGGACGCCCTGGAAATGCTGATGTTTCAATTTGAGTTTAAAGGCAGGAAAAAAATTGATGTCCCATTTCAAAGGCTATTGGGCAGGAACTCTTTTTCACCTGGGGGATGATCAGCTTTTTAGTTCTAGTCAGGCCTTCAACTGATTGGATGAGGCCCACGCACACTAGGGACACCCACCCACACTAGGGACACCCACTCATTATGGAGGACAATGTGTTTTATTCAGTCTACTGATTTAAATGTTAATCTGATCCAAAACACTCCCACTGAAACAACCAGAATAATGTTTGACCAAATATCTTGGCACCCTGTAGCCCAGTCAAGTTCACATATAAAATTAACCATCACCGTCACTCTTTTAAACCCACCATTAAGTCTTTTAAAAAAATTTAAAAATTTTAATTGATGAATATTCAGTTTACATTGTTGTGTCAATTTCTGGTGTACAGCATAATGTTTCAGTCATACATATGTATATATATATTCCTTTTCATATTCTTTTTCACTATTGGTTACTACAAGATATTGAATATAGCTCCCTGTGCTGTACAGTAGAAAATTGTTGTTTATCTACTTTATATATACTAGTTCGTATCTACAAATCTCATACTCCCAGTTTATCCCTTCCCAGACCCTTTCCCGCCCTGGTATCTATAAGTTTATTTTCTATGTCTGCGAGTCTGTTTCCGTTTTGTAAATAAATACGTTTGTGTCTCTTTTTTTTTTTTTTCAGATTCTACATATAAGTGATATATGGTATTTTGCTTTCTATTTCTGGCTTACTTCACTTAGAATGATGATCTCTAGGTCCATTTATGTTGCTGCAAATGGCATTATTTTATTCTTTTTGTGGATGAATAGTATTCCATTGTATGTATGTATATATCCTCTTCTTTATCCAGTCATCTATTGATTGACTTTAAGATTGTTTCCATGTCTTGACTATTGTAAATACTGCTGCTTTGAACATTGGGTGCATGTGTCTTTTTGAATTAGAGTTTCCTCTGGATCACCATTAATTCTTCAATGTTGTGGTATAGCTGTTATAAAGAAACAGTGGGCAAAAGCAAGTATCTCATGTAAAAACAGATGTAGGTCAGCTACCTTAGGTCGGTAAACTGTATTTAGTGTATGTGTAAAGGCTCTTAATGCTGAAATTAGTACAGAGAGACCATAAGCAAAATAAAATCAAGACGGTAACATGTGCCTGGGGGCCTGCATTCTAGAGATTGACTAGAGATTTGATCTTTAGCAATTCATTTCACCTCTTGGGGATTTACTTTCTTTTTTTGAAAACTAGATGATTTTTAAAGATCTCTCCCAGCCCCAGGATCTTGGGTTCGTGACGAATGAATAAACTGCAAGGGAAGTCCTGTGTGCTGGCTGTCAGAGTCACACGCAGGGACACATCCTTGAAGTTATGAGGGGGGTGTCATCTGTGTTTGCAACCAAATGACAAAAATACTTTGGCTTGGCCTTTATTTGTTCCCAGTCAGTTGAAAGTAAACAGAGTTCATTCAAGTAGGTATCATGTCTCCCTCATGAATCTTCTCACCCCAAGTCTCTTCCAGCCCGGGGTTACCTGAACTTACGTGTGATCCAAAATGGCTTCCCACCTCACCTGATTAGCTTTGATTAAACTTCATTTATGCCACAAGAGTACCTCAGCCATACTTTGGGAATTTAGTCTTTTATTTCCATTTCTGAAGTGAAAGACTTAGGCCTGGTCTTTAAAAGAAATGCCAGCATTAGCAAACTGGTGAGAAAATTTGGGACTCTGAAGTCCCCAGAGGTCACATTTTATTTAACTCAATGGGTCAGGAGGATATGAATACCAATTTTGCTTTGTGGAGTGAAAAAAGGGGAAGGAACAGGGCTTAATTTTCCCACTGTTTTACCAGCGCCACACAGTGAGGATGGGGGTGAGCAACCAGGTCCAGATTGCTGGTGTGGGAGCACAGGAGCGCCACCTGCAGGCCCCAGGAAACCACTCCCAGGGGCATGTGAACCTCTTCCCACCTCTTAACCAACTCTGTCCTCCCCTGCCTCTCCCCAGTGTCCTCAGATATGTTTTGTGTTTTCTGATATAATCATATGCCTTTAGCTTGAGTTTTAGGTGGTAACGTAACTGCTTTTTTTTTTTTAGTACAAGCATGGATCTCCTAAATTATTAAACCATTGCTGCATAGTTGGATCATTGTAACATATTGCTTTTTATCAGGAATTATGTTTTTGCCCATATAAAGTCAGTGCTGCTTCTGCTAAAGGAAGCCTGCTTGATAAAAGGAGTCAGAGTTCAAATCAGAATTTTGAATTTATTGAAATGTTTTAAAATTGGCTGACAAGTTCACACAGCGTATTAACAATGCTTGTCTCTGGTATTTAAATTTTCATCTGCACTTCTCCCCCCACCCCAGTAATGAACAGGTGTTATTCTTGTAAACAGGAAAAAAAATATTAAAACATTACAAAACCATTTTATTTTAAGCAAATGCATTTCCGTGAACACAGGCACAATGAAATCTTTTGGGAAAAAACACCGAGAACAAATTTGCAGTTGAGAAGATAATGCCCATCTGTTTTCACAGAGCTGCTGCCCAAGAATTGTGAAAAATTCTACCCCCTTGACTAAAGCTTACATCTCACCTCAGTGTTGAATAAGATTTCTTATCACATCTAGAATATTACAATTTTATTATTTTATTTTGCTTTACATAACTTCTTAGAAACTAAATATTAAGTAAAACTTAGTTTCAAATTATTTTTCTCATTAAGAGAAACCCAATTTCCTTGAATAATAAACCACTTATCAGGAAAAAGCAGAGTATGTTATTTCCTACATTACTGTGGCACAGTCATCCTCCTTGCTTTGGCCCATTTATCATAGAATTGTCTAAATGCCCAGGATTTCCGATGAGTTCAGTTCTACTTGTACAAAATTTCTGAACATGATAATAACAACAGTGACATATGATCACAACAACAGTAACATGTGCTTAGTGTTTTACAGTTTACAGAGCACTTGTACACATCTCCTCAAATGACCCACAATATTGTTATGTCCAGGTAAGGAAACTGATTATGAGTGGTGAATGATGAAGAAAGATCATACACTTCAGAATTAGACAGACTTGGATTCAAAACCAAGGCCTGCCACGTACTACTCTCCACTACTTCTCCACTTAGAGATCCGTTTTCTTCCTCTTTCCTAAGGATGTATGGAGGTCATGAATGTTCAGCGTAGACTGCCAGGCACAGAGTAGGTTCTCAGTAAATCTTAGTTCTCCTCCCTCTCTATTTACCAACCGCATCCTGGGTTCAGAGCACCATTTGGAAAATGGACCTCTTAGTCATGGCCTATCTGGCCTCTCTGTTCTTTCTTATTAATCATGCTGAGAGGCTCTTGGGCATCTTCATGCTCTTGTGGACCAGGACTGCAGATCCAGGAGGACTGGGGCGCCCACCCTCAACATCTCTCACAGTGCCTAGCACTGAGTAGGTGCCTGATACACATTTGTCATGTGAATTATTGAGCTATTGAGCCAAAGTGTGTTTGGCTCCTGGACACAGCACATGGAAAACCCTAGGGTGCCTGACTCACTTGGGAGTTTGCTCTTGTTGGTCAGTTGCACAGTGGCCTGTGAAGCACCCCACCCACCCCCTTTCTGCCTGCTTTATGCTTTTCCGGTAGAGATTAGAGAATTTCTACTCTCCATTTCCTCTCTGGTGCTTTGAGTCTCTGATACTGGTGACAGCAACCCTCTTCCCTGTGCCCCAGGGATGGTGGCCCCTGACATGGTATCAGAGGTGGGATGTATATGAACATCCTCTGTTTGAACAGGTGTGAGCAGAAGCTGTAAGAGGAGGGGTTTCTGAGGGTGTGTTTCTTCATCCAGGCCTGTTGCCCCTTGTGAGCACTGAGGGGAGGAGAACTTTTGAAATCAAGGAGAAACATGGAGAGGGGTTCTGAATCTGGGGGGCTGAGTACGTGAATGGGAAAAAAAACTGCAATTTTATATTCACTCACTTCCAACTGGACAATTAGCATTTCTTTCAACTATGAATACAGGCAACACACCACAGTAGTTAGCAGACCCAATGAGTTTGTGATCAACAGAAATCATGGATGTTTTCACATCATATTGTAATTATTGATAGTTCTCTCAAAATATCACCTATGCTCATCCCTCCTTTAAAATTATGATAGTTATTTGACTTGCTTCTAGATCTTATTATTTACTGTGTTAATACAGAAGACCTATGCTGCCTTATCATAAGTTTGTTTTTTAAAAATATTCTGATAAATGTATTTTAACATAATCTGTGTTCTTATAATTCTACATATTATATATATATTTTTGGTGGCACTGAGTTGATTTCTAAACCAGAATTCTACCTCCACGTAATGTTTACTATCATATGTGTGGGTGAGGATATGTGGGTATGCACCCATACACAGGCATGCATGTTGTAGCTTTTGTATTCTCCCTAGAAGCACATTATATGGATTTTAAAAATGCATTTAAGAATATTAATCACTAGACTTCCAAGTAGATTAGATCTATCGTCTGAATGTTTGTATGACTCCCCCAAAATTTGTATGTTGGAGCCCTAACCCCCAATGGGATGATATTTGGAGGTTGAGCCTTTGGGAGATAACCAGGATTTGATGAGGTCTAGAGGTTGGAGCCCCCATGATGGAATTAGTGCATTTTCAAGAAGAGGAAGGCCGCCCCCTGTCTCTCCACTATGTGTGTGTACAGTAAGAAGGTGGCCTTCTGTGTGGCAGGAAGCATTTCTCACTGGACACGGAATCTGCTGGAACCTTCATCTTGGACTTCTCAGCTCCAGAACCATAAGAAATATTTTTTTTAAGCCATCGATCCTCTGCTATTTTGTTATAGGAGCTCAGAGCAAGAAAGGCCCTTGTACCGAGAAGAACTAGCCACACAGATGGAACTGGTGACACAGTGTTCACTGAACAAAATATCCTGTGTTCAGGTCTCACGATATCCTTGTAATACTACTTAGCAACATTTTGATTGAATTGTTCCTAACTAGCTAGTTGCCCCATATCAGACTCAGCTAGTTCTAAGATATGAGAATTCATAGATTAAACTATTAATCTGTTTAAGGCAACAAGTTAAAGTGCTTTCTTGGGAGCTTGACTTTCGAAAAACTTAACCAACTGATGGACTCACAGGCCTTGGCATCTTGACAGATAATTCCCTGCTTTGGTAAAGACTCTAAAGACACATTAAATGGCTTAGTGTCTCACTTTTTTTTTTTTTTTAAGTGTCCTGTCTGTTTGTGGGGAGGGATGTTTCTTCCTTTCAATGTCATTTAATTTATTTTTTCACCACATATAAACATTTCTCTTTGGAGAGATCAAAAGATGTAAATTATTATTGATTTATTTATATTGAATGCTTTTATTTGGCCTTGTGTGCAGGCTGAGAGCTCACAGAAGGTATTAGATTAATGAGGCTGGAGACTAGAGTCTTCTGTTTATCTACTTATTTGGGAAACAGAGGATCTCTAAGTCATTTGGTGTAAACTCGCCGGCACTGTGTAGCCAATTGCCTCAAATTCGACCCAGGAAAATCTAGAGCTTCATGTATGAGTCCATCATAGGGCCATCAAAACATTAACTGCCACCCTGAATCATCGTGGAAGGAGATCCTTCCTTCCTTTCCCCTTCACCCTTTTCCCATCTCCCTTGGTTAGTTATCAGGAGGCCACCGTTCGGTCTTTTGTGACTTTCCCTCTCTAAAATGTTTAAGGTGGCCATAACCACCTCCCCCCACCCCAAGCCTTTCATAAATTCACTTTATTCCTCCCTTTACCTCTTCTCTTAACCCTTATGTACCTATTTTGCTCTATGCTAGTGGCACTTATTAGTTGCTTCCCGAATCAAACAGAAAAGTGGAAAAGTAGATTTCCAGTAATGTATTGTGAAGCTCCTTTCCTCATATTCTGAGAGCAGGATGGGGAGACCCTGGTCCTGCTGGCTCTGCTTCTACCAGAAAAGCTTTTATCCATTATATTTGTCTGACGCTTCTAGTAAAACTTCATTTGAACCAAGGGTTCTGTGGTAAAGGAGTTTAGTGAATGTTCTTGGCACAGTTTGCCACTATCCTTTGGCTCTGGCACATGCTAGGGGAGAAATTTAATTGTCTAGTTATCCAGTGGTGTAAAGCATAAGTGTGTAGTAATAGCTACTCTGTTGGCCCCTGAAGCCACATGTCTGTGTGGCTATCTGGTTAGTTGTTTGTCTTTGGAGAATGTACTGGGTTGAATAGGGTTCCCCAAAAATCCATGTCCACCAGGAACTTCAGGGTGTTACCTTATATGGAAACAGGTTTCTACAGATGCAGTCAAGTTAAGATGAGGCCTTACTGGATTAGAATGGGCTCTAATCTAATAATTGACATCCTGATAAGAAGAAGGAAATTTGGACACAGACACATAGCACGTCCAGAGGGAGAACACCATTTGAGGTAAAGACTTGAGGAAAGAGGAAGGTGGATGGACCGATGAGCGTGCACACAAAAATCTTTGGGCTCATAACAGTGTCTGCTAGGAAGCACCTATGACGGAGAAGTTACTTGGCAATGAGATGGACGAGGTGCAATTGGTGGATGTCAGCCAGCCTCTGTCAGCACATGAGCAATGGGCCCATGAGAGGAGTGATTGCATGTTTCAGTGATCCTTTGCAATGGAACAAACTACACCAAAACTTAAGGGCTCAAAACAGCAATGATTCATTTGTTTTGTTTTTTAATTGCTTCTGATACTGTGGATTCTTCTGCATGACTTGATTCTGGTTGAGCTAGGACTGTTGGCTAGGGAGCCTTGGAGCCCCTCCACAAAGCCCCTTGACCTCCTCCTAGTGTGATGGTCTCAGATAAGTCAGACTTTTTACATGGTGGCTGACTTCTAAGAGAAAGTGTTTCGAGAGCATGAAAACAGAAGCTCCTGGCTTCTTGCTGCTAGTAAGTCATCCCAAACTTTGAGGCTCAAACAAAAATGATTAATTGTTTTTTAAATCATCCTGTGGGTCAGGAATTTGGGCCAAGCTGGGATGGGTGGTTCTCCTGCTCCGTGTGGTGTCAGGCACCCTAGCTGCCTTCAGCGAGAGGCTGGTCTGGTTTTGAGTCCCAGGAAGCCTTTACGCACTTGCCTGGCACCTCCGTGCTTCAGTGCTTCTCTGTGGAGCTCAGGATCAGGCTCTATTTTAGCTCAGGATCAGGCTCATCATTTATTTAGATCAAGCTTTGTTCAGCAGAATGTGGATTTACATTCCCTGTCCACAGTGCCCCTGCTATTACTAGTGTCTCTTACCTACTGTACCTGATTTGCTGACATGGATCCTTTATAACATCGGCTTGGGCCAAGTGACCCAATATGGGGGCAAAGGACAGGTGTCCGTGGGCTTAAGACTGCAAGATCTATGAGTACTACAATATACCATATCACTGGATGTGATAAAATGTTGAGAAAGCCTATTAAAGGCTCAGATAAGATGAGAGCTTGGAGACAACACCCAGTGGACTTGGGGCACTGTCCCCCAATTCTGAGATGCATAATACCAGGTTCTTCAGAGGGTCCTCAGCAGGACAAGACCCTAGTCACCTACAGATGAAATGAGCTTAAAGTACACCATTTGTTGACTTTTCTTTTTTCTCTCTCTTAATTTTCCGTCTCCTTTATTCTGGTTCCTAGAGCCACCTTTCAAATAAACTACCTGCCCTAGTCTGTGTCTCAGACTCTGTTTTAGAAGAAAGCGATATTCAGACACTTCTTAAGATGTTTTAGTTTTTGCTATTACGAAAAAAAGGAAATTTGACATCATTAGGGTACAACTTGCTTTTCAGATTATTTCTGAGGTAGGTTCCCAGAATTACAATTGTCGGATCAAAAAGTGTGGATTGCACTTAAGGCTCTTGCTCTGCCCATTGAAAACAGTGTTAATTCTAGAAAAAAATATGATACTGTTATGAGTCACTTTCCTTGTCAATTCTCATTTCTGTAAGTTGCAAGAAAAAGTTTGGGAAATCAATGGTTTGTTTCAAAATTCATAAAGTAGGAGTGACTTGAAATAATAGTTCTCATGCCATGTTTCATCAGAAAAGTCCACTTCTGCCTACGTGACTGAGTGAAATGCAGTTGTCCTTCACAAAAGAACGTTCTCAGGAAAAAAAATACGTTCAGGCACAAGGAAGTTCTAGGACTCTGAACACTTTCTGATAAATCATTTCAATAAAATCACAGAGATTTTAGAGATTTAGAGGAGCAACTGAAAGTCTCTTTTAAGGATTCTACCAGGTAATAAAGTATCAGATAAACCTTTTGTCTTTTGACGGGGGTGGAGTTTGTGAAGATGTGCAGATAGAAAGCAAAAAATAATAAGCTAAATCAGAAATTCCCTTTCCCCCTCAGATTTCTAGTGTTCATTTATCTCTCTCTATATAAACCACATCCTTTGGCTGAAGAAAAATGGACCTTAAAAATAGTTGACTTTCCTGGTAAAGGGATGCTTGTTTGTACAATGGGAAACTCCATCAACTTTGAAGACTGACAACTTAATTGATATCAAATATTGTTTTTGAAATGAGTTCATATAAGAAATAACGTGAAATTTTTAAGGGGAAGTTCACAAGTGCCCCCAGACATGTATTATTTTAGTGTTTAACTTAAGCTCTGGTGACTGCTACTAAAATGAACAAATTTTAGGGGACTGGATGATTTTAAAACCAGTATACCATCCACATACTTCTGATTACTCATTTGTCATTAAAAAAAAAAACTGGATTAGGGTTCAAATGGACATCTATGTCCTCTTCTCAAAGGTCCAAAATAATAGAAGATATACTTTACAAAAGAATAAAACAAAAAATATCACTGGAAAGTGAGGAAAAGTACCATCCACAGCAAACCAGAAGATCTGGGGAACCCCTGATCAATGGGAAGCAGGAGATGTGTTGATGAAAAAAGCCCGACAGTAGAAAAACAAAACAAAACAAAAATGTAATGGCAAAGAGTTTAAGGATATTTATTGGGAAAAACAACTCAGTGAAATGCCTAAAGGGGAGTCAGGGCTGCCTCCATGGGCACGTGGCCTGCACAGTGGCATGGTGCCAGTGCTTACAGGTGGCCTCAGCTTGGTTTGATACTCTCACTTTGTCTTGAAATTCTTAATAGTTTTTAAACAAGGGACCCTGTATTTTCCTTTTGCACCAAGGCCTGCAAATTATATACTGAGTCCTGCTAGGGCTGTTCCCCGACACCCTGGATTGGGGCTGAGAGGAGTAGTTGCCTTATTCTTAGGCCCACGGTTACAACTGCTATTAGTCAACAGTAGACTTGCATGAGGCTCCCAGACAGTGTACTCATACCTGAACAAAAAGTAGCACAGAATTTAGGGTAACTGTTGGCTTCTAAAACAAAACAAAAGGATGAAGAAGAAGAGGAGGAAGGAGGGAAAGGGAGGGGAAAGAGAGGAGGGAGAGGAGAGGAAGAAGAAGGAGGGATAAGAGGGGGAACAGAGAGAGGAGGGAGAGGAGGAAGAAGGAGGGGGGAGGAGAGGAAGGAGGAGGGGGAGGAGGAGGGGGAGGAGGAGGGGGAAGAGGGAAGGTGGTTTTGCAGGGGTAAAATACATGAAAAAGTTCTTTGTAATTTGATATTTGAAAGAGTTCTTGGTCCCTCATCCATACCGGCTGCCTGGAAGCACCCTTCTGTCCACTTATCTATCATCAGATCTCAAGGGAGAGCCCACTGAAGAAATGGACCCAAACACCTAGAGAGAAAATCTGTCTTGGTTCCTATGTTAACTAATATCATCCACCACTGATAAATATGAATAGACACACGAGGAAAGCAAACAATGGGAAATGGAAGACCAAAGTTGAAACAATAATCAATCCTGGAGAAAACAGATAATTCAGGGAACAGAAGAGAATTTTTAAAATTCTAAACTACTCTCAGAGATATTTAAGACAATATTGTGTGATTATGCCAATAGAGCAAAGTCCTAATTCAGACCATATTAGATAATCTACTAATTCTGTCTTCTTCCTCTGGAGACAGGACCTGCTTTCCAGAGCTTTCTGTCCTCCTGCTCCTGTCTGGACTAGTTGCCCCGGCCAGCCGCTGCTCAGCTGTCTTCCTAGGGTGTCTCTTCATTATTAGTCTGGGAAGTCTCTTTGTCTCTCTCCTGTGTTGGAGCCTCTGTTTTTCTCTTTTTTGGTTAACCGACTTGTTTTACTTCAGTCAATCTCTCCAGAGTCTCCCAAACTCTCTTAGGTCATAGTGAACGTTTGGGTGACATTCTCTAGCCTGGACAGCAAAGCCCTCTCTTCCCTTCCAGGAATGGGAGGGCTGGAAATAGGTTTCCGGAGAAAGCTCTTCCTGCTTCTGGGAAAAAAAAAAAAAGGAACGGATTCTAGGAGACCCAAGTTTAACGGATGATCATGGCTCTACTTGTTAGACGTTTACAGCTCCTGTGTTAGAAAAAGAGAAACTAGAACATCTTTGTAGTGGCAACAGGAGAAGAAGGACATAGGTTTAATTGGGAGGGGCTGAGGAAGGGAGAAGTGGGTTCAGAGAGAGGGGTCACTGCCAGAGAAGTTCAAGGTTTTGCCATCGATGGTCCTGGTCTTCATTGGGAGTTTCATGTCGCCGGCCTCAAGGGTCCTGCCAGTAAATTATGTAGTCACTGTGGGTGTGGAAGCAACACTCAGCTGAGTCTCCTCTCTTTGACTCTACAGCGCATAGAGGAAGCTACAGTCTTATTTGTTCCCTACCTCTGCCTGCCAGACAACTATAACTATAAGATCAAAGGAATCCTTGGGCACCTGTTGAGGAGGTCTGTGAGCTGAACTAAACATGGCTTGAGCATCTCAAACTGGAACGTTAGAAGTGGACACTTGTGCTGTGTATACAGAGTAGGGTCAAACTGGGGAATCAATCTCAAGTGACCATGTGACAAGTTTGGCTTCTGTCTTTCTGCACCTGACTTCATCTTCCTCTGCAGCTACTTAAATTCCTAGTGATGGTTGAAAATCATTTTTTAAAGCTTATGATTAGAAGGCAATTTAACCTATTCCAATTTAATAGTTTCATTTTTATGGGTGTGCCTGTATACCCATATTCAAGCAATTTAAAATTCACCCCCCCCCCCCCAGAGTTCTTTCTCTCCTGAGGAGTTTCCCTTCCTTCTCCTTATGCCCAAGATGCTGTCTGGGTGTGAGGGGGAGCTTATTTATAGCTCTGGGGCAGGGCTCCCCGCCTAAGTGACGTCATTCTCACTGTTTTCTGTTGATCACCTGTTGAGATATATACTCACCTCTGCAGTGGGTGACTTCTGTCCTCGCTGTACCCACTGCAGAAAGGTTTGTCCCCCACTGGCTGTCTGGCCTGCCCTGTTTACCCTGTGGCCGTTAGTGTCATCTCAGCTCCCTAGTGACCCCAGGGCAAGCTCTGGTCTTGGCTCTTGGCTAGCTTCCATGACCTTCTCTGGGAGCAAGCGGGCACTTCTATATTCTTTCTATGCTACATGAAAAAATATGGGAGACTTGAGGATAGTCAGTACAGTCCTCTCAAGTAGTTCCTGCTTATTTGTCCTTAGCTGCCGCCACTGTGTTGGTCTAGGTCCTCAGACACCCTATGAGGTGGTCTGCTCATGTGTTCCCAATAGGAACTGCAATGCATAAGGGTCCTTTACCACATAGGGCACAATTCACCAGTCTGATGCCTCCATCTTGTCTCCCTTTGCCAGATTTCTGTCTCCATAGTCTACCCCTCAACTGGCTAAATCTTAGGAGTGTGGGGTCGGAGCACTGAACCCCTAAAGAACCGAGGTGGGACATGCATACTGCACCCCCCACCCCCCAGGCTTTCCCACTGCTCAGTAGAAGAGCATGTGTTCTCCCCACTCTGGTGAGTGCTTCTCTCACCATGTCTTCCACTGTGGACTTTTGTTTTAGGTATTCAGGGACAAAAACAATCTGAAGTACTGAAAAGGAGAATGTTCTCGGAGGCACTGAGAATGATTTCTCTCATTACCTCTTTTAAGTCCACTCTTTAGGGTTAGTCCTATAACCTGTTCTGTTGAAGTCTTGGGCCAAGTCCATAGTTTTGTTTTTGGTCACTCTTTGATGGATATAAAGCCCTTTTCCCCCGACAGGAACAATCTCATATCAATAATAAAAATGTGCAGGCCCGGATAATAATCAAAACCCCATACTCTTATCTAATTGTCATTAGATAGGATTCAACTCAAAAATTGTCTCCCCAGGGTGGGAAGGGTATAGCTCAAGTGGTAGAGTGCATGCTTAGCATGCACAAGGTCCCGGGTTTGATCCCTAGTACCTCCTCTAAAAATAAAATGAATAAATAACCCCAAATAATAATAAATAAGTAAAGTCAAACCTTGTCTCCCCAGAAAGGCCTTCTCTGAGCATCCTATAGTAAAAGTAGCCTCAAGGTGGCCTCCTAGCCATTTTTTATTATTTCACCTTGATTTAATTCACTTAACATAAAATACTGGGGGCTTACTATAGTGCCACCCAGAATTATTCCAGGCACTGGAGACATTACAACAAACAAGGTAGGCTGGGTCCTTTATATAGTAAGAGGGAGCAGACAATAGACAAACTTAAATGAGCAGGAAAAATATCTTTTCGTGATCTGTGCTGTGCAGAGAATTAAAACAAAACAAAACTATAGAGTGAGTGGGTGACTAATTTACATTGTGCGGTCAGGAAAGTCTCTCTGAGGAAGTGACATTTAAGCTGAAATCAGAATAACAACCTTTTACTTGTTGCATACTGAGTAGTCAACAGAGGCAAGCGCTTGTAAGATCATACGTCATACAGCATACATTTTAGATGAGAGGACTTGAGTGTAACCACACAGTGTTCCCTGGAGTGTTGGGACAGCCCAGAGGAATGATGAGTGATCCCAGGCGTGGTCAGAACTTGCACCATTATTTTGCCTGAAACAACTCGTGGTTCAGCAGAATATTAAGTTCCCATGACCTTTCTACTTTTTCATCAATGGAGACTCTGGGATGCTGGCACCAATAATGTATGGCTGTACCAACCAACCACGCACAAAGTATCGTGCAATTTATGGTGCAATTGCTGAATACCCGCAGAGGAGGTAGGAGGGTCAACGTGGAGGAAGTATTGAACTCAGGCTCCCTTCTGCCTGTTGAACTTTGGAAATAAAGCACTCAGTGCCGGGGGAGGAATTAGAAAACAGCCTACCACTTCATAGATTCTCCATGGACACAGAGGAAGGGGAGGTAAACAGGTCAGACTGCTTAAGGGCTGAATCTCCCCCAGGCATCCTGACTGATGGATTTGAAAGACTGAGAAAGACTCTTTAAGGTGGAACAGCTATGAGATTAAGAGATGTTTGTGAAATAAAGGCTTTGAGGCGCAGTTATGTGGGTTGTATGTATCTCCAGCTTGTTGAAAATTTATTTCTCCCCTGGTAGATTCTATAAGAACACATGTAGCAAAATGATTTTGATTTATCTCGGGTATTTATTGTATAACCGTGATGATTAATTTTATGTGTTAATTTTATTTTTACTTAACTGAGCTAAGGGACTCTCAGAGAGTTGGCAAAATGTTATTGCTGGTGTGTCTGTGAAAGCGTCTCTGAAAGAGATTAGCATTTGGCAGACTGAATAAAGAAGATTGCTCTCACCAGTGCGGGAGGATGTTACCCAATCCCCTGAGAGCTTGAATGGAACGAAAAATGGAGGAAGGGTGAATTTGTTCTCTCTACTTCAGCCAAGACATCCAGCTCCTCTTGCTCTGGAGCACTGGAGCTCCTGACCCTCAGGCCTTCAGACTCCGAGTAGGACTCATGCAATCAGGCCCTGGATTCTAGGGCCTTTGCACTTGGACTGAATTATACAACAGGCTTTCCTGGTTCCCCAGCTTGTGGATGGCAGACTGGGACTTCTAGGCCTCCATCATCATGCAAGTCAGTTCCTGTAATAAGTCTCTTATCTATAGCATATGTGTCTATTCTACTGGTTCTGTTTCTCTGAAGAACCCTGATTAATACGATGGATGAACTGAGGAGAGTGTAACACTACCATCACCAAAAATCAAAGACAGCTTTTCTCTCTTTCTATATATATGGTGTTTACAGAGCAACACATGTTAATTGTAGGGAAGTCACACAGTAACGTTTCCCATTGGCACCTATAACTCGCCTTGAATGTGGATGTGACCCCTCCGACTCCAGCTGGAAGTCAGTCTTCCCTGAATCCCTGTCGCTGGGAGCTGACCTACCTGAAGAGTTCATTCATGCAGTGTACAGTGCCTGCAATTTGCCATTTCTGCTCAGCAGTGAGATAGAAAGGTGGACTGCCTTTGGCCAGGTTCTTCCAGAAGCCGATCTCGAGCCAAGGATTCGGGGGTCAGTGCTTTGTTAAGGTTCAGTCCCCAGAGGAAACCCCAGAGGAAATGAGGGAGTAGAAGGGCCATTCTGGAGACAGTCTGGCAGGACGCAGTGATATTAACTATGCAAAACCCTGTCATTTAGCAGCAATTCTACCCCTGTTTAATATTCCTAGAGAAATCATGCAATGTTCCATGGGGACTCGTACAAAGATGTCCAGTGTAGCTTCTTTGTCATAGCAAAGGACTGGATAAATTAAATGTAAGATTTTGTTTTGTTTTGTATTGTTTTAAAATTTGTGGGGAAGGTAATTAGGTTTGTTTGTTTGTTTTAATGGAGGTTCTGGGGATTGAACCCAAGGCCCTTGTGCATGCTAAGCATGCATTCTACCACTGAGCTCTACCCTCCCCCAAATGTAAGATTTTTAAGTGTAAGACATTTTATGTTGATAAAATGCTCCACATGTAGGGATTTCCTCCCCTTGCATCCATGGATCATTCATTAATTATTGTTTTGTTTTGCAAGAGCTTTAAACATATAGATATATTCTATATATTATTTTTATAATTTGAAGGGCAAAAATTATGTTCAAAGAAAATAACAGTTTATGAGCGTATCTGTGATTATATCTTTTAAAATAGCAAATATATAAAGAAATGTACTAAAATATGAAAAAAAAAGAAAATAATAAAAATTGAGGTACCAACTGAGCTAAAAATGTGAAAAGGCAGAAAATGAGGAGGAGCAGGATTTATGGACAATATAGCCTTAAAGATGGAGAAAGGAATTGGTGCAGCTGTTCCCTTTCCCCTTTTCTAAGGTCTCAGGGGTTTTCCTTTGGAAAGTCACCTCCTTCCCCTCACCCTCCACCCCCTTCCCGACTGCCCCTCCAAGTGATGGCCCTTTATGGCTTTAAGCTGGTCAGCAGAATTCCGTCCCTCCCAACAGGGTCATCTAAGCCTAATCCCATCAGGTTTCATAAAATAGAAAAAAGACTGGACCCAGGAGTTCAAATTTTTGTCATGCACAAACGTTTGCCCTGAAAAGCCTAAAAGGGCACAAAGGTTCCCTTTATCTGATCACATTTAGTAGATTTTCTCATTTCAGAATATTTTAAAAAACACAAGAACCTAACTGTAGTTAATCCCAGGGATCACACTCTGAGGGAAATAGCGAGCTATAGGTTATGGGGAAATGGCTTAATTCTGTAAAACCTGCGTGTAAATGGAGTGAGTCGGGCTGTGTCCATAGTCCCTGGGGCCCACGATTTGGCTGATCATGTGATATTACGCAGTCTGAGCAAGTCTGTTACTCTCTCCCATCTGGAACACATCTGCCACACAACACCAGAAGCACAATGGTATCCACTGTCATGGAATCCAATTCAAATAAAAGATGATCAATTCCACGTACGTAAATTAGGTAAAGGGGCTGTGGTTTAGGAGCCAAAAGGAAAAAAATCTGTGGAATTCTCTATGTTCCCCTGGGAAGATTCCATGACTCCTCTGATTATATCTAGGTTTGGCATTGCTATTCCTGATTTATTACCCCTAGGAAGAACCACAGAATCTACTGAATAATATAGATGCTAAAAGCTTGGGAAACCCATGAAATATTAGGACTTTGGCTTCATCAAGTTAAGTGACCTATGCCAGCATGCTTCATGGGGAAAGCCTGGCTTTGCAGTTACAGTCTAATTTCCAGTTCTTGATTATTCCCTGATTCTAAGAGCTGTGGCCTGTCTCCTCTCAGTTTTAGAAACAAAAAAGTCGGAGTGTCAGTGCTGACCAGATATAGACACTGGTTTGTCTTTGTTACTACTTAAAGGAGAGTGTGATAGCAGCTTCTCCAATGCAGGATTATTTTAAAAACAAAACAAAACAAAACCACTAGGGTTTTACAATGGGAAGACCCAACTGGAATTTCAGAAAGAATCGACTGCATATGGTGGGCTGTGCCTTGCTTTAACTTTGCTTGTTTGGAGTATGGAGAAAAATCAATAAATGCAGTACCGTGCCAGGTTATGTTACAAACAAAAAGAACTGCAGATTCAGATTCAGGCTTGGAGAGGTCTGGGAAGGCTGACAGTGCATTTTCTTCACTCCACACACGCACAGTGTTTAATACTATATTGTGGACTAATAATACTATTAAAAATAACAGTAGAGTTAATAGGCTAGTAAAAGATTCACATTTGTCTTGGCTATCTGCTGGACTTAATCTCCCATTTGTTTCATTACTGAAATAATTTAAAATTTCCTGGATAGGCTTATTTTTGGATGGAGAATAACATGTATTTACAGACTTAAAAAAAGCTCCCAATATAGAGACAACACTATAATGCTTATTGTAACGCCGTTCTCAGAGCAGTAACATAATTATACTCACTAAAATGATAAGGATTGTTGAAGTAAGAGTCCTTGCTCTGTGTTTACTGGTGTCACCAGCTGAAGTTTAAAGAATTTTGACTACTGTTGTCTCTGTGCCATTCCTGTCCCCTGTGCTGACGGCTACTGAGTCACCACCAAGCACTTCAGTACATGTGTTTATTTATACATCTGGTTTCATGTTCCCAGCAACGAGCATGGTGTAATATGGTGGGTGTTTGCTACATCTGTGTTGAGTGAAAAGATAAATTAAGGGTTGGAGGGTAGGGAAGAAAAGGTGGAACATGGTATTTTTAGGGCAGTGAATCTATCTGAATGATACTGTAATGGTGGATAACTGTCACTCTCCATTTGTCAAAACCCATTGAATGTACAACACAAAGAGTGAACCCTCATGTAAACTTATGGACTTTGGTTAATAATATTATATCAATATTGGTTCCTCAAATATCCCACACTAATACAAGGGGAAGATAGGAGGAACTGTTTGTGAGGAATGAGGGGAAAAGAGGGCATGTGGGAAATCTCTACTTTCCAATCAATTTTTTTTTGTAAACCTAAAACTACTCTAAAAAACCGAGTCCATTAATTTAAACAATGACAAGAGAAATCAAAATATCTTTGATGAGATCTTCCTAGACTATGTGAATTGTAAGCAATGGAAAACCAAATTTAACTAGCGTGAGCACAAAGGTAAATGTGTTGATTTGCTTACTCAAGCCACAGGAGAGCACCAGGGAAAACTAGATCCAGGATCTTAAATGCTATTTTCTCATCTTTGTTACACCCTAGACTGACTTTCTTCATAACGCCCACACCATGGTGGCCCGCACCTCCCTGGCTCACAGCCTCTCTCACCACAGTGGAAAAGGGCTCTTTCTTTCTTTAGTTGTTCTTAGAAAATTCCCCAGGCGATGCTAACCAGCCTCGCTTGGAAATGTGAACACCTTTAGACCATTTATGAGGTAGAGAAACAAGCTCCAGTTTGAGTATGGTGTTTCCAAAGGTGGAAACAAGAGGGCCTGTTGCAGTTACCCTGGCAAGAGACGCTGGTGGCTCAGAAAAGGGAGGTAGAGACAGAAGTGGTCAGATCCTGGAGATATTCTGAAGCTGAGGCCATCAGGACTTACTGAGGTGTTGGGCATAAGCTGTGAAAGAAAGAAGTAGGAAGTGACTTTAAGGTTTCTGCCCTGACCACTCAAAGGATGGACTGTGTTTAACTGACCTGTGATGGTTAGTTTTATGTGTAACTTGTCTGGGCGAAGGGACACCCAGAGATGTCTAGTTAAGATGTTATCTGTAGATGTGTCTATGAAGGTCTTTCTGGGAGAGATTAGCATTTGAACCAGGAGACTGTCTACAGCAGATCTCCTCTCCCCGGTGGGGGGCACCATCATCATCCATCAGTAGAGGGACAATATGGAGGAGGAAGAATGAGTTCTGTCTCTTCCTGAGCTGGGACATCCATCTTCTCCTCCCTGTGGACACTGGTCCTCCTGGGTCTTGGACCTTTGGATTCTGGGACTGACACCAGTGAGCTGTCGATGGTTCTCAGGATTTTGGCCTCAAAACTGGGGGTTATACCATCAGCTCCCCTGGTTTTCAGGCATTAGGACTTGGACTGCATTATATCACTGGCTTCCCTGGCTCTCCAGTCTTATAGATGGCAGATCATTGCATACATATCTCTGCCTCCATGATCACATGGGCCAATTCTCAAAATAAATCTCTTATATCTATCTTTTATATTGCTTCTGTTTCTCTGGAGAACCTGGACTAATAAATTAGCAGAAGAATATGATGGCAGCAAAGGTTAGAGGGATACCAGGAGCTTAGTTTTAGATATAGTATATTTGCTAGCCATCCAGTTGGGATGTCAAGTTGGATAAAGATGAGTCTTTCCTGCAGGTATCCACCTGACATATTGTTTACTGACTGCCATTGTTTATTGTACAAGTCCTTCCTCTGGAATACAAGCTCCAGGAGAGCAGGAACTTAGCTTGTATTGTTCCCTGCTATATCCCCAGTACCTAGAAGAATTCCTGCTGCATAGTAGATGCTTAGTAAAATTTACAGGAAAGGTGAATGAAGGAATGAATGAGAGGTTTAAGTGTTCAAGACAACAAAGAAGGCTGAGAAGAAAGTACAGTTGGGAAATATCTGTTTGAAAGTAAAAACTGCTTGCCTGTTCAGTACCAGGGAGAGGTTTGCAACAGGCACTGTGTAACGAATACTTTCTAGATATAACTATGTACAAATGAAGACACACTTGCAAGGCTTCTGTAAACTTTTATTT
Organism: Camelus ferus; assembly: GCF_009834535.1. Classification (NCBI taxonomy): domain Eukaryota; kingdom Metazoa; phylum Chordata; class Mammalia; order Artiodactyla; family Camelidae; genus Camelus; species Camelus ferus. The sequence goes on along the minus strand of NC_045697.1, from coordinate 104,617,646 downwards.
TATACTTGTGGGCCACTGCCAATGCAGGGCCTTGGCTTCTGGCTCATTTCTACAGATTTACTTGGAAAAATGTGATAAAGGTAGAAATTGGAACTATTCCTACTAGTAAACCATGGTTACTTACTGGTCCATAAATAAAATGCACATGGAAGCCTGTACGGTTATTCAGAAATCTATGACTTTCTGAACTTGTAAAATGCATTTTTTCATATGCAAGAGACAAAGCATCTTAAAAAAAAAAAGACAATTGTCTAGACAAAATGGTGTGAACCTATGGCTTATATTATAGATATATATCACTGCATGTGATGCACCAGTGGAGTAATGAGATTTGACTGCTAACACATAAAGGGGCCCTGCAATTGGATCGCTGGAACCTGACATCATTTCATACATGACTGCACTAGACTACAGCCCAAGGAGTCAGCTTAGCTACCTTATCATCAGTCATCTTTCTGATGAAGTCCAGTAGAAACATCTGCCCACTTGTCAACCTTATCACCACGTTGAGCGGAGGATTGGGCCAATGTAATGCTTCAAAGTTTAATGACCTTTGTTCCAGCACAGGAAAAAAATACAACTCCAAAGACTGCTTTTTTCAAACCAACCATCCAACCAACCAACCAACGAACCAAACAAACAAAACCCCATTGTCACCCCATGGCTTGTCCTTTTTCATGTTGCCTCCCACATTCCATTTGTAATGGTAACATGGTCACAAGACTGAGGAACTCAGATAGATTAAAACTGACTGAGGCTGGTTGTGAGGAACAACCACCGAGATTCCACTCAGAGTGTGTGCTTTGGCACAACTACAGGGCATGGCTATGAGATTACACAAAGTCCATGCACAGTATCCCACAACATGCATACATCACACACACAAATACATTCCATAGAAACAGTCACAGAAAAACTGGCTGAAAGAAATGGACAGTTGTTTACATATATATTTATATACACACAGTAAAAGGTTTTCTGCTGTACTCACAGTCTGTAAACATTGTGGGAAAGGCCCAGCAGAAGTCACTGTGGGCCTTTTGAAATGATACTCATGTGTGGAGAGGGGGCGGGGGAGGTGCTTAGCTTCATACTGGAAACCCAGGGCCGTGAGGAACCTTCAGTTCATGGTGTCACTTGGGGGTAATTATATTTCACTGACATGATAAACTCAGCTGGCTGCTTTGAAATTATGTTTTGTATACTCCTATGTGGAAAAGAAAATGGCCAAAAAAGTCTTACTGTCGGTTAACATTTTAAGAGCAATCAAGAGCCCGTCAGGTGACATGTATACATGTACATAGGTATGTATACACACATACACATGTTACCATTATCAAAAAAAATCTCGATGAAAATGTCCAAACCTTCTAAGACTACTCAGTCCTTCTCTCCTAGGTGTGCTTTAGACTTCAATGCATTGCACTGAAAGTCTTAAGCCTAGTTAAATGACACATACATTAACGTTTTAGTACATGGTATTGATTTTACATAAAATGTTTTCATTAAAAAATTGGGCTTATGAAAAATAGAACTATTTGATTCAAACATTATTTTGAAATTTAACATAAAAATATGCACAAGATCTCCAATAATGAAACACCATTAAAAAAAAAAAAAGAAAACGTAGGTTCTTAAAAATTCTTTGCATAGCTGCTATCAAACTGCCACATGTGGATATCAGTCTGTGCCTTAAGTTCCTGTATTTGTTGTAGCTTGAGACTTTACGTTTTAAAAATAAGCCAGTGATACAAAAAACATTAACCTAATTGCTCACCTGAAGTCTGTTTTACCTCTTCCTTTTTTGGGGGGCAAAATATGTGTAAATATCTCAAATAATCATTTTTAGGCTTCTATGCAGTTAAAAACTACTGGCACTGAATGACATTTCAAATAAAGGTGACTTAAATCCATACTGTATTTGGCCAAAAAAAAAATTCCTTTAAAAATAGAAAACCTTGTCATAATCTCTAAACTCTTCCTGGTGACCAGTTCTTATTGAATATTCTACAGAATGGCCATGAAATCTGGCCATGTACTCAAAAACTCTATTTCCATGTGAAGGTAGTAAATATCCTTCTGGTGTAGCTGAACAATCTCCTTTCCCCCTGACAACTCCCACCATCTTTTAGGGCTGAATATAACATGCAAAATATGTAAATTAGATAAATTAAAGAAGTAAGATTCGTTGAATTTGTGGGTATAAACCAGTCAACCCTTCAATGTTTTGGAAAGCGTTTTTCCGGTGGGTGGGACTGAGTCATGGGAGAAGGATGGAAGATGAGATTTCTGGAGATGCAGTTGCTGTCTGTGTGATTTGTCTTTTTTCCTTCCATTGGATGTGAAGGAATATTGATTAATGTTCCTTAAGGTATTCAGTTGATACTGTCCTTATGGCTGCTCCTCTCTGTGTTATGGTTGTTTTGTTCATGGTTCTTCCATTGGATGCTTGTTCCATTCATGGGGACCGAGGTCATCAGACTTTTAGACTGGTAACAGCAGCAGCAGAGGCAAGACTGGGAGAAGGAACAGACTCTCATCAAGATGAGACCACCAACCTGTTCCCAGCAGGACACAGGCCCACCAACAAGGGGTAACTGTCCACAGGCATTTGAGGTCAGACGTGAGGCTCAGCAGTAATCTAGAGTAGGGAGTTTGTAATCTCTAGGTAGAAGTTCAACTGTCCACTCAAGTGCAGAGCAACAGATCCCTTGTTTCCTGTTTTAATTTATTCAGAGTCAAAGAGGAAGGGAAGGCACTGTTGGCCAGAGGGAGAGGGTTCTGTGACTTGGGGTGGGTGTGGGTGTGGGTGGGAAGGGTGGGGTGGGCGGCTGACTTTCATTGTTGCACACCGTGGCTACAACACATGCTGTGCTGCGTGGCTCTCTGCATTGGGCACCTCATCTGATGCTCCTAACAGCTCTATAGGGTAAGTGCTCTTTTCCTCATTTTATGAATGAGGACGGAGAGACTTAGAAAGGATTATAGGAGGCAGGACTGAACTTAGAACCCAAGACTCTCCCTACTGGACTCTTTCCCCTGGGTATGCTGCCTTTTTTATGGAGATCGGTCAAAAATGTGTTTAATTTCAGAGAGTTTGCACCTTGATTTTCCCTCCCCCTCTAATTCATATGTAAACTAATTTGCAACTCACATTAACTCCAGATTACATAATGTATTAGTTATGACCTGTATTTTAGTCGATCTTTCTTAGGCCAGAATCTTTCTTACAGTATCTCATGACTTGTAAAAATTATCAAGTAGACTTCAAAAACATGGCAGCTGGAACTTCCATACCAAGTTTCACCTATTTCTATGATTCACTGGTTAAGATGTGTCTGTTTCCTTTCAGATTTTAAGTTCCACAAGGGCAGTCACTGGGTTTTTCCTCTCTTCTCTATCCCTAATAATAATTATAAACTCATACTGAGCACTTTCTATTGTCTCAAGCACTTAACAAATACCAGCCCACTGCATTCTGCTTATGAGACAGATACAGTGATCATCTGATTTTTACAGATGAGCAAACTGAGGGAGCAGGAGGGGTACCACTCAGACCCAGGTTAGACAGCTAGCAAGTGCAGAACTATGACGTAAATCAATATAATATGGTTTGCTTCCAGATCCTGCACCTTGAACTCTATGCTATTCTTCCTAATATGTACTATAAGGTGGAGTTAAACATCTTGGTCAAAGATAACAGCATCCAGTTAGGATTAACTTTTTGCCAAAATCATTCCAGGAACTGGAAAGCTTACAGTTCAATAAGACAAACTTGGAGCTTTGGGAGGACATGGGTTGACTTAGCTACAAGAAGGTTTGACCAACAGTAGGAAACTGATTTCAAATTAAATTTAAAAAGTTACATTAGTTCAGATTTCCAGAGCCATAAGCATTCACATTCCTTGAAAAGGCTATTATTAAATATCCTATTAAATCACATTTATCGAGTGCTATCTTAATAACAAATTTATGTTTTATTGAGATTGTGGTTAAAGTCTAAGATAATGGAAGGCATCAGTAGGTTTTATCTATTCTCTTGGCCTAGAGCTCAAATTGGAGTATTTCTTTTTAAAGCACGGTACTAAGCTGGCATGTTATTAAGGTAGTTCTTTTTATTTTAACCTCTGAATATGTTGTTGTCTGAATAGATACTGCTTTTCTGTTATGCTGACAATTTGACCCTCTTTCTGGGTAACAAAATGTGATTCTCACTTGTCTGCTGAAAAGTACAGCTGAGGAAAGTGATATTTACAGCGGGAATTAGCCATGCCTGTTGGCTACTTCATAGACTCCTCTGGTTGTGTTTAAAATGTATTTGCAAAACGTCTTACCTGGAAACAATTTTTAAATTTCTTGCTCACAAAATAAAGAGCTATTGGATTTATACATGAGTTCATGGTTGCCAGGTTAATACCGATGTAATCCATGAGCAGCAAGAAACTGGAGAAAAAGAAAACAGAGTATATAAATTAGAACATAATGTTTTAAAATCTGCTCACTAGCACTTATCTCTAGAATAAGCATTTTTCTTGCCCAGAAGCCATTTCTTATAGGTGGCAGGCAGAAATTTTTTTAAAAAGTCTTTGTTTAAATGGCAATTTAAGTTTTGCAGAACATTTACAGATATACCCACCACTTGGTTAACTCAAACCTTTCTGCACAGACTCAAGAGGGAAGTGGCAAAATGACTAACATGGCTTGCACAAATTTTTGGATTGGTTATGGGCTATGGCAGCTAAAGAAAAATAAATCAACTTTGCAGTTTTAATTTTCAGGGTTAACGAGAAAGTAGACTAGAGGGTTTTGTAAAAGCATTGTAAATGTGAAAATCAGAGAAACTCCAATTTCCTCCTAAGTACGTAAGATTGTACCTAAGTAATTCACATCGGTTCTTGTCCATCTCATCATACACGGTTTTCTTCAAAATACGACTTAAATGAAGAGGAAACCAGCACAGAGCGAAAATCACAACCAAGCAGAACACTGTTTTTGCCACTTCTCGACGCTAAAGGAAAGTGGGGAAAAAAAAGCACCATAAATTTAATGTTTTTCTCTTAGAGGAAAGAGCTACACAAAGGGAAGAAGTCACCTGGGAAAGAATAACTCAAAGAAGACCCAGAAAAACAGGTTTCTTTTGTACAGCACAGGGAACTATATTCAATATCTTGTAATAACCTTTAATGAAAACGAATATGAAAAGAAATATATGTATGTGTATGCATGACTGGGACATTGTGCTGTACAGCAGACACTGACACATTGTCACTGACTGTACTTCAATTTAAAAAAAAAAAAAAAAGAAGACACACACACACACAAAGAAAAAAAAAAAGAAAAAGGAGACCCAGAATAGCCTGCCTGACCATGCCTCCATCTCTTCAAGATTTGGAATCCAACTTTCTAAGCAAGGAGTTGCTAAGTGATTCTTTTGGGCAGCTGCCAATAAGGATGGCTGGTCCTTAGGGCCAGGACAGAGATTCGATGGTGGGCAGACGTGGGAACTGGCTGAGTTGAGCCAAAACTGTGGCTGAGTCTGTGTGTGTGTGTTGAACATATGGAGGAAAGGGTTAGCCAAAAGCCTCAACAGCAGGTCACTCACCAGCTTTAATGGTGGTAAGGCAGTTCATGATGGAACCTAGCATAAATGAAAATAGACAAATCTACAAAGACGTTTGGAAAACAGGAGCAGGGAACAGAAAAGAAAAAGGAAGAACGATGTGCTTTCTCCATTTCTTGATCCTAGAGAAAGCTGGCACTGGGATTTTTTTTGCTTTTAAAATTCTTTCATTAATGACATGTCGTTTCCAAAGATACATTGTTTGCAAATAGAGGGATGAGGGTAAAGGATTATCAGCCGTAACGATTAGGAAACCTGGGATGTGTTGATCCTGGACTGACTCCAATGGCAGGTTTACATGGTTTTGGGTCTGCACAGGATCAGCAAAACTGTAGGTTAGGAATTATCTGCAACCAGTGTGCATTGTACACAAGTCTTACAGGGGATGCGTTTGGAAGCCCAATGGGGAACCTAAAATGCAACTTGTCTGTAACAGGAATCAGTTCATGTCAAAATAAAACTGATTGAAAACAGGGTTTGGAAGGGTGATGCTGGTTCAACTCGAAGCATACAGCATTAAATATGGGAAGCCTACAACAAACTCACATGATTAATGGAGCTGTTTAAAAAGATTTCAGGGCAATTGTCACAAATTGCTGCTCTAGCCCAAAGAATTGGGGGTTCTTTAATCTTTCACAGTTAGCCAGCTAGCTAGCTTCAGAGAATGCATAAACTGAAATCAAGAGAAATAAAGGATTCCTTTATTTATTAATCTGCAGGAATGGGGGATCATTTTAAAGGGCTGTTTCGTGTACACAGAAAGACGGTGCGCCCAGAAAAACAAGGCACCAGGGGAGAGGTTATGTTCCCTGAGCACATCCTCAAAGAGGATAACTTTTTAAAAGGTAATATTAATATGTTGCCATGACAGGCTGGTATTTGGTTAACCAATATCCATTCTTCTATCCTTACTATTAATCAGATCCTTGATTTTGTTGTGGCAGCAGGGGAGCCTGGCCTCATTGTCTGCCTGGCCACCTGATATGGTCCTGACCCATTAGACTCAGTAGAAATTGTTGTGGAGGGGTTTCTGGAAAGACTACTGAAAAGTGGGGGGTACCTCTTTGGTGCATACACACTAATGTGTTCTGTGTTCTTCCCCTTCCTCCTGCCTGGAAATCAGGCATAAGGGTAGAGCTGTAGCTGCCGTCTTCCGCTAGTAAAGGAAAGGTTAGCACTGTGGCAGAACTCTGACTTCTGTGTCCCTTGACCACTGAGCCAATGACATCTGAACTTTTTGCTGTGGGAGAAAGATAAACGCCTGTGTGGTCTACTCCATGTTGTTCTGGGTTTTCTGCTACCAAGCATCCAAACACAATCCCGAATCGGTAAAAGGTATTGTCAGAATACTGAAGAGAAATGCAAGAAAACACACAAGAAGCAAGACCAAGAGCCATACAGGGAGACTAGACAAGGGTGGCAGGGCCTTTTCACGCTGAGCTGACTCCGCTGCCATCCCCCCTGAAGGCCTTCCCGCCAGGTTCTCCTGCTGTTAGAACCTGCTCCAGCTCTGAGTGTGACACAAGGGCACGTCTACTGCATGGGGACCAAGTCTTGGGTTCTAACCTCCATTTAGTTGAGCCAGTCTCTCTCTTTTTTTAATTGAAGTACAGTCAGTTACAATGTGTCAGTTTCTGCTGTACAGCACAATGTCCCAGTCATGCATATACATACGTATATTCCTTTTCATATTCTTTTTCATTAAAGGTTATTACAAGATATTGAATATAGTTCCCTGTGCTGTACAGAAGAAATTTTTTTTAAATCTATTTTTTAATATATAATGGCTAACACTTGCAAATCTCAAACTCCCAAATTGATCTCTTAACCATCTATATCATAAGGGTCATGTCCATCCAGCTTATCTCACAGGTTGGTTGATTGGACAAGGGATCAAATACCAAAATGAAATGGAAATGCTCTTTGAAAACTTAAAAAATGCTATGAAAATGTGACACAGCACCATATTATTACTGCTCCCAACCCCTATTTCAATTATTTTCAGTACAGTTACCACTTAGAGCATAACCAGGCTCTATCGTGCTGCAAATGCAAAAATCCAATATTTAAAAATACTGTTATCCACAAATCTATTCCAATTAGTTACCTCCACCGCAGGCATGAGAAGTACAATGGCTTAATATGTCTCACATCTGGGGTGCTTGAAACATTTATGCCTGGACAATGTTAGACAAAAGTTTCTCAATATAATTTCCTGTTAAATTTTAATAAGAGATAATAGCTACCATTTGTAGAACATGTTAGATTTATAAAGTATGTGTATGCACATTAACTCCTTTGATTCTCATAATAATACTGATTCATATATTATTATGCCCAATTTACAGATAGGGAGCGGAAGATCAGAAAACCCAGCACACTAGTTGAGAAGAGTTGCTGATGAAGAATGATGCTTGTGTACGGTAGTGATACAGGGCAGATGTCCAGGCTCACGTGAACTTTTGTGTGGTTGAGCATCCTTAGATACTTCTCTATGGAGACTGAGAACTCACCTGCAGTCTTGGCTTCACTCTTTGAATTCATATATATCAACATTTTTTTAAAAGTATTACCTGTGAGTTGGGTTCTGTTGGTCACTGTCCATGCATTAGGTAATCCCCTTGATATATTATTATATACTACATTTTATTTAAAATGTTTAAGACTCAAAATTGAATTAGTATTTGTACAGAAAGGTGCAGGTCTTATTACATACACTTTGTGAAGAACTAGAAGCTCAGAGTGGTTAAGTAATTTGTGCAACGTCACAGAGCCAGCAAGTATAAGCGTCACGGCTTATCTGTTCTGTTTGTTGCCCGGGCGAGACCAACAGCCTCCTATTGACACGTTCAAATTTCTTCTAGAACTTTGGGCCCTCCAAAATGTGACTTCTTATGCAGTCCTGTTTCCTATCATGAGTCTTACCTTAGGTGTTGCTCTAATGAGGTCCATTTCTTTTTCCCACTCCCCAAACATGTGGTGTCCATGCCACATTCTAGCCAGACTCCTATCCTCCCACCTGAAGTGCCCTCCATCCTCTTCTTCCTCCCCGTAGAACCCATTTATCCTCCATGAACAGTTCAGTGCCCCTCATCCATGAACAGTTTCTCCACGACTTTATCTCAGGTCCCCCTTGGCTTTCTATAGCACAGGCCACTTTTACCTCACCCTGTGATTCTGTCTTCCAGTTGTTTCATGTTTGTGTTATTTCCACAACAGCACTGCAAAGCCTGCCAGGGGAGAGAGTCACATGCTTCTTTTTTTGTCCTGACACCGTTCCAAATCCAGTTCAACGTACTACTAAACACAAACGCACATATTCAATAGACTTTTGGCAAAATAAATGAATCGTTCCTTTCTATCAGGGCACTGCCCCCAGGACCACCAGTTTCACAGGTAGGATCTCTGCTTCACAAAAGAAACTCCAAATACTCTAACTATAAAGAAAACAAGACATACAAACAAGACAGTGTTTTTCTTCTTAGGAAATCAGGCTACATCTGTGAAATAGAGTATTTGTATGCCTTGTGCTGTTAAGGACAAACCAGTGTTGGCCAGGTTGTCGTGACCCTTATTGGGTTTACCTGTTTCAGATGTTCACTGAGGGCAATTCTCAGGCTGCCATTCCTCCTGTTTAACATCTCACAAGTCATGAGGGTGTAGAAGATTGCGGTGCACACCAGGGGCATGCAGAAGTAGAACCCGAAGAGCCACCAATCTTTTACATCTTGGTAGAACTGTAAAGAGAAGAGAAGGGAGAAAAGGAGGGCGATATACCGAATATTAGCTGTGCAGAGCTGCTGGTGGCTGCAGCATCTTCGTGCTTGCAGATACATTTGTATATACATGCTCTTTGGTTGTGGTAATGGGCTGGGGAGGGGGGTGCTCAAAACTCAACTAAAACTCAGTGGTAGAGTGCCTGCTTAGCATGCACAAGGTCCTGGGTTCAATCCCCAGTACCTCCGTTAAACAAACAAACAAACCTAACTACCTCTCCCCATAAAAATAAAATAAAAGAAAAATCTAGCTTTGTTTTGTTTAATTTAAAAAAACCCTCAACTAAATTGGAAACTCCAGACATTATCCTGGCTTTATGATAGCACACAAAGAAATCACTTTAGAAAATTTATGGTAACAAAGATACTTTAAAAATTTTTTTAATTATTTATTTTATTTATTTTTTAAAATTGAACTATAGTCAGTTACAATGTGTCAGTTTCTGGTGTATAGTACAATGTCCCAGTCATGCATGTACATACATACATTCATTTTCATATTCTTTTTCATGAAAGGTTATTACAAGACTTTTAATAAACTGAAGTTGGCCTTAGTTACAGAATGGAAGAGCTCTAACTAATAAAATGCATTCCCTTCCAAAGCTCCTAAGACATGATTTTGAGACATACGGAATCTATATTTATCTCTACTGGCAAGCGTCAACATTTTGTTAGTGCCTGGTTTCCTTCTGACTGTGGGGGTTAAAGTGTACTTACTGTGCCTATCTTGTTTGGAAAAAGTGAAGGTTATGAATGGTTTATCTGTGAGCTTTGGTTAACTGGGAGTTAACCCTTTGCCTGGTATGCCTGCTATGTGACCTCCCAGCCAGTCGCTCAGAGCCATCAATAACCATCCCTTTCTCGTTGGCTTTTAATACTCCCCACCTGGAACCTATGGAAGCCCAGTACCTTATCTGGAGGCATAGTGAACATTATCTCCCTGTGGACAGAATTTATTAAGCACCAGGATTACTCAGTGTTATGTCTTTTTAAAGCAGAAAATTTCACACCCAGTAAAAATGGAAATTAGAAAATCATATCTAAATTCTTCCACTAAAGTAATCACCAACTTGGGAAGAAATGCGTTTCCTTTCCTTATTCTGTTTCCCCAGATTGTTTATTTACTAAGGATAATGCAGCCTCCTGTAATTTCTCAGTTCCCACAGTAAAAAAAAAAAAAAAAAAAAAAAAAAAAAAAAAAACACAGTCATGCTGCTCTGTGAAAAACTGGAGAGTTTCTGAATATAGAAAAGAGGCCCAGTGGACTACATTTATAACATGTCTATTGAAATATGCTATAAATGGTTCCTGAGGAAAAAAAGTTCTAGGCAGGGGTTCTTAACTATTTTTATGCCCCAGCCCCCTTTGACTTTCTGGTAAAGACTATAATCCTTTCTGAGAATCATGTTTTATGTGCATGAAATAAACTGTGTAAGATTATAATGGAAACCCAGTACTTTACAGCACAGCTAGCAGAGTAGGAGAAATATAAAATTCTGATGTAATAATATATGTGTTCATTTACAAATTAAATGACAAATCTAATGGTGGTTCTAATAACTATCAGGATGTAGAAGCAATGATGAGTGTAAATGATATTTCAAGATTATCCAGCCAAAATAGTGGTAGGAAAATGCCTTATTTCTATTAGTGAAAAAACTCATGGTACTGTTAAATACTACTGTGGTTTGTTGTCTACATTCATATTAGAAGGAGATGATAAATTTCAGTTAGAAGTTAGTGAATATAAACATGCAATTTCTTTTCCATTCAAATTCACAGACCCCTGAATTCTATCCTCAGGTTAAGTGCAGACCTCCCAAAGAAGTTGGTTTATTCAAACCTGTCCTATTCCCATCACACTGGAGAACGATTTTAGTACTGCACTGAAAAAAACAAACAAACAAAAATCAGAAGGACTCTCTCTTTGTTTAAGACACTCCTGTGAGCACTCTCGTCCTTGCACCCTCTTCTTCTGGGCGCATTTCTGGCTGGCTGAGACTGCCCAGAAGCAGCTGCGGAGGGCCTGGAAGCTGGCCCCCAGGGGACCGGATGGAGTCCCCTGCCCCCTCCAAGGCAGAAGCCTGGAGAGAACGGGGTCACACATTTCTTTTGAGCTGATGTCATCCATGAGGGGATGGAGGGACCTCCCTCCAGTCTAGGTTAGCACAAAGTTGAGAAGGAAAGGGCAGAAAAAGGGAGAATCAAAAAAAGAGAATAGGAGGGGAAAGAGAATCCTAAAACTTTAGACTTAGAATGAAATTTTAAAACTCATCAGTGCAAACTCATACCCTTTACTGCAATGCTCTAGGTGCCCCCTGCCTGAAGGGTGGCCACTCTGAGCTTCACTGCTAGAAAGGAGACACAGTCCTGATGAAGAAACCCATTTCATTTTGTCCACCTGGAAGGGTTAGTAAGGTCCTTCTTACATCAAGCCTCTTCTCTCTAACGGCTTAGACAGGGTACCTAGACTGCTCATTCACACTGTCCAAATTCTGATAGCCTCCTGCTGTCTACTTTGTTTTTCACTGTGGCTTATCTAAAATAGTCAGCAGATAAGCAGAAGACCTTAATTTTAAGGTTGCCAGTTTGGCAGTGTTCATGAGTATTTTTAATTTTCAAAGAATTTCCAAGCAGGATAACTGGTCAACTGTAAAACCACTAATTTTGTGAATTTTCCAAGGTAGGAAAACATACCTTGAGATGTCTGTAAACGAGTAAGTGTGAATCTGAGCTGTGCAAAACTTGCATCAAAGCACTAAGTAATGCTGATTTAAAAGAAACAGCTACCCTTTTGGTTTTTATCCCTGGGCGACATGTGACTAGTTTTACAAAGGGAATATGCATTTCAAACATGTTTCCTGATACTCTCAGTCATGTGATTAAGCTTTTCAGCAAAGTTAATGTGGTCGGGTGTATTAAACAACAACTGAATTTGTTACACTAAAATAAACACTTTTTAGAAAGTTCTGCAAAATTCTATTATTTGCATATTTGAATCTATACTAATATAAGCACAATGGGAGAATGACTTTCTACTTTGAATTAGTAAATCTATCTTTAAAAAAATGTGTGAGCAACATGGATTACCCCAAATAATATAAAATAAGTATCAGCGTGTCTGTCAGATGGGAATTGTTGTGCTGCTTTCCTTATTATCAAAACAAATAGCACTACATACATACATGTCCATCTTTCTTTTCTTAGTAAAGTTGTTCCAGAATTCTGAGGAGTTGGTGCAGAGCAACAGTTGTGTCTACAGTTGTGCTACAATATAAGAGTGAAGACAAAATGGTTGTCCTATTCAAGAAGCTAAGCCCTGCTTTAACATCTGCTTTTCATGCAACTGAAGGATATTTGAACTAGCAGTGTAAACCACACTTGGCATTGTACAGATAACAAGTCTTGGCGATGGTAAAGTATAAATGAAGACCCCCCCACCACACACACAATTAATTCCCTTTATACTATTCATACCTCCATGAATTTTGATGTGGCATTGAGCATACAGGTTTTGTGCTGTTCACCCTTGTACTCAAAGGGCACCATGACGAAGCCGATGGCTTCAGGGATGGCCAGGATAAAAGAAAGGATCCAGATGGAGACGATCTCAATGGCTGTGACCAAGGGAATCCCAATGCCCTGAACACGACTCCAGGAGGCAACTGCTCTGTACCTGGGGAGAAAAAGGGGGGTGATGGAATCAAGTTGTTAGGAAATTTTAAGTTTTTTTCAATGAAATAAAAATTGTAAATGTTGGAAAGCTCCTTCCATTGGCCAGCAACCAACCATTGACTTTTTAGGAACTCTCTGTGAGCCCTGGTGTGAAAAACAAGTGGGGCCATTAAAAGTTCCACCCATTTGGAGATCAGTTACAAGGCAGGCCTGAGTCTGAGATCCTCCCTTGGGGTCTAGCAAAATCTTGTGAGGGTTTAGAACGTGGTGGCATCAGATAGGTGTGCCTATATTTTTTAAGCAGGAACATTTTTTTTAAGGAAAAGATTAGATGATGGAAGCTGTACTGTAAGCTGCTGGTACTGGTTATGGTAATATCGTAATTCTCTTTACGTATTAAAAAACTTGAAATATTATCTATGAAGTGGATCTAGATACCCTTAAGTGAAGAGTTGCCATAGATTTACATTGTTTTCTCTCTCTTCTACCCTCAAAATATGAACACATTGGACTTGTACCAGGTGGCCGTTTTAGTAAATAAATAATATACCTAATAATAATATTTTAAAATGTCAAAGAATGACTGTATCTCTCCCATATGGCCCTGTGCTGGACTATATAAAACTGAGCTAAAGATACCTCGGTTCCTAATCTTTAGGGTTTATAGTCTAACAGAAAAGAATGGTTCATACAGAAGCGTAGGATATAAATGTAACTGAACAATTATGCCGATCAAAAACCAACGGGCATTAAGAAATCGCATTTGCCTGATTTTTGACCTAAATATTTTTATGATAATAATCACATTTAAATATGAAGTCTAAAGAAAGTCTGGTTTCGGAAACTCTGTGCTCTTTGACCTGATGTGATGGAGTGCTTTCAGACTTACTATTAAGAAGGGACCTGGGATGTGGTATGGTATTTTTGTGGCTTCATTCTTGAAATTTTTGTTGCTGTTGTAATGGAAAGGAAACATTCTCTTTTTATAGCTTTCAGAAGATAATGCCAGAAGAAGGCTGTAAAACAGACCAAGGCATTGGAGACAGGTGCACATGGCTTTGCAGGCCAGGCAACTTCATGGGGAATAAGTCAGTAAAGCCAAGGCCAGTTACAAACTACCCTTCGCCACCAAAATGAGCTGCATCACTTCCACATAGCGTTCTGTCTCAGCACATCTCATTACCTGCGAAAACTCAGCTCCTAGGAATTACGTGACTCTGTTCTTCCCTGTAGATGAGAACCTATAGTTTTGGCATGCACGATGGTGCCACGTGGCATACAGACAGCACAATTTGCTGGAGACGTGTTTCGCAGATTTTTAGGATAAATAAGATTGGTGTGCAATAGGAACCTCTGACAAAGCCCAGATGAGTTCAGAATGGAATAAAATACAGCTATGCATACAGACCAGGGAAATCCTTTTATGACATAGCCAACATTGCATTTTAAAATTTATGGTTATTACTAGTGGAATAAAGAGTGCTATATATACTCTCTCCTTCTGTTTATTTCTCTTTGCTGCCTTGTTCAACAGGCAGCCTGATGTCCAGTAAAAGCTAAAAGGAACAGAGACGGGATGTCTCTATCCTGAGGCTGTCAATGAGTTTTATCTGTTTTCTTCTCCCCTCCTCTTAGATCGGTTATCAGGAAAGGTGATATGAATAAAACACTTTATCTCTTAAGACAGTAAAAAAGCCAGATTTCTTAGGCAGGGTTGGAAATAGAATGTGGTTTAAGTAAGAAAATGTGGTCTATGTATTCTTATGATGAATATATTCACAGACCAGCTTCATTTTATAATATGCCTCTGAGTTCCCAGAATATTACATGTCTAAAACACAATGTAAATTCAACATTTAAAAATAAATAGAAGTAATTTTTAGTGTCTAGTTGAGCAAATGATTCATAATCAGTCTGTGCTTTAATTAACCCATGTGACTGAGAATTAGAATATTTTCCATTTGTGATCACACTGATCTTGATAACATCTCCATGAGATGAGAAAACAACCATAAAATCAATTAGAAACAATCATTTGTGATGATGGACATGGGGAAAGGTGTGGAAAATAGGAAATACAGGATGTTCCAAAAATGATTTCTATTTGGGGGATAATGACACAGCACGCACATGCACGTGCGTGCGCACACACACACAATATTGTGTGCTTGGTAGGTGTTATCATAAACAGCCTTCAATCAAGTCAGTGCATATATATGACATCCTCACTCCATAGAAAATTTGCAAGTGTAGAGCCGACCACCAACAACTGATATTCTAGAGATAATCCTTCCTCTTTGAAATGCTTTCTGCACTTGGTTTTGACCACATTCTCCTGGTTTTCATCCTGCTTATGAGACTGGCCACTCCATCTCATCTCCTTGGCTAGATCATGCCCACACCTCAAGCTCTTACCATTGGATTTCTCCTTAGTCCTTGGACCGCTTTTCTTTTCTATCTACACACTCTTAGTGATCTCATCTAGTCTCATGGCATTAGAACTCTCTACATGCTGATAGTTAATTCTCAAATTTATAACTGTAGCCTAGAACCTCACCTCTACCTCTAGATTTGTATGTCCACCAGCCTACTTGAGATCTCCATTCAGATATCTCGTAGGCATTGAGACTCACCCAAACCAGACTCTGGGTCTTCTTCCTTGCCCTCTTCCTTGCCCTCTCCAGTCTGCCATCTCAGGTCTCAAACCCTGAAGTTAGCCTTCACTCCTCTTTCTCTTTTCCACCACACATTCAATTCTTTAGCAAACCTTGCAACCTCGTCCTTCAAAATGCATCCAGGTGCAACCACTTCTCTCGATCTCATCTGTTACCATCCACCCGGATTACTGCAGTAGCTTCCTAACTGGTCTCCCTGTGTCCACCTTGCCCTCCTGCAGTCTGCCCCCAACACAGCGACTGGGGTGAACCTGTTAAAGTGTCAGCCAGTCATGTTACCTCTCTGCTCAAATCCCCCAGTGGGTTCCCACCTCAGCGGGAATGCCTGCAGGTGTCCTCAGAGCCGCCTCGCCACTTCTTTCAGGCCTTTACGCAGCAGTGTCTTTTCAGCGAGGCCTTCCCTGGACACCCTATTCAAAGTTGCCAGCTTCCCCGCCCCACTCACTCCGATTATTTTTCTCCGTAGCACTTACTACCATGAGACCAACCAATTCTTCTACTCATTTATTTTTTGTCTATGTCTACCTCTCCCTTTAGAATATAAGCTCCACCCCCAAAACAAAAATAAACAATATATAAATAAATAAAAAGACCATAAGCTCCATAGGACGGATACTTTGTATGTTGGTCACAAGACCAACATACCATAGGTGCCAGATAAATATCTGTTGAATTAAGCGTCTTTGTTTGTTTCCTTACCATGCATTTATTTGTATTGGCCAAAGCCAGTATACACTCCGAACATTTTCTTATTTTTCAAGCCAGCCCTGAATTAGGCAACAGATAAAGAGCTAATACTTTTAGAATCCTAGAATCAAATAACATAAAACCAAGAAGGACTTTTGGGCTGATCTTTCTCCCCTCATGTTCTGGTTGGGAAACTGAGGACTGGTGTGGTACCACATCCTCTGCCTGGGTCAGGGTTCTGGTCTGCAAAGTCCCAGGGCTGTCTTTTCCCATGACACCACCTTGTCCCCTGACATGCCAAAATGTCATGTGGCATGCCAGAATAAAAGAATAAATTACATGTTTTATTTATGTAAAGATGTTTGTTACTGTATATGTCTATAAATAGATTTTTACTTGTTTTCAAGGCTAGAGGCATTTAACGTATGTTTCTGAATCTTTAAGGTATGATCTGGGAAACTCATTAAGTTAAAAGTAAATATTATTGAATTTACTTTAAAACAGTGTAAAAGGAACTTAAATTCAAAAGATATCACTTCAACATAACCCATTTTCATTTCTTCTCATTCTTTGCCCATTTCTATTCTCATAAGCAGTTTGGATATATATTATAACCTTATCAGTTACAATTTTATTTTTTGACTTTATTCACTTTTCATTATAAAACATACTTATGTTTCTACACAGGCATAGCATTTATTAATTTCATGGCTACACGGTATAACAACATATTGTACAATTTACCTAAATCTTTCTCCTATAATCACATCATAGTTTCTGGCGTTTCAAGGTTGTGAATAACATGAGTATAAATACATTTGCACATACAGATTTTTTTCCCTTTTTGAATGATTTTCCTGGGTTAATTATTTTGAGTGCAAATAGTGAATCAAGGGAAGGAAAAAGTAGCTTAAGTACCTTTAAAAAATGTCTCTACTAAGTGCCTGTCAATGCTTGCCTTCATTAGAATTTATTTTTCTTCAGTTTTGCCACTTCCATAAGGTGAAGTGGCACTTATATCTTTATGTCTGCACATTGAGAGCAAATGTGACCATTTATAATGTTTGTTTATGATTTGTATCTCTTATGTGATAGGCAACCCAACTGCCATACAGAGGTTTGGAGGTTGAATACTATCAGGAAGAATTTTAAAGAGAAGCCAGGTGAAGGCTTAAAAGATAGCTGTGGAAGGACGAAATACTGGCATTTGCAGCAATGTGGATAGACCTAGAGATGATCATATTAAGTGAAGTAAGTCAGACAGAGAAAGACAAATATGTGGTATCACTTATATGGGGAATCTAAAATATGATGTAAATGAACATATTCACAAAACAGAAACAGACTCACAGACATAGAAAACAAACTTACAGTTACCAAAAGGAAAAGGGCGGAAGGGATAAATTAGGAGTTTTGAATTAGCAGATATACACTACTATATATAAAATAGATGAACAAGGACCTACTGTATAGAACAGGGAGTTATATTTAATACCTTGAAATAACCTATAATGGAAAATCATCTGAAAAAGAATGTACATTTACATGTGTATAACTGAATCACCTCACTGTGCCCCAGAAACTAACTTAACTGTAAGTCAACTAGCTTACAATTACAACGTACAAATACAACCTAAATGTAAGTCAACTAACTTAACTGTAAGTCAACTATACTTCAAATAAAAAAATAAAAAATATACTTCAATAAAAATACATATTAAAAAAAGAAAAAAGAAAAAGAAAGAAATTTTTTAAAAAGTAGCTGCAGATATTTGGACACTTCTCTTCAGTTGAGTCATTCCACTGGACTGGCCTGTGGCTGCCTTGACCAGTTGAGCTCAGCTGGAAGGATGCTTTGCCAGTTTCATGCCTGGCCCCTGAGGCGTGCAGCGGGTTCTAGCCTGGAGCCCTGGGCCTGCTGGAGAGGGCGAGATGCCCCGGGCTGCATGGAGAGGGAGATGGGCTCTGCTCAGCTCAGATGTTCCTGCCAAGGGGCCAGTCATGTGAGTCTTGGACCCATGAAGCAAGCTCAGCTGAAATCCACCATGAGACCCCAGTCCAAGTGACCAGGAGCAGAAGAACTGCTCAAATTCCTTCCCTACAACGTGGTCAGATCATAAGAAAATGATGGTTGCTTTAAACCACTGTTTGGGGGTCGTTTGTTATCAAAGAAAAATGAGGTGGCAAAATGAACCAGTCGCCTGATCTTGACCACAGCGTTTAGGATAAAAGAATGAGTAACTATGTGTGACAGGGAACAGATCCCAAGATGAGACCCCGAGTTGCCCTACACCCAGCGTGAAAGGCAAATCCTAACACCATGAGAACTAGGAGAAACCAAGCCCCCGTCTACATAAAACTGAAGTCTTTCAGAAAAATCACTTCCATGCTTCTTGAATTAGGATACACCTTTGAGAATATCACAGAGGCCACTGACCAATTACTTGAAACAAGGGATGAAGGACTGACATGGCTTTGAGTTTGGGGCAAATCAAACAAAGTTGCCCTATTAATGGCTCTTTGCATCCTTCCCAGGTATCTAGTTACACGCCATCTGGAGTAGTTGTTAAAAGAGTTTTATCTTTTTACAGCCTCCTTCCCCAGGCAACTTTTAACTACAATTTGGAGCTGTACCCAGACCTTTTTACTGGTCTGACCCGCATCATTTTCCACTTTAAATATGACTGTTAAACTTACAAAGAATAGCATTGAATCCCTCTTTCCAGTCCCTGCCCCCTTTTTTTCTTCCTGAAACAAACTCAAAGTGCCATTAAAGCTTGTCCCTTATGGGATATTTGAATTATTGGTAATGGCTAGTTATTCATATTTTGCTGGGAAAAATTCATTCATGTTAGAAGTATACTGCTTCAGCATTAAACAAAATTATTTCACTGATGAAGCTTGGATAGCAGTGAAAATCTTTTTCCAAATTTCCGCAGTCTTTTTCTGAAATTCCTGTTTATCTTATTCTTAAGGGACTAGCAATGTGAAATAACAATAAATGAAAGTTAGAACTGAGGAGGAATTAGTGAAAAGGTTCAACTGAGACAAGTCCATGGCTGAAATGAGCAGTGAAAGGTCATCCGTTCCGGTACAAGTGATGTGCTTTCTCTGCCGTGTTTTCTTTATTCAGATTAAAAGCCTAAAGAGGAAACTAGACCTTTTCTTTGATCCCACAGTATTCGTATTCACTGAGCAATCAATGAGGTAATAAACTGTACAGAACTTGGATGTACAGATACTTTTTATTTTCCCTCAAAAACAACAACTCTGAAATGAGCGATAAGTATCATATTTGAAAGAAAATACAAAAAAATCCTGGGAGCTCTTCCTGACCCATAATTTGATTCAGCCCATAAAATGAAAGCAGGGATTCCCAAGTTGGAAATTGTTTTGTAACAGGTTCCAATTTCCCTCTTTTTACTCCTTGCTTTATTTTTTTAAAAAAGGGATTCTCTTATTTTTAGTAGAATACAGTGCAACTGAATCAAGACTCAAAGCAAATGGTATCTAGAAACTTCAGGAATTAAGTGTGAATGATTCATTCTCTAGTGTGAAAGATTTGAAATAGAAATGTTAAAATAGATTCCCTCAGTAAAGGTCCCAAAGTTGGGAGTCAGTACCCAATGAAACGCAAAATTAATAAAGGCCCCAGGCAATGACAATGAATTTACTACCAAGAAAAAACCTCCTGGGTTAAGGCAGATTTTTGTGAAAGTGGAATGTTAAAATGGTTCATCTCCTTGATCTAAAACTGGGAGCAAATCTTAATGAAAAGACGCTTGGCATTCTTTTTTTTTCTTTTTTTTTCCAAACCAAGAATATTTCATTAGATACATAACTGATCATTTGTGATTGAACATTTAGTTAGTTTTTCTCCATGCCTGAGAGAGGGGAGGACATCGTATGGGTGAGGTCAATCTACTCCAGAGATTGGAATTTATGACCTAATGCCCCCACTTCCAGTCCGATTGTCTCCTCCCTGCTCCCTACCGCTCTCCCCTGCTCACAGGGGTGGCTTATACTGGGGAGACTGAAGTTCAGCAAGACAGTCCTCTGAGATTAACCCAAGGAGGATAGTGGGGGCGGAACATGTGAGCTAGCGAAGGAATGGAGGGTTTTGATGATGTAGGTGGTTTGGGAAATCCACCCCCTGAACACCTCCACAATACATTTCATTCTCCCTCATTCCCAGGTCAGTGTCTTCACAACAATGGAGACTCCTACAGGAAAACAACCGAGACTTATTTTTCATGTCTGTCCATCATACCATTCCCAACAAGTCTCCCTGTTGAATTAAATTATGAATTATGCTTTCCAATTCAGGGATAATTCATGATATAGTGCCCTATAGTATTTTTCATCAAGAATAGATGTATTGGGGGTCAGGAGTATAGCTCAGGGGTAGACTGCACTGCATGCTTGGCATGCACAAAGTCCTGAGGTCAATCCCCAGTGCCTCCGTTAAGAGGGGAAAAAAGAAAAAAGAAAAAATGTATCGAACAGATTCATATGAACTATGAAAGGGACCCTTCCCAGGCCATGTCACACGATGTACAGCAGCTACTCTAGATTTTGAACATGTACTGCAGGGAGGAAAAGTTGCAGGTACTGCTTATCAAACCAAGCAAATCCTTTCCTCCTTTTCGTCAATGGCTCTCTCCTCAGGGGACTATACCTGGCTGCCTTAAAATACGTTTTACTATTTATAGGAGCCAAGCAACTGCCTTGTCTTTATCCTTCTGTTCCTCACTCTTGTTTTTCTCCCATTCTTGTCTGGGTTCAGTTAGATGTTTCCCCAGAGGCGCAGTGCTTTTAGAACGCTGAGTGACTCTTTTCTAAAACTCATTATCATCCTAGTTTTTACGTAACCTTTGGGATCGAGTTTAATTGTTTAATAACATGATATTTCCCCAAATTTGATGGCACTCTTGTAAAGGCAAGAGTAGGTAGGCATGGAAGTAACTCTGAGCTAGGCACATACATGTATTTTTCTCCCCGGACACAGGCCTTTGTATTCATGTCAATGTGCTGTATGTGCTTGTGTTTGAGAACTGACCAGACATAGAAAATTAGTGCTAATATAAAATAAAGGTCATAGAAATGAGCTGGGAAAATGAGAAAAATAAAATGTATAGAATGGCATAAAGTAAATAAGGAAAATGGGTACTGGATAATAGAAGTAAACAAACTTGCAGAGATTTTTTTCTGCTTGTAGAAGGTTACAAAAACCCATCACCCCATCCCTTGACAAAACTACTGATAATACTTAACAATTTCTTTCAAGGAATTTTAAATTCATATACCCATACATACAAATTATATTTAACATCCTTATCCATTTCCCTAATTAATACAAGGTTGCTTTCAACGTTTTCTGTAAATGAACTTGTAGAACATCTTTGCACAAGAATTCTTTGTTCAAATTTTGGATTGTTTCCTTAGAATTGATCCTAAAAACTGTAATTACTGGGTCAGGAGGCAAACACATATGTAGAACTTTACTTTCTGGAAGGGCTGTTCCAATCTCTACCACCACCAGATACTGAAAAACATGCTTTTTAATATGAATTTCTTTGATTATATGAACATTATTCATATGTTAATTAGTCATTTTAATTTCTTCTTTGGTGATTTTTATATTCATGCCTCCCTCTTTTTAATGGAGGTAGTGGGGATAGAACCCAGGACCTTGTGCGTGTAAGCATGCGATCTACCATTGAGCTATAACCCCCTTCATGCCCTTTTTATAAGGAAGTCTTAAGATTTAATTACTATTTGTGTGACCTCTTTAAATACCATGAATATTAACAGGTTGTAGTTTTGCTGCAAGTATTTTCCCCAATCTCTTGCTTTGTTTTCTAATTTTATGAATGTTTGATCTTAATGTTTTAAAATTCCATGTCCCAAAATACATGTATAGTTTCATTCAGAATTTCTACCATCCTTTTTAAGTTCAAAAAGTCTTCTTTTTTCTAGAAATCAAAAAGATAGTAGTCTATTTTCTTCTATTGCTTTATAGTTTGAGTTTTTGCATGCTTGAGCATAGCGGGTAGGAACACAGGCAACTTTTATTTGATTACTGGCTCCAGAACTTAGAAGCTGAGTAGCCTTGATTAACTTCTTTCAACCTCAGCTTCTTCGTCTGTAAAAAGGGAACAATTATGCACCAATTATCACAGGTGTTGCTGTAAAGATAAAATATGTCTGGAAAGTATGTTTAATGGGGTCTGGTACATACTAATGCACAATAAATGGTAACAATTATAAACATTATTATTTTTGATATATAGTACAAGATAAGAGTTTAACATGTTTTTCCCTCCAGATGGTAAATAGCACTATTTATTGATGAATCTTTCCCTTCCTCATTACAATGAAAGTGATTTCAGCCTATACTCTGTTCCTGTACACTCTAACACCTGTTTCTGTCTTTCCCATTGACATGGCAGTGTATTTATGCGTGTGGACCACACTGTTTTAAAAGTGTAGCTTTATAACATTTAAGAATATCATAGGAAGACCATGCATATAGGAAACAGAATTCTTTTTAAAATTGGCATGATTATTTTCTTTTTTGTTTTTTTTTTTGGGGGGAGGGGTAATTAGGTTTACTTATTTATTTTTAAATTAATTAATTAATTATTATTATTATTTTTTTTTTTTTTTTGGTGGAGGTAGTGGGGATTGAACCCAGGACCTTGTGCATGGTAAGCCTGCACTCTACCACTGAGCTACACCCTACCCCTGTCATGATTATTTTCTTATTTCTTCTCCTCACATGGGTTTTAAAGGTATATTATAATTAAAAATTTTAATTGGATATTGTAATGAGAATACATAGTTACATCTCTAAATATACAATTTGATAAATGCAGGAAAACATTTTTACATGTGTTAGTAATGTAATAGATGTAATTTAATGGCTTTGATTTTTAGATAATACAATACTTTGGCTACAAGAAGAAAAGACGCTATTGGGGTGCTAGGGTGAGAAAAGCAGTGTGAAGTTGTTAATGAATAAAATCCAGATTATAAAAGATTTCCTTTTTTTTTTTTTTAGGGCATGGCCACAAGTAACATAGTTTATTATCTGTCAAGTGGAAGTGATTCATGGCCACCTACGGTATGTAAATGTTTTTATGCAACAGCCCTGAACATCTGATTTGATGCAAAAGAAACCTATGTAGACGTCAGGTTTTCCTGGGAATCACTGAGAATCCTTACTAATAGGTGATGAAATTATTTCTTTGTGTTTACCACTGCAGTGGTGGCATTTCTGTCAACAGCAACACTGCAGTTTAAACTGCTAATGGAATTATTTTTGTTTTAATTTCAGCAATAAATATATCTTTAATAACACTACTAACCATTTTGCTGTTTCACAATCATTAGAATCACACATTTACAACAAGGATGCCATTATAATTTTCTACTACCCGTGGGATGAGTGTTTTTATGTTTTAACTATAACAGTTTTGGTCCTGAAAATTAATTGTAAGTGATAAATAACAGAATGTCTGTAAAGACTTAAATTTTCTTTAAGAAAATGGGTCTTTATATCTATAATTATGGGACTCAAGTGCTCTAATAAAGTGATTGTCAGAGTGTGAAAGGAAAAGTGAACACCTCTTCTAAACTGTAGGTAAACCATTAAATAGGACATTAAACAGTATTTGCAAAGGATTATATTCAATATAAAAGAGCACTGCAAAATGCGTTAGAGTTCCTAGCTTCATTTTTTATCATTCCTGCTACAAAAATTAGGAGGTATACAAAGAACCATCTAGAAGCTCGTGGAATTCAGAAGGACTTATTTAGAGAAGTCTTGACATCCACGTGTGAGGAGAATTCTGGAAAGACTTAGAGACACTTGATGGGTTTTTCAGAGCTGGATCAAGGGGTGCTTGTGTTGTCCACTTTCTAAAAATTAGGAAGCATTTCACATATTCAAAAAAGCATAGAGAACATTACGATACTGAGCTCTCACCACTCAGTTTAAGTAGTCAGCGTTATAAATATGATTGAATAGTTTTCTTCTTTTTTTTTAAAATGAGAAATCTACCATTGAAAATACAGGATATGGATGTCCTAGAATTTCCTTTTCCAAAGTTCATTCCATCTAACATGTTCAGTTTTCCTTTGTTGCCACAGAGATGCCAGATGGATATAGTTGGCGAAATGCTCTAGGCACAAATTGCCTGAACCAAAGATGGCTAGTAACCAGCAACTGCATAAAGCAATTCTAAACAGTAGAGCAAGATTGTTCACATTTTAATTCCTTGGAACTAATGAGCAACTGTCCTCGGCACCAATTCTTAAGGCTCCTTGACTTCATTCTGAGAAAAATGCTTTTCTAAACCCAACAAAAGAATGGAGGGCAAGAACCAGGTTACCTGTCAACGCTGAGAGCACAGAGGTTGAGGACGGTGATCCCCACTGAGGACTTCTGCAAAAAGGGGAACAACTTGCAGAGAAATACGCCAAAGTCATTGTGATCAAAAGGCCAGCGGCCAGCCAGCAGCTGAAAAAGGAGACAGCGAGGTAAGAAACGGCAAGCACAGGATACACCGACGTTTACAGGCTTCTGAACATCTACGTTTTATCATTCATCATCCTTCTCAGTGTGGTAGCAGTAGAGTATTATCATCATTAATTTTTTTTTCATATTTTAAATTCTCAGCAATTTTTTAATCCTGAAAAATGTGGAGAATTGAGATAGGAGGGAAGAGGGCAGGGCACAATCATTAAAAGAATGACACAGCAATCAGCACCAAGATGCAGAAGATGCAACTCTGAGTAGACCTTAAGCTTCAATATACGCTCATTAAAATATAATAGCATGTTAAATGGTACTTCCCCAGGTGCCATGCCAGTCACAACAGTTTCAAGGCTGACCATAAAAGGTCAAAAAGTAGGCGATGGCCCAATTCCTGGGAATCCCAGCCCCTTCCCCAAAGTAGTTGGAATAATCCTCCCACTTGTTAGCCTATGAAGTTACAAAGCCCATAGAAACTAACAACCCCACACCTCTCTCTGTCTCTCTCTGTCTCTCTCTCTCTTTCTCTTCCTTCCTCTTTCCCTCTCCCTCCCTCCCCCATGCCCCATGGGCTCTCTGGCAAAGAGGAGCAACAGTTGGGGGTTTGGATGACAGCTTAACCAAGAAGCAGGCAGTCATTTCTGATCCATTCTTAGGAAACCATGAGTAACGTGAGTCATTTTCAACTCGTGCCATTGGGAGATTCTATTAACGCCTGACAAAGAGCCAAAGCTCTGAATAAGGTGTTAGGGAGAACGCCAGGGAAACGTGGTTTAGGAGGTACTGACTTCGCCAGCTGGGTGTCACCTAAAGCCACTTGGAACTTACTTTTCCTCCATGCTTAACGGGCTGCCACTGCTTCTGCAGGTGTGATACCAGTGGCCTGTCTTGATTTGGGCTCAGAATTCCCTTCTCATAGAGGAAAATGTGGTTACTGTGATCTGTTTGTAGCATTTGCAGGAACATCTGTTCTTCCATGTTGACAATTTAAATTTGTTTTTCCAAGGAGAGGGTGAGTACCCTCCAGTGGCTGTGGTAAGTAGCAAGAACATAAATCTTCTGTGAGTTGCTGATTATTTATCTAATTAGGTATTGCACTAGAATCATGGACTTAAATAATAACTCAGTTACCTAAAAGACAGAAGGAAGTCCCTGCTGAATATATGATGCCTTTTCAAGAGTACAGTGGTATTGATTTCCTTTCTCATTTTTGCTCAGTGACTTAGAATTTAAACTTACTCTACTTAATAGGAAATAATACTGTACTAACTTGACAAATTTCTCTTGTCTTCTTTTTTTTGGAAAGTGCCTATTGCCATAGTAACTCTAAGTTGAACTTCCAATTTCATTCTGCCATGTCTAAAGGTTACATGAGGTTTATTTTCATAGTCGACGTGCTCATTAACATGAGTCCATGGAAAAAGGATGAGAAAATCAGTACCCCAGAAATAGAAAATCAGAATCTATGCATTTTGAGAATTTAGTAACACAGGATTCTCTAGAATTGTATTTTTATGGCTAAGACCCTTTATGACTTAATTTCAGATGTTCTCTCTTTTTGGCTTTCAAACATATTTCCTTTTCTTTTGAGTAATTCTTCTAAAAGACCTTTTTCTTCAATCCAATTCTGTCTTTTTCCTCTCACTCTAACCAGTCATGGTTGGTGTCTTCTCAGAATTTCCACATAAACTTTTGTCCAAGGACAACCAGTGGGCTCTTCACAAAAACGCTGCCCTAAACTCTGATAGTTTTCACGAAACTAAAAAATAGTTATACTACTGCTGATTGCTAGTTATTAATGTTTGATGCAAGTAAAGACATAAAACATTATTTCTGGGATGAATCACCCTCTATAGAGAATAGAAAACTTGAAAAATAACTTTTTATAGAATGAGAGTTTAGTATTTTGTTCCAGAACTGTAATTCTCCACTAAAGACTAGAAAGATGTAATTAAAATGTGTTGGGATTGTTACAGGATGTTCTTTGGAACAGTTGAACAACCAGTTATGGTTCATTCCCGGAGACAGAGGATCCTGAAATCCACATGGATGGATTTCCCAATTCACTCATCCAACAGTGAGAGAAAAGAAAAGGGTGTTTCTGGCTTAACAAGGGAGACTCTGAAATCCTGTGAAGGTCTAAGTAACAAGTACTAAGAAAAATGATCTAGAAAACCCACAACTAAATATGCATTGTTTCAGGTCTTTGCAATCTCAATTGAAATTTTTTTTCCTTTTTCATGTTTGCTTAAACTTTTAATTAGGAGTAGGTGTAATGCAAGGACTCTGGGGAAGTTATTATGAAATTGGTGATAACAGAATTGTCTTTCTTTGACACAAATAGGTGTTTGGTTATTTTTATTGTTCTTTTTCTTCTTCTTTGCCAGCATTGATTCTTCTTGGGAATTATAAACAAAGGAGAATGAAAGAAATCATTGGGGGCAATTTTTAGGTACAATCACGGTGTAGACCTCCCTGACCTATGTCCACTTCATTCTGAAGGGATGTGTGGACAGTAACTGTTCTCATGCTGCCAGCAGGAAATTAGGTCCCTGCCTTCAGGCAACTTCGCCTCTTTCTGATTAAAGCCGGCTTTCTCAAAGAGGCCCTGCTTAACTACCCAATCTTAAGCAGGACTTGCTTGTTAACCTCTTTCATGGAAACAATGTTGGAGTAATCAGATTCAAAGACTCTTTTCAGCTCACTCTGTCTTAACAAGAAAACATATACAATAGGAAGGCATCAAAGAGGCATAGAGTAGAGCTCATTTGTTTTTCTCTTATTTGGAAGAGGTATTTTGGAGCTAATGAAAGATTACTGGAAATGCATCCTTTCTGTTATTTATTAGTGTTTAAAATGGGAAATGCAATACATAAAATAATAAAGATTAAGCTGTATAAAAACTTATATAATGAAAAGCAAGTCTGCCTTCCATTCAAAGCCCCTTAATTCCCTGCCCCAGGGCAACCACTGTTAATTGTAAATTGTGTTTTCTTTTAGAAAACCTCTTGTGTACATAAAAGCAGATCCTTTCTTTTTTTTTGAACAACTGAGAACATATGGAAATAATACCTTTTAATCGTCTTTTATGATCTTTTTTCCTAGAGCAGGTTTCTGGGAAGCAGATTTCTTTTCTATTGCCTAAGAAAAGGTTTTGATTTTTAAAAGCATGTGGAGGAAACAATTTAGAGTGGAATAGGAAAAGATAAAGAACTGTTTAGCATAAACAGACCATGGCAAAAGAACTTAGTTGATTTCACTAATGTTAACAAGCTATTATCAATTCAGTGAAAGAAAAACCAAACTAGTCTGATAAACTAACAAGTCAGATTAGCTTAAGGGTAATCTGGCACCTTGGAGCAGTAACAGCTTATTATTGCCATGAAAGGGTCTGTGCTATTATGTAACCCTCATATTTATAACTTCCAAGGGCATTACAGAGTACCTAGTACATAGTAAGTGTTGAATGAATTAATGAGTTCAGCTCATTAATATTGGGAAATATTTTCACACTTTGAAATTAGACTAAGACAAAATTTTCCCCAGAAAACACATTCATCTTATAATTTACTTTCTATTTTGAAGTCATTTAACAATATCCGAAAGTAGTGTTTCCACTCTTTTATGTTGAAACAAACAATGCAGCTGCCAACTAGTTATTGGAGGAGGTGGGAGACTACAGTTCTATCAAGAATCTGCGAGAAAAGGGGCTGCCAAACTCTGCCTGGAGACTCCTCACTTGGCGCAGTGATGAGACTGTCCAGCTTGCTAAGAGCTACAGAGCAGGCACCTGGAGGTGACGCCCCTCCTGTGGTTCAGTCAAGTTCTCAAGTGGATGCTAGAGGGACACACAGAGCAACCGAGGCAGCACAGGGCAACCTGCTGAGCATGGAGTTTGCTCTAGGACACTTGCCATGATTCTAGCCTAGGGGACTTTTCTTCAGTTGAAACATAAAGTTCCTGATCTCCACCTGAAAACTCAAGCATACTAAATGGCACAAATTAAGGTTGGAATTCTGTATTTGTGTGGCTGATTTGGATTCTGTCAAAATCAGCATCATGAAACAGACAGGCCGTATATATTTTTTTAATCAAAATAGATTTACATACGGACTTGTCTCACACGATACACTGACAAGCATCCTGTTTTTAGAATGACTCGATCCCAAAGCAGGATGTCTGGCCACCACTATATTTAGTACAAAGCAGTGTCTACTTGGTTGGGACCTTTTAGATATGTGTGATGTACCTATTGGTGTCAGTTTTCCAGGACACACCTGACAACCAGAAAGTAAGCAAAAACGTAAGGTGTCAAATGGTTGATGTGAAATTTACACCCTAAAGCTCGCATGCTTTACTCATGGGCAAACTGCCTGAGCCTTCCCTACAGGTTGAGTTGTTTCCACTTTATACCCACTTTTATTGTTCTTTTTCAGTTGTTCTGTTTTTTGTCCCTTGTACATCCAAAGCTGATCGTTAGTAGGAACCCTCCAGTGTAACAGTTCTCAGTCTTGGCTGTACATTAGAATGACTGAGGGAGCGTTTGAAAATCCCAGTGTCCAGGCCATGCCCTGAGACAACAGCTCTTCATCGGGGGTGATTCTGTCCGCCGGGGACATTTGGCAACATCTGGAGACATTTTTGGTTATTACGACTTGTTGGGAGGCTCTAGTGGGTAAGAAGAGGCCAGGGATGTTGCTAAACATCTTGCAATGCACAGGCCAGGCCCTCTGATGAACAATTATCCAGCCCCAAATATCAATAGTGCTGAGACTGAAAACCCCATCCTGGGCCAATTAAATCAGAATCTCTGGACTTGGGACACAAGCCCAGTAGTTTTTAAAGCTCCCAGGTGATTCCAATGTACAGCCAAGGTTGCGAATCACTCTTTCAGCAGTATTGGAACCATCTGGAGGGCTTCTTAAACCACATCACTGGACCCCACCCCCAGAGTTTCTGATTCAGTAGGTCAGAGCTGGGGCCTGAGAACCTACATTTCTAATGAGTCCCAGGTGATGCTGATGGCCAACCAACCACACTTCAAGAACCACTGCTCTAGAGATACCATGATCAGCCAAAAAAAGAGATAGATAGATAGCTAACAGCCAGATGGTTCAGCAGGAGCAGAAAATAGTTTTAATACAGACATAAGAAATACACATCAGAATGGTTTGGGGCCATGCAGCTTGCATCCCTTTCACCCCAATATCCCCTAAAGGCATCCATGCAGAAAGGTGCAGTCCGAGAGCAGGCGACGACCTAACTGGGATGCTTGACCCTCATGTTGTAGCCTCATGTCCTAGGCCTCACCAGCTTGGTGCTATGAACTAAGGAGGTTCTTTCCCTAAACCCAAGTTAGACTGTCAATTCATAAAGGTTCAAGTACAAGATTTACCTGTCACTAACTGTGACTGTGGGTAAGCCGCTTACCCACTGTAGGTCTCATTCCTGTATTTGCTACGTGGGGTGGTCCTCAGACCTGCCACAGTGGTACAGTGACCGTCTGGGGATGCTCACGTGGGACAGTGCTTACGAAAGAATTCATACACTAAACACACACTGCATAAATTTATGCATTTTGAGTGCTGTAATTTGTAATCATAAACTGAACTGTACCAATTCTTCATGACAATGATAAAAAGGATAGTATGAATTTACCCCTTTTTATGCCTTCCAGATGTGGATGCCATAACTTGGGCATTATCTTTGTTACTGTCATGGAGTCTTAATAATGGGATAAATAAAACCAGTGGTGCGTTTTTCTTCGTGCTAAGTTTCCTTCCAGCCCATCCGGTGGGGCTGAAGGCTTCTCCACTTCCCCTTCATCTCACCCCACCCATCCGAGGAAGGCATGGGCGATTTATGAGTACAGTCTGTAACAGCTGAAAACCTCAAAGTAAATAAAATGTTCTCTTCCCCTCAGTGAGGATTATTGAAGGGTCACTTGAAATTGGACATGATGGACCAGGTACCAGTCTTCAAAAAGTCAGGTTCTGAAGTTTTCTTTCTTTCTGGGGGAGGGGCTGGGATGTAGAAGTTGGTACACAGTCGAATCTGTAGTACAGATGCTCTACATCTTCTGACAGTAGACTGAGATGGGAATAAAACCTATAATGGCCAGCACAGTCTTTCCATGGGAACATGTTTTCTGGCTGCTTGCAAATCTCTATTTGGTTACAAAAAACCCAATAAATCACTTTGTGCGACTGAAATGAGTTTCGCTCTTTCCTTAGCTTTAATGGCTTCAGAAGTGAGGCAGAGCTTTCGTAGAAGTCAAATCAAATAAATAAAAGAAAACCCACAGCTTCGACCCTATCCATCCACTTCTTCCTCTGACCGGCTCCTCACGACCCCCGACCAGCACAAGGACTTGGAGAGCATGGCAGACGCGGGGCAGAGCAGGAAATCCACAGATGTTCTCGACTCCGGCGCCGGCTGCCCTCAGCGACCCCGGGGGACGGAGAAGCACTCCTTTTACTGAAAGCAAGTGGCTTGGCGGAGTCAAGGGTGTGGGCCCCGAAGCTCGACTTCCTGGGTTGGACCAAATCCCAGCTCTGCTGTGTTCCAGAATGTTCCAGAGCGCGTGACCTTGGCACGTTGGTTAACCTCGTGGCTTCTCAGTTTCCACCTCTAGAAAATGGAAACGGTGATGGCAGCAACTTCGGAGGGTCACTGTGGACAACAGAAGAGTCCATCCCTAGAAAGCGCTTCACAGAATTAAGTATCCGGACATGTGAGCTCTTTGCATGGCGGGTGGTTATCAGTCTCTGCTTTTTGTTTGTTTGTTTTCCGGTGAGATTGTGAAGGAGAGTCACCCAGGTCACCATGTGCAGGGTGGTGGCAGACCCCACAGGCACAAAGGACCCCATTCTCGCGGAAGTGAGTACCCAGAAGAACAGATGTGATGGTTTCTAAAGAAGCTGTAGGCAGCATTCCGTGGGAACGGAACAGAAGGCGGCGGCGAGGCACAGCGCGGAAGAGCGCGCTCTGGAACCGGCTGCCTGGTGCCCTGCGTGACTCGCGCGCGTGCACTGTGCCTGAGCGACAACTGCAGAGGGACGACAACCCACGCCACACGGCTGATGCGAGTCTGAAATGAATTATTCCAGGCAAAGCACTCAGAACCGGGCCTGACCCTTCGCGGGTCCTCAGTGTTAGTTTCTGTTAAGAGACAGGTTTTGAGAAACAGCTCCAGGTCCTCTGCGATTAGATTGGAAACCTTGAGATAGTTGCTACCACCTGCTACCCATATATTTCACTACTGAATGGTCAGTGTTTCTGTTTTTGCTGAGGTTGTAACTTTTTAGAAACTGAAATACATAGATGTTAATAACAACCAGGTGAAGGAGAGATCACCAGGAAAAAAAAAAAAAAAAAGGAAAGAAAGAAAAGAAAAGAAAAAACGTTTAAAAACCAAGTTCCAAATCCAGGATATGGGCTTATTATCTCCAATAGGGTCAGTCACCTGAAGGCTGGGAATGGAAAGAAACGTCTCTCTCTGATAACTTTGCTAAGGATGCCAATCTAGAATCATGGGACTTTAGGCTTCTACTTTTTTTGTATGCCTAAAACCAAAGGATCATTTGATGGAGAAGAATAAAACTTATTTACAAAAGAACAGTTGGAAGCACTGAATATCAAAACTGCACAGAATAGTGCCAGGTGGATGTGTCGATCCTTTAAGATTGAGTTCATAAATGGAGAGAAGATTTACGTTGGAAAGAATGAACCCTGGCTTTTCCTGAATGGAGAAAAGACAGCTAATTAAAGAAGGCACGTTCTCTCACCTGGACACACTGTTAAGACACAAGACCCACTGAAAAACGTTATTGTTTATTTCAATCAGCAGTCTCTATGGTAGTACATGCTAGGACTTACTTAAAAGAAACATGCAGGTGAAAACAAAGCAGAACAAAACAAAATAAACTGGCAGAGATTTCCACATACAGATTTAGGTAGTAGCCCCAAAAAACTTACCAGGAAGGGGATGAAAGCAGGAAAAAGTAAAAGCCAATGGCATATTTGAAAGCATGCAACTTATTTACTGATTTAATGTTTAAAATTAAGAACTGGGGTTAGGAAGGGAGGGTATAGCTCAGTGGTAGACGGCATATTTAACATAGGGTTCAATCCCCGGTACCTCCATTGAAAAAAAAAAAGAACTGGGGTTAGTTCTTCATTGTAAAGTGTGTCATGTGGTCACAATTATCCTGTGTGTAGACGGAAATGATGACCCAACTGGATAAGGTATGCCGCATGAAGAAAATAATACCATATGTGTCTTCTGGGTAAAAAAAGAATAGAATTGTTGCTGAAGCTCATGTGTTACAGTAAACAATAAGGGTGAGATGATTTTGAATAATTTAATAACAGAAATTCATTAGGAAATAAATCTTCACAATTTCCGATAGCTGAGGCATAAAGTAAATGAGGAGGACGTGCTGAAGATGTCTGAGTCACCAGCCAGATGGTGATACTTCATGTAAGAATGAAGTGCATTTTAACAACTGACCCACTAAAGTTTCAGAAGAGGGAAGGGTGGACCATACTGAAGGTGAAGTAAGAAATTCTGGCTTCCAGCTCTAGCCCTGTTGAGAATCTCTGGGCCTGGCTTCTGCCTTCTCTGCCAAGCTGTCTAGTTCTGGTTCAATATTTCTTATCTCTAACTTCTCTGCCAGCTGTTAAATTGCATGATTTGTTTTCATATCAGAGCTCCAGTCTGTAACTGGTTCTCTGAAACTATTATCAACTTCATTATTCCTTACTTTGCCTACCCTCAAACCCTCCCTTCTTTTTATTTTATTTTTCAAAATGCTGATTCTTTTTTAAAAATTGTTCAGTTTATTATTTATTTACTTATTGGAGGGGGGAGGTAATTAGGTTTCTTTCTTTATCTTTAGAGGAGGTACTGGGGATTGAACCTAGGGCCTTGTGCATGCTAAACATGTGCTCTACCACCTGAGCTATATCCTCCCCTCACTTCATTTTATATGATTAATTTTGTTTTCCCAATTTCTGTTTTACTCTTCCCCACAATGAGTATTTTAGTCCTTTTTGCCTTCCTTTTTCTACCCAAAAGGATTAAGGATGTCAGAACGTGTTGAGTCCCATAGATGAAATCTTGAAACTATTATTCACCTTGACTGTATGAACAGTATTTTCTTCCTCTCCAGGGAGAAGCTAAAATATACAGAAAATTTAGCCAGTGAACTATAAGCACCGTACTGTAAATCCTGACTGTAAGTAAAATGAAGGAAAAAATAGTAGGTAAGTGGCTTCTTTAACCTTCCAGTCAAAGGTCTGTTGTAAATTACAGTGTAAAATCAATGATTTTTTTTAAAATTTGAAAATTAGTTTTCTATTACTTTGTCTTATTTACAGTTTTTTGGAAATGAAATAAAACTAAATTGTACTAGTCAAGAATAATAGATTTTAATCTAGTTTTACTTCTAGTCTTGATATTCAACACATGCTGTATCTCCACTGTAAGCATTTTGTTTATTTTAGTGCTACCTAGAACAGAAAACACAAATCTGAGGTCCAGTGTAATTGGCCTACAGCATTGCTGGGCTTCCTTTCCTAGACACCTGAATATTGAGAGAGACTTGTACCATTTCCTTGAGATTAGGGCCAATGTTCTATTTCCTTCACATTTCTCTCAAAAGACTTCATACAATGTTCCACATGCAACAATTGCCTAAGGAATATCGGCTTCCATGAAAATTAGCCACTTAAGCAGATGTTATTAAGACAAGTTAGGTAAACGACAATTATCTTAGATCTAAAAAATGATAGCATTTCAGACTTGGACTGGTGCCTAGAGATCATCTAGATCAGTGGTTCTCTAAGTGTTGTCTGAGGACCCTTGGGGATCCCCGAGACCTTCATGGGGTCTGCAGGATCAAGATAATACTGAAATTACTGCCTTTTCTGCTGGTGGACACTTGCATGGTTGGTGCAAAAGCAACAGTGGGTAAAACTGCTGGTGCCTTAGCATGAATCAAGACAGTGGCACCAAATTGTTCTGGGGCATTGTATTCTTCGCCATCAAACACTGGCAGTAAAAAATAAGTTGATGCTACAAGAATAATGGTGAGGATTTCAGCAAGGTCACAGGATATAAGAGCAATATAGAGACATCAGTTGCATTTCTATATACTAGAAATGAAAAATACAAAAATGAAATTAAGAGGCAATGCCTTTCAAAAGAGCATCAAAAAAGAATAAAATACTTAGGAATAAATTTAACTAAAGAAGTGTAAGACATGTATACTGAAAGCTACAAAATACTGGAGAAATCAAAGATATAAATAAGTGTTTATGGATTGGAAGAATCAATATTGTTAAGATGGCAATTTTCTCTAAATTCATCCAAAGTGTCAAATATAATCCCTATCTAAATTCAAGGAAATGAGCAAGTTGATCTTAAAATTTATATAGAAATGTAAAGGACCTAGAAAAGCTGAAACTTTTTTGAAAAACAAAAACAAAATAGGACTTACAGTACCTGTTTAAAACCTTACTATAACACACAGACACAGAGAACAAACTTATGGTTACCAGGGGTTAGAGAAGGTGGGAAGAGATAAGTTGGGAATTCAAAAATTGCACCTCTTGGGGAGTGTTGGAAATGTTAGCTATATTGATTGTGGTGGTGGTTTCATGGGTATATACATCTATAAAAATTCATCAAATTGTACATCTGAAATATGTGTAGTTTACTGTATAGGAACCTTACCACAGTAAAGGTGTTTCAAAAACAACACATAATAAAAGCTATGTATGACAAACCTACAGCCAGCATAGTACTCAATGGTGAAAAACTCAAAAGCTTCCCACTAAAATCTGGGACAAGACAAGGCTGCCCACTATCACCACTCCCATTCAACACAGTCTTGGAAGTCCTAGCCACAGTATCAGGCAGGAGAGAGAAATAAAAGGGATCCAAATTGGAAAAGAAGAGGTAAAAGTGTCACTATATGCCGACAACAGGTTTATATATATAGAAAACCCGAAAAGGTCCACACAAAAACTACTAGAGCTGATCAAAGAATTCAGCAAGGTAGCAGGTTACAAGATTAATGTTCAAAAATCAGTTGCATTTCTTTACACTAACGATGAATCAACAGAAAAAGAAAGTAAAGAAAGAGTTCCCTTTAAAATAGCAGCCAAAGTAATAAAATACCTAGGAATAAATCTAACCAAGGAGGTGAAAGAATTATACACAGAAAACTGTAAACCACTGATGAAGGAAATTAAAGAAGACTTTAAAAAACGGAAAGATATCCCGTGCTCCTGGATTGGAAGAATCAATATTGTTAAAATGGTCACACTGCCCAAGGCAATCTACAGATTTAATGCAGTCCCTAACAAATTACCGAACTAGACATATTTCACAGAACTAGAACAAATCATAATAAAATTTATATGGAACCACAAAAGACCTAGAATTATCAAAGCATTACTGAAGAGAAAGAAAGAGGCTGGAGGAATAACTCTCCCAGACTTCAGACAATACTATAGAGATATAGTAATCAAGACAGCATGGTATTGGTACAAAAACAGACATATAGACCAATGGAACAGAATAGAGGCCAGAAATGAACCCACAAACTTTTGGTCAACTCATCTTTGACAAAGGAGGCAAGAATATACAATGGAATAAAGACAGTCTCTTCAGCAAATGGTGTTGGGAAAACTGGACAGCAGCATGTAAAGCAATGAAGCTAGAACACTCCCTAACACCATACACAAAAATAAACTCAAAATGGATCAAAGACTTAAACATAAGGCAAGATACAATAAACCACCTAGAAGAAAATATAGGCAAAACATTATCTGACATACATCTCAAAAATGTTCTCCTAGGGCAGTCTACCCAAGCAATAGAAATAAAAGCAAGAATAAACAAATGGGACCTAATGAAACTTACAAGCTTCTGCACAGCAAAGGAAACCATAAGTAAAACAAAATGACAACCTACGGAATGGGAGAAAATTTTTGCAAATGAAACCAGCAAAGGCTTGATCTCCAGAATATATAAGCAGTTCATACGACTTAATAAGAAAAAAATCAAACAACCCAATCCAAAAATGGGTGAAAGACCTAAACAAGCAATTCTCCAAGGAAGACATACAAATGATCAATAGGCACATGAAAAAATGCTCTATATCACTAATTATCAGAGAAATGCAAATCAAAACTACAATGAGGTATCACCTCACACCAGTCAGAATGGCCATCATTCAAAAGTCCACAAATGACAAATGCTGGAGAGGCTGTGGAGAAAAGGGAACCCTCCTACACTGCTGGTGGGAATGCAGTTTGGTGCAGCCACTGTGGAAAACAGTATGGAGATTCCTCAAAAGAGCAGGAATAGACTTACCACATGACCCAGGAATCCCACTCCTGGGCATATATCCAGAAGGAACCCTACTTCAAAATGACACCTGCACCCCAATGTTCATAGCAGCACTATTTGCAATAGCCAAGACATGGAAACAGCCTAAATGTCCATCAACAGATGACTGGATAAAGAAGAAGTGGTATATTTATACAATGGAATACTATTCAGCCATAAAAACTGACCACATAATGCCATTTGCAGCAACATGGATGTTCCTGGAGAATGTCATTCTAAGTGAAGTAAGCCAGAAAGAGAAAGAAAAATACCATATGAGATCACTCATATGAGGAATCTAAAAAAAAAACCAAACAAAACATAAATACAAAACAGAAACAGACTCACAGACATAGAATATAAACTTGTGGTTGCCAAGAGGGCAGGGGGTGGGAAGGGACAGACTGGGATTTCAAAATGTAGAATAGATAAACAAGATTACACTGTATAACACAGGGAAATATATACAAGATCTTATGGTAGCTCACAATGGGAAAAAAATGTGACAACGAATATATATATATGTTCATGTATAACTTAAAAATTGTGCTCTACACTGGAATTTGACACAACATTGTAAAATGACTATAACTCAATAAAAAAATTAAAAAAAAACCCCACCCCAAACCAAAACATAAACTTACTATAAACTACAGTAGTCAAGACTGGATTGTACTGGCATAACAGTAGACACACAGGTCATTGGAATAGAAAAGAAAGTCCAGAAATAAACCCTTACATTTATCATCAGTTAAGTATTAACAAAGGTGCCAAGATAATTTGGTGAGGAAAGAATAGTCTTTTCAATAAATGGTGTTGGCAATATGTACTTACAGCAAATCATTATGTTGTACACTTGACATTAATGTAATACATTAATTCTATCTTAATAAAAATGTTAAAAATTTAAAAAGGTGTTGGAACACTTGGATATGCCTTTGAAAAAAAGGAACTTAGATGCTTCCTCATACAGTACACAAAAATTAACTGTGATCATAGATCTAAATGTAAGGGCTAAAATTATAAAACTGTTAGAAAAAAACATAAGAGCCTTTCTTTGTGATCTTGACTTAGGCAAAGACTTTGTAGTTATGACATTAGAAATATGATCCATAAAAGAAAAATTTGATAAACTGGATTTAATTAAAATTAAAATGTTTTGCTCTTCAAAAGACACCATTTAAAAAATGAAAAGAAAAACCACAGAGTGGGAAAAAATATTTGCAAACTATATATCTTATGACTTATTTATTTATTTTTTTGAAAATCAAGTATCTGATGAAGGACTTCTGTCCAGAGTATATAAAGAATTCCTACAATTAAACAAATAAAGACAAATAACATAATTAAAAAGAGTGAAAGATTTAAATAGACCTTTCATCAAAGTAGAAACACAAATAGCTAAGTACATGAAATTGAAAAATGCTCAACATCATTCATCATAGGGAAATGCACATTAAAGCCACACTAAGACGTCACTACACATCATTAGAATGGCTATAATGAAAAAGACTGACAATAATAAAAGTGTTGATGAGGATGTGGAGGAACTGGAACCCTCATATAATGCTGGTGGGAATATAAACTGGTACAACTATTTTTTCACATTGATATGATCCAGTGATATTCATATTTCTCCAGTATGACTCATTTGTTTGTATTTATGCAATGTAATCACATGTGTAGGTTTGTGTATCAACCACCAGCCAAGATGGACCAGATCCATCACAAGGATCCCTTAAAATGACCTCTTATAACCACACTACCCTCCTCTCTCCCTTGAAATCCATAGCCCCTGGCAACCATTAATCTGTCCTCCTTCTCAATAACTCTGTCAGTTCAAGGTTGTTATATGAATGGAATTAAGTAAAATCATATAGTATGTAATATTTTGAGATAGGCTTTTTTGTTTGTTTGTGTTTTGCTCAGCATGATTCCCTTGAGATTTATCCAAGTTATTGCGTGTATCAACAGCTTGTTCCTTTTTGTCACTGAATAGTACCCTATGGAATGAATATACCAGTTTGTTTAAAGAACATCTGGGTTGCTTCCAGGTTCAGGCATTACAAATAAAGCGACTATGGACATGCACAAACAGGTTTTTGCATGAATGTAATTTTCATTTCTGTGGGCTAAATGTCCAAGAGAGCAATTGCTAGGTCTTACGGTAATTGCATGCTTAGTTTTATAATGAACTTCCAAACTCTTTTCTAGAGTGGTCCTACAATTTCCCATTCTCACCAGCAATCTATGAGTGATTCAGTTTCTCCTCATCTTTGCCAGCATTAGGTGTTGTCACTATTTTTAAATTTTACTCATTCTGATAGGTAGTGATATCTTGCTGTGGTTTCAATTTTGCATTTCCCTAATGGCTAATAATGTGGACCATCTTTTCACCTGTTTAGGGGCCACTTTTATGTCCTTGTCAGTAAAATTTCTGTTCATATCTTTTGCCCATTTCCTGTCTGGATTTTTTTGTTGTTGTTGAGTTTTGAGAGTTTTTATTATATCCTAAATATTGCTCCTTTGGTTGGACATGTTGATTGCAAATATTTTCTCCCAGTTTGTAGCTCATTTTCTCATCCTCTTAAGAGGTTTCTTTTCAGAGGAAAAGTTTAAAATTTTGATGAGGTCTTATTAATCAGTTTTTTTTTATTTGTTCTATAGACTGTGCTTTTGAGATCTTCCTTTTTGTCCCTTGTTGTATACTTTTACATTTTCATTTAAATGCATAGTTTGAAATTAAAAAATTTGTTTGATTGCAGTAGAAATAACATAAAAGTTAGCACCTTAACGATTAGTCATGGATCTTGTGTGTCTTTAGCAGAGAAGAGGTAGTTTGAACAGAATATGGGGATATACTGAGGGTCACAGAACCTAAAAAGTGATTGAATGACAAGTATTAAGCCCTAAGGCACTTGCTTTTCTCCACTCATTCAAATTCTAAAATTTCTGGCTAAGAAATACTACTTTATTAGACATCTTCAATTCGAGTACCAGTTTTTTTCTTCTGAGCCATTTCTACAAACCAAATATTTATCATTTTATGACAGTTACTAGAGTTATTGCAAACAAGTAAAAAATTTCAAAACTGCAGTAAAGGTGGACTCTGGTCTATCAGCTGAGAGACAGCCTTTATTATATCAGCCTGCAAATAGGGCCAATTTGTTTTTTGTTTTTGTTTTTTAACTTTTTTGAGGCAGAGGGATTAGGTTTATTTACTTATTTATTCCCTTTTTAATGGCGGCACTGGGGATGGAATCTAGTGCATGCTAAGCGGGTGCTCTACCACTGAGCTATACCCTCCCCACTTAAGCAGGGCCAATTTGAATTAGTGTCTCTGTAAAACTATAAATAGCTCCAAGTTCTGGTTCACATAGTTGGAACTACAACTGTTGACTCTTCACATTCTGAGATTCTAGGCTGCCTCCCTCCCTCCCTCCCTCCTTCCTTACCCCACCCCTTCCTTAAGTGTACATGAACTATCTTTGGTGTGCCTGATGAGTTACACAGCGTCTAAGAGTAGAGTCCCAAGGATGGATCTCCATCACCCAACTCTGACTTCTTTCTCCCATCCCCTGTGGCTCCTCCTTCCTTCCCCAATAATTTAAAAAGGTCTAATGGGGAGAGTATAGCTCAGTGGTAGAGCGCATGCTTGGCATGTATGAGGTCCTGGGTTCAATCTCCAGTAACTCTGTTAAGTAAATAAATAAATAAACCTAATTACCCCCCAAAATAAAATTAAAATATTAAAAAAATGAAAAGGTCTGATGTATACCCACAATAGCTGTGCTGCAAAATCACATGCATACATAAGTGCATACACACAGCGTTTTGGAACATGGAGTATTTCTTATATTTCCCCCATCTTCCCCTTTGGCTAGAACATGGCCTTTCTATCCATTAACAAATAAATATTCCTTAAATTTTATTTTCCAAAGATAAAAAAATTCATCTATTTTTAGTTATGACCATATAATTTAATTGGCCTATCAAAGAAATATAAGTGG
Source organism: Camelus ferus (assembly GCF_009834535.1). Taxonomy (NCBI): domain Eukaryota; kingdom Metazoa; phylum Chordata; class Mammalia; order Artiodactyla; family Camelidae; genus Camelus; species Camelus ferus. Next base: position 104,576,264 of record NC_045697.1, on the reverse strand, counting down.
GGAGGGCATAGCTCAGTGGTAGAATACCTACCTAGCATGCATGAGGTCCTGGGTTCAATCCCCAGTATCTTCATTTAAAAAAATAAATAAATAAACCTAAAATTAAATCTAATTGCATCCCCCATACAAATTAAAAAATAATAATAATTAAAAGAAAGAAATATGAAATGTAGTGATTTTCTGATCAGATAATTTCAAGTATGTAAAGCTTTTATCTTTAAGATCTCTGGACGGTACTTCTAATTTTTTTTGTTTTGTTTTGTATGACATTTCCCTAGAATAAATGCAAACATCTTCTTTACTTCATTCTTTTTCTTTTTTAACTGAAACATAAATGGCTGTCCAAAGATCTGGCCTCCTGGTTTAGTGCTGTTCTTAATTACTTGAAAGACATTGGAACGAACATCTCTAAGCCCATGACAAAGCGTTTAAAACTTCAGTTTTGATCAGAAAATGCATGATTTTGTCCAGCAGTTTTCAAGGATATCCAGTTGTTAAGACTCTCAAGGAGGCCAGAGTTCTGATGTTTGCTAACACAAATGGGGAGGACGAAGGGAGGAGAAGAGCCCTGGGCGGATCTTCTCACTGACGTCAGCAGTCACCACAGGAACAGGCCTACTATGTGTCACTGTGAATGGCATTCCGTGCAATGGGCATTTTTTATTTTTTCATACAAAAATAATGACTTGAGAGATCAAGCGATTTATTCAAGATCAATCACAAACCATTTTAAAAAAGGAAACATACTTCGATCTTTTGGGATTATGCCCATTTACTGTTTGGGGAAGGGGGTTGTAGATATAAGCCATTTAAGAATATATAAGGTTATGAAGACTTAGTCATATTTTTGAAGCTCAGATCTTGAGCTCTGACCTCCTCTGGGACAAAATGGAGGAGGATGAGAAGCAAGGATGAAAGGCAGGGGCAGGGCAGTTGGTGAGATGCCCTAGGGGTTGATAAACTTTTTCTGGAAACGGCCAGATAGTAAATATTTTACGCTTTGTAGACCATCTGGTATCTGTTGAAACTATTTCTGTAAGCAATGGGTATGGCTGTGTTCCAATAAAAACTTCATTTACAGAAATAGGCTTTGGGCCAGATTGGGCTCATCGTGGCTGTGGCTTGCCCACCCCTGGGCCAGAGAATCAGACGGGAGAAAGGCCATGCGGTGAGTCCTCAGTGCTTGCAAGTTCAGCCCTGGAACATCACCTTAGTGCTTACGACTTCCCTGCGGATTTACTTCCCCTCCTTTATGGTGACCCAGGAGCTGGAGGCAATTTTGAGGTCACTCCCTAAAACCAATAAAAATATAACTGTGAGGCTAACTATTTCCTCCCAACAAAAAGCAGGGAAAGTTTCAACAAATCATCTAAGTGTAAAGGCATAATCGTAAGATTGCAAAAGCCAGTGCTCACACCTTTCCCACAGCCCTGAATACCTTCTTGAGAGTATGCATTAAGCACATTGTAAGACCACGGTAAGTTCCGTTTGCAATCTAGTCAGTGGCTGTATGCCTTATGCATAGGACTATGTTACTTGCTGTGGAAGGCAGCATGGTTCCTGCCTCAGGAACTTACGCTCTTGTGGAGAAAAGCAAGATACCATCAGTAGACCACAGTGCAGGATAACACACAGGATACTAGCTAATAAAAGAGGCAAGAAACACGCGATGAGGAGGAGACATTTAGCCAGTGTTACCTAAGACAGGTAGAGATGGTGGTGGCGAGAAAACCAGAGACAAGAAAGCCAGGTGAGTGGCTATTAGACTGGTGCAGAGGAGAGAGAGTGAGGACTAGCTGGCCCATTTCCTTGAACACCAATCAAGCATATTAACTGGCGCTTCCCCACAGTATAAAATATTTAGGAACAGCTTTATATGACCTAAAGAGTGAAAAACAAATATGACTAAATGCAACGCAGTATCTGGGGTGAATCCTGGAAACAGAAACTGTGCGATCCTATTGGTGGTTATCAAGGGCTCGGAGAGGGAGGTATTGGAGAGTGGCTGCTTTGTGGGTACGGGGTTTCCTTTCGGGGTGATTAAAATGTTCCGGAACTAGATAGTGGTGCTGTTTGTACAACATTGTGAATGTACTGAGTGTCACTAAGGATACATTTTATGTTACACACATTTTATCACAATTTTTAAAAGACCATAAAAAGGCACATACTTTTAAAAATTGTGAAATCTGATATTATTTTTAGTTTTAACAAACATACCTTGATGATGTAAGATATTAACATTCGGGGAAGCTGGGCGAAGGGTATGTGGGAATTCTCTGTACTATCTTTGCAACTTCTGTACATCTAAAGTTATTCCAAAATTAAAATTTTATTTTAAAAAATTAAAGAAAATCTAGTCAGAAGTTTTGATAAATAAAATTTCTTTTTTATGGATGTTGCAATGCAAATTTTGTTATTGATATTAGGAAAGGCTTTCTTTTAGATCTGTCTTCATATGCTACACTTTGGTAAATTTCTCTAAAAACCCTCCCTTACTAATCTTGTCTTAGAATAATATAGTAACCAGATTACAGCTAAACCTCCAAGTTTTACCTAGAAACTGTCATACCCAAAATATGTCATTTAACAAAAATAACTTCAGTGAGATTGTGTGGAAAATTTCACCAGTCCGACTTAAACTCTCATAACATTTACTGTCTGTAATCAATGCTTTTTAATCCGTTTCATATTTTTTAAAGTTTTAAAATAAATGACCACTTCCTATAGCAGTAATGGAACATGCTGAAACCTAATTTTATATCTGTGTATGTTGAGGTTAACTTGATGACGTTTGGTTTAGCTGTGTATGTTACTTTAGGAGAAGGAGAGATGACAGCTTTTCTGTTTTTAAAGAAAATGCTAGTAGGTGTCTGACATTCAAAATGTTGTTTTTTTTCCGTAAAGTTGTGTTCCGTGGTCTCAAAAAATTCACAAAACACTGGAGTATAAACTTTCCCTGGCATTTGGGCTAACTCGATTGAGTATATGTTTGTATCCTCACATAGAACGTGGCGGCTCAAAGGCATGGCGGTGCGGTCCTAGATTTCTTTGTGTTTTCTGTAGACACTTAGTAAATGTGTGAGTTAGGGCTTTATCTGACATAAAACCCAGGTGGGATAGGGTTTTATTTGGCAAAGAGACGTGTGCCCATTACCTTTTACACTTTGAAAGGAATGATTTTGGATGTTTTGAACATGCTCAGAGTTGTTTGCTTTACTGGTTGCTTTTAAAATTAGCAATGTTAATAAATTTCCTTATTCAAAAGCTTCAGATTTAATGAAACCATTTAATTAAATTTCACATGAAATTTTTTAAAATTGAGGATTTCTAGCTTTTTTGAATTTTATTGAAGTACAGCTGATTTACAATATTATATTAATTTCAAGTGTATAACATAGTGATTCAGTATTTTTATAGATTATGCTCCATTAAAAGTTGTTAAAAAATAATGGCTATAATTCCCAGTGCTATACAATATATCCTTGTTGTTTATCTATTTTATAAGTAGTAGTTTATATCTCTTAGTCCAATACCCCTACGTCCCCTACACTGGTAAGCACTAGTTTGTTTTCTATATCTGTGAGCCTGTTTCTGTTTTGCTATATACATTCTTTTTTTTTTTTTTAAGATTCCACAAGTGATATCGTACAGTATTTGCCTTTTTCCGCCTGACTTACTTCACAAAGCATAATATTTTCTAGGTCCATCCACATTGCTGTAAAAGAAAGACTTTCATTCTTTTTTTTCTGGTTGAGTAGTGTTCCACTGCATATATACACCACATCTTCTTTATCCATTTATCTGCTTCCATATTTGGCTATTGTAAATAATGCTACTATGAACATTGGGGTGTATGTATCTTTTCCAATTAGTATTTTCATTTTTTCCAGATATATACCTAGGAGCAGATCATATATTAGTTCTGTTTTTAGTTTTTTGAGGAACCTCCATACTGTATTCCATGCTGTTTCCAGTGGTTGCACCAATTCACATTTCCATCAACAGTGTACAAGGGTTCCCTTTTCTCCACATCCTTGCCAACAATTGTTATTTGTAGACTTTTTGATGATAGCCATTATGACAGATGCGAGGTGATATTTCATTGTTGTTTTGATTTGCATTTCTCTACTAATTAGTAATGTTGAGTATCTTTTCATGTGCCTGTTAGCCATCTGTATGTCTTCTTTGGAATAATGTCTATTCAGATATTCTGCCCATTTTTTGATTGAGTTGTTTTTTTTTTTATTTGAGTTGTATGAATATTTTGGATATTAACCCCTTCTTGGTCATATCATTTGCAACAATTTTCTCCCATTCAACAAGTTGCCTTTTTGTTTTGTCAATGGTTTCCTTTGCTGTGCAAAGGCTTTTAAGTTTAATTAGGTCTCATTTATTTCATTTTGCTTTTATTTCTTTTGTCTTAGGAAACAGATCCAAAAACATATTACTATGATTTATGTTAACAATTGTTCTACCTATGTTCTCTTCTAGGAGTTTTGTGGTTTCAGTTCTTACATTTAGGTCTTTAATTCATTTTGAGTTTCTTTTTGCATATGGTGTGAGGAAATGTTCTAACCTCATTGTTTTACATGTAATTGTTCAGTTTTCCCAGCTCAGCTTATTGAAGAGATTGTCTTTTCTCCATTGTATAGTTTTGCCTCCATTGTTGAAGATTAATTGACAATAAGTGTGTGGGTTTATTTCTGGGCTCTCTATTCTGTTCCATTGATCTATGTGTCTGTTTTTTATGCTGGTATCTTACTGTTTTAATTACTGTAGCTTTGTGGTATTGTCTGTGGTCAGGGACGGTGATACCTCCAGCTTTGTTCTTTTTTTCCTCAAGATAGCTTTGGCAATTTGGGGTCTTTTGTGGTCCCATATAAATTTTAGAATTATTCATTCTAGTTCTGTGAAAAATGTTGTAGGTATTATGATAGGGATCACATTAAATCTGTAGATTGCTTTGGGTAGTATGGCCATTTTAACAATATTAATTCTTCCAATCTAAGATAATGGGCTATCTTTCCATTTCTTTGCCTTATCTTCAATTTCCTTCATCAGTGTTTTATAGTTTTCAGAGTATAGGTCTTTCACCTCCTTGGTTAAGTTTATTCCTAGGTATTTTATTACTAGCTTCTTTCTAAATATCATTTGTGACATATTCCCAAATGTCACTCATTACACTTTCACATTCCCCTTTTAATTCCTGTGCATCTGGTAAACTCCTAGGGAGGAACATCTAGAAATGCAATATGTCGTTTGATCAATAAAATCAGATGTTTGTACTGCAACTGAAACTGTATGCTAGCCACACTCATTTTTCTATCTCATACCCACAAATTGCCTAGCCTTTCCAGTGATAACTGAATGAGGCAAAAAGTGTCCTTCCAACCAGATGAGCAGATGTATGTGCCTAGGCAATCAGTCCATCAGAGAACTTAATATTATTTTTTCAGTTGATTTTTTTTTCTGGATCCCTTCTGTCAGTTGAATTCACCGACATGACAAAGAGTATAGAATACAAAAATCTGTTTACCAGATGTTCCAATGCAATCGGCAAGACTTAACAACATAAATGTTATTCTGGAGACCAGTCTATTTTGTGCACACTTTCCTTTATAGTGTGTTACTTCTGTCTTAAATAAGCAACTAAAGAAGTATTGCATTTAATGCAGGAGAGGAAAAGGGATGACTTTATCTTTGAACACAGTCTTTGAAAATATATTTCTGCACTAGGGATGACATCTGGACTATCAAGTTTGCCTTACGAGGCATATGGAAGAGAAGCTGTGTGGCAGCTTAGCTAACAGCATAGCCTGCGGGATCAGGCTGGATCCAAATCCTGGCTCTGCTACTTGCTAGCTGTGTAACCTCGAGGACCTTCCTTAAACACTGTGCCTCAGTTTCTTCATTTTCAGGGAACAGTTGTGCATGATAATTTACTGTGCTGATCAAATGCGTTAGCTTAGCACAGAGTAAACACTAATTAAGCATTAGGCGGTAGTGTTCTCATGCTATAAGTCGGTAGGCATAACATATTTTAAGACTGCATATTTTTCTTCCATTGATTCAAGAAATCCTTCTCAACACAGTAGCCAGAGTGTCCTTGTTAAAATGTAAGCCAGATCATGTAATGCATCTGCTCATAACCTTCTAAAGGCTTCCTATCTCACTCAGAGAAAAAGGCTAATGGCTTTAAAAAGGTGTATAGGTAGAGTGACCATGTTTCCTATTTTTTCTAGGGCAGTCCTGGTTTATGCCTGTTGTCCAGATGCAATTATTGATAGTGTTTCCTTTCACTCGTAAAGCATCCTGGTTTGGACAATAAATAGATTATATATATTGTTACCCTCTGTGTTATCTGCTTCCCCCTCCATTGCCTGGCCTACCCCAGTATCCATGTGACCTCATCTGTTACTTCTCTCTCCCTTTCACTGAACCACCATGGCCTCCTTGCTGTTCCTTTTACATCTCCCCCTGCCCCAGGCACATTCCTGCCCCAGGGCCTTTGCACTTGCCTCTGGCTGGATGCCCTTACTTCAGACAGTGGCATGGTGTGCTCTTTTTACGTTTTAGTTTTTACTCAACATCACCTTGTATTAATGTCCTCTTCAGCCACTCACTCTAAAATGAATATCCTCTCCCCGTTCTTTTATTCCTCTCCCCTCATTTACTTTTCTCCTTAGCAGTTATCTCACTTACTACATATTTACTTATGAACTGCTTATTATTGTCTTGTTCTCCTAGAAGGTAAACTCCATTAGGGCAAGGGTGATTGTTTTTGTTCACTGCTGTTTCCCCAATGACTGGTATATAGTCAGAGGTCAATAAATATTTACTGAATGAATAAATGAAGAACATTTAGAGATGAGAGACCTGATCTAACTGAGTAACGAAACGGTCAATCAGTTGCCCATCCCAATCACCTTCTGGTAAAAAATTTGATCTAAAATAAAGGGTTCCCATGTTTAGGATAAGTGTTACAGGAAGCATGAGTTGACTAGCTCCTGTTACTTATACTAGTCTCCAAGTAAGCCGTGATGTCAAACCACATCAATGAAACTCTAGAGAAGTTTAAATTCTAAAAAGCGACCTCTAAATTTGCACATCCACAAAAATAGTATCAAATCTTTCTGAGGGCACACTTGATTTTTGCTTCTTGAGTCCAGGAACACTGGACTCTTCAAACATTACAAATTTAAATAAACATTTTAGAGCACGTGGTTTTGTAAAAGTTTTGATGTTCAAATTTAAAGATAAGGCTACCAAAAATTAACACTGAATGATACTTACATTCCATTCTATTACTGAACCTAATTTCTACTATTAACTTTATAGTGTTGGAAAGTTTTTCCAAGAAAAATTAGACCTGGTTAAAAATAAAATCGTAGCTATAGAAAGCAGTTATTCTCGCTCCCAAGAGAATATGGTAGATCCAGAAAGCAGTTGTAGAATTTCTGGCTGTATATCAATTTTGTTTTGACAGAATTTCTTAGAACATTCCTTATTTAACCACTCTAGTCTTAGAATCAGCTTCAGAGATAGTAAACTTCATGCCCCGTCCTCTTTCATTTTAGTTCACACACTCTTTATACTAACTGTATAAACTTTGCATGATAATAAAGAAAGAACACTCACACGCTGGCAGCTCATAAGATAAAGACACTATAGAAACATTTCAGAATAAAATAGCCAGAACATCTGCTTTTACTGCTCAGAAGGCTGGAATTAGGGCAACATTACCCAGACACACAGTGTATATATGAAAATCCTTTTCTCAAAAGTAAAACGCTTATGCCTCACTGTTTAAGTTTAGGACACAGCACCCTCTTCTGTGATCTGAACTGTCTGGTGGAGGAGTATCACCAACCACGACATTTCACACACTCAGTGCCTCCCAGATGGGGACAGGACTGAAACCATCGCTCCTTCCTCAACCATAGGAATGATCTTTGCAGTTAGGGATAGTTTCCACCCCCCATCACTGAAATGAGAATAACTGTGCTGTGAGCCAAATGCTGACGGTTAGCCCAGTCACCGCACATGAGAATAATTACTTAACATGATGGCCATGAGAGAAAGCAGCGAGGTTCCCAGACACAGGAAACGAAAAGCCAGAAGGGGAGGTAGTTGGAGAGGGTTCTGAGGCCTTTCCAGACGGCAACTTCCTTATAACAAACAGCAAATTGGGTAATAAATTTATCACTCTGTCATTTCATAGGTACATATATCCTTAAGTGAGCTGGTGAGCATAATGAACTTTTGCAATGTGCCTGTGTCTCAGCAATGCCAGAAAAATTAACCTATTTCCTGTTCTCTAAAGAGCAAATAAAATCTTTTGCGATATGAACGTTCATTTTGATATTCCCAATCATTTGTAGGTTTAATATTTCAATCAAAACCACAGTTACAACTACGCTCAAAGAATGCATATTGCGCAGAAATCTTGAAAAGAGACTTCAATCGGCTCTGTGTATCAGGGAGAGAAGAAATTAGGCAATACAATACAGGCACCACAGAAAAAGAACCCTTGACCTCTAAAGACAAAGGGAAGGGGGAGGGGGATCAATCCTGTTGTGATGTGTCACTATATTGCATATATTTTCTCTCAGATTTATGGACCCTGAGACATCCCTGATTTGCAGGAAAAAAGTAGACATTCAATAAAGTCAAAAAGCAAGTCTTGGGGGTTAACAGACACATCTTATATATATAAAGTAGATTAACAACAAGGACCTACTGTATGGCACAGGAACTATATTCAAATTCTTGTAATAGCCTATCATGGAAAAGAACCTGAAAAGAAAAAAAGTCTATGTATGAATATGTATAACTGAGTCACCATGCTGTACACTTGGAACTAATACTGTAAATCAACTCTACTTCAATAAAAAAATTTTTTTAAAAAGAGCAAGTGTGCCTTTAGATCTGGGATTGCATGGGAAAGAAACATTCTTACAGAGGCAAATACAGTACCTTTTCTTATTTTACTCATTCATCAAATATTTTTAAAGCTGGGCACAGGGCTGGATACGGAGATACCATGATAAATGAGAAGGATGGCAGCGTGCCTCAAGGGCCTTGCAGTCTAGAGCGGCAGACAGGCAAGCGAACTGGCAGATGTGATACAGCATGTATTGGATGCTCATACAGGGTTGATAGAGGAGGTCAGGGGAGCACACGAGAAAGGCGCCAACCCAGTCGAGGTCAGGGATACTTGCCAGACAAAGAGATGCTTAAGCTGGGATCTGAAGAATAAAGTGGAATATGCTAGGGGAGGCATGAGGGAAAATATTCCAGGTAGAAGGATCACCTTGGTACTCTTGGTTAGCTGGAGTACGGAGAGGTAGAGGAAAAGCATGAAGAGAGAGTGTCCAGGCGAGGAGGTGGGGCTAGAGCTACCTAACGGGGACCGATTAGTGGGGGGCAATGCACCCACAAGGGACAGAGAGCTTGATGAAGGGACACACCTTCTCTCTTAAAATTTAGGGAATACAGTATCTATACCTAATTTTCCGATAATAGCACTATTACTGGAATACATGAGAAGGGCTTGTTTTTAATTTGCTTGATGATGAGTAAAAGGGAAACACCATGATCACGTGTGCAACGGTGGGTCATCTGATCAACTTGGGGGAACAGTGTATGCAGACCAGAGGTAAGACCCTGTACCTTGTCCATATACGAAGAAGCCCTCTGATAAGTCATCATCATCTTCATCACTGTCAGTATCTCAACTGGAAGGACTCAGAACAATCTGATTAGAAGTTCGTATTGAATCATATCAAAAAGCGTTTATCCCACTGTTGGTGGGAATGCAATTTGGTGCAGCCACTATGGAAAACAGCATGGAGATTCCTTAAAAAGCTGAAAATAGGCTCACACAGCACCTCTCGTCTATGTGGCCCGCTATTGTCTATGGCAGTGTACCCCTAATAAACTCCTTTACCAGTCTCAAAAAAAACCCAAAAACACTTACCCTATGATCCAGCAATCCCACTCCTGGTCATATATCCAGAGAAAATGCTAATTTGAAAAGATACTTGCACCCCAATCCTCACAGCACTACTATTTACAATAGCCAAGACATGGAAGCAACCTAAATGTCCATCGACAGATGACTGGATAAAGAAGTTGTGGTATATATATACAATGGGATACTACTCAGCCATGAAAAAAGAAAGAATAAAATAATGCCATTTGCAGCAACATGGATGGACCTGGAGATCATCACACCAAGTGAAGCCAGAAAGAGAAAGAAATATACCATATAATATATTCCACTTATATGTGGAATCATAAAAAAAAAGAATACAAATGAATTTGTTTACAAAACAGAGACAGACTCACAGACATAGAAAACAAACTTATGGTTCCAGGGTGAAGAAGGGTGTGGGGACAGACAAACTGGGAGTTCAGGATTTGTAGATACTACTACATATAAAATAAAAACAAAAAGGTCCTACTGTGTAGCACAGGGAACTATATCCAGTATCTTGTAATGGCCTATAGTGAAGAAGAGTAAGAAAAGAAATATATATATGAATCACTATGCTGTACACCAGAAATTAACACAACACAGTAAATCAACTACACTTCAATTAAAAAAAAATTTATGGAACAATTACTAAGTTTGAGGCATACCATCTATAAGTTGTGCCAATTTGTTTTTGAGACAGAAATTGCCTTGGTGATCTGATGTGTCAAAAAACAACTTTTGTATCGCTGCCCCAACAGGATGGAGCCCAGTTGCACAAGATGTCAAAGGCTGTGTTAATATGGAGACAAATTGGCTCTGTGTGAATGTCTCTGGTTTCCACATTGCTCAGATCCTCTGCCAAGGCAACATAGTGGGAGTCTTGGCTTTTCATTGCAAAATATCCCTGATAATTTCATGCAGAAATTGTATTTGTTTATTTTTCATTGTTGTCCTCAGGAAGAAGTGGTTGCTTAAAAGGGACTAAATTCGTAGCCAACAGTCAGTTACTGGATGTATCACTGGCTGCTTAGCTTGTTCTCACTGACCTGCTTTATCCCACATGCTAAGTGGAGATATTATTCACCTACAGTGTCTTCTGTGGCATCACTGGTTCCAACTCCCCACTGTGCCGAGATTTCTATGCCAAGCCATTGGATGCAACTTCTTCCCTCTTTCCATGGCCACCATTTCTAATCCTCTCCACCCTACTTCTCTCGTACATGTATTTCCCCACACTCTGTTTCTACTTCAGAGGCTGAGGTGCAGTGGTTTATGGGCATATCTCTATGCACATCCGGGTGACTGTCATCCTGAAAGCACATGACACCACGCTTTGGCCCACCCTTGCACAAACATCACTTTTAGGGGTTTCCTTCTATTCAAAAGCCCATCTTCCTATGGATGACACTCTAAGGCATAAATGAATCATTAAAGAATATAATTATTAAATTCTGTACTTCTAATCTATATTGGGATTTAGTAATTGGGGATGTTTTTGGATGCTAAACACAGATACAGTCCTTTAATTGTTTTGGCATTGTTATGAATGCAAATATTTTATATACAAATTAATCTACTTGGCTAAGTTTTGCATTCCTTGAAAATTCAAGATATCAGATAATGTAATTTTTTCACAAATTGAATCCATTATCAGTTTAGGTTATAAGTGTGAATATTTGAAAGGGTCTCCTAACTCTTTCCCCTTCCTCTCCCCTGTTTTTGTCAGTCTTCTCCTGAAATTAATGATATTATGTCTGTTGCACAATTAAAAATCAGATAGAGTAATTGCTTGATAAACTTAATAATAGTGTTTCTTTAACATTGCCATTTGCAAGGCCCTTGTATGCTTGAAAAGCATGAAGGTAACTGGTGTTTATTTGCATCCTCTGGTTCCTTCTGCTTTACATTTTATTGTCTGAGACTGTCTGATTCCATCACGAGGTGTATATGTGTGTGTGTACGTCTGCGTGCGTGCACAAGTGTAAACAATGGCTAGAAGAATTTCCACTTTTTGGTTTATTTCCTCTTTATGCAACGGGTATAACTCTAGGCCTAACTCATTTTTAAATTTAGGAATCTGTAAATGCTTTAGCAGCAGCAATTTGGCAACTACAATCAGCTTCTCTGAGAAGGTTATTTAGGGCAAAGAATGTTACTTAGGGGTAGGGAATGGCATTCAGACAAGAGCTGCACATGCATGTTGGGAACTAACAAGAAGTATGAGCTCCTGGGTGTTTCTGAGAGGATTGGCACTCAGTAAGTACGAGAAAAGTCCAGTACAGGCTGGAGGAAGAAATCCTGAAGTTACAGAGATAAGCTAGGAAACATGGAAATTCAGATGTGTAGTGAACCCCTCTTCCATGCCCTCAGCCCAGCCATCTGACACTTGCTGCATTGCTTTTCAGTTGTGTTTTACATCATGCTGATACATGAAACAGTTTCAGTACAACCTCTTTCAAAGTGAGAGAAAGGGAATAAAATGTGAATAGAAAGAAACCTTTATCATGCACTCTCCTTGTTCTTGTAACATTACTACAGTCTAATCAGTAAGTTTGGCTTGCCCCAAAATGCAGCCCTCACACAGTCTACTTTCACTTACTCTAACATGACTCAATGCAACAGTCTCTGTCTGGAGACACCTTAGAACTGAGTATAACAGCAATCGAATAGAATTGTTAAACACAATGACCTGTGTGATTTGAAAACTCATGTTTCTTTAATGATCACAGTAGATCCTTTAAACCATCCTTCTCTCAATCCAATTCTTCTAACAGTCAGAGAGACAAAGAGGCTTCATGCATCCCTTTAATAGCAGGGGAGGTAAAGAAGCTTCACGTATTCTTTTAATAGAATGTTCTCCAAGTCTATGCATTTTTCATAGGTACCTAAACACAACGGTAAAGTGAGATGGATGGCTACTCATTTGCCCTGCAATACAGAGATAGCTTGACATGGTCAGAGGAACTCGCGGTCTGATATGCGAGACTCCAAAGCAGCAGACTCTCACAGCAGGAGGCAGCTGTGGAGAAAAGGCAGGAGGGCCCGGAGCTCACATTGCTCGGAAGGATTTCTCTTGACTCTCTTGGGCAAAAGTCAGAGAAATAAACAGAAACACCTCATGGTCTCCTATCCTGGAGAAGAGCACTGATAGGAGAAAGCAGAAATAATCCCTGAATATTATGAGGCTTTTTTGTTCACTCCAATGCTTTTCTCTTTTCCTCTGGAAGAAGACTGAAATGACTAAAGAGTATTTTTTTTTAACCCCAAAGGTTTACTTTCTAAAATTAATGTTGGTTGAATGACTCATTACATGAGTGTGAGAAAAACAGGAATTATACAAATGTATTCCTGCAATGTAAAAACACATCAAACTGTCCACATTGTTTAGAACTACAATAAGGTATATAAAGTACTGGATTCCTGAGAGGGAAGAAGAATCATAAGGGCAAATAAGGATGTCTTAATTTTTGTCCATTGCTATAGGAATGTAAAAGAAAGTTTTATTTGAATTTTCACCAAATTTGGAGATATTCCAGGTGGTCTGACTTAAAATGTGGCTACGGAATAGAAATGAAGTTTAGTCTGGTGAATGGCAGGTAACACCTCAAAGAGATAAGCAAGTCTCCTTCCCAGCAGGTATTGATGTGCCAAGAAGCTGTTTTGCACATGGTCAGATGGGAATTATTAATTCAGAGACAGTTTATATTATTCTCCCGAGCCATGATGGATTGGTTAGCTAGTTGTATAAGTATGAACAATCAGTGTTTAATACCCGACACCGTGACTGTGAATGGGTCATGTTAGCATTTTCAAATCTCTTATTAAAGAGAGATGTCCTAACAAAAGGCCAATAGGCACATGGAAAAATGTTCAATATCACTAATTATCAGAGAAATGCAAATCAAAACTACAGTGAGGTATCACCTCATACCAGTCAGAATGGCCATCGCTAAAAAGTCCACAAACAATAGGGAAAATGATGGAGTCCTACACTGCTGGTGGGACTGTAACTTGGTGCAGCCGTTATGGAAAACAGTATGGAGGTTCCTTAAAAAACTGAAAATAGAGTTACCACATGATCCAGCAATTCCACTCCCAGGCATATATCTGGAGGGAACTCTTAATTCGAAAAGATACATGCACCCCAATGTTCATCGCAGCACTATATACAATAGCCAAGATATCAAAACAACCTAAATCGACAGATGATTTGATAAAAATGTGTTATATATCTACAATGGAATACTACTCAGCCACAAAAAAGAACGAAATAATGCAGAAACATGGATGGACCCAGAGATTATCATTCTAAATGAAGCAAGCCAGAAAGAGAAATAAAAAATCATATAACATCACTTATATGTGGACTCAAAAAAAAAAACAAACAAACAGACACAAATGAAGTTATTTATGAAATAGAAATAGACTCACAGACAGAAAACAGACTTATGGTTCCCCAGGGGAAAAGAGGGTAGGAAGGGATAGCTTAGGAGTTCGAAATTGCAAATGCTAACTACTATATATATAAAACAAACAACAAGGTTCTACTGTATAGCACAGGGAACTATATTCAATATCATGTAGTGACCTATAGTGAAAAAATATGAAAAGGAATATATGTATGAATATGTATGGCTGAAACATTAGCTGTACAACAGAAATTGACACAACATTGTAAACTGACTATACTTCAATAAAAAAATTTTAAAAAGAGAGAGATACTGAGGAAGCCAAGTGTTGAGTTCATGTAATATTTCATGAAGAGAAAATCAAAAACTTTTGAAAAGGAAAATAATTAAAGTTCTATAGCTTATGATAAACATTTTAAATTAATTACACATTTTCAATTTTTGCCTCATAACTGGGTTCTGAAATCCTGCTTTAAGTTCAAATAGAAAACACATGTATGTATTCATGCTATTCTGTGGAAAGAGACGGTATGTGATTTTTAAATTTTTATTTGTGGTCTAATTTCCCCAATTTTGCAAACAGTGTCCTGGAGTCATTTTGAGATGAGTTTTCCTTGTAATGCTCAAAATCCTAATGACTGTTCTCGTCTTTATTGTTAGACCACTGATGTTCCTGGTAGGCTAGTATAATTTCACCATAGTTTGAGTGTATTTACTGGAAACTGAGGTTATTGTTCCTCTTAAACCTAATCATGTCTTCATCTGACAAAACTTTCCATTTAAAGTCAGATTTCAGAATATTATTGCCAAGAATAGTTTTGTTTCTATGGACAACACATAGAAGAAAAAGAAAAAAAAAAAGG
This sequence comes from Camelus ferus, assembly GCF_009834535.1. Lineage (NCBI taxonomy): Eukaryota > Metazoa > Chordata > Mammalia > Artiodactyla > Camelidae > Camelus > Camelus ferus. The sequence continues at coordinate 104,561,010 of NC_045697.1, read as the reverse complement.
CTAAGGAAAGTGCTTTCCCTGGGCTAGGAATAAAGACATTCCAAAACATCTGGCACAGATCATGTAACTTCATTTGAATTTTAGTTCATTTGGATTCTTGCAGCAATTTCCCCCTCACAACCACTAGACCAAATATGGGATGTCTGATTCCCTTCAGCTTTAGTTGTTTTGGTACCAAACAGTCCCCAGAGCAAGGTGATCACCCTAACAGTAGGTGGGATCTTCCTCCCCTACTCAGGCTCTAACTTTGCCTGATTGTCTTTGGGTCCTTATTGCCTGGCTCTGTGGCGGACACACAGCGGGCACTCCATAAATGTAAACTGAAGCAGTGAAGGAAGCAACAGTGAAACAGGAGGCCTGTCCTAAACAGTTTTAGTAACAGTGCTCAACGAGGTCACCCCTGGCCGGCTATCATGTGCACCCCGTTATCTTGAAGTTGCTCAGATAACCGCGGGGAGCCAGCACGTCATCCAGACAGTCAAAATTAAATTGGCCCTCCCCGTTTCAAGCCATACTGTGGCTATCTGGCTTCTGAACAGCATCACATTGAAAAGGTAACTGAAACTGAAGATATATATTTATCTTAAGTACTTTTTGGGCTCTGTAGGTCTCACCCTGGAAACTGACTCAGGAAAATCTACTGATCTTTTCCCAGATTGCCCATCCACTCTGCAAGCTCAGGGCTCGCAGGAGAATCTGATTCATGAAAGACCATGACTTTGAAGAATCATCCCTGAAATACTATTTTGGTAACAATTAAGTTAGAAAATAAGTGCAACATTTAACAAATAAAATTGTACAATGTTACCGAGTTTTAAGATAGCAGTAACTGCTCTCAGGAAAAACAAAGACTAAAATTCCAAAGGTCAGAAAAGTCTGCAGTAACTCTCCTAACTGTGGAATCAGAGCATACATTCAAACCTGCAAATGCATCTGTGGTTACTTCCTACCTTAAATACATTGATAGGGAGATCAATGACCACATAGATAAGGTCTCCAAGGGCAAGGCTGGCTATCAGCGCGTTGGGGCCATTCCTCATACACTTGTTCTGGTAAATGATCCTGAGCAGGGTCGCATTCCCCACCATTCCCACGATGAAAATAGTACATGATATCACAGTGTTAATGTATTTGAAAGCGGAAGTAATCTTAGTCTGCTGTGGGCAATAGTTGTGCATGGAACTGTTGCTGGGGAGGGCCAGATTCGTGGGTCGATGAGTTGTGACCACGAAGCTGAGTTCTGTCCCACGAAAAGTGGTGAAATCGTCCACGTGCGTACTGAGATTGGTGCTGTAGCTCTCAGGATTATCACCGATTACACATCCAACCAGCGCCACCCAAAAGGACAGCCTGAGGCAAAAGGTTTCCATCTTGATGCACATTTGAGGAAATGTCTCTTACTATGTTGCTCTTACACCCTCCTTTTTTTTGTTTTCCCACCTGGAAAAAGAAAGGAGGAAAAATCATTTTGGTTATTAAAATCCAGCTGCCAGTAAGACTGTAGTCAATGATAATTACTGCTTCAATTAAAAGGCAGGATGTATTTGGTAATTAGATAAGATATATCTGTGTCAGGTTACCCCATGGCAGAACAAAACCAGGGAAGATCAAAGCTCTATTAGGGCAAGTTATAGCTCTATTTTGATTTCTGTCTCTGTCTATCTCATCACTATCCGTAAGTCTATACTTACATCTAGATTATAATATGGATAAGGATGTGTCAATTTTTCCTTCAAGAAGTAGATAAAAAGTTACTTTTTTCTCGATGTTACACCTAGGCTGATAACCTGAATTACAGAAACTCTTCAAGAGTTGAGACACAATATTTTATTTATTAATGGAAGAGAAAAGACATTGTATGCTGAGTGAAAGTTATATAGTATTAAGACATAAAATCACCAAATTCTGTAATTAACAGTTCAGTATTGCAACACGTGTACTGTCTTGCACATGGTAATTAATGAGCATGAGAATAAAATGCAGCACAGGTAGCCATTTAAAAGTGTTATAAAATGTTAATTTAAAATCAGAACTCTGGTTAAAAGTTGGGGGGGTTGGAAGGCTACATTGGGAGTTCAGGATTTGCAGATACTAACTACTATACATAAAATAGATAAACAACAAGAACCAGGGAACTATATCCAGTACCTTGTAACAGCCTATAATGAAAAAGAATATGTATATGTATAGCTGAATCACTAGGCAGTACACCAGAAACTAACACAGCATTGTAAACCGACTATACTGCAATAACAAAAAATTTTTTTAAAAAATTAAATAACTTGGAAAATAAAAGAAAAAAATAAAATCATAACTTTAACATCATTAACATTTAACAGTCTTAGTCAATTAAAAGTGATATGATTGGTAAAGACAAAGTATTTATTTTTTGAAAATCTGGATGATTAATGTGTACGAGTCACATCTTCTGATAGTTTCCGATAGGAGTTTTTTGCTTTTCCATTTGTCAGAAATTATTGTCAGGATATTTGCCAATGAATGAAACTAGGAGTAGTGGACTTTCCCAGGCCAGGCGTACTATTTGGTTTTTCTAAGGACTATCGATCCCATGCTTTCTTTCAAGCATCCTTTATAGCTACGTTGATTATGACTAGTGTCTGTGCTGAGCACTTCACATGCATGATGCCATCTAATCCATACAATGACCCTGTGAAGCAGATACTTGGCTCCATTATAAACACAGAGAAACAGGTTCAGGAAGGTCAGGTAGCTTGTTGAGGCCGCAGGTGGTGGTGGCCCTGCTGTGATTCGAGGAAGGCAGGTTAGCCTGACTCTGAGCCCGAGCTCTTAACCACTAGACCATACTCGCTTTCTTGCACCTGAAGTGGTTTAACAATATCTACAGATTTCTGAAGAAGCAATAGACTTGGGAGGGTGGTTAGACATTTTCAAAAGATCGTTTTGTTTTTTTGACTTGTTTTGTTTTGTTTTAGTCACTTGCAGAGAGCAAGTGGTTCTTCTTGTCCAGAAAGTCTAGGTTTCTATTTTAATCCTTAAATAAAAGCTGCTGGGAAATTGAGGGAGGTTGGCAGTAACACAATAATCAAAGGTAAATAAAAGTGGTTCTTCTCATTTTAATATTTTATACGTTTTCTTTTCTGTGAGTTTTTGTGAACCTTTCAATGAAGGTCATCAGCTCATTTATGATATAGTGTGTGTGTATGATGAATACACCCAGGTCATAATTCAAGTTTTAAGAATTATGTCCTTTTTAGTCTATTCACGATTGATAACCACTTTTCAGAATTTTGATAATTATCTTGGTTATCAGTAAAACTTTGGGCTTAGTCAATATATGGATGAAAGATGATTTGTTCAAGTTGTATAGAACGTCTAAAGTAAATATAAGGTGCAAATACTGTAGACTTTTGCCTTCCCCAGAGACTTTCCCCAGGAACCTGAATTAATAATAACATTTTACATATAGTAGTAACTTATTATATATGTATTTGTTATCTGACCTGAGATTTACAACTTTAGGTAGTCAGGGGGCAATATCCCCATTCACTCATGAGGAAACTGAAGCTTGAAGAAGTTAAGTCATGTTTTTGTGGCCAAGAAGTGGCAGGACAGGTATAATGCCTCACTTTACTTGGCTCATGGGACTCGATTCAGTCTGATTAAATGATTAAAATATCAGTTTTTCTAAGTTCAGGGCATCCTGGGTATACACTTCTGCCTAGACTTACTTATAAGTAGTTTTTTCCCACTTTTTACAGTTTGGAGTATCTGACCAAATATTAGTAGACCTACGAAATGACACTATTTCCATTCTGCAGTGGAGACCAGGGCTCTAAGAACAAAGCATACTCTAATTCTTCTGTTGAAGTCAGAGATGGAAAAAAGGAAATCTTTCAATATCTTGGGCTGTTTAATGACTGAAGCTTCCTAGTTTCCGCTGAGAATGAACCTTCAGAAGTAGTTTTTTTCATAAGAAATAAGAGAGAGATGGCCTTTTCCAGAAATGAGATGGCTCTTTGCCCATTACAGTCTGCTAGGTGGATATTTAGGGAACTGACCTAGCTATCTTGAGTGTACACTACTCTCAACAGTACCACTCGTGTTTGAACATCAGCATGTTGGTTTGTTTGGTCAGCTGATTACTGCGGAGCTGAGGAGTCCAAAGCTATGGGTTCTTATCAAAGTGTGAGCCAGCTACCATGAAAAGCACCTCCTCCAACAATGACGCCACCCCAGAAGTCACTTCTGATGACATCTGTCTCAGCTCACCACGCATATGAAGCTGAAGACCTAAGGGATACTTGGCAAAGGCACATGGCTGCCCTACCATCATTGACTGAGAAATACAAAACTAAAGGAAAGAACCCTCTCAAACGCAAGTTCCTCCAAGGATGAGTCTGTAGCTCATTTCCATGGATCTAAGCCACGCGGTGCTTCAGATCATGAGTCATAATCGGTCATAACTCTAGTGAAGCATCTCAGGTTCAGACCTGAAGGACATGGTTTATATATCGAGCATTCTTCATATTTGGGGTCTAAGGATTTGCTGGAGTTCAAAAGCTATTATTAAGCAAAAGGACTGAATCCTTCCACTTTAACCATTTAACATCTTTGACTCAGGATCAAAGTTCACCTGTAATTAGTAATTTGGAAATTCCAACCTGACCAAGATGGCACAAGTTTAGAGGAGCTAATTTACACAAAATGATTGCCAAGCTGTTTCTCAACTAGTTAACCAAAACAGAGGGAGTTGGGGGGGTCATTAATATCTACAAATAAACTAGCAGCTTTTAAATAAGTTTTCGTTGGTTTGGTTTTGTTTGGTGGCCTTTGCTTGCTGGGTGAGAAATTAGTACCTCTCCTTACAGATGTCTGACTTTACTACGCCTCCCAGCCCACCCCCTCCGCCGCCAAGTCTATCCCGGAACGCCATTAGGATGGGGTTAACAGAGACTGATTATCTGGAAATAGCCCTTGTTTTCTGCAAGTGAAAAGGCAACAAGTGTCCTTTAAAGGAGAGCACTTAACAAAACGCTCAGACCTCCACGGGCCGGTTTCCAAACTAGCTGCACTGGGGGTTTTCCCAAACACAGGAGTCCCTCACACCCAGTGCCCCTGGCTACCCTCGGCATGCCCCGGGTCTGCGGGGAGGAGAAGCAGGCGGGTCAGAAAAGGCTGCGGGGCAAAGCCCACAAGTGGGCTTCGGAGCCAGCGACAAGGGCGTGATGCTCCACAAAGTTCTCGTACGCCCGAGAAGGGAGACCCAGGGAGAACTGTGGGTTTTCCTTTGACTGCAGATCCGACGCCCGCCTCGGGAGACTGAGAGACTTTCAGACAGATCCCCAAACCCCAAACGTTCCCAGAGGGCACCCCGCCGAGGAAGGCGCCCTCGCCTCCACGCGCCTTTGGGCAGGTGGTGCCAGCCCGGGTGTAGGAGGTGCCGGGCGCCACGGAGCTCGCGTCTCCTCCAAACCCAGGGGCCCGCCGGCGTCTCCCCCACCCCGCTTGGGTCCCCGGAAAGAAAGAGTCGCACCGACCGTGGAGCCTGGCGGGCGCAGACGGCTGCTCGGTGGTCGGCGCGCGGCGCCCGGGCGAGAGGAAGCCGAGCTGGCGAGGGTGGGTGGCGAGGGTCCCGGCTCCGGTGCGGCGGCGGCCCCCAGCTGCACCGCTGCCTCCGCTTCGGAAAACTTCCTGGGCACGGCTGCTCAGGGGAGGTCCTCCCGGAGCCGCCAGCCTCCGGGCACCGGGTGGGATGGAGCCTCTCCACCTCCGGTCCGCAATCGCCCGACCAAAGGCAGGACTGCGAGCCCGCACGCGCGAGTGTTCGCAAGAAAAAGAAAACTCCAGAGGAGCACGCCTCCCGTCTGTCCTCCCCGTCTCCTCCAAAAGCTCAGACCTACTCCAGTCTAGGGCGGCAAGAATGTTCTAACCTTCCAGCCCTTCTGGGCTGCAGCCACTATAAAGCACCAGGCTGCCGCCCCCTCCCCGGCCCTGAAGGGCTGGAGTCTTTTTAACTATTTCCTTCCTGAAGCGAAGGTGGTGGTGAGAGGGCGGTAATGGAGGGATGTGGGTGGTTTAACCGAGGAAACTCAAAACTTAGGGAGGCCTTGGAGAGGAACCCTTTCCTTCTCAGTAAGTGCGGGCAAATTCGATCTCGACGGAGCGACTGCAGACAGAGCCAGGGGCCAATCTTGGTTTCTCTGCGTTCCCTGCCTCTTTGCTTGGCTTCTGCGCTCCCTCTTAACCTTATATCAAGTTAAAGAGCCAAGGTGGACAGCAGTTTACTGGATTAAGGACGTTTTACTTCTGTCTTGTCCCTTGAAGCCAGCACCCCAAGGCTACATACTACTGGCCCGGGGCAAAGCAGGAGCCCCTGGAGAGTCTGTGGAAGGGTCCAGCGTGTGGCTTCTAGAAACGTTATGATTCCTCAAGAAATCCAAACAGGGAGGGTGCAGATGCTGCAGAAGATGGGCCTCAAGGCCTTTATATGATAGAGATTTCTATCCTAAATGGGGCCATGAGAGAGGAGATGAGGGATAAAGGCCATTGCCTGTGATATTTGAGAAAAAAAATCGGGGGCTCCTTGAAAAGAAAATCCTAGTACACTGTTGGTGGGAAAACAAGTTGGTGCGGCCACTGTGGAAAACAGTATGGAGTTTCTTTTAAAACATCACCAATAGAACTACCCTACGATCCAGCAATTTCATTCTTAGATATATATCCGAAGAAAATGAAAATAGTAATTTGAAAGGATACATACACCCCAGTATTCATAGCAGCATTATTTATAATAGTCAAGACGTGGAAGCAGCCTAAATGTCCATAAACAGATGAATGAAATATATAAATGGTATACTACTCAGCCATGAAAAAAAGAATGAAATTTTGCCATTTGCAACATGGATGGACTTGGAGGGTATTATGCTGAGTTAAATAAGTCATATAAAGAAAGACAAGTACTGTGTGTTATCACTTACATGTGGAATCTAAAAAATAAAACAAACTAGTGACTATAACCAAAGAGAAACAGACTCACAGATGTAAAGAACAAACTAGTGATTACCAGTGGGGTGAGGGAAGGAGGGAGGGCCAAGATAGGGGTAGGAGATTAAGAGATACAAACTACTATGTATAAAATAAATAAGCTACAAGGATGTATTATACCACACAGGTAATATAGCCAATATTTTATAATAACTATAAGTGGAGTATAATCTTTAAAAATTGTGAATCACTATGTTGTACACTTAATACTTATATAATATTATAAATCAACTATATATACCTCGATAAAAATTACAATATGAGAGAATATTTAATAATCTGAGTAAATGGTCAATATCAAGTAAAGAATCAAAATAAAACATTCTATAGAAAAAAGAAAACTCAGGGGCTCCACAGAGCGGGCCTGCCTGGGAGTCCTTCAGAGCACTGCTGGTGTGAGGCACATTGTGAAAATGTGAGTTTGGAGCAGTGGTCATGTTCTATTACAAACTGTTCTGATTATCAACTGCAGCTAAAGAAAATCACCCTAAAATGGTAGTGGTTTAATACAACCACATTCATGTACCTTACTCATCAATCTGCAATTTGGGCGGGGCTTGGCTGGGACAGCTCATCTTTGCTGGGGCTGAGGCTTCACTTCTGAGATAGTTCGCTTTCTTGCTAATGAGTGTTGGTTGTTCTCCATGTGTGTTTCCCTGCAAAGTGGCTTATGTTTCCTCACAGCATGGTGGCTGGGTTCCAAGGAGGAGTGTCCCAAGAGACAGGAAGGGGTAGCTGCCAGTTTCTTAAAGTCTGGGCCTAAGAACTGATACAGTCTCACTTCTGCAGAATTAGTAAAGCAGTCACAGATTCTGGGTTCAAGGTGAGGGAATATAGACTTTGCCCATCAGTGCAAGGCATGTTGAAGGACTTGAGGGGCATGCTGTAACACCATCAAAGAGATACAGAATACTGCCATTGAAAGGGACATTAATAGTCATCTAGTTCAACGGGACTAGGTATTACACCCTGTGCATTCATCTGTTCCATCTACAGCTACCCCATGATGAAGAGTCAGTTATCCAGAATAATTAATAGCTTTTATAAGTGCCTTAGTTTGCATTTTAAAAAGGTGCCCTTTCAGGCACATGGCTTGGCAAGCTGACATTGTTCTCAGGGAAGAAAAAGTTCCCCACCAAGTTTCAAACCTTGGCATGGGAAACATGGCTGGATTTTAGCCCATATTCACCCTGTGACCAGACACAGTTGGACAGTATACAACCTGCACAACTGAACATGTCAGTCTATTCAGTCTTTGGTAGAATACATCCATCAGCCCCTACGTGCTGGGACAGCTCATCCTACTGTGGTGCAGGTCTAATTATTCAGATTTCTTTCTTTACAGTCATTAGGATGACTATTATCAAAAAGCAGAAAGCAACAAATGTTGGCAAAGATCTGGAGAAACTGGAACCCATGTGCATTGCTAGTGAGAATGTAAAATAGTGCAGCAGCTGTGGAAGAGTTTGATAGTTCTTCAAAAAATTAAACTTAATATTCCTGTATGATCCAGCAATTCTGCTTCTGGGTATACACCCCAAATAATTGAAAACAGGGACTTAAACAGATATTCATCCACCCATATTCACAGCAGCATTATTTACAGTAGCCAAAAGATGGAAACAACTCAAATGTCCATGTATGGATAAATGGACGAATAAAATGTGGTGTATATACATGAAATGAAATAGTATTCAGCTGTAAAAAATGAAATTCTGATACATGCTACAACATAGATCAAACTTGAAGACGTTAGGCTAAGTGATATGTGTGATGCAAAAGGACAGATAGTGTATGAGTCCACTTAGATGAAGTAGTTAGAATAGTAGTATCATAGGAACAGGAAGTAGAATGGTGGTTATCAGGGACTCGGGGGATGGAGGAATGAGGATTTATTGTTTAATGTGTTTCAGATTTTCAATTTGGGGTGATGAAAATGTTCTGGAGATGGATGGTGGTGATGGTTGCACAACATAATGTCACAACCATATACTTAAAAATGGTTAAAATGATAAATTTATATTATGTATATTTTACCATAATAAAAAAATTCTTCCTGACATTAAGATGAAATCTGCCTCCTTATATGATTACCTGCTGATCTGTCCTTTAAATTCATAAAATACGTTTACCGTCTCTTCTGAGAAAGACCTTCAGATATACATAAATATGTTTATGTGGATCACCAGCATAAATCTGACTTTGTAAGACATTGGGATTGCCTCATTCTAGGTGAGAGCAACACGAATTTTCCTTCGTTGTCACAGATTTATTTCCTCATCTTCTCCACTTTACTTTGGGGAAAATGACTTCAAAGGATTTAAACCAGTTATCATTGAAATTAACTGCCTCCCCATAAATACTCCTCTCCCCAAAGCCAAGACTTTAAATACTTGACCCACTTCTATATTCCCTGCTTTGTACTTTTAATGAACATATATAATTCATATATTTGACTATGTTTTTCAACTCAACTTCCAAAGGATATTTCTTTTCCTTAGAAGTTAGGTTGGATGCAATCTGCAGATCTTCTGGGTTTCAGGGAGACTTTCTCACTCACACTTGACTTCTAGTTCAAGCAGCTCATTAAGTCAAGCATTACTGTGATGGCAGTTACAACGACTTTTCTCAGTGTCATATTATCATTATTGACGTACTGACCAATAATTGCTGAAGATTAAGAAATACTCAAGATAGCACTTAAAAGCCAACTTCCCATGTGTCCTTGGGGTAGATATTCTTATGAATTTAGGTTTCTTGATTCACATTTGCAAATCCATTTCACAACTGCTAATTCCTTAGCTCCTCAAACTTGGAACCCAATAAAGGATCTGAGTCTCATAGTATTTGCTAGGAATGTTGTGTTCACTTTAGGGCTCCCTGGGGGCAATAAAACATGATAGCTTCAGAGAAGAACCACAAAGATAAAGAGAGGCTGGACAGCTGGTTGTGAAAGGAGAAATATACACCAGATCCTTAACCTGTCACTGCAGCACTGGGCAAATCGTGCCTGAGACTCGCTGTTGGCAGCAGACGTCACTGACCTGGAGGAGGAAAAACAAGCCCTGTGAGTTGAAGGTCCATTTTTAATTAAAATTCACTATAGGCAGTTTGTTTTCAAAAGGAAATATTACAAAATGTTAGTTTGTTGATCGGTTACTGAGGATTCTGAAGTGTTTTCTTACTGCAACAACATTGCACCTGGTGGTCAAGACTGCAGGGTGTCATCACAGTGTGCGTAAGGCATAACGTAGCCCAGTGTTTTGTAACCTGCTGGTGGCCTCACTGGAGGCCAGTCCATCTTAGCATCACTAATGATTGGGCGAGCAGATATTAGTGTCCTCTGATGACGTATTCTACCTGTCCAAAAATGTTTAACTTGAATCAAGACTTCAGCTATTCTTGTTACCAGGAAAGATAGGAGACAGACACACAAGTTAAACAAGTACCATGAGGAAGCAACAGACAAATCTGGGAAGTATGACATTTTACAGGACAACTAGCCCTGTCACTTCAACAAGTCAGTCAATAAAAAAGGGATGTTTTTCTAGATTAAATGAGACTTGAAGGAGCACGACAGTCAATGACACTGGCCTGGATTGGATCCTGATTTGGATAAACCAACTGTAAAGTCCCCCTTTTTTTTTTAGAATTGGGAAAATTTAGATTTTGGTTTAGGTATTAGATGTTATGAAGAAATTATTAATTTTATTAAATGTAAAATTAAATTTATTAAATGTTATTATTTGGGGACATATAGAAGAATAGTCTTATCTTTTAGAGATTCTTTTAGGGGAGATATAATTTACTGTTTTAATAATTGAAGTATAGTCAGTTTACAATGTTGTGTCAGTTTCTGGTGTACAGCATAATAGTTCAGTCATATTAATTTACTTTTAAGTACCGAAGCAGAAACAAAATGACATGAGTTAAAGAAAAAGAGTAAAAAGTACCCAAGTCTTGACACATAATAGGAGTTCAATAAATGATAGCTCTTCACTTTCATTTATTCCTTCCTTGTTTGTCTGGTAGAGCAGAATAAACAGCATCACATGACAACATGGGTGATTTCCGGAAAGTGTCAGAGCAGTAGGACGAAGCTGCCAGGGTGACCAGTGGCATCCAAGGAGCTACAGTGTGAAAGCTAGAAGGGGATCTGGTGCCTTAAGATGTCCAGGAGAACAGTCATCCACAGGAGAGTTTATTCAACCCTGTAACAAGGATCCCTTTAACAATGTGGGAGGGGCCTGAGGGTTCCAGAGTTTGTTAGTGAGAACGAGAGGCCAAGATGGGAGCCAACGTGACATCATTGTGACTCTGACTCTTGCATGTTCCTTAGGCAGATATTGGGCTTGGGAACTGTGGGTTGCACTTGTAATAGAAGAAGACAAACAAACGAACAAAAAGCCTGATCTTGAATGAAGGAGACTGAATGAAAAGAGGTGTGCTGTGCTGCACCCTGCAGGCTTTCAAGCTCTGTACTTGCCTAGCCTTGAGAACGAAGAAAGAGCCTGGAGTTGGCGACAGAGACATCAGTGGTTTAATAGATGGGAGATCTGAAGCAAAAGGGTCCTGGAGTGACACCCCACTGGTGGACAGCAGACCTCGGGCAGAACAGGGCAGCAGCAGTCTTTGCTCTTGGGGGAGCAGACAGTCTAGCAGTTATAGGGGGAACTGATAACAGATTGGCTCATTGGTTACCAGGGAAACCAGCAGAGGGGCAGGGCATTCTTACCCCTTGGGCTAAGTACCTTCATAGGGGACAGAGGTCTTCCCTTTGATCATATTTGCTATTATCCTATTGGCCAAAGCAAGTAACATGGTCAAGCCCACAGCCAGTATTGGAGGAGGCTAGCCAAGGGCATGGAAAGAGAGAGGAGGAATTATTGCAGATATTTGGACAAACACTCTAATGCAACTCAGAATTTTTGGGGGGGGGGTGGTGCAGATTGAATCTAGGGGATAAAGTGGGAAGAGTCTGAAAATGACTAAAATTTCCTGGAGGGAGTTCAGAACTCCTCATCAATATTTATTGAGTAGCAAACTGTGTCTCAGGTTCTGTGCTGAGAACAGAGATTTTAAAAAGGAACAAGAAAAAAAAAAAAAAAAGAAAGAAACAAGACCCTATCTTAAAGAATCCTCCAGTCTAATGGGGGAAAATATATGCAAGCTGCTTAAAGTGGTTAGGATAGAGCTATCTGCTAGATATGGGGTTGGGAAACATTTTCTGTTAGAGTCTCTAGTAAATATTTTTGGTTCTGTGAATCCTACAGCCTTGTCACAACCACTGAACTCTGCTGTGATCACAGGAAAGGGGCCAGAGACAGTATGTAAGCAAAGTGACCAGGTAAGGAAGATGGACAGTGAATCCATTAGGGTGCCTGGAAAGGGAAGCTAGGTTTGGGGGCGGGGGAAGAGGAGCTTATAGGAAAGAAGAGGAATTCAGCTTTTAAGTAGCTTGAATCTCAGGGCAGATGAGGGCTTCAGGCTTGAAATAAAAGAGTGTAGTAATCAGTAATGGAAGCCAAGAATTGGGTGCATTTCATTTGGAGGCAAAACGTGAAAAAGAAAAGGGCAAGCAGGATGAGCCTTGTACAAAGCATTCAGTTGGGCTAAGCATCAGCTAGAAGCTTGTCAGAGAGAGAGAAGCATCCGAGAAAGCAGCGGAGAAGAAGGGCAGTGTCTGTGACACAAAGACAGAAGGGAGTTTCGGGAATGAATGGGTGGTCAAGGGAGGTCAGGGGGAAGGAAGAGTGGGACCGGGTCACGGAGATGGGCAATAAGGGGGATATTGTTCTAAGGCTGTCAAGCTGAGCCTTTAGGCAAACTTTTCTGCTTTACACACATTCAAAATAGCTTGGTAATTAGAAACAGCGCAAAAAACCATGCAGAAACATTGCTAAGTAGTGAGTATAAATCTTTTTGCTAAATTTATTTTTGTAATATGTGGAAGAAAAATCAACACCTGTCTACAATTAGCATGGACTACATTAGGCTTTTTTCCGTAACTTTTGGAAAAGGAATTTTATTGGGAAACAATTGTATTTATATTTTTATATAGAGGTGAACAAATGACAAGGAGGCTTGCATGGAAGGTAAAATTGGAAGCAAAGCCTCTTACTAATTCCTAATTCACATTTTTAAAATGTGAAGATGTTTTCCTCCACCTTAACTGAATGCTGAGTTAAAGAAATAATTGAGACGTCTGGCTTCTCATGTGTATTAAATTTCATGTGTATTTCATTGATTAAATCTGAGTAATGTTGAATGCAGAGTATGTTCTGTAACAAATTTTTTTTTCCGAATTTTTTCACCTTAATTTTTCAACCAAGGCTTTAGGATTACTGTTCAGAAATGGATGTCCAAAACTGGTTGATGGGTTTTGTGCTGTAAAGAATTTAGAATTCAGATTTCAGAATTCTCTCAATGAGCCATTGCCAACAGCTCAGTCGTCTCCCATGGATGAAGCCTTCATTCCAGGTGCCCCTTTTTAACCCCTCAACTGGAAGACTAATGGGTGGCTTTGCCTAAAGGAGGATGGATGGATTAGACAGCACCTCAAGGGCATTTGTTTACAGCTTTCTGATTTGAATATATTCGGGTGGACATCTGAATTCGTTTGCTGGGGCTGCCATAACAAAATACCACAGACAGGATGGCTGAAACAACAGAAATTTAGTTCTCACGCTTCTGGGAGCTAGAGAGCAGGTCTGCAGTCAAGGTGTCAGCAGGTTTGGTTTCCCCTGAGGCCTCTCTCCTTGCCTTGCAGACTGCAGCCTGCTTGCTGTGTCTTCACATGGTCCTTCCTTGTGTGAGTAGGTGTATGTCCTAATCCTCTCTTCTTACGAGGACCCTGGTCCCATTGGATTAGGGTCCACCATATGAGCTCATTTTGTCTTAATTACCTCTTTAAAGGCCCTAATTCCAAACACAGTTACATTCTGAGCTGTTGGGGGTTAGGAGTTCAGCATATGAATTTTAGGGGGGACACATCTAATACTTGCACATTTAATACCTGCATCTAATTTTAAGGGGGACACAATTCAGCCCATAACAACAACTAATATTTGCACATCTAATACTTGGGTCTTGAAAATGGCAGCATGGTTTTTCAGACATGGAGCACCTACACTCCAGACTCTGTAGCTCTATTCCAGCTTGCTGTTTCATGTACCATCCTTTGGGTCTGAGTGGTTGAAATGTTGCCAGTTTTCTTTATGTGCTTCGCAAAGGTCTATATTTCTGTGAAAGTATTTTAAAGTGCAATTATAGACCTAATAACATTCACTTCTAAATCTTTGATTATCTCTAAAATATAAAAGCTTTTACCTATTGAATCTATTTGTGATTTTATTAAATGTTGATTTCTTCTCAAACATACGAAGTTCAGTTTTGATATGTTCCCGAAGGACTTGTTTTCTGCTCTCCCCTTTTGGTCAAGCGCGCATAATATCTTCTAGGTGGGTGTTTCATCAACTTTTTACAATTCACAAAGCTTTCTGTGGTTAAGCAACATGAGGAAACGCTGGCATAGGTAAGGCTCGAGGATGTGGCGATGTGTCATCAGTCACTATTTCAGTAAAACCATGTTGTTGTGCGTCACTACAGGTAAGGCTTAGTCATGCTAAAGTTTTGTGATTTCTGTCCATGCGAGACTAAAAAAAAAGTCGTATCTCAAGGATATTAAATGTTAGCCGTTGCTTTTTTACGACATTTTAAGCTCCTTTGCTTTGAGCACTTGCCTGCTTTATTGCTTGGAGATGCTCTTTTTTTTTTTTTTTTTTCTGGGAGCTGATAATATTTCCTTAGAACATTTAAAAAGTTGTGGGGTTTTTTTTTGTTTGTTTGTTTGTTTTGTTTTTTTGTTTTTGTTTTTGTTTTTGATAAGGGACTGGTGGGAACTAACTTAAGAGGTCATGTGAACGGCTCTGCCCATCGCCTCTTCCTGCCTTTATTCAGAGCCGGCTCTACATTCATAGAACCGCCCATCTACTCTCCCATCCCAGAACCCTGCAAGGATGTTTCCTGTCTTCTACCTTGAACTACGGGACACCAAGACGCCTGCATCAGTATTGTAAAGTGAAATCCTGCTAGTCTGTATTTATCATTTGTTATAGGTCCGGCCCCACTTTTGGGCCTGTGTGTTCTCTGACTTTAGTCAGGCACATCTATTTGACGACTCTCAAGCAAGTGCTACCCAGTTCCGCCCTCTCCTGACACCTTGCCTTTGCATTTGCCACTCACTCTGCCCAGAGTGCCCTCCCAGGTCCTTTTCAGAAACACACTCATTCTTGCATCACAGCCTCTGACTCACCCCACCTGCGAGCTCTTTCCAGACAGCCAGCTGAGTGCACTTAAACTCATCACTCCAGAGGTTAGAATGTGTCCATTTTCTGTCTTCTAGGTTCCTCAGATGCTTGTTTAATTGTATTCTTTTTTTGGTTTTCTTTATTGAGGCTTTATAATGGAAAAGAATATAATATATACAGTCCTTGGTCCTACAAATTTTAAAATCTTAAAGGGTGAACATGTATAGAGATCATGCTGCCTAGGGTGGAATATTTCCAGGCTAGGGAATTGGGATTTTTTTGGGGGGGGGTAATAATTTGCATTTAATTCACTTAACTTTTTCACGTTGCATTTATAGTCAACATTTTTTTAAGCCTCATAACATTCCTGTAAGAAAGATAGGGCAGGTATAGGCAAATCTTATTTCCTTACCAGAGTTTTTCTGGAAAATTCATCATAAGGTGAATCATTCTAAGGAGATCCTATTTCCTCCCCCGAAGAAAATGTTAATTTTTAAGGTTGCATCCCTTACTAAAGACTCCCATTTATCTTAGAGCTATTCGTAAAACAGTATAGTAGGTGCTCAATAAAAACCTGACAAAATGCTGTCTTTTTAAAAATATTTCTTCTTTTTAAAAAAATCTTTTAAAAAACATTTTTCTCCTTTCTTTCTTTTTTCTTTTTTTTCTTCCTTTTTTTTTTTTTTTTTTTTTTTTTTTTTTTTTTTTGTGGGGGGGAGAGGTAATTTATTTATTTAGTTAGTTTTAACGGAGGTACTGGGGATTGAACCAGGACCTTGCATGTGCTAAGCATATGCCCTACCACTGAGCTATACCCTCCCCTTGTCCCCAAATTTCAATAGTGTCAGCTGAAAAGCCTTGGTTCACATGTTCATAGTGCAAGTATTTTCTTTTCTTTCTTTTTTTATAGTGCAAGTATTTTCTTTGATACTGGGTTATATAATTCATGTGTTTCTGAAGAAGCCAACTGTGACCCATGGTTAAAAATAACTAAGATGCTCACCCTTAATAAGTTCCTACTATTACATTTATATGTAAGATCACTTACAGGTTCCTGGCATTTCATCTTTATGGATATCCCACAATGCATTTAAAGTGTCTGTAAACTACACAGTCTCCTAGTCTTTCAGCTTCTAGGGTTCCTCTGGCTGATCCTGATGCACTGAGGGTACAAAGCTCCGTAGGACACACTGATGTCCTCGTTTCATATATTTCCTTCATCATAGTGGGTACCGGTATATCCTGGAGACTCCTGTGTGTGTATCTATGTCTGTATCTATATCTATGTATCTGTCTATGTATATTTTTAATGTGAATTCTCTGCTTTAATTAATATGGCTTTATAGGTTTTTTTTTTCATATTTGCTAGGGAAAAATCTCTCATAATGATTCTTTTTCAATTTTTAAGTTGTTTTTCTTTCCCTGGTTACATTCACTATTACAAATAAACTTTAAAATCAGCTTTTCAATTTCCATTGAAAATAGTATGGATTTTTGTCAGAATCACATTGAATTTGTAGCTATCAATTTGGCAAAAATCAATACATTTACCAATGAAATCTCCCTATGTATAAAATAATAATGTATTTTGGTGTTTATTCAGATTTTTGAAAAGGTTTTTCAGAAGTATTTTATAATTTTCTTATACCTTTTTGGTTTGGTTATTCTTAAATATATGAATATTTAAATTTAAAATTGTTATTATAAATATATTTTTATTTCATTTGATAGTATTGTTGATTTATAGTAATGTAATTATTTTAGTGTACCTATCTTGTATCTTGATCCCTCAGGAAACTCTCTCATTAGTTCCAATAGTTTTCAATGGATTATCTTGACCTATAATTATTCAAAGCCTTGTCTATTTTTTCCCTAATAGTTATACTTTATTTTCTTTCTTGTCTTATTGCATTATCAAAGAACTTCAAAATCAGTTTGGATAATTGTGATAATTTGTCTTTTTCTTAATTCTTATCTTTTACCCTTAAGAATGTCGGTTGCTCTATGTTTCAGATACATTCTCTTTATCAAATTAATAGTTTCCAAATAGTTTCTCTTTATTGTCAGCTTACTGAGAGTTACAAAAGAATTGGGAATGGATATAAAATTTTCAAGTTTGTGTATGTGTGTGTTTGTCCACTTATCCAATGGTTCTTTAATATGTTAACACGGTGAATTCTGTGAATTAATTTTCTAATGATAAGCCAGTCCTTATGTAAGCTCTATTTAGTTATAATGCTTTCGTCTTTTACTCTATGCTACATTTGACTTGCTAATATTTTAGCAAAAATTTTAAAATTTACATTCATAAGTGAAATTGCTGTATGGTAAGAATTGTAAACTTAAATGCCTAGAGGAGACAAATTTGTTTTAAAAAATTAAGTAGAGTAGATAAGGATCACAAATAGAAGTGGAGACTGCAGGAATAGGAGAATGGATATTGGGTCTCATAACATGTATATTCAGCATTGACAAATGCTCTCTAAACAGGATTATTGGCAAGACAGGTACGTCCTGCAGCATCCAGCTAGTAGCATTTATTATTTGTGTGTGTGTTTGTGCTATCCTCATAGAATGAGTTAGGAGGCTCGTTTTTAAAAATATCTAGAGATACTGTAAATAAAATAAAGACTATTGGTTTTATTGAGGCAAATTCACCCATAAAACAGTCTGGACCCGGTGCTCTTTTGGGGGCACCCCTCCCCCCACCATAATTTTAATTTGTTGTAAGATTATTATCCAATTTGGGTTTACAACTTCTGCTGGAAGTCTGATGTTTACGTTTTCTAGGAACATGGCATTTCTCATTGAATTTTAAAATTTCTGTGCCAGCAGACATGCTTTCTTTTAGACTGTGTTAGCTGGGAGCAGCTGTGCCGGCTGAGACAACCCAGGATTGCCAGTGCAAGGAATGGGGGTGGAAGTTACTCCTTTCCTGGGTGTGTGTGTGTCTATGTGTGTGTCCATTGTGGGTGTCTGGAGCTCCCTTGGCCTCAGTGGTGCTTCCATTTCTTGCCCTGTGTTAGGAGCCCTGCTCAATGAGATCTTCTGGAAGCAAATATCTGAGCCAGAAGATTTCCATAGATGGGGAGAAGCAGGGACACAGTTGGCTCAGATGTTTTATAGGTATTTCTTTAATTGACTACCCTGATAATCTCCTCCTCATCCACTCTGCCCCTCACATTTGTGGATTCAGAGCTCACAGTTTCTCTCTGATGAGTCCTTAGAGATGAATGTCTTTCATGGCTGTCTTTCCCACACCTATTGTGTGTTACAGTTTTTTCTGGTTTGGATTTTCCATCAGTCTGATCTCATCTGCTTTTTATTTCCTCCAAGTTTCTGGTCTGATTATATCTTTTCTTGTTTCCACTGCTGTTAGAAATTTATTCTTTGAAAATATATTTTGTAATTTAAATGGGTTTTGGGAAGGAATGAACATAAGTATTTCTTGTCAGCATGAACTGAAGGCTTTCTGGGCTCTGTATAGCAATTGCTTGTTACTTTTTTAGACCCTTGTTCAGTCTCTTGTCTAATGAACATACACTTTTCCCCTCCTCTAACTGTTGAGCAGTTAATATTAGATAAAGTTTTTAAAAAATTGTTTAACATTGTGGTAGGAATGCAGCATTGGCTGGAAATATTCTTTTAATCGCTTTGAAATCTTTAGACACCTTATTACGTTTGAACCATGAACTTATTTGAGCATTAAAAGTTTTGTGGTTTATAATTTTTCTTAAAAAAATTATAAACGCTATGGTCTTTGGAATAGTCCATTCAGTAAGACCAGTATGGAATCCAATCACTAAATCAGCTGAGAAAGGATTGATATATAACCCATTGGAAACAGGATGGTACTGGTGAGTCGCTGTCTTCTGCTTAGATACCCAAATGGAACATAAGTGATGTAATGAAAGGCTGTTGGATTGGAGTTTGAAGTCATATAATTGGATTTTGCCTTTAGCATTCCTAGCTTTGGGAACTTGAGCAAGTCCCTTAAATTTCTGAACCTCAGTTTCCCCATCTGCAAAATGGCAACAATACTACCTGCCCATCCCTATCTTACAGGTTTGGGGAGAATGAATATAATGCTCCCTTAAACCAAAATTAAGTAAATGTCAGTCAGTATTAAGTGTTCTCATACCTTACCAACGACTATTTTCAAAGATTAGTTTTTAAAATCAATAGAATTCTTGACTTCCTTAGAGATGAAGACAATTTGAATTCAAAGATTTATTATTTTTTATTGTGAAAATGAGACCTTTTTGTAGGAGACAAAGACATATGCAGAATAATCAGTTCCTTGTTTAATAAAGTAGCACAGTTCATTAGATCTGATGAAAAATAGAGGTTTGTTTTCATCAGTGGTTCAAAATTATGCTTTCCAAAAGGAACCAATTTGGAGATGTTTTCATAGACACATCTGGATGGTGGGTTAGCAATGTTTAGAATGTGCCTTGTCTAAGTATACTTAATTTATTTTGGCTGGCTAAGCCTTTTCTCTAGAATAGACATTTAGATCTCACCTTTCCTTGGTTAGTTCCTTACAATGACATTGTCAGCTGAAGAGACTCATTCTTTTAATCAGAAGGCCCAATCTGGCAGTCTGTATGAGTTAGTCTTCAATTTGAGAATTTTGCCAGGCAGGGAATTGTAAAAGAAAAAATTTGAAGTCAAGCCATGAAAACTCAGGATTCATTTGTGCCCAGCTAATTCACCAGGGAAAATAACCTTGGGGTATATTTACTGCAGAAGAAAATTAAGCATTCTAACTGGATCAGGATTAAGCCTTTGGAGAAAGAGAGGGATTCGTTAACAAAAGTCCTTCTCTCCTGTCCAACCTTCCTGTGACCTGAAGTTATGGAAACAAAATGCTCCAAAGAACAAATGCTGTTGAAAGTTTGTTTGTGGTGGTTGAAGGGGAATGGCATTCCACAGAAATGGAACAGAATAATAGATGCCTCATGGAAAGCCCAAGACTGTCCTCTTTCTCGGTGGCGAAAATGTTAAAACTTCAAAAACTGATTTTCTTGGTCTAAATAAACTTTTTAATTTTCCAAGCCCTTTGGGATAATAAATAGATTGCATATGTGTCCATTCAAACCTAGACAATAATAGATGAAGAATGTGAATTAACTTGGAACACCTTAATGTGTTTTTGAGCATCACAAGCTCTGTCTTTTTCCTTGTGATACTTTTTAATGTATTGGGGGAATATTTTTTTTAAAGGAAAAAAGGAGGATTACTCTATTGACTGACTACTCAAAGAATGCAATCATCCTTGACTTCACTCCCCACACACCCCCCAACCCCCACCAATCATGGTCCTAAGTCTCTGTTCCATTTACAAAATATCTTGAAAGAATTGTCTGTACTCACTATCTCCAATTTCTCTTTCCCTGTTCTCTCTTAAATCCACTAATGTGAACTAGCCCAGACTAACTGGTCATGTATGACTATCCGATTCTTTTTGGTAGATAGTGGCAGCCACCAAGAGAGGCAAGAAGAGGTTTGCCCTTCCTTCACCACCTCCCTACCAGGTTACAACGAAAGCAAGTTTCAGAACAAATTCTAACACATGTGCAACATTTGTTAGCAAGCAGGCACAAAGACGGTACACAAATCTCAAATCGTTGTCCACTTTAGGGTGTTCTGATCAGTTTGTTTGGAAATTAAACCAAACATGACAACATTCGAGAGGCACCGTTCAGACAATTTGAATTCCCCAAATTCAAAACTGGACACAGGACCAACCGGAGATCTTGGTGAGGGTGCTATACTGAAGTGTACAGGCTACAATGCGTGCCAGACTTGTGTCCCACCTTCCTGCAAAGTGCAAGAAAATACTGTAGGCAACCCACATTATTGTGGCTATCCCTAATGTCACCTATGGAAGCCTCCCCAAACCTTTGTAATGTTCATAAGCAGGATCTCTGGTGTTAATGGTAGATAAAAATAAATGAAATAATTTTAGTAGCTTCCTCTGTAGTGTGGGCTTTGTAGTTGTGGCTGCATGAGAATCACCTGGAGGATCTGCTGAAACACAGTTTGCTAGGCCCCCCACCCTAAGTTTCTGATGGGTGGGGCCTGAGAATATGCATTTCTAACCAGTTCCCAAGTGATGTTATTTCTGATCTGGGGTTCTCAGTGTAATATTATGTAATAATATGCTCAGGTAGACTCGATATTATGATCGCAGTATTTCCTCTCAAGTTCATTTGATAAACTTAGAAAATGGTGTATTTCATCTACGTTTGGAATCCTAATTCATTAATTTTTAATCCCAATCTTTTCTAACATACATATTTAAGATGATAATTGCCCCCTTAGGTATCACTTTATCGGCATTGTGCAAGTTTTATGTGCAATATTTTTGTCAACATTCAGTTCTAAGTATTTTATAATTTCCAGTATCATTTGGATTTCTCCAATGAATTATTTAGAAGTCTGGTTTTTAGTTTCTAATTGTACTTTTTTACAGACCTTTAAGTATTGATTTCTAACTTTGTTGCATTGCCGTCAGAGAATACTGTCTATAAAATATCAATTCTCTAGTATTAGATGAAACTTGCCTTGTAGTATAAGGCATGGGTAATTAAGGTTTCCATGAGATCCTGGAAACATTTAAGGTCTCCAGACCTCTTCTCTGCTTAGGTCTGTCTGTCCTATGAGATTCTTGGCTAGTGAATCTCAGATTTTCTTGTGTGTCACCACCACCTGGGTGACTCGTTAAAACATACATTGCTGAGCCCCACTGCCAGAGTTTTAGATTCAGTAGGTCACATGTGGCTGAGAAATTGTGCATTTCTAAGTTTCCAGGTGATGCTGAAGTTGCTAGCCTGGGGACCACACTTACAGAACTATTAGTCCAAACCACAATGCCTCCTCTGTTTCTCATTGCTTTGTTGTCCAATACCCCTGACTGTCCAGCTGACAACCCATTTTTGGTCTCTGCTATCCTGACAGCTCTACACGTTTGTTCCTGTTGTTTCATCCAGGAACTGAGCTCTGTTCTCCAACCTGACTCTGACTTCTGGTTGTTCCATTTCCTTTTTTCAGACCTTGAGCTGTAGCTCTGATGATGAATCTCACCATGGGTTAGTAATTTCCAACCCTCATTTCACAAGAGAAAGACTTCCAGTGATATATGTTCAGACCCTCTCCTAGAGATTCTGGGGTATGCGCTGGCCACGTGAGAATATTAAACATTTCATAGTTGATTCTAATGTGGAGCACGGATTAAGACTTATTGATCATATGGTTTGGTGGTAAAGGCTTGCAATTTTGGCTTTGCTGCCTGCCATCCACTTTGCTTATCTGAGAACACGTTAATATGAGATGTCTCAAGTCTCCAAGTAGAAGCCTTAGCACACTAGAGATGTTGAACTCAGGAGACAGGCTAAGGCTGGAAATAGATATAGAATTAAGGAATAAAGAACATACAACTTAGCACTGAAGCTATGAGAATGGGTGTGCTGTCTGCAGGGTAAAGGATGGGAAAGAAGACAAGAGGGTCAATGGAAAATAGAAACATGGAGTGTCAGAGACAGAAGTAACACAGTGAAGAAAGTGATTTGTGTAGAACAACCAGTGACTTCAGAGAAATGATCAATTTAACGCATCATTGTCTTTGTAAAATCAACTAACTCTCCAGTTTCTGTCAATAGTGACACTATATTCCTATTTGTCCAGGTTGAGTTCAGAGCCATCTTTGGTTCTTCATTTTTTTCTGACCCCTCAGGCTCATTCAGTGACTGAGATCTGACGCTTCTTTTTGTAATGTTTCTCCTTCATTTCTTCCTTCTCATTACTTCTTGTCCAAGTCTTTATATCTGTAAATCTGACTTATAATGGTCTGCCAATTAGTTCTTAAGCTGCTTGAATCCATCTTGCACATTATTGTCAGAATTATCTTCCCAAAATGTCATTTTGATTTTTACATTTCTGGCTTAAAAGTCTCAGTGGTTTTGTTGTTACTGTTACCAATAGCTAAGCTTTCCAATCTTGTCTTTCTCCACTTCCAGGCAGACTGTGACTTTTCTCACCTTTTTGCTTTTGCTCATACCTTCCCCCACCAATCTCCTCTCCATTTAGTGAAATCTTACCAGTCCTTCAAGACCCAGATCAAACCTTACTTCCTTTGGGCCTCCTTTGGGTTTATACTCTGAAGCCAGAACGTGGATTCAAATCTCAGCTCTGGTACTTAACTGTGTGATCTCGGACAAGCCACTTAACCGTTCTGAGCTTCAAGTTCCTCATGTGTAAATGAGGGTAATATCACCTGTCTCACAAGTTGTTGTAAAAATTAAATGAGTTAATGTATATAAAATACTTAAATAGCCAGTGGCATGTGATAAGCACTTAATACATGCTGGATACATGGTGGGGATGGCGATTTTGATGATGATAATGATGATGACACCATGACAAAGTAGGTCTTCTTTGACTATCTGACATGCCTCCTCTTAACTCAGTGTTTATTGACTAAATTACTCATTTAGTAATTATTCATTTAGTAAGTGGCAGAATGATTTCTTGTGTTGGTAGTTATCTTTTAAACTAAGTATTATCTCCTCTTTTAGATGCTAACTTTTTCAGGAAAATGGGGGAATCTACCTGCCACTTCTATGTGAAGGCTACAAAGGGCCTAAAAACATAGCTAGTGTCTGAGGACTGAGAGGTGATGGACTAGTGATCACCAAGTGAAAAGTCAAGAAATCTGGTTGAAGAGTAGAACAAAGTACTTCTGCTACTTACCTAAGATGAGGTCAATCTGGATAGATCTTGGGGCATAAGCTGATGTCAAAAATACACATAAACCAAAATCCCCTTCCAAATGTTTTTAAGTAATTTGGACTTTGAAACAATGAAAGAAAGAACTGAAACATATTCTTATATTCCCTACAAATATTTAACAATAGTCTTCATTGGCTGGAACGTATAATTTATTTTTTTAGAGAAAAGTTTTTTTTTTCCTTTGAGAAATACTCTTTCTGGCTACAATTTTTAAAATAACAACCAGGGCTATAGGGCACTGAAAAGGATCTCTGTTACTATATCTACTAAGATTTGGCTAGAATAAGGGAAAAGTTATCAAGAACCACTGGCTGCCAAGAAGTAATGATTCTGGTATTAACTGACATGTCTGGGCTGAACTGTCTTCAGAGACAGTGGTTAAAGTAACAAAGAGGTAATAATTATTTACTCCAAAGAGCAATATGCTTAGTCTTGGCAGTCTTACAATGAATAAAATGTTCAATAAATAGTTTTTATTTAAATAGAATCTTCAACACTCTTCATTAAATTTAGGAGAAAATCTTCTAGTGACTAGGCCAAAAGGAGGTAAAAAATTTCAGGTAATAAATTTTGGAAAGTTAGGTCAGCCAGAGCTATGCTCAACCTCTGTTTATGGTCATAAATAATCACCTAGCTTTGCCTGCCATTAATTTTCTTTTCTAAAATGACTGTAATAGTTTTTTGGGTTTTTTTTCCCTACAAAGAAGAAATCTATTGCAAACTGGCAGTGTGACCTTAACTTAGTACCACTTTGGGCCTCAGCTTAACTATCTATAAAATTGGAGTAGAATTCAGCAATCTCTAAGGGGCATTGCTACACTAAGACACCAGCGTGGTGCAACAGTACAGGCTTTCTCCTCTATTTTATTTGACTGTCTGTATTTCTTTGCAGGTACCCTAAGTAGAGATTTATCTCTTTCTCTCCTTCCTTCCGCAACTCTCCTTCTTCCTTCCTTCCTTTTTCTTCTTTCTCTTTCTTTTCTTCCTCTTTCCCTCCCTCCTACTTCCTTCCCTCCCTTCTCTCTCTCCCCCATCCTTCTTTCCTTTTTTCCCTCTCTCCCTCTGTGCCCCCTCCTCCAGTCCCTATAAATGTATCAGTGATCTTTGTAAAAGGCACTGTGCAAGGGATTTTGTGTATTATTCCACTTAACCTCTCCTCATAAATTCTACTTATTTTACGAATGAAGAACCTGAGGCTCAGGGAAGCTTTGTAACTCGTCCCATATCATAGAACCAGTGAGTGGTAAAAGCGGGGTTCACATCCAGGTGCATCCAACTCCAAATCCAAGCTCTTTCTACCTGCTTTTCTCTTCATATTGTCTTTCTCTCCTCTTTCCTTAGTTCTGGACAGAATCACCTATCATGTCTATCCCTTTTCTTTCCTCTTTGGCTGTGGTAGCAATGGTCACAAGGCTTTAAATCCTCATGTGGGTGTAATTATTTCTGTTCTTATGTAACACACACTCAATATAGTATACATTCTACAATTATTCCTGCTAAACTCTAAGTAACCCCTTGGATCTCCAGAATGTAGTCTGTGTAAGTTGTTTTTTCCCCTTTAGTTCTTGAATTTTGCTTTTAAAGCAGGATTTTCAGCAAAACTTCTAAAATTCACCTTTTCCTTGAAAATTCACCTGCATTATGTTTCGTGTCCTTCATAGGTGACACCCTTTCCCTTAATATCTGTCCTCTCTTGTTTTGTCTCTTGCTATAAGCCTGTATCTTTCACGTCTTAATATTTTCTATAATGCCTTTGCATGTGCCAGTGTTCCACTTTTGTAGAGACACTTTTCTCCATCTTTCCAAGGAAGGAGAAAACCATTCCCCTATTTCTGACATTAAAATGGAAACAAACCCACTATATGCCAAAAAATTTTGGACTATAGTAAAATATGTAAGCTATTTTAAAATCCCATTGGCACTATCATTCTTTGGGGAATGCTCACTTATTTATGGAGCTGGAGATAGTTTCTTGTATCCCTTAGTAGATATGAAGATGAAAAGCAGTTCTACAGGGTGCCACCACGGACTGGCATCTGCCTTTGATTAAAATGATAAAGTCTGCTTATGAGAAACTGAGAGAAAGAAAGACTTTGACGTATCGTCCTCGTTCTTATACATTTTCCACAATAATACAATTGTAGCATCAGTCGCAGACATATTATTAACCTCTCAGAAGTAAGAGATGAATAATACGTTTATGCCAAGATAAAAAATAGCACTCTTTAAGAAATACAAATTCAAGCTCCTTCCACGAGATCCCAACTGTTATCAATTATTGTTTAATCTAGTGATGAATGCTTCGGGGAAAATTTATTACCAGAAACAAAGGTTTTCTCCCTTGAAGCATTTGTGTGCTTTCTTTCATTGGCAATGCTATAACCCCCTGTGTTTTCCTTTTGGTCTTGACTGCCAGGAAGCTTGGGGCCAGGCGTGGAGCTCAGTCACAGTAACTATATTATCCTTTGTGGTTAGGATACTTGGTTCTTTCTCCTTTTCTGGTTTTAATTTCTATTTCAACAATATTTATGCCTGGTGTTAATAAAAAGCTGTATTAACCCCCCCCACCTTCTTTTAACTAGGCAAGAAGTAATAATAAACAAGTAAAAATGGATTGACTTCTTCAGATAAAACACAATTCATTTAATATTTTTTCCCCTCAGCGTCAAGACTGCGTCTAGGTTCTCCTTGTCTGACAGTAATTTAGAACTTGGTTTAACTTTGCATTATAGCACACATGTGCGCACAGTCTATGGCAGCCCTGCAACCAAGTCTTACATTTCTTCCTCTTGATCAGGAGAGGAGGAAGTGGTTGCTCCGTTTGACTCTTTGAATTAGCCGTGGCCTGTAGCCTTCCGAAGACCTTGCTTCTGAATTGAAGGTGCGGCTCTTTCCTGTTTCACTTCTTAATGGCTGACATCTTGGGGTGGTGGGTGTAGGGGTGGGAGAGGATGAGGTCGCACTTTCAATCTTTCCTTCTATCTTTCTGGACCAGCCAGGAGAAAATTTTCCAATCAGCGTAGCCATTTATTCTTCTCAACACTTTGTTTCTTTAGCTAAATTATTATTCTATTTAACCTAATGAACCCAAAGTTCACAGTCTGCTTAAGCTCTCTGTGCCTATATTCTTAAAATGTATATATGTATGTGTATATATATATATATATATATATATATATATATACACACACACACTTTTATATTTTTACTATATAATACACAAAATGTATATAATATAGATGTATATATATATCACACACACTTATTACACATACATATCCACACATACTTTTTCCAGTATTAGAATTATCAAAACTTAAAAATTGTTCTCAGTCCCACCATCTCAGTAGATTATATTGTATTTTAATATTTCTATCTAGCAAGCCAAACTCTTTTACATATATTTTAAACCTACCGAAGCAAGATGGAATTAGATTTATGAACTTTATGAGATTGTAGTACTCTTACAACCTATGTTAAAAAGGAAAGTCTTTTTCTGATGCACAGAGGTTCACATTTATAGAGCCTTGCTTTTTTCTGTCTGTTTTCACTTATCTCTTTCTACTGTCTTGGTTTTCCCTTTTCCTCTCTTGTTATCAAATGTATCATTTACACCTGTTACATGTTGGCTTAATTGTACATATTAATGTTGGCTTCATCCCAAATGTGAGAGTCAAGAAGTCTTTAGAACAATTTTGCCTTGCATTTTGGAACATCCTGTTCAGCCTGTCATTAGCGTATAGCCACGGTATTGGGGTAGTTCCCATAAAATGTTACAACAGTGAATTCGGCATACTTCTCAGCAACTTCTGTTTCTAAGAAGTGGTTGCTGCCTGTGGCTGAACACCGTGGACTTTAGTGGAGGTACTAGCACTTTCTCTCAAGATCGGGTGTCTCAAGATCGTGTATTTTGAGAGTTCAAAGGACCTGGACCTTTTCTTTCTTCTTGAGAAATGGACAGTCCCTTTTCCACCCTGGCTGGAGCAAGAACTCCTGCACGCCCGTAAGAATAGAGTCCTTTACTTTTACTTGACTTGGATAATTATAATCAGTGGTTGTCCTTAAGGGTTTGTCTTAAAAGAGTAAAGTTTATACTTCTAGAGGAAAATATCCCACAGACATCTGAACTTCCTTAAACAATAAACCTAATACTCAGGGATCGCCCTCTGTCCCCTTCCCCTCCCCCTTCCTTGCCTGAACGTCCCCTGTTTCCACAGCTGGAGCTACTTGCTGCCCTCCCCTCCCCAAACTCCGCGTGGTCAAGGTTTGGAAATCTTAGCCTTGCAGAGGTGGGAGTGCAGAAGGCACTCTGAGATTCTCTTCCTTTATCTATAAAAATGAGAAAAGAAAACTACCCTGCCTTCCTCACAAGGCACATGAGAATGGAATGTGGAAGTGTGTATGGAAGAGCTTTAAACAGGATTTACTCTTTCATGACAGTCTGTGAAGGGGGGACAGTCAGAGCTGACTACGGCACTTGACTGGGGAAGATTCAGTGGCAGAGTCAGCAGAGTCTTCTTGCAAGAGTAAGGAGTTCGAGGCAATTCTGGGATAGTGACTTCACCTCGATTCTTGCTAAAGTATCCCCTTCTCTGGACCCTCCTGTCCTTTTTGACTGCTCTATGTCATTTCTCTAAGGACATCTTCTCCCCTGTCTTTAGGGTCTGAAGACACTGTGCTACATCACAGAACCCCTGGGCCTTCAGAAAAACTGTTTTAGCAACTGAACCTGGACCTGTGAAACTGTCCCTCTTTGGAACTGCTTCTGTTTCTTTCCATCCTATTCCACTTCAACACTTATTTGCGCACGTGATGTGTTAGGTGCTGGAAAAATTTCACAGAGTAAATTTTTGAGTCAGAGCTCACAAATAATGAGAAAGATACACGAGGAAGCCCATCCTGTGATGAAGCCTCTAATTTGGGTAACGATGATGTGTTCTGAAAGCACAGAGGAGAGATTCAATTCTCAGTGATCAGAGGCATGATGAAAAGTAAACTGAGGAGACTTGTGGAAGATACGGATTTTTGATGGGTCTATACCCGGGAGTGCGTTGGATTGATTCAAAGGGAGGGATGAATTTGAGAAGATGGGATGCAAGACAGGGTAGGTGAGGGTAGCAGAAGATAGGTCTAGAATGTTGAAAAGTGGGTAGGAGGCCAAGTTGTAGAAGGGGCATATTTTCACTCTATATTTTTACCTCATATGAATGAACTCACCAGTTTGACTTCCTGAATTTACATTGACTATTGGAAGCTAAATCATTTTAATCATATACTATTCTTATTCTTCCTATGAAATCCAATTAGGATAGAATTTGGTCCACGGAATCTTTCAAAGTCTGCATCAAGTGAGGAAATAAACCAATGCTTTTATAGATTTAAATAACTGTGCTTTTGCTTAACTTTTCTCATCAATAGCTGAGAGTAACTGGTAACCAGATTTTAGTGGTATCTTGTGGAATAAGATGTAGAGAATGTGGCTTGTAATGTTACAAGTGGGACTCCGTCTCTGACCAGATACTTAGAAAAACAAAGCCCCAAAGATGCCAAAGCAAAGGCAAAAATCTGCAGTTGGATTGTAAGTTGGATATTAGTACCTGAGATTCACAAAGTTCATGGTCAGACTTTGAAATAAGTGATAAGGGAAATCAGTCCAGAAACCTGCTCCCTGAATATTTAATATTGTGAGGAGGGAGGATTTCTATAGATTTATAACTTAATTTTTTCTCGGATAACACCACTGCAGGCTATATTCATCAGCTCTGAATATAAAATTAGGAAAAGTTAAATGCAGAAGGAACTTTCTAGTGGAAGTAAAAACATACTGTTCATAGACCATGAAGGTCATAGTCTGAAACAATTTTTTTTTCCCCAAAAGATGAGCAAATTCCCTTCTCTGCCATATACCAAAGCCAGGGGAGAACTCAAGTTGGGTTTAGAAGGCCGGAAAGGCTCTTTTAATGAGAACGCTTTTCTTCTTTCAGCTTGGTTTTTTTTTTTTTTTGGAGATGCTCAGGGTAGTTGACAAATAACTCATTTATTTTCCAGATTTCCTGAGTGACCATATCATCAGCAAAATGTAATTCCAATTCTCAGTGTCTTGGGTGGGCTTTGACAAGGGAGTGTGTAGGGAAAACAGAGTCAATCAGGCTCCCTCGCAGGTCGACGGCTGCCCAGTGATCCAGCAGTATTACCCCGCATGCGCGGTACCCATGTGTTGTTACGAAATGACGACTTGGTTGCGCAGGCGCAGTAGTTAGCCCAAGTAGTACACGTAGTTGGCTAGGTGCCACTTTTGTGTGCCTTGCTGTGTGAGGCCGGCGGGCCTTTCTGCCTCTTCGCAAAAAAGTCAAGTCAGAGATACCTACGGCGGCTCGGCCAGTGCTCTTCAGTCTGCCGGAATCGTGAACCTGCCAGGCCTGGAACGCCTGCAGTAGAACTGGCGCGGTCAGCCGGGTTCGCCGCGGACAGGTATGGAACCCTCTGCACCGCCGGGGGTGGATTTGAGGGGTGGCCCCCGACTCTGTGTGGTACTCGGTGGTGAGCCTTCTTTCCACTTGGGGCCGGCCTCAGGACTGGCCGGAGGTGGGTGGGCCCCCTGCCCAAGCGGAAAAGGCCCCGCAGAAGGCGAGGGAGGCCCTAGGGAAGCGGCGTGCCCGCAGGGCGGCCGGCCGCCGTGCGACGGGTGTTCCTCACAGCCCTGCGGCTGAACCCGGAACCTCGCTGGGACGCGCGGCCACGGTTCAGGAGTCACAGGGAAACGGAGAGGCTGCGGAAGCCCGCATGCGAGCCCTGGAGGAAGGCTTGCGGACCCCGGAGAGCCAACCGTGGCCCCCACCAGCGGTGGTAAACGCCTCTGAAGGAGAAGAGCCATAACTACGGGCCTGAGCAGTGGTGACGCGGAGGATGAAGCAGCAGCAGCAGCCGCCGCCGGTGGCCCCGGGAGGACAGGCTCCTGCCCCCGGAGATGGCTGAGCCCACAGCGTACCGCCCGTCTACTCAGAACTGGTAGAGCTGGGCAAGCAGTTCCACAGCCCAAAGCCTGGGGAGCTGTTGGCGGCCGTGGCTGTTACGCACGCGGAATAATATTGCTGAATCACTGGACGCAGACGTCTGGCGAGAAAGCCTGACTGACTCCATTTTCCCGTTTGTGGAAGAGAAAGGCCATGGCTTTCCACTATCCCCTTGTCCTCGAGCAATCCCTAGTGCTGATGCTCGGTATCCCAGTCTGAAAGCTCACAGCGGCTTTGTGATTGTCAACAAGCTGAAGTGGGACAGGTGACAGGTGGCCCCCACAGTTGAGTCTACCTTTATTACAGCAACACTCTCATTCCGCTCTCCGCTGGTCTAGCTGTTGA
Source organism: Camelus ferus (assembly GCF_009834535.1). Lineage (NCBI taxonomy): Eukaryota > Metazoa > Chordata > Mammalia > Artiodactyla > Camelidae > Camelus > Camelus ferus. The sequence goes on along the minus strand of NC_045697.1, from coordinate 104,529,524 downwards.
GTTGGAGGCAAGTAGCCAGAAAGGGAGCTGGTAGGGAGGCCCCAAATACGAGGCACCTGGAGCTAAAGCTTTTATAGCCCCTTTCCCCCTGTGATGGGTAATTTTCTGTGTCAACATGGCTAGGCTAGGGTACCCAGTTATTTGGTCAAACAGTCTAGATATTTCTGTGAAGGTATTTTTCAGATCTGACATTTAAACCAATAGCCTTTGAGTAAAGTCGATTTCTCTGTAATGTGAGTGGGTCTCATCCAATCAGTTGAAGATCTTAAGAGCCTGAGGTCCCCCCGAAGAAGGAGGAATTTTGCCTCCAGATTGCCTACAGACTCAAAACTCTAGTATCAGCTCTCCCTGGGGTTCCAGCCTGCTGGCCTGGCTTGTGGATTCATTCATGCTAGCCCTCACAGTCACATAAGTAAATTCCTCAAAAGAAATCCTCTCTCTCCCTCTGATAACTGATAATTAATTGATTAATATATTATAAAAACATAAATTTTATATATAATTCTCCCTTCCTTCCTTCCTCCCTCCTTTCCTTCCTTCCTTCCTTCCTTCCTTCCTTCCTTCCTTCCTTCCTTCCTTCCTTCCTTCCATCCATCCATCTGTATTTATATATATATTGCCTATTGGTTCTGTTTCTCTGGAGAACCCTGACTAATACTTTTTTCCTTTATTTTGGGTTGTTGCTTGTATTACGTAGTCAAGAGTTGAGTATTCCAGAGAGCAGTGAACATAAAATCATGCTCCAGATCACCTCTACTTTTTTTTTTTTTCTCACTGGTATTAGTCTCCTCATCAGGTCACAAGATGAACTGATAAAAGTGAAGGGTAGTGAGTGGCTCTGGAACGAAGCATGCAGAGTGCGGGTCTGTTCTGTTTAGCTTCAGCTGCTCTCTGTTACCCATCTTCCCCTTTTAGCTCATTAATGTCACGTTCCATTGAGGTTGAGCTGTGCTGCGCTTTGCTGGGAAGAAGGAATGTAAGCTGCTTGTTTTAATGGGTATCACGTTGTCCTGACCTATCCAATTTTTTTTTTCTAAGCAAAGATGGTTGAACTTTTAAAGATGACAGTTCAAGATTTCACTGTTTGATTTGTTTTCGACTGGAGTGAACTTTATACTACTCTTTAAATTTTTGTTTGGTAACCAAATCATCTCTAGTGCAGCACTGTTCAATAGAACTTTCTATGATAATGGAAATGTTCTTTTGTGCCGTCTAGTAGGGTGTCCACTAGCCATTGGTGGCTATCGAGCACTTCAAATGTGGTTAATGTGGCTAACGTGGCTGAGGAACTAAATTTTAAATTCTATTTCATTTAAAGTCATTTAAATTTGAAATAGCCACGTGTGGCTCGAAGTGACCATATTGCACAACACAGATCCAACCGAGTCTCCAAACAGAAGTTTCCAGTTTGTTTTCACTCAAGTATATTAGTCAGGGTTCTCCAGAGAAACGCAACCAGTAGGAGGATAGATAGACAGACAGACAGACAGATAGATAGATAGATATAAGAGGAGATTATCATAGGAATTGTTCCATGTGGTTCTGCTGGGTCAGTCTCATAATCTGCTGTCTGCAAGCTGGAGAACTAGGAAAGCCAGTGCTTTAATTCTGTCTGAGTCCTAAGGCCTGGGGATCAGGAGGCTGAGGTCCAGATGTAGGAGAAAATGGATGCTTAAGCAAAATAAGAGAATTTGTCTTTCTTCCACCTTTCTGTTCTATTCAAACCCTCAGTGGATCAGATGATGCCCGCCTGCAGGGGTGAGGGTGAGCTGCTTCACTCAGTTCTACTGATTCAATTGATAATCGATTCTGGAAAAATTCCCAGGGACACACCCAGAAATGATGTTTTCCTAGCTCTCTGGACATCCCTTCATCCAGTCAGGTTGACACATAAAAGTAACCACCATACCAGGTAAAAGCAAGTCTCTTTTTGTATATCAACTTAATGATACAAAATAGAATAGATAGCCTTACTGCCCGTAACTGAAGTCCTCAGACCAGGAGCATCAGCATCGTCTGAGAGTCTCCTGCAGGGGTAGATGCTGAAGCCACACCCCAGACCTTCTGGCTCAGAATCTGCATTTTAACAAAATCTTCCATCTATAGCTCACTCACGTTTAAGAATTACTGATACAAACCGACCACGTAGTCTTAGGTCTCTACATGCCTTCCAAGCTCAGTTCTGGAGTTCAGGCACCTCCAACCTTGGCTCCAGCACGACCTTATAAGAGGAATTATTAGAATCTCTCTATGTATGTTTTTGATTTTCCAAGATGCTACACCTGCTCACAAACTTCTTTTTTTTCCCAGCTTTTTTGGAGTGGAGGGTATCTTAGGACTTTCTTAGAGTGAAAAATCATTGCTTCTGAGTAAGTACCTTCTTGTGCTATGTGATATCTCATGCAGTGTAGTTCTTTGATAAAATAACTCTCCAAAGTACAAGTCAACATCCACGTTGGTTTTCTGTTTGTTTTCATTCAGATCAATTATATCTTATTAACTTATATATTATTAACAGCATTAAATGCAATAAATATTGATTGCTTTATGTTCGTGACTACCATATACCCGACACTGTTCTGTCATTATATGGGGGAGTAAAAATTGCAGCAGATAATAGAGACTGGAGGTAGTGAATTTAACATCGACTTGGTTTTAAATTAAATCTTTATGCTCTGTAGACATTGGTAACCACAACCAGTATAATAGAAAAGTCAGATAACTGCTGTTATGTGTCCCCTAATGTCTTTGGGCCCACAATCCATGTTCACATATTCATTAGGTTCTAAAAACACTTCTGAACTACTAGACTTTTCTGACACTATGGTAAGTGTCATGGAAAGCAACTTACAGCAAAGCTGTCCTGTCTTTTAAGGACATAACTAGATACTAGGTAGTAAATCATGTTGACGTCGAGTTTTAGTGGCAAAACTTGAAAATATAACTGTATAAAAGAACGAACACCAAGTGCACAGAGGGACGTTGCGCTATGTGATTTTGTATTCATCTCAATCCTGCATCTTTTTTTGTCCTATACTATGTTCACTTTTTAATCTCACTTCTAATTTATATTATTTTGCTACACTTTTATGCAGCTTTGTAAGCTACTTTTTGATAACAATATAGGGCTGTAAATTAACAAATAATAGTTTGGATTAAAAGTCAAGATTTAGTTGATTTGGAGCGAAATTAGGAATTGCCATCAGACCCATGGATTCATCTATTCTGTTCCTTAGTTAAGCACATACTGTATGCAAATATCAGCCCAATGCTTTCCTTCCTTAATCTTAACGGGGAGCAGATGGGAGGAAACAATTCTTCACATTCATAGGTCTCAGGTTAAAATTTAGCCTGGGTTTTGCAGTCTGGTAAGTTTGAATCCTGGCCTGTTCATTTATTTGTACAGATGAGATAACACTGACTCAGCGGTAGCTCTGACTTTCTCAGAAAGGATCTGGGGCCTCCTATGCTCCTCCTAGGAGGTGGCTTTGGCAGGTTAGATTCCAGTTTCTGTAGCCACGTTCAAGGTGTGATGTTACGACTTCGGGGCGATCTAGCCCTAAATATTTCATATAAACACATAACGGTGACAGGTATTGTGAGTGATATTCTTCAGTAGGTCCAGTTTCAAAAAGACTTGCATGCTGCAGGAGCTTAAAAAGGCTCTCCGGTGGTCTGACTGGGGACCAAGTGTGTATCTGACTCCCTTGAAGTACCTTCAGCTTCGTGAGTTCCTTTTCTTGAGGATTTCAGCAATATAGGTTCTTTAACTGTGCTGTGGTTCTACTAAAACTCAGCAAAATCTCTCCCAGCCTTGGCACCTGTGGTGGCCTTCAATGTGCCATGATTCAAGTGTGCAGTGGCTGCCCAGACCAAGAACCGGTCCAGAGAGCCTGACCTTGTATGTTACTGACCTCTCTGCCTCTTAGTATTTACTGATTTCAACCTGGACCTGTTCTAGGCTTTTGAAAACAATGCAGCAGAAAACTCCAGTTATCTAAAATGCCACTGCTCAGAGTTAATGGTTTAAATTTTTGTGTATTTAATTCGAAGTTTTTTGGGGGGGCATTCACACATACATACGTACATATTCACTTGCATGTGAATTATATTGGTGTTTAACAATATTTTACTCTTTGAATAATATGATAAAGGATAATGAATGTTATTAAATATTTTCTGGAAGCAGGATTTTTAATGGTTATATTCTTTCCTATTAGATGGATGCTGCATTACCTGTTGATGCATTTCCTATTTTGGGGCTTTGGGTTTTTTTCAGTTTGTTGTTGCATTATAAATAGTACTTCATTGCTACTGTTCCACTTGACACAAATTCTTTCTTGATACATATTGCTAAATTTAATCCCTGAAAGGTTATTTCAATAATGTTCCCAGTGGCAGTAACTGAAAATAACATTCCAAGACCCTAGCAAGCCCTGAGAGTTAACATTTAAAAGATGCCCATTTGATGAAAAAGATTAACAAACTGTTTTAACTGATAAATTACTTTAACTGAAGGTTTTAGTTTGTACTTTTTTCATTTTTTAAATTGACGTTTTATTAACACGTAACCTTATATTAGTTTCAGGTGTACAGCCTAATGGTTCAATATTTGTATATATTGCAAAATGTTTACCACGAGTCTAGTTAATGTCCTTCACCAGACATAGTTACCAAATAATTTGTACTTCTTTATATGGTTATGTGGGACTTTATCGTTATTCTGTGAATTTGTATGTCTACTTAATCATTTTTTAATACTGGAGTGTTGCAGTTTTTGTTTAAAAAGAGTTGTATATTTCCCACAATAAATTTTCATCACAGAAAATCAGCTAATGCAGAAAACTGGATAGAAAAAAACACCAAGTCATTCGTGATCTATTCGCTCAGGAGTAACTGCAGCTGACGTTGACATGTAGAAGTCCCTTCATACTCTTTTCTGTGCCAACATAAATCCAGGCCACAACCACCCACACTTTCTCTTCTGTTACCAAAATGGAAACACATACTGTTTTTGTCATCTGATCTTTCTCACATAGAACTATCTTGTGAGAGAAACAGCATGATGTAGTCAGGAACTTGGCCTTGGAAGGCCAGCTCCCTAGGTTGACATCTCAGCTTTACCAGTTAGTAGCTACGTGAGCTTGAGCAGGTTGTTTAATTACTCTGCATCCATTTCCTTAAGGAAATGGGCCCTGGGAGTAATTGAGAATAATTATAAATGAGAATAATTTATAATCTATTCACAGAGTTGTGAAAGCCAATGAAACAGAGCATGTGAAAAACACCAAGAACAGTGCCCAACACATAGTAACACCCAGCAAAAGTGAACTTTTGTTATCTTCTCATCGCAGCAATAGATTTGTGTGGCTAGCAGGGTAATCATTAGTGGTATTTTATTGTATCATCTGTTGTAGCTGGCTATCATAATTTCCTGAAACAATCCCCTTTTGAAGAACTTTTCAGTTGTTTGTAATTTCTCACTTTTAAACTTCACTAAGATGGATGGTAAATGGAGCAGCACAGAGCTGAAGAATGCTGGCTCTTAAAATTACTCACATGTCCCTGTGAATCCTGGCTCTGCCACTTACTAGACAAACTACTTAACCAAGTCTTAGATTCCTCATGTACAAATTAGATATAACAAAACTCTCGTAAGGTCATTAGTTACCTATCCCTGCAAAACAAATGAGCACATAACTCGTTGTTTTAAAACCACTGTTTCATTTGCTCATGAGTCTGTGTGTCAGCATTCTGGGCTGGGCTCAGCTTGCTGGGTCTCTGATTCTCTTGCTCAGGTTCCCCCATGTGGCTCAAATCGAATGAGAGCTCAGCTGTGGCTGGCTGGTCAAAACTGGCCTCCTTCCATGTCTGGTTTTTGGTGCTGGCTGTTGACAGAACTAGAATCTTCAGCAGCCGAGGGTTTCTTAACATTGTGGCAAGACTTGGAAAGCAGAGAGAAGGAAATCCTCTATTTGTGATGTGAGCTTGTATCTCACTGGTCAAACAAGTAACATGGCCAAACCCAGAGTCCCTGTGGGAGGGGACCATGCCATGGCAGAGACATGGGGAGGCATTGTTCACTGGAGCAGGCCATTACTTTACTGTAATGAATAATCTCTTTGTTGTAAGGATTATAATTTTGCTTGCTCATCCTTAAAATGTAGATGATGATAGTAGTGTCTACCTAAAAAAATTGTCAAAATCAAATGATCCGATGCATAGGTACGATTTTTCACAGTGCTGGAACATTCTACATGTCCAATAAATGCTAGTTTTTATCCGGAGTACTTGCTTATTTCCTTGGGAAATATATTGAGGTATGTACTCGATGAAGACATTAGATACTATTGGCAATACTATATTTTCATACTTTTCAAAAACCTTTGGGTCTTAATTGCTTTTGAAATTCATCACTCAGACAAGTAGAAAATAACTCATGGTATTCATTTACACTTCTTCAATTAGTTATATTTCTTTGTACGTAATTTCCATAGGCTTTTGATGCTCTGCATTTCTTTAGTGATTTGCCTATTTATTCTCCTTGTGTATGTAAAGGAAAATACATGTTTATTTTGAAATAATTTTAGACAAACAGAAAAGTTGCAAAGAGAGTACAGAAAGTTCCTGACTGTCCCTTACAGCATTTTGCCTTACCACGGTCCATGTGTCACAACTAAGAAACCAACATTAGTACATTTCTGTGAATTAAGCTTCAGGCTTTATTTTGATTTCACTAGTTTTTCCACAAATGTCCTTTTTCTGTTCTAGGATCCAGTCCAGGGTGTCACATGGCATTTAATCTTCATGTTTCTGTAGTTGCCTGTGATATGTGACAGTTTTTCATGACCTTCACAGTTCTGAGAGTACGGGTCAGATCTCTCACTTTGGGTTTGTCTGATGTTTTCTCATGATTTGACCGGGATGATGGGTGTTTGGAAAGAACACTGCAGAGGTGAGATGCCTTTCCCATCACATCCTAATCCTGTAGGGGGCACTTGCTGTCAACATGACTTAGCACTCGTGAGATTAACCTTGATCACTTCATACTGGTGGTGTTTGCCAGGTCTCTTCACTGTGAAATTATTATTTTTCACTTTCTATACTCTTTTTAAAAACTTTTCATTGTAAATTGAAGCATAGTTGATTCACAGTGTTGTATTAGTTTCTAGTGTACAGCACAGTGACTCAGTTGTACACACATACACATTCTTTTTCATTACAGGTTATTACAAGCCATTGACTGTAGTTCCCTGTGCTATACAGTAGGACCTTATTATTTATCTGTTCTGTACGTAGTAGTTTGTATCTGCTAGTCCCAAACTCCCAATTAATTTCTCCATCCCCTCTTTCTATATTCTTATTTACTTTCTATACTGTTATTCTTTGGAAGCAAGTCACTAAATTCAGCCCGCTCTCAAAGTGGGAGATAGGGGTTGGGGTGCCACGTCTGGAAAGGGAGGTGTATTCACGTGCTAGGGCCACTGTAACAGAACGCCAGGAACGAGGTGGTGTAAACAACAGAAACTTACTTCTCACAGTTTGGGAGACCAGCAGTCCAAGGTGTCAGCAGGTTGGGTTTCCTCTGAGGCCTCTCCCCTTACCTTGCAGGTGTTACTGTGTCTTCTCATGGTCTTGTGTGAGTAGGTGTATGTCCTAATCTTCTGTTCTCACAAGGACACTGGTCCTGTTGGATTAGGAGCCACCATATGAGCTCATTTGGTCTTAATGAACTCTTTAAAGGCTCTATCTCCAGATCTCCAAATACAGTTACATTCTGAGTTATTGGAGGTTATGCCTTCAACGTACGGATTTTGGGGAGACAATTCAGCCTAAAACAGGGAGGGTAACTCTATATATTATTTGGAACTTTTCTGTGAAGAAGACATGTCTTTTCCCCTCCATTTATTTATGTATTCAACCATTTATCTCAGCATGGGATCCTGTTATACTTATTTTATACTTTGGATTGTAATTGAATACCATGCTAATAATTTTATTGCTCAAATTCTTCTACCTTTGCCACCAGAGACTCAGGTTGGCTCCTGTGTCCCTATACTCTTGTTCTTTGAACATCCTCACTTTCTAGTCCTACATGATGCTCCAGGATCATTTTGTATTCTTTTGTGCTCCAGTCTTGGAATTACCAGTTTATCGAAGGTGTTCCAGTGCCCTTTATCAGGGAATGATACTTAAACACCTATATTTGGGCATTGGGTGTCCCCATTTTTTTCCTAGAGGAATGAAATAATATTCTTATTGATGGGAACATCTCTCTATATTAGTGATACTGACTTTTTGCCTGTGTTATATGTTACAAAAGTTTCTTCTTTTATTAATCAACAAATATTTAGCATGGGCTTACTTTGTATTTGGCATTGGTCAAGATGATGGAGATACTGCAGTAAATAAAACTAAGTCCCTGACTTCATGGCACTTATATTCTAGAGAAGGCAATCAGTCAGTGAACAAGTAGGAAAGGAAAAAATAACGTAAGACCTATGAAGAAAAATAAAACAGAGTAAGGGCCAGAAAGCAAATGAGGGGATAAGTATCTTAGAAAGGCCAGCTAGGGATGGCTTCTTGGATGAGGTGAGATCTGAACAAAGACCTGAATGAAGAGATGAAACAAGCCATGGCAATAGCTGAGGGGTAGAACATTCTAGACAGAAAAAATAGGAAGTGCAAAGGCACTGAGGTGAGTGCATGCTCACTGTATTGTAGGGATAGTGAAAGAGGCCAATGCAGCTGGGGCAGAATGAGTGAGGGAAGCAGTAATAAAGGATGATACAGCTTGGGTTGGAAGGGTCCAGATCATACAGGTGTGATAAACACTTTGGCCTTTCTTCTAAGTGTAACAGGATACCATGGGAGGGTTCTGAGCAGAGGTAGGACATAATCAGATTTCTATTTTAAAAGTTGTGCCTCTGACTATTTTGTGAAGAGTCGACTAGAAGGGACTGAGAGCAGAAGCAGGAATCCCAGTGGAGAGACTGTGGCAGTGAACCCCAGGAGAGGCGGTGTGGGTTGGGCCAGGGTTATGGTGGTGGAGATGGAGAGAAGTTGGAAACAGGACATATTTTGCAGCAGAACTAACAGCTTTTTTTGATTGACTAGAGGTGAGGTGAAAGGAGGAAAGGAGTTAAGAGTAACTTCTAAGTTTTGCACCTTAGCCATTGGATGAACTAAAGACTTTTTCTTGAAAAGGCAAACTGACCAAGAGCAGGTTCTGAAGAGGGAATCCAGAGCTGTCTTTTGGACATTGGTTGCCTAGTGACATTAGAGGGGAGATAGATGTCCAGTTGGCAGATGGATAAATGACTCTGGAATTCAGGGGTGAGCTGTTGGAAGTCATTGGTTTGTACACATACATACACACACCCAGAGTTTTAGAGATTAAATGTGGTTTTAATATGCCCATTTAATTTTTACATAATATTACTCACTATTTCTGAAGCTAACAATATCTGGGCTTCTTTAGCTTGTTATTTTAACTTACCAAACATACTATGACAGTTTTTCTAAACCTCCAATTCCATTTAGCACTGCTAGTCCATGAAGAGTAATGATTATGCCTATTTTTTCAGAGAAAAGGTATTATTTTGTACTTTTCTACTGTTTCAACAATTAAAAACAGAATAAAAGCACTAAAAGGGAAACTTTGGTTTCAATGACATTGTGAAGTGCACTGTATTGGTTAGGACTATATACATGGCAAGTGACTGAAAATCCCACACAAACGAAATATAGAAGGGGATATTCTGGTTTCCTTAACTGGGAACTTCATGTGGTAGGTGTGGTTCACACATCGTTGGGTCTAGGCGTTCAGACAGTCTCATCAGCCCTCTGTCTGTTTGTCGCTCTTTGTCTCTCAGCATCGCTTATCACCACTGTTTTCTTCTTAGGCTCTCTCTATGGCAGCATATCCCTAGTGGCCACAAGCATTCTTACAGCTTGGGATCAAAGTGCAAAAGAGACATCCATGTCAATTCCTCAGAGAGGACTTGGATGAACCCTCCCTGGGCTGTTGTATGAGGAAGATGACTGATTCTGGTTGGTCAGCCTGGGTGGTGTGTCCGCTGTCCATGGCAGAGGGTGTGGAGCTGCTGGATGGATGGACTCATGGAATCCCATGAAGAGCCCGAGGACATTTTCCCAAAGAGACCCATGCCACACGGGCAGCCTGCCCATAGGTATGAAAGTGATTCCACCAGAGAGATGGGGTGGTATTTGTAGTATAGATGGTAAGGGTTCAGCAGTGAGATGACTTTTAGGTCCCCAGAGTGACTCTGTCAACTCCCAGGATTTTTCATTATTCAGTGTGGTTTAGTAATACTTACATACATGCCCAGATAAAAATTTTTGTCTTGAAATATTTCCATGAAGTAAACATGAACACAACATGTGCACACATGTGAAACATTGGATATGAAACTCCGTGACGAGTTAAAGCCTCTGGGACTGTGAAAACTCCTTCAGGAATGAAGACTCAGTACCCAAGCAAGCTGTGCACTTGGGGAGGCAGGAGGGAGTGAGAGGGGACCAGAGCTAGTTTCTAAGCGCTTTGCTCCCTTAAAAACATTACAGAAAGGTTATGTTGGTACAGAAATTGGAGTGACAGGGAACCCTTGAGTTGATCAGTGCAGTGTAGAGGTTAAGCTGGTAGGCTCTGGAGCAGGGAAGTTTTGTTCATTTCCTACATTCACTAGCCCTGGGATCACTGGCAAATTAAGCTCACAAAGCTTTAGTTCGTTTACCATTCAAATGGCTGACAGTAATCAGATTGACCTCAGAAGACTGTGGAGAGGATTACAAGAGATAACATAACATCATATGCTTAATACAGTGCCTGGAACATAGTTGATACTCAATAATTATGGCCTATAATGTTGCTACAAACAGTGAATTAGCAAATACCGGAGCATTGCTCATAGAGGAAATACAAGGTTAGGTTCCTGTGAGCCTCTGGTGACAACATTTTTGTCAACTAATCAATATATAATCTTGTTTTGTATGTGTTTCTGTTGAAAGAGACCTTATTTAACATATATTATTGATTCATTAACTTTGAACTCACAGCCAACAGCACTGTTATTCATGTCTGAATGAAACTTACTTAATACATGTGTTTTTCCCTCAAGGTACATTGCAGCCCTCGTGCACTTAGAAATGTGAGACAGCACTTTGGTGCTACGCTAGGTGGCCATTTTAAACAGTGAATTCCTAACAAAAAAGTACAAAAATGTGAAAAATATGGCATTAAATAGATAACGAAAAGGACACTTGTTCACAGTCTGAGAGTTAAAACAAGAAAGAAGGCAGAGCATTGTTTGTTCCACCTCTGTTGGGAATGTGTGGTTGCACCTCAAAATGCTCCCTGCTCCGAGCGTATTCACAGATGACCGTGAAAGCACTGGGAGTATTGATTTGAGATTCCAAAGGAATTTTAGCAGGTAGGCAAATGGAATCCGTGCATGATAAGAATCCACTGATTTCTTTATCTACACTGTGTGAAGTAAGTGTTATCTTTATTTCACAAATTAAAAAATCTCTGAGGTTTAAAATGCTGAATCACTTCCGTAAGGCTAGGCAGCTAGTTAGCAGAAGGTAAACGTTGCTCATCTAATTCCAGAGGCAATGCTTCCATCTTTACACTATGTATCTCACACATTTGAGAAAGCTAAACTATCTCTTGACAAATTCTGAAGTCAGCCAGGTGCTGTTCTCTTCCCTATGTTAGATTGTGACAAGTGAGACATCTCTCCTCCTATGTTTATCCCTGGACTGCTCAAACAGGATTTACTCTGTTTAATCAAATGCATCTTATTCTGAAACATATATTCTATTTCAGATAGTCTCACTGAATGGATCTTTCTTAGATGTAACTTCTTATAATGTTCTTATGGTGTTCTATAACACGTAACTTATTGGAGTTACAAGTTCTCGGAGAATAGTTACCTCTTACCTTTCTTTATATGACCTCTCTCTCTTCTCAGAGGCTTTTCCCTAAGAAGTTTATTTCCCCTCATTAGAAAGATAATCCATGTTATTTCAGTGAATTTTGAAAACATAGAAAAGCCCAAAGAATAAAATACAAGTCATCCATCTTTCTTACACAAAGAATCTTTATTAACATCGAATATGACTTCTTTCCATTTCCCCTCTCTTGTTTTCTGTATGTATGTATGTCTATTCAAATTCACATGCAGGTATTAAGAACTGGGGCCTTATCCTATTTATTATTTTTAACTTTTTCATTTAAGAATGTATTTTGGAGATTTTAAACTGTCATTATACGGGTATGCCATGGTTTATCAAACGATTTAGATTGCTTTAAATTTTTAGCTATTTCAAACACATTTTTAATTGAGCGTTGCTTAAGATGAATATTAGTAAATGTTCCAATTGTCATGTGGAAAGAGAATTTTTGCATTGGAATATGTTGGCATTGTAAAGGCTTTTTGATAATTATTGGTAAATTGGTTTCAAGAAGGTTATATCAATTTAATTTTCCCACTAGCCTGTGGACATTTCCACATGCCTGTGTCCTTGCCTTCTTGGAAAGAGGACATGATCTAGAGGCTTTACCTTAAGTTGCTTTATTTGAGGCAAGTAAATGCCTTTATTAAGAAGGGAAGGTATAAGTTTTAGAATGCTCTCCAACTGAAATGCATGATTCAGATTCTATTTCTCCTAGTAGTAGGCTATATGTGCCATGCAGTTATTTGTACTGTAATAAGTAAAGGGAGTGGGCGTCCCAGGGAACACCACAATATGAGTGAGGAGGCAGGGAAAGATGCACCCAAGAAGGAGACAGAGACTGAGAAGCAGAAAGATGCCACGAGAACCTGGGGAGCAGGATGTCACTAGGACCAGAATGAGGCAGTTTCCAGAAAGCTGTAAAGTTTCCATTACACAACAGTGTAAATGCTTCGGAAAGTATTCAAAAAGCCAAGTAAGACAAGAGCTAAAAGTTGTCCATTTAATTGAGCAAAAAGGGAGGACGAAATCTGGCTGACTGTGGGCCGAGGTGCATGCGTCAGTGACCTGTTTTTTGCATATGCCTGTTTCTTTTTAGTTCCTGTTAGTTTTATTATTTTTTTTTGAGTGTGTGTGGGGAGTGAATATACAAACACGGATTATTCTGGAAGCAGCTGGCACCGTTTGCTTCAGGCCACCTGCTTTGGGGGATCAGCAATTCCATAAATGCAGAGGCAAATAATTGCAGATACTATCTGCCTGCTTTTGAATCACCATAAAAGGCCAATTTCAATTTTGTTCTAAAAATGGGCCAAAGTTTTCCATGGACTCGTCTGGATGAGACATTCTAAAGAAGACTTTTCATCCATTCAGTAGCTAGGTGAACTCTTAGCAGGACGGAGTGGGTTATTCCAGCAATGAGTTGTTGGTGTTTCATTTTAGTGCCACCCCTGACCTTTGACAACAATTGAAATGTCACTTTTTGTTGCCGTGAGTGGCCCAAGTTTACATTTGAGTTTAAATCCTGTCTTCACAACCCCATTTAGAAAGAACTATAAGGATTTGTGTTTTGGCAACGATGGAGCAGGCATTACTAAGGTTAAGAGCAATGCATCAAATTCTCCATTTAGATGCTTCCTGGTGGCAGGGACATCCAGGTGAGAGGAACCACTCAGAAGTCTCTTGGGAGTAATTGGGAAGAGCTGAGTTCTTCCCATTCGGAGCTTTCTCTGCTTAAGAAGAGAATGGGAGATACTGGAACAATAATAGTGATAGCACTGCTGTTAATAGCTAATACTCACTGAGCCATTACTCTGATCCAGGCTACGTGCAAAGCCCTTGACAGTGTTATGAAATGCAATCCTCACCGTCATCTTTATGATTCATGAACCAGTAGATTTTATGGATGAGCAAAGTGAGATGCAGAGTGGTTACATTTCTTGCCTGGAGTCGCTCAGGTGATGAGAGGTGAAGGTGAGCATCACACCTTGGTCTCCTTGACTCCTGGGCCCTCCTCTCATCCATTGCTACTTCTTATGTCTGTAAAGTGCCTGGCACATAGTAGGTGCTCGCTGGATGTTCATTCTTTTCTCTTCCGGGTAGTGACAGACCGGGTAGAATGGCAGGCTTGCTCTCTCTTGTCAGATGGGATGGCCACACACCACGAACACCGCCAGGACACTGGTCGGTCAGGCTGGAATGACAAGCATGAGGAGGGCAGAGGTTACAGGGCTCTCTGGACCCTCTGGGGGATTTAAGAACATTATATAACCTTCTGAGTCATTCTCTGTCATAGTGTGGTATTGCCTGATCACATCCTTAGCAGCGGGTCATGATTTTTGTTACTAAGTAACTCTTAAAAAATTTTTTTTAAACTCATTTTTCTTTACTAGCTGAAGACTGATGTGATTGGGGGGAATGAGGAGGTTTTGAAAGGAATGTTCTGCTCTGGGGTCAAGGAGAGGAGTTTCTTCCTATCTGTCTGGAGCTGATTCAGGAACTGATGAGGAGCCGAGTTTCAAGTCCAAAGGTACAGGAGAAACTGGCTTTTTTTTCTTTACACAGAGACATGAAATGTCCTTGCTGTTTCCAGTGCTTAAAGGCCTGAGAGGGTTCAAAGAGGAAGGCTAAAGTTTACAGTTTCTTACTACCCTGCTCAGATTTTGCTTCTGTTCATGGGGGAGGCTGGTGGAGAAATTCATAGTGTCAAAGCCAGATCCTTGTTTCATGGTGTAGGTCTTGGAGGGAGCACCATCACAGGCCACGGGCTTCCCCTGGCCTGACTAGGGAGCCCTCCCATTACCCGCCCAGCTTGGATGAAGGATGCTTGACCCTTACTAAAAGTGGAAGTACATTTAGGGGCACATATAACAACAGTCTTTTTAAAGCAAAGAGCTAAAATCCTAATCACACATTTATGGTTAAAATATAGCATGAGTGCCTGATTTCAAACTCTGTATTGTATGTAATAAGTTGCATTAATAAGCTTTGCATCTGTCTATAAGGCCTCTGGGTTTCAACTACTTTGGGATACATACTGGAAACAAAAGGGAAAAATGAACTTGAGTGGCAGATGGGGTTTGAATTATAGCTTCAGGATTTACTGGTTGTAGAGCTTGGACAAGACACTTGAGCTCTTTAGTGGCCTGTTTCCTCGTTGGTAAGCTGGAGTGAACAATACCTCATGGAGTTGTTGTGAGGGTTGAGTCTTAATAATAATAATAATAATACATGTAAAGCAACCAGCACTATGTAAGGGTCAGCTAGTCTCATTTTTGTTATTGTCGTTGTTATGTTAGAAAATGGCATATGCCTAGGGGTGGGGAGACGCCTTACAAGACAACAGCAAAAATTGTTAAGAAAATTAGTTGGTGGAGTTCTCTGTGTTCAAGCTGTATGTAAAAACAATGGAAAGTTCACAGTGAGATGCCACCTCACACCCACTTAGATAGCTATAATTAAAACCAAAAACCAAAAAAAGAAAAGGAGAAACCAAAATGGAAAACAACAAGCGCTGGCAAGGATGTGGAGACATTGGAACCCTCTTACATTGCTGGTGGGGATGCAAAATGGCTCAGCTGCTGTGGAAAATAGCTTGGCAGTTTCTCAAAAAGTTAAACATAGAGTAACTGTGTATGTAACCCAGCAGTTCCACTCCTAGTTTTATATCCAAAAGAAATAAAAACAGTTACTCAAGTATTTATACGTGAATGTTCACAGAAACACTATTGGCAATAGTCAAAAGATGAAAACCATCCAGATATTCATCAGTGCGTGAATAGGTAAACAAACTTATATACAAACAATGGGATAGTATTTGGCCATAATTTATTGAGGAATTAAGTACTGATCTGTGCTACAATATGGACAAACTTTGAAAACATTATGCTAAGTGAAGGAAGATGGACACCAAAGGTCACATATTGTATGATTCCAGTTTATGAAATATCTGGAGTAGGTAAATCTGTAGAGAGAGAAAGCAGACTGATAGATGCCAAGGAATGGGGGAAGAGGGAATGGGGAGTGACTGCTTAATGGATACTGGGTTTTATTTTGGGGTGATGATAATTTTTTGGCAATTTTTTGCAATTTTGAGGTAATACCTTATTGTAGTTTTGACTTGCATTTCTCTAACAAATAGTGATGTTGAGCATCCTTTCATGTGCCTGTTGGCCAACTGTATGTCTTTGGAGAAATGTCTGTGTAGGTCTTCTGCTTGTGCAGTACAATTTTAAAGTGACAAAAACTAGCCACATGCATTTGAGATTAGGTTGAGAGGGTCAGTTTGCCTGCAAAAAATTAAGGATAGTGGAAGATCAATTTGAGTCATAGAATTACCTCACTTACTGAATATTAGCTTAGAGGCAGGTTAAGAATTTAGCCTATAAATGGGGGCATAAGGCACACTGAAGCTGGAGAAACCCATTCTGTAGAGGAAAATGCTGGTTAATGAAAATGTCCACTCTTTGCCCATCATACAATGCTTTTTTAATCCATATACTGGCTAAACTTTTTTCCTGGAGGCAATTTGTCAAATTTCCCTAAATGTAAAGACATTTACATCAGTAGAAACTATTTTCGTTTCATTTATTTTATCACTGTTTTTACTATTTGTTAAATGTTGGTCATTAAATCTTTAATGTTTTAAACTCCAAATAAAAGGAAATTTTAATTTTTAGCTGATTGTTTTTAATGTTTTTTTTGAAAATGTATTTGAATAGGCACTATTCAATGTTAATAAATGTTAAATATTTAAATTTTCCTCTTCATAAAGAGGTAAAATGTATTCTATATATGAATACAATGATTTGAATGGTACTGATTTTCAACAAGAATGACAAATAGCTTTAAACAGAATGGCATATGTTTTAGATTATTATATTTCTATATGTAGTATTAAGTGAAACAAAATATTTTTGCCTCCATAAATTAAAAAAGTCAGGCAGCCATTATGCGTGGCTTTTCTTTAGTAAAAGAGAGATCTTCCTAGTTCAAACATTTTGTGACATAACATCCTTGTTTTCTTTGTCCTTCTGACTGTGGCCATGATTCAAGATATGGCCATTCTATGGCCCTCAAATCCTTATCTGTATTTTAAAGTGAGGCATATACTGCCAGAGGTGGGGGAGGAGGAAGAGGGAGGGAGAACATGAAGTGGAAATTTTCAGAAATTAATTAAGATGAAGTAGACCCAAAGAATGTAAGCTGCATGCATTAAATTTTATGCCCGTTGAACTGCAGAAACAGTCTTTGGAATACGTTAAGTTGAGAAAACCAAGAACTGCTTGCCTCTATTGAAATCCTTTTAATTATGAAGGAAGAAGGTATTTTGTTACTATATGACGGATTTCTATTTGTTGACTTTTATTCAGGACTATCATCTTTAGGCACAAAGAGAAAAACCTAGACATGGCAATATAAAGAAGGATTTTCTCACTTTTTCATTGGTTGGAGTTTGGCTAAACCATAAGAATGAGTATCAAGGATGGAACCTTGTTCCCAGAGTTATTCGCCTCTTCTGTAGCAGACTGCGGATTTACCATAACTCCTGGCTGTGTTTAGAGGGTATGAGGGACTTTACTGCAACTTTCATAGAAATCAATCATTCATTCGTTCATATAGTTATTTATTTGTTAATTCATTCATGCAGCAAATATTTATTGAGAACTCTGCATCAGGCACAAGTTCAGTTCTCTGGAGATGTGTTGGTGGACAAGACAGACAAGGTCCTTGCTCTTGGGGTGCTTGTATTAGATGGGGGACACAGACAGAAAACAACCAAACACAAATGAACAGGATATTTCAGAGACGGGACAGTGCTATGAAGAAAACACAGCCACAAAGAGAGGGATTCACAGCTGCTATTAGGGAGAGTGACCTGGGAAAACAAGAGGAGGCGACATGTCAGCTGAGTCATGAATGACAAGTAGAAGGAAACTGTACATCTAACCTGGGAGCAGAGTGTTCTGGGCAGAGGGAGTAGCGAGGTGCTGTGGTCTCAGCAGGAACAAGCTCGGTTTATCTGAGGAACAGAGAGAAGGTTGGTGTGGTTGGAGAGGAACCATCGTATAGAGGAGTGTTAGGAGGAAAGGGCAGAGGAGAGGGGCCCCATCCCACGGTGTCTTGGAGGCTGTGCTCTATTTGATTTAGGACACACAATGCCTCCTTTGTGTTTTGCCAATATCACCAAAACATACGCAGTTGTAGAGTGAAAAATCTCCTCCCTTCCTGGCTTCCTTCATTCAAGGAGAAATAATCAGTTTATTTTTCTCTCATTGAATTGATTAAAAATAAAACCCAATTATTTATGGTTCATGTAGGTGAAGCCGGAAGAGAATTAGAAAAAAACTAAAGAGTATGTGTTTTAAAATGCAAGGTATCACCACGAGGAAACTATAAGACTACAAGGCGGTCCTTCTTTAGCTCCACCTGAATTTGAGGTGCGCCTTCAGCCAAGTCTACATGGGCCAAATGTAACATAAGACTTAGCCCATCTTGCTCAAGAATGTTGGAGAATCTATCATTTCATTGTATGTGATTCATTCATGTTCTCGTGATGGAATTACGATTAAACTTTGAGGCTGGTGAAACAGGGACAGGAGCCCAACAAAGTTAAGTGTGGGCATTTCCCAGGAAGGCAGGTTCTCACTAGTCATGCAGAGAGAGGCTCAGAGGAGAAGCTGAGGTCAGCCCCTCAGCCATGTGTTCAGTTAGCAGGAAAGTCCAGGACAGCTCGGGGACCACCTTTTGGGGATAATAAAAGTGCCTCCATTTTATAGAGAATCTTTTTGACCCCAAAGTTGGGAGACTTGTTTACAAGTGTGATGTTTGATCTTCATTTTCCTCAAAGTAACTGAACACTCAATTCTTTTCTTTTTTGTTGACTGTTCCTGAAAAATATAAGGAGTCTGCACGGTTTCATAAAAGGATGTATTTCCAATTTTGAAACAGTGAAAAACAGTCTTCTCCAAATACCCCTTTACTTGCTTCATTTAATTTTCCAATCGCTTGATCAACAGATATTTATTTTTAGTGACAAGCTCTGTGGCAAAATCAAGGTCATCTCCTTCATGAAGCACTGCTTTGTAACTAGTGGGGCAAAGGGCTCTCTGAATTCCAACCCAGCACACTGTTTGATGGCGGTGTTCCTTGTGAGATGTTTTGGTGGATTCCGTGTGGGAAGACAGCATGGGATGGTGGCAAATACACAGGCCTAGGTTGCCGTGTGAGCTCAGACAAGTTCTTTATACTTGCTGAGGAACCTCTGTTTTGACATTGATAAAATGGCAGTAATACCAACCTGAGGGGTTTTGTGAGCTTAAACTAGGTTCCGTGTGCATAGTGCCTGGTAAATAGAAACACTAGGAAAAGAACAGCTCATACCCTACTTTGTGTAAACTTAATTAATTGCCAACATTATTGACTAAAATCTTGAGGTCTTTGGTGGGGAAAGATAGCTCTTCTCTCTCTGATCTCTTTTTCCCTTTCTAAGGTAATACTTCTCTGTTTCTGTCTTCTTTAAAAAATAATTTCACGTTTTAAATGGTGAGCCTCAGGCACATCTAACTCCTCACTAGAGCAGGTTTTCCAATCTAGCATGAATCGGTCAAGACATGTCTTAAAAATTGATCATCTGATTGACTAGTAATCAATTTTATGGCTTCTAAATTTGGTACCTTAAATGTAGAAATGATAGTTAATTACACATAGTTTTCAGAAGAATCACGTAAACTATTAAAAAAAATCCTGTCTCACAGCTAGAAGTGATGTAGAGGATCTGGAAACATTTTTCTTTCTGTGCTTGGGGTTAATTTTCAGAGTCAGCTGTGTGAATATCTTCCTTCATTTGGAAAGATTCTAGTTGTTTGGTATGTGAACCTTGTCTGATAAGCAATCAGCTAAATCTGTGGTCCTGGAAAAAATGAGTTAGAGCGAGAAGGGCCATATGGTTTGTTAAGTTACATAGACAATGTTGTAGGTATTTTGCCATCTGTCTCACAAAGCCTTCACTTGTGCAAAGAACACTGGTGAGTGTGTCTGGCAAGGGGCAGAATATTTTTAATACTTTTTTGGGGGGGGTGAGTAACTAGGTTTATTTATTTTAATGGAGGTACTGGGGATTGAACCCAGGACCTCACGCATGCAAAGCTAACACTCTACCACTGAGCTATACCCTCCCCACCAGACATTTTCACTTAGTGAGGCTAAATCATTGTTACGGACTGAATGTTTGTATTCCATCCCTCGCCCCGCCCCAGTTCCTTTGTTGTGATCCATCCTAATGTGATGCTATTAGGAAGTGGAGTCTTTGGGAGATAATTAGGTTGTGAGGGTGGAGCCCTCGTGAATGAGATTAAGCGCCGTTATAAAAGAGACCCCAGAGAGCTCCCTCACCCCTTCTGCTTTGTGACAATACAGAGAGAAGACAGCTGCCTTTGAACCAAGAAGCAGGCCCTCCCCAGATACTGAATCTATCAGTGACTTGATCTTGGACTTGCAGCCTCCAGAACTGTGAGAAATATTTATTAAGTTACCCAATCTATGGTATTTTTGTTAGAGCAACTCTAATGGATGAAGATCATGATGTGTACCTGTAATTGTTTTAGGATATGTGGGAGCCTTATCTGAATTTTACAACAGATAGCAAAAAGACCTGTACTTAGGAATAATAGTCAACAATCCTACTTCCGTGAGTAGCACCATCGTGCATCCAGTGTCCTAAGCCAAAAGTCCTGTCATTCTTACTTCCATCTCCCGCACCTTTCATATCCAAAGTATCATGAAAATCCTGTCATTTTAATGCCTATATATTTCTTCTGTCCTCCACCACCTCTACCCTAGTCTGGAATACCATTGCCTCTTGTTCAAACTGCTCATTAGCTTCCAGTATTTTCTATCTTATCTGTCACTCTTGCTTCATAATATTCCAGTCAGATCTCCACATTGTAACCCTGTGATCTTTACAAAAGGCAGTATGAACATAATATTCAACACACTGTTTTCATGACTTAAAACTCTATGATTGAGTCCCAGGGCTCCTGGAGTAAAGTGAGAATCCCCTTAAAATAGCCTGAATGGCCATGGACCCTACCTCCTTCCCAACTTCATCTCGCTCTGTGATCCCACTCATTGTTCAGTGCACTCACAGTGGCTTTCTTTTCTTTTGTAAAATAGACTGGCTTCCTCCCTCTGTCTCTGGAGATTGTCTGCTCTTTGCCCTTCAAATGGCTTTTCTTCTCATCATCATTCAGAATTGAGCTCACATGATCGGTCTGTGAGGCGAAAGTCCTGTCATAGCAGAGGGCACCTCTTCCCTTCCTGGCACCTGCCCCATTTCAGTTTGACACTTACTTGTGTGGCTGGTGTGTTTTGTGTTTGTCACTTCTCCCCTATGTTCTAAGCACCTAGACAGCAAGAACTTGCTCACCATTTATCCCCAGTGCTCACCTCAGTGCCTGATACGTATAAATCACTCAATAAATATGTATTTTGAGACTCTAAGCTCCATGAGGGCGGAGGCAATGCTCATATTGTTCACGTGTGTATGTCTGATGCAATAACCATTTCTTGGATCTGTCAACAAATTTTCAAAACACTTTCCATTTATTATCTTATTTGAGCTTCCTAACCACTCCTTGAGATGAGGATATATGGCAGACAACCTAAGTTTGCACTTCTCCTAATTTGTTGGAACTTGATCTTGAACACAATACTTCTCTAAACCCATTTTTTATTTATTACCTTGCTCTCCATCAAAGACATTAAGTTGTTTTCCTGATTTTCAATTCATTCTGAAATTTTACTATTATTCCTGAGTCCAGGGCTTTTGGTTATGCATTGTAAAATGTAGATAAGGACCCCACATCTCAAAAATAGTTGTAGGTAAACATCATTCATTCTTACTAAGAGTGTTCCCACCAGATAACACTCAGCAGAGTGTTCCCTTACATGGATGAGAGCTTTGTAACACACCTGACAGAACATCTGCAATATTGTCTGTATAACTCCCCAAACCACATGGCCTCTCTAACTCATTTTTCTCAAGACCATAGTTTTAGCTGGTTGCTCACCAGGCAAGGTTAACATATAGAACTGCTGTAATCTTTCAAAGTGAAGGAAGATCTTCCCACATCTGACTGTGAAAATTAACTCCAAGACCAGAGGGAAAAGTGTTTCCAGATTCTTCTGCATCCTTTTAGATGTGAGGGAAGAAATGTTAAGCCTCGGTGGTCTTCAGTTACCAAATGAGGATATGAATGTCCGTCCCATAGGGTTACTGTGAGGATTACGAAAACTAAAATCAAATGGAGTATATGAGGATACTTTACAAATAGTAGTTTATAAATATAAACCATTATTTCATAGGTATGTATGGAAATGAGCTGAAGTTTAGTTATTAGGCAGATCTTTATCCAGCTGAGGATTATTTCAAACTATTTCCAAATTTTTTTCTTTTCTCTCTCTCCCTTCTTTTCTCCATTCTTCTTGTCGTCCCTCCTTCGTGGCCAAGTCAATACTTTATAAACTACCTACTAAAATCTCTCTCCTCTTATCTCTAATCTCTTATCCCTACTTCCTGTTTCTAAAATACTCTCTTTTAAACTTTTTATGCTCTTTCCTGCTGTAAACCTTCTTTAAGACCAGTGCCCTGACCTTGTCATCATCATCTTCTTTTTTTGGTGCATCTATCCCTAATTTCTGGAATAAAGTAGGTGCTAATAATGTTTTAGTTTATTTCAAACAGCAAAATCTGATAGCTGAGAGCACAGATTTGGACCCACCATCCCAGGAAGTGCTTAAGACCATCCACTGGGATGTGGAAAGAAACTATTAGGACTTTATTCCTAATTAGTTTTCTGCTCATACCTTTCAAATTTGTAATTTATGTTTATATTTTGTACGTATTTGTGTTTGCATAGTAATGCATGTATATACACCCAAAAAATATACATGTATTGGGAATGACCAAGCCCCCTTGTCAGCAAAGGTAGGATCGAATATTCTTGCCTAGAAGGAGAGAAGATACTAAATAGTTGCTGAACAGTAATCCAATTTACAACACTTATAAAAAGCATGCAATAAAAGATGTGTGTCCATTGGCCTTGTCCTAGAAGATGAGGTCCAAATGTCATGTGGTGGCCCTCCCAGACCCAAGTCTGCCTTTCTAGTCTCATCTTCCATTGCTACCTTTCACACACACTGTGATCTTGGGTGTCTAGACCAGTTGGGTGCTATCCTCCAAATATGCAATGAAAGTTTTCACCTCTGCCTTTCATGGACAATAACTCTAACTATGAAGTAAGTTGCTGCTGGTGGGAATGAGGGATTTCAGGTCACCACATCCAAGGGTTACAGTGAAAAGTAGTCTGGGTTGGGTCAGAGTGAGGATCCTGGAGGTCAGTTTGACCTGAGAGCAGCAAGAAGGCATATTTCAGAAAGGGCAACTCTCAGTTTCAATAGGGTTTGAGTTATCGGTCAAGGAAGTACAAAGTATTCATGCAAGGGATTCAGACCCAGCTCTTGAGCTGGGTACAGTTCTTGGCATCTGGGGAGGCACTCAGAAAATGTTAAAAGAGATTTCTGTGTTCCTCTATGACCACCTCAGACAATCTCCACTATCACTCTGGTCTGAGCCACTACCATCTCCAGTCCAGAGTTTTGAGACAGTTGCCCCTACTTGTTTTCCTTTCCTTCAGAGAGAGAGCCCTCACAGTGCTCTCCAAGGTCCTACATGATCTGGCCCCTCGTTTTCTCTCTCCCCACGTCTCCTACAACTGGACTTCCTCTCCACTCCAGCCCCACTGGCCTTCACACTGTTCCCTGGATGTGTAATTCCTCCATCTCACCAGTCACACTCTGGCACAGACAGTTCCCTCAAAACAAATGATATTAACAAGAATCACATGACTTACTCCCAGGCCTCCTTCAGGGCTTCTCTGAAACATGGCCTTCCTGTGGAGGCCTCCTGTATACCCTGTCTAAAACCGCACGTCTCCAACACAACTCCAGTCCTCTGCCATTACTGTTCTCCAGAGCGCTCTGCACTATGTAAGATGTTTAATTTTTACTTGTTTATTGTCTGATTCCATCCATGGATTGTAAGCTCTGGGAGGGTGATTATTTTTGCTGGTTTTTTTTTTTTGCTTTAACACTAAGAATAGTTCCTGCCCATCATAGGTCCTCAATCAATATTTGATCAATCAATTAAAGAAAATTTCACGATCTTTTATAGTGATTTCTTTCTCCTTTATCTCCCCAAAGCACTTCTCTGTACCCATTTCATAGTATATGTCATATTCTAGCAGTATAGAATTAATCTGTATGTTGGTTCTCTCTCCCACTAGGATGGATATCCAGTGCTAAATTCTGCATGCTTAATACGTTTTTAAAAATGAATTGTAGTTATGCTTTTAGAGACATTATCATTTTAGTTTCTTCTGCTGAACCACTATTGTCTGTCTCATGTTTAAAATTGATCTCTTCTTAAACACTAGTAGCTGTATTCTAGCTGTTTATGTGGATGGCCCATCCAAATACAGGGTTACTACATTTCCTCAATTTTCCATATTTTTAAAAGTTACTCTTTCTTTGGGCTTGGATGACTGTTTTGTTGAGAGGCACAAAATGCTTGATATTACTCAGAACAATCTCAACTTTCAATAAAGATTCAAGTTAAATGAAGAAAGTTTGGGACAGAGGATGGGAATGGGAAAGAGAAAAAAAATAAAAGATAGATACAGATTAGGTACCACATGCCATTCACTTAACAATTCTTGTTAAACTACTCCTAGGATAGGCACTGGATGGGAGTATTTCCACATTCCCTCTTATAGATAGCTGCTGTTTACATTGTTCAGGTTGTGTGCTGCACAAGGGTGCCATAGCAAACAGGATTGATTCCATAGGTATACATGCTTATTATATTGAGATTTTTAAACTATTTTATTTATCCTAAGTGTTGGATCCAGAGAGGAATTGCCTGCATATTAATTACAGCACATTTCTGGCTTGTGACAGTAAGGAATTTTCCTCTATTGAAACCAGCATAATGTGACAAATTTCTAATGGAAGGTTGCATAGGGGCTTAATACAGCAGAAAAAATTTGTATTATTCTGCTTTACATTACAAAACAGGAATAGATTTAATACTTTAAAAAAACCAACATTTTGATCAAATAACTGGGCCTCTAAACAAGAAAATTCTTATTAAATATCTTGGTGAATATCTTTTTAAAAATCCCCTATTGGTTTTAGTACACTGGCTTAATTGGGTATCATATGCTACAGTTTATACCATCTGCCATTTGTTTCCTAGACCAGAATTGTATTGCTAAGTTACCAGTTAATTTACAAGTACTTATATTATGACATAAATTACTAAGTAATGATTCAAACCCTGTTAATAATCTACAAAGTATATTTTACATAGATACAAATTAGATTACCATGTAACAATTTATTAATTATATTATAGTATTGAGTATTTTTTTTACTATGGAAATGTTCATGCAAAAATTAACTACTTAAAATTTAGAGACATGTTATATAATATTTTTAAATGTTATAAATTTTTGAAAAAAGATGTATTTTCCCTCGGATGTTGAAAAGAAAATTTAAATAAATTATTGGTATCAGAAGAGATGTAATTGGGAAGTTGTTAGAAAAAAAGATCAAGAGAAACTTTGGCTAGTTAAATAAATAGAGAAATAGAAGACCAAAAAAGAAAAGAATTTTGAAACTAGAATATTCAGCAGAATGCAGCATAGATATGTCATTAATGGAGATGTATGTAAATTTCCCTTCCACCTCAATGTCAACTCTAAATGAACAATTTCAAGAACAATTTGAAGGGGAAAAACACAAAAGAATCTTTTAAACTGAACATTCTATTTGGCATCCAGGTTTATGGCCATCTAATTTGAATATGAAACACAAGGATATGCCACTCCTGTTGAAAATGATCCAATTCTTGTAAGACAGTATTATATTACAAAATAAACTGTAGGTAAGAACATATGATTATACACGAATTCTCCCAAATGTTGAAAATGATTAGATTATAGTTATTTTACGTCAAAAGATTCTTTTGTCCATATTATAAATACTTTGGGGATAGAATAAACTCCACTAATGAATGATGAAGTAGTCAAGGACTGTCAGCTTTTATTATGTATTCTTACTAAGAATGGAAAAAAGTGTAATGCACATCAATAGTAATATAAGTGCTCAAAACTGAAATACTGTATAGAAAAGTTTCATAACTATCGATGCTACAGAGGTTATTCAGAAAAGAGAAAAATATTGTCATAGTGTGATGGCCTCTTAATATGAGTGATTCAGTTTTTGGCAAAGCTATGTGTTAGCATTGAGAGGATTATTCAAGAAATTTTATGAGTGAGATAATGGCAGTTTGCTATATTTTGCAGACACTGTAGCAGAATTGTATGTTATGGAAGACATTTGCACAAAATAGAAACATTGGCAACATAATATACTTCCCGAAGGATGGAATAAAAAACCAAAATTATGAAATTATAACAGAATAGTTTGGATAAAAAGAAATGTAAAACATAACTGAATTATTTTAGATAAAATCCCTAATGTATGCCAAGTTAAGAGCAATTATTGTTAGGTTTGTAGATTATAGAAATGCATATATTTCCATATGTGAACTCTTGGATTGGAATTTTCCATGTAAATTAAATAACTAAAGAAGAACTGTGTACATTTCTTCGGGACTAAATCACTTACGAAAACAATAATAAAGGAAAAAATAGATTGAGGGGCCAGGGATTTAAGTGTATATATAGAAAACATAACAGGTTGCACAAAAGTCTTTATTTTTTGACCTGTCCGTTCTTTACACTTGATCATTAACAATGCAGTTAAAAATATTTTTGACATCACTAAATTTTCCAACTTCCAAGAACTAACCAATGACTTTTTGACTTCAAACATTGAACTGTATTTAAAACCACATTTACGAAGGATAAAAAACTTAAAAACCTTTGTCAAAAACATGATGAAGTCAACTGATAACATTCTGTCACTGAAAACTAAATTAAAGTGTGTTGTGCACTTTTAGAAATTGCTGATGATATAATGAAAGATACCTAAATACATAGATGTATTAACAATACAGACCTATAAAGAATAATAACATGCAATATAAATACAGTAAATCTAGATCATAATAATACATAATAATAATATATAATAATGTCATTATATAACCATTACTGCTGGTACATAATAATGACATATGCTTCTCATTTTAAAAAGTTTTCAGTACCAAAAGACTATCACAAACAATATTATACTGTATATTACAGGGAAATATATATAAGATCTTGTGGTAGCTCACAGCAAAAAAAAAAAAATGTGACAATAAATATATGTATGTTCATGTATAACTGAAAAATTGTGCTCTACACTGGAATTTGACACAACATTGTAAAATGATAATCAAAAAACGTTTAAAAAAATAGACTGTCACAGCCTTCTCAGAGTTCTAGATCAGGGGTTTGCAAAAGGGCTAGGCAGTAAATATTTTAGGCTTTGTGGGCCATTTGGTCTCTACTCAACTTTGTGTTGTAGTGTAAAAGCAGCCATATACAATACGTAAGCAAATGAGCAGGACTGTGTTCCAATAAAACTTTATTGGTGAATGCCAAAATTTTAATTTTATGAAGTTTTCATGTATCATGCAATACTATTAATGTTTTTTCTCCTAATCATTTAAAAATGCAAAAGCTATTCTTAGCTTATGGCAGTACAAAAACAGATGGTAGGTCAGACTTAGCCTTTGAGCCGTTGTTAGCTGACCTCTGTTCTAGATGACATATATACTTTGAAAAACTGTAGAAATGAATTACTACAAGTACGTAAAAATTTACAACTGAAGTTGACTGATGAACATACTAACGAATGGCACTGATAGCGCATCATGCAGCCTTAATTTACTGCATACAGCTCCAGATACTTACTTGGCTCTCAGTTTACATTCAACTCTCAGTATCAGTGCCAGTGGAGACTTTATTCTCACATTAAATATTTAATAAACATGATTTAAGATCTACACTATTACAAAAAATACAGGCTAACCCAGAGGCCATTTCTATAGAATGAGACAGTTACAAATAATTATTGGAATTGCTGTAATAAATTTATTCACCATGGAAGAATGATGTGTAATTATTTTAAACAAATTACTATATTGTAATTAGTTGGCATTCTTTATTACTCTGATTACAATTTTTAATTTTGTCCTTTATGTTCAAGAGTTGGATTTGTGAATTTCATAAAGAGTGACTTTACACCTATTGTGGTTGTTGTAACAGAAATAAACACTATGCTGACTTAAAAAAAATTTCTACGGGAAGAAGAGATATCTTTTTCTAATTTGTATTGAGGCCCTGTGTAGACCAGTGGAAGCCAGTCCTTGGTAGGAGTGGAGAGCCATATCCTAAGGGAGAAAGATTACAAAGATGAGTAAGACACAGCTCCTGGTCTTAGGGTGCTTCTGTGAAGCTGGACGTTTTGCAGTCCTAACATCTCTTTTAAACCGTTCCTGTTACTGTTTTCTTCCATAGTTGTGTTTCAGTGCAGTCCAGAGTTTCACTTTGTTTATTCAAATTTTTTAATTGAATTATATTCAGTTTACAATGTTCTGTTAATTTCTGGTGTACAGAATAGTTATTCAGTTATATATATATTCCTTTTCATATTCTTATATTCTTTCTCATTGTAGGCTGCTACAATGTATTGAGTATAATTCCCTATACAACAAGTAGGACCTTGTTGTTTATCTGGCTTTGTGAAGATTTCTTTGTAGTTCCAATTGTACAAATCTTCTGCCAAAGTTCAGTAGGTATCCTGTGAGAATTGTTGGACGTGTAAATGTCTTTTTGATGTATTCATGGGAGAAGGTGAGCTCCGTGTCCTTCTATTCCACCATCTTCAAGCCCCTCCTCCAGGGCTTTACTTTAAAACAAAACAGCAACTAAAATCTATTCTACCTAACAGCAATAAAGCAAAAAATGATGAAAAAAATAGAAGCCGCTCGTAATGTCAGTATGTTAATAAGCTGTGATGTGTAAAATCTTACATTGTGTGAGGTTTTGATTCTTTAGTCTACCTTCTATCTTTAACAGCACATGGTAGAGTCTAGAAGCTTCACAGGCCTGCAGGGATTAGCCTCATGTCTTAAGGACAAAGATTAGTCAGGTTGACAACTTGTTATTTTTGATGGGACCTGTCATCTCTATGATAAGCAAAAATGTAAACTGAAGATGTGTTCAGGTACAAAAAGAAACTCGTCAAAGCCAAAGCTCATTGACTTTTAGACAGAAATACAAAATCCCCTAGAATTGTGTAGTCAAACAAAACTTTTTTTTAGAAACAAACTTTGAAACACGTGGAGGCTGTTTGAAGATAAAAGAAGAGTTGTTTATGAGCCAGTGATGAAAGTGTGTAAAGGGCCACAGATATTTTGCAACAGACATCTGGAGGCTCATTAGAATTTGAAAGCACCTTGAGGAAAAGAAATTCTTTAAAGTGAGAAAGGTTGAGTGAGGTGAACCACACCTGGAAGCTAAGATCTGAGAGAAATTCTTGCCCTGGTGGTGGTATGTAGACTGATAGGAGTCAGTCCTCAACGTTCATCGAGTTATTGGTTCTTATTATAAACCTTTTGAAAGCATGACTATACACAAGGCAGGGACCCAATGCAACCATGGCTTTTAAATCTTTTACATGTTCCTGGCATTTCCTTGTGTATTTGAAAGCTCTTTTTTTCTTTTCTGTTCCAGAATTTGAACAATAAATAGGTCAGTGATAGAACAGCCAGTCTGACAATTTTTTTAACATTTTTTTATTGATTTATAACCATTTTACAATGTTGTGTCAAATTCCAGTGTAGAGCACAATTTTTCAGTTATACATGAACATATATATATATTCGTCACATTTTTTTTTCCGTTGTGAACTACCATAAGATCTTGTATATATTTCCCTGTGCTATACAGTATAATCTTGTTTATCTGTTCTACAATTTTGAAATCCCAGTCTATCCCTTCCCACTCCCCATCCCCTTGGCAACCACAAGTTTGTATTCTATGTCTATGAGTCTATTTCTGTTTTGTATTTATGCTTTGTTTGTTTGTTTGTTTGTTTTTAGATTCCACATATAAGTGATCTCATATGGTATTTTTCTTTCTCTTTCTGGATTACTTCACTTAGAATGACATTCTCCAGGAATATCCATGTTGCTGCAAATGGCGTTACGTTGTCAGTTTTTATGGCTGAATAGTATTCCATTGTGTAAATATACCACTTCTTCTTTATCCAGTCATCTGTTGATGGGCATTTAGGCTGTTTCCATGTCTTGGCGGCCGCTATTGTAAATAGTGCTGCTATGAACATTGGGGTGCAGGTGTCATTTTGAAGTAGGGTTCCTTCTGGATATATGCCCAGGAGCAGGATTCCTGGGTCATATGGTAAGTCTATTCCTAGTCTTTTGAGGAATCTCCATACTGCTTTCCACAGTGGCTGTACCAAACTGCATTCCCACCAGCAGTGTAGGAGGGTTCCCTTTTCTTCACAGCCTCTCCAGCATTTGTCACTTGTGGATTTTTGAATGATGGCCATTCTGACTGGTGTGAGGTGATACCTCATTGTAGTTTTGATTTGCATTTCTCTGATAATTAGTGATATAGAGCATTTTTTCATGTGCCTATTGATCATTTGTATGTCTTCCTTGGAGAATTGCTTGTTTAGGTCTTCTGCCCATTTTTGGGTTGGGTTGTTTGTTTTTTTCTTGTTAAGTCGTATGAGCTGCTTATATATTCTGGAGATCAAGCCTTTGTCAGTTTCATTTGCAAAAATTTTCTCCCATTCCGTAGGTTGTCTTTTTGTTTTATTTATGGTTTCCTTTGCTGTGCAGAAGCTTGTAAGTTTCATTAGGTCCCATTTGTTCTTGCTTTTATTTCTATTGCTTGGGTAGACTGTCCTAGGAGAACATTTTTGAGATGTATGTCACATAATGTTTTGCCTATATTTTCTTCTAGGTGGTTTATTGTATCTTGCCTTATGTTTAAGTCTTTGATCCATTTTGAGTTTATTTTTGTGTATGGTGTAAGGGAGTGTTCTAGCTTCATTGCTTTACATGCTGCTGTCCAGTTTTCCCAACACCATTTGCTGAAGAGACTGTCTTTATTCCATTGTATATTCTTGCCTCCTTTGTCGAAGATGAGTTGACCAAAAGTTTGTGGGTTCATTTCTGGACTCTGTATTCTGTTCCATTGGTCTATACGTCTGTTTTAGTACCAATACCATGCTGTCTTGATTACTGTATCTCTATAGTATTGTCTGAAGTCTGGGAGAGTTATTCCTCCAGCCTCTTTCTTTGTCTTCAGTAATGCTTTGGCAATTCTAGGTCTTTGATGGTTCCATATAAATTTTACTATGTTTTGTTCTAGTTCTGTGAAATATGTCCTAGGTAATTTGATAAGGATTGCATTAAATCTGTAGATTGCCTTGGGCAGTGTGACCATTTTAACAATATTGATTCTTCCAATCTAAGAGAATGGAATATCTTTCCATTTTTTAAAGTCTTCTTTAATTTCCTTCATCAGTGGTTTACAGTTTTCTGTGTATAATTCTTTCACCTCCTTGGTTAGATTAATCCCTAGGTATTTTGTTACTTTGGGTGCTATTTTAAAGGGGATTGTTTCTTTACTTTCTTTTTCTGTTGATTCATTGTGACAGTTGTTTGTTCATGTGTAGGTATCTTTTTCTCCACCCTGGGTAAATTCAGTTTCACATAATATGATGAACTTGTAGACCCTTACAGGAAAAAAGGCGAACCATACAGAGCATATTAGATGCTGTTTGGCTTTCTTCTCATAGAAATGGCATAGGCTATCCTTAAAATATGATCTATAAAGCTCCATGTAATTGCAAAAGGAGATGCTGAAATAAAACTAAGGGCTTGAAATCAATAAAATAAAAAATTAATAAAACAACATTTAAGATCAAAGTTCTTCAAAAAAGAAGTTCAGTAAACTACTCACATGATTTATTTAAAAGACTTGTTCTAATTGATAAGAAAAGAGTAAATATTAGTTAAAATCAGAATGCAAAAGATCATTGACAGCATGTTTTAAATAATTTCTATATTATTATTCCCAGTTTATATTAATACTTTTGATGATCAAATTAAATGATTACTTATAAAAATGGTAAAACTCAAATAAGCACAAGAAAGAGTGTAAATTGACTATTAAGAGAGGAAGAAATAGAAAAGGTTACTATATGATTTGAAAATTGATATTTGTTCCCCAATGTTATGAAACTGTGAAATTCCAAATTTCCAAAATTTCCAAAAATGTGTTCTTAGGAAGATACACTTTTCTAAAATATGTTACCTGATTTATTTAATAGGGCAGATATAGTTTTGAGTTTGAATATAAGAACGCTATCAGATTATAAAAGAAAAAATAAACAGGCAAGTATTAAAGGTAAACTATAGGAAACTTGGCAAACAAAATATAGTTGTATGGCAAATGAATATTATACTGTAGTCAAATAGAGGTATTGCAACAAGGTGAGGAGTCTATGTCACAAAGATACCACTTACTGGATAAACAAGACAAAAAACAAAAGGCAACAATGTAAGTTCAATTGATTTCAGGAAGGTATTCAGTAAAAGAGATTTGCCACCTTGTCTTGATTAAGTTACATAATAGGTAACTAAATTATTAAAATTTTAAATTTTATTTATTTAAAATGTATTTAAGATAATTAAAATGGTTTTTTAATAGTATGCATTTAGAATGAATAAATATTACATCTACTCTAGACACACTGAAGTTGTTTCCTTGGACCAGGAGTTAGATGAGTATATGCGCTTGTCACTGATGCAATTTACCATAACGCTTGAAATGCTGGCAATAACTCTTTGAGAGAAAAACAAAATCAGACATAAAATAAAGAGGAAACTATTTTAGGAGTAATTTTCTTGTGAAGATACATATATATAAATTAGAAAAGTCAAAGAAGTTATGGAAATAACTGATTAGAAGTCAACAAATGAATTTACCAAATTTTCAGAATATAAGAAAGCTCCTAAAGTATTGCACACCAATTACTATTTAGCTATTACTTATTTTTATATATGAAAATACATACACTCCATGACAAGGGAAAGATTTACTAGAGCCTTATCCCACCTGGGGGAAAGGCATTTCTCCTTCTCCCCGCAGACCCCCTTTCTCTGCTTCTTATGTTGATATAAATAAATAATTGAATAAATACATAAATGGGGATAAAGAAACAAATATCTCATGTGGAAGAATTCCAGATCATTTATGTAGATACTTTACCTTCAAAGAGGTGGAATCTAAATCCTCCCTCCTTAAGTGTGGGCTGTGCCCAAAGACTTCCTCCCTAAAAGTACAGTATTCAAAGGGAGAAAAAATGATAACTTTACTGTGGAGAAACCTGACAAACACTGCCTCATCCAGGTAATCAAGGTCAGTATCACCACTGATGTCATGTTGATAGTATATACACTTTTTTTTTTTTAAAAAAACCTTTATTTACATTGAAGTATAGTCGATTTACAGTGTTAATTTCAGGTGTGTAGCAAAGTGATATATGTATATTATACATATTCTTTTCCATAACCTTTTTCCATCATAGGCTGTTATAAGATATTGAATATAGTTCCCTGTGCTATACAGTAGGTACTTGCTGTTTATCTGTCTTTTATATAGTTGTGTATATCTGTTAATCCTAAACTCCCAATTTATCCTCCCTTCCACCCTTTTCCCTTTGGTACCCACTAATTCGTTTTCTATATCTGTGAGATAGTATGTACTCTTGATATGATGTAGTGAAAATGGCACTTTACTTCTGTGGTCTTGTTCTCCCAAACCCCAAATACCAGTGTAATATGAGAAAAAAAAATCAGACAAATCCCAATGAAGGGATATATTAGTCAGCTTGGGCTGCCATAACAAAATAACATAGACTGGGTGGCTGAAACATGGAAATTTATTTTCTTACAGTTCTGGAGGTTGGAAGCCTGAGATCAGGGTGCCAGTGTGGTCAGGTTTTGGGAGGGCTCTCTTCCCGGTTTGCAGATGGCACATTATTGCTTTGTCCTCACACAGTGGAGAGAGAGCTCTGGTGTCTCTTCCTCTTTACATAAGATTATTAGCCCAATTGGATTAGGACTCTACCCTTAGGACCTCATTTAGCTTTTGTCACCCCCTTGCAGATCCTATCTCCAAATACAGTCACAATTGAGGGTTAGAGCTTCAACACATGAATTTTGGGAAGATACAAGTCAGTCCATAGCAAGGAAGTATTTTTCAAAATACCTGACCAATATTTCTTAAAAGTATTAAGGTTTCCAAAAACAAGGTAAGCCTGAAAAATTGTTACAGTCAAAGAGGAGCCTAAGGAAACCTGATGGCTAAATGTAACCTGGTACCCTGGGTGGGATCTTGGAACAGTTAAAAGGGACATGGCATAAAACTTAGCTCTAAACAAAGTATGGACTTTGGTTGATAATAATGAATTGTTTTGGGTTTATTAATTGTAACAAATGTAGCCTACTGATGTACTGTATTAGTAACAGGGGAATACACAGTGGGAATTCTATACCATCTTTGTAATTTTCTGTACATCTAAAACTGCTCTAAGCATAAAGCTTATTATAAAAACAACTTTATGGATTGGATTAAAAAGGGAAAACATAATTACATTGACATTTCAGAAGAATTCACAAACTACTTTAAGAGAATGAAAGATGGCAGGTCAGAGACACTTGAACAATAGAGAATGGAATCACTAATCACTATATGTAGCAGGACAACTGGTAATTGGGATAAAGAAGAGCTGAATTATTGACAAATGCACCACAGATTACATAAGAAACACCAGATTTACCAACAAGTAAGGCACGGACAAGCAGAAAGGACACCAGATACTTACCCTAACTCCTTTTAGTTGTTCTTTTTTTTATTTTTAAACCTGATCTTTGCATTCTATTTCTCCTTGGCCTAATTTCCTGGTTCTGTTTCTTTAAAAAAAATTTTTTTTAATTGAAGTACAGTCAGCTACGTGTCAGTTTCTGGTGTACAGCACAATGTCCTAGTCATGCATATACATACATATATTTGTTTTCATATTCTTTTTCATTAAAGGTTATTACAAGATGTTGAGTATAGTTCCTTGTGCTATACAGAAGAAACTTTTTAAAATCCATTTTTATATAAAGTGGCTAACATTTGCAAATCTTAAACTCCCAAATTTATCCCTTCCCACCCTCTTTCCCCTGTAGCCATGGGATTGTTTCCTATGTCTAAGAGTCTGTTTCTGTTTTGTAGATGAGTTTATAGTGTCCTTTTTTTGTTTTTTTTTAGATTCCACATAATAAGTGATGTCATATGGTATTTTTCTTTCTCTTTCTGGCTTACTTCACTTAGAATGATGATCTCTACTTCCATCTATGTTGCTGCAAATGGCATTATGTTATTTTTTATTGCTGAGTAGTGTTCCATTGTATAAATATACCACAACTTCTTTATCTAGTCATCTGTTGATGGACACTTAGGTTGCTTCCATGTCTTGATTATTGTAAATAGTGCTGCTGTGAGCATTGATGTGCATGTATCTTTTTGAACTAGAGTTCCCTCTGGCTACATACACGGAAGTGGGATTGCTGGATCATATGGTAAGTCTATTTTTAGTTTTTTGAGGAATCTCCATACTGTTTTCCATAATGGCTGCACCAAAGTACATTCCCACCAGCAGTGTAGGAGGGTTCCCTTTTCTCCACGCCCTCTCCAACATTTATTGTTAGTGGACTTTCGAATGATGGTCATTCTGACTGATGTGAGGTGATACCTCATTGTAGTTTTAATTTGCATTTCTCTGATAATTAGTGATATTGAGCATTTTTTCATGTGCCTTTTGCCTATTTGTATATCGTCATTGGTGAATTGCTTGTTTAGGACTTCTGCCCATTTTTGGATTGGGTTTTTTTTTTTTTATTATTGCATTGTGTGAGCTGTTTATTTATTCTGGAAAGTAAGCCTTTGTCAGCTACATCATTTGCAAAAATTTTCTCCCATTCCGTAGGTTGTCTTTTTGTTTTATTTATGGTTTCCTTTGCTGTGCAAAAGCTGGTAAGTTTAATTAGGTCCCATTTGTTTATGTTTGCTCTTATTTCTATTGCCTAGGTAGACTGCCCTATGAGAGCATTGCTAAGATTTATGTCAGAGAATGTTTTGCCTATGTTTTTCTATTTCTTTTTTGACATCATTTTATTGTATGTATTCCTGTGTAAGCTTTTCCTACTACCTTTTGGAACAAGATAGGAAATTTATAATTGGAAAATAAATTCCTAGCTATTGAAGAAACAAGGCTATCATCATAGATAAGATGGAAGGTCTTGATATGGTTCTTCCTTTTTTCTGACTTATTACAAGCTTTTTTTTTTCCTGGCAATCCACACATCCCCCCACATAGAATTAAGAACTAGTGACAGTGCAGTTCATTTCAAACTCGCCCAGACTGCTCTCAGTTGGGTCCACGTCTGAATCCTCCATAGCTCTCTGACTTCAGTTGATCCAGCCTGTCCAGTGTGCACCCTGACTGGCCACTTCAGTTGTCTTCTCAGACTCTCTCATCTTGGGCTGTGTGTGTGGCTGGCTGCCTGCTCTCTTTTGCTGTTGCCCCAGGAGCCTGAATGAGAACTGCCCCATGAGCAACCCTGTTGGCTGTGGTGACCTCTCCCAGCCTCTGCTTTCATCTCTGAGGCTGGACCTCAGACAAGGGGATTTAAATACATAAAGCTAAAAAATTTCTAATAAAAATAAGAGGACAAAATTTCAAAGAAAACAACAGAATAACAAAATAATAGATAAATTTTGTAACAAAAAATATATGCTATGTATAAGAAAAATATACAGAATGAAAGTTGTAAAGGTGCTACATGAATTTACATAAACGTGTCACACCAGTACTAAAGGCCAATTCAATACAGAGTTGAGAAGAGTATGTGTACTCACAAGAAAGGTAGAAAATCAGCACGTATGTGAGAAGATGTTTTGCTCGAAATTGAGAGTATGGAACGGTGTTTAGGTATCATTGTATACCTATTTAAAGATCTTATGTCAATAATTATAGCAAAAAACCAATGGCGGTTGATAGCTTTTGGGGAAGGCACAGTTATAAAGAGCTGGCAGCACTGTAAATTGCTCTAGTCCTTTTGGATAGTAGTCTGGCATAATTAAAAAAAAAAGCTTTAACACTGTTCCTTCATTTTGATATGGTGGTTCTACTTACGGGACTCGACCTATGGCAGTGATGTTCAGACCAGGCGCTAGGGAGAAAAATGGGTGGGGAAGGTTAGGGTTTAGGGATTTTCCTTTGCTACTGCTCATGAATTGTATGTGTATATGTGTGTGTGTGTGTGTGTGTGTGTGTGTGTGTGTGTGTGTTTTAAATTAAAATTTGGGTAAACAAAGGGTTTAGATAAAGCTAAAGTTTAGTTGACAGTAGTGTTCTATGGAGGTATCCCTAAAGAGAAAAATGTAGATTACATGACAATATTAAAAATAGCTCAGTTTAAAGTAGGACGCAAAGCCAAAAGCCAAAAGCCAAAAAAAGAAAAAAAGATTAACAGCAATAGTATGATAAAGGAGCACCACATAATTATTTTATGACACAAAAAAGGCAAGTATGGGGTCTATGTAGGTACAAAGGAATATTAAACAAAGTGAAGAAAAAGCAGAATACAAAGCAATGCATGCATGATACAATGACATAAAAATGTACTTGTGAATGCACAATGATGAAAATTGAAAGAAAACTAGAGAAATATAAATAGAGCTTAATGTTCTTTAGTTCTCTTCTATAAAAATAATTAAGTGCAAATTTAAAAAAATTCTTTACATGTCTAGGAGAGTATGGGTTATTTGGACCAAAATTTCCTAGATCCAATTAAAATGATGTAATTTATTTCAGTACAAGGGCAATATACCTGTTCTTGTAAATTTCTATAAAATTAATTGAAGGCCTCTGATCACATTGGTTGAATTACCTTGGCATTGTAAACCAGATTCTCCAGGAATTCGTGAGCATATGTTTGTGTACTTAGATGCATAAACAACAAAATGATGGATCTTTTCCACGTGGGATTGTTTCAGCATTTCAAAGTCAACAAGCAAAGAAATACACAGATGTAAAAGCAGCTGGACCACAGTCCTGTTTTTCTTTCCCATTCCCGTAAGGACATTTAAATTCTCAGTTTTTGTCTGGATTGGGTGGTTGGGTTCCAGCATGGTCTTAATGAACCATGATGTTAAGGTCTTCAGAAGGGTACACATGGTGACAAATTAATCTGACATTTGAAAATGATGAAATGCAGTGGAAAAAAAAACCCACTCAAGATAAAATTGTGAAAGTTGTGATAAGATAACAGAGTAATGGGTGGTAAGAGGGTAAGGTTAAGTCAGAGCCTTTTTTTAAACTAAAAGAGTCTGCAAGCTGCAGAGGACAAGATGCTTTGGCAAGTGCCCAGGTTAGGAGACAAATAGAAGTTTCTTCATGGAAAGAAACTGAGGTGTAGTCTGAGGACTTCATTTCCAGATTCAGGAGAGCACCCTGACGGAAAAGGGAAGAGTCGGGTGAAAGCTGCTGGAGAAGGAAGAGAAAAGTGTTGTTCACTCATTAATTTCTTTCTAGCTCTATGATCCACGACAAATTACCTGACTGCTCTGTGCCTTGGTTTCTTCATTTGTAAATGGACAAAATAATTGTACCTACCTCACCGAGTTGCTATGAAGATTAAATGAGGTTGCACATGCCAGGCACAAGGGGTGTTCTCAATAAATGTTAGCTATTGTTATTATTGGCAGAAATGGGGATTGCAGGACTTTGCTTAAGACTGCAAAATTCCACTATCAAATTGAGAGCTCTCCAGATAAGCGGGGTTACAGATAATCTCAGGGCCTGCTGAGTGGGTGCTACATTTCTACTTATTAGGGCATTCAAGAGATCAGTGGAACACAACAGAACTGTTTAATCAAATTGCAGAAGTTATGTTTACCGACATGTGAAAGGCTGGCTACAGGCGTATTTCACTACGTGTAGCAAAAAGATTCTTTGTTATGATTTATGGGGGTCCTGGTTTGGTCTTGGTTTTGACCCCAGTGACTTGCAATAAAAACACAAAGCACAAGGCTGGTCATTTGATTTGCTGATAGTGTTGTTTTCCTAAAGCTGGGGCAAGGAGAGATGCAGGAGATGAGGGAAAGGATTGCTAACATTTCTTCCTTGACTTTGGAAAGAAAGCAAAGCAACAGAGAAATAAATGTCTAAAGATTTTAAAATATCTTAAAAGAAAAAATGAAAATAGGAAACAACTTTTTTGGCTGGTAGTTTTCATTTAAGCCCAAAGTTCCTGCCCATATTCTTGTCTTGGGACAGTAAATCTGACACTTGGGAAACTCACAGCCAGACCAGTGTTCAATGTCTTGGCTTAGTGTGTTAGAACCCTTCCCTGACAATAGGATTCTCATCAGTGTTTATTTCTTTTCTTCTTATGATCATCTTTACCCAGAGTCCTTTACCTGGCAATGTTATAATTCTCCTTAATATGATATTCTTCACCCTATTTCTCATATTTCCATTATTCCACTTCCCATGCCCTATGCTCCAGTGACTCTTCAAAAATTATTGTTCCTCTTATATACATTGAAATGTTCTACCTAGTTTCCTTAATTTTTTTTCATTTCCAGGAATATCCAGCCCTTCTGTCCCATCCTGAAACATCCAAACACAAACAGTCCCATGGATGTCACCTCCTCCAGGGAGCCTTTCAGACACCACCTCCTGACCTCCCCGAGCTGAAAGGAATAGCTGCTGTCCTGGAACTCCCTAGAGCAATTAACTTCCACTAGTTTTCTGGCATTGACCTCTTCTTATGTGAGTTTAAATTCTTTCATGTTCACCTACTCACTCTCACTACACTGGTAAGCATGCCAAGGGTATAGTCCATGACTTATTTATCATTATTTGATGAATGAATAAATCTTTACCTAAAGCAACACCTAAATTATATTTACTGTATAAGGTATAGTGCACAGTAAAAGAAATGGACATAGTGTCATGTGTACAATTGTTACTGCCCCTTGGTGTAAATCCCAGATCCATTAATTGCATACAAATGTCAAGACTTATGGAATAACAGAGATTTTATGATTGAGAAGGAACCCAACTTTTACAGATTTTTATTAATCTACATAAGGACAAAATCAACACTGTATTTCCATTTAGATTTTCCATTTGTAGTTTCTCTTTATTCAGAAAAAGACTGGGAGCTATAGCTATAGCTTCATACTTCTGCTATTAACTTATTTGCATCATCTTGGGTAAATGATAATAGTGAAAGTTACTCAGTAGAGAGAATCCAATCACTTCTCTCCAGCTTTGCTGGTCTGAGCCACGACTGTCTCTTTCTGGAACTTGGCAGGCACCTCCAACTGGTCTCCCTGCTTCCAATGAAGAGCCCACCAGGCTTTCTCTATTCCTAACAGAGGAGCTAGAGTCATTCTTTTACAGGATGAATCAGATCCTTTCACCCTGCTTGAGTCCCTGCAGTGGGTCCCCGTTTCACTCTAAGGAAAGCCACGGTCTTGCTCCTGCCTTCAGTGCTCTCCACAATCACTCTGGTCCCTTTGACCTCATCTCCGGCTACTCTTCCCTCACTGGCCCATCTGCAGGGGCGCTCTTGCTCTTTCCCTGACTGGCCATGCACTTGCCCACTGCAGAGCTGACTCTTCCTCTGCCCTCAAGTGCTTTCCCCCCAATATGTGAATAGTTAGCTTCCCCACTCCTTCAAGTCTTTGCTCAAAAGTCACCTTCTCATGAGGTCATCCTTGACCGACTTAATGAAAATTGCAAGCACCTCCCCACTTTCCAGTGGATGTCCCTTTCCTTGCTCTATTTCATTCCATAGCACATGTCACTTGGTCACTTTTTAATACACTGTATCATTTATTATTATTTTATTGTTTGTCTATCTCTCCCACTAATTCTAGTAAGCTCCATGAGGGTAGAGATCTTTTACACTCACTGACATGTCCCAAATGCCTACAGCTGGGGCTAGTTGCCTTACTCAGCAGCCACTCTAAATACGTGCTCATGAAAAACAGAGCCTCATAATGTGTCAGGCACTGCTAATCACTTAGACTTCACAGCAACACTCTGATGTAAATGTTTTTATAAGCTGCATTTTAAGTTGAGGAAACTGAGGTTTATAGGGGTTAAAATGCCCATGGTCACATCATTAGTCAGGGGCAGAACCAGGATGCAAATCAAGGTGATCTAATGTCAGAAGCTGTTCTATCTCTTTCCTTAGCTGGGCAGGGCCTCAACATCTTGCACGTTTATTTTAATCAACATTATAATCACTCATAATTTTTAAGAATCAAAAAGGCCTACAAAATTAGTAATGAAAAACAATTTCCTTGGTGGAGAGCATAGCTCAGCGGTACAGTGCATGCTTAGCGTGCATGAGATGCTGGGTTCAATCCCCAGTACCTCCATTAAGAAATGAATAAATAACCTAATTACCCCCCCCAAATATAATAAAGTAAAAAAAAAAAAGGTTATTAAAAAAAGATTGGTTAAAAAAAAAAAAAAGAAAAATGATTTCCTTGTTCTCTCACCCTCCACTTCCCCCTTTCCAGAAGCAAACACTGATAACCCATAGCTGATTCTTGACATTTCCTGCCATATTTCTGAATAATATGCTACTAGTTCTACTCCTTGATTTTTTCTCTCCAGTTTTAGACATAATCTATTGATTTTTCACATTAGAAGGTGAGGATTTTAGCTCTCGTTCCTTTCCTCCCCTTCCTTCACACACACACACGACTCACATATCTTCTTCCTGACCCGCTGACCTCCCAATACAGTTATTTTATACTTTTGTTTAGGTTAATAGAAAGGTTTATGCTGTTAGTACCTCTATACTTCATTCATAGATGAACTCTGTGCATGCACTAGCTTTTTCCCTTCTTTGCATAACTTTCTGTATTCCCTGGAGTTGTCTTGTTTGAAATTTGCTTATTTATAATTAATTGTACTCATCACTGTTTGAATCCCAGGGCCTTCACCACTTTTAAAAAAATTTTTGAGTCTTTGAATATCTTTAAATATTTGTATTCTGTCCTGACACTTGAATGATGGCTTGGCTGCTAACAGAAGTTTAGGCTGGAAAGAATTTTCCTTCAGAATTTTGAAGGCATCGCTCCATTAATTTCTAGCTTTCATTTGCTTCTGTGTCATTTGAGGCTATTTTACTTTGATTCCTTCATATTTGGCTTTTTTTTCTTTCTCTGGAATTGTGTTTGCCCTTCTCTTTACACCCAGGGTTCTAAAACTTCTCAGTGATATACCAGATGTGGCTTCATTTTCACCCATCATGCTGGGCACTCAGTCATCCCTCCATGTGCTTCAGTTCTAGGAAGTTCTCTTGAATTTTTCAATTGATGATTTCCTACCCCCCACCTTTTTGTTGGTCCTCTTTTTCAAGAAACTTGGTATTCAGATACTAGATTTTTAGAACCAATGCTCCACTTTTCTTATCTTTTCCCCTTGTATTGTCTTATTGTCTTTCTTTCATTTAGCTCCACTTTCTAGAGAGTTCTTCAGCCTTATCATCCAATTATTAAATGATTGAGTTTTTAATTTCCACTGAGGCCAGAGCCTATGTTCTCCCACTTACCTGGAAAGGAAGTTTAGAGTATTTTCCTGGAGGAAGTGGACTGTCGGCCACCTGAGGGGAGTGTTGGACTCCTGCGTCTAGCTCTTGGGTGGATGCACAGTAGGTCCACAATAAAACACAAGGAGGGAGCAGTCCACAAGAGCGAGGTGAAGGTACGTTAATACGACTGGAACGACAAGCCAGGGCAGGTCTAGAAATGAGATTACCTAGCAGGCATGTCTACTTGAGATGCTCAGCTGGATCTCCTTCAGTTTCTTTTGATTAGTGGTTCTATTGAATCCAGATTCTGGGAAAGGGTTCAGCCTGAAAATGGGTTAAGAAGCTTCAATTTTGAGTAAGGAAAGTGGCAGGAGCTGGAAGTCCGGTGGATCATCAGAATGTTAATTTCTCTGACATGGACTTGCTATTTCAGAGTGCCCCTCCCTACTCCCCCTGGTTTTAGAAGCATTGGTGGGATTACTACTCAAAACCTGCAATATATTTTCCCAGTTACTTCAAGTTATGCCTCTTCCCCACCTCCCCATACTTCTAGTAAAATATTGTGAGTGGCTGGCTAAAATGATGGAGCTCCCTGCCAATAAGATGAAACAGGTTTGTAGACCCCAAGGAAGTAGCTAGGTAAATATTTACACACACAACTGAATTTTCTAAGTGTCACGTATCCTTGATCTTTGTGGAATGCTGCAACGTTTTGCTCACAGTTTAGCATGTTGTGGAGCTGTGAAGGCAGGCAGATGTTTAGTTCCGAAGAAGGAACCTCGCTGCTGGGCTTCCTGCCAGTTAAGCCTGATGGGTTATGTCTTAGCCGCTAAATTTCAGTCCCATGTCTCACTCATATTTTTTTTCATTCTGAAAGCCCTAGAGATTTGGATTGCTTTATTCCTTGGTTCTTTTTCTCCCAGGACTGGCTGCTGAGCAACATGCTGTCTCCTCGTCTCCCTCTTTACTTGTTGTCACCAAAAAAATAAGCACTGGGGCTCTTTTTATTTAAAAATTTTACAACGGATCCCTTCTTGTCTTGGGGATCCGCCTGCCCAGCTGATCAGTAATTAATTCAGTGGCTCATTTCTAGTTAGAAGATTAATAAGCACCATGTGGATTCAGAATGTATACTAAGTGAATGGAAGCATTTGTAAAATTTTTTAAAAAAATTTTTAATTTTTGGGGGGGAGGTAATTAGGTTTGTTTGTTTGTTTGTTTTTAGTGGAAGTACTGGGGATTGAACCCATGACCTCATGCATACTAAGTATACGCTCTACCATAGAGCTATACCCCCGCTCCCAACTGCTGCATTTGTAAAATTTGTCCTGTGATCTCTAAAGGCTTTCCCCAGAACCTTCCCATCAGTTGTCTCTTCCATCTTTCCTTAAAATCTCTTTGACTCGAGCCCCTGAAAATCATTGTTTCCCTGGTTTGTGTTTTCCTGTTTTTTTTTTTTTTTTTTTTTCAGGTTTGCTGGTAACACTTTCCCTAGACCAGTGCTTTTCAAATTTGAGAGAGCAAAAGAATCACCTGGAGAGCTGGCAGAATCACAGATTCCTGGAGCCACCCACAGAGATCCACATTTAGAAGGTCTGGGAAGAAACTGAAACTGTTGGACTACGGTCTGCACTTTGAACTGCACTGGTCTAGACCATTAGGAATTGTGGTTCTGATGTTGGCTAAAC
This sequence comes from Camelus ferus, assembly GCF_009834535.1. Taxonomy (NCBI): domain Eukaryota; kingdom Metazoa; phylum Chordata; class Mammalia; order Artiodactyla; family Camelidae; genus Camelus; species Camelus ferus. The sequence continues at coordinate 104,485,070 of NC_045697.1, read as the reverse complement.
AGGCTCCCTCACCAATTTCCTGAGCTGCTGCTTGGGCCCAGGCTTTCCTTGTGGCCCCAGTGGAGCTGATTGATGGTGCAGCTTTTCCTTCTAGCAGTACAGCCAGACTTCCATTCCCTTAGCTAAGAAAAGGGAAGAGAACCGTTTGTTACAGAGTGTCGACATAACCCGCATGAGCTCTGGGCTAGGTACAATCGTGTATTTCCTTCACTGACTGTTCACAAGAACCCAGTGGCATCAGTACGGCTGGCCTCATTTCCTGGAGAAGTTCAGCAACTTACCCCACGTCACCAAGCTAGTAATCAGGGAACCAAAATGTAACTCAAGGGCTGTACTAATCACCGGAAGGCATTGTCTTTATGATATGAAACCACCTGCCTTGTGCTGAACCTGCCTAAAAGGTTCTCTTTCAATTCAGAGGAGCACCTCCAGGGAGACCAATAACTGTTCAGACAAAGAGATCTACTTTCCTCCTAAGAGTCTCTGTGATTCACTCAGCTGCCCTCTGCCCCTGCAAAAGTGCTCGGCAGAATAACAGATCAGCAATGCCAGAAATAGCTCATTTCCAAAACACAGCTATAGACAATTTCTACCCAGAGAAGAAAGTGATTTTCTAATAGGCCTACAAGAGAAATTAGGTTAAATCGAAGGAAACTCAGGAGGTAACTCTAATGAAAGGTAGTGTATTTTATTTCTTCCTTGCAATTCTTTCTTTATTTCCTTTATATTAGATGATCCTTTGAGGATGAATTTGCATTTATCTATAAAGGTGCATATAATTGCTGTTATTATTTTGGTGTAAGAGAATAATAGTCAGAGATAAGACATGACTGCAACTGTTTAAGGCTGGCATGTGCTGCGACTTGTTTTGAGCTTGTCTCTGTCCTGATGTAGTAGGCTGCGGGCTTGCTGTGTCCAGGAATTGCATGTTGGGCAGTGTTTTTCAGCTTCTTTAGCTGCCAGGTGGCCTTTGCTATTTTTAATTCAGGGAGATAGGTAACAGTCTTCCTAATATTCTCTGTTCTAATCGTTGCATGGAGTCAGAAAAAAAAGATGCTGTTTGATCCTCTCATTCTTCTCCATCCCTTCCAAATTCTCTCCTGGCACCCAACCCCTCAACCTGAGTTTTTGAGTCAAGTGTAAATTTCATAAAGCGCTCATCATCATAAATTAGTGCCTGATCGTGGAATAAAAGAAAGTCCAGTTTCAAGAGCCTAGGATTTGTTTTTTTTCCCCAGCCCTCATTTTGTCATGTATTTAACTTTAGGAACTTGGACTAAGTCATTTCTCTTCACTGGGTCTTAACTTTTGTTATCTGCAGGTGACGGAGTTGTACTAAATTATCTTTTTTTTTTTACTAAATTATTTCTAAGATTTTAAGTTACATGAAACTGAAATTGCTTTGAAGAAATTTCTGTTTCACTTTGAGTGCACCATTCATTCAGATTGTGACAACTTCCCAGGTAGCTGCTTCAAAGAATTTTTCTTAGGCTGTAGGGAGCTCATCAACTTCAAAATCAACTTTAAGAATACAAACAAAGGAAAAAAACACACTTCCAGGTTGTTAATCAAAGTATTCTGGTCTATCCTTAATTATTAAGTGTTTGGGCAGAATAATGGAATAATGGACAAATTGATTCTTATATTTCTCACTTACGAAAGCATTGCTATCAGGATGTGAAAACTTTGCCATTTGCCAGTGGTGAGAGGAAGGATATTAGTGCTTTCAAACAATTTCTTCAAATCAAAATCTAAAGCTTCAGGGAATCAGACCACAGGACAACTCAGTGATTCAGCTGTGCCCTTAGGCACCACTTCTTGAAGAGAATCTGCAGAGGAAGTCAAAGAGCTCTCACTATGGGGTAGGGGAAATTGGGAAAAGCTGAACAACTCAAGGAAACCACATGACTGATTTCTATCCTTCCATGAGACCAGATAAGCTCTTTCAGATAGGACTTTCCCTCTTTCTTTGAATGCAAAGCATGGACATTAAGTAAATGATGATTATTTGAAGAGGTGCTTCCAGGGCTCACTTAAATATGATGACTGGGGGGGGGGCATCTTTATGCTGGGGGCCAGATAGAATTGCTGTGAATTTCCCAGCATTCTGTTCTGTAACCTGCATCCTGAGTGGGGACAGGATGGTCCAGTCCAAATGGAAAACCCACTAATATCCAGGTCAGTTGAATGGCTAAAAAGAAGTTGGGTGCTCTCCAACGTGAGTGTCTGTATATTTCATAACATTTCATTTAGATCTACGTGACTGCCATAGCTCTAGCAAAACCTTCTTGAGGCGCCTGGCCTGGCGTGGATCAGAACCCCTATTTTGGTTCTAACTTAACATCTCTGAGAGAAGACTGAGGTTGGGATTTGAAAACAGTGGAAACTTAGCAGAGTCTAGGAGTTCTGGTCGAGAATGGCAGAATGGGCTCAGGTGTCAGACTTCCCATGAGATCCAGAAGGCAGGGTTTCCATCAGTGGACATTCTACAAAGAGCACTTGATGTTATTCTCAGGAGGGGCAGTAATTGAAAGCCAGGTTAGTGAACAGATGGCGAAGTACAACTCCAAGTCAGTGGGATGGAAGCAGAGAAGGAAACAGAGATTAGTCCAATATCACTGACAAAGAAAGAGGAGGAAAGGGTGAGGGAAAGGAGATTCACCCAAAGGTTTGCTGCTCCTGGTTGGATTTTATTGACCCACCCTTGTGCTGGGCAGCTCCGGGAAACCACCTCTGAGAGGGTATTTTGAAAAAATGTTTTTTGGAGATATAGCGTGCCATACATTTTGCTGATTTAAAGTGTACATTTCAGTGATTTTTAAATTATATTCACAGTTGTGCAGCCATCACCACAATCCAAATTTATATTATTATCATCAGCAGCCCCCCCACAAATCCCATATCCATTAGCAGTCACTTCCCCCACCCTTCCCATCCCCCATTACCCAGCCCTAGACAACCACTAATCTGCTTTTTGTTTCTATGGATTTGCCTGTTCTGGACTTTCCATATACATACAGTCTTTTATGACTAGCTTCTTTGACTGATAGGGTCATTGAAATTCCATCTTCTCCACAGAATTTACTTTCCTGATAAAAACTATTTTGCATATGTGTGTGTTTATTACTGAATTTAGAGTACTTTTCCCACTTATAAAGATGTATATACATGAAAGTGTCCTCATTAAGAAAATGTTATAGTTAATTGAGAGCTGTATCAATCTCCAGTTTAAAAATTTTTCAAATAAAGTGTGTACACATAGCATTAAAATGAATTTGTTCTTCCTTTGATGGTTCCTGTCATGAAGAGCCTCAGTATAATTATGGTTGAACATAAATACTATTATTATCATAAGGGGATAAGATGTAGGTGATTAGTCTGAGATTCTATGACCTACTCTAAGTAGAAAAACAACAGCATAATAACAACAAACCTCCAAGTCTCTGATATCCATTATTTGTTTAGTCTTTTTTATACAAAGCTAAAATATAGAAGAAAAGTTCCAGTTATCTGAACTTTTTGGCTGTTTGAATTCTGAAAAGAGGCATTGTAGTAAGTTAGGAGAAAGGCATCTGACAATGATTCGTCAAAGAAGAGATAAAAATACTGGCTTTTCTATCATTTGGATCTTTGGGTGTGGACTTTTAATGTGGATGAATCCAATTTCCTGTTTCCTGCATCCATCTGCTTCCTCAAGCAGAAATTAGATCACAGTTGACCTTTTTTGGGGGGGTGGTTTGGACAGGCATGGAAAGGCAAGCCTGAGAATTGTGCTTCAGAAAAATTATTCAGCCTGTTTAGAAATACGGCTTCACCTATGCAAATTAATATATGCCTAAGAAAACAAATATACAATCAAACAAAATAAATCTTGCTCTGGCCAAAATCATGTTTGCTTTGCAAATGAAGGCAATTTAATTAATGAATTGCTAGCTACAGAAAGCACTAGCCTGAAAAAAGTAAAATATCAGGATAGTGATGAGGCATTTAACACGAGAACAATCCTGAGATATGGCTTGATACCAGAACATACAGAGGAGAGGATATAAATGTTGGGAAAGTCATTGTCCCAAGGGATCAATCCCATCTGCTTAAGCCATAACTTTCTCGGTTATGTCTTTCATTCCTTTACATCCTTGAGAGATAAATCATGCCTTTGTTGTTAACAAGAGCAGCTGGACGCCTGTGACTGAGGGGTCAGCCTGCAGGACACGTTGTTGATATTGGACTATCATTTCCTGCAGAGAGAAGAGTGGCGTATGTAGTGAATCTTCCCTATGTCCATTCGCTTTACATCCAATGCCTGTTTGTGCATTTTGCAAAGAATTCCGATGAGAATTTTTTAATGTGGCATTTTGGGGTTTTCTGCAGATTCTGGCTACAAACCTTTGCATGTGCTCATATCCTACTGATGAATGCCAAGAGTGAGCTGCTGGCGACAGAGGGGAAATAAGAACAAGTTGAGTGGGTCAAGAATGACAATACAATCTGGACTATATCGTTCTTTCATCTCATTAGCTACATTTCCTAAAAGAGCGTTTAGTTCTTTTGTGAACGGTGCTTATAACCCAGCCGCCATTGTGCAGGATGGAGTCTTTTGTTTTTTGTTTTTTTAGTTGAAGATTCAGCTATTAGCATCTCTCACCATTTCAGGGATGCTGCAACAGAAAGTGCCTGTCTCAAACCGTCTCAAATTCTCTATCCACTTTTCTGTATCTGCTTGGTTCACATTACCATTATGCAGCCCGCTGCCAGATGCTGACTTGCCCAGGGTCCTGGGAACACCCCCCCCTCTCCCGGTTTTGATCTCTCTTTATTAACTGTTTGTACAGTTTCCTTTCAAACTCAAGTTTAATGAACCTTTCCCTTTCCTGGCTTTATGATCTCCTTTCTTCTACCCTCCTCCCTCTCCCACTCTTCTTGTCCTTTACCCAGACTGCTTATCTAGCTGGAATTTATTTGACTTCTCTTTCCCTTCCCCTTGTTCTATGGGAAAGCTCAAGTCCAGGCTCCCTTAAACATTTATGAACTTAGTTCACGCTCTTGAGTCCCTTTGGATACTTCAGTCTTGACCCCCTCACATATCTTTAAACAAGTCTTGCTTTGAACGCTTTCATATCAAGCATGTAAGATACTCCAGATTGTAGGGCCACGTGTTACGCTCAAGATGCAGAACAAAGGCTGACAGATAGACCATACTTTTTGTTCTCAAAGTCTAAGGAGAGAAAGAAACGGGATATTCTAGGTGAAAACCATATCCCACCTTCTACAGTGTATGTGCTTTGCGTATAATCCACATCATCATTACTATTCTTACCGCTCCTCACCCTTCAATCCTGAGACGAATAGGAGGGAAGGAAAAAGTGAAAGAAAAAGAAAAGCAAGGGAAAACAGCTCGTGGTGTTTCCTCTTAAAATACCATAAGAACTCTGGTTTGGGGTTTAATCAATGACTCCTAAGATGTCATCTGCTTTTTATGCTGCACATCTGATTCTGTACCCCTAGGTATACGCTATATTTATTTGGTTATGCATCTTGGTTTTCTCTAAAACTGCTGATACTTACTCTCTTGGAATACGTCCCTGCTTTTGGTGATTGATCACAGTATATCTTGGCAGTGGTAGGAAACTCTTTGTTATGGACTCATTTTTTTTTTCTTTTTTCTTTTTTAACTGTTCAAGCAATGAAGAATGAGTCTCTACTGCTGCAAAGTATTTTAGGGGGTAGGCTGGGAAGTGAGGAAGAGAGTTAATAAAAGGTCAGCTAGCTTGAGACTTGGAGAGTGCAGAGGCAAGGAAGGGGGAAAGAAAGTTTCCTATTTCATAGAGAAATTTTGGACAGGGTTTGAACAGGGAATAAGCGAAAATACCCAGATGTAATTTCATAGCCAACTTCCCATGTCTTCATGTCTGCAGGATGACTTAAAAATCTTTTCATTATACTTCCCCTGCAACTCAATTTGCTGATGTTCCAAGAGAAATAGGAGGAGGGGTGGGAAAATTCCTTTTTATGGTTGAAATACATACGGTTTATTACGCCTGTTAAAACTGCACTGCATTTATACACTAGTGATAGCTGTTATGATGATATCATTCGATGACCCTATCTGGGTCCATGAAACATGAAGATCACAAGCAGAATTTCTAAACTGTATGTACGTGATAAACTGTCTGGGTGTGTATGTGATGGTGCAGCCAGCAAACACTTCTGTTCACAGGAGATCACCAGATGGGTTCATTCCTATGCAATAAACTCCCTGAGTTAGGCTTGCCTTCCCTGCCACTTGACTGCCCTAAGAGAGAAAGCAAGATAGCAGGAGGTAGAGAGAATGAAAGTTCAAGTGTTCTGTCTATTAGAAGTGAGTGGATGAGGACAAATCTAAAAGTTGGCAGAATGGTGCCTTCTCACCCCAAGCCACCTGCACGCCACCCTCTTCTGCTGCCCCTACATCCTGGCTCCTCTTCTTCTCCCAAATAGGGTTGGAATGAACTTAGGATGCCCTCTGGCATGTTTTCCCTTTCACCCCATGATAATGCTCCCAGGCCTGCCCTAACTCCACAGTTTTCACATTGATAGTGACCAAGTTTTGCTAAGGACAAATCAAGACATGAAACTATGACAGATAAAATTGTGCTCATTGGCAATCAAAGAAGCGACTGAGGCTGGATGGAAACAGGATTAAATGACAGTCTACATTTTGACCATCAGACTCCCCTGACTTCATTCCCTGCTCTGTACCCAGGACACTGGTGGGAGCGTTGGGGAAGGAGTCAGACACACTGTAAGACCTACGTATCTGCCTGGCATCCTACTGTGGAGACCATCACTGGACAAACCACGCACACGGAGCTTCCAGTAAGGATTTGGTAGCTGACCTTTAAGTATAAAGAGCTAACCAAGAGGAAAGGTAATTTTAAGACAGGAACCAGAACAACAAATAGAAAAAAAAGTGAGGGGACAGAATTCATTGTGGGGCTCACAAAATAAATGTGAAAAAAAGAGATTAATATCCTAGGAAAGATAATATAATTTATATGTATTAAACAAAATAAGAGCCTCTTAAAAGTATTTATTAGGGAACTGACTCTCATGGAAAATAAAAATGAGGCAGTAAAAACAATTCAATAGAAGATTTAGAGGATAAATTTGAGGACTTCTAGAAGGTAGAACAAAAGCCAGGAGTGAAAATTGGGAGAGAAAGATAAGACAATATGAGGGTAATAGAAACCTAACATTTAAATAATAGGCATTCCAGAAAGAGGGAACAAGAAAATGGAGGGAAATATTATCAAAGGTTTATACAGAAAATTTCAGAATCAAAGGACATGAGTTTTTTGATGCAAAAGACCATTGAATATCAAATATGATTGGAAAAAAGAACTACTCAAGGGCATATGATCATGAAATTTTAGAAATATGGATATAAAATTCATGTGATGATATTTAAATATATGTATTTTTAAAATTTTAAGTTAATTATTTAAAATTTATTTCTTTTTTCTTTTTACTTTTTGACCCCCTTCATCCATATCTCCCACCTTCCAACCTCCTCTGGCAACCACCAATCAGTTATTCTCTGTATTTAAGAGCTTGAGGTTTGTGTGTGTGTGTGTGTGTGTGTTTGTGTTTGGAGATTGCACATATAAGAGATCATACAGTATTTGTATTTCTCTGTCTGACTTATTTCACTTGGCATAATGCCCTTGAGGTCCAACCATGTTGTTGCAAATGGCAAGACTTTGTTATTTGTCATGGCTGAATAATACTCTGTTGTATATATACCACAATTTCTTTATCCATGATTGAACACTTAGATTGTTTCCGCATCTTAGTGCTGCAATAAACATGGCGATACATATATCTTTTTGAGTTAATGTTTTTGTTTCCTTTGGATAAACACCCTGAAGTTCAATTGCTGGATCATATAATAGTTCTATGTTTAATTTTTTGAGGAACCTGCATACTGGTTTCCATAGTGGCTGCATCAATTTATATTCCCACCAGAAGTGCATAAATGTTCCCTTTTCTCAATGTCCTCTCCAACATGTTTCTTGTCTTTTTGATAATAGATATTATAGTAGGTATGAGAAGATACCTCATTGTGGTTTTGATTTGCATTTCTCTGATGGTTAATGATACTGAACATCTTTTTATGTAAATGTTGGCCATCTGTGTGTCTTTGGAAAAATATCTATTCAGGTCCTCTGCCCATTTTTTAATTGGGTTGTTTGTTTTTTGATGTTGAGTTGTATGAGTTCTTTATGTAATTGGGATATTGACCTCTTATCAGATGTATAATTTACAAATATTTTACCCCACTCAGTATGTTGCTTTTCATTTTATTTATGGTTTTCTTTGCTATGCAGATGCTTTTTAGAATGATGTAGTGGCGCATTTATTTTTGCTTTTGTTGCTTTTTCTTTTGTTGTCAGATTTTTAAAACGATCACCAAGACCTATATCAAGAAGTTTACTACCTATGTTTTTTTTTCTAGGAGTTTCAAGGGTTTCAGATCTTATGTTTCAAGTCTTTAATCCATTTTGAGTTAATTTTTGTGTATGGTGTAAGACAGTGGTTTAGTTTCATTCTTTTACATGTGGCTGTGTTGCTGTCTAGTTTTCCCAACACCGTTTATTGGAGAGACTATCCTTTCTCCTTTGTCTTTTTTGCCTCCTTTGTTGTAAATTAATACTCTGTATATGCATGGGTTTATTTCTGAGTTCCCTATTCTGTTCCATTGATCTATGTGTTGGTTTTTATGCCAATACCATACTGTTTCAACTAATACAGTTTTGTAATTTAGTTTGAAATCAAGGAGCATGATGCCTCTAGGTTTGTTGTTCTTTCCCAAGAATGATTTGACTTTTTTTTGTGTGGTTCCACACAAATTTTGGGATTATTTGTTCTATTTCCTTTGAAAAATGCCATTGGAATCTTGATAGAGATTGCATTGAATCTGGAGATTGCTTTAAGTAGTATGGACATTTTAACAATTTGATTCTTCCAATCCATGAGCATGGAATATGTTTCCATATATTTATGTCTTCTTTGATTTCTTTCATTGAAGTCTTGTAGTTTTCAATATACAGGTCTTTAACCTCCATTATTAAATTTATTCCTAGGTATTTTATTATTTTTGATGCAATTGTTATATGGGATTGTTTTCATAATTTCTCTTTCTGATAGTTTGTTGTTAGTGTGTAGAAATGCAACAGACTCTTGTGTATTGAATTTGTATCCTGCCATTTTAGTGAAGTTATTTTTTAGTTCTAATGATGAAGTCTTTTAGAGTCTTCTATATTTAATATGTCATCTGCAAATAGTGACAGTTTTATTTCTTCCTTTCCAGTTTGGGTGCCTTTTATTTCTTTTTCTTGCCTAATTGCTCTAGCTAGGATACTGTGTTGAATAAAAGTGGTGGCAGTGGGCATTGTAAAAGCTTCCAGAGAGAAAATCAAAACAGAAGCAGGCCACATACGAGGATCTGAACTAAGAATGGCATCCAGCCTCTCAACTGCAAGATGGAACGCTATTAGTCATTGGTGTAATGCTTCAAATTTCTGAGAAGAATGATTTCCAGTCTAGAAATCTGTACCTCATCAAATGACCAATCCAGTGTGAAATTAACATAAAGATATTTTCAAATAAATGAGGTCCCTTTTTTTTTTTAACTATTTTAAAATCTCCTCCACATTTTCTCAGAAAGCTATAGAGGGATGCATTCCTATAAAACAAGGGGTTGCATCAAGAAAGAGTGAGATCCAGGATCCAGGACATAAGGGATCCAGCTTGGGAAAGAGGAGAAGGAAAAATCCTGACGACCTGGGGCATCTTGAACAGGATTATGAAGGGCTTGGGAGAGGGTGTTTCCAGAAAGAAAATGGAACTGATAGATATATATTCCAGTTTTGACCAAATAGAAAGTTGAATGGAGGGTTACTGAAGAGTACGGGAAGATTTAGTGAGATCCTCAAAAAAGAAAGGTAAGTGAAAAAGAAGCAATTTAGTCCGAGAATAGTATACAATTACTCAAGCAAGGGAAATACAATCATAATATACTACTTGACTGATGAATAATAGTTGTAGAGTCAGGATAAAAATATGAAATATTGATTTATCCAAAAGTAATAAAACTATTCTGAAAATTAGGAGAGAGAACATCTGTGAGGTGTGGTGTAAGGAGCTAAATTCACATTACTTACAGAGGAAAAAAAATAGATATTATCTAAAATAGAGAAAAAAGTACAGTATTATGTCATTTAGAACATGAAGGCAAATACCATATGATATAGCTAAAATAGTAAAACGTGTTTGTTTCAAGGGGTGGAAAGGGCACTGGAGAGAGACAGGGCAGGAGACCGATGACTTTTTTGTCCTTCATTCTCTCAATATTTTTCCAAACCTTAACCAATCACCCTGGTCTAAATCCTCTTCATTAACCCAGTTGTGCATAACAAAGGCCTTGAAACTCAGCTGGCAGAGTCAGTGTTCTGAGCAGGCAGGAAGGGAGAGGTGCTGTGACACTTACAGCAGGGCTTCTCACATTTCAGCACGCATCAGCATCTCCTAAAGAGATGCTTAACATGCAAAGTCCTGGGCTCAGCCACCAGACGGTCTGGGTGGGGCCTGAGAGTTTGCACTTCTAACAAGCTCTCAGATGGACGCTGATCTTCAGTCAATATATAGACAATTTCATATACATCTTAGTGTGGCCTTTCAGTTAAAAACTGATTTGGAGGAGGGGAGGGTATAGCTCAGTGGTAGAGCACATGCTTAGCATGCATGAGGTCCTGGGTTCAATCCCCAGTACCTCCATTAAAAGTAAATCTAATTACCTTCCCACTCAAAAAAATAAAATGTCAAACTTGCCCATCAGCTCTGGATGCCATCCTCTTGTAAGGACTTTTCTCCTTTGTTTATTTTTCTTCTCTCCTGCATTATCAATAGTTCCATCTCTACTGCCTCATTCCCAGAAGCAAACAAACTGTGTATCTCAATCTAAAATACAAAACAAACAAAAAACCCCAAGCTTCCTCTGGAGTCTTCAATCTCTCCTAGTTACCATCTCATTTCTCTGGCCCCCTTTACAAGCCACTTATAAAGTTATTTCTATGGGGTGCCTCTAGCTCTTCACCTTCTGTTTGTTCTACAACCCCTTCCAGATTGGTTCCAATCCAGCAAACTTCACTGACAACGTTTTTGTCAAGATCATCAATAGCCTCGATGTTGCCGAATCTAATGAGATGGAATATGTTCTTGTTTTATTTGATCTTTCAACTGTGTACAGCCAGTCGTCTGTCTGGATTATTTTATAATCCTTGCATCTTGTGGTGTCTGTGATGGTGCACTCTGGTTTTCCTCTACTTCTTTATTAGTTGCCTTCATAGGCTCTTCTCGCTTCCTGACTTCTACATGCAGGGGCTCCCTAGGGCTCAGGTCTTGGTCCTCTTTCCTTCCCCATCCACAGTCTCTACTTAGGAACTCTCATCATTCCATGGTTTTAAGTATCACCCATTTGCAGACAATTCTCAAACTCAGATTCTCCTGTTAAATTTTTTCCATCCATACTCTGAACCCATCTATCCAACTGTATACACTTTTGATGTGTGTACTTGGATGTGCTGTTGTTTCCTCTTTTTTTTCACAATTATATCTTGAGTCCTGTCATTTCTACTCCCAAAACAAATTTTGAATTCATCCTTTTCCCCAGCCTCTACTGCCAGTACTCTAATCCATCGTCATCTGATTTGGACCGTTAGAATGGATACTGTTTTTGGTTTCTCTATTTCTACTCTTGGCACACTGCTGATGCCTTCAATAGCAGTGATGGCCTTGTACTTTAATGGCCATGCTTTTAAATCTGTGTGCATTAAAAGAATAATATGCTTTTGTGAAAAGTCAAGGGTTTGTCTGGTGAGAATACAGGATGAGTTTTGGAAACGTCTCAACAAAATGTCTAACTTGCTAATTATGGTATCCAAAGTATACGGACATAGTATTCGTATTGTTCCAACCGCAGATCAGAAGACTTGCCCTAGTAACACATAGTTTGATGAACTCAGGACTATCCTGGGAGATGTAGGCCAGTACATTTCCTGCCATCATGAGCAGGAACTGTGTGTACACTGGGCTGCTACCAGGAATTCTCTACTTGAACTAGGACCACGCCCCTTCTTAAAGTCAGATTAAGAGCACTTATTTTAGAGAAAGAAACTTTAAAGCCTATTCTACCCAAGAAGTGAAAATGGACCTGTTCTATGTCAAGGCTCCATCTCCCTTTCTCAGAATTTCTGAAAGGACTTTGGGAAATGCAGGGTGAACAACCATAATTCCCTTGATCTTTCCATTTTGTTCTGGTGTTAGATGAGAAAATTATATACCTTGAATCTTATGTCAGCTTTTGCTGTATAACAAGCCACCTCAAAGCTCACTGCAAATGGTGGCTTAAAACCACCATTTATTAACCTCATGATCCCGATGGTTATCAATTTTGGTTGCTCACATTTGGGCAGTTGTTCTGGCCTCTCCTGGGGTCACTCAAGCAGCTGTGGTTATCTTCTGTCTTGACTACAGCAGGATGATCTAAATTGCCTGGCTGTTAGTGCTGATCCTTGAGAAGACCAGCGTGTGCTTCTGCAGGTGCTGGCAGTGCTATAAATAGAACATGAGCGCAGAAGCTGCAAGGCTTCTGGAAGTCCAGGTGAGGAAGTCACACACATCACTACTATTGGTCTCAGCTGGTCACAGGGCCAGCTCATATTCAAGGGAGGGAGAAATTTACTCCACTTTTTGATGAGGGAGTGACAAAGTCACACTGCTGAGTGCTAGCTTACAGGGATGGGACGAACTGTTGTGGCCGTCAGTACCTGTAATCTACACAGCCCCATTACTTTACTTCCTTAGAGAAGCACTTTCTCTGAGTTACTTCATGTGTATCTGTACATATATGTGTATGTCTTACTGAACTGGGGCTGCTATAACAAAAGGCTATAAACTGGGTGGCTTGTAGACACAGAAATTTATTTCCCATAATTCTGGAGGATGGAAGTCTGAGATTGGGGTGCCAGCATGGTTAGGTTCTGGTGAAAGGCCCTCTTCTGGTTTACAGATTACTGACTTGCATCCTCATATGGTGGAAAGAGGGCAAGAGAACTCTCTGGGGTCTCTTTTATAAGGGCAGTAGTCTCATTCATGAGGGCACCACCCTCATGACCTAATCACCTCCCAAAGGCCCCACCTCCTAATACCGTCACGTTGGGGGTTGGGATTTCAACATATGAATTTTGGGGGGACAGAAACATTTAGTCCATTGCAATGTGTGTAAGTATATATGTAGATATATGGGCTATAACTAGGAAATGAACATGTATGTGTATATAACTTATAATACATACAGATGTAATTTACTGATATGTTTGTGCATATTAGCAAATGTGTAAACATCTATTCAGGAGTTTTCTGTGGATTGTCTATTATGTTGTCCAAAGTCATTTGTAAAAGGATCTCTGCAATGATACTTCTTAGAAGATGTGTAACTCCTAAATAAATCATATGTTTCTTTTGTTCAGACAAGAAATGCATAATTTATCACTGACCTTTGTTTACTGTGGCTTCTAGGAAGTTCAGAGTTGAACCTAATGTCATTACTCATTTTTGCTATTAGCTTAGATGTAATTGATTTCTATTTAGAATTAGTCCCCCTTTTTTAACTTCCTTATTGTGTGCTTGATTTCTTATAAGTTACTGCAGTCATTTTTGAAATGAGATGAGGTGCAATCCAAACACTTAAAAATACATGAATGTGCTTTTTATAGTTTACTTGAGAGATGTTAATGGACTCTAGAAAGACAGGAGAATCACATGTTGGGATTATTTCACATTGGTGCTATTCGTAAGGTTAGCTTATGCAATAAAATAGTTCAAAGAGTGGAGGTGAGTTCCCCAGAGAGTTACTGGGCTCAAATGCCTATGGTTTAATGCATTCTTTTTCTCACTCTTCACAATCAGTCATCTATAAGAGCTCATGGTGAGTCATCCTTAAAAAAATAGTCGTAGACTTCATATCTCCATTTTTTATCTACTCTTCAGTTCACCTCTTCCTCCTTTCTAACTCAGAAAGGAGTCTTCATGGAGGAGCAAATCATTAATTTGGTTATTGACCACTATTAGATTATTATCTCACATATAAAAAGTTTCCTTAAGTAGAGGTTTTTTTTTTTTCACTTTTGATCCTTGTCATTACTTTCAGGAATGTTTTCTGAATTATTAACTCCTGATTCACACTTTTGGTACATAATATTTTTCTTTGACTTTCTTCTTCTCTTCAAAAGAATCAATCAGATATATTTCTCCATGTAACATTTGCATTTGTAATTAAACTTGCATTTCTCTTGCCCCTTTTAGAATGGAAGTGCAATAATTCAAATGGGGGGCAATATTGTGATTTATAATGAGAAATATAGTGCTGCTATGAACATTGGGGTGCATGTATCTTTTCAAATTAGAGTTTTTATCTTTTTTACTATATGCTCAGTAGTGGAATCACTGGACCATATGGTAGCTTTATTTTTAGTTTTTTAAGGAAACTCCATGGTGTTTTCAAAGTGTCCACTGGAGGATGAATGGATAAAGAAGATGTGGAATGGAATGGAATATTACTCAGCCACACAATGAAATATTACTCACCCATAAAAAGGAATGAAATATTGCCATTTGCAACAACATGGATGGACCTAGAGATTATCATATTAAGAGAAGTAAGTCAAACAGAGAAAGACAAATATTATATATCACTTATATGTGGAATCTAAATAATAATACAGATGAATTTATTTACAAAACAGAAACAGAATCACAGGCATAGAAAACAAACTTACAGTTGCCAAAGGGGAAAGGGATAGGGTGGGAGGGATAAATTTGGAGTTTGGGATTAATAGATACACCACTATATATAAAATAGATAAGCAACAAGGATTTACTGTATAGCAGAGGGAACTATATTCAATATCTTATAATAACCTACAATGAAAAATAAAATGAAAAAATATATAACTTTGCTGTACACCTGAAGCCAACACAACACTGTAAATCAATTATACTTCAATAGAAAAATAAGAAATGTATATCTATGTATATATCTGTCTATATCTATGTCTATACACATTTAGTTTTCTTGGCACACAGCTCCTAAAATTGTTGTAATTTTCTGAATGATAAGAGCATGGGAGCATTTTCTGTTTAATATTGGGTCTTTTGTCTTTGGGTCCTGAGATAGTTCCAGAGAGATGAAGATGGAAGGAATGTCTTTTGTTTTTCATAACAAGCCTTTTCAACCACATGGTAGTTTATGTTACTGTGGTGACTTTTGGAAAATCCCTAGATTACCATAGGATGGGGCTAGTTGCCAGGGGAACCAACTTTGTGATTAGAGCGTTGGAACTTTCAGCCACCCCCTTACCTCCCCTTCTGGGGACGATAGAGAGGCTGGAGGTTGAACTAATCATCAGTGACCAATGATTTAATCAGTCATGCTGATCTGATGAAGCCTCCATACAATTCCCTATAGTACCGGGTTCAGAGAGCTTCTGGGTTGATGAACATGTGGAGCTGCTGGGAGGGAGGGGATCCTGGGGAGGGCATGGAAGCTCTGGACTCCTTCCCTCATACCTTGCCTTATACTTCTTCCATCTGACTGTTTCTGAGTTGTATTCTTTACAATAAACAAGTAATCTAGTAGGTTGTGTGAATGAAAAATACTGCAAGCCCTATCAATAAACAAAGAATGCTGTGGCCATCAAGTCATCAGCCAACTCATGATGCAGACAAGCAGGGAGCCCGGCCTCTGCAACCACCCTGAGGGGACTCAGAATATGAAAGGACTGGACACTGGCCCTAGATAGCTAGGTGCTTATCAAAGGAATGAATTCAGTGAGCCCAGATGTTTGCTCTTTCCCATACATAGAAAAGTGCTAAACTCTTTAACTTGAGATGTCTGGTTTTCTTCTTAATGTTCTGACTACCTGGTCTTTGTTGTAAAAGTCCTGTATATCCTGGCTCCTCCCCTACCTCTTTGGAGCAGTCCCTCAGATCGATGTGGGAGTCTGTTATCCAGGGCTCGAAGTGGTTCGAGTCCGCAGAAATGTCCACCTGATAAAACATAACTCTCAGCGTTTAGGCTGTGTGATTTTAACTCAGTTGACAGTTGTCAAACTAAATGAAAAGGTAAACAGGTAAACTTGAATTACTTGAAATTGAGTTTTTGGGAATAGCAGAGGAATTGGAATTCGGGAAATGCATGCTGTAGCAAGCTACACATGTGTCCCTTGATGATTCAAGGCCAGCCATTACTTATAAGCAAGGAGTCGAGGAGGAAGTCCAGCCTGAATCCAAGCAGTAAGCTCATTGGCTTGAGGATGGGGAGAGATTCTTGGTGGATGTTCATTGGTCAGGAGGAAAGTCTTGGTTTTAAAGCATTTACAGCATGTCAATCTTGGTTCTTTAAGTTTGGTTTTTGGAGGGCGCATGCGTGAGATTCTCCGTTTTACATCCTCCAGTTCCATTTTATATTGAAATCCTTTCACAAGGTAAACTGTTTTCCGGAGTGAGTCATTCTAGCAAATTATTTAACCCGAGGAGGGGATGGTGGCCACCTCCCATTTCGAGCTGGTCATTCACAGGTAACAACCTGGACATTTGTTTGGCATCTGAAGTTGGAGAGTGAGGGTGGGCAGTGTCTGTAGGACAGAACCCTTAACCTGAGGGATCTGACGTGGTCTCCGGGTAGCTGGTGCCAGAGCTGATGTAAATTGTAGGACACCCAGCTGGTGTCTGTAGGGAATTAGAGAACTGCTTGGTGGGGAAAAACACTCACTCCTTTTGGTGGCCAGAAGCATTGAGAGCAGAGTGTTTGAGAGGAGATTTTTTTCATGGAGCTACAGCAGTTTAGCCGTTTAATAATCAAGCACACTTCGCATATTCAGGAATAGCTTACCTGGCAAACTCTCCTGTCCGGAGCAAAGTCACTAACCTGTTAGTAAGCAGATTGTCTCGAGTGCCAAACACAGAAGCCATTCCGCTCACTGGATTATCTCACAGGCAATCTGTCTGCTGTTTCTTTGCGCACATCTCGCCAGGATCATTGTCTAATTTCCCAGCCCACAAACAGATTAAAGTAGCAGAGCAGAACAAGGTTGTGAGTGGCTTAAGGAAGGTTCACTGAGAAGTTAAAAAAGTTGGTTTGTAGGGGAGGGTATAGCTCAGCGGTAGAGCATGTGCTTAGCATTCACGAGGTCCTGGTTTTAATCCTCAGTATCTCCACTTAAAAAAAAAAAAAGTTGGTTCAATGGCCTGATGATGACAGAAGCAGAAAATCCAAGGAAAGTAGGCATAAAATGCAAAATGTATAGTGGCTTCAGGCAATGAGCATAATCACAATAACCCTGTAGTAGCAATAATCTCCGGGGAAAGCACTCTATCCTATAAGGCATGAAATTTACTGTTCATTACTGTGTCCCTGAATTGCCAGAAAAATGTTATACTATTTTCAAGTAGTCAGTTTCAAAATTCACGGAAATATTTCCACCAAATTATTATTGTTTATTATTTTTATTGTTATTCTCTGTGCTTTGAAGTCTCAAGTTCCATTAATGGGATGATTCAGTTAATGTTGTATGACTCAATTATCATCCTTTGCTCACATTTTAATGGTGCATCTCCTGTATGCCAGGCACTGAACTGGGAGCTGGACATACTGGTAGACAAAACACATGTCACTGCTGTCCTGGTGGAGCTGGCAGGATTGCACTGGAGACAGTTATTAAACAGGCAAAAGACCAAAAACAACAACACATAATTTAACTTGCGTAAAAGGCTGCAGGAGAAAAGAAGATTGGGTGTAATAGAGAGCTCCAAGGGTGGGGATGAGGAGATACAGAACATGATGATTTATTTAGAGTCCCCAGGGAGGGCCAGAGAATCCCCCAAACGGGGACGACAGGAATGTGAAAATCAGGGAGGAAGCAGAAACAACGGGCAAGGATTGGAGATGGAAAGAGGAGTTGCAGGAAGATGGTGTGGCTGGAGGTCACATGGAAGGTCAGACGGGGAATGGGATGACTTGGATTTGAAGAAGCAGCCGGATCAGGGAGGGCTTTGCAAACCACAGTGGGGAGTTTGGGTTTTATTCAAAGTATCATGGGAAATGTTTGAAGGATTTCAAGCACAGCCACTGGGTAACCGGCTCTCTGGGTTTTAAATTGCTTTCGTTGTTTTTGTTTCTCTCTGCTTTTGCTTATACTTGTAGAAATGATGCAGGGGTACTTCTGCGGATGTGCAGTGCAGAAATGAATGCAAAATTTACAGGCCCCAAAGCTTAAGCCATTTTTTAAGAAACAGGACTCAGAATTACAAATAGAAAATTAGGAAGAGAGTTGTCCTTGGAAGGTCCCCGTGCCAGTGAGGGGCTCTGGAACTCAAGCTGCATTGTGTCATGACAGATCCACTCATTTCTGGTGTCGTGGAAAGGGTTTTATAGCTATTCCTGGCTTTAGATGTTAACCAAAGTTGATTATCAAGTTTGAGAATTGCTTGAAGCACCATTCTTCAGAAGCCCCGCCCTACTTTCCCCCTTCTGTTTTCCTCTTGTACCCCATCGTCCAGTGCCCTTGGACTCAGACAGCTCAGGTTAAAAACTCTTTGTTTCTTTGATTGTCTTATAATTGGTTTAGAGTTTTTCTGTTGAACTATTTCATCCTTCCACACACGTGTACACATCCTTTGTAACAGGATACCTCTGAGGGACAGTGTGAGTGTGTCTGAAGTGGTATGGAGCCGGGAGATGGAACGGAAAAAAGATGATGGGGTTCATGTATGTTAACAGTCACGTTTTAGAAATTCTATTTTCTGTGGAAAAAAAAATACTGGCAAAACTGGAAATATTCCAAGAGCCTGTTACAGTGATGTTCCAAAGCTTCACTTTTGAAGATCAAAGACCCTGGACAGTTTGAGGTGCTTTATTGGATCAGAGCCCCTGCCTCTTTTTGTTGCACATTCTTCTCTCCTTTGAAATCTTATTCAACACATGCGTATCTCTTACCCTATTTGTCAAGCAATTTTACTGTAAGAAATGTTGTCTATTCCATGAAATGCTCTCTCTATAGAAATAGTACTCTTATTTTTTTTCCGAAATAGAGGGACAGATGAGCTGGCTAATTTATTCCATTCCAAATGCTTTGTAACAAAAGTTGAAATGAATGAAAATGATTGAATTTGTAGGCCTGGTCTGCAGATATGAAAAACGGCTGGAGACCATTGAGTATGGAATGGCTTTAATTTTCTCCGTGGATCTCAGCCCATGATATGCCTGCTTTCTGTTAACTTTTATAGAAGGGAAAGAAATACAGCAAGCAAGAGCTTTCAGAACGGCTGTACTTGAAAAGAACCAGTGCCTGAAGCCCTAAGATGGTTATAACAATGGGGTATTGTTCTGGAGGAGTGGGAGGGGAGGGGGACAGAACAGTGGGGGGTTTGGAGAGTTAGACGGACAGACTCATTAATGTGAACTCGCTGGATCATGCCCTATCAGATGGCTTCCTCCGTGGGCAGGAGGGCCAGGGGATGCTGCGGGACCACCGGAGCTAGGACTTGGTGTGATGAATAAGAGGTGATGAGAATACCGTTTCAGACTACTGTCCCTAGATTTTTGCTCTGTGGTTTAAATAACAATGTGCTTGATATTGATGGGACTAAAGAATGGTAGATGTTGCTCATTCTTTTAGCTTTTTACTCCAATGCTGATGGTTCATTAAATGAATACAACAGGGTCCCCTGGTGATACCCATGGATACAGGAGGAGACCATCCAGTAGTACACCGATTCTTCACTGAAAACACAGCAGATCTTCAGTTTTCACGTTTTGCTGTAATTGCGCAGCACCCCACTGCTGAGAACGGTAACCCCAGCTTCCCGGCCGAGTACTTGAGTCGGGCATCCTGGGTGATGTACAGCAACATTTAGTCACTAGGACTTTGGTTTTCACGTCCTGTAAACACGAAGTGGAAGAAAGCAGTCCCTGCCCCCATCCTGCAGAGAGGACGGATTTGTTATTCACGGCTCATGATCATACACTTAATCTTCCTTTTTAATTTTTTTTAAGGTAGTATTGAAACCATCCGAGCTGCTTTGAAGTCCATTTATTTTACTAAATTAGCTTTCTCGGACTGTGCCCTTTTCTTTACACGCTGCCATGTAACTGTGATTAATTCTGGCACACATGCACCTGTGTTTATAAATCTGACAATTTAGTCTGTAGATGAAGGAACTTGGAGTCAGAAATTTGTGCCAAATGAAGTCTATTGGTGGGCTCCAGGTTTTTTCCTTCTTGATACTCTATATTAACATTTCCCTGTATGGATAAATATGTTCATCTTTAAGGATCAGGTTATTTAAAGAGAAAGTATAGTATAGTGATAAAAAACAGAGAACTTAGAGCCAGAGGAGAACCAGGTTCAAATATTAAGTTCACAACTTACTGCGTGACCTTAAGAAAGTAACTTCACCTCTCTGGGCCCCAGGAGCCTCAGTTGTAAAATGGTGATTGTGGTAGCTGGTTTCTAAGATGGTCCTAGCAATCCCTGCCTTCTGGTATTCATGAAGACCTGGATGTAGTCTCCTCCCATGCTGAGTCGGGTTGACTTGTGTAACCAAGAGGAAATTGTGGAAATGGTGGTGTGTGACTCCTGGGGCTAGGTAATAAAAGACACTGTGGCTTCTCCCTTGCCCCTTCTCTTGGATTCAGCCTGGGAGAAGCCAGGGGCCGTGTTGTAAGGACAGTCAAATAGTCCAAGGAAAGGCCTGCTTGGCAGGAGCTGAGGTTTTCTGCCAACAATCAGCACCATATGGGTATCTTGGAAGCACATCCCTCAGCCCCAGTGAAGCCTTCACTTGTCTGCAACCCTGAATGACATATTGACGGCAACCTCATGAGAGATCTTAAGCTAGAAACACCCAGTTAAGCTGCTCCCAAATTCCTGACCCACAGGAACTGAGCGAGATGATAGATGTTGATTGTCGAGCTGCTGAGTTTGGGATGCTCTGGGATACAGCCATGGATAACTGCTACAGTTACAAGGATAGTACCTCCTCGTAAGATTGTCTGGAGGAGTACATGTGACAATGTAAGGGCTTTGCACAGAGCCTGGCGCTTAGTGTTATTCAGAAAAAAAGCATTATTTATGGATGGAACTTGACACAAGATAATGAATTCTCCTCCCCAGCACCTGTACTCCAAATGCTTTATGTGTTTTTGTGTTTTGTTGACGGGTAATTCCAGACTTACAGTAGGATCCTGAGTGAGCTATAAATGGAGCGGCATATCTGATTCTTCTTACGTCCCACCTTGCAAACTCTTACCCTACTTGTGAATGTCAGCCTTGCTGTTGTAGCCAGCTGCAGGGCAGTGTTAGCCTGATGACAGCTGCCCCAGCTTCACAGGTGCCTCTTGCTCAATGGTGGGGCTGCCTCGTGACTCACCCGCAGGGGCCCTTTCAGCCATTTGGATGCATGTGTGAACCTGGACCCTCAGGGAACGGGAGGCGGTGGGTAAATACTCTCCTTTCCAATCCTTTGGCTGGATAATTCTAAGGCACCTTCTATGTGGGCCTAGGAGTTGTCCCCTGCTGGGTGGAGACCTCCTGCTTGCAGGGGAGATCTGTGGAGTAGTGTACCTTTGGATTGGCTTTCATTCCTTTGTCTCACTCCTCTCACTCCCCCACTTCTGATCCTTGGACTCATTGCCTGAAATAAACTAGGAGCTTGCCAGCCCTGAATGTCTCTGGCTCTGCTCCTTGGAGGTAACCTTAGGCTGAGGCAGATGGCTCTAATAAGAGTTGGCTGAGTGTTGTTTTCTTGATGTGTGTTCATGAAACCATTACCATGATACCTGCTTTACTCCCTGCCATAGTTTTCCACTGTTCTGGGGACGAGGTCTCAAATATCTCACGTAGTGGCAGGGACCTCCACAAACTGAGTCCTGCCTACGTTTTCAGCTTCCTCTCCCAGCTGGCTGCCCCATCTCTTCTCTGCCTTGGCCTTACTGGACTTGATTCAATTCCTTTTCCGTGACAGTCTCTCTTTGTCCGTGAACCAAGAGCATGCTGTTTCTTCTTACTTTGCTTGGCCAATTGTCACTCGTTGCTCAGGTCTCAGTCTAAATACCACATCCCCAGGAAGGCCTTAAAGACGTCACTTTAAACATCCTCATATCAATCTGAACTTCTCTTTTCTTAACACCGGTTGTGCTTTTAAGTATTTTCTTAATGTTTGTATTTCCCTTTTGACTGTAGTCTCTGTGAGGGCAGGAGCTGTGACTGTCTTGTTCTCTGTTGCTTAATGTCTGGCTTAGAGAACATTTCAGCAAATTGAATGAAAGAATTTACCTGGGCAAAAGCCACTTGGCTGGTGATTTTTCTGTGCTGTTTTTTAAAAAATGCCTTGGAGGGGAGGGTACAGCTCAGTAGTAGAGCACTTGCTTAGCATGCACGAGGTCCCAGGTTCAATCCCCAGTACCTCCATTAAAAACAAACAAACAAACAAACAAACCAAATTACCTCCCCCACAAGCAAAAAATAAAAAAAATTTTTAAAAATCCTCAAAAAATACCTTATTCTATCCTTTTAAAATATGAATCATTTGCAAAAGGGCCTCCTTGAGCTGCTGAAACAAGGCATTACTTTAATAACACAAATGACAAATTTGTTGGTAGTAAAAGGATTTACTTTTACATTTTTGGTCACTTTGCAAAAGGCAGTATCATAGGCTCACACCAGCAGATGAGCTAGCTGCCTCGGTACTTTTAGATTATAATTCAGTTTCCAAAATGTAATGGACAGTCAACTTTTAGAGACAGTCTCTTGTGTAGAATCTACTCCTTCTTAAGTAAAACTTATAGTTTCTACTCATGTAATCTAAGCTCTATTTAAATTAAAAAAAACACTATGTCTCTAATATATGTAGAAAGAGGACTCTGTTGATGAGTCACTAGGAAACAGGGTGTGCCCATCCTAGGAAATCTAGCCATTTCAGACACAGCAACTCTGTTCAGATAGCAGAGGGTTACATCAGAATTCTGGAATATTTAAGAATAGAGAGTCTTTTATGAATGAGATCATGCTTCAAAATATATTTGGATAAAGTCTAGGACCATCTTGTATAAGCTGGCATCAAATGGTCTAAGTTTGTCAACTGATACTGAAAATCTGGAATTGTATCAGAATTATATTATGATATAGGTAAGAAACCTCTGAATAGTGCTGCATTTAACACAAGTTTTATGTATTTTTTAATTGAAGTCTAGCTGATTTACAGTGTTGTGTTAGTGTCTGGTATACAGCATGGTGATTCAGTCATACATGTACATATTCTTTTTTCTAAAACAACTTTTTTCTTTTTGATGACTATGTTTGCAAAAATGGAAGTCAACTCTGTGGTAGATCAATGAGGCACAAAGGGAGCTCCCTTGATATTTTACAAAGGGCTGGATACTAAGTTCATGATGTCCTTCACAGTTTTCAAGACCACATACTTTATGTGACAAGAAACCATTCATTCAACAGATATTTATTGAAGGCTTACTCTTCACAGATACTTCTCCAAGCGAATGAAATAGAGCAAGAACAAAATATATCTCAGCACGTTCTCTTCAAGAACAAATTTTGCATGGCCAAGGGCTTTGCAAAACCTCATGGAAAGGAAATGGTTGACATCATTGGGAATTAATGTTGGTCAGCCTACAGGAAATTGTCAACAGATTTCCCACGGTGTTTTCTGAAGAATTAGGATCTTCCAAAGAGGAAGCAGTGTTGTGTATTTCATCTAGATCCAGCTGCTTTAGTGGCTTATTTGAAGGCTAGAAATGTTCACTTTCTCTAAAGAAATTGAGATAGCATTGAAGTAAGCTAGTTGAACTAACACAAGTTCCCTCTGCTGGGGCTGACCCCTCTTTCCTCTCCCTAGATCAGGGGAGACTCAGCCACACGTAGTGAGTTGTTGCTAAAGACCGGAGAAGAATCATGTACAGAGAAGACAAAGGCTATTGGCAGTCCTAGAAATTAAGAACCATATTTTGATTAAAAATTAAAAATGAATTCCTAGGACAAAATGGAAGAGATCATGAATGTGGAATCTAGAGCAGTGGTTCTAAAGCTTGAGTGGGCATCAGAATCACCTGTGAGACTTCAGCTTAACCACAGCAATTCTGACACGTATTGAAGTTTGAGAACCACTCACCCAAATGTGAAAATCCATTTGGTGACAAACTCCCTGCTGGTACTTTCTCAAATATTTCCAGACTCACTAGTTGAGAAGGCAACCTTCTATGTAGCCTGAAGTAGAAAACTTAGTATAACAAATAAAAAAGTCATTAAAAAAACATTGGAAATTCTTGTTTCTTAGTAGATTATGTTAATTAAGAAGGTTGTTTATGACTGAGGGTGCTGGGATTCAATTTTAGATCAAGTGTTCCTTTGATTCATTAGTCAGCACTGTAAAATACTTTCATTCGTTGTTATCCAAACGCTGCTAACAGGGCATGAGTTTGGACCTTCGCACCATTGACTATGGAACTAGGGATCTTCATACCTTAAAAGAGTTTTTATTTTAAGTATACCAAGGGTATATGGAATCCCATAGGTCAGTGGGAAGATGTGAATTGCATTAATGGGATTGCTGCTGCTCTTGGGTAAAGCCAGTGGTTTGCATGGTTTAAATCCGAAGAGAGTCTTATGGGTTTTGTTTTCTTTCCTTGACTGTTACTCAATTTAATGTATTTCTAAACTGAAAAAACAAATACTTTTAAAAAATACTAGATTATAGAAATCCTTGGTTAGCCACATCTGCAAAGATTTCTTTCTGAAAGATGGTGGGAACAGTGTTTCCTATGTTGCTTTCTCTCAACATTCTGAACTTGGTGTATAAATTGTATGCTTTTAGCACATCATTCTTTTCTTAAAATTCTTTCAGTGTTTCTTTACAAAAAGCAGTGGAAATTTACCAGAGTAAGTCATAAGTCTTTGCTGCAGTTGACTCCAACAAACTTGAACTGTACAACAAAATGAACATACAATTAAAAAAATTGGCAGATCTAGCTATTAAGTATAGTTTGGCCCCAAGGAAAAATGAAAAATAAGTTATGAGTTGAGTTGTATCTGGTGTAATAGAGCCAGGCTTTGAAGTATGAACAGAATTTAGAAACTCTCACAATCCTTGTCTGAAGCAAAAATCTCTTTTCTTTTGCAGTGTGTTCTTGAATTAGAAACCTATGTTTCCCATCTGTTAAAAATCACTTTTTCCTTTATTATAGTGTTGGACACTGTGATACCTTAAAGTGCGCGTTGCTTATCTTGGACGTGGTGTGAACACTGAATGAATAGGGGAGGAAATTATAGCTATTTAACAACTGTTTGCAAAGGTTCCAAGGTTCTTGGGAGGGAGCAGGAAGTATTAATTTAAAAATAGTTCCCAAAGCCAAAAAGAAGAGAGAAGAAAAAAGCATCTTATTTCTTAATCTGTTTGGATTACCTCTAAGGAGATGAGTAATGAATGTAAGTCAGGATTAGTACACAGGAAGGGTTCCTAAGAGACCGTCTAGACTCTGGGCTATCTTTCTCTTTCACCGAACTCCTCCTATTTTTTTAGAGAGAAAATTCGCTGCTGTATTCTTAAGTACTTTGAAGGAAAGAGAATTAAGAAACTGAATAATCAATCCAACATCTAATAAAAACTTCATCATCAAAAACCAAAAAAAATTTTTTAAACTTCTTTAATTGCAGTTGTGTTTTCTTAGGACCTATAGATCCAGTCACTTTACATCTTTCATTTGTATAGTTTGTTTTTCTGCGTATTTAATAAAATTTGGTCAAAATCATATTTAATTCTAACACATTGGAAAATCACTACCCTTTGCCTTAAAATTTCAAGTTGTATGTTAATTTAACTATGGTGTTTCTCTAAGTCAGCAACAGAGATATCTTTATTATCACTGACACATTTTAAACTACTATTGGGAAAAACTTCCTAGTAAAATTGTTTAATGTCTTATATATATCTTTTATAAATTTATGAAAAGTTCAAACATAGAAGCTAAGATGAAGAGTTCATATATTCAGCTAAGATGACCCTGTAAAGAAAGGATAAATCCTCTATTTTTCTCCCCAACTCCAGTGGTACATAAAGAAAGGAAAATAGTTTTAAAAAAGAAATTTGTGTATGCAACTCCTATAAGTAATATAAATGAGTGCATGCTTAGCATGCATGAGGTCCTGGGTTCAATCCCTGGCACCTTCTCTGAAAATAAATAAGAAAATCTAATTACCTACCCCTGCCAAAAAAAAAAAAATTATATATATATATATATATATATATATACATGAAAATATTACAGACCCTGGTGAGCAATTAGAAAAATCTCCTTATACTTCAATACTGGGATTGAAAACCAGCTGCATTTCCTTTTTCTTACAACAGCCACACTACAGAGGATGGCTGCTCACCTCACTGCACTTCAGCACTTTGGGGACAGTGGAATTTGTCACCGCCGCTTGGTTCTTTGCATCACGCTGTTTTGGAAGCCATTTTCTGCTGTTGTAGGAAATCACATTTCTCTTGAGGGGTATTTTTGCATGGCTGTGGAATGGATGGGACCTCCTTACCAAAAGGCCCACTTTTTTCCTTGACTGCCATGTCTCCACTGAGGCAGAGCACGCAGCCTTTCCCTGGGACTCTTATTTGGGTCTCTTCCAAATATTTGGAATTTTAAAAAAAGTCTAGTTGTGTTAGTTTCCGGTGTACAACATAGTGATTCAGTTATATATATGTATATGTATATATATATTCTTTTTCATTATAAGTTATTACAAGAAATTGAATATAGTTCCCTGTGTTATACATACAGTAGGTCCTTGTTGTTTATCTATTTTGTACATAGTAGTTTGTAACTGCTAATCCCAAACTCATTTATCCCTCCCCCACCTGCCCCTTTGGTAACCATAAGTTTGTTTTCTATGTCTGTGAGTCTGTTTCTGTTTTATAAATAAATTCATTTGTGTCCTTTTTTTTTAGATTCCACGTATAAGTAATGTATTTGTCTTTCTCTGTCTGACTTACTTCACTTAGTATGATAATCTCCAAGTCCATCCAAGTTGCTGCAAATGGCATTATTTCATCCTTTTTTATGGCTTAGTAGTGTTCTAGTACACACACACACACACCCCATCTTCTTTATCTGATCATCTGTCCATGGACATTTAGGTTGTTTTCATGACTTGGCCTTTGTTACTAGTGCTGCTCTGAACACTGGGAGCATGTCGAATAGGTCTGGAATTTATCTGCTGCTCCTCTTCCCCCCTGTTCCATCTCCGTGCGTTGCAGTTTCTCCCCTTGATGAAAGCTTTATGTACCTGACACACAAATATTAAAATTGTTTGACAACTTACTACTTAAAATGCTCATCTATCTGGAAATAGCTCTGTAAATTTTGGTATACATTTGTTGAAGAGTATGCAACCAATAAAATAGAGAGTTTTCAGTGACTTGGAAAAAATGCTTATTTTAACTTGCCTATTCAGTGAGAAAAGCAAGATGTCAAATTGTATATACACTATTACCAGCACTAAGTAAAAAACAAACAAACAACAAACAAACAAACTCTGCTTCTTTCTTTAGAAAATTTATGTGTAGAAAAAGTCTGAAAGAAAGTTACTAGGCCATGGCTGATAAACAGAGGTAACACTGTTGGCAATTTCTTTTTTTTTCCACTTTAACTGTTTTCAAATCAAAAGTTAGAAATCACAAATTTCTAACCTCTGTCAGATACCCATTTGCTTTTCCATAACTTGAAAGAACAGTTCCTCATTCTATAAGTGATGTTGGCCATTGGGAGAAATAGAGAAGAAAAAAAGGTATATAAATAAAAGTAATATTTAATTCACCTAATTTTATTAGAAGTGTACGGACTCATACATATTTAATGAATAACAAAATGACTGAAAAAGTTCAGTAGAAATCTTACTTTAATTTCACTTTCTAATTCTGTCTCTAACAACAGGAAATACAGTTTTAAATAAAGCCCTTTAAGGTAAATATTTAAAAAAAAAGTTGTTGAAGACTTTAATCTGATATGGTTTACTAGTGATCATCAAACCTTAATCCAGGATAAATTCTTCAGTTCAGAGATGTAGCAGTTGAGACTCAGAAAGCTGAGTGATTTGTGGTGTGGAGCAACAGCGCTGGGTCTAGAATATCCATCTCCAGCCTGCCGTTAGAGCTCCCCTCCACCATGACTGTGCCTCCCAGGAACCAAATTAAATTCCAAGTCTTCTTTGGTCTGGAACAGTTTTAGTTTTGCGTTGCTGTTTCATCTGACATGCAAAGTATAAAAGCCAAAGAATATGAGAAGAACAGCTTTCCATGTGTCTGCTCTGCCAAAACTAATACGCATTGGCAAATGGAACCACCAGAGCAATTTAGGAGTCTTCAGTCGTGGGGCAAGGCCCTCTTTCCAACGTGAATCACTTGAACAGCATGCTTGCAGACAGTGACCCAAGGAATAGGGCATGACTTGGGAAGGGGTATTTCCAAAAATGCAAATATCCACACATGGCTAATAAAGAGACCTTGTGGGACATTGCTCCCCTTCTAGCTTTTGCACTGCTTTCCCCCTTCGGCGCTAAGGAAGGGGGTGGGCATGTATTCCTGCTTCCATCTTTGTTTGTGTTCTTCACACCGTTTAGAGGGCAGCTCTGTTTATTACTACTTCAAATTTTTTTCTTCTTCCTGCAGGACCATTATGTTGGCTAGTTGAAAAAAAATTGCATTTTCTGTCTCTTTAGGAAATGGAGAGTAAGAGGAGTATTTATTGAGGGAAACAGGACATTGCTTTGGGTCTGGCAGTTTTTGGGGAGACTGCTCAGCCTTGGGACTTGTGCCATTGATGCTAAGGCTATGCCAGTGGTTCTAAGGGTGTATATTTCCATGTTACTGTCTTAAACAATGCTCTCTGCCTTTCTGCCCTCATGGAGGCTTTGTAAATGAAAATAAAGTGGAGTATTTATTTCTGTATCACCTTTAAGAACATTTGAAAACTTAATAAACTTAGAAAAGTGCTTTGCAGATCTGTTGTATTACATACTTCTCATAACACCCCATTGGGAGTATGTATCATTTTTCATATTTTAAAGATTAGACAAAAACTAGATTGCAGCTAAAAAATTGGCAGTACAGCATGGTCTTCTCATGGCCTGTGATCTCAAATTCCGTGTCCTTTTCCTATACCCTCTGTGATTTCAGGCCCCTCTGCACCATTCCATTTACAGGGTAAAAATTCTCTGTAACTGTTGCACTTTGTGTAACAAGGCTCTTTTGTAATTATACTTCATTGCTTGTGTGAGTCACGCTAATCTGCATCTTTCTCAGGGAGGGAAGGGGTCATGGGCAATAATAACTTTAGAATTTTCTCTTGAGATAGTGTTTTTTTGGTAGATTCGGTTCATTTTGCTATGTTGAAAGCCTGGAAATAATTTTAAAATGGTGGTTGAATTCAAATAGTGGTTTTTATTGGCAATATCTGTCTTGATTCGATTCAGTTTTTTAAAACGTGCATGCGTGAGCACACACTTAGTAATACAGAACAGTGGCGTTTTAAACTCAGGTTTTCTATTTGCCTGCTTAGGTGATTCTTCGGCCATCAGGAAGGAGGGTACTAGCACTGAAGGAAAGTTCTGTGCTGGTTCATTAGCAGTGTTCACAGGTTGCTGTTGTTGATAGTGTTCTTTAGACTGTAATGTGAATCAGTAATTGCTGGATGTTTCATCGTGATACTGTTTTTTAACTGAGATATAGTTGATGTATAATGTTACATGTTATAGGTGAACAATATGGTGATTCACGTTTTCAAAGGTTACACTCCATTTATAGTTATTATAAAACATTGGCCGTATTTCCTGTGTTGTACAGTATATCCTCAGAGCTTACTTACTTTGCACTTGATACTTTGTAACTCCTAATCCCTGTCTTGCCCCTGTCCCTTTTCCTCTCCCCACTAGTAAGCGCTAGTTTGTTCTCTATATCTGTATCCTGTGTTTTTTTTTTTTTTACCCTAACTCTATGAAACTGGCACAAATCAAGAAGTATGGGACTGTTTGTCCATCTTCTACTATACTACTCTTCAACACCATTAAAAAAATGCCTTTGCTCATTCAAAAAATATTTATGGAGAACCTAGTGTAAAATCTGGGCACAGAAGGGTGAGTGACTTACCCAAGATCTCATGGCTAGTGAGTGCTATGATCAGGACTTAAGTGAAATCTGTTTAGTTACAAAGCCAAGCACTTAACTGCTAAGCCAGTGTAATATGTGCTCTGTGTGTGTGTGTGTGTGTGTGTGTGTGTGTGTGTGTGTGTGTGTATGAGTGAGGGAGGGGGAGAGAGGGAGAAAGAAAGATTAAAAGAACACATAAGACACAAACTTCCTGTCCCATTCCTTTCTAAGGACGGCGTGTTGGAAGTCCTGCTGTTTTCTGTATGAGCTCTGTGCTACCTAGACATGTATCTTCATTATTCCCTAATGCCAAGAAAATATGGCTTGGTAGCATTTCAATGGGAGAACATAGATGTATAAGTGAGAATAATCATTTTTTTTTGAAAAAGAGACATTTTCTTAGTGACTTTTATTTTCTGACTTTTGATGGATATTTTAATCTTCAAATTTTTAGAAAACTTGAAGGGTACGGGATTAAAAATAACTTCTTTTATACTTGAAAAATATTGGAAATGCACTTCAACAACACGGAGCAATCTTTCTCCTCTGCAGAGACCTTAGTGCTAGTGTTATGGGAAGGAGGTTATATGACAGGTGAACATACTCAGTTACTGCCCTAAATCTGCTTGATTCAGAACAAAAGGAAGAAGATTGGCCCTAAACCAGTGGGACCCTTAGTGTGATCCACAGACTGGTACTGCCAGCCAGACTGCTTGTGAGAAGTTTGTGACCAGACACAATAACTGAGAGTGTTTAACTTTTTGCACAACTGAAGAAAAACTTGGCGGTGTAATTTTATGTCTGTTTAATTTAATGATAAAAACAATGGCATTTGTATTTTCTCTGTCTTTTGTTTTTCTTTTTTATTTCTTCCTTTATTGAGTTATAATTGACAAATGAAACTGTATCTATTTAAAGTGTACAGTGATGATTTGACATATGTGTGCATTTTGAAGGTCACCATAATCAGGTTAAGTAACATACCCATTACCTCATATAGTTTTTTTTTTTTTGATACTGAAAACACTTAAGATCTACTCTCTTAGCAAATTTCAAGTATACAAGATAATATTAACTATAGTCACGATGCTGTACATTAGATTCCCCAGAACTTACTCATCTTATAACTTAAGGCTTGTATCGTTTGATGAGTATCTCCCTGTCTCCCTCACCCCTGAGTGCCTGGTAACCACCATTCTACTCTGTGAGTTTGACTTTTTAAAATTTTTAAGATTCCACACATAAGTGAGATCATACAGTATTAGTCTTTTCTCTGGCTTCTTTCTCTCAGCATAATGTCCTCTAGGTTCATCCATGGTATTGCAGATGGCAGGATTTCTCTTTTCTCATGGCTGAATAATACTCCGTTGTTGTATGTTATCTTTCCATCATCTGTCTATCTTACATCTTTCTTATCCATCCAGTGGATACTTAGGTTGTTTTCATATCTTGGCTATTGTGGCAAATAAACATAGGTGTTTTTATTTATTTCTCTGGTAATTCATCTCCATTTTATTTTTCAAAAATGTCTGCCTATTTTGGATTGAAAATTAAAAAAAAAACAAAACTGGTCTTGCACCACAGATAGTTTTAGAACGCTGTGCTAAATCACAGTCGTGTCAGGTTTGTTACTGAACTGAAAAAGATGTTTTTAAAAAGCACATTGAGTATGAAATACTGGATTGCAATATGTAAATTACAGCATTAGATACTTTTCAACCTTTGGTCAACTAGGTGAATAGAATTTAAAGGATTCTGGAGATTTGCAATCACATGGGGGCCATTTTTGCTTAATTTCAAGTGAGAAATTTTGCCAAAAATCTGGGAGAGGTCAAGTCCTGCTAACTAGCCTAATAGTCGAATATCTTAACAAGGACATCATGAGGGTATCTTTCCTCAGTCTCTCATACAAGGAATTACTGTATAACTATTCATTCAATGACTGTTGAGCACCCAGAGTCATTCCCTGCATATTACGAAATGTTTCAAGAATACTAGCAGGGGTTGTCTGTATATGTACAGACATTCTTAGAGATGATTTAAATCCAAGCCCTTTGAGTTCCTTGAGTAACCCTGGCCTACTGAGCACATTTGCAGAATGTTCTAAGCTGACCGGACTTCAGCTGTGCTTTATCTGTTTTCCTGACCTCCTTATCTTTCACCCCAGTTTCCCCTGCTCCTACTTTTGGAATGGACCCAGAAGATAGCAAGTGGGACAGGACAGTGGGAATCACAGAAGAGCACAGAAGCCGACCCCAGGACACAGCTGCAGAGGTGGCCTCCACCGCAGACGTCATTGGCTTTGGTGAGTAGGCACGTAGACATGGTGGGTGTGAGACCTCTGAGGACACACAGGCCTGCGTGAACACCAGTGTCATTTTAGCATGAAGTTAACAACATATGTGTAACATTGAAATCCAGTAATCCAGACCTTCATCCTCAATCAGCCAGTTTGATTCTCTGGAAGGAGAGAGCAAGAGCACAACTGAAATTCCTGCTAGAATCGTATTTGGTAAACATAACCTCCGACATTCTGCATGATCTGCATGATCTTTTAGGAGTTCTAAAGTCATAGAGTGCCTTTATTAAATAACACAATCTTTTCTTTTTGTTTTGACTTCTTTTCATTTTCTTTATCTTGATTTATCACTAATAGGTTTGTTGTTGTCATAAAAGAGAAAGTTTCCATCATAGATGTCATTTGTGATGCCAGGTTGTAAAACAGTCTGCTTTCCTGATGGATGTCCAGATAGGACTGGAGGAGGGAAGCCGAATCATTCAATCTCTGTCAGCAATTAGGCTGGACCCATAAACAAGAACACATGTTGAGACCGAGGAACTGACTCGAACAGCTAGGAACTTCTTTACCAAGGTTTACTGAGTCCCGATTTTCCTCCCCGTGGTGTGCATGGGAGAAGTTGGGGAGGTCAAGAGAACATAAGCACGAGTCAGAGGGAGACGTGTAAAATAAACAGCAACATCTGGCAAATGACTTCCTCCCATGTACAGGGGAAGGACTCTTACTCAGGGTGGTGAATGTGAAATGTTTTTCTTGGCAGCATGTTAGCTTAGTGTTCATCAGATCTGGGAATGGGGTTCGCTTAGGTTTCTATTTCTCTTGCTGATGGTGTGGCCCTTAAGATCTGATGTTCACAACAGCAACCATCCATTTGGCCATTCTTCAGAATAATTAGATTTAACTTTGAAGTGTTTTCAAAAGAGATTTAAACATTAAAGACCTTATAATTCTTCATTATCTAAGCTTTTGTTTATCTTTTTAGTGAACTGTGTTATTTACATTGGAGAGGTCTAGCACTGCATTTTTCTTTGCTCAGTAGCAGAAAGAACATCACATTCTAACAATTCAGTATATCACTTCAAGCATACCAATATGGCAGAAGCCTCTGTAATCTATTAATGCATAGCTATTCACATTAAATGATTAATAAGAAATTTAGCCTTTAGTAACTTAACATGTACTATTCTCTATCTCATCACTGACTTTCAGGCCTTTTCTTACCAAAATAGACATAATTTTATTGTTTTCAGAGACTAAAAAAAGAAAAACATGCATATTATATATCAATAAAATAAAACAAAAGTTTGTAAAGTAGAAAACTTCGTAGTTTTTTTTTTTTTACCCAGACCACATCAGGTGACAATTTCATGACGGTGTAACTCAGAAATAAAGTATTAAACAATTACTATTTTCATATGACAATCATTATTTTAAAATTAATATAAAGATAGCAAAACTTTACAATTCAATTTACTATTGCAGGAGTTCTGAAATCTATTGCCTCTCAGTGCAGTAGGCTGAGAGGTGTTTTCTCTGTTGTGGGGAAGAGAGTGGGAGGATTGTGCATTTCTCTGAGGGGACAGCAGATAGATGTCCAATTAATTCCCCATCTTGCTGCTCTTTCCTGCCCCCATTTCTCAATCACTGACATTTATGAAAAGCAGATGGAAGCCAAGTGATTCACACATGGACTAATTCTACTTTATGTTATGGGAAACGTGGATGCCCTGGCTTCAGGATTTTTATGACGAAGTTTTTTTAGGTGCAGTCCAGTCACATAGTGAAACCATCTGTTTTTCTGAAGCTGCTTGTGCTTCTTGACCCAGGACTCTCAGAGAGGCTCAGAGACTTCAGGTGGGGAACAGTGTCCATGACCTACAGGGAGAAGGGTAAAATTCTGGGGGTCCCCACCTGGGAGAGATGGCTCAGCTATTCCCTATGAGTGCAAAAACCTGTCACAGACTCAGACCCTTAAATGTGCCACCTCTACCCCATGTTTTAGGAAAAAAAGCAGTGTAAAGACTGTACAATATACCTTTTTCAAGTGGTTATAGTGGCATTTAGAGAGGAGAGAGGCTATCTCTACTTGGTGACGTTTGACGCAAGAAGTAACATTTGAGTTAGCGATGAGGTTGGTGGTAAACCTATGAAGAGGAAATCATGTTCAACAGTCGTTAACTTTTAAAAATGATGAGGTGTCCTGTGCTCCTGACTCTGTGGCTCTTTCTGGAGCCCTAGACCCACACGACCACTGGCCACGCCATGTCCCTCCTCAGGTGTAGCACAAATGTGGCCCTTTAGAACAGAAAGTAGCTCAAGGAAGTTTATTACAGAGATCCAGGACTCTAATTAACCCCAGAGGGAGAAATGCAACCATAAGAAGGCAAGGGAGCCGAGGTTTGGTTCGCAGTCTGGGACTTTGTGCCTTGTCTCTGCTGCTCGTTTGCACTAGTGGATGCAGTGTCTCTGTGACCAAACTCTGGTTTGGCTGTTTGTTGCTTGAAAGCCAATAATTCAAGAGGCAAGTGTTGGTAGAAAGGAAAAGGGCTTTAACCAGAAAAGCTGGTAATATGGGGAGATGGTGGACTTCTGTCCAGAGACCAACTCTGCAGATTCTGCTCAGCCATGATCATTTTTAAAAGGAAAAATGAGGGTAAGAATCTCAGTGAATCATCGAGGCAGGAGGTTGGATTCTGCATCCTTCTCCATTGCGGGACAGTCTGGCTGACTCTCTTCAGAAGTTCCCTTGGCCTTGTGACCTGCCTGCAGGATTGCTAAGGAGGCTTCTGAGGGTGGAAAACTAATAAAAGAATCAACAGATTAAATAAGGCGGGGTTTGCATTCAGGAGAGCATAATTCAGGAGTTAGTTTCAATTGCTTAGTGATCTCATTCCTATAATGAGGTTCTTTTAAGGTTAGAGGGGGACAGAATGGGTGAACAGGAAAGGGACAAAAGAGACATTTTCATCTCTGCACTGCAGTGAATGTGGAAGTCCATGGCACCCCCATTGCTCACATAAATACTTAATTTTTATTTATGCGTTTAATGTAAGTCATTCTTCCCCTCATTGAGACTGTCAGGTTTCAGATCTTTGTGTTCTTCCAGGTAGGGACTTACCTCCTTATGGAGAGTATGTACTTTTCTCTTGCCTCTGAGAAATGTCCTTTTTTTCCCCTTGGATCTTGCATCCCTGTTCAAGAATCCAGTTCTGCACACGTGAGTCCTTTCCTGAATAGCCGGTAGACACTAATGTTGCATTTCTAATGCCAGTCTTGTGGACTCTTGCCCAAGATTTGCATTATATTTTTTACCTGCCTGCCCCTTTCTACTCTCTCTACCACTGACTCCACCTGCTTGAACACATTGTCTTTTAGAGCCTGACTTAGGAAACACCCTCCCTCCCATGTGTTGCTCTTACTTTCAGAGTACTGCCAACACTCTGATGCTAGATGTGGGTGGGCAGTTCCGATGGCAAGCAATTCTCTGGGATTCCAGCTGAGTATCCTACAATTTAACTCAGTTCTGACACTATCTACACAAAGATAGCATCAGATCCCACAGGTCCAGGGCAACCTTGAGAGTGTCCCCCACTTCAGATGCCAATAACAAGTAGTCAGTCCCCAGGTTACCCAGTTCTGTTCAGCTGGGCTGCAGATGGGAGGTTTCCATGACCTTTGCCCCCTTGGATTCGATTATTTGCTTGAACAGCTCAGGGAGCTCAGGGAAACATGCTGAGCATTTTATGATACAATAAATGATACAGATGAACAGCCAGATGAAGAGATGCACAGGGCAAGATACGTGGGAAGGGGGGCGGAACTTCCATGCCCTCTCTGGGTGCACCGCTTCCCCAGCACCTCCACGTGTTCAGCAGCCCAGAAGCTCTCCAAATCTTGTACTTGTGGGATTTTTTTTGGAGGCTTCATCCCATAGCCATAGTCCATCACCAACTCCACTTCTAGCCCCCCGTGCCTTCTCTGGAGAATGGGAGGTGGGGCTGACAATTCAAAGCAGCTGTTCATGGCTTGGTCTTTCTGGTGACTAGCCCCCATCCAGGAGCTATCAAAGAGCCCACTCGACGTGACCTCATAAGAACAAGACAGTCCTGTCATGCAGGAAGTTCCAAGGGATTTAGGAATTTTGTGGCAGGAACCAAGATCAAAGACAAATTTCAGGGGGGAAAAAGATGCTCCTAGTACTCTTATCATTTAGAAAATTACAAGGATCTTAGGAGCTCTGTGCAGGAACTGGAGGGAGAGGCTGATACGTGTATTTTCTATTTCACAGACCCCTTACTGAATTATCCCCAAGCCGCAAGTTTTCTAGATACGCCTACAGTCCTTGATCTGATGCTTCCTGCCACCTGTATTTTTCTTTTAATGGTCTTTAAATACATTCTCCTATACTGTTGATATTTGGGTCTATGCCTCATCTCTGCTACAATATTATTTTTGAGAATAAAATATTTTATTTCCTTTAGAATATTTATCAAAAGTAGTTTAAAATTCAGTCTGCTACAATATTTAATGTAATATTTAGGGCCACTATGTGAGAAAAACCCTGTTATCTCCATTTTACAAGTGATAACATAGAAGCTTTCACAAAGGATATCATGCCTGATGCCAGTGACCCATTGGTGGTAGAAGAATGATTCAAACCTAGGTCTTCTCTCCTCTGTGTCACAGAGAAGGAGAACAGAGAGGCCCCACGGGCCAGACATTGACCTTATCACTGAGGACATGCAGTTTGTCTAGAAGCCTTTCTTGCAATGTGGAAAATTCTCATAATTGATGGATACTTAAGAGCTGCTTTGACAATTATGTTCAGCTTCTCAAAGTAATGGATTTCACTAAGATGAACACATAATTCTAGTTACCAAGGGAGTCTCCGCTCTTTATTTCTGTTCTTTCCTTTTATCTATTCAAAGAGAGATAAACTACCTAAATTTCAAATTGTCCCTGGGAGAATCTTTGTTACAAAAATATCCTGGGAAATGGTCATTATGACTTAGAGAACCCACATTTGGTGGGGAGGGGAGCGAATTTAGAGCTAATTTTCTAAGGAATCATTGTTTCTTATTGAAAGGTAAGTTCAAAAGTATCTCTTTATTATTTTTCATTTAATCTCATCCCAAATGGCCAATATTCAGTTCCCCACCATCTGCAGTTATCACAATGAGCCATTTTAACTGAAGATGGAGCATATATAACTAGTATATGTGAATGAAAGGGTACTCGAATAATGCATGTTGGTCTCTTTATAGCATCATCGTGGCTTTATATGCATTTAGGAAATTCATTTTTATTGTTCAATCTGTGACTGACCAACAATGTGCTCAAAACACAAAATTGCAAACTTATACTAGAAGATGGTAAAAGAGGCATGCTAGCTTTGGGTTTCTCAAAGGGAATTAAATTTGGATTTGTCAAGGGGGAAATTTACAGATTTGATAAGTCATGAAGAAGATTGTCATACAGTAAGAATTGAAACTGATTCTAATAAGGCAACCCAAAGGATATTAATTTAGGTACACAGCTACTATTGAAACAAATATGAATATAGAAGATAAGGTTGTATATTTGCAATCTCTTTCAGCTCTAAAAATGTCAATAACAGTAACAGATACTTGTGCAAAAGAGAGGGAGAAGGAAGAGCCAGGGAGACAGCAGGAAAGTCAGAAGAGTGAGCATCATTAGAGCCAAAGGAAAAGGGTGCTTTAAGGGGAAGAGACTGACTGACAGTCTTGAAGATAATGCAGCAAGGAAGACAAAGTCAAAAATCGTTAGAACTGTAAGACATCAGAGCTCTTAGTGTAGTTGTACTGGAGTGTCAGGGGTCATAGAGTGAGATGGACAGAGGAAATGTGTAAGTGGTAAGTAAATGGAATTAAGGATTAAAAAAATCTTTTGAGACTATTTTTGCAGAGGAGAAAAGATGTCCTAAAAGGAGATGAAAAAGAGATATATATTAAGAAAAGTTTTGATTACTTTTTAATGGAAAAAAACTTGAGCATGCTTAAAAGCCAATGACAAGGATTCATTTGACAGGGGAATTGAATATTAAAGAGGAAAAAAAGGTAATCAA
Organism: Camelus ferus; assembly: GCF_009834535.1. Lineage (NCBI taxonomy): Eukaryota > Metazoa > Chordata > Mammalia > Artiodactyla > Camelidae > Camelus > Camelus ferus. Next base: position 104,446,380 of record NC_045697.1, on the reverse strand, counting down.
TAGCTCCTAAAGTTCCTGAGAAAGTGAAGAACATAGCATTTAAGGCAAAGTGGAAGAGTTGGTCTTATACAATGTCAAAGTCCTTCACTGTTGCATGAAGGAAGGATGAGAATACTTGTAGGGAGATTTGTAGATTGGTCATGCGTAGCTGGGGAATTAGCAAGAATGTTACTGGAATATCATGGACCCCAGCATCTATTAGATAAGGAGGGAGGTTAGAAAGTTGTGGAAGAATGGTCACAGCAAGAAAACTAGAAGAAAAGAGGTTCTGACCAGAGAGTCGGGTGCTTAATCCAGTGCTTTTGGGACTGGAGCAATTCCAGATGATGACAGGGTTCCAGGTGGAACCCAGAAATATGTGCTGATGTGAAGCATTGGAGAATGTGATTGGAAACAAGTGGTTAAGAAGCTGAGAGGCCAGCTTCGTTCGACTGTCCCCATGGTTGTTGTAGTCCTCCTAAGAGATGACAATGCCTTGGAAAGAAGAAGTGGCAAAGGCTGGTGGATGAAAGAGAGTTGATGAAAGATTTGAAGCCTAGAGGGATAAGAAGTAGGAGAAAGTCATAGCGTTGGATGACATGGCCCCAACAGAACAGGGTGTTTTACTCAAAAAGGAGGACAGCAGCTGGGAAGAAGGAAGATGGCAACTTCATCTCCTGACTCTGATGTCCTTGGAGTGTGTAAGAAAAAGCAGTCATCTCTGCAGAAGTTTGCAGAGAAATTTGTATCTTTAGGGGAAAGCTGGGGTTTAGATATGGTAAGGAGATGGGGGAACATTTAGAGAAGATTAATAGAGATTTTGTTGATTTTGGAGCAGTAATTCTAGAGGGCAGAGTGGGAAAGTCTATGGGAGGGCAGCTCTGGGGAAGGAAATAGAGCTACTAGGGGCAAATGGTGTGTCAGAGCAGAGCTTCTCAAATTATAATGTGTATCCCAATGGCCCTGCTCAAGTGCAGATTGTTACTCAGTAAATCTGGGGTGAGGATTGAGATTCTGCAAGCTCATTTCTAACAAGCTCCTAGGTGATGTCAGTGTTTTTGCTCCCAGACAACTACTTTCTCAAAGTATCAGACAGCACATTTGTTCTATTTGGATGGAGGGTGTGCAGTTACTTTCGGTGGTGACTGAAGGAAATAGGGATACTATTAATTAACATTTATTAGACTTACTATATGCCAGAGACTCTTTTCATATGGGTTACATATATCAACTTACATAATCCTTCTAACAACCCTTTGAGGTAGATCCAATTATTACTCCCTTTTACAGATGAGTAAACTGAGGCACACACTAAAGGGTGAACATCTGGTTATGATAGAGCCAGGATTTGAAGCTGGGCAAGGTTGACCAGAGCTGACATGCTTTGCTGTTTATGAGAGGCACAGAAGTTTAGTTTCAAGGGTCTATATGAGAAGAATGAGCCCTGGGACTAGTGACCAGAGGTCTTATCTCTCTTAGCAGGTGCTTCAGACATTTAAATCTAAAGACATAAACAGTCCTTTGTTACAAAAATTCTATCGCACAGGGTATCATCTGTTAGATAATTTGGAATTTACAATTTGGGAATTTGCAATGATTTGAAACTTCTATTTTCATAGATACGTGAACATAGCTCTAAATTTAAATGAGCATCTGTAAGATAAGTTACAACTACTCATGTACTAGTTAAATGCAATCATTTGCTTATTGATTCTCCCAGATCTTGCTCGTGTGTTAGAAATAGGATGGTGGCCAACCACCCCAGTTCTCCTATGCCCCACCATATTACACTTGGATAAAAATTCTTCTCTATTATTTGGCCATCTTTTAGTGACCATGCGTGGGGGCACTACTTGTAAAATCTTCCATACTTTGGTACTTGTAAAATCTTTCATAGCCTTCTCGAAGAGGTTGGAGGCACTCAGAAGGACTCTGGAAATGAAAATCCTACTATGACAACTGGAAGGTGAAATCTCCATCTCCATCAAGTTGGCAAGTCAGTCAGATTCTTTTGGCAAACTGGTAACATTCTTTCCAGTTCATCTTTCACTGGATTTCTTCCTAAGGGAATCTACAAAGAGAGTAAGGAATAGAAAGATCCTTTATCTTAATGAAAAAAAAAATTCAAGTTGTTTTTTCTTTGTCAAGACATTCACTCCTCTAGAAAGGTGATACTGCTTTAAGGCAAGGGATTCAAGTAGGGATTCAAACTCAGTGAAAGAGATCATCCTTTCCTTAATTCATACAATATTTAGCTAGAATTTTCTTATTGTAGGTCTTAAACCTAAAGATTTCAGAGCTCATATGTCATTATTAAATAATCTGGTGTCAGGTCTCTGCTAGAAAACAATTCATAGATTAAAAGAGTAGTGGCAGACATAGAAAACAAACTTATGGTTACCAGAGAGGGAAGGAGAGAGGAGGGATAAATTAGAAGTTTGGAATTTTCAAATCCTAACCACTATATATAAAATAGAGAGACAATAAGGTCCTACTATTTAGCACAGGGAACTATATTCAATGCCTTTTAATAGCCTATTATGATAAAGAATGTGAAAAAGAATCAATCTATCTATCTATCTATCTAAATCACTATGCTATACACTAGAAACTAACACAACATTGTAAATCAATTGTACTTCAAAAAAAAAAAAAGAGCAGTGGCTCAAGAATTGTTAAATTCTTAAATGGTGTCTGTATTAAGTTTTAGATCTGTCACATTCCCAAAATCAAACTCTGGAAAGGGTAAGTGGAGTGAAAGATGAAAGTTAGGCAGAAAATTCTCCTTTGGAATGTAACTTCTTTCCCCAAGTTGGTAACACTCTATCTGGAGCAGAATATCAAACACCCCTGTAGGTTGTTTCCATGAATGGCAATTTCAGCCTTTAGAAATGCTTAATGCAATAACTATGTTTTTTTTAGAGATATTTTATTTATTTGTTATTGTATTAGTTGATTATTTTATTTTGTTGGGGTATTGGGGGAGGTAATTCGATTTTATTCATTTTTAGAGAAGGTACTGGGGACTGAACCCAGGCCCTTGTGCATGCTAAGCATGCAGCTCTACCACTTGAGCTATACCCTCCCAGAATAACTATATTTTAAGGGAAATAAAATAAATACTTTTGATGACCAGTGATAATATGTAAAGAGCGTGCAATTGTGTTAGTATCAATATTCAAACTAATGCTTTGTTTACTTAAAAGGATAGCTTGTTGTCTTTATTGAGCACAATTATCTTCTACTTTGGAACAATCCAATAGCTTATTCACTCATATCCCATTTTCCATTATACTCCCCTACAGTCCATGCTCCATACAGCAGCCACAGAACTTTAAAAAAACAAACAAGAAGGATATCAGATTCCATTGTTGTTTGTCCTAAAACTTTACAATGTTTCCTCTGTGCAGTTAGAAAAAAATCCAAGCTCCTTATGTGGTGCAACCCTTTATTAATTCTCTGCCTTTTCTCACACGACTGTCCCTTTGGTTGCATCGTGGCAGCCCTGACAACTGGCTTGGGCTAGCTCCCCTCTTGGGGTCACTGCATTTGTCCCCTTCCTGCTGCCTGGAATGCTCCTTCTCAGATCTTCATGTGTCTTTCGGAATTCTCAGATTGCTAGATTTTTGACAGTGCTTCAGTTTAGTGTAAACTAAGAGCCATGATCATTTAGTTTTCATTTTGCTGACATAATAATTCACTTTACAACAATGTTTAGTATTTTCAAGGAATCATAAAGAGTCCTAAAACTTTAATATTTTTATTTCTTTTAATAAGAATATATGCTTAAAATAATATCTATTATGCATTTCTATACCTTAGAAAATAGGATTTATAATGACAAATGAACCATTTCTTGGTGACACAGGGTCATGAGCATATGTAATTATTATTGTGGTCTGATACAAAAATGTTCTCTGAGACTACTGAGGATCTTTGCCCTTTCACTAAATTATCCCATGCTGCATTTTGAGTTCTAAGATCTGTTATTTTTTTAAATAGTTCTATTTTAAAAAAAACTATGCCTCTCTGTTAAGCTATGTCAGCTAATATATTTTATTGCTTTCAGTAATTCTCCCTAGCTCTATGCCCCTTTCTAGTTTTTTGCTTTTATTATGTTGTGTCTTAGAGAAATGGATTACTGAGCCAAATAAAATTGTGCCCAAAATAAGAGAAAGTGGCTCTGAGTCACTTTTAAGTGCATTTTTACAGATGCAGTGCATACAGATCAGTGCAAGAAGTTACTAATATGTAGTTTGGCTTTTTAGAAGTTTTTCAGAAGAGTTCTCCAATTTGATTTCTGGTTTTTGATTATTGGCTATTTCATGGCTATATAAGAGCTGGATAAGATCCATGTAACTATCACTGTTTTCATTTTTATTTATTTATTTTAAGTTTCTTGCAGTTTTTGGCCCTGTAAGCATCTTGTGATTCTGATCAAGATCGGCTTGTAAATTTTTAAACTTTGTTTATTTTCCAGCTTTATTGAGGTATAATTGATGTATAACATTGTGTAAGTTTAAGGGGTACAATGTGATGCTTTGATACACATAAAATTGTGAAATGTTTACCACAGTAAGGAAGGTTAACACATCCTTCACCCCACATAATTACCATGTTGTTACGGTAGAATATGAAAGCTTTACTCTCATAACAACTTCCAAGTATACAGTACAGTATTGTTGACTGTAGTCACCATGCTATGTGTTAGATTCCTGGGAATTACTCATCTTGTAACAGAAAGTTTATATCCTTTGACCAACATTTCCTCATTTCCCCGCTCCTCAGCCTCTGCCATATTTTTTATCCATCATCTTTATCCATTCTGCTGTTGATGAACACTTAGGTTGTTTCCATATCTTGGTTATTGTGAATAATGCTACATGTTCATCATTGTGAACACGGGGGTGCAGATATCCCTTTAAAATCCTGATTTCATTTTCTTTGGATATGTACCCAGAAGTGGGATTGCTGGATCACATAGTAGTTTTATTTTTAATTTTTTGAGAAGCTTCCTTACTCTTTGCCGTAATGACTGTACCATTTTACATTTCTACCATCAGTGTAGGAGGGTTCCCTTTTCTTCACATCCTTGCCCACATTTATCTCTCTCTCTTTTTTAATAATACGATTCTATCTCACTGTGATTTTGATCTAAATTTCCCTGATGATTAGTGAGGTCAAGCATCTTTTCATGTACTTGTTGGCCATTTGTATCTCTTTGGAAAAATGTCTGTTGAGGTCCTCTGCCCATTTTTCTAATCAGACTGTTTTTTTATTTTATTTATTTCTTTTGTTTTTGAGTTGTAAGAGTTCAAAGATATTTTATTTTATTTTATTATTTATTTAGGAGAGAAAATAATTCGGTTTTTTAAAATTTTTTAAAATTTTATTTTAATGGAGGTACTAGGGGTTGAACCCAGTACATGCATGCTAAGCACATGCTCTACCACAGACCTATATCCCCCCCACCAAATATATTTTAGATATTAACATCTTACCAGATATATAATTTGCAATATTTTCTGTGATTCTGTAGGTTGTCTTTTCCACCTTGTTGATGGTTTCTTTTGTTGTGTGGAAGCTTTTTAGTTAGGTGAAGTCTCAATTGTTGATTTTTGCTTTTGTTGCTTGTGCTTTTGGTGTCATATCCAAAATATCATCTCCAAGACTGATGTCAAGGAGCTTTCCCCTATGTTTTCTTGTAAGAGCTTTACAGTTTCAGATCTTATATTTAAGGCCTTAATCCATTTTTGGTGATTGGTTTAAGATAGGGGTCCAATTTTCATTCTTTTGCATGTGGATATCCATTTTTACCAACACTGTTCATTGAAAAGACTATTCTTTCCCTATTGAGTATTCTTAGCTCCCTTGTCAAATATTAGTTGACTATGTGGGTGTGGGCTTATTTCTGGGATCTAGATTGTTTCATTGGTCTATATGTCTATTCTTCTGCCAGGACCATACTGTTTTAATTACTACAGCTTTGCAATATAGTTTGAAATCAGGAAATGTGATACTTCTGGTTTTCTTCATTCTTAAGATTACTTTGCCTATTTGTGATTCCAAACAGAATTTAGGATTGTTTATTCTATTTCTTTGAAAAATGCTATTGGAATTTTGATAGGGATTGCATTAAATTTGTAGGTAGCTTTCAGTGGTATGGACATTTTAACAATTTTAACTCCTCTGATCCATGGACACAAAATATCTTTCTGTTTATTTGTGTCTTCTTCAGTTTCTTTCATCAGTGTCTTACAGTTTTCAGTGTAGATCTTTCATTTCCTTGGTTAAATTTATTTCTAAGTATTTTGTTCCTTTTGATCCTATTGTAAATGGGATTATTTTCTTTAATTATTTTTCAGATGGTTTATTTTTAGTGTATAGAAATGCAGCTAACTTTGAATTCGGTCATATAATACAACTTTATTTCAATACTACAGGTTTGACCACAATAATTAGTCATTCTTGGAAGAATTTCTATAAAAAAAAGTGTCAGTAAACTCTTTGGAATTTCAGATGGAAGTAGTTTATCAATTAATTGAAGTATTTGTGAAGTGTGCATCTGGTCACCAACTACTGCTCAACATCATATTCTGCCATGGGGTAAAATCTAAATACTGTCTTAGTATGTAGGCTGCAGACTATATTTTAAGCTTTTTTTTTTTTTTAAACTGAAAACATGCTTTACTTATCTTAATTTACCTGTAATACACTAAGGGGTAAATCTGGTTATACACTTGATGTAATAGAAAGTAATGTGGACTAAATATCAAATGGTAGAAAAGCACTACAAACATTTTGTGGATATAATGAAAAAAATTAAAAAGTTAATTTTAAATTCTCTTAACTATGAAGCAGTAGGTTTATATGTTCACTTCTTGGTTTAAATTCATTATTAGGGTTGTAGTTAGACACAGTTGATGGCAGTACCTCAGTGCTTACTTCAGATTTCCTGAAAGATCATTCCTTCCAAAAAAATTTGCTGACAGGCTATAAACACAAAACAGCAGTCTTTGGAGGTTAAAGTTAGTTAAAAGAAACAGAAGAAATAAAGAATAAAGAAATGCAGCTTAAAAGTTTATTGATATATTAAGAAGGTTCTTTATCAGCTCTCCTAAGTAGTCTCTGAAGCCTTGTGAGTCAATCAAATGAACATCTAATTCTTTACTTTTAGCCAACATAAAATTATTTTTGGAAACTTTCCTGAAGAGTGTTTTTTTTTTGTTTTTTAAAGAATTGCTCATATTTCTTTCCTTCTGCATTTATTTAAGGAAGGGAGAGTGGCGGGTGAGGAGGAGAGAGATCAAGAGTTCGATGAGTTTCAGCTTAACCTTGTTATGCATTAGGTGGAGGGGCCATTCTCCATTGCACTTCCTGCTCTCAGTGACCTGGAGGCATTTCTCTGTCTAGCTATCATCCTATAACGACTCCTTTGCCAGGTCATTAAGATCCCCTGTAAGCCTCTGTGACGAGCTCTGCCTCTCAGGAACTCAAGATGAATAGTTGAGGGAGAGCTTGGGAATTCCTAGTTATCAAATTGATCTATGAGATCTATGAGAATTTTTCTTAATCTGCTGGTGTCGGGAATGCAGGGTAGGTGTAGAGTAATTCAAACTAACATAAACACATGCCCGTATACACATTTAAAATCCATTCTTTCCAGTTTTTCTCTTTCTTATCATATTTACCTAAGTGGTTAAATATCTCTATGAGATTTGTTTGTGTTAAAGAAAAATAAATTCAACTCAGTGTTAGACTCAGGCTGATCCTGTGGTTTGGAGTAATATTTCAGTTTGATTTGGATTGAGCTGATGTTACCCTAGCCTAAGGTGATTTTTCTATCAGATCTCTAGAAATCTTCCTAATTGACTGGAGTTGTCTTTAAATCAAGGACTTTCCTTTTCCACACCTAGACTTTATTAGTGGAGAGTCATGAATGGGTAGACATGATCTTTGAGGAAGCCACTGCATCCTTCTGGGCTTTGGTTACTCTCTCCTAAGGTAGCCAGGATTTGGTGATTGCTAAGGTCCCAGCTGTCTGGGTTTCATAAATGGCCATTGAAGATGCACTGTAAGCATCACACATTCATCATTAGGGTTTTCAACATGATGTATATGCTGCTTTTGTCTGTTAGCCTTTATCAGTCACAACACGTTAAAATAAATAAGGATGATCTCTGAGACGTATTTGCTTGGTAGAGGTCAGACACGGTTTAATAACTGCAAGAGTGCCTCTGAAATCTCTGTCTTCTACTTAACACTGATATTGATATTTAAGATGAAAAAGAGAGGATATAGGGTATAGCTCAGTGGTAGAGGGTGTGCTTAGTATGCATGAGGTCCTGGGTTCAATCCCCAGTACCTCCATTAAAATAATAATAATAACAAATAAATAAACCTAGTTACCTACCCCCTCCAAAAAAGAGGGAGCAGGATGGCTATCAAGGGGATAATTGTTTGAAGTCAAGTGACACTGTTAGGTTAAAATCATAATGATTTTTATGATAATCATTATCACGTGCTAAGTGCCTCTCTTGTTCTCCTTAAAAAAAAAAGATAGGCAGTATAGGCCAGAATCTAGGTGACTCGGCTAGCAACCTGGTGGTTTCTATGCTAAGCTGTGTGAGGTTTGGTTCAGTGAAGGGAGCACAAGGCTGGCTGTGTCAGCCAGAACACAAAAGGCATTGGAGAGGGGCTGAGGAGGGAGAGGAAGAGTTTAAAAAGTACAGCAACAAAAGAGAACAGACTTACCCTGTGCACTATGAAAAATACCTTGACGATAAGATAGGAAGTGGTGCCCATTATAAGCTGTCATAGGTAATCATTCTTAGTTTGGGGCTGATCCTACCAATGAGTCAAGAGCAAATATTCAAATAGAAGGTAATTATTCCAACAGGACTTTCAGATCCCTTATGTTCTATTAAGTAATCAAGAGGAAGCACATGGGGCCCAATAGACAAGTAAGGAGGGTACAGTTATTCTACTTTAATAGTAATGGACAGGAGCCTAGTGTGGGGAGAGTGGGGGGGGGTGTGGAGGGTAAATTAGCCATTTTGGGGGGATGGATTAACTCCTCTAGGCCCCTAGGGTGCCATCCAGTACATACATTTTTGTGCTAATTAACACCCCTGGGTACAAGTATTAATGCAGGCCAAGAGGGGAATGGTTTGCTCCCCAGGCATCAGGAACATAAGGCCCATTATTATTGTTTATAATAAAACACTGTGCTTGCCCATATCTTTGATCAAAGACTTTTTCTTCCTTTTCTTTCCAAAGCACCCTCATTAATCCTTGCACCATCACGGTATCATTCTCTCTACTTTTGAGAGGAAGGGACTAGCCCAGGGAGACAGCAACTTGCTCAGGCCATGGTGAGTCAAGGGTGGAAAAGGGACAAAAAAAAAAAAATCAGAATTCCTGGTTTTCCTTCTTGGGCTAAAAATATCTTAGCTGATGAGAAGATGTCAGGAACTGACTTCAGAATTCAGCAAATGCTTTTCTGTCTTTCACTCATCTCATTCTTGTCCACAGTACTTTCACTTGATAGAGATGTCCCAGGGAGTTTCTCCTTTCCTTGAGATGATTGAAGAGGGTCCTTGGTCCACTGTGCACTAGCGTTTTGTTTTGTTTTGGTGAAGTATTGCAAGCCTAGTCCTCTCGTGACATTTAAAAACTTTAAAAAAGTGATCTGACAATACATGCTACAGGAAAATCCACTTGTGAAATAGCCTTAAAAAGGAATCTGTTGTCTTAAGTATTTACTAAGACAGGGGTCCGTTTCAGCACTGGGGATAACTGAGTATCATGGTCACTGAGCACACAGACATGGGAGCACCCAAGACCCTGGGCTCCCACTGAGTAGGTAAACGACCTCTAATACATGTCCTTTGATGCCTTTTTCTCCCTATCGATCTTCAAGTTTTCCTCTCCAGTTTCCAAGCAGTCTTCAGTTCTTCAAATTATGAGATTTGTCTGAGAGCTGACATGTAGTTTAAAAATAGGAGACTATACCTTCCATGACAAATTGATCCATAGCAGACTCCCAGGGGAGGTGGAATTCACTGAGACAAATTTAGGTTTCCTGTCCTTACAGAAGCATTGAAACTTCAGGGAAGAGAGACTAATTCATCAGAGTTGGGTAATCAGGTATGATTGATAGAAGAATTATTTTTTGGACAGAAATACACTTCTCTTTTTCTTTTTCCTGTGTATGTTACTCCTGGGCTTTCATTTAACCCTGTGATATTATCAAATGGATTAAGAACATAGGCTTTGCAGTTCCTAAAACCTTATGTACCTTGGACATTTAGCTGCACTAAATCTCAGTTTTCTTTTCTGTAAAATGGGCTAATAATTCTACTTACCACATAGCAATAGAGAGAGAATGCATTTAAAGTGCTTCACACATGGCCTGACACATGGTAAGAAGTCAGGCAATATTGGATATTATATTATTAACTATCAGTACTCTTGACTTACAGATAAAATAATGAAGGTTTAAAAACACATTGAATAATGTTTGAGAGTGGCCACAAATTTTCAATGTTTTACCCAGTTCCTTTGCCAACTTGAAGTAACAAGAAGGTTCTAGCAGACCTGTGAAATCCCTCTTTCTCTGGTTTATCTTCAGGGATTGTCAAGTCTACAACTTTACTGCTCAGATCTTTCTTTCTTTCTTTCTTTCTTTAGATATTTTTAATCAAATTAGGAAAGTTCTCTTCTTTTTTTTTTTTTACATTTTTTTATCGAGTAATGGTCATTTTACAATGTTGTGTCAAATTCTAGTGTAGAGCACAATTTTTCAGTTATACATGAACATACATGTATTCATTGTCACATTTTTCGCTGTGAGCTACCACAAGATCTTGTCTATATTTCCCTGTGCTATACAGTATAATCTTGTTTATCTGTTCTGCATTTTAAAATCCCAGTCTGTCCCTTCCCACCCCCCTCCCCCTTGGCAACCACAAGTTTGTATTCTATGTCTATGAGTCTGTTTCTGTTTTATATTTATGTTTTGTTTTGTTTTTTTTTTTTAGATTCCTCGTATGAGTGATCTCATATGGTATTTTTCTTTCTCTTTCTGGCTTACTTCTCTTAGAATGACATTCTCCAGGAACATCCAAGTTGCTGCAAATGGAGTTATGTTGTCGGTTTTTGTGGCTGAATAGTATTTCATTGTATAAATATACCATATCTTCTTTATTCAGTCATCTGTTGTTGGACATTTAGGCTGTTTCCATGTCTTGGCTATTGTAAATAGTGCTGCTATGAACACTGGGGTGCAGGTGTCATTTTGAAGTAGGGTTCCTTCTGGATAAATGCCCAGGAGCAGGATTCCTGGGTCATATGGTAAGTCTATTTCTAGTCTTTTGAGGAATCTCCATACTGCTTTCCACAGTGGCTTTCCTTGCTTTCCTCTCTCACTCTTAATGATTTAAATGTCTTCTTTTACAATTTTGTGTTTTTTCTTTTTGTAATTCATGTCAGTTATCTCCTTTCCAGGTAGGAGTTTCTCATTTTTGTAGCTTCCTGCTTCTTTTCTATTTAGAGTAGACCTGTCAATATTTCTTTTAGCATGGGTTTAGTGTTGCTAAACTCTTTTAGTTTTTGCTTGTCTGTGAAGTTCTTTATCTCTCCTTCTATTCTATAGGATAGCCTTGCTGGATAGAGTATCCTAGGCTGCATCTTTTTTTCTTTCAGGACTTTGAATATATCTTGCCACTCCCTCTGGCCTGTAGTGTTTGTGTAGAGAAATCAGCTGAGAGACTTATGGGGGTTCCCTTGTAACTCAGTCTTTGTTTTTCTCATGATGTCTTTAGGATCATTTCTTTATCCTTGACTCTGGCCATCTTGATTATGATATGTCTTGGTATGGGTCTGTTTGGGTTCTTCCTGTTTGGGACCCTCTGAGCCTCCTGTACTTGGATATCTGATTCCTTTAGGTTTGGGAAGTTTTCAGTCATGATTTCTTCAAAGACCTTTTCAGTCCCCTTTGTTCTTTCTTCCGTTTCTGGAACCCCTATTATGTGTAGATTGGCATGCTTTATATTATCCCATAGGTCCCTTATATTGTTTTCATTGTTTTTTATTTGTTTTTCTCTCAGCTGTTCTGATTGGGTGCTTTCTGTTGTCCTCTCTTCTAGGTCACTTATTCGTTCCTCTGCATTATCTAGCCTGCTTTGTACAGCCTTTAGGTCAGCTCTCATCCCAACAAATGAGTTTACTAATTCTACTTGGTTCTTCTTTATAGTTTCTATTTCATTTTTGACATATTTTATATCTCTAAACACTATCTCTTTTAGTTCCTTCAGTACTTTGATCACTCCTTTTTTTGAAATCTTGATCTAGTAGGCCATCAATGTCTGTTTCCTTGATCATGCTTTCAGGGGATTTCTCTTGATCTTTTAATTGGGAGTGGTTCCTCTGCTTCTTCATATTGCTCATATCTCTCTGGCACTGTGGCCGCACCCTCAGAGATTCTGTATTCTGTAGGTCTAGGTTAAGGCCCGAGGATTTTCATCTAGGACAAGAACCCCTTCATATCCTCTTGCCCTTGGTTGTGCTGACTGAATAGACTTGGGACCACACATTGGGAAACGTTGGTGTTGACCAGCAGTCTATTTAGAGTGATCCCATTTTAAATTCAGAAGGTTCTCACCCAGAGTAAAAGCCTCATCAACACACACGGTTTGGTCTCTCCCAAAACGCCATATAAGGAACTTCAGCTTGCTTTCTAATGTGCTGTAAAATTTTAAATTAGCACCTCAGTTTTGGGCTGGCATTTTTGTGAACCACTGTGAAGCTGCCTTAATTCACAGACAAGAGGTGAGGGGCTGCCGCTGACTTGTGGACATGGTCCTGGGAAGGTTTCCAGAGACTGTGTCTATTCACATGGCTGGATTTGTCCCCTGGGCTTCAGCCCATTGTTTTAGCTAATTTTATTAAGCTTTAAAAATGAACTTTTACCCTAATTATCTTTTAGGTTTTTAATCATCTACTGAGATTTCTGTAAGTTTACCAGGGTTTCATTAAATGAAAATTTTCCTGATGAGCCTCACGTGAGACTGTTACATTTAAGGTCAAACTTCCTGTTTGCTTTGTAATAAAATACAACTAAAATGTGCACATGTTTAATTTTTCTCAAGTCCTCTTTCAGCTTCTTGGGTTTGACATTCCTTGGAGACCCACCATGCATTTCCCTTCCTGTGAAATCTGAGCTGTGAGCATATTCTGTGTTTAACCCCTGCAGTCAACTCCAGTATAAATTATTCCTGGGAAAGGCCAACGGGGAATGACTTTTATAAATCTTTTTTTAATTTCATTGAATTTCAAGCCAAGTATACTAAGCAAGTATCACACACACACACACACACACACAAGAAAGAAAGAAAAGAAAAAAAAAACTATACTGTTAGAGCCCATAGGTTTTTAGGGCAAAATGATGATGTGCACTAAACAGTACCAAATATACAGTAATGTAAATTGCTTTTTAAAAGAGTTAGGGTATTCCCTAATTAACATGGCAATGTGATGTTATCATGGGCCCTTCTGAAGCAGTCAACCTTGTAATTTATGGCCTGTGGACTGAGGTTTTGTAATATGAAAAATGATAATGCAGATTGAGAATAGCCATTTCAGCATTTTATCCTTGATTATGTGACTAGTTGACTTTAAGCACTGGTGATGTAAGCAACTGTTCTCATCTCTACCATTCATAGGATGAGAACTGTGAACAGTATCCTTGTCCTGGACATCACTCTCAGTGCCTGGGCAGAGGTGTCCTGGTAAGAACCAGCTTCCAGCCCAGGGGTAGTGTGTAACTCAGGAGTAAAAATCTTCCTGATGGGCCCACGACCAAGAAAAAGATATCCCACTGAACTGAGGTGGGTCTTAGCCACTACAAGAAAAACCCAACTTGGCCCAGAAAAATCACATTATCAAATAACTGTACAGTGAAGGAACTTAGGTGGAGGGAGATTTACCTTCTAATGCATCCATTCATTCAACAAACATTTTAGATCACCTACTGTATGCCAGCTATCGTTTGGGTATTGGGGATACAGTGGTGAACAGAAATCCTTATCTTCATGTAGGTTGCATTCTAGTGGGAGGAGGTGACAAAAAGTAAAAAAAAAAAAAGGTGAACTCTGTGGTATGTATGTAGTAGTAAGTGCAATAGAGAAAAATAAAGCAGGTGATAAAGCAGGAAAAACAAAGAAGAGGAAGGATGGAGGGGGTGGGTAGGTGTTCTTGCAATTAAAAAAAAAGAAGAAATAAAGGAAGATCTTACTGAGTAAGGTCTTGAGAGAGAAGACAGTGTTATGTGGATATTTGGAAAGAGCAGTCCAGGCAAAGAGAAGAATATGTGCTAAGATCCTGAGGTAGAAAGTGCCTAGCCAGTCTGAGGCAAGGGATCTGGATCTTTAGGGTTAGGTGGAATACACTTGATTGGAGTTAACCAAGTGGACCTAATTAGCCACTAATTAAAAATGCCAATTGACTAAGCTTGGATATGGAGGCCCCTCCCAACTCCCCACTTCTCATATTCCTCTGCTATCCCCTCCTCACTTCTCTTTCTCGCCTCTCCCAGACTTGTTCATGGAGTTATCCTATTTAAAGATTCAGAATGAAATGGCCAAGGCCTTGTCCCCCAAGGTAATATTCCAAAAGATGGCCCTGACACCTTATATACTTATATGAAGATACTTCTAACCACATGAAAACCACATGCAAAAGATAATTGAATTTGGCAACCCAACTGCATAGTGAAAATTCCAAATGCCAATTTGCAATAGAAGATTGGCTTGTATTTGGGGCTGGTGAGAAAGGGATTAAGCTGGTTTGGACACCTTTAGGAGGTTCCATGATGGTGCAGGAAGCGATACACGGGCCTTGGTGTCAGACAGATGTGGAGCTTAAACCCTAGCAGTGAAATTGCCTGCACCATAGTTTTTTCTGTCATCATTACGAGTTTTTGTGAGGATTAAATATATGCAAAAACCTCATTCATAATTGGAGGTCAATCAGTTGTAGGAGTACCAATGTAAATGTTCAGGCATAAACAGTGAAAGAGGGAAACAGGGAGGCGGATTTGTAGGGTGAAGGCAAGAAGCCAGTGGGATGAAAAAGGTGAAAGATCATGCCCTTTCACTTTCACACATTCCTGCAGGGGAGGCTGTGGATAGGACACTGTTGTCATCACTTCCCCATAAAGCTGCCTCTGTGCCTGATGGCTGGAGAGGCCGTCATGAATAGATGTGGCTGGAGTGACAGGGGCCACTGGGATTTTGGCAGCCTATGTTTCTCAATAATTACCCTCTGGGTGTGGAGTCAGTTGCTGATAACAACCATGGGTTTGACTAATGTGATTTATGGCCTGTGAACATGATCTTTCATGAGAAAGAATTAGTGCAAGTCACCTTTGGTGAAGAGGTGACTTTCAGTTTGGCCCCTTTGAATCTTGATGACTATGGAAAGATGTCCCCAAATCTCATACAGGGAAATGAAAGCATGAATAGAACTCACATGCATAATGTCTGACACGAAGGAGACGTTCAACCAATGGCTGTTGGCTACTCAGTAACATAGCATATGTCTACATTTAAAATATTCTTGAGTTTATTCTAAATGTGGTATAATATTAATGCATTTAAGAGTCAAGTAGGATTACATGAGGGTAAACTTATTACACTAGAAAGAGCAAAGCAGAAAGTAATAATTCATCTCGATAGTTTTAGGTCTAGGAGAGAAAAATGTGTACAAAACCAAAACACACAGATGAAGTTTTGCTCAGATGAAAGGAAGAGACTGGCATCAAAAGCAACTTGGGGCTTCCTTTGATTCTAGCTTCTCAAAATAAAAATGTAACTCTTTGATTTATTCTCTGGTGTCTTTTAAAAAAATGGAAACTGGTTTAAACTGTAGTTGATCATCATTCATGAAGTGAAGTGCTGCTGCCTCTTCTAATAGATGAAATTCCATAATCATGTACATGTGGGAATGGAAATGAAATCCAGAAGGAGGAATCCAGCTTACTGTACTTGAGAACTGATGTGTCGCTGAAAATCCAGTCAGGACATGCTGACTACCCTCTCCTTGGTCAGAAGATCATGCTACTTATGGAAAAAAAAACTGGAATTTTGAGAAGATGATCCAGGCTTTTCCTTCTATGCTCTAAACTCCATGCACTTGTATACAAGAAACTTTTGTATTATTTTATCACTTCTTACTATGTCCAAGGTGCTTCAGTATATTTTCACTTTGAATGCCCTCAACAATCCCATGAGAAAAGCATCATTATCCCCATTTGCAGATGAGAAAAGAGTTTTGAATATATTCCTTGCGCCAGGGAGCACCATGCATGGCACCAGAGATGAGATTTGAGCATGAAGCTATGTCCATGTGCCTAAGATGTTTTCTCTTCCTACTTGGTTTCTACCCCTCTGTCTCTTCTTTTCCACTGATATACTCTACCTTCCAGTCTACACTAGCCCATGTCTGCCGTCTACTGCCACAGTACCTCTTCTATAAAGATGTCTAGAGGTCAGGGCAATTGTTGACAAAGGACGCTGTCATGCAGAAAGTTCCTCTAGGGTAATACAGAATGTGATCGTTGGACCAGTATTGTGGGCATTATCTCGGAACGTCTTAGAGAGACCTTCGAGTTTAGGAGCTAAACTTGGCAATAAAAGTTAGTTACAGTATTAATGGCTAAATATTTCAGTTTCATAGGAAGCACTAATGGGACCCTATGAAATGAAAATAATAAGTTTTAAGGAGCTGCATCAGGTCTTAGCCCTTTTCTGTTTGCTCCCCTAAACATTCCTGTCTCATATTCATGAATTTGATGTTTTTCAGTAGTTTGTTTTGTAAAGGGGATGTATGTTTTTCATCGATGAGTCATTCATATCACTCCAGGATTCTCCTCAGAACTCAGAACTCTTTTCCAAGTAGATTGTCGTGATGAGAAGTTAGATATTTATTTATGGGCAATGTGAATCTTCCTGCTAATAGTAAACAGTTATTTTCCAACGAATATCTTTGGAAGTGTTTTTATAGCTTACTGGTCATAGAAAGCTGTCCTCTGCAAATCACTGACTGGGCTCATCACTGTCTAATACTACAAGAAGGGGGAGCTGTTAATAGCAGCCACTGCTTTTTTTTTTTTTTTAAACTTTTTTCTTTTTTAAGTGGAGGTTCTAGGTATTGAACCCAGAGTCTCATGCATGCTAAGCCTATGTCCTACCGTGGAGCTATTACCAACACCCCCTGTACCTCTAGCCATTGCTTCTTGCATGGGGAGGGGTGAGGAAGGCTGGCTATGGACAGTGCTGTTGTATCCTTGAGAGATGGTGATTAACTGAGAAGTCACATTAGCTGCCTGATTGATTCTCATTTGCAGATGGTTGGAAGGCAAATTTCCACACCTCTAAGGGTTAGAATTTATTACGAATGCCTCTGGTTCTGTCTCAGTTCCTGCAGACAATATAGAGACGTACTTGAGGAAAGCACACACCCTTTCATTTTGAAGTTATTTATAACAGCTGAAAATCCACAACTTGAAAAGACTTGAAAGTATATATTCTCCTTTGAGAGAACGTAAACATTTGACTTTTCTTTCTGGAAGAAATAAAAGATGAAAAAGCCTTATTTCAGTCTTCACCCTGGATTTAATTACTTTGGAGCCTCCTCCCATGCTTTTGGCCTATTTGGCAATCTGCATTTATGAATCATCTGAAAAACAAGTGGGTGGGCAATTATAAATGATTTTGAAAAACAAAGATATGATTGTGAAGCATTTGTTCTCCATGTATTTTGATTTCAGCTGTGTGAAATTTCTTGATCTGGTGCAGTGTCATATGTAAAAGTGACATAGGGGCTATAAAATGTTTTGCTTTGAATAATTAAAGTTAATTCTTTGTGTTTCTCAGACTGTAAACATTCTGGGTGGAATACTAAACATGATGGAGAGCTGTTTTATGCTCTGGAGGAACACCATTTGAAAAATTCCTTTGTATTTTTTTCTGTCTACCCCATGAAAATGTCATCACAGCAATAAAGCTGTGTATAAAAAGAATAGTGTACAAAATGGTACATTAAGTGTATATCCTCAAATTTTAATGCACACTTAATGTAATCTATTCCAAAGAATAGAAGTATTTATACAACGGGCTGGTTCTCACCTTCCTTGAATGCTAAAAGAAAAATTCATTTAGCAGATTAGAAAAGGACTCAAAGTATGAATATAAAATCCAGACTGGTGAATCAATGGATGGGTCAAACCACAAATATCCAAGCAATGTACATAGATTTTTCTGTTGCTGCAAATGTTTCTACTGATTAAGAAAGATTGCATTTCAGGTCTTCTGCTTTAAACTTGGTTGCCTCTTTCTTTTCAGTTTTATAGTCCTCAGAGAACTAAGCTTTGCAACTTTGTCATTCTAAAACTCTCCACAACAGTTTTCTCTTTAATATATAACAAATACTAGCTAACTGTAAAGAAAATCTAACACATTCTGGATTAATAGTCACTATGTATGGCAAAAGAAATTCAAGGAAGTGTTCTTAAATATTCCACATGCACACAGGATGGAAATGAGTGAAAGCCAGGTAGGTAACTAATGGCTGGGTTTTTTTATTCTTGTTGTTTGTTGTGTACATGGAATTACATTTTATGGTGGATACTATATCAGGCAGTCAAAAAATAATAATTTACTTTAAATGAGTAAATAAGGTTACTTATTAAATTCCTATTGAATTTTACTCTCTCTAAATCTCCTTCTGTAAATGGCATACAGCTCTAAATAGTGTGCAAGCTATGTACAGAAATGACTCCAAATATACTGTAAATGTTGCAATAGAATGGAGATGGTTAAGGATTCCTGTGAGCCAGCTGATTAATATACTGATGATAAAGGACTCGAGGACAAGAATTTTTGGTGAAAATAGAAATAGAAATTTTCTAAGAGTATTTTGAAGGAAAAACTAAGGGAAGCGTGAATTAGTCTGGACCGTTGATGGATAATGATGCTAGAATTTGCATGCTTACTATGTACCAGGAATTGTTCTAAACACATTAGATGCATTTAAAAAGAGCTTTGTGCAGTAGGTAGTATCACCTGCCTTTTACAGGTACAGAAATTTTTAATCATCTGCTGACAAAACTAGTGGAATAGAGTGGAGACTTGGGCAGTCTGGTAATCACTGTGCTATACTGCTTGCAAGTGACAGTGCGGGGAGTTTGGGGGGGTAAATTGTATCAAGAGAGCTAGCTTTTCCCCACTACAACTTCTGTCCTCCTCTTAGAGTTTGAAGCTTTGGTATTCAAAATCCGAAGACCCCTCGATCTGTGTTACACACCTTCTCCTTGGGGTCTCATCATTGGGATGTGGTTAAAGGTGACTGATTGGCTATAAATGTTGATTGTCTCTTCCTCCTGAGATCCAGTCATGTGATAGTAAAGAAGTAAACATTGTATAGACTCAAGCAGACAGAAAGCCGTAGCATGCGAAGGGGAATGCAAATGAGAAAAGGGTTGATGCTCCTGGCAGAGCCTTTGCCAGAGAAGATTCTGGAAAAGGGCAGGGCTGAAAGTAGAAGCATTGCTTGAAAGTCAGTACTGAGACCAGAATGCAGACACCCAGTTCTCTAGCATTCAAACTGAAGACCAAAGTGTTCTTTTGTGAAGAGTTGAACTTCAGAGGTGGAGGATTCAGAGACCCCAGTTTCCCTCTGCACCTCCCTTCTGTGGAACACCTGTAGTTGGAGTCTACGCACAGGACAAGAGAACAGAAATCACTTTTTTGAAGATGTTAAATGACCTCAGAAGGCAATGGCAAAAAAGCAAGTTTGTGCTTCCAACGGGTGTGTGTGTATGTGTGTGAGAGAGAGAGAGAGAGAGAGATCCACACATGTGGGGGTATATATATATATATATATATATATATATATATATATATATATATATATATATATATGTATATAATCTCCTGACCATTCTCCCATGGAGATAACAAAATGTGTGGTCTCTGCACCTTCCCCATGAATCTGGGAAGGGACTTGTGATGACAGCTCCAACCAATATGGCTGAAGTGATGCTTTGCACCTTCCAGGGCTAGATAATAAAAAGGATACAGCTATATAGCTTTTACCTGGAGATCTCTCCCTCTCTCTCTCAGTTCACTGCTTTGTGAGCCCTGAGCCAACATGTAAATAATGTGACTTCCCTGAAACTGCCAGGCTGGAGAGATCACATGGAGAGATTGCACAGAGATAGGGACAGATGTCCAAGGAGCCCTAAGTATTGTAGCCCCCAGCCCTTGAGCTGCTCTAGATAATGCTAAGCAGAGTGGAGACCAGATGTCCCTGAGAGCCCTGCCCCAATTCCAGATTCATAAGCAAACCCAGTATTGCATTTGTTATAAGCCACTGCATTGTTATGCAGCATTAGCTAACCTGCATACCCACCTGCTAAGACTGGGGGCTCTAGAGTGGCCTAAAGGGAAGTTCTACCCCAGAATCTTCTTAATCAGTAATCCTCATTTATAATTAGAGTTTCCATTTTCTTGGTGCCTTAGTGTCTTACTGTTAAATATGTTTGAACCATCACCGACCACTATCCACTTGAAGAAATCTTCGCTCTAGAAACAGAAAGACAAAATAAACAAATGTAATGAACCCAGAAAACAAAGATAATTCAGGAAACAGAAGAAGCATTCCACTTTGCATATTCAGAGATACGATTACTATACTCTTAAAACAATAAGAAGATGCTATGAAAAAGGAGGAATTAGCAAAAGAGACAGAAATTTTGCAAGTTTGATTTGTAATTGCTGAAGTAAAGTATTGAGTAAAATAGTTGGAAGGTAGTCAAAGAAACCTACCAGAGGGTGGAAGGAGAAAGAGATTGATTATTTTAAAAACATAATGCAAAACTAGTTTATTTATGATGTCTGAAGTTTAAATGAAAGGAGTCCGAGAAATAAAAAACTAATAACAAAGTTGGAAAATCATCACAAAGTAATAGAGTAATACTTCCTGAACAGATGGATATGGGTCCTGTGAGTAGCCAGTAGTGAGACTGAAAAAGATCCACTGCAAACCACTTGATTATGGACCAAGGATACAGAGGAAGATTCTAAAGGTTTCTAGAGAGGAAAGATAAAATCAAGTCGCCCAAGGTATAAGCATCAGAATAGCATCTGATTTCTCACTATACTGGGTACTAGAAGGTGGTGAAGTGCTTCACAGTTTTGAGTGATAATGGTTTCCTACTTACAACTCCGTATCTGATCGTATTATCAGTAGAGTGTTAGCTAAAAATGAAGACATTCTCACACGTGTGAGGATTCAGGCACTCATGCATTCTTCCAGAGTGTCTAGTGAATGTCCTTCATCCCAGTGAAGAAATAAATAGAAAAAGGAAGACATAGTTTCCAAGAAACGGTGAATATAAGTCAAAAGAGCAGTAAAATGCTCAAGATGACACCTGGCCAGCAGCCATTAGTTAAGACTGGAGCAGGAAGTTTGGGGGCTCCAGGAAGGAGATGACCTGGAAATGAAGGGGACTTATTAGAACATACGACATAATAGTGCATGGGGTGGGGGTGGGGAGAACATATAGATGGAAGCCATGATGGAGCATTTGGGAAGAATAAATATATATGTGTTGAAAATTATGTAAATCAAGAAACAAGGCAACTATTAAATTCAGGAAAAGAGGTATAAAGAGAAATAAGAGAGAAAATGTAATCTTTTAATAAAACCATTTTATATCACTTGGCTCTGGAGTGAATAGTATTTATGTAGTCAATTTTGTAAACATTAATTATTAATTTAACCCAAAATAGTGACGTAATTATATTAGGATGACAGGGGAGGGGAGGTCAGTGGTACAAGAGCGTTCACTACTATTCCATCGTAATAGGAAGTCAATAAAGTCTAACATCGATTAATAAGGAACCAGTCAGAAAAAAGAGTTAATTTGCCAATCTGATGACCCATAAAACCTGAACTATTTTAGTGTATACTTCCTTCAAACAAGGACGTTATCCCATATGACCATAATTCAGTCATGTTCAGATGGGGTTTTAACATCAATTCACTTCTGTCAAATGTTACTTGGACCCTAGTTGAAGTTTGTTAATCTTTTTTTATTTTTAATTCAAAGAGGACTGTATTGTAAAGAAGAGACTTACATTTGAGGTATCAGGAAAAAATAAACAATCTTGACAAATTGTGGACTTAAATAAATGGTTTATATGAACATTTCTTATGGCCACTTTCACTAATTTGTGTGTTGGGTGTTACACTAAATCTTAACTCAGTGAAGACAGTATTTTTTGAGCACCCAAGATAATATAGTGCAAGTATTTTGATTCATGATGTCTTTTTTAAAAAATAAAGATTTTCTCATCGTGCTAGCATCCTCTTTTTTGACACTGTTTTCTTTAATTTTTTTTCATTGAAGTATAGTCAGTTTACCATGTTGTGTTAATTTCTGGTGTGCAGCCTAGTGGTTCAGTTATACATACATATGTTCCTTTTCATAGTTTTTCATTATAAGCCATTGCAAGGTATTGAATATAGTTCCCTGTGCTACACAGTAGGATCTTGTTGTTTAAGTTCATTTTGTGTTGACATTTAATTTGATACTGTCCTTTGTACCCAAAGTCCATTTAGAAAAACGTATTGCATTTACTTGTCATGTCTCAGTTTGAAATAATAATTCCTCAGTCTTCCCTTGATTTTTATGAGCTTGACATTTACAAAAAGTTACACACCAATAATTTTTTATTTGATGGCTTCTCGTGATTATATTTAGTCGTGAATTTTGGCAGGACTATCACAGAAATGATGCCTGTGCCTTTCATTGCATTCTATCCTGTGGTATCATTTACCTTCTGTCCCACTATGATAATGTTACATTTGTTCACTCGATTAAAGTGGTATCTGCTGAATTTAAAAAAAGTGGAGACAACTTCCAGGAGAAATAGCTAAAAGAGGTAACAGTGATGGATGGTGGAGAGTGAGGTCAGGTGTTGGAGGAGGTCAGGAATTGCTGCTTTGCATTGTAAGTGGAGTAAATTTATGTATTTGTTTACCTGCAACAGCTCTGGTTTATACTTTGTGTCCTATGTCCTGTTTGTGTTAATATTTGTGCCAGACAAAAATGTCCCAGTTTGCATAATAAATTATATGGTCACTTTAATCATAAACATTTTGGTTTAACTTGATATTTTAAAAGGATGTGTTTATTCCCGTGTTATAAATTTAGAAAAGGAAGACTTACAAATAGAAAAAATGCATATTGGTTTGTGATGTTGTCTTTGGACAAAGAGGTAGTGAAAGCTAAGAAGCACGTATACTATTAGTTGAAATGGTTGAGGAGTGGGAGGGGCAATGCTGACACGGCGCTTACATCACCCTTCCTGCTGTCCTCGTGTAACAGTTGCACAAATATATCATAAGCTTCTCATCCGATGACTGACAGGAACAGACTACTAGTACTATTTCAGGAAGATGGGCAATAGTTGGAAACCATGCAGAATTGGGAACTTTGGGAATATCAAAATAAATGCTGGCCCAAGAAAGTAAATACTTTGTTGACATGAGGAAAACCTTCTCTATGTGTGACTTTAAACCCTGCTTGGAGTGAGTAGGCAGAAACTTAATATTTAACCAGGATTATAGCATGTTCTGAGAAGACCGAGGGGTAGAATGAGGATAAAACCTGTGTTCCCTCTCTTCTCCACACACAGGTGCCTGAAGACTACTACAACCAGCGTGTTAATCATTGGAAATATTGGAAATATGTGTCCCAAATCCCAACACACAAAACTAGTTTTCCTTGTGGTGGGGGAGGTGAAGTGGAGATGGATTGAAGTTTTGATGGAGTCAAATTTACTGGTCTGTTTTTCTCTTACTGTTTGTGCTTCTTGTGTTATACTTAAGAAACCTTTGCCAAACTCAAGGGCACTAAAATCTTTCCTTGTTTTTTGGAGAAGTTGTATAGTTTTAGCTTTTACATTCATTATTCAATCTCTTTTGAGTCAATTTTTGTAAATGATGTGAAATAAGAGTCAAGGTTATTTATTATTATTTTTTTTTGCATAAGGCTCTCCAATAATTTCAGCACTATTTGTTGAAATAATTTTTCCTTCCTCAGTGAATTGTCCTAGTACCTTGGTTCAAAATGAATTGACCATGATGTGTAGAGATATTTCTGAATTTTATTCTGTTCCATTGATTTATTTGTCTCTCTTTATAATCTGTCTTGATTACTATTATCAGTCTTGAAACAAGTATTGGTGTGGAAATATTCCAAATTTGTATCTTTTTAGCCAAAGATTTTTGGCAATTTTAGGTTCTTTGGTTTCCCATATAAATATAATAATAAGCTTGTCAATTTCTATAGAAAAGAACACTTGGATTTTGATTGAGATTATATTGAAGCTATACATCAATTTGGTGAGAATTGATGTTTTAGAGTAGAGTCTTCTAATCCTTCAGTGTGATGTATTTCTCCATTTACTTAATTAAAAAATTATTTCAGTACTTTATTGTAGTTGTCAGTGTATAAGTCACACATCTATTTTCAGATTTATCCCTCTGTGTTTCATATTTTGATATTCCTGTAAATTATATGTATCTTATATCAGTTATGACTGTTGGTATTACTTAGATACACAGCTTATTTTTGTATATTGGCCTCATATCCTACAACATTGCTAAATTCACTTATTAGTTCTAATAGTTTTTTTGTAGCTTCTGTAGGATTTTCTACATTAATAGTTATGTTTATAAATGAAAGTTTCATTTTTCCCTCCAAATTACTTAATTTTTTTGTTTCTTTTTCTTGCCTTATTGCACTGACTGGAGCCTCCAATATACTGAACAGAAGTAAATGAGAGTAGACAACTGGATTTTATCAAATGCTTTTTCTCTATCTATTGAGGTGATCATAAGATTTTTCTTTTTAGTTTACTAAGGCAGTGATTTAGGTTGACTGGTTTTGGCTGTTAAACTAACCTTGCATTCCTGAAATAAACACCACTTAATCATAATGTATTATCCCTTTTATGTATTGATGGAGTTAATTTTCAAAAATTAAAAAAAAATTTTTTGCATCTACATCCATGAAGAATATTAGTTTGTAGTTATCTTATATTGTAATATCTTTGTCTGGTTTTAGTACATGGTTAAGCCTGGCCTCACCAACTGAGTTTTACATTTTACTTATTTGTTATTTTCTGAAAAAGTTTCTGTAGTTTGTGTTCCTTTTTCCTGAAATGTTTGGAGAATTAAGCAATGAGCCCATCTGGGCCAGGAGTTTTCATTGTTAGAGTGTTTATAACTACAAACTTAATACATATTCAGATGATCTATTATTTCTTGAATAAGCATTGTCCATTTCATCAAAGTTTTAACTTTAATGGAAAAATATTGTTAAAAATATTCTCTATAATCATTTTAATATTTGTGTCACTTTTATAGTTGTGTCACCCCTCTCATTCCTGATAATAATAATTTGTATCTTCTCTCATTTATTTCCTGATCCATATGATCTTGTTGCAGATACAGTGTTTGTTTCTTAAAATCTTCTCTATTGTTTTTCAGTTTTGTTGATTTCTGCTCCTCTCTTTTTTCTGTTTTAATGTTTATTTTAGATTTAACTTGCTTTCCCCCCCAGGTTCTTAAGGTAGAAACTGAGCATAGTGATTTGAGACCTTTCTTCTTTTCTAGTACTGGCATTTAGTGCTAAAAATTTCCCTCAAACTGCTAACTTAGCTGGATGCCACAAATTTTGCTATGTTGTGTTTTCATCATAATTCAGTTCCAAAGTGATCATCATTTTGAAAACATTTCTGTAACTAATTAGGTTTCGTATCTCCCACTCAGAGGACAAGTAAGGGCATTTTGTTTTAACAACAATGGAAGCTTAAATTATCGTACAGGAGCTATATATGAGGTGAGATGATTGAGCACTGTGAGGGGGTGGGATGTATCAGATACGTTTTATGTATCTCAGATCATTTGGTTTCACCTCTTTCTAGAGTCTTTGGACATTTCTTGCACTGAGCTTTGCAGCCACTGACTTAACAAGGGAAAATATGGCAGTGCTTTGCTTTATGCTTGTGCTGTGTGCCTTTCACCTCTTATCCTGTGGTGTCCTTGTTGCTGCTGAAGTGTGAGAATGCAGGAACCACTTGGTCCAATGTGTAGCCCAGAGGTACAGGGGAGTCAATGTCAGTGGGGAGAAACTTCATTCAGTAAGAGATGCTAACCGGGGGACAGACTTTTCCTCATTTCTTCCCTTGGATGGATTGTTCTGAGATAGTAATTTATACACCTATTCGGAGGTAGTTACAGAAGACAGAACAATCCAAGAACCTTATAAACTACTTGCATTTGCTTTCCCTCCTCTTTGACTTTTCGCCTTTGCCTCACTCCTGCTTTTCTAGGCTTGTGCTTCCTAATAAAGGAGTGGAGTAATAGGCTTTTGCCTTCAGTTCTGCTTTCTGGGAGACTGAGACTAAGGCAGAAGGCAATCAACAAATTAGAAATCAGCACTTATTATTTTCAATTAATTTTTATTAAAGTTATTTTATTTTCATCAAGGCCTACTATGACTGAGAAAATCAAGATAAAGGCATACAAAGTTATGACTAATTTTAACTTAGCCACTGTTGGAGGAGGTCATGGAGAAGATGTGACCACTGGTTGACCCCCAAGCTGGTCTTAGGCAAATGGAGCCTCCCCGCCCTCTCCCCGTCTTTGGAATGTTTGTTCCACCCACCATTCCCATAGTAGGAACTGTTTCAAAGACATAGCCTTGAGAGAGTAAGGTGTTGTTAAGACCATCTGGACTAAATATGTGACTGAACCGAGCTAAGGCTTCTATATAAACTTTTAACATTCTGGCAGACAGGTGGGGAGATTTGCTCATCTTGTGGCCACCCAAGCCAAGCCGTGGATGTAAGTTCCCTTGATTATTAAACCTGCAGCCCTCTAATCAGGAAAGGTCTGCCTCTTTCTTTGGGGGCTTACTCTTTGCTTCGGGGGCCAGTTTGTGAACCAACAGCCAGTGTTATTCTTTTGAAACTGACCCATTATTAGAATTTTTTTCTCCACTCAGTATTGATTCAACTGTTGCTTTCTTCTTCTGATTTTATTTCCTTCTCATGTACAGTGTTTTGCATTTTGAGTTTGGGTGTCTGGCATCAGGGAGCAGGTGTTGGGACTTTCCAAACTCTTTTTTAGGGTTAGAGCCCTTACAGTTTTCTACATGAATTGCACTGTTTGAAAGGTGGGTACTCACTGAGGCTGAGTCTATGGTAACCTCTGTTTTTTTAAAAAACCACCTTTCTCTTTAATCACTTTCATGTCAGTCTCCTTCTCTTTGCCCTGAGCTGCTTATATTGATATTGGAGAAAGGTAAGAGGAACTATGTACGTTATGAACAATCTCTGTGGAAGATCATAAATTGTCACTTGTAAACTAGTGTCTGCGTGACTGGATTTCTTTTGTGGTTGCTACAGTTCTTTCTGGGTTTGGTTTTTTGCTCTTTTCTCCTTGTCCTATGACTAATACTGGTGTAAACCTCTGTCTACTGGCAAACTTCTGTTGACAGTGAGAGCCAAGATTTCTTAAAGTGGAACTACAGCTAATCTGATATTTGAGAAGAATAAAGCATAGGGGAAGGGGTGGTGATATAAATATGTGTTTAAAAAATTCGGGGGGTGGTTGGGGGAGGTAATTAGGTTTACTTATTTATCTTAATGGGGGTACTGGGGATTGAACCAAGGACCTTGTACATGCTAAGCACAGTGCTCTACCACTGAGCTGTGCCCTTCCCACCCCTTAAATATGTCTTATGTTATCTCTTCATTACAAAATTAATAAATGCTCACTAGGAAAAATGTGAAAAATTTGAAAAATAGAAGACAGTATCACTAATAGCTCAACAGAAGAGAATCACTGTTGGCATTTTAATCATTTTGCTGAGTATGTTATTTTTTATGACTATTATCACACAAAATGTAATACATCAATGTTTTCAAAAACATATTTTCTGACTTAAAAAGTACACATGCTTGGTGTAGCAAATTTGAAAAATAAGATATTTTTGATAAAAAAAATTAAAATCATTGTGAATTATATCATCTGAGATAATGACTTTCAATATTTAACTTATTTCTTTAGAATGTTTTACATGCAAAACACTATTCAGAAATAAGCATTTCTTAAAAAATTTTAATAATACTCTAGATAAGAAATATCAACAACTTTACATGATAGCTTTCATTAAATCTGAGTTATCTAAACCTTAACAAAAGTGAACTTCATTTGTTTTATCCCTACTTATAAAGACTAAGTTGTAAGGGCAAATAATTACAATCAGGCTATTTGAAAAAATATGCCTAATAACTTTTTAATATCAGCAATATAAAGGAGGAGGTCAGAACACTTAGTATTTCTCAGAAAGCAAATATATTATTTTAAAGTTTTCAGAGGAAACTTGAGGAGTCAATGTTAGAATCCACAAGAATAAAAGGCTGAATTAATAATAATGCCATCAATCTGGTTGATGTAGAACTAGGAAAAGGAACACAATTATACCATAAGACAGACAGATGGACACTTAATGACAGATAGATACACATATACATTCCTGTAAAGACTGAAGACAAAACTGGCTTAAAGTGACTACCTGGAAAAATCTATTAAGGCAGTTCAGGTCTTATGTACACTCACATGCATAGGCTAGTCTTTAGCAAGCTGTCCTAATTTTATTGCGGTTGTTAGTTTCTTAAAAGACAACTGTATTAGACTTTATACTAGTATGCAGCCTTTGTTTATCTTGCATTTCCTAGTAGGGATCCAGGCTAGAGCAATACTTTTCATTATTTGGGAAGTTCTAAATCTTTAGGAATCATGTGGTTCCTTTCTCCTAGAGGGGAGTCTTAACGCTCCAACTTTGCATTTTTGTTAAAGCCTTCCAGCTAACGTGATTGTAAGAGCAAAATATTAGTTAAGTGTTCAGTACAAATGTCTTTGCACATTTCGCATTTGGTTACAAAGACAGGTTTATGAAGATGTAATTTTTTAAAGTAAACTTTTCTATTTTAATGGAATTGCAGATTCACATGAAGTTGTAGAAACACTACAGAGAGATCCGATTACCTAATACATTCTACCTAGATTTCCCCAATGGTTATGTCTTACAACATACAGTATCACAAGATATTGATGTTGATAAAATGCACCAATTTTATTCATAGTTCCTTAGTTTTATTTGTACTCATATATACCCACTCTACACAACAGTCAAGATGAAAATCAGTTAGGTCACCACAAGGATCCCTCATTTTGCCTTTTTCTAACCATGTTCATTTCCATCCCACCCCCTCTCCTGCTCCTAATCCCTGGTAACCTTTAATTGTTTATTTCTAAAATTTTGTCATTTCAAGAATATTATGTATGATAGTTAAAGAATCACAGGAAGTTGCAAAGATAGTATGAAGCAGCCATGAGTACATTTTACTTAAATATCTAGCAAACCCACAAAACTGATGTTTTACAATACATGTTGAGTTCTGTGCCATATTATTACATGTGTAGATTTATGCAGTCACTGTTACTGATTATCGGTGAGTTTTGTTAAAAAATAAATACATAAAATTGGAAGGAGTGTGAAATATTCATGGAGAAAATCCCAATAAACCTTTAAAAATATTGTGATGGTTGTAGATGTGTCCACAAATTCTTTAATACGCCTCCCTTCCCATCCCATCTTACTGAGTGTGGGCTCTACTTAGTGACCAACTTCCATCAAAAAGAATAAAGTGGTAATAACAGTATGCAACTTTAGAAACTAGGTCATAGGGGGCTCCATGCTCTGTCTTGGAATACTCACTTGGTGGATGTTAGCTGCCATTTTGTGAGCAGCCATATGGAGATGCCCTTGTGTTGAGCAACTGAGGCTTCCTGCAAAATCGCCGTGTGTATACACCATCTTGGAAGCGAATCCTCCAGCCTCAGTAAAGCTTTCTAACATGGCTTTGATTGACTTGACTATAGCCTCGTGAGAGAATCAGAGCCACAGTTGTTCAGCTATGTGGCTCACAGGTTCCTGAACCCAGAAATGATGTGAGATAATAAATATTTGTTGTCTTAAGCCACTAAATTTTGCAGTAATTTGTTCTGTAGCAATATACAACTAATCCAGACATCAATATGTAGGAAGACATATAAAATATGTTAGGAAATCGAAAGAATATTTTGAACACCATTGAAAAGTCCTATAGACCACCTTTGCTCTTATAGTTACAACAGTACTTATTACGGGCATAAAACAATTAATGTCAGGCCAAGAGACAGCTCACTGGTTGCCTAAATTATGAAAGATGTTTGTTTTTGCTGTTTCCAGTTGGGGTAGAGGAGAACCTAGGTCATGGGATCTTCTAAGTTCCTCCAGCTTTCCCTCCCACATACCCTTTTGCCGTTTGTTCCCCCTGAAGCTGCTGGCTGTGTGGTACCTTTTGTGAGGTTTGTTTGCAATGATTGACCTTGATCATGGATGGAAGCAATCCAAAAAACTTTGTGCTAGGTTAAGTCACAAAATAATTATCCACTGGCCAGTCTCTGGTATGATTTACTGTTAGAATTTGAGGCCAAAACTGGCTTGTCTTTTGAATATATTATTTGCTCTGTGCTCCGATTTAGTTATAGAAAAGAAACAGAGAAAAGAGGCTATGATTTATAATATGAAAAGAAGCTAGAACTAATCACTCATTGTCAACTACCTTGTTGGTTTCTGTACTATTTGTATGCAACCACCCTCTCCTTATTTTTAACAATTATTGTCTGATTATAAATATACTGTCTTTGAATATGATACCATCAGCCTATGTAATAGCCACGGCAACACTAAAGAAATCATTGGCAGCTTCAAACTTTTTTTTATGAAGGGGCTTGTTGGAAGAGTGTAGCAATCTAGTAGGAACTGGGAGATGGGCCATTTGTCTTGAAGCTACATTGGTTAAGTGACAGGAGATTACGGGGGTGGTGGTGGTGGTGACTAAACTTCCCTCCCTTCAAGCCACTTTGTTGGCACTGCCACGGAAAACAATTCTACTGTGGAAACTTTTTTTCTCCATCTCTTTTGTTGGCAGCTCTTCCTCTACCAGTCCCTTGACTGTTACTCCCTAAAGCAATGGCTCTCAAACTTCAGTGTGCATCAGAATCACCCGGCAGATGTGATAAAACAGATTCCAGAGTTTCTGA
Organism: Camelus ferus; assembly: GCF_009834535.1. Lineage (NCBI taxonomy): Eukaryota > Metazoa > Chordata > Mammalia > Artiodactyla > Camelidae > Camelus > Camelus ferus. The sequence continues at coordinate 104,415,108 of NC_045697.1, read as the reverse complement.
GGCCGTAGGTCTGGAGTGGGGTCTGAGAATTAAGTTCATAGGTGGTGCTGATGCCACCGTTCTGGTGACCACTCTCAAGAACCATGGCCCTAGAGTGCTGTGCTGTGTAGTGAGATCCCGAGGACATGGTGAAGATCGGAGCCAATGCAGTAAAGGTGATGACCAAATTGCTTTGCATGAGGCAATACAAGGAATGTGTTTTTGCTTTTGAGTGAGAAAATGAGGAGAAGGGAGAAGGAGGAAGTGAGGTCGCATATATGAGACGGCTTGGGGCTGAGCGATCAGGTACAGATCAAGTCAGCTATAGAAATATACTTGGTACAGAGGTCCTTGGAGATCTTTAAAAGTTTCTCCCCAATACCTGGAAAACTCTTAAAATATACCAGAGTCACTTATTTCTTAGCAAGGGGGGTGTGTGTGTGTGAGACAGAGAGAGAGAGAGAGAGAGAGAGAGAGAGAGAGAGAGAGGGAGTCACATACACACAGAGAATGTGCATGTAAGTATGTGAAGAAATTAAGACTAGTGCTGATGCTGCACTTTGATGCAGTTCAGAAGAGAGACATCACCTTTGAGAAGGCAAAGTGATCAGCAAACTAAGGAAGCAGTGGTTTGTAGCTGGAGGTCATTGAAACATATTGGTCCCTCCCCTCACCCAAATTTACAGTTATCTTGGGGAAGGATTTGGGTTTGCACAGCACATGAAAATGGGGGATTGACTCAATCATATCCCGTTCTCTAGGGGCCAGGGAGGCCTCAGCTGGCATCTGGGTTACTTTCTCTTGCAGTTCTCATCTACTTTGTGTTTATTCTTAAATCTTTCCTTCAGGTAAGCAGAGTCCAAAGGATATCTTCAAATCACTATCTCTAGGGACTCCTATTTGTCATTCTCCTCTTGAATTCACTGGGTTTATAGAGAGATAACAGCTACACGCTGCGGGTTATTTTTATTCTGACCTCTGGATGAAAGTTGGATATTCTCAAGCTTCTGGGAGGGGAGAAGATACCTCATCTCCTTTTGGGGGAGACCAGGAGGACAGGAACTGTAAAAACAGACCCATCCTAGCTGAAGGGAACAAGAGGTGCCCTGTGAGCATCTTAAAGCCCAAGAAGATGCCTACAACTTCCCATCGCTTTCTTTATTCTGAGGAAATTCCGATATTTAGGAGTTTACATCCTCCTTCCTACAATTCATCTTCAAATCCTCTTCATCCATAAAACTCTGTGAGTGTGTGAAGGAAGGAAAGGAAGAAGCAGCTACTTAAGGATTTGGGGCAAACAAACCTGCTTCTTGCCCCCTCTTCCTTAGTTATGTGGTCTTCATGCTTGGGCATTCGTCTATGAATTTATTTGTTGGTTTCAGCCCTGACTTGTTCAAAATGTTTTGAAATCTCAGAATAAACAGCCAGTTAAAGGATTTCATTGAGGAGTGAACAGTAGACCTGAATGTGGTGCTCATTAAAGGAGGGATAATGTTGTTTCTCAACATCTCGCTCACCTAAATGATGCTGCGTTGTGAAAAGTTGAAGAGATTAAATACTGAAAACTTTTATGGTAGTAATGGTGGTTGTGGTGGTGAGTCAGACCATTTCTGCTTGTAGAAATCCTGCACACAGTCTAGTGATCACCCATAGGACAGTTCAATTATTATTTTTCTTTTTTTTACTTTATTGAGGTATAATTGACAACTAAAAATGGTACATTTAAGATGTGTAAGTTGATGTTTTGACGTTCATATACATTAGGAGATAATCACTACAAACAAGCTAATTAACATATCCATTACTTCACATAGTTACCACTCTTTAATTTCAATTATTGATGCAGCTTCATGCTAAGTTCTTGGTCAGGGTAAAAAGTCTTTTCCAAGCACCCAAACTTACATCAGTGACAGAGTATTGGCATAGTCCACAAAGTGGAGAGTGCCTCATTTGAACTGCTGGAGCATGGAATTATTTTTCCTGCTCCTGACGTCCCTACCCTTCTCCTTACCTGTTGATTTCCATATTGCTTCCTCCACTCTCCTGGAGTCCCTTTCCAGCGTGTTAATACTGTTCGCTACCCACAGAAGGGAAGGTGCGTGAGAGCTGAGCTCTGCCGTGACTGTCAGTTCTAGGCATTGTGCCAACACCAACAGAATCCCTGTCGGGGCTCTTCCCAGAGGGTACACGATCTTCACTCAACAGACAATAAACAATAGGGAACAAGAATGCCGGCTATTGGTGTTGCATAAGTGGTGCCTGTTTTCATTATTTCTACTCTTTGTCACTTGTTTATGGATCCTTTATTCAGAGATGATAGAACAAAACCAAAACAAGATTCATGGAGGAAATGGTTGTTGAATGCAAACTTTGGGAAGGAATATCGGCAGCTTACATGATTGGTGGAAGAACTATACAACTCAGCCTGGGGAGGGACGGGTGGTAGAGGCTTTGTCTTCAGTTAGGTTTTTAAATTCCTGGGTGAAAGAATTTGAATCAGACAGAGAATGTTATCTCTACGTTGATTCCAGTCATCCATATTACCAGAAGGTAGGACAAGGAGCTCAGCTCCTGTGACTGGGAGAATCCTGGTGAGCTGGGCAACCCCTCTCTCCTGTATGTATGTACCATACACACACACACACACACGTGTACATACATATATGTAATATAAATAATATGTATAAGAAAACAATTCTAGCTGTCTAACATCTTTATCATCATCATCTATCAAGACTTTATTTTTTAGAGAATTTTAGGTTTGCAGCAAAATTGAGAAGATACAGAGCTTTCTAGGTTTTGTAGCTCTTTCATCTACAGAATTTCAGCAGTTTTAGACAGTGGTATAAAAATTTTCTCCTTCACTGTCTCTCGAGCCTTGCTACTTAGTGTCTGATCCTTGCACCAGCAGCAGTGGGACCACCTGGTAGCTTGTCAGAAGTGCAGAACCTTGGGCTTACCCCAGACTAACGTAATAAGATCATATCTAGTGTTTTTTACTCTCTGGCTATTTGGTGACCGATACTGCAAGCTTTTGAGAATCTGGTCCAATCAGCAGTTTGCTATTAGTGCCACTCAGATCGAAATACATTCGCTTGACATATTTGACTTAATGGGAGTGGGGAGAGACTAAGTGGCCTTAAGAACCTTCGCAGGTGAGGGTTCTTTTAGACCATGTTCACCACCAGTATTTTCATGTTCAATTTTACTGCTTTCCTTATCAGATGACTGTTCTTCTTTGAGTTTTTGCTTTGAAAAGGTTGCCGATGGTTTCATTTCACATAATGGATTCAAAAACATTTAAGAGGCCCTCCCCCACACCAAAACTTCTGAGAGGTTGTTTGATCAACAGAAATGTGTAGGAAAAACCTCATTATAACTGAAACTAAAACGAAAACTAAGACTTATCTGCAGAGTCATTTCTATTAGAATTCTTTGAAGATGCCAAATAAGCAGCAGAATAAAGATAGACCAGGAAACATAATTTATTTAATCTTTGAAAAATACTCATAAGCTTTAGTAAGAAAAATTAATTCATCGTTGACTGTGGGGTTCCTCCTCCCCATAAAGTCTTTGTTTCCTGTCAAGAAATAAAAGGCAGAGATACACAGTATTTTTCTGAAGAAGGGAATATTGATGGTGTAATATCCCAGAAATTATTTCTTCCATTTATCTAAATTAATGTTTTTCTAAATAATCTGCATAGTCAATTATGCACAGTTAAATGGCAAGTGGTGAACACAATAACAACATATGGGAAGCTAATGACTATTTCTAGTTTGAATTTAAGGTGTGGTTGCGTCTTGGTTGAATTTCAAATATGAGCATCTGATCTCTTAGCTTACAGACTTAGAACCTTGGTTATCTTTTTCTTGAGAGGCTTTCCAGAAAAATGACTGCCTTAACTTGGAAGAGGATTAAAGATAAGAGAGTGCGGTTTTTATAAAGACTGTCTTCCTCCTTATAAGAATCTATAGATGTTTCTTGTAGGAAACAGAACCTATTAAAATATTTGTAGGAAACTGAGTATATGAAAATATTCTAATTAAAAATATAATACCCTTCATCCGCCTCCCAGCATTGTTAACATTTTGGGTTTCAATCTTTTGCTGTCTGTATATACAGTAAAATTTTACTAACCTTAAATGAAAATCTTTGTATATTTAAGTGTTTTCTGGCTTAATATATAAACTAAAATTATTTTAGTAGGTTTTTTGTAATTACCCTCCATAAAGTGGTAACAATTTGCATTCTTTTCAGTTGGGTATGAGAGTGCCTATTTTCCTACATTTTCATCAACATAAGAGATGTCACCCAGTTGCCCTTGGCATTGGCCTTTCTCTCATGGACCTGTTGCTGAGGTGCTTGGTCCCACCTGCCCGTTGGGCCTATGATACCGTCTTCTACCATTGATCACCAATTGTCCTTGACTCTGCTTTGAAGAGCTGAATCTCAGAAATATCTATTTGCTAAGATTCCAGGCCTCTTTTTTGGCACCAGTCTTCCCCTGGGATAGGCGTATTAGAAAACATCTGGGTTTTCTTCATCCCACATAAAACGTGGGAGAAATTTTTCTTACACTTTGCTCTGATAGTGAAGCACTGCCACTATTGCACCATATTGGGTGTGGCTCCAGCCTGAAGGCAAGGCTTCTGAGTTTGCTGCTTCCCTTGACAACACCTGGAAGAGGGGGATGCTAGCTTTGATGTTCTGCTATTCTTTGATATTTATTTGAGTGTCTCTGCAGTTCATTCCCTATATCCCACGGAGGTTTGGAATTTGACCTCCTTGCTCTGTCCCTTTCATAACTTCCTCTTTCTTTCAGACATGGAAGTGTTTTCTTTTTCTTTCATTTCCTTTCTAGTCTGGCTGGGAGTCTGTCTACATACGTTATTTTTCAGGATGTTATGATGAGAAGCATGCAGAGAATAATGATGATTTATTTTATGTCTTTAACTAGTGCCTTTATAGCACTTAATCGATGCAAGGCACAATTTTAAACACTTCACAAATATTGATTCATTTAGCCCTCACTATAATCCCACAGGATAGATACTGTCATTATCCCCACTTTTACTACTGAATTGAGGTTCAGAGAAGTTGTATAACTAGTCCATGTTTACATAGCTTGTAAGTGGTAGAGACAGGATTTGAACTGAGACACTCACAGCCTATACACTTTTCACTACACTACACTGCCTCATATTTGAAGAAGTCTCATTTTAAACTGCCTCACGTATAGAGCTTCAAAGAGAAATGAAAATACATTATTTTAATACTTTCAAGATTTTCCCTCCTTATACACACATAAACACAGAAAAAAAGACTGGAAGAGTATAAACTAAAAATGTTTAATGGCAGTTATTATTGAATGTTGGGATTATTGTGCAGGTGATTTTAATTTTACTTCTAGGGGCTAATATAAATTTGCTATGGTATGGATGATTACCATTATGTTCAGTCAAACCACACATCTATTAATAAAAAAGATTATTTGTAAACATAGACTTATACTGAAAAGACTAGGTTCATAAAAGGACTATTTTTTCTTTCATTAATTCATTCAATACTGATTGAAGGAATGTACCTTACATTACACTATGACTAAGGATATGGAGATGAACAAAACTGCTCCTTCCCTGAGCAGTTTAAGAGAAAGTCAGCTAAAACAGAAGATTTAATAATATACAGTCTCATAACATAACAGAAAAATGTCTAGGTTCTTAATTCATAGTCACTCATCATACCAAGAAGCAGGAAGTTCTCAAACTGAATGAGAAAGACAATCAATAGATGCCAATAACAAGATGACAAAGATGTTAGATTGGCAAATATTTTAAAGCAGCTGTGATAAAAAAAAATGATCAAAAAGGAAGTTATAAACATGCTTGAAACAAATGGAAAAGTTGAAAGTCTCAACAAAGAAATATAAGATATAAGGAGAATCAAATGAAAAAAATTAAACTGAAAAGTACAATAACCAAAACACAGAGTTCAGTGGATGGACTCAGCAGCAGAATGGATGTGACAGAGGAAAGAATCAGTGAACTTGAAGATAGAAAAATAGAAACCAGCAGATCTAGCCTATAATGGAAGTTCTCTAAACAGAAACAATATGATAAAAGAAAGAACCACAGAAGAATCAGGAAGGAAGGAAGAACAAAGTAAATTAAAACATGGGTAACTAAAATAGGCTTTCCTTATACTCATAAGTTTTCTAAATTATGTTTGAAGATTGAAACAAAAATCATAGCACTCATGGTACTAAATGAACAAAGAGGAATTGCTTAGGGAAATTATGTTATCAATGAAGGAGGATCAAGAGACATAAAGGGAGGTAAGGTATTGATGCTTCAGACAAACTGATAACATGGTGACACCTGTGAGCTGTGATATATAGTAAATATATATAATTAATATAATATCTAGATAATGTCTCTGGATAATTACATTATCTAGATAGATAATGTAACATCTATAGCAACTACTGAAAAAGTTGGGTACTAAAAAAAGTATAGATAATTCAAAATGGGTTCTAAAAATGTTCATGTAGCCCACTGAAGACAGACAAAAGGAAATAGAGAAAAAAAAAAAAAACAAACCCAAAGAGAATAAACAGAAAAGAAAATTTAAATGACAGATATAAGTCCTAGCAATAATTATGTTACATATAAATGGTCTAAATATGCCAATTAAAAGACAAAGATGGGCAGATTGAATGAATAAAATGACCCAACTATGTTTTGTCTATTAAAAATTCATTTCAATCATAACCACTGAGGCAGATTGAAAGTAAAAAGACAGAAAACATCATTCACACATTAATCAAAGAAAAGCTCAGTTTGCTATATTAATATCAGATTAAGTTCACTTTAGAACAAAGAAAACCACCAGAGACAGAAAAGATTATTATATAATGGTAAATAGGTCAACTCACCAAGAATACATAGCAATCCTAAATGTATATGCATTTATTAACAAAGCTGAAAAATATATGAAACCAAAACTGATGCAAATGAAAGGAGAAATAGACAAATCACAATTATATTTAGAGACTTTAAAAATCCTCTCTTAACAATTAATAGGAAAACTGGACAGAAAATCAGCAAGAATACATAAGAGCTCAACAACACCCTTGACCAATAGTATCTGATTGATATTTGTCTAAAATTACACCCCAAAACAGCAAAATGAATATTCTGGGCCATAAAATAAACTTCAACACGTTTGAAAGAATTGAAATTATACAGAGTGTGCTCTGTAGCTACAGTGAAATCAAACTAGAAATCAATAACAGAAAGAATGGGAAAATCTCCAAACATTTGGAAATTATACGATATACCTTTTAATTATCCTTAGATCAAGGAAGAGTTCTCAAGGGAAATAAAAAATGATGTTTAACTGAATGAAAATGAAAATAGTGGGAAAGAGCTGAAACAATACTGAGAGAAGAATTTATATCTTTGAGTATGTACATAAGAAAAGGGGATGTCGCATATCAATAATCTAAGCTCCCACCACAATAAATTGGAAGAATAATGGCAATATAAACTCAAAGCAAGCAGAAAGAATGAAATATAAACAGCAGAAATAAATAAAAATTGAAAACAAAAAACAGAAAAAATGAGTGTAATAAAGAGTTGATGTTTTGCAAAGAGAAATAAAATTAAAATACTACCCGTAACAATACTACAGGCACTGAAACAGGGACTACTATCACTACAGATCCTACAGATATTAAAAGGATAATAAGGGAATGCCACAATAAACTCCACATGCATACATGTGACAACTCAGGTGAAATGAGCTAATTCCTTCAAAAATATACAAACTACCACAACTCACGCAGTTTGAAATAGCTAATTTGAATAGGCTTTTAACTATTAAGGAAATAAAATTTAATTAAAAGTCTCCCCCAAAAAGGAAATCTCTAGGCCACTGGAGGATTCAACCAAAAGTTCAAAGAAAAATTAACACCAATTCTACACAGCCTTTTCCAAAAAATAGAAGAGAAGGGAATAATTCCCAATTCACAATATGAAGCTACTATTATCTTAATACTAAAAGCAGATGAAAACAGTACAGAAAAGAAAAAATAAAGACCAATATCTCTCATGAATATATAGCATTACAGATATGGATGGTACGTGTCCATTCACTAGTATTTTGGGGTTTGTAAGGTACCTTGTCATCTAGTTTTGTTTTAGCTGCTGCCTATTTAGTTTTGCTGTCTCGTGAACTCTTCTCTTTTTATGCCTGGGTTTTGGTGAGGATAAAAACATGCTTTTACTGCCACTGCTACCTTGCCAGAATCCTCTCAAAATGGAATTCCTGATTATTCATCCCAAACAAGTCTTTACTAAATCTTCTCCATATCAATAAATGGCATCACTAATCAGTCATTAATGCAAACTCAAAACTAAGGTGTCATCAATTAAGACCTTTCCTTTCATCTTTCACAGCTAATCCATCAACAAATCCTGTTTATTGTATGTCCAAGATACATACTACATTTATTAATTCCTCTTCATCTTCACTATCATCACTCAAGTCCAACATGCTATCATTTCCTACCCAGATTTCTATATTATCCTCTTTATTGGACCCCTTGTTTACACTCTTCTTCTATAAGAGCCAGAATGATCTTTTAAAATTATAATTAAGATTGTCACCTTTATGTTTAAGTGGGTTTTAATAAAATTTCCATAGAATAAAATCTTTCAATAGCATAAAATCCCAACAGCTTTGCAGGTCCAAAAAGTCCCTGTGTAATTGCATCCATTCCTGATTTTCCAAACCTCATCTCTTACCTCTCTTTTACTTTCTCACTATTTTCTATCCACAGTAGTATAGTTTTAGGTTAAATAAGTAATTAATAGAAAAGGAGAAAATATAGAAAAAGTCTAATGACCTCATTGAAGTAGAACAAGAAGTAAAATGAGAGTACAGAGTAAGAGAAAATGAAAATCAGGAGATTGGGGTCAGGAGGAGAGATGTTTGTGATTAATAGTTTTGTCATGGGACAGTTTTAGGTGGAAGAAAGTTTTCGGGTGTTGCCTGTGTGTGGATGGTGGCACATGAGGAATGCTAATGAAAATTATTGGAGTTGTGACAGTTAATGAAATCAGTTTTCAAAAATAAAGTGAATAAATATCTGGACTATTTCATGCAGTCCTGGTTTCTATATGTTAAGAAATGATAATGGCAGTAGAGAAATGCATATAATATAAAATTAAAGTTTAGACAAAGGCTGCAGAAAAGAAAATTTAGCTTTGATTAATAAATTTACAGAAGTTGTTTTCTCAAAGGCTAATAAGGGTGAAATCTATCATATTAAAATTTTCCTGTCTTGTGCTCTCATTTTTTTCAGGAAAACTGAACAGAGAAGTAGAAATTAATTAAAATTTTTTAAAAAGATTCTATCCTGAATGTAAATACAGCAAAATTTAGATTTAGCAGGATTTAACCTGGTTTAAATCCTTGTCTCTGATGCCATAACAGATTTAGAAATTATACTTTGATACATTGTTGCATTCCGAGGAACCATGATTTGACCAAGAGTATGACCAAATATCTGTTTAAAAACGTATTTGTCCATTAGCAGGCTAGGATTTTATGGGCTTCATATTGAACAAAAATTAGAAATTATTTTATTGCTAATTGAAAGGAGACGTTAAATCCGAGGTCCAATACTGTAAAAGCCTGAGGCCCCTGCTAGGATCTGACTGTCATCACGAATCACGGGAAACTGTGATGTTCTAAGGCTGACTCTAAAAGCTCTAAATTGATTTTGGTGGTTGAAAATGAATTTTGGCCTTCTTATTTAATTTTGGCCAGTTGATTTTTGTGTATTTTCTATTATTGTATGTATGTATGCATGCATTTTGAGGGAAAAAAATCTGGAGAGATTTTATCAGTTTTTATTTTTTGTCACAAGCAATTAGGACCTTCAACTTAAAATTCTGAAATAAATTATTCTAAAATAAATTAACGTCAGCATAAAAGATGAAAATATAGTTGGGCACATGGACTTAGTTAAATTACATTATGCCTAGGGTACATTTGGTTGAAATTATCCATTAAAAAGTAAAACATAAAGCAGACTACATTGTGCATGGTGCCTTCTACTTGGACGGAGAGGGCAACATTCAGGGGAAGATATACTGGTAGCATCAGCAAGGTTGGTGGCAGTGAGGACACGAAGTGGGTGGATAAAAGATGTTTTAAGAAGATGAAAAACCAACAAGTATAACCCGTTTTTGAAACCCCACTTAGTCTTAACGTGGAGGTCTTTATACTCAAACTAGCACAAAAGTGCTTTCACTTGGCCTATACAGTGTTTTAAAAAACTGAATTAGTTATCAACCTTTTAATGTAGGGAGTTTCTTCACATAAAAATACCGATTTTTAGTTTTCCTTGAAAATGTGGGTGCTCGACCAGATGGACTCTCTTGGCACAAAGGAGCCCGTTGGGGCTGATGAGCTGCCTGAAGACCACGTGCTTTCCAGGCTCCTACAGTCGCCCACCTGACAGTTTCACTCATTTTCAGGACACCTTTCTGCTCCCCCTGGAGACACTTAAGTTTGCAACTTCTACCCAAATGTTAAATAAAATCCCTTCATAGGTAGTTTATAAGAAGCGAGAATACTACTTGTTAGTTTGGGTCAAGAGTGTTCAAACAGCTCTTTCTATCACTAATGTTTGTTCTATAAAGATGGTGAAGCTGTAACATGTTAATTTGATGTCTCTTGGCCACTTGAAGTTGGGATGCTCAGAAACAGGAGTCAGGAGAATGGGAGGAGAAGGAAAGAAGGAAGAGAATTGGTAACTGAAGAATACATACAAGCTTTTGGAGGCATGGGGAACTCAGAGCGGACCTGAGTGGCATTTAAAAGACATCTTGCAGGCTAGAGGTTAGGAAGCTTGGCAGAAGTTGTTGATTAGAAGCTTTGGGTTCATAAAAAAGAGAGGCTGATAGAGAGAAATTTCTGTAACTGGATGAGTGTTTCCTGGTTGGAGATTTTTATTACTAAGGATAAAGCCATTTCACCTTTACTTGAGGGTGCAGTTGGGGCCCATCAAGAAAAAAAGGCACCAGGAGAAAAAAATTCTAATTTGTGTTTCTGGAATAGAAAAGATCCTTCCTTCCCCCTCCCTCCTTCCCTCCTTCCTTCTTTTCCTTTCTTTCAAACAATGTACTGAGCACATGCTGTCTTTGTGATGTACTTGTGCATTGCTGACAGTCATCCAAGGCAATGTGTGTTTACTGCTGTTATAGGGGCTCAGAGTACAAGAGGAGAGGGCCCAAGCTCAACTGGGGAAGGTGGTGTGATGTGAAAAGAGGAACGGGCTTGGGGTCAGATACATCTGGGTAACATTTAGATTCTACATCTTCCTATCTATATGGCCTTTAATGAGTTATCTTCAAATCCTACTTTCCTTATCTGTTAACGTGGAGCATCAGTATTTACTGAGCACTTACTATACACTAAGTACATGATATGTATTATTTCAGTTGATCCTCACAAGAGCACCATGAGAAAGATTATTATCCTCTTTTTACTGATGAAGAAATGGAGGCAGAAGCTCTGTCCCTTTTCCAAGGTCACACAGCTGTTTTATTACAGGTTTTATTATTATTAAGATAGGGTAAGGCCAATAGATCAGAACAGGATTGCTACTGATAAGATTGTTATACTCACAGATACCAAGAGGAAGGGGCATACCATGCCAGGAGTGGAAGGGAGTGAGGTGGTGGGGGCACATGGGGAAGCACTGGAGTCAGGAGACAGAGGGAGAAAGGGAAACTGTGGGCAAGAGCCTTTACTGTGACTTCCCAGGGAAGGGGCATAGAGGCAGGGAAGCGAGTGTAGGATTGGCTAGTTTGCATAACTCCAGTGGGCTCTGGAGTATGTGTGTTGTCCCTGGTTGCCTTGGTACCCGGTCTGGGGGAAAGTAGGGCAGGCAGATTGTGGTCTGGAGTGTGAGAGCCCTATCTAGGAGGTGGTTAGGGGTGTGGGCTCTGGATGCTTGGTTTGCATTTGAAAAACAGGAAGTGTTTTACTGTCTCTAGGAACTTGGGAGGGGCAATATACCTCCATGGTCTGCAAGGCTCCAGATGTCAAAGCATCAGAATACAAACAAAAGACAGAGATAATACAAAGGCTTGTAAATAAGTGATGAAGCTGCAGTTTGGATACTGGTTTCTTGACTCGAACCCAAGTCCTTAACATTCTGTGGCTGGAGGCATGGAAGAGCCTAGGTGAGGGATCTGAGGACATGACCAGTGCACCTAAAACTGGAAGCCAGTTCATTAATTGGTATAATTTAGTTGAGCTGGTTTATTGAATGAGAACATGGTTCTGCCTCCTTGTATATACATGAGACTTCCCATACCTGAAATAGAGACTGTTCTCCCTGACAGACTGACAGTGCATAGAAGATGCGGCATACGATAAGCAGACGAGATAACAGACATAAGAGGAAGATGGCCATGATCATTATGACCTGGCTTGGTGGAGACAATGCCTCCCTCTCTCTCTCACAAGGATTTCCAAAGTCACTCGTTCCAGTAAAGGCTCATGACTCTGACGGCTGTTTTGGATCCACTTTGTCAAAATTCCTTGAAGTGAAGGGAAGTTTCTTGCCCTAATTGCTTCCTCTGAGGTCACCTCAGGTAGTGTGGGTAGACTTAGTCTGAAAAGGGAAGGCAGCCGCAGGGAAGAGGGCGCCATGTTGGCTGTGCCCTGCGACACACCACTGTTCCACCCAGGCCCTTCACTCTTTCCCTGGACACAGCAGCTGCACAGCCCAGGTTCACTGATGGAGCATCTGCCCCCTGGCCAGATGTTAGCAGTTTTACGGGAAGCAGGATTTAAGGAGCGGAACCCCATGCTCAACAAAACTGCACGTACTTCTTTGGATTTGGGAGAGATCACCCCAGAGTTAGTTTGTAAAGAAAAATAACTGTAGAAGAACCTGTTTTTCATTTACTCAACAAATTAATTGCCTCTTTACACATGTAGTCCTGAATTGTTTACCAGTACATGACATTCCTGAAATTTCACAAGCTCCCTTTAATAGTACATTTTATTTTCAGGCACAGTTGAAGAACTCAGTGAAAATCAATTTTTGCCTATGAAAGTAGATTCTGTATCATTTATTTGCTGCAGCTCAATGATTTGCTGTATGAAAGGAGAACGTAAATACAGGTTTAGTTGAAGAGGACTTTGTTGTCAATATGAACCATAGTAAACAGTGACTCTCTAGCTTTATTTCATGGAATAGGAAGTTAATACCATTTTTTATGGATATGGAAATAAGTCACTTTTAAAAATACAGACTACTTGGTTTCTCTAAAGTCATCGTTCACTGGAAAATTTGGAATCTTTAGAATGAAAGCTGTAGGAAAAGGAATATATTTCCGTTTAATATGATGAAAGGTGGCTTTTAGAATGGAAGTAGCAGATTTCCTTTAAATGAATCCTGGCCAGAAGATGGGGAAAATTTGCCAAAATGACAATGATTAAGTACAGATATCAGACTCAATACAACATACTCTTGGAATGAAGTTCTCAGGGCAGCAGAAAGAAACATTTGATGATAAAGCCAAGGACCGGCAACCATTGTAGTATGAACCTATTGTTTATTTTTGAAGTTTAAATGTCTGATTTCAATCAAGAGTCCCTATTATTTAGAACAAATTCTGTTTTGTTAGGATTGCTCCCTTAGCATTTAATCAAAGAAGGACTGGAAGGAAATTTGCTTTTGTGAAATATTCTGATGCAGGAGTCACTTTAAAAGTGGCTCAGTAAACATCCTGTCTTATAGACAATTCATTAGGTGGGTGATAGGATTTGTACGCTGAAAAAAAGAATTCTATTGCTGGACTAAAGAATGACTGGTCCCTATTAAATACATTTGAATGATAGTCCCCTTTGAGAATATACTTGGGGTGTAACTAAATTTGGGGTTAGGAAATATCTGTTAGGAAATTACCCTTTTTTGAAAAGACTGCAATTAAGAGCCAATCCTACATCCACAGAACTGCTTCAAACATTTGCTTCAATTTTAAGCCCAACTTGAGTCTCTTGTAAGATTTGGGTGGTTGGGTTGAGTTTGGCTAATCTTCCACACATGTATGGTTTTGCTGATGGCTTAGTGTGTCCAGAACATGTATGTATTTCCATTTGGAAAGAGAACATTAGCCTTCAGTTAGAGGATCAGGCAGACTGAGAGTGGGGAGGAAAAAAGAGAGATTCAGACAGACAGACGCTGGTGCAGAGGGGGATGCTTGCTTTTCCTTGCTCATCGCCTGAACCCCAGGACTGAGCTGTTCTATTGTTTTCTGTTTTAGACCGCGATGGTCTTTATAAATTTAAGACACATGTAGCGATTCTTTGTTGTCTTTCAGAAATATCCAGTTAAAAGTTTCTAATAACACCCAGAAGTTTTAGAAAAGTTCTTATGTAGTTTTCACATTATGTAGGTCAGTTAACAGGGCATTTCAAATTGGAGCATTTCTGCTGATGGTGAGGGGCCCTGAAACCAGTTGATATGTTTTGTTTATCATTTGACTGCCTTTGACTCAGTAAGGACGACCCATGTCTATGCTCTGGGTGAGAAAATCACATCTTTGAAATCCCGTCAAAAGTACTGGATCTTTGGAGGTCCTGCAGGGTCCTTGTTCACTGCAGTTACACATCTGTGATGAATCCATCTGTAAAAAGGGACTGAAATGTCACCTCATCCAATAGCAGTGGTGACCACCTAGATAGTGAGAGAAATAATGTAAATCCTTCTGGTGATACTGAATAGAGACAATAGCAGCTCTACCCTAACTTCTCCCTGGGCAGGGAGTAGGGTTGGGGGTGTCCTGGGAACCAGAGAATAATTTAAGGGATATTTCAAATTAGGAACCTCACCCGTGGAAAGCTCACCTACTCTTCCAGGTTGGCTGAACTGATGTGACCTTGAGTCTCTGCCCTTCCCTTCTTTTTATTGCTTTCTCTTTGGTTATCCTCTCCAAATTTTCTCTCCTGTAAAATAATATCCTACAGTCTTGACATCCACTAATTCTTTGGTGCTTTTTGACACACAGAAGCCTCACTCTAGGGACCTTAGTGTCTGCTCTCACCTGACAAAAGCCTGCTTTCACTCCTTTAAATCTCACCTTCTGTAGGTTGATTAAGTGCATCCTATGTGTATGATGCGATAAATGCAGAATTTGCTAATACCGCTACCTTGTTAGATGTCTTAAGTAATTCAGAAGAGTGCAGATAATAGGGTTTTAAAACTCAGAAGGCTAATGATGCAATAAATCCAAATTGCATGTCCTTGTGCTTCTTTAGATAGAAATAAGTGGATATGTGTGGGCAGTAATAATATTTTTCTGCCTTGTGTGTGCAGGCATTTGTCCCCACTATGAACATATGCACTCTCTTTGAGTGTGTGAAAAGGCATAAATAATTTCTAGACAGATAGAATGCTGTTTCAGCTTTTATTATGCCTTTTTCGATAGCTAGCCTATTGTTTTAAGACAGAGGAGACTAGCAGGACTATTTTGAAAGACACTTTCACAAACATTGTTCTTGAGAGTGTAAATTGGTACAAAATTTATGGAGGGCCATTCAATTCAACAATATATTTTAAAAGCCTTAAAAAGCTCATACTTTTTGAACTCAATAATTTTACTGTTTTAAATTTACTATAAAGAGCAAAAATCGCAAATATGCAAAAAGATTTATATTCCAGGATTTTTCATGTCAGAGTTAATATTAGTGAAACATTAGATACCCCCTATGTGTCCAACATTTGAGAATGATTAAATAAATTATGGCACATTCATCTAATGAAATACATGTATGCATTTAAAATCCTATTTATATATAAAAGGCTCAAAAGAACAACCAACTCCTAGTAGTAGTTATTTCTTGGTAGTAAGTTGGAAAATTTTATTTCTTTCGTTATATTTTTATTTATTTTATAACTTTTTCTGCCTGGAGTCTTTCTTGATTTTAAATGAGGAATACAGGATAAAAAATAAAATAAGAGAAAGTCCATTAATTATGTTAACCATTAACTATATTACTAACTTGAACCATTAACTGTATTATTAACTTGAATTTTTCAGGGATTAGCTGTTTACCTTTTTGATTATCTAAGAACCTTATTTCTTGGCCTTTTTTCAGAAGCGCAGCTTCTGTGATTTCCCTATTTATTAGCCCCATGGCTCAAAGTGGATGATTAGGGAGAAGAGAAAGCAGATTTGTAGGACCTTCTTATAGGCTGGATTTAAATATACTTTTTATTAATAAGAGGTAAGGTAAAGTCTTTTCTTTAGTAATACATTTTTTTTCCAGTAAATTGTTTTTGTAGAGGTTGTTTAAATGTTGAGATTATATGAGAACCAGCAGCAAAACTTCCCAAAGGCTGCTGGTTCTTTGTCTTTCCTAAATGAGAATGTAGGAGCAGAAGGCATGTGGGCAGAATATCAAGATGGTGGCCTCCTGGGCAAGCGTCTCACCAGAGGAGAGCCCTGGGAGAAGAGCTGTTGACCTGACACAGAGGGCTCCAATTATTTATTTTCCTTAGTTTCCTTTTCTTCTAAGCTACTCTCTTCTAAAAGTTTCTCAGTCACATCCTTGATATGCTGAATATTTAAAACATTTCAACTATTGAGTACTGAGCAAGAATTAGCTTCAACAGGTAACTGCTTCGTATAATGATGACAATGGGCCTGACAATTAAATCCATGTGTTTGATAAAAAGAATTATGGTCTTATAACATGTGTTATACTTGGTAGGCATTTGGACATTTCTGTTTCTTTCATATAACATAGTCCATAGCATGGGCCTTTTCATGTTTGGTTATTGGCCCAGAACAATGGAAATGCAACATAAGAGATTACACAAGGGCATATGCAACCTGGTCTTGGCTTTTTTTTTTTTTTTTTTTTTAATCTTTTTAAATGTCTGATGGTTAAAAACTTTTACTGACCTTTATGAAGGCTAAGCTAAGTTGATTTGTGTCTAGTTGATTAGAGCAAGAGAAGTCATGATTAATTGTTGCAGAGCTCAAAGCCCAAATTGTTTTATTAAAGTTGGAGAGCTTGAATTTAAAATCTTATAACTGTCAGCTCCTCTCTCACCACTTTATTTGGCCATGATTACATCCGATCTATGCTGGATGAACAAATGTCTAGGTATTTAGAGGTAAGTGAAATTATTCTGCAGGAAATGCACTCTGATCCATCAAGATCCATTCAGGTACGACGCCTTAAAAATGCGTTGGCCACCACGTCAGATTTTCTTATACATCCACTCAGGAACTTTTATATATATATACATATATATATATATATATATATAATATATATATATATTTTTTTTCTAATTATAAAAGTAAGTAATGCTCATTGTAGAGAATTTAGAAAATTCATACAGGTTTTAAAAAAGAAAAGTAGAAGTGCCTGTAATTCTTAAGCATAGAGGTAAATATTGTTAGCATTCTGTCATATTTTTCCTAGTCCTTTTTCCTCTGCATGCTTATATATTTAGCATAGTTAAAATCCTTAAGTATTGTATTTCACTTTTCTCATGAAAGGTATTTCATCATTTCTCTTAGCATTAAAAATTATTCAGAAATATATTTTGAATTTATAACATTTGATCAAAGAATCTCAAGTATAGCCTCCGTTTTTGGACATTCAGATTGTTTGTAGCTGTTAATTGTTATAAATAATGATGTGTTGAACATCTTGTACATACATTTTTGCTTATACACTTAACTAATTCTTTAGGACAGGTTCTTAGAAGTGGAATTGTTGAGTCAAATGGTACACTTAAAAAGTTTTAAATGCATATTGTTTCAGGTATGTTTAAAATCAGATTTATAGAAAATCAGATTTATTTACTGAGAAATGACAAGGTTGAAAGTGGGAAGACTGTGAAAGCTATAACAGAAGAATTTAGACTTTGTTCTGAGCTCCTGATTAGCCCTGTGGTGTAGACTGTTGACAGCCTTGCTTTGACTCTCTGTGCCTTAATTTCCTCATTTTGTGGAAATTTTGTGACATAATATTGTTAAATATTACTAAATATATTGTTAAACGATACCACTCATTTTCTTGTTGCCTTTTTGGAAAATTTTAAAGTAGGCTGATTGCCAAGAGTTTTTAAAGTCTTTTGAAAATTTAAAAAGTGCTGCGGAAGAACAAGTAATGACAAGCTGGTTGTTTACTCTGCATCCGTGAACCAAAATCAGATGTTTGGACCTCCAGTTGTTAGAGGTTTGGCTGGGAAAGCAGGAGACAATGAGACTGGCCAAAGCAGCATTTACTGTTCAGTATAATTTCAAAGGTATGCTAAGAGAAAGAAAGCTCAGCCAAGAATTTATGACTCGGTCAGAGGCAAAGTTGAGAGCTATCACCTGCTTCAAGGAGGACAGCTTTGGATGAGTTCATATATATGCATGGCACCCTGCTGCAGTCTAACTTTATGACTTTTAATGACTCCGACCACCTAATCACTTGTGAAAGGATATGCTGGAGTTTGCCTTCACTCAGTTTGACAAGGTGATGGGAGGCATATATCTTCCTTACATGAAAACACTTGTCAGTTGCATCATATTTGGTAAGACAAGCACCAATGTCACCTTGGGGGGAAAGAAAAGTAACTCAGCTGACATCCAATGCATATGAGTTTCCAGTGTGCTGCAACATAGCCTAATTTCAAGTGAAATATGCAAATCTACCCTATTTTGTCTGTAGTTTTTATTTTCCTGATGCTTTCTCTAAGTGCCACATCTTCTGCTGATGGAAACATTGTGTAACTTCTTCTGAGCTGATGCATATTTAAATACGCAAGGCGAAGAGTTTTCAGCCTTTGAGTAGAAGCAACATGGCAAACCAAATGCAAATCTCTCAGTCAACCTGTTCTTGTTTGGTTTGTTTTTATTTTAGTTTTGGGCTTGCGACGCACTTATATAACCAGGTCACTTTAGTTCAAACTGCTGAATTTTAGACTTTTTATGGGTAATAGGTCAGTCAAGTGAAGTTGGCTTATTAAGGGGTTAGTACTAATCTACATGGGCAGCAGAGGGATGACTGAGTGTGTTTTGATAGTGAGGAACAGATAAAGGAGTTAGGTCACAAATTCGTGTCTCTTTCCTACTGCTTTCATTAAATTTCAAGAATAATATTAAAGTAGGCGTATTCTGTAATCCCCATGGTGGATTGTAAATTTAATTGGTTTTGATTTCTAAATGACTTCTGCATTGGGCCAGCATAATCAAAGAGGTCTGGTATAAATACATCCAAGAGACAAACTTTACAGATCAGGTGAATATCCTGGATCAGAACAATGGGTCTGATGACATTCCGAGTGGTAGAGTCCTGTTTCCTAAGGAAAGGAAAATATTGAGTTGAAAATGGGACTGCTGTTGAAAAGGCTTCAGCAAGCTTTGTCCATAGCTAAAGAAAGCCATTAAGATACTTTAGGGTGACGGAATTGTTGATAGCTAGAATAATGTCCCATAGACAACAAAAAAGCTTTTTGCAGACTAGCAGACTTTCCCTAAAAAAAAAGTCCTTGTTTTTTTAAAAAGATGGGTTGTCTCTTTTAGAAACCCCATTTGCAACAGAATTGAATTTGAATTTTCTAGGTTATTGGGAAATAACATAAATCCAAGTTCCCATAGTGTGCTTTTTTTTTTTTTTGGCTGTAACTATGCATACATTTATTACAGCTGGGATTTTCTTATAATAAGTCACTCAGCTGTTGCAAATACAGTGGTCAAGGGTTCCATTTTATTTCACACATTGGTTTCCTTCAGTTGCTTCTAGTCACATGTATTTGGTCACTTCTGAGGGGCTAGAGTGGACCCTTTCTCCAACTGAATTGTGTAGTTGGATTCTGCCTATTTTGGAAGCAAAAATTGCAAATGGTTTGCTCATGTGTAGAGCGAACAAAGGTTTTGCTTCCAATTTGATATAACTTTATTTACATTTTGCTGTTTTGAATCATAGAGGAATGAGGCCAGGGGATGTACTGAGCCAGATTGCTTCCCCACCCAGGAAACAAGAATCTCATCATGGAAATCCAGTTCTTCATCTGCTAAGTCTATCTACTGTGAATGAATACAGTTGATGGTTACTTTATATAATTTCTAGAAGACCAAAGAGTAAAGAACCAACTGCCTGTAATTTTCTCCGTAGCAGTCTAAGAGAAACACACAGACAGTGATGTGATGTAGTTCCATTTTTCAGTGCTAGACACTCAGAGAAAGAGAGTTCTTGTACACTCAGGAAAACAAAAACAAAAAAACAAAAAAAACAACAACCACATATAGAATGGGATGGCCCATGGTGAAACACTGTCCTAGAAAGTAGTAGGTAAATATGACATTTGGTGTTTCACGATAATTCAATAAGGGGCAAAAATATCGAGTTTGGCCGTCCACAGAAATATGTTTTTCTTAAAAACCACTAATCAGAACATATGAAAGAAAGCCATAGAGTTCACCACGTTAATAAAAACGTAGCTCTTTGGGTAGGCCATGTCAAAAATTTTCATTTTAAGCTTCAAGGCTTTCTTCCCCAAACTCAACATTCATGATTATGTTATGCTATTTTATTCTTTTTTTTTTTTTTTACTATTTCTTTTTTAAAGTTGTGTTCCAGTGGTCATCCAATTATGAACTTGATTTTCTCAAAAATTAGAAGCCATTTGAGAATGAAATAAGCAAGTGTCACTATTCATCTGAAATGAAATACATGTTAGGAAACTAACTTTCTCTTATCATGCAATTGTCTGTTACAAGACAGCTAGGAAAAACGATCTTATTTTAGCGTGTTTTATTGTATAGCTCCTTCCACAACTGGTCGATCGGTCATAGGTTTCCTGCTCTTGCTATTGTTCAGCGATGGGTGAAGAGGCAAACAAAGGAGCGACACTGAGTTGTCACATGACTATTTGGGATAGTCATGAGCAACATTTTCTTCTTGTATGAAACAATAACATTTAAATTTTTGTGGTTATGTATCACGAATGTCTGACAGCAGAAACCATTGTGATTGGCAGGCAGTAGATTAAATTTATGGGTTTTAGGCTTTTTTTTTTTTCCTTAATAAGGATACCTTGAGAAAGTCCAAGGGAAATGAAAGTCAGTTTTGTCATCTTGCACAGATTTCAAAGGCAGGGGGCTACACCAGGGCTTGAAAGGTCTATATTACACTGCTGCTGTCTAGCCATACTTGACAATGAGACATACTGTATTTGCTCACGGTGCTGGAGTTTATCATGCAAGAAGAGTAATTATATTTGAATTGTGTCAGCCAGCCACCCTAAAATGAAGGAACGTCAACGAATGTTGCTCCAAGGAGAAGGAGATGATTAGTTATAATTATACTCAGTGTCCAAGAAAAACGCTTCATTCCCTCATTCTGTTGCAAAGGGGAGAGGGGGGAAAAACCAACAGAATTTTTTTAGTACTTCTCAGTATTAAAAGAGAAAAACTTTTAAGGTGGCCATTTATTGCAGAAATTTCAGATAAGCGCTCTGGTGTGACTGTTTAACTATCTGAGGACTTGCTTTGTCTGTGCACAGTTTTATAGTCTTAAAAAATAGTGTGTGATACATCTTCTAGATTTTTACTTCTTCATCATTTGTAGAGAATCTCCTAGCAGGGGAAATGTTAGATGATAGAAAGCAAATTTCCTAATTCATCTAGCTGTGGTTTCATCTACATAGTGCCAAGGCATAAAATATGGCTTTATAGCCACTTATGCATATGGTGATTTGATTTTTAATTCTTGCCAAACGAACGATTTGTTTGAGATGATCAGATGAATATCCTGGAGTGTTACTACTTTTCTGTGTGTTTTTGTCAGTCAATGGTTACTGGAACTTAGCTTTCATCTCCTAAAACTACACATTTTGAAGTTTATGTGTCTTTGAGACTTTTTAGATGGTGCTTTTTGCTACATATATTCTTTTTTACTGTATAGCTTCCCATATCTAGCTTAGTGTGATACTTTTGGGGGCTATTAGTCTGTTGGTCAATTCTCACAGTGGTTTCTGTGACTTCCTATGTATAACTTTTTGGGGGGTAAAATTCTCACTTCAGCAATTTTTTTGTAATGTTGAGATGATAATATGGTTGGTGGGCTTGGATTATCCCTCAAGTATGGTAAGTATTATTATAAGAAAGAGCTTCATTTATAATTATTGACATTTGTGTGGTTTCAGTAACTTCCCAAGACATTCTCATGAAACCAATGCTACAAGTAATGGTAAGATGCGAAGAGATAATGGATTTAAAAAGAGACAATGTTCCCAAGAGGTAATTGCTGAAAAATCAAATGAGTACCAGCTATTTTTATATATTATTTATTTATTAAGATTCTTTTTTTTATCTTTGGGGGGGCGGGAGGAGGTAATTAGATTTATTTCTTTATTCTTTAATGGAGGTACTGGGGATTGAAGCCAGGACCTTGTGCATACTGAGCACAAACTCTACCACTGAGCTATACCCTCCCCTCTATTATTTAATTCAGCTTTCTTAGCAGTGAAGACATAAGTGGTCAAAACATTTTAAATATTACTTCTGTTATCTAAGTAATATAGTCTATTAGTTTTGATTATATCTAACTGTATATAACTATAAATATATAGTTGATATGTACATACTTTTATTGGAAATTAAAATATTAAAGTATCTTCAAAGATACTAGAATGACAAAAGTCCTAGAGATGCTCTCTCTAGTTTCCACATTTGTATATGGTTGGATAACTATTATGGATCACTCAGAATGGCTTTGATTAGTTGTCTTTAACACAGTGGTTTACCTTTCATAGAACTTGGCAGACATTTATCAGACAATGTTCAGTGTAACCATGTCTGATCCATATGAAGTGAATTTGGACATGAGATTGTCTTCATGCAGAGCAAAACCCACTATTTCACCTCAAAGAGCTAGATCATTGAGACAGAATTTCATATATATATGAAATACACACACACACACACAATATGCACATACACATATATAAACATTGCTTCTCTTCTCAGCTTCTCAGTTCATTCACACAACATGGAGCAAAGCAATAAAACTGTTGCCTGATGTGACTGCCCGTTCCAGGGGGTGGTGGTGATGTCTGTGATAACCCTGATTCCTTAAGTCAGATCCAGGTGTGTCCTGTGAGCACCGTTGTTGCATTAAACTGTTCCGATGGTTTCTCCTTACAGTGATTTTCTTTTTTTCATCTGTTTAAATGTAATCAGACTCATAAACAGATTTGCCAAATAAAAAATTTCAGTGTGAGATTTTTTAAGATTTCCAAATTGTACTTAACTGTAAGTCAAGCTATTCTTATAGCTTAAGGATACCGCCAATCTATAAGTTTTTGCTATGTCTTTTATAATATCATTTTCTTACCCTGCATATGAATTTTATTTATATATATGACTGGTTGTTTAGATATGCCAGTTTATCCCAATATCCAATGTCAGTAACTGTGGCTTGAAAGTCCTTTGTGCTTATTTATTTATTGTTTTGTCAAGTACACAGAACTGAGTCAATTATGGACCTCATTTACAGCACATGCTATTGTAGATTGGCTGCCACAAGCCTTTCTTTTGTTTCATTTTATTTTACCCTGTGGTGTCCAATCTCCACTGCCATTCTTTTTCCTGATAGACATGCACTCTAATGTACTTAATGTTATGTTCTTGCGATTCTTGTCATATATATGTGTGTGTCTAGATACACCTGTAAGTACTATATATAGTATATAAAGTTATATATATATATATACACACACAGATTTAAGTATACCATTGAAGATATATAGTATTGTATTGAGTATGTCTTAAAAATATATAAATGGTATTCTGCTATAAATCTCATTCCATTTCTTGCTTAGAAAAGTTAAGCATTATGTTTCTGAGCTATTTCTATGTTGCTCAGTGTAAGATTGGCTCATGAGTTCTGCCTCTGAGTTTGTACTCACTGGGGGAAAATTTGATATTTTAACATTCTCAGGAGTAGAAATCCTGTTTCTTCCTCTATTTGCAACCATAAACAATGCTTCTGTGAACATCCCTATACATATTCCTTTGTGGGCCTGTGAAGGTATGTATATTTAGAAGGATTGCTGGATTGGTGAGCATGTGCCCTTTTCCTTTCAGCAAAGCCTTTTCCACCTAAATTTTGACTGAAGACTGAGCAAATACTGGTTTGCATTTTGGGATCACCTAGAATTCTGCGCCCCACCCCACCCCTGTCCCTCTTGCTTGAGCTTCAAAGTCAGGTTAACTGATGTCTTGGGAGGAAAACCTTGGCCCTATTTTTTCCTTTTACACCAGCTAACCAGCAACAGTATAAATATGCTTCGATATGTTGTCACTTTTTAAAAACTTAGGAATAAAACTGATGGGGCTTTATATTAAATTGTGTAAACTATTTATTCTAGCTTTGCAATCAGGAAGTCCAGTTTTATATGTAGAATGTTTAATTTTTGATGATTCTACATTTATTTAGATGACTAACAAAATATCTTCAATTACATAGTGGCCATTTGAATACATTTCTGTATTATACTGCCCCTAAATACAGTAAACAATGAACAAAAGAATGTTCCGAGTGCACAGCGATGCCGTGTGTGTGTGTGTGTGTGTGTGTGTGTGTGTGTGTGTGTGTGAGTATCTGCCTGAGCCCTTCATTTTCTGGTTAACTTCTCTTTATCAGAATTTCTTCCTTACTTTACATATATATTCTGTCACCCAAATTGAAACAGCAGTCCCAAACAATAGCTTCAGAAAGGAAGTGAAAATGATGTTTGATGAATAATATGACTTGCTGAAAACTTTACTCAAGCCCTATTGCCTGAAGAGTCCCCATTTCAGTGAGTTCTAGGCAGCATTGCAGAGCATCTTTTGTTTACTGGAAACATAGACCTTGTACAAGTTACCTTTCCCTCCAGGTAGAGGGGTCTTTTTATGCAGGATAAGCCGTGACTAGAGAGCTAAACTGAGAATCTCTCCTCAGTGTCTTATGGGGAATTGTATACATTCATGAAATTATGTGCTGGTTTATTTCATGTTTTATTTTCCTGTCATTCCTAGTATATCTGTGTTCTAAATATCAGGAACTGCAAGAAACAGGATTATAAAGGAAAATATGCTATTTAACTTGGTAACATGAAAGCTATTCTTTTTTTAAAAATATATTTTTACTGAAGTATAGCCAGTTTACAATGTTGTGTCAGTTTCTGGTGTACAGCACAGTGCTTCAGTCTAAAGGAACATACATATGTTCGTTTTCACATTCTTTTTCACCATAGGTTACTATAAGATATTGAATATAGTTCCCTGGATATTGAATATAGTTCCCTGACCACTTCTTAATTTAGGAGGTTTGATTATAATTTCAAACAGCAGCATTTTTTTTTCTCCTAGGCATTCTGTATAGCACATCTGTATTGTTAGCCCTCCACCCTAACTTTATGTATTGGATAGAAACAGTGATTTCTTTTTATATTTCCATTAAATTTTTATTTTCAATAAAAAAATTCCAACTTTTCTTAGTGTATTTTAAAAAATTAGCTGGCATGAACACTGATTGATGTAACAGTTTTTGATCCTTTCTTTTTAAAACCTAAATATTCCAACAGCTTTCACAGCAATAACAATAATAAAACCCCAATTCTTTAACTCTCAGTGCACATCTTTTAAGGATTCCAAACATTCTTTATTTGGAATTGAACCATCCTTCCTGGCTGGCGTTGAGGCTGGGCATGGTTATTAATTCATTAGGGGATGGTGGAGCAACTCTTAGACTCTTCTGCCTTCCTTTGGTCCTGGGAGCCAAGGAGAGAGAGGAGGAGGGGTGGGGGCGGGGGGAAGACAGTGAAGGGAAAAGGGAGACAGGGAGACAAAGCCTGAGAGGGAGACGATGACATTAGAGGTGACACATAGCTATCCTAAGCTCCCTCAGTCTGAGGGGAGAATAATGAAGGGTTTTCCCTGCCTTCTACAGCCCGAGGACAACCCTATGGCCACAGCACCTTTTCTAATCCCATTTTCTATGTGCTGCATGTCATAATCTGTAAGGCACTGGTTCCAAGTGAAAACACTGAATCCAAACAGTGACTGGGTCTTGTATTTATTTGCACTTTAAAACCACAGTGTGTGGGAAAACTTACTCCTAAAAAGAAAAAAAAAGAGAGAGAGAAAGGTGTGTGTAGGGGGGTAGGTCGCAGCAAAACAGCACTGGAAGTGTGTTGACATTAAAGTGGAGTCACCAGACCCAGCAAGCCTTCGGATTTCAGTCCTCTGATTTACAGTAGCGTTTTACCAGTGACAGAAAAGTGTGTATCTCTTTAAAACTTTTTATAGCAATCTCCCCTCTTTCGATTATCTTTATTTATTGCAGTTTAGGGCCCCCTGTAACAATAAGCAATCGTCCTACAGTCTTGCTGACCCTACGCACCCCACGGTCTACAGAACCTTGGAAGGCTACAGCAATGAGATTCTGAGTGGGAAGGAGGCAGGGTGGTTTCCCTAGGTGCAGGGCCCTGGGAAGAAGTATGTCAAAAGCAGCAGGGTTATGTAGAGCATGTTGTTTTGCACATGAAGAGCAATGGTCATAACCAGTAAGAAGAACCTGTACCCAGGACACACTGAAATAGCCACTTTTACCATCTTTCCTCTACCAACCTGGTGAGTAGAACAGTCATTAGATTAAATGGTTGTCATTCTATAAGGAGAGAGTTGAAGGTATAAACGTGTGGAAAGTCTCTGTGTGTCTTCTGAAGGTATGAATAGTATTTGTAAACTTCCTGCGAATTAGAGGCAAAGAAGGCCAGATAGGAACTAGAGTGAGGAGATGATTCATTAGCCCAACAGGAGGGAGGGAGGGGGCCAAGCAGGGAAACTGGAAAACAGGCTGATTTCTGGGGACAGCATTTGTGTCTGCCTGCTAGGAGAGTCCTAGCCAGAACTTAAGAAAGAGCCTAATCTAGCCATCTTACAAATGCTGATTAATCATTATAGCAGCAAGTAACTTACTGATAGAGAAACTTTTGTGATTATGATTTAAAAAAATCATTATTTGGACCTGTAGTCATTATAATCCTATAGGCAATATGTTCAATATTTTACTTTCAAAATCTGGCTATTTGAGATGCATTTTAAAAAAGTGTAGCATCATTTTATTATGAAATTACACTTATTTTTTTGCAAATGTAAAGCAAAAATAACTCATTTTGAGCTAGTTTACCCTACTAGAAATAGATTGTGACTATTAATCATTAACATTAACTATATCTTAATAAAATATTTTAAATAGTTTAAAAAATTGCTGGAGGAGAGGTATTTAAATAGGTATTAATTTAATTTTTAAAATTCTCCTTCCATTGACATTCTTTAATTTGCTTGTGGACAATTTGGGTCATTTCTTTGTTTACCTTCTGGGGTTACACATTTATTCTCTATGTGACAATTCCAAAAGAAGATACTTAGCTCACTTTTGGTTTGATAGAATTTCTTGGCTGAAGATTAGAGAGTTTAAAAATCCACAAATGCATACTAAACATTTTACAGTAATTATGCCTACTGGAGCAGTAATAGGAGGACTCCACTTTTTAAAAATATTTTTTTTTAATTTTTAATCCCTAAAATAATTAAAGGTATGAAGAAAAAAATCTGATCCAACCAGGGACATCTAATAACTTGGTCATAAGGCTGTTTGATTGTTAGAATCCTGAAGTGTATTGTCTGGGTTTTGGAATTTAGTTATTATCAGATCTGGCCTATCAACTCAGAGGAAGAATGCTGAAGCCATCCTTACCCAAAAGAAAACCTTTTTTTAATCAGCATTTTTTTTTTCACTCAGGTTATAGTTCAGCTTTCACATCTAGTAGAATTTGCTACTTCCCATTCAAATATCATTATTTTTACCTTTTGCTATCTAGTAGTTACTTGTTTAAAAAAATAGCATTACAAAGAAATCATTTCATGTCATTTATCATTGTTTTTAATGGAATTTTGGCTCATTTAGTACATTCTCATTTCAGAAGAATTAATGGATACCCTAATGGGTGTATAAGCAGGATCACTTGTATGTTTTACGAAGCTGATATCCTATTTTTTAAATGATAATATTCTGGTAAGATCTCTAGTCATTTCATCTCAGAATAATGTGAATACTGTAATAGGTCTAATCTTATAAGTTCTAGTAAATTATGGATGCAGACTTTGGTTTCATTCCAACATTGTTACTAACTCGCTGTATGATCTTGGACAATGCACTTAATATTGTCAGACTTCAGATTTCTTATTCTAAAATGATGACAGAGGAAGGGATCCTCCAAGATCCTTTTTTTTTTTAAATTTCAAAGTTTTATGATACAGAACTTGCATGAATTTAACTGAGTGCTGTGTAGGAAACCACAGTTACTGTGATAGTGTGATTTAATTAAATTGAACACTGGTTTTCTTTTTAGGCTCTTAGAAGTATTACTGAAAAGAAAATTGAGCTATCCCTAATGGTTCTGGCCATTTCATTTGGTTTTGCTTCATATTATCTGATGGTTGACTGAAAGTAAAAAGAGATACTACACAGTAGCTGGGACTGACTTAGAAAATAATATCACACTTTGATTAGTTAGGAATCTATTGGTTGCAAGTGGCAGAACTCCAACTCAAGTTACCTTTTTTTTTTTTTTTTTAAATTGTGTAATGCACCCAGAGCCAAATCTTGAGAGATTTATAAATGTTTGGGAATTAGTTGTTATATATTTTAAACCCCATCTTAACATTTGCAAATAATATCAGGATCCAATTTTTGAAAATAAATAAATGTCTTAAGGTAAGTAGATATCAGCTTCTCAGCAGAGAAAAAATTCTACATGCTGTTTGGATTGGTTCTATTTTAAATGCTCCAATTAATCATTTCTTCTTCATGATATTGGAGTAATAATATTAATGGGTTATACAGTACTTAATGTGTACCAGGTTTTTAATAACCTCTATTAACTCAAAAAAATTCCTATGAGATGGGTTTACAGATGAGGACAGCGAGTCATAGGTAATATAACTTGCTCAAAGTCACACAACTCTAAGTGGCAAAGCCAAGATATGATTCTAGGTAGACTGGATGCAGAGTGGCATTAAAGCTCTAATCACACCTTAAGCAAAATAAGGGGGATATTTTAGACTCTGTCGTCATCCAGTGAAGGATGGTTCTACTTAAGGTACAGGTAGATTCAGGGTTTCAGTAGTGTCGTTAGAGCTTTGTTTCTCTATTTCTTTGCCCTGTTTTCCTATTGGTTTATTGCTCAGGCAGTCAGGTTCTCAATATGAGAGGAATGGAAGCCCCAAGGATATCCTTTTTAATTTTGATTAAAAGGAAGAGAGACTCACTTACAACAGGATTATATCAAATCCCAAATCTGACTAGCTTTCATTAGGTTGTATAGTCGTCCAATCATTGTGGTTGGGATAGGGATGGAGTATTCTGATTGGCTAGCTGTGAGTCATAGGATCACCATGTGGCCACGGGCAGGTTCATCCCACCTGAATCACGAGAAATGGACTTTCCAAAGGGTAGTAGGCTTCCATTATCAGAAGTGTGATGGATGTGCTGAAAAGACATAACAAAGTCACAAATTTAACACAAGGTCTTAGATTGAATACTTCTTTGGCAGTTGAAAAATTTAAGCCAAATGGATAACTTGTGAACATGCTTGGAAAACAACAATGATATCCACCAGTAGTTGAATGCTTCAAATCATTCTTTAAACCATTCAATCAGGCAGGTGTCAAGACCCTTCCTGAACTAATTTAAAATTGATCTGCCCAAGGATTCAGAACTTTGCCTTATTCATGCATTTATTTCATTCTTTTAATAATTTATAGTGGTGAAGCTTTGTATTCTCCAAGGTATTCAAGATGGGCACCTTGATTTTCTTACTTTTTAACACATGCTTCTAATATTGCTGCTCCATTCCTACTCTATACAATAGAGAGTAGAATTTGAAATGATTTTGGGTATATTTAGGATCTTCTTCAAAAGCAAAGGACAAGATGTCATCTTTTCAGACTTCTGCCTACTTGTAGTTTAAACTTTCCATTTGGAAAATTTCCTTGTGATTAAAACTTTCCACTTGGTACCATTCAGTATTGATTGAATTCTATTCTGAATCACAGGAACATCTTAAGTCATATGTTGGGTAGAAGTTCAGGCAGCGTTTACTTTTGTCACTTATCATCAAAACGCAGAGACAGGGGGACACATGCCATTCAATGATTACTAGTTATTAATAATTAGAACTAGAGATCTTTTAATTGGCAAAAGCTTTTATTTAACAATCCATATAATTAAGCTAAAAAAATTTGCTGGTGCTGTATTTTTAGGTCACGTTCAAGCCAGCACACTGAAGAATAGAAATGTTCTCTGGCAACACATAGAGTTGGTTCCAAACCCAGCTCCTCCAATTACTGGTTCTGAGGCTCTAAGCAAGTGACTTACTCTCCAGGGCCTCATCCGTATTTGAGAAATGGGAGAGTCCTAATCCTTCTTCACAAGGTGCATGTCAGTGCAAAAATGAGGCGTCTGGGTGTCAATTCCTAGCATAATGCTAAAAATTTAATAAATATTATTTAGGTTTTTTTCTTCCTTACTTTTTCCTCTTCCTTTCTTCTCTTTTTCTCCTTTCCTTTAAAAAAAAAAATCTAGCCTCACCACCATAGATCCATTCTTTGTCACCTGTTTTAATTAAAGGATGAGCAGACTTAATTGAAGAAATAATTGATTAAATGTCAATTTACTTAAGAGAAAAAACCCCATCCCCAATAGTAAATAATATGTAGATGTTTCCTTATGATAAATTAGGAATGACTTGGTTTAAATCATACACTTTAAGTGACTTCTTACTTTTCCCTGGAGGAAAGTAGTCAAACAATTATGTTACTGCTAAATATTTACAAACTAATGAATAATTATATGTTCACAGTCTAGTTTTGCCAAAGGAAGGGGAAGAAAGAGTCTAGTAACCTAGTAAAATGCTGGAAGTCTTAAATAAATACATTTTAGCCTTGCTGTCTTTGACTTCTTTTTGTACAGTTTGACACTTGAAAAAGCTACAAGCAATGAGAGAACAGAATGAATATGTGTATCTTGGCATTGGAAATGGATATAATCCTTACATAGTGCATGTTCTGCTAACAGAATCAACCCTGGTGCATAGCAAGTACCAAGAGTATATTTAGTCCATACTACACAGTTCAGAGTTTTTTTTAAAAAAAATCCTTTTTGTATGTTTTTATTATTAAAGGAGGTAATGATTTTGTCCTGAACCTTTTTTGATATGAAAAAAAGAGCAGCCCTTTGTTCTTTTCCTGAAAGACATTTTAAAAAAAATGAGATTTCAAATGATGGCGCTGTATTTTTACAGATTATAAAAAGTTATTGAATTTTAAGCAATTAAACATAACAAAGGCAAATTCAAGGGAGTCGTCTTCTGGGAAACAGTTTTCTAGACAATAGCATCAAAAGTCAGGCTTCCCTTAAGGGGATTGAAGCTCAACAGTCGCTCCACTGCTGGGCAATGGGCAGGAACTGGACATTGGGGGTTTAATTGCTGTTTTGCTGTAGGTCATGCCTTGCTGTTTCAATTAAATCTCCAGTGTGAAGAATCCCTTTTCCCCTTCTTCTTGCTTTTGATCACCTAATGGGAAGGAGCCCCTGTTCCTCAGGGAAATAACTCCAGGCAGTGTGACTCAATCTCTCTGTCTCTCAGTTTAATCTAATTTTAGTGTTATTATAGCAAATCAAATGTAAAGAAGGAGTAGAAGTGATGTTCATGTCTCTGCTCCTCATTATTGTTTTCAGTGCAGTTTTTAACCAGCAAGGGGAAAAGAGTTGATTTTAATCTTAAGAGTTTTACATTTATATAGAAGGAGAAGAAGCCAGGTGGAAATGTAAGTCTGGAAAGCACCAGGATATATTTGGCCTCAGCCTCTGCAGTTGAGTAAAAATTATAATTTTGAAAAAGTCTTGGGTTTTCAAATTAGCAACCTATTTATCCTAATCATTATTTTAATGATGGAGACTCTCAGTGGGCAGAAGTACTAGCCTCAAGACAGTTGTAGCCTAGCACAGCAGGTGAAAAGTGTACATAAATCACTTGAATGTTTAAGGTAGTGTGCTAAATTATTATAAAAAAGAGTTATATTGATAAGCTTTCAGAGTTCACAGAAAGGAGAGATGATTTCTGTTGGAATGTGAAGCAGGGGACAGTGAGGATTAGAAAGGCAAACGGAAGGACATCCAAGAAGCTGATGATCTTTGAGTAAAAACTTGAAGCTTAGTAAAGTTTTTTTTACCACTTTAATTTTTTTGAGGGGAAGGTAATTAGGCTTATTTTATTTTATTTTATTATTATTTTTAAAGGAGGTACTGAGGATGGAACCCAGGACCTCGTGCATGCTAGGCACGCCCTCTACCATTGAGCTATACCCTCCCCCCAATAAAGATTTTTTTTAAGTGGAATTTCAGATGTAATGTTATATTTCAGAGATACTGCAGTGTGAGAAAAGACCACCCATCTTAACACAACTATTATGAATCTAGTTGAATTAATTTAATGATTTCCAACCATTTTTTAATAAAGGCTATATATGTTTTTATTGAGTAAAGCTAAAACTTTCTATGCGTGTGCATTTGTGTGGTTGGGTATGGATTTTAGAAGCCAGTATATGGGTGTGATTATCAGTCTATTCCAGTTTTTATCTTCATGAGGAATTTTAATCTCTGCCTATTCCAATGCTTTGCCAATGAAAACTACAGCCGTGATAGTCTCCTACTCTTTGAGGTTAAACAAGTTGATGTTATGAAACTGGGGTCCCTAGGAAGGTGTAGACATGGAAATATTTTTACCATGTGGTACATAAATGACTAATTTATTTAAGCTGATATCATTGAAATACTATTTGTAAGTGATTTCATATCCAGAAAAAAATTGGCATCAAGTATTACAAATCCGTAGCACACAGTTCTCCTTTCTCCATTTCAACCCCAAGAAATCATATTTTTGCCCTAATAATCTTTTGTGAGTCCTAAAAGGCTAGAGTTTGGTTTAAAACTTGTTACTTAGGGATTTTACAAAAATTTTGTCAACTGAAATAAAATACACAACCTATAAGTTGAGAGTTACATTTTTTTCAGCAGACTTTCTGAGAACTCAAGTCTGAGGGGCAGCCTCTCAGATCCCTCTAAGAGACTGTTCCAAAGAGGCAGGGGAGGAGCCAGGATATACAGGAGATTTGCCACAAAGACCAGGTAGTCGGAACATTAAAAAATTAGTTAATTAAAGAAAAGCAGATGTCTCAAGTTAGGGAACTTGGTGCTTTTCTATGTATGGGAAGGTGCAAAGGTCTGGGCTTATTGAAATCATTCCTTTGATATACACCTGGCTGTCTAGGGCCAGTATCCTGTTCTTTCCCATCCTGAGTTCCCTTAGTGGGCAACGTTAGGGGTGGTGGCAGAGGACCCACTGCCTGCTTATCTCCATCCTGAGTTCCTTCTGCTCACTGTTGAAGGTGGTGGTAGCAGCTGATGACTTGATGGCCACAGCATCCTTTGTTTACCGATATAGCAGGCAATATTTTTCATTTACAATCTCAAAAGACCTAAGCAAATAGATGAATCACATCTTCATGGAGGTCCCCTCCAAAAATTAAAAAAAAAGAATACCTCATAGTCCAGGAATAGTATCAAGTGTAACTTAATTAACTGGCTGCTTTTCAAAGAACAAGTAAGGTTCAGATTTGTGGTTGGGAACAAAAAGTGGTGTTGTTGAGTTTAATTAACTAGAGTTTAATTCATTATTTATACCCTTGGAATTTCATTTGAACAATGTGATAATGAGCAGGTCATTCTACAAAAGAATGATGAGTAAAAATGCACTGGTTTTTAGCCCTGTAGCTTTAAAATAGCATGATGTAGGTGGCTTTGAGGTAACTACGTTCAGACAGATGTAGGTTTCAGTCACGCTCACATTTCCCATTGAGGCTATGGATATGTTACTTTTTTGGATCCTCACTTTCCTTATAGGTTGAATGAGAAGAATAGTGTTTAACTTGGAGGATTATTTAAAGATAAATGAAGAAGTGTATGTTAAGCACCAGACGTATAATTGACACTCTGTAATTCATAGGTTTTATTATTGCTGCTGTGTATTAATTTCAGAAGGAATTTTGAGGCCCTGTTGAATCCTTAAGAATACTTGTTGATGTTAAATAAAAAGAGGGAAAAATTCAGAGAAGTCTGTGTTACCAAGAGTGTCGTGAAACAAAATCTCACTCATTTCCGGTGACAGTGCAGATTGGAGCATCTCTTTTGGAAAAAGTCTTAGCCGTTTGATTATCTACTGTAACACTATAGCGGTGCAAGAATGCACCATTTAAAAAGTGTGGATTAGGAGAACTGAGTGGGCAGAAAAGGCTTGTGATGATTCAGTGGGAAAAAGGGAGCCCACTGGGATCAGGAAATGTCTTTATGGTAAACACTGGAAAAAGCTAGAGAGAAGGAAAAAAATTGTCAACCTCCATTGAATTAAAATCTTTCCTCCCACTTTTGGCCTATGTTGACATCATGACCTAACTATTTGCAGAAGGCAGAGACTGTAGCAGATAGTGGTGTAACCACCTGGATATTAGCAGTCAGAAACTGGGAGAGACTAATCCTGTGGTCAAGATTTTTCAGCCCAAGTCTGGGATTCAGGGGCCTGTGTGCCAAGCCAAGGAGTGAAAACACACCCTGATGAAAGCCCTTCCAGAGTCAGCACATTGAGGGAGTTCCACTGAGGCCAGGACCTGTACATAACACCAACCTCAAGGACTCACATGAGGGGTGTGACTGTGTTTTCCAGGCTGGTGCCATCCCGTCTTCCAGCTTGCGCACAGTCCACACATCTGTGTGTGACGTATATCACACAGCCTTTTCTGTTACTTCTATTTCTTATCATCATTTCTTGGTGTAAGAGCTTGTCCTTTGTTTTAAACATTCCCAGGCTTATTGGGCAAAGCTAGTGTGAGGGATATATTAACTACTACCATTCCCCAGAACTAATTATCTGTGAGGCTGCAGAAAAACTTACCTAGGTAGAGGTAGCCCAGTAGTAGATCCAGAAGATATTTACACATTTTTGCTGCAGTAGTTGTAGGATCCCACTCCCACATCTGAAAAGTATCTGGAAAATACATAAAGAAGTTCAAAGTTAAACATTTTGAGGTAATATATCTACCCCAAATAAGTAGTAGAATGTTATGCTTCTAATAATAGTTTTACATGTGAAAAATACCCATATCATATAATGTTATATGGGAAAGAGAAGGTACAATATTTGATATAAATATATATGATAATTACAATAATATAAAAACCAGGCATTTATAAAAAATGAAAGTGATATATAAAAATGATAATACTTCTATTGGGCTGTATGCTTATGGGATATTATTTGTATGTTTATTTATGCATTTTTTTCTTTTAAGATATACTATTATATCTATATCTTTTGAGACTTGTAAAGAGTAAGAGAGGAATTAAGTATTTTACTGTGAACATAATACTCTCGAGCTCAAGTTCCCAAAAGTGGGATTTATTTGGAAATGGATTATAATTAAATAAGAAAGTAGACATATTCCTGATTTTAAGATTAAAAATAGAAAAATATCTTCAAAACATCTGAAAGTTAAGGATCTTACCATCACACTGACTAGATGTTTTTATTTATGCCACAGTGTAAACACAAATTGTAGATATTGGAAATGCAGGGTATACCTTATCTAAATTTTGGGGGCATTTTTGCATCTTTGCCCTCATCCGTGTTTCCAAAATATAAAGTCTTTTCCTGGCATTACTTTACTGTGTTGGTTTTCTTCCCCATTTATTAAAACAAAAAATGGTAGAGAAAATGTCAAAAGACTGTGTTTCCTAAGGAATATCTATCAGCTCTTAAGGAAAGTATATTTTCTAAGTCAAAAGTCACAAATAATCAAACAAAATCTGTTGGTTGATACTTGATGCCCCCAAATGTCATGGATGTTCAAGGGAACATTTTATCCTTCTGACCAGATTTATCATACCCCTTTTTACTTAGAATATATATATATGAAAAGTACTCCTTTTTCAACATGATCCTTCTCTTTCCAATTAAACTTTAAGGGCATTTTTTCTTTTTCTTCTTCTTCTTCTTTTAAAGAGTAGACCAGTGATCTTTTCCTCTTATCCTGTTGAAGGCACATTTCTAAGAAGTTTAAATATTTAGACACTGCTTAAATTAGGCCTTGCAAAAATCATAATATCCCTCCACTTCTGTCACTCTAATTTTCTGTATATTTGCCTAGTTTCTAACAGATTATAAACCCTGTTATAGTTTATAAGGTACTTAGTATCAGAAATTTCTTTTAATTGGAAGCAATAATTTGAAACCAAAAGACCGTTGAAATTAGATTTAGAACTAGAAATATGCTGCATAGCATGGAGCCTATAGTTAATAAGCTGTATTGTATACTTGAATATTTGCTAAGAGGGTAGATCTTACGTTGTGTTTTTATCACACAAAATAATAATATTAATAAATAAAGAGGATGGGAAGAAACTTTTGGGGGTGATGGAAATATTTATGGCATAGATTGTGGCGATTGTTCATAGGTGTATACTTAACTCCAGATTCATTAAATTATATGTTAAATATGTACAGGAAATAAATAGCAAATATTAGAGTGGAAATATAAATGAAATATAGACTAAGAAGACAATAGAGAAGATCAATGAAATAAACAAAATTAACAAGACTCACAGGAAGAAAGAGAGAGGACTCAAATAAATAAAATTAGAAGTGAAAGAGATGTTTCAACTTATACCACAGAAATACAAAGGATCATAAGAGACTACTATGAACAATTATGTACCAACAAATTGGACAATCTAGAAGAAATGGATAAATTTCTAGAAACATACAACCTATCAAAACTGAATCCTGAGGAATTGAAAATCTGAATAGATTGATTACTAGTTAAGAGATTGAACCAGTAATCAAAAACCTTCTAACAAACAAAGTCCAAGACCAGAGAGCTTCACTAGTGAATTCTACCAGACATTCAAAGAATAATTAATACCAATCCTTCTCAATCTCTTCCAAAGTACAAAATGGAGGGAAATCTTCCAAACTCATTTTATGAGACCAGCATTACCTTGACAAGGACCCTACAAATAAATAGATAAATAAAATTACAAGCCAATATCACCAAAGAGAATAGATGCAAAACCCTCAACAAAATATTAGCAAAACAAATTCAACAATATATTGATCATACAAATTATTAAGTAGGATTTATTCCAGGATTGCAAGAGTAGTTCAACATTCTCAGATCAATCTGATACACCACATTAACAAAATGAAGACTAAAATTCTTATGATCTTCTCAATAGATGCATAAAAAAGCATTTGACAAAATTCAACATCTATTTATGATAAAAACTCTCAATTGTGGGCAGAGAGGGTATGTACCTCAACATGATAAAGGCCAGCTATGACAAGCCCACAGCTAACATTGTACTCAATGGTGAAAAGTTGAAGCTTCTCTTAAGGTCAGGAACAAAACAAGTGTATCCATTATTGCCACTTTTATTCAGCAATAATGAAAGTCCTAGCCAGAGTAATTAGTCAAGAAAAAGAAATAAAAAAAGAAGAAGTAAAGCTATCACTATTTGAAGATAATATTGTATCATATATAGAACACCCTAAAGACATCATCAAAAAAACTGTTAGAACTAATGAATTCAGTAAAGTTCCAGAATACAAAATCAATATATGAAAATCTATTGCATGTCTGTACACTAATAACAAACTATCAGAAAGAGAATTTAAGAAGCAATTCCATTTGTAACTGCATCAAAAGACTATAATACCTGGAAATAAATTTAACCAAGGAGGTGAAAGACCTGTATATCGAAAACTGTAAGACAGTAATGAAAGGAACTGAAGACACAAATCAATGAAAAGATAGTCCATGCTTATTCATTGGAAGAATTGATATTGTTAAAATGTCTATAATACCCAAAGCAATCTACAGATTCAATGCAATCCGTGTCGAATTTCCAATAGCACTTTTCAAAGAAGCAGGAAAAATAATCCTAAAATTTGTATGAAACCACACTATTAGAATGGCTATTATCAAAAAGACAAGAAATAACAAGTGTTGGCAAGGATGTGAAGAAAAAGGAAGGCCTGGGTACTGTTGATGGGAATCTAAATTGGCGTAAGCACTACAGAAAACAGTATGGAGGCTCTTCAAAAAAATTAAAAAAAAAATATAGCTACCATATGGTCCAGAAGTTCCTCTTATGAATATTTATCTAAAAAAATCCCCAAAACACTAACTTGAAGAGATATATGCACCCCAATGTTCATTGCAGCATTATTTATGATAACCAAGATATGGAAGCAACCTAAATGCACATTGATTGATGAATGGATAAAGAAATTGTGGTATAAACAGACATACCCCAGAGATAGTGCAGGTTTTGTTTCAGACCACTGCAGTAAAACAAATAGCACAATAAAGCAAGTCATATGAATTTTTTGTTTCACAGTGCATATGAAATTATATTTATACTATACTGTAGTCTATTAAGTGTGCAATAGCATTGTCTAAAATAAAGTACATACCTTAATTTAAAAAATACTGCATTGCTAAAAAATGCCCAAACAATTATAAAAGTAATATCGAAGATTACTGATCAGAGGTCACCATAACAAATATTATAATAATAATTAAAAAGTTCAAAACTATTGTGAAAATTACCCCCAAATGACACAGAGACATGAGGTGAGCAAATGCTGTTGGAAAAGTGACACTGATAGGCTTGCTTGACACAGGGTTCCTACAAACCTTTACTTTGTAAAAAACTCAATATCTGAGAAATGCAATAAAAGAAGATGTGCCTGGATATACAATGGAATATTATTCAGCTATAAAAAATAATGAAATCTTGACACCTACGACAGCAGAGACCTTGATGGAATTAGGCTGAAATAAGTCAAACAGAGAAAGACAGGTACTGTATGATCTCTCTTAAATGTGGAATCTAAAAAAGAAAAAAAAAAAAAAAGAAAAAAGGAAAAAAAAGCTCATAGATACAGAGAGAACAGATTGGTCATTGCCAGAGGCAGAAGATGGGGCGGGGGCTGGTGGGAGAAATGGGTCAAAGAGGTCAAAAGATAAAAAGAAAAAAAAAATGTGAGTGGTGAAGATTTTCTTAGAGAGGTTTGTTGGTGGGTTATGCATTTCCTTTGCCTCCTCCCCTCTTTCCACTCTGCTGTTGTGTAGAGAAAGAAAGTGATTCTGTTCCTTCCCACCCTCCCCAAAACCCCCAAATCAAACCTAGGTCAGTCTAACTCCAAAGCCTGAATTAGAATTCATTCTATAATCCACAACCTCTTAAAATAATCATTAAAATTCATGCTATCTGGACACAATACATCTTTTTAAAATAGCCTTATTGAGATTTAACTCACATGCCATACAATTCATCTATTTAAAGTGTACAATTCAATGGTGAGATATTGACAGGGTTGTGCCACCATCACCACAATCTAATTTTAGAACATTTCACCTCCAAAGAAGCCCCATATTCATAAGCAATTTTTTTTCTTGGTGGGGGGAGTATCTAGGTTTGTTTGTTTGTTTATTTAATGGAGGTACTTGGGATTGAACCCAGGACCTCACGCATGCTAGGCATGCACTTTACCACTGAGATACCCACCCCCATCATTAGCAATTTTAAGTATCTCTTAATCCTATTCTGTGACAAATCATTGGCCCAGAATTGACTCTGAAAAGAAATGTATAGTATTTATGGTGGATGTTGGGAAGAATAATATTAGGATGACTATTTTCTATATCATTAACACTCTACTCTCACCTGCCCTGGGCATGCATCATAGGTCTCTTATTACTCTCCCAGAGAAAGAATATTAGTGGGACAGTTAAGTCCATATTATAACACTTTCTTAAACAACTCTTAGTGTAACACATACTGTGGTGCCAGCAAGGTTAATCGAGGGTAATATGTCAGAGGAAGAGTGAGAAATAATAAACACATGAATGAATAAATGAGTAAACTACAGTCAATCATACCTCAATAAAATTATTTAAAAATAGCGTAAGAATTAGAATTTTAGGTTCATTCCTTTTTAAAAAAAAAAAAAAAAACCTGAGATTTGAATATGTTCACTGCACTGAAAATGTTTCTTTCAGTTTTTCATTCCTGTCTCCTGACTTAATGTGGAAGTACCCTCATAAATATTTAGAGATAGATGCACACAAACTTTTAAAATGTTAACTTATAAATAAATGTATCCAAACTTATAAAAGCATGCATACTTCATGGAAGACTGTGTTAAGGCTATTTTCAATAATTCAGCTACTTCAAGGCAGCCATCTGACAGAACTCAGGTAAAAAATTTTTATTTTAAAATGGAAAATATGTTCATAGATTTCACTGTTGGTTTCATCCATGAAATTAAGTGGTACCCAAAGCAATTCATACAGTGAGTCTTATGAAAAAATGTAATACACTCTTCCCTACATTTTAGTATCAATATTTATTTTCTCTTTTGGAATCTGTGTTCTAGGGGTGACTGGGTTATGTCTACTGCTAGCAAAGGCTTACATTTTCTGTCTATTAGTGAGAAACAATAGGCAGAGACAGTGGCAATGCTAATGGGAGCTGAGTCAGTATTTTATTAATCAATTGGATTAATTAACATTTATGAATATATAATAATTTTTGAAAACCATTTACAAGCTAAACTAGTAAGAAAGAATGAATAGGTTTTATTCAATGGAAACAAACTACCAAACCTATCCTGAGACTATTCCTTGGACTGTCTTCGAAGCACCTGACATTTGGCTGAAAGAAAGAGAAAAACAGTTGACTCCACTGAAACTTAAGTAAGGGTGAGGAGATAGAAAGACGACTACTGAGAGCAGAGTTTCTGCAGACTGATTAATGTCCTAAATTCTGTGGTAAATACAGATGATACAGTCATAGATTTAGAGGTGTCTATTCTATTGTATGAAAAAGATTAGTGTCCTATTCCCAGACTCTGCAACATCTAAGACTTTCTTTTCATTCAGACCTATTCCAGATAAGGGAAGTCTTAATGTTTTGAGTTTTGGGAAGATCCCAGTAATCTAAATTAGTCTAGCATATTCATGGTGTATAAAATTTGAAACCCAGCAAGTAAAGCCTCTAAAATCCCTGGCTTAGAGTAGGTTCTTCACTGGGAAGCACATCTTTTCCATCTGTTGCCTCTTTATGCACAAAGTTTGAGACTCATAAATAAAATGAGTTTTCCTCGAAGTTGTCTGAACTTATTTTCCTAGAATCAGGAATGAGATAATAGAGGTTTTCTCATTTGCTCTGTTGTTTTTTTCTGGACATGGAAGGCCGACAGAGCCTTTCGTAATTTGGGGGTTCAGATCAGTTCAAACAGATTTGTCAAAAGGCTCCTCTTTTCTACTGTATGTACAAGGTACTCTGCCAGGCATTCCTAATGCTTGCAGTCATAGGCAGAAACTCTTGGCCAAGATTCAAGATCTCCACAGCAACCTTCTGAATTGAGTTGAAATTTTTTGTTAAATTTCAGCAGACATGCAAAATATTTATTCAGGAGGTTTCTCTCGTGTAGTTTTATTTTCTCATAGTTGTAATATTGTATGTTCTTGTTTTGGAATAACATGCCTTCAGTTCATGAGCTGAAGTTTTCTTCTGCACATACAATATTCATTCTTCTCTCTTAATGATCACAAGGCTTTGGTTGTCTTCAGAATTTCTTGATTTGTATTTCTAGTTGCCATAATTGGGTTATTTTTCATTGTTACACTGGAATCAGAGGAAAATCCACATGCTGAGTGAGCCAAAGTATTCCAAACTGGGATACTTTATTTTACTTTTTAAAACTGAAGACTCCCCTCCTCTTTGGTTTTTGGTGCTCAATTGTTGTTCTGGGTTTTTTTTTTTTTTAATTTTTTAAAAAATTTATTTTTTATACAATTTTGAAAGGTTACTTTCCATTTATAATTTTGATTGTTGATTATTATGACTGAGTTGTAAGGTCAGCCTGTAAGGTATGGCTACAGAGCTAAATTCTATGCTTAAACATTCTGCAAAGTGCTTTGGGGATAGTAATTGAATCTACCCCATCATTGATGCATGTAAATCTCTAAGAAGAAGAGAACTCAGTGAATAATAAATACTAATACATATTAATCATTATTATTATAGAACCTCTTTCACTCTGTGGTTGATTATGGCCCTTGTAGGCATTTTCCTTGTCATAGAATGTAGACACCATCAAATGTAGGCATCTTGCTTTTTTAACTAATGTATCTCAGACATTTTGCAAAATGCCTGAAAGGAAGTAGGTGGTCAATAATTTGTTAAATTAAAGAGTACTAGACTGGTTTCAACCAGGTTGCTGGTCTACCACCTAGCTTTTGACATCAACTTGACCCCACTAGGTTTGCAAATATGCTGGTGTGATCAAACATGCTCCAGGAAGATGCTGTAAACTCTCTTCTGTGTTCTGAGGAGCCATGATGACAGAAGGTGCCCATCTCCTTGACTAAAAATCATGGTCAGGAGAGTTCCTGGACCCTTGCTTTTTGTGCAAAAAGCATGAAAACTCTACAGCTGATAGGATTTTTAGTGAAGCTTTCCATGTTGGCTTCTGTAGGCTACATTTTGTGCTCTTTGCTTCTGGGAACTTTGCATTATAGATACTGTCTTGGAAGGGAAGTTATAAACAAAAGGGAACACATTTTAATTCATTTTTAAAATTTATCATTTTTATAACAGATGGTAAAAACATAGAGATAACGACAAAATATTACAAAACTTAATATACCTGGAATCTATTCCAAGGCAATGGTGAGAGCCTTTATCTTTCTAATTATGGCAAATGAACAGAAATTAAAGTCATTTCAGGGCAGATTTGTTTTGCAATTTTAAGGTGAAACACTTTTCTGGTTCATATACTGTATCCTTTCTTGTAGCCCCTCGGGAATTAGCTTGCTGAATATTGAGAGACTATCACAGCTAATTTGGCTTGGCTCATAAAAGTACAAATCTCCTATTTCCTTTGTGGTGCTTCACAGTAGAACATACTTCAGTTAGATGATGTTTTTTCAATTCTAGTTTTTTCAAAAGTTTCCAAATTCTTGTCACTCTTGAGATTTATGCTGCCTTTTAAGTCTAAGGATTTTTGGATTTGTTTAGTGTTCTAAATAAATCCTGGATTTATTTCATTTGACTTCTTATAATCCCCTATGATTGTTTCTACTGTTGTATATTTACCAATTATTGTCCCTGTTTTAAAGTGAAGTTTTCATTTGTGACTCAGTAGGGTAAGTAACATTATTAATTTGCTTCATTTATATTGTGTTGTGCACCTTGGCATATACTGTCCACTCCTTA
Source organism: Camelus ferus (assembly GCF_009834535.1). Taxonomy (NCBI): domain Eukaryota; kingdom Metazoa; phylum Chordata; class Mammalia; order Artiodactyla; family Camelidae; genus Camelus; species Camelus ferus. The sequence continues at coordinate 104,371,572 of NC_045697.1, read as the reverse complement.
AGTAATTTAATTCATGTTACTCACTAATTTTAATGTTCTTTGATCAGAATCATTAGGATTGGTAGTTTTCCCATTATAATCCATATTATTTCCTATCTTTTATTATCTCATGTTTCTATTGTTCTATTTTCTTATTGACTATGCCCCCATATTAGTAGTGATCACATTGTATTATCTTAATATACGTCTCACAGAGATTGTAAATTTCTTAAAATTATGAATCATGCCTTTTCAACTTTGTATCTCTAGCATATAGCTTATAGCAGGCACTTGGTATGTTTTTGTTGAATAAATAAACTAAAACACAGCAAGGTGCTATTTGTTATATAAGCCATAGGATCAACAGAGAAGTGTAGAGAAGAATAGCTACTACAAAAATATATGAACAGTGTGATATTTTTAAATATGAGGAGTATACACGTATGAAACTCATACCTCAGTGGGCCCTTGAAAACAAACTGGTCAGTCCTGCTTTCAAGAAGGACAAACATAAATCTGATTTGAAATAGTGCTATTGTGAACCCTGAGGTTTCGTATATTAAACTACCTTATTGATGAGACTAACTTAAACTGAGGTCCTTATAAAATTATATTATATATACTCTCTTAATTTTGGTTTGAGGTTAAGGCTTAGTTGTGGTTAAGAATATTGTATCTGTTGTATATTAACTCTGATTATGGTGAGGTCCTTGTATAGTTCCATTCAATGAAGCTATTCTGTATTCTTTCTTAATAAGCGTCCCGATCATTAAGAAATACTATTTTTCAAAGAAAGGCTTATCAGGAAAATAAGCCCTGGATTATGAGGATCTGGACTTGTTCTTGTTGTGACAAGAATTACTTTTTCTGTGTAATGATCTAGGGCACCTAAAATACCTCTTAAATGCATTTACAAAGTTATCTATAGTTTTTCAGGCCCTAAAGACTAAACAAGGGCCAGTTATTACAAATAAAAGTGAGTCAGCAGTTCCCACTTTCACCTGGGGAAGGAACAGGTGAACTTGAAAATAAATCAAGAAAATTACAGAAATTATTCAAACTGAATAATAGAAATTACCCAAACTGAAATAGAAAGTGGGAAAAAAAGAATATTAAAAAAATAACATCCAAAAGTTGTGAGACAATAGTAAATGGTGTAATGTGTATATGTTGGGGTCTGAGAAGAAGATAAAGAGAAAATGAGGCAAAAGAAGTATTTGAAGAAATGAAGGTTGAGAATGGTCCCAAAACAATGGAAGATACCAAACCACAAATCCAAGAAACCCAGAGAACTTCAAGAAGGGTAAATACTAAAAACAAAAACAACAACATCATCAACAAAATCCCAGATAAACAGATAATTTGAAACATCATTGTAATCAAAGATAAAGAGGTAATGGTGAAGATATTAAAATAAAAAGATGTTTTACAACTTCAAATAATTAAAAAAAATTGTAGTAGGTTTCTTGTTAGAAACCATAAAAGCCAGAAGACAATAAAGTGACACCTTTAAAGAACTGAAAGAAAAAAATCCGTCAACTCAGAATTTGATGCACAGTGAAAATATCTTTTAAATACTTTTGCATATAAAAGTTTCCAACAAAAAAAAAAAAAAAAAAAAGAGAATTCATTGCCAGTAGAGCTACCCTATAAGAAATATTAAAGAAAGTTCTTCATGCAGGAGTAGGATATGTGGTGGAAACTTAGATTTAGCAAAAAAAAATGAAGAGCACTAATGATATTAAAAATAGAGACAAACAGGATACATTCTAAACTTATTTTTAATCACTCTAAAATATATTGACAATTTAAAGCAAATATAATGAAAATGTTTTGTTGGGTTTATAATTTATGCAAAAATAAAATGTAAGACAACAGAAGTGTAAATTAAAGGAGGGAGAAACTGGAAATACATGTTGTTCTTATACAATGTGTGAAGCAACAATATTATTTTAGACAGACTATGATAAATTAAAGATGTATGGTGTCAAGTTGAGGGCAACCATTAAAAATTAAGAAGGTGGTGTAACAAATAAGCCAACTGTAGAGAAAAATTTAATAATAAAAAATCCTCAATTAATCTAAATAATTACAAAAAAGGGAAAAAGGACATCTGGGAAATAGAAAATAACTAGAAAGGTGGTAGATTTAAATTCATCATATCAATAATTACCTTGAAAATTATCTAAATATGCTAATTAAAAGGCAGAGATTGTCAGGTGATGATAATACAAGAATTAATTATATACTGTCTATAAGAAACTACTTTAATATAAATACATGGATCTGTTAAAAGCAAAATGATGGAAAAAGATAAACCATACTAACATAAATGAAAAGGAAGTGGAGTGACCACATTAAAATCAGAGAAAGTGGACTTCACCCAAGAAATATTATCCAGGATTAGGAGGAATAGTACTTATTGATAAAGATATCAATTCATAAAGAAGACACAACAATTTTAAATATGCATTTGAAGCACAGCAGGACTTCAGAATACACAAAACTGACAGAAATAGAAAAATCCATAATTACAGTTGGAGATGTCAACACCACTTCTCTCTTATTAATAAATAAAACAAGTAGAGAGAGAATAACTAAGAATGCAGATGATGTAAGCAATGCTAGCAACCAATATGACCTAACTGATATTTGACATTCATCAAAGTAGAACATATTCTGGGCCATAAAACAAATTTCAACAAATTTTAAAGAATTGAAATCTTGCAAAGAATGTTCTCTGACCACTCAAAAATTAAACTAGAAATCAATAATAGAAAGATGCCTGGAAAATTAAAAAATATGTGATTAAACAACATACTTCTACATAACCCATGAATCAAAGAGGAAGTCACAGGAGAAATTAGAAAATGCCTGGAATAGAATGAATGAAAATATATTAAAAATTAAGAATGCACCTAAATGCATAAACTAATGAAAGAAAGTGAATGAAAGGAAATTTATAACATTAACTTTTTATATTAAAAACAAACTTTGCATCAATATTCAAAATTTTCATCTTCAGAAACTGGAAAAATAGCAAATTCAACCTAAAGCATGCAAATGAAACCTAGTCAGATGAAAAAAGAAAAAGAAAAACAGGGAATGTGAGTAATAGGTAAGTTGATCTGAAGTCCAAAGAGATAACAATAAAAATCCCAACTAAGTTGTTAATTTTTTTGGAGGGAGAGGGAGAGAAGAAAGCCTGGAAAATTGACACTAAAATCTATATGGAAATTTATATGGAAAGGGCCTAGAATAGGCAAGACACCCTTAAAGAACAACAATCTAGAAGGACAGTCTCTGCTGGATATCAGGACATTACAAAAGCTGTATTAACTGAGTCAGTGTGAAATTGGTGCAAGAACTGAGAAATAGGCCAATAGAATAGAATTGTCAGACTAATGGCAATATGAGTATATGATGCAGTACCTTGATTTATGAAAGAGCTGCACTGTAACAACAGGGAAAAGACAGATATCCATAGTGCTAGGAAAAATTACACATTCATGCAAAAAAAAAAGAGAATACACTGGACTCCCACTTCATACCATACACCTAACTAATTTTAGATCTACATGTGAAAGGCAAAGCAATAAATCTTTTAGAAGCTAACGTCTGAGATTTCTTCTCTGGATAAGGAAGCAGCACTGAAAATCATTTCCTTGAGTTCTGTTAAGGGAGATACCACTTTGGTCTAGGTAGTTTAAAAAAGCTTTTAGAAGAAGATCCAAATTGAACTGTGCCTTGAAGAATGAGTAGGATTTGAACAGGTACAGGGGAGGACATTCTAGGCACAAATGAAAAAACAGTTCTTGGAGAACAATGATTAGCCTGGTTTAGCTGGAAAGGAATGTCTTCTGTATTGAGAGGATGGGGAAGTTGCTACGGACCAAACAGTGGACTTCAAATACTAGATACAGGATGTTAGTATTTATCCCCTGAAGCAATGGAAGTGAAAATATGATGTGATAGAGGTGATAATGTGTTGGCAGTACCCAATACAGATTGGAGTGAGGAAGTAAGAAGGATGCAAGTGGTATATCTAGCCCTGAAGTGGTAAGTTCAGAAGCCTTCCTTAGAAAGATAGAGATGAATGTGCCCAATATTGTGAAGAGATCATTAAATGTGGAGGTGAGTGAGGTGAGTCAAAGGTAACGAAGATTGTTAACTTGGAGTAACTGGAGGAATGATGTGAAGGATGGTGGGAGATCTTTAGTAGCAAGAGGAACACAAGGGAGAAGTTTTGGAGAAAACAGTAACTTGGAGCAACTTAGTCCAAGTAGAAATGTTCAAGCAGCCATTAGACATGGAGAGTTGGAGCTCCTCAGGAGAGGAGATGTTTGTGTCTATGAATGAATCTAGTGATGCTTGAGGCTGAAGTTTTAGATGAGATTTTAGGATAAGAACTTAAAGAGAAGACTAGCGGGCTGAGGACTGAGTCTCTGGGAAGACCCACATTTAGGAGGTGGAAGGAAAAAAGGAGGCAGCAGGAGAATCTGGGACAAGGTGATTAGAAACATGTGAAGAGCCAGAAGAGGCTGGCTTTCAAGAAGAAGTGTTGTTAACAGATTGAGTTGCTATAAATTGGTTAAGAATGAAGGTAAGGCAGTTGCCTTTCGAGTTTGTGGTCAGGAGATCATGGATACCACCAGGAACACAGTCTCAGTGGAGTCGGGGAGGAAGTCAAATCCTTAGGGCCCCAGCACAGTGTATGTTCATTTCTGAACACTTTGAAGGCAGGAGAAAATGGATTATAGAGAGAGGAAACAAAATATCATTGATCAGGTGATTAATATAAATTTACTTCAAAGATGGAAGGGACTCAGAAATTACTTAGTTCAGAGATAGTTATTTGACAACTGCCTGGGAACAAAAAAATTGAGTTAGGTGTGACTATTTAAAAATGAAAAGTTTTTTTTCATAAAAATCTCTGATTTCTAGCTTCTCTTGAAAAAATTTGAAATTTCACAACATTAGGCCTGTATTCCTACGTATCATTAATTAGCTGGAGTTGCGTAGCCACTTTCCCTTTGCAAGGGCAGGCAGTCTTCACTTAGCCATTGTCCCCATTCTGTATGGGTCTCGCCATTAGATGACCTGCTATATCCTCGTAGGTGTTTCAGTTGGCAATCCATAATTAAGCCCAACTTCCTCATTCTATAGAAGAGAAGGAAGTCCAGCATGGAGGCATGACTTGTCCTAAAGTCACATATCTGGTCAGTGGGAGAGTCTGTTTTAGAGCCTGTATCTCTTGATTCTTATTTCAGTAAGACTCCTACTCTGTTAAATCATTAAGTTTTTCTCTGGTTAGGTAGTCTCTTGAAGACTGGCCCATGGCAATTTCCACCCCCTTCCTAGCTTTTACTATTGCCAGATGGTACCTACATGATACGTTTGGCTCTGCCCCAACCAGGTTCTCAGTGCTTTTCATGTGGTCCAGATGGTGACCAAAGCTATTCCTCCTTGGATAAGAAGGAAACTCCATTGGTCACCAAGTCCGAGCTCACTCTTTCAGAACTTTGGCATAATATGAAGCACATAAATTCCCCATAAGGTTTCTTTTATGGAGATTTCTGAGGCCTCAGTGGAATGATGTTAAACAATGACTATCACGCGTTGCTTCCCAAAGTAGAAAATTAAACTCAGCTTGCTGAAATGAATACCAGATCACACTTGTCAAGTTTCTCCACCCCAGATCTATAGTTGGTCTTTTAAGAGAATTCAGATACTTTGTTTGGATTTATATTTTTTCTGCCTTAAGAAGACACTGTAAGATAATGGTCTTTCTTACCTTCCTTCCTGATAGGAAAATTCATTAACCATTCAAAAGAGGCCAAATGCTATTTAAAAAAATACTGCACTGTTAATAAGAGCATAAACAGACTTTAACCCACTCAGAAAGGACCTTCTGAAAGCCTGGGATACAGCTGCGTTAATTTTTTTCTTTGTCCACACCTCCAGCCTTTGCCCCTCCACCACCCAATATGAATAGACCTGGCTTAAAAATAGAGCAGCTTAATGATGTTTGGCTCATGGATTTAAGGTAGACAGTGTTAATCCTTAATGTTAAAGATACAGTGGCCCTGTGGAAATTTGGAAATTCTACTGTTTCAATGAAATATGACTTCTGAGATAAGAATCATATTTTAAAGTGTTCCTGACCAGCCAATTCTTTCCTGAACTCATCCCTTTCATGTAATGCCTTGCCAAATGCAGCCTGTATTAACCAGCACACAGTAGTGGTGTAACTGTTTTCCATCTTCTTCCTCTAGAGCTTCTGACTTAGGAGACTGCAGTACATCTATCACTGATAACAGTTTTACAGCTTTTATTCCCACTGCACAACTTAATGACCATATATCCAGCCAGTGGTAGCAGCTTCTTTGCTGCCTGATGCCCTGCCACATCTTTAAAATTTTGTGATGGTGCCCCCACTGCCAGGACCACTTTCTCAGTCAGCTTGGGCTAAGGTATGTTGCAGTAGTAAACAAGTTCTCAAATCTCAGAGCTTAGTGGCTACACAGATAAAAGTTTGTTTCTTTCTCAAATCACTGTCCAGTGCAGCTGCAGTTGCTTTCTTTCATCTTGTGATGTTGTCATCTGCAGTGCATCATCTCCATGGTTGCCTTTATACATGCTTTGCTTCCTTCTACATGCCATTGGCCAAAACCCAGTCACTTGAACCTAACCCAACTATAGGGAACACTGGGAGTTTAACTCTTCCTTTTTTTTCTGATAAAAAGAAAATAGAATTGGTGAATATCTACCCAATCTTGCCATAACATGGACCTAAATGTATCATCGCTCTAAACTATGAATAGCTCTTTTGTTTTTTTAAACAAGTTTCTCTGGTCTCCTGACGTAGACTTTGGAGCTCTGTAGTTGAACAGTATGATTTGACCAAGGACGGTAGATCACTTAAGGAAAAATTTATGTTCATAGGGATCAGCCTCAAACATTATCTGTTTGTGCTAAGCATCATTAAACAGGAAGACAAAACTATTTAAGTGTGTATATTAACTTGTTGGAAATCTGAGTGTTTGGTACAACAAGAATCAGTGTGTATGAATGTGTCTGAATATATCAGTGTGATTACTAACAAGTTATAATCTTTATCTTAGCCACATGTCTAATTTTCCAGTAGATTTCTACACAAAATGAAGAAGTTTTTTGAGTCACTCATGAGTAAATAATTTGGCTACAGTATTAGCTATATTCAAATGATGGCCTACTAAAGTCAATTGCCATATTGTTCTGTTCACCTGGGAGCTCAATTATTATTGTGGATATTTTATTAGAATTAAGAATTTACATTTGGTGGGTTAATGGTCTGGATTAGTGACACAGGGAAGTGGTGCAATATAATTATAGAATAATGGTCAATGAGGCAGGTAAGAAAATGCATGATCTTGGCTTTGGGGATTGAGATCAAGATGGTGGAGCTGGAAGATCCTGGGTTTACTGTCTTCCATGGGCACACCAGAATTTCAGCTATAGGTGACTTTGACAACAGGGGTTTGAACTGCATGGGTCTACTTATATTGTGGATATTTTTCAATAGTAAATACTATGGTTCTACACAGTCCATAGTGGGTTGAATCTGTGGGTGCAGAGGAACTGAATATGGAGGACTGACTGTAAGTTATACGCGGATTAACCCCTGCTTATTCAAAGGTCAACTGTACTTACAGAGCAACTATCTCTGAGAATCACCTGAAGACTAGCAGAAAAGATTTTCCACAAATAAAGATATAAAGAAAGAGCCACAGTGAGATAGGTAGGAGGGGAGGAGATTCAGTCTGCTCAGTACCCACATCCCCAGTGTGGTGACCCCCAAACAGGAGAGACACCACAATTGCAGAGGTCCCCTTTGAGGAGTGAAAGCTTGCAGCCTCTCAGGTTCCTGAGCCCAGGGGTCCTGTACTGGGAAGACTAGGCCCCAAAACATTTGGCTTTGAAAACTAGTGGGCCTTATATTTAAGAGAGCCAGAGAGCTGTAGGAAACCTAGACTATCCTTTCTTTTTAAAGGCACAAACAAAAATCTCACATGTCCTGAGTCCCAGTGCAGAGTCAGCAGTTTGAAAGGTGTCTGAGTCAGACCTAGTTGCTGATCTTGGAGAGCCTCCCAGAGAGGCAGGAGGCAGTTGGGACTCCTCCTGGGACTGCAATGCTGGCAACAGACATTTTTGTGATCTTGTTCTACTGTGCCAACACTGGTGCTGACAGCTGCCAATTTGGAATCCCCCCTCTAGCCCATTAGTACCAGGGTCCTGCCTCACCCACCAGCGTGCCTACGGCAACCACTCGAGGCAGGGCCTCACACGCAACTGGGCTGTCTAGCCCACCAGTGTGCCTGCAGTATTTGGCCCGAGCACAACAGAGAGGTGCATGCCACCTACACAGGGGAAACCACTGGAGCATCTAGCTCTGGTGGCTGGAGGGGAGTGTACTGCTGGACCCCATTGGACATCTTTTACATAAGGCCACTTCTCCAAGATTGAGAGATGTAATGAATAATATAATAACTGAAAAGAAAAATAGACTGGAGGTAATCAGTGATACCGAAGAATGAATCCGTGATCGGGAAGAAAGAATAGTCAAAATCATTCAAGATGAACAGGAAGAAAGAAAAAGAATTTTTAAAAATGAGGGTAGATCGAAAGGCCCCTGAAACAACACCAAGTGTACTAACATTCCCATTATAGGAGCCCCTGAAGGAGAAGGGAGAGAAAAGGGCAGAGAAATTATTTGAAAAAAATAACAGCTGAAAAATTCTCCAACATGGGGAATGAAACAGACATTCCAGGTCCAGAAAGCACAGAGTCCCAGAGAAGATGAACTCAAAGAAGTTCACACGAGAACACATCATAATCAAAATGTCAGACTAAAGATAAAGAGGGAATCTTAAGCACAGCAAGAGAAGAGCAACCCGTTATGCACAAGAGGACTCCCATAAGACCATCAGCTGATTCTTCAGCAGAAACTTTGCAGGCCAGGAAGGAGTGGCATGCTATATGCAGAGTGCTGAAAAGAAAAAAACTGCAACCAAGAATACTCAGCTTGGAAAGGTTATCATTCAGGACTGAAGGAGAGAGAAAGAAATTTACAGATTAGCAAAAGCTAAAGGAATTCAGCACCACCAGCTTTACAAGAAATAATGAAGGGACTTTTCTATGTGGAAAAGAAAAGGCCACAAGTAGAGATAAGAATATTATGAAAGGAGAAATTCTCAGTGATAAGGGCAAAGATATAGTAAAAGTAGTGGACTGACCACCTAAAAAGTTAATAGGAAGATTAAGCAAAAGTAGTAAAATCACCTATATCTACAGTAAGTAGTTAAGGGATAAACAAAATAAAAAGACGTAAAATATGATATCAGAAACGTAAAACATTGTGGGTAGAATGAAAAGGTAGGCGTTTTGAATGCATTTAAACTTGAGAGATCATCAACTTAAAATAGACACCTATCTACATAGGTTGTTATATATAAATCTCATGGTAACCAAAACCAAAAACTTACAATAGATCTGCAAATGATGAAGAGAAGCAGAATCCAAACAAAACTCTAAAAATAGTCATCAGATCACAAGGGAAGATTGCAAGAGAGCAAGAAAGGAACAGAGAAGTACAAAGGCAACCAGAAAACAGTTAACAAAATGGCAATAAGTACATACGTATCAGTAATAACTTTAGAATAAATGGACTAAATACTCCAGTCAGAAGACAGGGTGGCTGAATGGATAAAAGAACAAGACCCATATAGGTATGGAATTGCTAGATCATATGGTAGTTCTACATTTAATTTTTTGAAGAACCGCCATGCTGTTGTCCATAATGGCATCAACTTACTTTCCCACCAGCAGAGCGTGAGGGTTTCTAGCCTCACCAGCACCTGTTCTTATTTGTCCTTTGGATGAAAGTCATTCTGACAGAAGTGAGGAGATAACTCATTATGGTTTTGATTTGCATTTCCTTGATAATTAGTAATGTTGAGCATCTTTTCACATTTCTGTTGGTCATCTGTATGAGTATTAGCCCCTTATTGAATGTATCTTTTGCAAATACTTCCTCCCATTTAGTAGATTGAGTTTCCATTTTGCCGATGATGGTTTCCTGCACTGTACAAAACAGCACAGCGTTTTCTTGATTAGTCTGGCTAAAGGTCTACCAATTTTGTTTATCTTTCCAAAAAACCAGCTCTGAGTTTCATTGTTCTTTTCTAATGTTTTTGGATTTTGCGTTTTTTTTTCTAGTTACTTTAGATGTAAGATTAGATTGTTATTTGAGATGTTTCCTGACAAACATCCCCCTATCAATGATTAAACATTTTATGAGTGAAAATTTGCCTAGGAGGGTAGAGCCTCAGTGATCCCCACCACCTTCCTTTCTCTGCTCTCGCTTTTTGCCTCTTTTCTTTTCATGCAGGGCCTCCATGCTGCCCCTCTCCTGGGGGCAGCTTTCACATTAATTCGATGTGAATGGTTTCCCCTGTCATTGTGCAACTAAGCCATCCTGCCTCCATCCAAGAGTATTCGTCTTAGTAGAACAATACTCTGCAGAATTATATTACATTCTTTAAAATTTTTTTAATTAAATTTTTTTATTGTACATTCAGTTACAATGTGTCGATTTCTCATGTACAGCACAATGTCCCAGTCATACATAAACATACATATACTCATTTTCATATTCTTTTTCATTAAAGGTTATTACAAGATATCGAATATAGTTCCCTGTGCTATACAGAAGAAACTTGTTCTTTTTTTAAATTTATTTTTGTATGTAGTGGCTAACATTTGCAAATCTCAAACTCCCAAGTTTATCCCTTCCCAACCCCTTTCCCCAGTAACTGTAGGATTGTTTACTGTATCTGTGAGTCTGTTTCTGTTTTGTGGATGAGTTCATAGTGTCCTTTAAATCTTATTACTGTAAAGTTTAAATTAATCAGAAATTTCTACTACAGGGATTTTGGAGACAGATTAATATAGACACTAAAATACAGATATTAATCTCATTTTGTGATTACTTTTTGCTTCTAAAATGACAATAAATCCACCTGATTCCATTTTTTTTTCTTAGCAAGAGAATAAAATCTGAGGCTTTGGCAGTATTATGCTTCTTGACTTATGGGTCCCATTACTACGACTTCTTTATACATCTCATAGGCAAATTTACTGAAAGTTTATCAATAGAGTTGGTGTTTAAAACAAAAGAACTGGCCCAAAATGGAATCACTTATGCTAAGTTCCGCATCACAAAACTGAGACTTAATTTAATTACAGCTTCAGCTCTCCCAGAAATGGAATCTTAAATCAGCCAATCAGGAATATCCTGATCAACACTGGTTAGGTAATCTGCCTGAGAGACCCCTGCCATCCCCTAAAGGAAAGTAACTTTGCAATAACCAAGCTGCTTTTTTGCCTACTGTTAGGTCCTTGTCCCTTCTCCCTTCTGCCTATAAAATTTTCCATTTTGTAGAGCCCCTTGGAGCTTCTTTTTATCTGATAGATTGGATGCTGCCTGATTCAAATTGCTATTTGATCAAATAAACTCTTAAATTTTTAAATACACCTCAGTTTATCCTTTAACATTGGGTACCCTACCTCTTCAGAATCCCTTTCCCCACATGGCTCTATGTCTAGAATCCTATGAGTGATTGCAACACAAAGAATAACAACAGTAATTATTAATTTAAAAGCTACAAGCAGCGCCTGTGGACAAAGCTGTTATTGAGATGACTGTGAAAATGACTCATATGCTCTCCAACTTCTATGCTTGCTTTATATCAGTGGCAGTTTCAGATGGTTCGTGTTACTGCCTTTCCAACCATGTTGACATTTTTGTTTAGAAGCTTACCAAGACGGTATGATGCCTGCTCTTTTCAGCTAAGTTCATAGTATCTATACTGCTAGAGCAAGCACTTCAGAAAGCGGTGGGAGATGTGTCCCAGCCTGCAACACAGCTTGCATCTGTGTTGCCTTTTCCTGGCATGTCAGCTGGTGTAAAGGTTGAGAGCTACTGAATCATCCAGTCCTGGAGATTTTATTGGTGTGCTGATTCTTGCTGTCTCCACCACACTGTTAAAGTCAGTTTCTTTTTAATTCCTTTTTTTTTTTTTTTTTTTGGTGATTAGACTAGGAGAACTCAGAGAACATTTGTCCACTTTAAGTACATTCATTGCTTTCCCTGTATCACAGATGATAATGAAAAAAATTATAAAAGAAAGAGATTATAAATATCTACTATCTTTCTTTCAAGTTTATTTTAGGTTTAACTCAATGGTTTCTTAGGTCTAGAGCAATAGCTTTGTATATAGTTTGTGAATTCATAGCACAGCTCAAATTTGCATCCTCAAGTACTTGTATTGGTGAATATTTGAAACATTAATGCAATAAACAAAAATTACTTGAGTACCTAATATGTAGGTCCTTTTCTTTTAACAAGACTCACTATTTGCATGGACAGTTCCTACTGATGCATCTGTTTTGGCTTTTCCTGGCATATAAAGTGATGAAAAGTTGAGAACTACTGATATAAAAAGTATTGATGGAAATTGAGAGGTCAAACAGTACAGGGCTTGAACCCAGTGATTGTCTGATGAAGATGATTTATTTTCTTTTATTTTTTATTATTACTTGAAATGATTTGGGCAATGCCGTGTAAGAGCTGGGAGCTGCATGGAATTAAATGACCCTATTTCCTGTTTGTTCCCATCCATGCCCCCTTTCCTCCCTCCTTGCCCCAGTTTTGAGAGAGAAGAAAGTAAGAGCCCAATAAGGAGGGAGGCAGCAGACAATGTAGAAATAGAAAACTAGGCAAGGAGGCAAAGAGGCAGGTGGCAGAGGGCAGAGGATGGAGGACAACAGAATGCAGGAGAAAGGAGTAAAGTAAGACAGCAGATACGGGAATTTAACTGCTTATAATAACAACTCCCTTCCATGGAGAGGAAGTGAGCTAATATTTAATACATATCTATTTCTCTGTGCTACCAACTTTTCAAACTTATTTTAAAATCATAGTTACCTTTTGAAGTCGGTATTGTTGTCCCCATTGAATTTGGGAAAACCGAGGCTCAGAGAGGATGTGAGGTCTGTCCTTGGCCCTACGCGGGCACAATCAACATTTGCAAGGAGGACTTTTTACTTGAAAGCCTGTGCTTTCCACTACATTCATGCCAACCCCTTAGAGAATTAAAAGATGAAATTAAGGCTGTAACTGAATGTTTTGTTTATGAAATGTTTTCATAGCAGTCAAAATTATTTAAACAGTGGAGGAAGCATAATTAGCAATGTAGAAGTATTACCTTCTGATAAATAATAATGATGATAGCCTCCAGTTTCATTACATAAAGGCTACTGATACCACAAGGACCTCAGAATCTTATTTATACATCCCAGGGACCACTTGAAACATCCACACTCTTTAAGGCAGTATCTCCCTGGAAGATGCTGTGCTGGGTTCTTGGACCATTGATCTATGTAGTCCAGGATGATGGGGCATAATGTAGGGTCTCTGAACTCCTCACTTCCACTTTCCTCTCCTTGCCCTGCTAGTTACTTCTGGACAGACGCTGACTTATCTGCTTACTGCAGAGTAGGGATACTATCCCTTTCTCTAAGTGCCGTGATGTGGGAAACATTGGGAAACACTGCTTTTAAATATTAACACCACCAGACCTAACTTTCTCCAGTGAGATAAACATGAAATTCTGTAGGCTGTTGGTATATCTCAGATCTGGCAGAGACCCCAGGATGGGCTGAGAGTATGAAGGCAGGTTCCCAAGTAGCCCCGCTAGCTGCAAATTCAGGAAATATTGCACTTCATTTAAGCATGGCTGATGATGTGTAGCCCTGAGAAGGGTGCATGTGGAAATAATAGAAGCCCTGTGCTTCTCCCTCAATAAAACATTTTTGGGACTTCTTTCCTAACATTGAGGTGGGAGGAAACATAAGCAAAACGCATGTGGCTGGATGGAGCCTAATAACGCTATTATCTACCCTATTTTCTCTGAGTCCCTTCTTAAAGGCAATGCTCTTAAAATGTAATTTTTTCCCCTAAAACTCATGCTACCTCAAGATTGTCTCCAATGTCACCATATAACGATCCTCTGATGGACCATAAAACTTACCACCCATGTAGTGTTTTCCCCTAGAGATGTTCTGTGATCACTTGCTCTCAGGTGGCCAGGTTAAACCATTCAGTTTGGTGGGAAGCCATTGGGTCCATCAGCCCATGTCCACGGCCTTCGGAAGTTGTAACTCTCTAGGCACATATGGCTGCAGAGCTGCTCAGTGCTCTCCCCGTCATCTCACGACTGTCAGTCTCATGCACTGAGACCTGTAAAGGGGCCTCATTCCAGTGAAAGGACACCACCCTCCTTTCATGCACGTCCTCCTTCAAGACATGATTTGTCCCTTCTCCTTTCATGACCCATTGCTTCTCTGGTAAGAGATTATTGGGCAGGGTTGTTAGAATCTTCTGGCACAACATACCTGGTGAAATTGGGGCTTGGGGAAAAGCCGAGAAATGAGTAAGTTCAGGGTCTCACATTTACATATTCTCATGTGATGGCCAGCAGTGGTTCAGATCTGATTGATAACACTTTTGAGAGCAAAATTTCCTGTGTTTTTGTGTTCAGGGGCAATTGTTACCTGCTTAAGAAATTGTTGTGTATTTCAGGTTCTAGATTATGAACGTATTGTACCATAGTATTCCAAACCAAACCCAACCAAATCAACCAATATTCACAGATTGTTGTTATTACAGCCACGTTTGTTGGGAGAATCAACTGGTAGATGGAGTTTCAGAATCGCCAGTCACAAAAACCAAGAGGATGGCTTAATCGTGAGAAGACAGATCTATCAGCTGCCCTTACCCAGTATCTTTAGGACTGAATATTTACCTTTTAATTCTAAAGTGACAAATTCAAGGGCCTTCTGGACTGAAACAACACAGTTCACTGCTCTATATTTTTCTTTGATTAAATCTAGTAGGTTGACATCCCTACTTAAAAAAATGTGCAATTTTAGCATTAAATAAGCAATTAATTCTATTAAGGCTGGATTCTATCAAGCTATTGCTTCAGGTGCAATTGTCTAAAAAAGGGGTCTCTCCAAGGAGTGCAGAACAGCACAGCCTGGAGACACTCCTACCAGCCTGAAAGCGACAAGATCTTCCCTTGTATGGGGGTATATTCTGAACAACGTCTTACAGCACAGAGAATTAAGTGCTTACTTCCTTACAGAGGACTATTTTTAACTGTGATTTGTTTTTTGGCCTTTGTATCCTGTGTGTATATTTCTGATGTGGAGTGCTTTGGCTGTGTGTTTAAATTATTTGGTGCTTAAAGGAATGTCATAGAGAATGTGAGAGCATTTCTGGAATTCTTTGCCTGGCTCTGGCTATTTGCAAGAACGTATTCCTGCTTCCAGCTTGACTGTTCTGGTGGCTGACAGGTACTGACTTTCCCGAAGTTAATCGTCAGTATAACGAAGAGATGGGCAATTCGCCACTCTCTTTATTGTTAGAAAAAACCTGGGTATGTTGGCCTCAATTGATAATAAGAGATAATGTCTGCTCAGCATTACTTTCCAGTACACACAATTGGTCTAATCCTCATGACAAGTTTTGGATCTAAGTGCTAATATGATCATTTCACAGATGAGGAATCTGAGGCTTGGGGAATTACACAGTTGTCCTGGGTGACACAGCTAACAAGTGTTGAAGGATTCAGTGCTCCAGCCTCTCTGAGCTTGAGCTGGCAAATTTTCAAGCTTTATAAACATTTGGTATCATAGGGGATGCCACGTATAAACTTATCTTTTATTAATTCTTCTGAGAAGCTAGTGATTCTCCTTTCAGTGGCTTGTTTTCTTTTGTTCCTTTGCTGTCTGTGTGCCAGCACAGCGTATCTGACTGTGTTCTTGAGAATGACTTAGCTGCTCTCCTTACAGAAGTTCACCTGCGACTTTCCTCCCGGGGTGGCCCTCTCCCTCCTCTCCAGGCATCTTCCTCCATTCTTCCAGTTTCATTTCAGCTGCTGTTACTGAAGACAAGTTTGTGTCCCTGACATACCGTGAGGCCAAACTGAAACGTTGGAGTTTGGAGCAGAGACAGGTTTATTGCAGGGCCAAGCAAGGAGGACGGGGTGGCTCATGCCCAAGAAAACTCCTAACTCCCTGAAGGGTTTCAGCAAAGCATATTTAAAGGCCAGGTGAGGGAGGGGGGTTACAGAGTATGTGATCAGCTGGTGCACAATTCTCTGACTGGGTGATGTTGAGGTAACAGGGCAGTCAACACTATCAAACCCTGGGCACCAGAAAGTCTGGGGGCCACGGACTCTCGATTATCAAGTAGTTGTGGTTTTTGCATCTGTAAAAATAAGGAAATATACATGAGATACTATTATCTGAGTACTTCAGAGAGGAGGTACAGCCGAGGATATGGGATTGGGGGTGGTCCACCCGAGAAGGCCCCATAGGGTCCTATTTGGTCACACTGTTACCTTTTATGATGATCCTTTTCCTGAATTTCCAACATGTAATCAGTCTCTCTCCCTTCTGCACTCTGCTCTTAACTCCTTCAGAGTAGTTATCAAGTTATTGCATAATTGTTACTGTTACCGAGCTCAAACTTCTTCTGCTCGCTGTACCACAGGCCAATAAATTGGGAGATGAGGTGTTGGGGCAAGGAAAAATGACTTTATTTGGAAAGCCAACAGACCAAGAAGTTGGGGGAACTAATGACTGGAGAACCATCTTACCCAAGTCAGAATTCAGGCTCCTTTTATACTAAAAAGGGGAGGGGATGTGGTTGGTTGTTGCAAACTTCTTGGTGTGGAAATCCTTTGTTCTCACAGCTGTCCACATGGGTCAGGTCATGATATTCCTGTAAACCTCCAACACAATAAATGTCACTCTCTGTTCTGCAACTTTTTATCTCTATATGGATGGAAAAGTGTTATACCCTTAAAGGTCGGAGCCTGGAGAATGGGCTCTCCTGTATATTTCAGGCTCTAGGCAACATTCTTTTGTAAAAGGTGCAGAACCAGCATGACTCAGCACAGGAAATAGAGCACAGGGTTAGAGCTCAAGGAACAGATGTAATACAGAGTCAGATTTGTTCTTTCCTATTACGTTAGTGTTCACGTTTTCTTCCTCAATAGGCTCAAATCTACCTGAGGCAAAGATACTATATATTTATCTTATATCCTCAGCATGTAGCACTGTTGTGAGTACACTCAGAGACAGGGAAATGGTAGGGGGCCAGGAAGATGGGAGAAATGAGGGGAGTTACTGTCATTTAACGAGATCTGAATAATAATACCTCATTTTTATTATCCAGCAAAGTACTTGAGTTAATAGTCTGTATTCCTAAGACAGAAGAGCTAGTGTATAATTAATAGGATGCAAGTTTGGACGGGCCTGAAGCTTCCACAATTTGAGGACATCTTCCTTAGAATCTATTTACAGAATTAAAAACACAAGCATCTTTAAAAAGTAAATATTTATGACAAATAAAAAATCATGAGAAGCTGTAAGTGAACAAAATCTGGGAAATATGATATTACCATAAATCCAGAAAAAATAGCATAATGTTTTTATTAATATGCTGCCCTGCACACTTCCACATTACTGTTTCCCCCTATATTTTTTGACTACAATTTTTTTAATCACCTCTGCCTAAGAGAGTAATTTTGTAATATTTTTCATAGAGAAAATGCAATTCAGTCTTTTCTCTGGATGATTGAAATTTATTTTTTATTATGAACAATGCCAAAAAAATATGTTCAGCTTTATAACTTGTTCCTGGTAATGTCATGTCAATTGTTAAGATTGCTGTCAAATTTGGGAAGACCTCTATCAAGTTTCATTCATATCTGAACTATATAGTATGGAAGAATTTGAGTGAGCAAAGTAGGGGGTTAAAATATACACCTTTTAAAATTGAAAAAATACAATTGGACAAATTGATTCATATTATCTGACTTTGAGTAGGAATCCTCTTCGCTGAAACTCTTCCCTAGGTTGCCTTGAAAATGTCGCATGCAGTCTGGAGGGTCAGAAGAATGAGGAAGGTGACGCGGCCACTGTATTTCCCAACAGGGAGGTCTTGGTGGAATTACAAGCAGCCATTTCATCGTAGAACTGGAGAGTGAGAGTCTGGATTTCAAGGTAAAAAAGGAACGAGGTGTTGAGGGATAACGTGGAGACAATGGTATAGAATACACATTTGAGATGTTTAGAAAGTAAGAAAGTAAGATGGTAAGAGAAGGACCAGAAGGATTAACTAACAAACAGGAGGAAAAAGGCTGTTGGCATTTTTAAGAGAGAGTTGCTTGAAGTCAGATTTGGAAATTTGTCTCGCCAGCTCTATGTTGTTTCTGACGCATCACGCCAAGGCATGGTTTGTGGGAGAGTGTTAACCTGGTATCAGTCACCAACGTGAAGAAATGCCTCCTCTAATCACTCATTGCGTGTATGTCAATCATAAATTTAGATAAGTTAATGTTTTAAGTCATTCAGCTTGTACCATCTTTTAGGGGAATATTAATGATAACTTCTATTAATGTAACACTTCCTTTTTTGAGGTATTTTCACATCCATTATCTGATTGGAGGACCATACTTGTTAAATTATTTACAACTTATAAAGGAGAGGTGAGATCTTAAAGATCTTATCTTAAAGATGGCCAGGTGAAAATTCAGAAATTTTCAGTTATCAGAAAATTCAGTTATCAATTCTGGGAACTGAAAGAAGGAAGTGGCATTGAAGGTGCCTTTCCCCACTTGACAGGGTGGAGCTACAGGATCAAAGGGGATATTTATGGGGGAATTTTAAAATCGTTTCTGCTGCACTGTGCGATGTATTTCCTCTCCCTCCTCTGTGTCCCCTTCAAAATGTTCAGAAAAGCAAGATTTATTATTCTGATATTTTAATTTATTTTCTCTTGCAGTTTTATTGAGATCTAATTGAGATTTAGCACTGCATAAGTTTAATGTGTACAGCATGACTTGACTTACAGACAACATGAAATGATGACCATTTAGGTTTAGTGAACATCCATTGTCTCATATAGGTACAAAAATTAAAGAAAAGAAAAAAAATCAATTTTCCTTGTGATGAAAATTCTTAGGATTTACTCTTTTAAGAACTTTCATACATAACATACAGCAGTGTTAAGTATGTTAATTATGTTGAACATTATATCCCTAGTACTTACTTATCTTATAAATTTGTACCTTTTGACCACCTTCATCAGCGTACAGAGATGGTTCCAATGTTTTTATAACAAAGGCTTCTTTAGGGGAATAATGATCACACTTTAGTGTGAATGAAAATCATTTGGGTAGTGAGTTCAAATGCAGATTTCATTCAGTAGAAGCCTCTTGGGGATGGGGAACTGGTTGCTGTGCTGAGCTCTGTATCCAGGTGGGCATGGGATGGGGGTTGGAACAGGAAGATAAAGACAGAGCTAGTGTCTGAACTTTAGGACATCTATTCTACTAGGAACCTGAGTTAGAAAAATTAAATGCCCTTTGGTCACTTATAGAAGTAGCTAATAGACGGTGGCCCTGGGACATGAACCTTAGTCTTCAGGACTTTGGTCCTACCCTGTCTCTATCACTGTACCCTGAAAGATGGTGTACCCATGTGGCTAAGAGTGTGGAGGTTTAGAGCTGGGTTTCCTGGTTCTGAAGCTTAGCTCTTCCACTGATTAGCTGTATTATCTTGGGCAAAATCGTTCATCTCTGCATGCCTCAGTTTCCCCGTTGGAAGATGGGTATAATTTGTCATAGGAGTAAATGAGTTGCTATTGGGAAAGGCTGTAGTAAGCGCCAGGCAATTAAGAAACCCCTCCCTCATGGCCTCATGCATTGTCCTGTGGCCTCCTTCCAGCTGCAGCCTTAACCATGGTGTACACACGCCCGCTGTCCCCCTCAGTGCTGACTTTGTGGGCTCCAGGAGAGGGTAGAGCTGCCCCATTACATGCACGCAGTAGCTCCCTTCAACGCAAAGCCAGCCACGTGAGGAAGAGGTATTCTGCCTCATTCTGTTGCACTGCCCCTGCTTACATCCATGGAGATGCCCAGGTTATAATGTTTTTAAATCTTCTCGTGGGAAACAATTGAAATTATTACTCAAGCACAAGAGATAGTTGGGTTTTATTTATTTGTTTGTTTTTTGTCCTTTGGGCCTTCTAATATTCCAGTTTAACTGGCCAAGAAATTTGTAGCAGATTTTGGAAATCTGTAATGATTCTCTTTCCTCTCTCTCTTTTTTCCCCCCAGTATTTTCAGAGGAAAAATTATTCTTAGTGGCCAAACATGGCCAGTCTTTTTTTTTTTTTTTTTCCTGTCCTATTTGTTAAGGCAAAATAGATACGCATTTAAAAACCAGAACGTTTCTCTCTAGTAGTGTCTCTCAGTTGCCTTGTTCTTTTTGGATGGTGTTTTCCTTTGATAGTCTGGGACGTCACATTAGACATGGGCGTTGCCAGCAGCTGTTAGCCAGAGGTGGAGCAAGAAGTCCTCCCCGCAGCTAGGTGTGTCTCCTGTCTTTTCCTCATGTCACAGAAGTAGCACTGATGAGAGTGTTTTCATAGACTTCTTCTGTGGGAAGCCATGACCACCCAGGCAAGCCATGGCTCACTCAGCTATAAAGGGCAGTGGGGCAAACTCGCTGATCCCCCTGCTGGAAGTGCAAATTAGTGCACTGGTTCTATAGATAAATATGGCAATATTTATGTATACATATTACAAATACCCGCAGAATATTCTAAATACAAAGTATATATTAAGAACCCTTAAAATGTGCAGTATCTGATTCAGAAGTTCCATTTCTAGGAATTTTTTATGTCAAAGGAAATACTTAGACAAATGTGCCAAGGTATGTAAACCAAGGATGTTTATAAAAACATTGTAACAGTAAGAAAATTGTAAACAACTCAACTCTTCAAGAACAGTGGATTGACTAGTAACTTATGGTGCATTAACATATGGACTGTCAGGCAACTATTTAAAACCATGGTTTGCAAAATAATTATTCTATGTATTATATATGGAAGTGTATGTTGCTATGGGAAGAAGGACTACAGTATGATACATTAAAATTGTGTATATTTACTTCTGTATGAATTTTGATTTGCTTAGAAAAAGAAAATATAAACAAGAAGGTATGGCCAAAAATCATCTCAGATTGTGGGATTATGATTTTAATTTTATTTTAATTAATTCATTTTGTAAATTTTTCACGCTAGTAATATGTTACTTGCATAAGAAAAAATGATTATGTGGAACGGCTTGTGTCTGACACAGAGAGTTACAAACTGTTCTACCACATATCCCTATTTAGAAATGTTTATACATCTGAACATGTGTTAATAACATTTCATTATGTCAAGTGGAGAAGAGAGAAAGATGGCTTCTTTCAAAGCCAAAATCCCCTCACAGAACTGAAATCCCTTTAGGTCTGTTGTTTTGTTGACTTTGATAGAAATACAGCTCCATAAACTTAGACCTGTGTTGAGTTAGCTTGTGGATGCTGTGTTATCATACTCTCCAATCTCTGCTACAAAATCCAGAGGGGTTGACTATCTTCGATGCATTTAGAATACACATACAGAAGCCAAAAGAAATAAAAAAAATAAACTAAAACCCAATATATATATATACTTGATCTCTATTTTCCTTGGAAAATATTCTAAAGAAACATCATTAGTGCCCAAGATTCCATGGCATTGGGTTTGCTTCTTTGTGCTCTATGCCATTTAAATATTTGTACCTTCTTATCTGCAACTTTGTGGCCACATTGCAAGCAATCTTTTGGATGCCACGAATCTTTATTAAATACTTTCTCAGGTAGGGTTTTAATGTTGCTTCTATAATAAGGAAGAGCCTATGTCATCATGATAAGGTAGGCAACCGGATCTTAAGCCTGCTTCTGTAATTGATGGCTGTGTGGTCTGGCATGATGATGATGATGATGATGATGATGATGATGATGATGATGATGATGATGATGATGTGACAGAAGCAGGAGTCATACTAGTAGCAGCAGCAGTAGTAGTAACTACTTGGTAGTGGTAGTAGTAATAGTAGATATTAGTAGTAACTACTAGGCAGTTGTAGTCTTACTACTAACAATAAATCTAACAGTAATCCCATCTATAGATCCCTTACTGTAGGCAAGGAACTCGTCTAAATACTTTACATCCATTGTCTTATTTAATCCTGAAATCTCCCTGATAACTAGAGATTATTATCCCCATTTCACAGACGAGGGAATTGAGCTATAGAGAGATTGAGTAATCTGCACAAGTGACACAGTTAACAGGTGGCAGAGGTAGGGATTAAACCCAGGTTGTTTGTCTCTAACCCTATGTTCTTTCTGATTTACACACTGTCTTCCCAAGTCTTTCATAATATCTGGGCCTATGGTTTACCATTAATAAAATGAGGAGTTTAGGCTAACTAAAATAGTTGCTATGGTTTCCTGTAACTTTAACATTCTTGCAGTCTATATGCAATACAGTAGAGAATTGAGGCGATTAAATGGATAAAGCCAAGTTGCCTGGGTTTGTATCTTGGCTTTACAACTTGCTAGTCTTGTGGTCTTACCTAGTTACCTACTTTTCTGTGCTTCTGTTTCCTCATCTGGAAAATGAAACCTGCAATAACTGCTTCAGTTGTGAGGACTGAGAAAGATTATATATGGGCAACACCTGACACAGAGGAGGTGCTTTATACATGAATTCTGATATTTACATATTTTTCTCAAAATACACGAAAGAAAATCTAATTTCCTTTCCTTCTTGGTACAATTCTTTCACATCTCGAATCTTTGATTCAGCATAGCTCCAAACAATTTCAAATTCTAGGGTGGCCAATTCATTTAGTATGTCTGGACCTTTTCCAGTTTGAGCCCTGAAAGTCCCATCCCAGAAACCCCTCAGTCTTGGGAAACTGAGAGAGTTGGTTACTCTACTTTTTAACAACCTAGCATGACTCTCTGAGGTCCCAGCCTGTATGACTCATCTGTCTCTTTGTTCATCTTTACATTTCCAGTAGCCTTGTCTCACTCCCATCCTGGAGGAATACGGGAAAACTTGAGAAATCCACTCATGCATAAATGTGTTTCCTGCTACCCATCTTCATGTGTTTTGGGGGTCCTTAAGTCAAAGCACTGTAGAACATTTTAGCTGAAAGTTCCCTTAGAAAATGTCTTATGTTATTTTGAGGCATGGCTAGACATGACCCAGGTAACTGTAATAGCGTAATGAAGGAGAAAAACTCAACCTATGCATTAGAGTTATGGTGTTCTGGGGGCACAAAGCCAGGTGAAAAGAAAAGTTGGGCCAGATTATGATATCTGGAGCCTCTGGTGATAGGCAACAAGTAGTTGTCTCGATTTGGGGGAAGCAGCAAAAACACCAGGCGCTGATGATTCTGACAGGTGAGTGGCAGATAGCAAAGGAAAACACAGGGGCAGTGATTCTCTATTTCAGGAGGGCAGTCATCAGAGAGTCAGACTTAAGCCACAGAACAATTCAGGAACAGATTTCCAATCATGGGGCCACAGAACTGATCTTCTGAGGTGGGCTAGTTTTAGGCAGGTTGTAGGCAGGGAATCATGGAGGTATAAGACCAAAATCCCAATTATTTGAACTAAGACACAAGATGGAAACTGTATCGCCATTATAGTTGCCTGTAATGTATAGGCAACACCCACTGATCAGACGTGGGGCACTAAGTTGCAGTGAGAAAACCGAGAAGGGGGACTTGATGCTGAGTCCCAGAATCTCAGACTTTGTCCCCTCAGTTGTAATTCCTGCCTGCCGTTAGAATTGGCACCAAAGTAGTGGTTCTCATTCTTTCCTGTGATTAGGAATCAACCGGAGTATTTATAAAAGGTCAAGATTCTGAGGCTCCATTCCATTCTGCTCCATTTGCTTTGTGGTTGGTTTGAGGTCTCTGCATTATTGACATGGCCACACCCCACTGTGTATTTGACAGGGTTGGCGATGGGAGAGTCAGTGCACTAGATGATCCAGGGTTCCAACTGCAGAGGCAGGAACTGAGGCACAGCCTGGCAGCCCCTCCCATCTGTCCATGAGTAGTTGAGGCCCAGAGCCAGGACCTGATCCCAAGGCCCCTGGTATTGACTTGGCTGCCCTTTTGATTGTCTGTGGGATTCCACATCACACTCAAACAATATCTTTCATTTCTGACATGTTGTCTTAAGTATCTGCTAAGGCAATATGCCTCTTTGTGAGGCCCTTTCTCCATCTCTGTGAGGCCCTTTCTCCATCTCTGTGAATCTTGGGGTTTTGATTTGTTCCTAATAAGGAAGTTTCCTTATAACTCTGACTTTGGGGCACAATAAATGACACAGACATATTGTTCAACAAATTTTTCTTGACAAGCAGCTGGAAATCTCCCAGTCATCTGACAGCCTAAACTCAAGCCAGATCCTTTCTAGAAATATGGGCTGGACTCTTCATAAGCTTGGTTTGGGACAGAGGGAGGTTGATTCAGCTGCACCAAAGTCAGGACGACTTGGCAAATATATGTAGGGCTCACTTTTTCCCTTCATCATTCTAAATGTGAGTTCTGAAGGCAGAGATTTTCTATTTGAAACTTGGAGGTAAAGAATAAAAAGAACCAAATGTGGTTTTAATGAATGGCATTAAAAATCCAGGGTGTTGTGCAGATTAAAGTTAAGAAGAGTTCCAGTTTCTGATAGCTAAGTCTGACACACGTGTTCTTAATTTGGTTACAAAACTGAGCAATGACTATGAGGTCGGGAACATAGGGAGGAATGCAGTAACAAAGACGATGAAGATGTCAGATTCACATAGTAATTTAATTTTTAATAATGAAAAGCAACATGATTAAATTGAGTAGGCAATTAGCTTGTACCTTGTGAGGGACATAGAGGGAGACATAGTTCCTGAGACCTCCCAGCCTTTCTAGAATGCAAAGAATTTTGGAGCAATACAGGAAAGATTCCTAAGCTAAGTATTTCCAGTAAGAGTAAATATTATTCAAGAAGTGTGGCTTTGAAAACAACCTATAGGTTCTAAAATTGTCATATGGTTTCCACATAGGTTGAAAAACATGATAAGCAATTTTATTAAAACCTACTCTATTCATAGATTCTAAAACCACATGTATAATTTTGCCAGGCACATAATGGAAGTATGGTGTGTTAATTTTTTAATGTGCTTAGTATGTTTTTTTTTCCACTTTTCTGTTATTCTCTTTTTCTCATTTAGTGGATAATGTTCAGAGATGAACACGGCTTTGGAATAGGCTGCTAAGTCAATTGAGACTGAGCCTGGGGAAAGCCATAGTCAGTAGCTTAGCTCTCTTTAAAGATGAAGAAAGCTATACACAGCTTTATCTCTTAGATACATAGTGAGATATATGCATTCACAGACATGCACACACACACACACACACACACACACACATTTTATAGCCTAGGAAATTGAAGTTCTCTTACTGATCAAAAAGTGATCTCTAGCTCTTTTCTGGAGGGATACACTTGTGAATATAAATAAATAAGCAATTACACTTTAATGGCTATTCAATCTGATTAGAGTTATAAGTATTTCCTATAGAAGAGCCTCTTTGTTAGAGAGCAATCAGAAAATTTTGTATTTAATTCTACTCCATAATTTGCTCCATGCCATTTAACTAAAAAACACATCGATGGAGTAGCTGCTAAGGATACAAAGATACAAGAGACTTTTGCCTTAAAGGGGCATAGAATCTAAAAGGGAAAATGGACACACTAAGAACTAAATATTCTCTACTTGCAATATTAATAAAATGCCATGTTCATGCTATATTCCTGTGTGCCAGGGACTCATTTTGCTGGGAATTCACCAAAGAAGGAGTAAAATTTCAGTAGATGGATTTACTGATCCATCAGATAAAAGCATGATGTCCAGGCAAATTTTGATAGCTACAGATCTGATACACAGGGTAGAGGTGATAAAAAATCAACTTGGTCCTTTTGGTTGGTGGGGGGGAAGTTTTGCAGATCAAGGTGTCCTGAGTGTTGGGATTAGGACAGCTGCATCAATTAAAGGAAAGAACTCTTGGGCACCATAGATGCCCAAGATAGGAGATAGAGTCTTGTGGAGTTGAACTATAGCTCTAGCTGTACCAGCATCCTTTAGTAATCATTATTGTACTCAATTCACTAAACTTTAGTGAGAGCCTATCCTATGCTGGGCTCAGGACTTACAGTACAAGTAATTTACAAACAAGGAAGGGAGGCAAACATTAAATAAAAGTCTTTCTGTAAGAAGGTGTTAAATTGAGTAGAGGACAAAGTTCATTTGACAGGGAACTCCTGTCAAAAAGAACTCCAAATCCTAGTGGCTTCATACAAAGAAAATTTATTTCTTTCTTATGTTTTAATCCAATGCTGATGACCTTGAATGAACAGCTCTCCTGGGCTGTCTTTCCACTAAGCAATGACTCAGAGACTGGGGCTGCTTCTACCTTTTGTCTCCAACACCTTGTACTTTAAGGTCACCCTGGGGTCATGCAGCTGGTAGGTGGAGGGCGGAATTCATGGAGGATACACAGATTTCTTCCGGGAAATGATATATGTCACTTATGTCCACATTCCATTGGCTAGAACCAGTGACATGGCTCCACCTTGACACAAGGCAGCTGGGAAATTGGCACTACTTCTAATAAAATCATTGTAACCCTCACAAGGAAGTAGAGCAGCAATCTTTGGTGGCCTCCAGCAGTCTCTGCAACAGTGCAGTGGGGGCCAAAAAGGAGCTCTCTCCACAGAGACAGTGATGTATATGATGAGTCTTGATGGGAAAAATAGTTTACTGTCAGATGAAGGGATGTAGGGAGAGCAAAACATTCAAAGCAGCTACATATCTATAATGATGGAGATATGAAACCTCACAGTAGCGGCAGGATAGTGCCTTACTTCGTTGAGGCTGGGGCATGTAGAGTAATGACAGAGGTGATGGGAGGTGGGGAAGGAGAGTTTTGTAGTTATCATCGCATGAGGAGACTTTGCAGTCTCTGAATTTAAGAGCTTAGAGCTATTAAGACTACCTAATTAAACCTATAATTTTAAAGTTTGGCTTCATATTAAAATAATAAGGGAATTTTTCTTAATGCTTAGTCCCAGGCCCCCCTAACTTGCTTAGATCAAAATCAGAAGACATCTGTCATTTAAAAAGCTGCATAGAGGAATAGAATGTGTCACCTAGATTGAGCATAACTGAACTAAAGTTATTGTTAAAATGCAAAACAAAGATATTTGTTAGACTTTACTCCAGTGGCTACAGAGAGAAGAAACGCTTAAACACTTAAAATGAGTTTAAAATAAAATCCCATTCTAGCACAGGTAACACAATCAATGATGGACATTGTCTGGAAATATAATTTTAATCATCATCAAGAACATTTTTGAGATGCCTATTTTGGGAAAGGCAGTTTGAGAGAACAAATT
Source organism: Camelus ferus (assembly GCF_009834535.1). Lineage (NCBI taxonomy): Eukaryota > Metazoa > Chordata > Mammalia > Artiodactyla > Camelidae > Camelus > Camelus ferus. The sequence continues at coordinate 104,344,092 of NC_045697.1, read as the reverse complement.
TTCAACTCAAAATCATCCAGAGATTTGTAATCTTCTAATAAATGAGGGAGGTTGTCTAATGTAATAGAAGGGTAAGGGAATGTGGAATCAGACCTGAATTTGAATTCCTATTTACCATTTTCTAGCTAAATTACTTTCTAGGAAAGTTACTTCTAAGAAAGTCATCTAACTTTTCTGAGGCTTTGTTTCACTATTTGAAAAATAAGATAGTCATTTGTGCATGAAGTTGCTGGCTGCCTCCCTAATAATTTCTCATCTCCCTATTTTGTTGGGTGGCAATGTGCCCAGCTAAAAGGCTTAGTTTCCCAGGCTCCCTTGAAGTGAGCTGTGGCCAAGTGACACATTTCTGATGAATGAGGAGTGAACGAAGGAGAGAGTAGCAGACCTTGAGGTCAGAGGAGTAACGGAGGTTAGGCAGATCCTGTGGGGCCTTGAGGCTGTTTTAAAACTTTGGATTTTACTCTGAGTGAAATGGAAGCCATGAAGAGTCCTGAGAGACATTCAATGACTCTGGATGCTGTGTTGAGAGCAGACAGTAAAAGGAGAAGGATGGAGAAGGGGAGAGCTGGTAGGAAATTGTTGCAGTAATTTAAGTGAAAAATGATGATGGTTTAGACTGGGAAGATTAGCTATGGAGATAATATAAGTTCTCAGATTCTGAATATATTTTGAAAGGAGAGTCAACAGTATTTACAAATGGAATGGATGTGGGGTGTTTGATTAAAATTATTAAGAAAGAATCCAAGTTATTATTATTATTTTTTGGCTTGAAGAACTGTAAGGATAGGATTGCCTTTAACTGAGATGAAGTATGCTATGGATAAAGTGTGTTCGAGGGGAAAGACTGGACGTTGAGTTCTGTACATGTTGAATGTGATACGTCTATTAGAAATCCAAGAGAAGATGTAAAGTAGGCAGCTTTGTGTATGAGAGTAGAGTTGAAGATAGAAATCAGTTCTGGAACACCACCAACCAGCTTTACAACAAATATTAAAGGAACTTCTCTAGTGATCAAATCATAAGAAAAGAGAAAAAAAGAAGAAAGAGAAAAAAAAAAGAAGACCTACAAAAGATTGCTTTGGCAGTTTGAGGTCTTTTATGGTTTAATATTAATTTTTGAATTGTTTGTTCTAGTTCTGTGAAAAATGTCATGAGTATTTTGACAGGGGTTGCACTGGATCTGTAGATTGCTTTGGGTAGTATGGCCATTTTGATAATGTTGATTCTTTCAGTCCTAGGGCACAAGATGTCTTTCCATTTCTTTGTATCACCTTCAATTTCCTTCATCAATGTTTTAGTTTTCAGAATATAGGTAACCTCCTTGGTTAAGTTTATTTCTAGGTATTTTGTTGTTTTGAATGAAATGGAAATGCTTATGCCAGTTATAAAATTCTAGTTTTTGAAGTGAAAAAAAAAGTGAATGAAGGACTGCAAATGGCAAAATATCCTTCTTTCTTATGGGTGAGTTGTATTCCATTACATATATATATTGCATCTTCTTTATCCGTTCACTTATTGATATGCACTTAGGATGCTTCCACGTCCTGGAAATTATAAATAATGTTGCTGTTAATAGTGGGTGTTTTGAATTAATTCTTATTTTGTGGCTGGCTTTATTCCTTTGATAACTAAGTTATAAAGTTATAACTACTATAAAGTTATAACCACTATAACTTTCTTACTTTGGTAACTATGTAAGTTTAAAAAGCAAAAGCTATAAGTGTTCTTAAAAACAATGAACCATACATATAAGTAAATTTTTAAAAATGTGCAGTAGTATATTATGTATATGTATTTACATGTAACATATTGATTATGTATAGTCAAATTGTAACAGTTCTACATAATAAAACTGAAAAATGAAAAAAAAAATCAGTCCTGGAAATATAAGTTGAAGGATTCCAAGAAATGTTTAAAATCATGCGATTAGATTAAACCACCTGAGTAAATGTAAATAAAGGAGAGACATGTGTGCTGTAGATTAATCCACCATTAAGAAATCGAGGCAGAGAGAATTCTCCCAAAAGGAGACTGACAAGGAGGATTCAACAAGGCAGAAGGGAAAGCAAGATGGTTGCTCTGGGAGCCAAGAGAAAAACAGCTGGTCAAATGCTGCTGCTGCCAGTAAGATGGGGACCGGGAACTTACCATTGCATTTAGCACCATGGTAGTCATGGGTGTTCTCAGAAGATAGTGCCTGCTACAAGTGCCTTGAAAAACATGGAAGGACAGGAATTGGAAACAGCAGTAGAGATGACTCTTTTAAGAAGTTTTAGAGCAAAGACATAAGGTAGTTGCTAGTGGGAAAGTGGAATGAGGGGCAAGAGAAAGCTGGGGTGTGTGTGTGTTTAAAGATTTGACAAGGAACATCATAGAATATGCTGTTGGGAATAATCCAGAGAGAGAGAGCAGAAAAGTTGACGATGTTGGAAAGAAGAGAAATTGCTGAAGTGATAACTTTAAATGGGGTTGAAGGATCCAATCTAAGTCACGTTTAGAGAAGCATGGAAATCTTTACCCATGCCATCTACAGTGTACGGCACCAAGGGAGATACGAAAGAAACAGCACAAAGTCTGTTACCTCGGAGCATGTACAGTCTTTGATGTGCTCATTCTACAAGCTTTTGGGCCTTTCATCACAATTGGTTTGAATGCTGCTGATTCCAGGGGCAGAGGGACTTTGCAAGCTGTGTGCTGCTGCTTTTCTGAGACCTTTCTTGTTACCAGAGCTTTGTCCTGAAATTAGGAGCATTTGAAACATCTTTACAGTTTTCAGGCTCTCCTCTATCCATTTCTATGCTAGTTTCTTAAGAGGCCTCTAAATTTGTTTTCTATTGCTGCCAAAAACAAGGAACCACAACTTTAGTGATTCAAACCACACAGATGAATCCTCTGACAGTTCTGGAGGTCAGAAGTCTGCCATACCTCGTACTGGGCCGCCGTCAGGCACTGGCGGGGCTGCACTCCTTTCTGTAAGGCTCTGGGTAGGGGACAGCCCCTCACCTTCTCCAGCCTCTCCAGGCCTCCTGCATCCCTTGGCTTGTGGCCCCTTCCTTCATCTCAGAGCCAGCAAAGATGCATCAAGCCCTTCTCACTCTTCATCACTCTGACCTCCTCTTCTGCCTCCCTCTGCCACTTTGAAGGACCTCTGTGGTTACATTAGAGCCACCTGGACAATCTCACTAAAGATCAGCTGTGTAGCAACCTTAATTCCACCTGGAAATTGAATTCTCATTTTTCATGTAACATAACATATTTACAGATTCCAGGTATTAGGAGGTGACGTCTTTGGGGGAACAGTCACCCTGCCTACTACAACCTCCATATCTTCTTCCACTGTGCTCTCTTTACATCATCTCTAGTAACACCTCCTTAACATTTCTGACATGATCTTGATACTCTTCCCTATTTTTTATCACTGATGCCACTTTTTTCTCTGTTTTACGTTCCATGGGAGAGTTACCTATCTGTCCTCAGGTCACCATTTTTCCTGGAAATGCAGATAGTATTTCTAATAGAAGGAATCATATGACTTCCTTAGAGATTTTCCCATGATCACATTTACATAGTGATGATTAAATTTATTGTTATTCAAGTTATATTTTCTCTTTTTCCCTTGTTTCATGCCTTCCTCTTCTTCTTTCAGGAATTTCTCCTATAGTTCCATTTTCCAAGAATTCCCTTTCTCACTGGCATTTCCAGCATATGATGTGCAATAATAAGTGAAGGAACTAAATTTAGTCAGCTTTGATTCTCATATTTAAAAAAAAAATGGATTGGGGAACAGTCCAGAGCCTCTCTTCTCATGATCAAGTGTACTCCAGGCAAATTTGTTATATTTCTCCTTTATTGAGCACTCAGATCTATTTATCAAATGCTTTTCATACATGTTTTCCATTAGCCTTGAACTTTGGTAAATATTTGGAAGATATAATGGCTTTTGATGGTCCCTAAAGGGAAATATTGATTTTTTTCTCCAGTATATTTTGCATTCATTTTATGGTGTAAAAACTATGTCATGGTCAACTTTATGTTGTGTTAAATAAATATCAAAAGTTTAAATTTCTGTGAACAACATTTTTGGATTTTGTCTCATGAATTAGAATTCTCATGGGCATCTTCTTTTCTTTCAGAGTTTTACATTTTCAAGATTATACAGCACTGCAATATTTAGTTAGTCTCTTGGGATAAGCTCTCCAGAGAAACTGGAGAAGCTTTGTTTTTTGTTCTTATATAAAAAAATCCCTACTTGGCTCATGGAAATACCCCAGATCCCTCCCAGAATGCTTTAGTCCAAATAGCCTAAAGAATAAGCTGCCCAAGTAGTATAAAAATAATGTATGTAAATCAATATACGAGTCAGTGTTCCTTTATTACCTAGACTGCAAGATTAATTTCTTTGGTTCCCACAAAACAGCATTTATTCAGATTGGAGTCATTGTAACCTTTTCTTGTATGCACTCATGACCTAGATTTTTGTTTGGCTCCGCAATCTAAACTCTATTTAGATCTACTAATGGTATAAGCCTTCTGTGCTGACAGAACACCCCACGTGCTAACTTTCAGCTCGGGTTCCCTGATATAAAGTGTGCTGATAAAAATTGCTCAGCACTGTCAGGCTTATCAAGAGACTTCAGTGAAGAGTGTGCCGTTTCAGTGACACCAAGCCAGGGACCAAGACGTTCAGACATACCATTCATCACCTCCCTTCTCAGGGCCTAAACAAGCATGCCTGCTTTTAATCAGTACATATATGGTCTTGGGAGCAAAATAAAAGGTGTCTGCTGCCCCAAAGTAGGGCAGGCATGATATCTAGTGGTTGTTGGATTGGTTGCATAATAATTGCTTTCACTGAGATATATTGCTCAGGAAATACTAGGAATGAATAGTGGCCAAGAGAGTCATGCATGGGTAAGGCCTTTGCAAAACCTTAGGTTTGGGCTTTCAGAGGCACTAACTGTTTCAGAGGAAGTAACTGTTGATGATAGACTCTGCAGGTGTCCACCTTAATATGCCAAATAAACATGTAAACTCTGGCATTCTATATGGAACATCAGATGGCTGAACTTGTGGAGCTGCCTCCATCAAAATCTGACTTGGCGTGGGCAGACCTCCCCATCTTCTTAAACCTGCTGGGGTTGAGGGTAGGGAGGATGCAGATGTGACTCTGTCCCTGATCGGCTCAAGGTGGGCTGGTGGTGTCCTGTGGGGCAGTAGCGTTACTCCTCCTACTGGTTTTTATAGCTCTCTGAAGACAGTCCCTTAAACACCCAGCATTAGGAATTGATGAAATAAAATATGGTTTGTAATTAGATTATGAGGCAATGATTCAGTACCACATTCTCTAAGAATACCTAACAACATAGTAAAAGATTCGTTAATACCAAAGGAGGGGAGGCAGCAGAAAATAAAAATTATTAAAATATAGTAAAACATTGTTTCCAGTATTTACCTCTAGGTCTTAGTATTATAGTAAATTTAAAATGTTCCTTCTAATGCTGTTTTCTATTTGCTGAATATTCTATAATGACCATATACTCTTACTATAATGGGGAAATGTTATCTTTAACAAAGAAAAAAAAATGCTTAAAGCCCAGTATGAATCTACCAGTTCTAAATTCTGTTGAATAAAATTAGAGTTATAGAGAGACTATTTCATTCTGAGATTTGGATTATATTGGATAGGCAAAATGTTGGTTAAATATGTTTTTAGTAGAAATGAATTCCCATTTTATCATTTTAAAGGGCCATCCTAAAGATAAACATGAAAATAACATTACAATTTCCAATATATGTAACTGTATAAAAGTTTTCAATTTTATATTTTTCAGTAAGAAAATTTAAAAGTTAAGTTAGTGCAAATAATATTATAGAACAGCCACTTTTCATTTACATAAGGAGTGAATTTCAGTTATACTTGTAGAAGTCTTGTGAATCACAGTTAAATTTTATTTAGAATAAGTCACTATGGAAATGTGGTAATTTCATATACATAGCAACTTTTAGGTATTTTTCAATGAATGGGAGAATGTCTGTTTTCGGTCAATTCTCTGTAGCACCACTATTGTCAGTGCCCTAAAAATAACTGAAAGTTACTAAAAGTAACAAATGCATAGAAAGCTGAATTTACCAATGTGGGATTTTGAGCTGTGAATATCTGCATGAAGTCATTCTATGCTCTACAATAGCCATGAAAGTGTCTTCTAGTGTTTCTTTCTAGAACATACAAAAATTCAAGAGTTAGGCTTTTTGAAATTCAGCTTTTTTTTTTTTAATACTCCAGAAGAAGGGGACAAGAGAATCTGGGAATCATACATCATAATTGAATAACAGGAATCTCTTAACCTAGTGAAGGCAAGACAGGACCATGCTATAAAACACTGCTTTAGGATCAGATTGTCTTCTCCTTTTGCTTTGTAATTAACTTGTGTCTGTTGGTCACTCTGTGAGCCTCAGTTTTTTCATGTGTAAACTCAAAAGATTGGTCTAAAATTAATGTTTATTGAGTTGCTGACTCAGTTCCAGAATCTGGCAATGTCAGTGGAAGGTGTCGTGAGGGGAGAAGCAGGGCTGCTTCTGAGCCATTCTCACCTTTCTGATCAGATTTTTCTACCTTATTTATCTGTTTTTGTAAACTGTTTAATTTTTTGATAGTTTCCAAAGCAAAACAAACACTGATGTAGACTCATTTAGGAAGGACAGGCATGGAACTGCTTGTTAAAATGGGTAAGGGCTAATCCAAACTTGATTTTCATACATATAATGATGTTTGAGAATAATTTTGAAAGGCTTACTCACTCACCAAGGTTACAATTAGCTTTTGCAATATGCTTTGTCCTGGAGATGTGGTTTTACACTCATATGTTATTACTCCATGTGGTTACTTTAGTGTTTGGATGAAATCAGAGTCATCAAGTTGTAAGTGCTGACTATCCCTCTAATTGAATGGGATCTGGTGGCTGAAAAATGGTCCCTGTTGGGGAGCCAGAAGATGGGGACTCATTGGCTAGACTAGGGGAGCAATATAATAGGATTTTATGCATATTGATTTTCCCGTCAGCAAAATGGAGTTTATACAGCTCAACCATTCATCTCCTCTGGGGTTATCCTGGGACTCACCCATAAAGACCTCTCAGATGCTCTCTGAGGGTGACACCTCTTCTCTGTATGTATTTAAGGACTGACGGTCATCTTGAGAAACAGCTTCACTTAGCATTCTAGTGAATGAACCCAGAAAATGTTTGGATCACTTTTCCTTACTCATAATGGAACTACTAATAACTGATAATTTTTCACCGAAGGATTATTTCCTTTGTGAACTTGAGTTAGGGAGAATGAAAGAAAATATGGCCATGTTACATGAAAGGCTTTACCTGAATGTTTTATTCATTTGTTTGCTTATTTATTTATTTATTTTTCAAATTTATTGAGATGTAATTGACAGTACTGTGTAAGTTTCAGATGGACATCATAATGGCTTGACTTGTATACATCATGAAATGATGACCACAATCAATCTAGTGAACATCCATCATCTCATACACATGTGAAACAAAAGAAGTAGAAAAAAAAGTTTTTCTTGTGATGAGAACTCAGGATTTACACTCTTAACAACTTTCCTATACAACATACAGCAGTGTTAATTGTATTTATCATGCTATACATTATATCCCAGGTACTTATTCATCTTATAATTGGAAGTCTGTAGTTTTCAACTGCCTTCTACCTAAGTGTTTTAAATAGTAAAACATGGCGGTTTTGCTTCTAGACTCTGGTGACTCGTTCTGAGATCAGGAAAGCTTGTTCAGACGTACATCTCAGACAGTGAGATCGTACCACATTCTGTGTGTCCTTGGCCTCATGGGCGGCCTGAGTTTCCCTTGTGACCACAGGAAGATAATCATTACTGTTTTTCTGCTGAAATATTTGTGTTCTCTTAGATTTCAGGGGCTTTCAGCACTTACAAAATGTAAGGCCAATATTTTATGAAGACTCAATGGTTTTTTGTTTTTTTGGTTTTGGAGAGTTAAATTTGCAGTGCACAGGAAAGCATCTGCTCTCATCAAATAATCAAAGGCTTTCCAGCTAGTAGAACATAGATGGTAAACAAGTCCTAGTTTTCAGAGGAACCAACTTGATCTAGATTTGCAGTAATAGATTCCCTGATTGCAAAAAAATTTAAAAATGCCCCCAAATTATACCGCTGCACCCCATGCCACTGTTAATCTAGTCATTGAGTGAGATGGACTGTGTTTTCTAATGTTCTCAGGAGAATTAATTCCTTTTCATTAATTGTGCAGAAGTTAAAAACATGTATTTGTCTTAAGTTATAAATTGGCTCATAAATAAAATGCTGTAGGTAGTGAAAGATTGCCTCTAGACAGTGGATAAAAGTGGTTAAATCTTTTGTTGCAAGTGTAGGATTTTCCCTCTCCAAACATGATCAGATCATTTCTTGGCTGTATTTGACTAAAGTTATTTTGAGCGTGTTCATGTCTTTCTATGTAGATTTTCTCATGCAGCTTATTTCTCTCTCTTGAAATCCTGTGCATCATTCCACGTCTTGCTCAAATCCCACCCCTTACAGGAAAGTTTTCCAGCCAAGAATGGCCCACAATGTTCTCTCCCTTCCGTGAACTCTGTTACTATACAGTTAAGAATTTCTTGATCTTTATTTTTGAGTAGCCATTGTATCTCCTATTTCTTTGCTAATTCTCACAACATCTAGCTCATTGTATGGTGCCAAGTAACAAGTAAGGGTTCATTAAATGCTTGTTGATAAATATTTTTTAAAAAATGAATGAACAGGTCTTTAACTAGGCACAAAATTATTTTCACTGGTTTCAGCCATATTTTCCTGAACTTTAATGGAGATGTTCTGAGAGTAATCACAGAGAGTCTAGGACACAGTGGTAATCTTATATGCAAAACTCTAGTCTTTGGTATTATTCTGAAATGGACTTGGTGAACAGGAAGAATATACTCGCTTAGAACTTAGAAGTTTATCCTGAAAAGTCAGAGGTTAGTAGTTATAAGTGGATTTGGGAGGAGCTTCTCCAGCTTTGGGACATGGGCACTCAGGTCTCTGTGGCTGGTGTATATTGGCTGCTGACTAGTCTCTAATTCATTTCTTTGTGTTTAATTCTTTATGTTCTAATTTATTTCTTTATCTCGCCTACTGAGCAACTTCCTGATTGTAATCTGACATTCTAGGTGTCTTCCCTAAAGAGAGAGAAAGTACTGATTGATGATTCAAGCATTTCCCTTTGAATGGGAAGTATTTTGTTCACTGTTGGTGAAAAAATTGGAATTTTGGTTATCAGTCTCTATGTACTGAGCCTACACTAGGACAGGGTTAATTCTCAGATATCTAAGCCTGCAAATCTGAGGACCACAGCCTTAATATGGTGTGTGGGAGATCCTTGTCATGGAAACTTCTATATTTCTGGTGCCACATACCATAATGTTAAAAGCACTGAAAGGGCTGCAAAGAGACAAAACCTTTTTGTCAAAAATTTTGAATGATATTTTAAGCATAGAGTGCAGAAAACAGCAATTTCCTCTCAAATTTTCATGAACATTTTTGATAGGGAGTGTAGTTGACCTTGTAGTTGACCTTCTGAATGTGATTTGGAGGGATGTCACTTATTAAAGAGACATATAAAGAGGAAAAGAAAAAAGAAGAAAGTTCAGAAAAAAGTCAAAGGGACTAAATGATTCCATCTTTTTTCCCCCAAATGAAGTAACTCTCGTAAATGCTGTATGAACAACTTGAATTTAAAAAAAATACTTACATCTGACCATGTGGTTTACTTAAAAGCACAGCATACATTTATGTAAAAGCAAGAGCCAGAGAAGACAGAAGAGAAGGTTATGGTGACATGAAATAGCTAAGATTTAGTACTTTTAAGTTAGTACTTTCATACCCGAGGGATGTAAATCAGTTGGCTACTGCAATCCCAATTTATTTATCAAGTTTCACACTGGGATGGAGGAGTGTTGTGGGAACTTTGGTTCCCCAAAGAAACGTGGGGGCTGTAGGAGGAACCATAGATAAGGAGATTTAAAGCTGTAAGAAAGGGAAGCTGGGGTAGGTTTGGGAAGGATTTTTTGCTCCATGAGATAACCATGACCAGCATGTAAACATATCTGTAATGTTTTGTTTACTTACAAGTGGCAAACTTTGTTCATTCAGAGTTGGGTAAGAGCAGTTGTGGTTTTGAATCTGAAGGGTTTGAGGAGGGTTGAAATGGAAAATACTTTAAAATTCTTTTCAAAATGTTAAGTGATGGCACTTGTGGAAGGCCTGTGCTAGTGTCTCACATTTCTCTATTATCTAACAGAAATTGTCTGTGGAGCTAAAACTTTAAAGTTTATTCTTTATCTAGATATATGTATTTTTTGTGACTTTGTATGGACAGATTCTTAGTCTTTTGGAGAAATATTTGACTTTGGAAAATAGCGTTTAAAGACATTTACTTTCTCCAAAAGAAGAACAATTAGATGGTAGCTCGCTCCCTGAGTTCAAACTATACTACAAAGCCACAGTAATCAAAACAGTATGGTATTGGCCTAAAATAGACACAGGGATCAATGGAATGGAATAGAGAGCCCAGAAATAAGCCCACGCTTGTATGGTCAATCTATGACAAAGGAGGCAAGAATACACAATGGAGAAAAGACATCCTCTTCAATAAATGGTGCTGAGGAAACTGGACGGCTACATTCAAAAGAATGAAACTGAGCCATTATCTTACACTGTATACAAAAATGAACTCAAAATGGGTTGAAGAATTAAACATAAAACCTGAAACCATAAAATTTCTAGAAGAAAGCATAGGCAGTATATTCTTTGACATTGGTTTTAGCAATATTTTTTGGATTTGACTCCTTAGGCAAGGGAAACAGAAGCAAAAATAAACAAATGGGATTACATCAAACTAAAATGCATTTGCGCAGTGAAAGAAATCAATAAAATGAAAAGGCACACTACTGAATGGGAGAAGATCTTTGTAAACAGTATATCTGATAAGGGGTTAATATACAGAATGTATGAAGAACCCATATTAATATTAATAGTCAATATTAAATTTATTTAAAAAAAACCTCAATATTAAAAAAACCAGACAATCTGATCAAAAAATGGGCAAAGGACCTGAATAGACAGTTTCCCAAAGAAGACATACAGATGGCTGACAGTGGAAAAGATGCTCAATATCACTAATCAGGGTAATGCAAATCAAAACTACACTGAGATATTGCCTCGTATCTGTTAGAATGTTTATTATCAAAAAGACAAAACAGAATATATTAGCAAGGATGTGGAGAAAAGAGAATTCTTGTGCACTTTTGGTAGGAATGTAAATTGGTACAATCCTTGTAGAAGACAGTATGGAGGTTCCTCAAAAAACTAAAAACAGAGCTACCATATTATCCAGCAATACCATTCCTGGGTATATATCTGAAAAAAATAAAAACACTAATTTTAAATGATACATGCACTTCAGTGTTCATAGTAGCATTATTTTTAATAGCCAAGATATGGAAGCAACTCAGTGTCCATCAACGGATGAATGGATAAATAAGATTTTATATGTATGTATATATATACACACAAAATGAAATATTACTCAGCCTTAAAAAGAATGAAATACTGCCATTTGCAATAACATGGATGGACTTAGAGGTATTATGCTAAGTGAAATAAGTCAGACAGAGAAAGACAAATACTGTGTGATCTCACTTACATGTGAAATCTAAGAAAACAAAATAAAACAGAAACAGATTAACAGATACAGAGAGCAAACTGGTTGTTGCTAGAGCAGAAGAGGGCAAGGGGATGGAAGAAATAGGTAAAGGGGATTAAGAGGTCCAAACTTCCAGTTAAAAAATAAATAAGTCATGTAGATGTAATATACAGCATAAAATATAGTCAATAATACTATAATAATATTTTATGGGGACACATGGTGACTGGACTTATTGTGATAATTTTGTAATGTATTTAAATATCAAATCACTATGTTGTACACCTAAAACTGACATAATATTGTACGTCAACTGTATTGCAATTAAAAAAAAAAGCAATGAGTTTAAAATTTTTAAATAAATTAAATAAATTAAAAAAAATAAATATTTACTTCCTCTAGATTCTTTAGGATGTTACACACTACAGTGACAATAACCAATATTTTCAAAGGCTTATTGTATTGTTAGGGTCTTTGTATGTTGTCTTCCATTCAGTCTTTGCACTGACTCTGTGTGAAGTGCACTATTACTGCCCTTATTCAATTAAGGTGCTTAAAATAGGTTAGTGAATTGTCCAAGGGTTCACAGTGTACATGGTGAGCCCATGAACTTGAATTCTGGTCTGCCTGATTTCAAAGCTCTTAAACACTACTCCCTGTCACTTTTTGAATGAAGTTATGACACCTCTGGAAAAATATTTGAAAATTTAGGCCCCAAAATTAACAATACACAGCATGTTAGAGAAATTACACACAGCAGTATGTTAGAGAAAACTTCAAGAATATGATTTGAAATGTTTTGGTGTGTTTTCAGGGAGCAACATGCAAATCATTGGTTCACACATGTAAGAACTATGAGAATTGATGGTCCTGGAAGGCAGAGGGTGTGCTATGGAATTAGAACTTGAGTAATTTTGTGTCTCTTTTCCTTTGTTCTTATCTCAGCATGAAGGGTACCAAGGCAGATGTTCATGAAATGTTGATTTGGCCCCTTAATTCCCATCATGTCAGTATCATCTTCAGTGACACCTAAAGGTGCACTCAGTATTCAAATTCCATAGGTTGACTTTTCATTTTGTTGATGGTTTCTTCTGTGTAAAGCTTTTTGGTTTGATGTAGTCTTCAAATTCCATAGGTTGACTTTTCATTTTGTTGATGGTTTCTTCTGTGTAAAGCTTTTTGGTTTGATGTAGTCCCATTTATTTATAGTTGCTTTTGTCGCTCATGCTTTTGGTGTCATATCCATAAAATCATTGCCAAGACCAATGTCAAGGAGTTTTTCTCTGTGTTTTCCTTTAGGAGTTTTACAGTTTCAGGTCTTATGTTTATCTGTAACCATTTTGAGTTAATTTTTGTGAATTAGTGTTGAGATAGGGTCCAGTTTCATTCTTTTGCATGTGGTTGTCCAGTTTTTTCCACACCATTTATTGAAGTGATTATCCTTTCCCAGTTGAGTATACTTAGCTCCCTTGTCCAGTATTCATTGATGATATATGTGTGCATTTAATTCTGGGCCCTTGATTTTGTTCCATTGGCCTATGTGTCTGTATTTTATGCCAGTACCATACTGTTTTGATTATTACAGCTTACAATATAGATTGAAATCAGGAAATGTGAAGCCTCCAGCTTTGTTCTTCTTTCTCAGAATTGCTTTGGCTATTTGGGGGTTTTGGGGTTTTCATTCAAATTTTGGGATTGATTTTTCAATTTCTGTGAAAAACGCTGTTGGAATTTTGACAGAGATTGCACTGAACTTATAGAATGCTTTAGGTAGTATGGACTTTAATAATACTGGTATCCATGAGTACTGGATATCTTTCCTTTTATTTCAGCGTACAGATCTTTACCTCCATGGTTAAATATATTCCTATGCATTTTGTTCTTTTTGATGCTATTATAAATGTGATTATTTTATTTCTTTTTCAGATTATTCATTGTTAGTGTATAGAAACACAGCTGATTTTGTATAATGACTTTGTATTCTACAACTTTATTGAATTCATTTATCAGTTCTAATAGGTTTTTTCTGGTAGAATTTTTGGATTTTGCATATTTAAGATCACATTATCTGCAAACAGAGACAGTTTTACTTCTTCTTTTCTGATTTGATGCCTTTTATTTCTTTTTCTTGCCTAAATTGCTCTGGCCAGGACTTCCAGTACTATGTTGAATAAAAATAGCAAGAATGGACACCCTTGTCTTGTTCCTGATCTAGAGGAAAAGCTTTTAACCTTTTACCATGAGTATGGTGTTAGCTGTGGGTTTGTCATATATGGCTTTTATTATGTTGAGGTATGTTCCTTCTATAGCCAATTTGTTGAGAGATTTTTATCATAAAAGGCTGTTGAATTTTGTGAAATGCTTTTCTGCATCTACTGAGATGATCATATGATTTTTATCTTTCACTCTATTAATGTGATGCGTCCCATTAATTGATTTGCTGTGTTGAACCATTGTTGCATCCCAGGGGTAAATCCCACTTGATCAAGGTGTGTGATTCCTTTAATGTACTGTTAAATTCAGTTTGCTAGTATTTTGTTAAGGATTTTTTTGCATCTGCATTCATCAGAGATACTGGCATGTACTTCTTTCTAAGCTCAGAGTCTTTATCAGTGTTTTGCTCGAGTTATCTGCTTCCTCACATCTCTGAACAAAACCAGCTGCTTACTTTCGTGACCACGTGGGAATATTTATTGCTGAATTTTCTGCCTCTCTCTGATTGTTGGGCTGCGGCTATATTTCATGATTTGTACTCTGCCATAATGTGTAAAAGAAAGAGGCATTTTAGACTTTAACTTGTGGGTTCGATGTGGACAGTGTGTGGGAAGATACGAAGAAGAACAGCTGTGGGTTTTGTCCAACAGCTGGAGGTTGTGTGGATTAAACAGGCTTCTTATTTCCTAACTGGTAGGTGATTTCTTACAAGAAATGCTCATGTCCAGAAAAGGACCTATCTAAGCATGGGCTAACTTTAAAGGTTGATTACAGTTTTCTACCTCTTTGACTTTGCTGTCTAAAAAAGATATTGCTTTGACTTTTAAAAGCTTTTTAGAAAATCAAGTTTTTCAGGCACTGCACTCATTCAGTTGGTCCGGGGTGACTGCAGTGATAGCTTTAAAAACCACAAACAGCAGTTCTTAGGAAGATGGAGTGAGACAGGAAGAGGAATTCAGAGCAAAAGGGGAGATCTGTTGTATCTTGTGAAGGCCTGCTGTCCTTTGTAAGAATGCTTCTAAGAGAGGGTTAATATGCCCAGTGTGCTGTATCTTTGTGACTTAAGGATGCAGCGGGGTTGGTTGAAAGGCTAAGCAAGTCCGCGCCCTGTTTGCTGTACCAGTTGCTGCTCTGTGGTCCAAAGCGCATTCATGCCCATCTGAATTTCTTTCACTGCTCTCTTCCGGGATGTCATTCCGCTGGGGGCACTGTGCGATGCTAAATGACAAGGTTTGTTCACAGGAATTGGCCATGAAAAAAGCTTGGTTAAACATTTAAAAAATTATAAAGCTCCATACACGTTTAGTTTATTAATATTACTACTAACAAAAACAGTAACTATTACCTGCTGAATCTTGTGGGTGCTTTGAAGGATGTAGTTGGCAACCTGGATGTGGGAAGTAGAAAGGCTGCTGGATGAATCTTGGCTGAGTGCCAATTATGTCAAATAAATTCAGTTTGCTTATGTTCTAAAGTCCCACGAGGAAAAATTTTCACATTGTATCCTTTGGCAATATCTTAAAATTTTTTTTCCAGGATTTTTACTTTTAAAGTCTGTATATAACCCCTATAAAACTACGCTTTATCAAATACATTATTTTTCTATCAGATTTCTTTATCTTCTTCCATATATGCACGTATTTTACATAGTTTCATTCATACAGACACAATTTCCTCAGTTGCTTTATTCAAAAAGAAAAAAGTTGTTTCTAATCTTCATAAATATAATTGTAATGACTAAATCGTATTTACTATTTTATTTGGTTGTTCTACTATTATTAGATAGTTAGGTTGTTTCTACATTCTGCTGTTATAAATAACGCTGCGATTAATATGATATCTTCATGTCAACAGTGCAAAGCTATTGACTCTCCCCCCGCCATTTGAATTCTTTTCTTTGTCCAGACTTTCAAATGTGAGACTGTAGTTGCCAAAGATAGAAATAGTTTTCCAGGCTCCTGATAACTATTAGAAAAATCATCTATGTCGGGTTCTCTCACCCCTAAGATGAGGTTATAATAACAAGTGTTTAGAACAACGCGTTTGATGCATGTTGGGTACTCTTGCAGCCTCCACCGTCATCACCACCTTATCACTACCATTATTACTACTATGACATGCTATTATTTGTATTATTATTTTGGTGAAGAAGGGTTTTACTTTAATGAATGAAAACAGGTATCTTAATACAATTTTGATCATCAGACTGCTCACGTAGATGTTTTTGCTTTCTCCTTATCTTTTCAGAATGATTTGTGGGCTATTTGGTTTTCACCCTTCGTCCTCAGTCCAGAGCACTCTCCCTAAAAGAATGCCTTCTTAATTTTCACCTTTTGCTTCTCTTTTTCTCATGAAATTATTTCTACCTGGGGAAGTAAAATATTTATTTCTTATATTTGTATATAAAACCTTCTCATATTTGGTGGTGATAAAGCCAATTTGAAGAAGTTAATGGGGTGCTGGGAAAAGAGACACCATGGTCTCAGACTCAAGTTCAACATCTGTTAGGGATGGATGTAAAAGTCTGACCTCTAGTGGCTGTGAGCTGCAGCTGTAGGTTAGATGTACCAAGTCCGAAATGGGATCACAGACAAAGGTGTCCTCCAGCACTAGCTGTGCTGGTATGGGACTGATTGGCTTTTAAAGCTCTGTTGTATTCATTGTGATGGTTCCTTATGTCAATTAAGACACCTTGCTCTCTTCCTTACAAAAGAATTACCCTAAAACTCTGTTCCTTAGAATATAGGACTTTAAACGTGTTGCGAGAATTATAGTCTCCAAAAAATATTTTCTTAAAACTATCAACCACCATCACCACAACCATGACCTGATGACATATATGTAGAAATTTCAGGGGGGGAAATCAATCACTAAGTATTTGAAAAAGGAAACATCAGAGGATTAAAATTCTATTTTTCTTAATCTTCAAAACATTTTTAAATGAAGATCTATCTTATCTCCTAATCAAATATTGTCAAACTTTTTACCTTCCAGGATTTCATTTTTTTAAAAAAGTAAACTGAAAGTCTCAAAAATGATTTTCTGATATCCGGATTTATCGTGTAATTAAAAGAATAGTATGAATGAAGAAAATAAAAATTAGATCTAAGAAGTCACAAAGAGTTTGTGAGAATACACATAGCATAGTTTTATGATTTTAATTGTTGTTAAAAATGATGCAAGAATAGTGTCTCTTTGCTTCTGCATGAGAATAAGTGTTTGTTTTAAATTTTAATAATTTTGCTTTTATAAAAATCTTTTTAAGGTGATTGAATTGTCAGGGCACAATTAATATTTAATATTTTGGTATTGTGCATTTGTCTGTATTGAAGCACAAAAACTAGTTGGAAAATAAAGAATTTATTTAACCTTAGCTACTTATTTAATTCTCACAAAATTATAGAATTTGAGGCAGTTGACATTGACAGTGATAGGTTCTTCCCTAATTTCTAGATGGATAACACATTCTCCTTTGGTCCCCGCCCTAAGTAGTGGCAGTGTCTATGTTATTGTCTGTAGTCAGGAAGGGGACTCTTAGTAAAGACATGTCGTAGCAAATTTGTTCATCAGCCCTGTCCAACATTTGTACTGTTGACCTTGACTTCAAACAAATAAGATGAATGCTTCTCTGCTAAAACAGATTCTAAATTTGAGTGTATCTCTCAATCCCTCTAATACTACGTTTTAAAGGCTGAATTTATTTTCTGAAAGCCTACTGATGATTTCTGTTATTTGAATGTGTTTATTCTAATGATCTATTTTAGTTATAAACCATTTTTATTTTTGTATGCTCATTGCAAGAATGTTCAGAAAATACCAAAATATATAGAGGATAATAATATCCTTATTTTAAAAGTATTTTGACATTAGGGTTGATTTGAAATGGTTTCAATTACCTGTGGTCAACCTAGATTTGAAAATATTAAACGGAAAATTCCAGAAATAAACAACTCATAAGTTTCAAGTTGCACGCTGTTCTGAGCAGCATGGTGACATCTCGTGCTGTTCTTTGTCCTGCCTGGGGTGGGAATCATCCCTCTGTCCAGTGTATCCAAGCTGTATGTGCTACCCACCATTAGCAACAGAAAGAACATAGTATATAGAGGGTTCTATACTGTCCATGGTTTCAGGCATCCTCTGGGGGCCTTCATGCATCCCCCTGGATAAGGGGGGGACCACTGTATTATTATTGTTACCCACAATTTTATAGATGAAAAAAACTGCAGTAAAGTTGCCCAAGATGACATAGTAAATGGCGGAGTGAGACTTTGAACGCAGGTCACCTGACTGTAAAGCTGGTCTCTTAACAACACAACGCAAAGTTATAAGATCAGCATGTGGACCAGTAATCTGCCCATGGGCCATGCCTTAAAACATTCACAGCCCAGACAGGCAGGACAGCTTAGTTTCGATCAGCTGAGATACTTGGAAGATACTCTATACTCTTAGTGAATTTTACTCGTATATAATTTCTTTACAACAAACCAGAAATCTATGCATATTTTGATAACATATGGTCAAATGTCATTTACCCTCTCTCCTGGGTACTTTGGGACACCAGGAATTGATTTAGAGAATGAATTTCTTTGTTATTGAAACCTTATTCTAGTTCCTATCTTCTCAACTGACTGAATTTAAAAAATAAAAAAATCACCATCAGTATTTTTTTTCCTAGAAACTAACTGCACTTCTGGAAAGTGGCTTCATTGTCTTCTCCTCCCTGCTTGCCTTTTTCCTCGTGGACTCCACACCCAAACTCCCATCCCCATCCAACCAGTCCTGTGTGAATAAGCAAGAGGGAACAGTAGTCACGGCAGGAACAGGCAGCCTTCCAGGGTGGATGGAGGATGGAGGAGGAGCCTGAGGAGGTGCCTTGCTCCCTCTGTTCTGGGGTAGCATCAGAGACAGGGACGCGTCTATCCCCTGGGGTCTGGAGGCTGTCAGCAAGCCCGGATCACTCTTTCCGAGTCACAGGCCAGGGAGCCCCGAGATTCCCGCTGACCAAGCTGCGTGCCTGCCCAGAGCGACCAGGAGAGGCCGAGTCCTGGGGCCCGGGGACCACCGCTCGCAGAGTCCCTCAGAGAAGCAAAGGGACGTGGGGGTTGGGAAGGGAGAGGACTAGATTTATGGGGCTCAGTGTGTGGCGTTTCCCATGATGGATGAGACAAAGACATACCAGTAATGCAGCTTCTCCTTTCTGATGTCATAAATCTTGACCAATTCGCAATAGAGCAGAGCAGAGCCCTGTGTCTGTGTGCTAACTAAAACCTGCAGCTCCTGGCCTCAAGCGTGACATCAAGCTGCTCCATGTGAGCGACAGTAAGCAGTGACTATGGTTATTTCATTGATCCTGCAAAAACTTATTTGATGCTTACTGTGGGGTATATCCTGGTCCAGATACTGGGGATTCAATAATGTTCAGGAACTGTTCTAAATGCTGGGGGCATAATGCTGCTTAGGAACTGCTCCAGATACAGGGATGTAAATCTCTCATTGACCTGACAGTTTACAAAACTTGTCTTTTTCATCTTAGGGGTGTGGTACATAGAATAGGTACCCTTGGTTCTGTTCATTGAAATAAATCCAAAAGTGCCAAGGCAGAGAGGAGTCGCAAAGGGTCAGAGGTCAAGTGTTCAACCCGGTGGATCATATCACCTTGCTGTTTCCGGTTTACAAGCTGTGCTGGAATGGACTTTCCTTACACCTCACTACTCTCTCAACCTCCAGTGACTTCTCAGTCAGTGTTTTAGCTGAGCCTCTCTTTTCAGCTGCTTGGAGTTATTTCCAGAACTTGATCGATGCTCCAGTTGCTGGGAGCCGGCTCTGAAAAGTGGAGAGGTCTGTGATCCAGTGAAGGATTGTTTTTAGAACGCGCTAGGGAAGGAGAGAGTCGGGGTAGATAGATAAAGATTGAGTGCAGTAGCTGCAGAAAGTAGCAGGAGACACTGATGATGAGGCCAGGGCTCTTTGCTGTAGTCAGGTGACTGCACAGTACTCTGTTCCAGGGAACATGGACAGAAACAGGATTCCAGAATCTGTCGGAGGAGACATGTGAATGATTTGGGCCTGGGCAGGTCCGATTTCCACACAGACAGCTTCTTTTTGCTGTTTGCCTGTTAAAATATAAACATTCTGTCCCTTCAAAAACATCACACTGACAGGCATTTCTGCTGAGGAGTCGTTTCTAAGGTAGATCATTGTAGCCCAGGAGATACCTCTGGCCACCCAGAGCTCCTGGCCCTTTCCCTACCAGGAAGGGGTGGCGACTGCTTCCTGGACATCTTGCCCTTTCAAGAGCAAACCCTTTGGACAAGCTGGAATCGCTACTTCTCCCAGCGCAGTTGTGCAGCTTGGGGACACTTGGACCGTGCATCAAGCACATTTTGTGGTGTGGCGGGGTGCATAGGAAATTGCCTTGGCTGAAATCATGAAAATGAGAACTGTGGATGTTTCCTTGTTTTTACCAAGGGCAATGTCAGGACTAGGTTCTTCCAGACCAAGAGGCTATTTCTGGTAGTCTGAAGGTGGGGTCAGGGATGATGAGGATGGTGTCAACACAGCAAAGGAGAGAGAGCTCCTGGAATGGCAGGCCTCCCCTCTCCCTGCCCATGATGTGCTGCTCCAGCCTACGTTCTTCTGTCTGAATGGCCAAGTTCTAGAGAATCCAGGGCCACAAAGATCATGTCCAAGTCCTGGGCCTGTGGCCTGGCTGGGCCTTCTGTCAGATGCCAAAAGCAGTTCTGCTTTGAATCTATGGATCACAGTAAACTCTCAGGCTAGTGAGCTCCTTGCCTATTTTGGTCTTAGTGTTTACTCTGCAGTTGTTATTTCAGAGATGTTGGCTCGATAAACACACTAGGATGACACAAAGCTGGGGCCCATTTTTCTTGATATGTGACAGAACCACGGGAGGATATTTAAATGTTGTTGTTACTCTCTCCTCTGAATGGTGGGAGGTGCCTCATCCTGGTTCCTGCATGGCCCAGCTGATGAGGTCTAATGGGGGCTGAAGAGCTGCTCCATCATGTTGAGCAGGTGACCTCCGCTAGCTGGTGATGCACGATGGTATGTGAGCAGATGAAATAAGCATTCATGACTAAGCATTAAGGAACTTACCAAGCTAGCGGGATAGGGGAGTGTGACTTAAAAAAAAAATCAGATTTATATAGTTTGGTCTGGGAAAAATTAGGAAAGAAGTGTTTTGTTTTTTTATTACTAGACTTTATTTTTTAGAGCAGTTTTGGATTTACAGAAAAATCAGGCAGGAAGTACAGAGAGTTTCTTATACTCTGTCTTCCCTTGCACATAATTTCTCCTACATCTTGCATTAGTGAGGTACATTTGTATTAACTGATAAACCAATATTGATACCTTATTATTAGCTAAAGGTCATAGTTTGCATTAGGGTTCACTGTGTCTGTGTGTTATATGAGTTTCAGATGTACAGCATTGTAATTCGACATCTGTATACACTATAGAGTGATCACCACCACATGTCTAGCTACCATCCATCACCAGACAGTTGACCGCTTTCATCCTTTTCAATCATCCCTGTACCCCCTTCCCCTCTGGTAACCGTTAATCTGTTCTCTGTATCTATGAGGCTTTTGTTTGTTTGTTCATTTGTTTCCTTTTTTTAGATTCTACGTGTAAGTGAAATCTTACAGTATTTGTCTTTCTCCTTCTGACTCATTTCACTTAGCATAATACCTTCAAGATCCTTCCATGTTGTTGCAAATGGCAGGATTTCATGGAAATAGGTGACATTTATCTTTTCTCTTCCTGTGTCTTTCACTTGCTTTGCCTACATAAAGTTCAAGGGTGTGTGCATGTCTCTGTGTGAATGCATGCATAAGTCTGTGTGTGGGGCTGCCAGTGGGTCCAGTCCTAGTCTTCCAAAGATGAGAATCAGCTGTTACCTTTCATGTATCATTGGTTAAGCATTCTAAAGTCACAGACAGTGTCGTTTTGTATAAGAAATATGTGTCTATGTTTTCACTCACTTAGGTTATGTCTTTTTAAGACTTCAACTCTGGTATGCCGTGGTTTTCATTTAGTTAGTCTTCATTCAGAATTTCTCTCCTAAATGGCAGTCAACAGCACTTCTAACCCTTTCGCAAAAGAAAACATGCAAGTAGTGCCTCAGGGAAAATATTGACTGGGGTACAAGGTCAAAGGGAAATAACTGTTTATAATTGAGCCCTCAAGAAGATCTTTCGACAGACCAGAGGTGACCATTACATAACTCACAGCCATGGAGGACAAGGGAAAGACAGTCAGAAAAATATTGTGCTTTCTTAACCTGTAAGAGAAGATTAAATTCAGACAAATTATGATTAATTTTAAAATATCAATAAAACTCATAAGCAAATTACAGCAATATTTCAAAAACTGCCTTATAATTACCTGTATGTAAGTGTCTACCTCCCTGCCTATCTATCTGTTTCTCTGTGATGAGTATGATGTAAATTAGCACTCCTCAAAGGGTATTCCATCTGCAAGGTGCTCAAGGTAAAATAGTTCCACAGTGAATAAATTTGGGAATCACTATCCACTTTCTACATACCTCTCATTGAGAGCATCAAAGGACTTTCTTAGAGAATCTGAGAAGTTCTGTGGTGGCAAACCTATTAACCTTCAGTCTAACATTTCCCAGACTTAATTGAATCCAGCCCCTTCTTCTTCAACAATACCTGCTTTGTTTACTTCTTTTTGATAAATGCAAGAAAATTGGCAAATCTGCTTTAATGGGGAGCTAAATTTTACTAAAATTTGACATTTATAAAAAGAAATTTTAAGCATCAGCTTTTAAAAGAAGTCTTAACAGATCAATAATTATGAAAAGAAAATTTTCACTTATCAAAAAATTTCTTATGGGTTCCTCGGTTATATATTTTTGTGATTAATTTATAGGCATCTTTAAAGAACTCGTATGTCTTATACTATGTATATTAAAACAATAAGTCATTTTGGAGCATATAAAATGATAGACAATATCCTTGCTATGAATACCTGGAAAAGATTTTCTTCCTCTACCCCTCCCTTCTCAGCCAACGAAAATCTCAGACAATTGTCAGAAATGTATATATGAAAAATCTTAAATTAAATAATAGTAAATCATATTCCTTTGTATATTTGGGGAAAAATCAACATAATCAACTCATATTAGCCAGGAATGTAAGGGTGGTTTATTTATTAGGATATCTATTAATGTAATTAATATAGTTATTTCAAAAGCTTAATAATGATAAACCATATGATTATTGAGAAAGATTTTGAAAGCCTGGGATAAAACGAACCTCTGTATAAAACTGTCTGTGATCTTGGACTTGAAGAAAAATTCCTTAATGAGATAATTAGTCCCCACCTCAGAGCAATTGCCATACTCACTGCTTTTAACATCAAAATGGAATAAGGATATCATTACCACTAACATTTACATTTTAAACCAACTCAAGATACAAAGCAGAAATAGGAGGTCTATCAATAAACATGATAATAAAAACACAAAATTCTTGTTATTTTCAGATAGTATAAATTAACCTAGAAAACCAAAGGAAATCATCTAAAAAAGAATTCCAGTAGTTCAAATAACTGGCTGGTATAGAAAAAATGTAGGAAAAAAATAGAATTTTTTCTAAATACCTAAATATTCTATTAGCTGAGACTAAAGATCTCACTAACGATATTAACAACAGCAATAAAATAAGATAAATTTCATCTAAAGAGAATTTTAAACATCTCCTGAGTAGTTTTCCCTTCTGTAAATAGTGACTCAAACAAATGAAGATGAGATCTGTTCTTAAAGAATAGATTTATTCAAATAACGTATCAGTTCTTCCTTAGTAATTTTGGGTGTTAATGAATTCTAATAAAACACTCAGTGCTGTTTTAATTTGAAAAAATTCTACTATTAATTCTGAAAACTTAACAGATGAGGAAGAGCTAAACTATTTTGAAGAAGAAAAATAATGGCTAACAATAACTTACCAGAATAGATAAGCAGATGAATGGAAAAATATGTCCAATTTAAAAAATTGTATATTGCAAGACAGTAGTGTTGTTACAGGAAATTATTAGGGTTTAATACAGGAAATTATTAGATCAAATAAATGAAACTATTTAAAATAGGTTTTCAAAAACTGTATATAACATTATATAACCTTCATTTTGTTCACATACATTGTCAGTCTCCAAGACCAGAGTTTAATATGCCACATTCTCACACTCATTTCAACATGAAACTTTTTTTTTTTAAACCAGAGCACTGTTGGGACCATTATTTCTTGAAACATCCTTTGCAAAAGGCTGGCAGAAACATTCTAGAAACAGAAAATATTTGCTAAATAAGAAAGCCTTCCTTCCTCCCTGCACATTCTATAAATGTATCTCCTGACTTGGTGCTTCCTGCTAACCTCTATATGTGTTCCTCTTAGTCTAAACCAGCAACCTTCCCTGGATCTTACAATTTTTGCTATTATCAGAATGTCCAGCTTGCTCTTTATGCTACTGTTTGGTCCCACTGGGGGAGTCTATGGCGGCATTTACTACTTAGGTCTTGTTTTTGATTATTAGCTGTACTCGTATATGTAAATAGCATTAGAATGTAATTGCACAAGAGATATTCTTAACCCACACACATACATTTACATATACGTATATACGGATTTACACACATACATATAACATATGAAATTCACAAGCTGGGTCTAAGAAAAAGGTTAATTCATTTTAAATAGGCATAGTTTATTAGGAAAGTCCTGAGAACAGCTGATAAGGCTGTGAATTTGGGGATCCTCTAGCTGTGAGTCCAGGACTAAATACTCCTGGAGATTATAAAATTAATATGAAGGTTTGGCCAGAACTATTAGTTTACTAATTTGTTGTTGTTGTTTATTTTAATTTAGATTGTAAAATAATACCAAAGACTGATGAAGTCAATTTTCTCATTTAGTGGTGCAATGGTGGCTCTGCTTAGTGTAAATAAAAAGATCCTCCTTGACCCAATTTCCCATCCACCTTCATCTTATCCTCATATATGTAGCTTTTTAACAACTGGTAAATGCCATTTCCTCCTCTGATATAGCATCTGGGTTCACTGTTGAAATTTAATCCCTTCCTGACTGTTTTCCTCTCTCCTGTTCCCTCCTTTCATCTCAACCCTATGACCAATCTTAACTGGTTGGCTACTTTCTTACATGCACTATTTCTTTGTCCTGTAAGCAGGACAAAGTAAGAGGAGCCCAGCAGTCCCTTGCCCTTTGTCCCTTCCGGGGCTGCCTCAGAGTCACACGTCTTTGGTTTAACATATCTCCAAGCTGAATGCAGCTGGAAGGTACAGTGATCAGAGAAAGTTTCTTGCATACCTATGGATTTAAAAGCCACACCATACAGTGGGGCTTACTGCCTATATGGCAGTCAGACTACCATGTCCAGTAAGTGTCAAGGAACTGACAAAACGGCTCTCATTAGCATAACCCTAACCTTTGCACATTTGTGCAGAGCCTTACTCTGTCTCTAAAAGATGGACTTCAGCCAGCAGTTCAACCAACTGGACATATGTCTTATGCAAATTAAAAAAATTAGCTCCAGCTTCTCAATAGATACTTCCTCTGAAAACTTTAAGCAACTTAAAGTAATATGGAGAGGAAAAATCTAATTCATCACACCAAACACCAAGCACTGATTTAATCAAGAATTTGATTGTAGAGGAGAGACATTTTTTCCCCAGGGGAAATTTATTCATCTGAGTTTAAAGAATAAAGTTTCAGAAGTAGGAGGCTATATAATAGATACTATTTTGGTAACAATACTATGGTTCATCTGCTTTATACTAATATTACAAAATACTTTCCCAATTTAAAAATAACATGTACTTTAAATTATTCCTTTTCATAGACTAGCACAGGCTACATAAGCCTCTTATAAGAAAAACTGTGTGCATAATTTAATTCCATGATACTTTAGAATGCAAAAATGGACATTCTGCATTGTAAATGAATGGCAGAATTTGAGGGTAATTTGCTGAAAACAAATACATGTTCAAGGATTAGATCAGTAGAAGTATTAAAGCACTCTAACTGAAAAATACACATTTTTAGGAGTTATCCAAAGGAAAAGCTTCAGTGGGATGAAAAACTGTATGGCAAAAATTTTGCATTTCTCCTGATGTGCTAAAAAATAAGACTGCTTATAAGATCTGCTGTTTATTCCTGATCCCCACATGACATGAGATTGTGGCCTCAAAATATGCTTGCAGAAGGAAGAATACTGACAAAAGAACTGTGGCATTATTAAATCATAAAGCACACTCAGGGAGGGGCACACATTCACTGTCATTTTGTAATGCAAGCAGAAAAGAAAAAAAAAATTCCTGAATCCCATATATTAATAGGAAAAAAAAGTATTTTGTTTCAAGACAAGAAGAAAAACATAGGTAAGAAAGGAAAAAGGATCATGAGAATCTCTAACAACATTGGCAATTGAGCAGCATGCATTGCTGGCATCTTTTACACAATCACATTGCACTGTTTAAAAGTGAACTCGTTGTTAGTAACATTAACAAATTATATAACACCTACAAGCATTGTAGCCTTTATTGAAATCTGTATTGTACATTACATTGCAAAATCTGGTGAATTGTCATTTTTTAAAAATAATGGACTTCTGAAAAATAAACATAAGTAAAATGTACTGCTAAAATTACTGCAGTTTTAGCATTCTCAGAAGAAAGAAAAGCCTGTAAAATGTACATAGGTTAATATTAGAGAAAAATAATGAATTTCTTTGTTTACATCTGGGAAGAGAAATTACCCTGTCCCTTCCAGAAGGAAAATGACATTCTAGTTTGGCCACTGTTGAATTCCAAAATAGCTTATTTTAAATTGAACTTCGTGCAGGAATAAGGTGAAATGTGCTAGTTTTGATAAATGACTACACATATATTTTCCAGAAGGAAAAAAAGCCACCTTCAATGGAAAAAATTAAATTCAGTAATAGCTGACTCATTTTTTTTTCAGCTACACAAAATTAAATAATCAGATCAACAGTTTCACTTTTTAACTGGTTATTATTTAAACACATTCATGCTATTGAAATGAAAAAAGTAAAATATAGAAGTTGGTTGCTAAATAGCGAATGTTTTTAAATGACAAGAATAAGTTTCCACAAATGTGAAACATTAATAAGGGGTTTAACGTGAAATCTACTAAAACAAAACTATATAGAGAAAATTTGAAAACCAAATGACGATACACACACACACACATCAAATTTCTAAACAAAGTCTGACAATGAACACAATGAAAAGAATGAGTTCTTATTTAAAGTTAACATTATGTAAATTGATTTTCTGATCTCATTAAAAATGATCAAAATGCCATCTGTATTCTTATTCTACATCAGCACCTAATAATGGGCATTAAAAATTAAGAGAAGTGAAAAAATGAAATTTGTCAGGCAGTAACTGTAGTCCAAAGAGCTGGTTCTATCATCACGACTGAAGCCAGACTTGCCTTAAAACCATAATGATGATGAAGAATTGTTAGAATTTTGCATGATTTGTTATTAATTATGAAGCAATTGCTATAGACCTGCAATCCTCAAAACCTCTTCAAACTGTAGTTTTTTTCAAAATGACAAAGACGCTGTGGGGGACGGCTCCATCTGCTCAAGGGAGATGGCTAATCAGATAAAATGAATCTTCCCTCAAAGTTGAAAGACTATTTTTGAAATTGTAAAGGCTTGTTTTGTGTTTTATGAGATACCAATAAACTCCCTAAAGTTTGTTCATCTCAGATAAATTAGTAACATAACAATGATAATTAATTATCATTAGTATCCTAGCAATGATAATAACTAGACAATTATAATGATTAAGATTAAAAAATGATAACTCACACGTGTTTAGACAACTTGAAGCCCTTCATTGTCTATGTTAAAAGCACTACAGAGCCCTTCTCTCCCTTCCCTGGAAAATTCAGTCCTAAGTCCATCAGTTTGAACAAAGCAGGCATCCTAGGCATGTGCAGTGAGGGGCAGCAGGGGTCGAGAGTGCAAGCAGGGTGAAGGTGGTCCACACCAGGGCACTGGCGTCAGAGCTCTGGCAGGGCAAGAAGGATATTCCTGCAAAGGGGAGGGGAGCCTTGGGTGGGGAGTCAGAAACCAATCAGAGTAAGGAGGGCATCTATAGAGAGGGAATGAGAAGCTGGCAAAGGGTGTCAGAACTTGATCACGGTAAGGGGTGAGTCCGTGAAGAGGAGGGGGGTCCCAGAGTGGGGGGTTGGAACCCAAGTGGGAAAAGAAGAGCATCTCCAAGGAGTGCTCGCCTGGCAGGGGTGGCGGAGTACAAGCAGGGAGAGGAGAATGTTCTTGCTGGGAGTGACCTCGGGTGGGGTTTTAGGGACCAAGTAGAGGGGAGAAGGGGGACATAGTGAGGGGTATCAGAGCTCAAGTAAGATGAGGAGGGTTTCCTTGCAAAGGGGAGATATGAGGTGTCAGAAGCCAGGAAAGGTGAGAGGCTGTCCACGTGAAAATGCAGCTTGGAATATGGAATCAGAGCTGTGGCCTGAGAGAAGAGACAGCCACACAGGGAAGACTGTCAGTGGGACTGACCAATTAAGTATATATACATAAACAATTGGAGACAGTTTTCTCACTTTTGAAGAAGGGAGTTAGAAATACAAAAAGGGAGGAAACTAGAATAAACCTTGTTTATTCATTCGTTCATATGTTGGACTGGACTTGCTGCAAGTATCTGTGTGAACTCAGGGTCTGCGATAGATAGATAGACAGACAGACAGACAGACAGACAGATAGGTTTAAAAGTATAATTGAATGGATATGGAAGTGATTTGTATATATATCTACCTACATGTATTTCCTGGCTCTTTCCAACAGAAGAGGCTTGGAATAGTGACACTCTTAACCTTAAAGGCAAGACATTCCAAATGTCTGCTCTCTAGAGCATTCATATGATTAGCCAGATTCATGCCACTAGAAATGTGTGGCTGGAATCTCAACTAAACATTCAACATCACCCAGAGATTCTTCTCTGTGTACTATGCATCTCTGTGTCATTTTCCAGTGTGGCTGTTTGAGATTCCTTACCTTTCTCAAACTCTTTACCTAATTCCTCTCCTGTCACTCTTAGTAGCAAATCTTGCCAGAAGATCTCAGAGAAAACAGAAGCAAGAGAATTTCCCGAATTCCTGCCACCAAATTTAAATTTTGACCTTCAGCCACATCTATCATTTCGTCTTTCCTCCTGTTCCCGTGGAAGACGTGTCTCCTCCAAGGCTGCTTCCTCAGTCTGCACTCTGGATCATATCCCATCTTATGTCCTCAGGGAGCACTTTATTGATTGTCCCTTCCCTTTGTATCTTCAGTCTTCTATATGGACTTGTTAACATGCTCAGTTTTCTCCCTTCCCTTCCTTCCTTGAACTATGACACCATTGCTCTGACCACCTTCAACTTGTATATGGGCCACTGTAATCCATGTTTGCCTGAAATCTGTGTTTTACTCTGTAGTCAGTGTTAATGTTCTGACACGGAAATCTATTTTCATGGCTCCCCTGCTTAAAAACTCCCAAAGACTCCCATTGTCCTCAGGATAAAATTCAAAACATTTAAAATGGCTGATGAGACCCTTTACAACTCTGTTGCTTACTTCCTTGAAAACCCGAGCACCATCCACATCCTCTACCCCCATCCTACCTCCATTCCCACTCTCCCCACAACACCCACCCACACCCACCAATATACATGGTTACATACTTGTAATTTCTGGAACGTGTCTCTCATCTCTGGAATTTTGAAAATATGTCTAGTTCTGATTAGAACATTCTTCCCCCTGGTCTCTACTGGGATAAATTTTTGTCATCCTTTACGTTTCAGTTTGATGTTGTTTCCCCTGTAAAATTATCCTGACACCCAAGACTGTCTGGTAATGTGCCCTCATGGCTCCTAGTACTTATCTTGGTCTTAGTCCTCAGCATACTCTTGGAATTCGCTGTTTACTTGCGCTCACCAGGACGTCAACACTTCCGAGCGCGATCAGTTGTGCTTGCTTGTCTGTCTCTTCCTGTTGCCTGGTTCAGTAGCTCACCCACAGTGGCTGAGGCACCATTAAACGTTTGTTGAATGAATGAATGGATCCCTGTCAAAGAAAGATTATATAATGCCAGCAAAGAAATTTTAAACGCTAAAAAAAAAAAAGTTCGGGAAACTGCATGATTCAGATGCAGCTAAAATGCATCAGAGTTGGTGGGCAGGAGCTTCTTACTTAATGCAATAATAATTATTTTGGGGGGAGACCATCTCGCTTTGGGGGCAGGGATGTTGTACAGACAATGGGGCTGGAGAACTGGGAGAAGATATTGTTTAGATACTATTTTTTTTATTGGTCTGTATTTTTTTTTTAGATACTATTTTAAAGACCTGGCTAGAAGTCTCTCTCCTTGTCATTAGGGATTAGAACACCTGTTCAGAAAAGGGATAAAATGAGTTCCACTTTAGCAGCAGTCACTGAACTATAATGGAGGGGTAACTGGAAAGAAAAAGAAGTATTTAATCAATCTTCCCAGAAGGAACTTAAGGCCCTAACATGCTTCTTTCTCCTATTTTTCCTGTTTCATCAACCAGTCCTTCCCTTGCCCTGACACTACTGCTGTGATCACTGTCTACTTTATATGGGTTCCTCTAGTCTACATTTTCCTGAAATCTATTCTCACGAGATGTAACTTACTTATCTTTACGTCCACAGTGCCAATGCAGTACTTGGGACAAAGTATCGCCCAATAAACTACTTGTTAAATAAAGAAATGAAAGGGAGTAATGGCCTCCTTGATCCAAGTCTATCACTTTACATGTTGTTCTTCAAAAGGAGTTGCAATTCTTTTACTTGTCATGTACTTTGTTGGTGAGATTTTGGGAATATCTAGATGTTTATCATGATTACCACCCTGTATTTTTACTCATTTCTATTGTATGGTCAATGGTAATACAGTATTTTTATGAGACGCTCTCTGCTGGGCACTAATACTATCACACCCAAGTTTTACTCTGCCTAGGCGGAGGCATCTCAGGAGAACGGTGCCTCCTGTAAACTCTATTTTTTTATTTATTTATTTATTTATTTATTTATTTATTTATTTATTTATTTATTTAATTGAAGTCTAGTTGATTTACAATGTTGTGTTAGTTTTAAGTGTATAGCAAAGCAGTTCAGTTATACATATATATTCTTTGTAAGGTTCTTTTCCATTCTACCTAATGACAAAATACTGAATATAGTTCCCTGTGCTATAAAGTAGGTCTTTGTTGTTTATCTATTTTGTGTACAGTAGTGTGTATCTGTTAATCCTTTAAACTCTGTTAATTATGAAATTGGGGCCAGTTGACGTCCCTGCTTTTCCCCTTATCAATAAATTTGCCATTATCTATATTCTTCCAGAGGACCGTACCATGATCTTTACCTCTCCTCTTATCTTCGCAAACATGTTTTGATATGTTTACTCACCCAGGCTCCTTTCCCATTTTCTTCCTACCCCATCGACTGATCCCAAGAGCAAAATTACGTAAGATTGAAACAAACCCAGCTCCCAGGGCTGCTGACCCAAAGCAGGTCACAGCCCCGGGGACATCTTCTCCGCAGCGCTCAAACCTCACATTCCATGCTGGTCATGCTTTCCCTTGTTAATCCTGGCTCCACATGAAACCCGATTTAGAAGCCAAAGTTTGGTTAAGCACTTTTCCACTGACCAGCTTTGGCTCTGATCTTTGATGGCAGATGTAATTTTCAACCTATGTATGTGAGTCATCTAAGCTGGTCATTTGTTGAGAAGTGAGGACACTGCTGCTTTACTTAAGGGTATTTGTAAATTTCTTATAAAGTTGTCACTATCCAGCAGAAAACCCCCACTAACTTCCCTTAATACGTTAATTAAAGATTACTTATTCTCTGTTTAAGGACATTTCTTCTCAGGAGATTGCTTTGCAAAGCAGTAGCATAAACTATACTGAACATGTCAAGGACACAAATAGCTGCCTGGAAAAGTTCATTTCCCCGAAAGTGAGGACAAATATAGCTCTCTCTCTGTTTATGTCAGTAACTGTATTTTCTCTAGTTTAGTTTGTAAAGGCTCATGGCCCACTCAAAGACATCCATCAGGATATCCAACCTCTGAAACACTCTTACCCCAAAGTACCAACTGACTGGTCTTGTTACATCTCCCTGGGGCTGGACTACAGGAGTTGAGATAAGCACTCACTTTTCAGTTCTTGTCCCACTCATGTCCTCATTCAGTATGTATTTACTTTATCCTTCCTGTGACCCAAGCACTATTATTGGTGCTGAAGATACAGCAGAGTGAATTCCTCCTCATGACCAGTGGAAGGAATCAGAAGACAGACAGGTGATGAATGGGGAGCTGCAGAAAGTGTCAGATAGGGAAAGTGGCACATAGAGTATTAAAAAGGGAGTCTGCAGGTCCATTCATGTTGCTGCAAATGGCATTATTTTGTTCTCTTTTACAGCTGATTAGTATCTATTGTATGTGTATATACACACACACACATATATTTACACACATACTACGACTTTATCCAGTCATCTGTTGGTGAACATTTAGATTGCTTCCATGTCTTGGCTGTTGTAGATAGTACTGCTATGAACATTGGGTTGCATGTATCTTTTCACATTAGAGTTCTCTCCAGATAAATGCCCAGGAGTGGAACTGCTGGATCATACAGTAACTCAATTTTTAGTTTTTAAAGGAATCTCCATACTGTTCTCCATAGTGGCTGTACCAAAGTACATTTCCACCAACAGTGTAGGAGGGTTCCCTTTTCTCCACACTTTCTCCAGCATTTATTGTTTGTGGGCTTTTTAATGATGGCCATTCTGACTGGTATGAGGTGATACCTCATTGTAGTTTTGATTTGCATTTCTTTGATAATTAGTGATGTTGAGCATTTTTTCATGTGTGTATTGGCCATTTGTATGTCTTCATTGGAAAAATGTTTGTCTTTTGCCCATTTTTGAATTGGGTTTTTTTTTGTTGTTGTTGTTGTTATATGAGCTGTTTGTATATTATAGAAATTAAGCCCTTGTCAGTCATACTAAGTGAAGTAAGCCAGAAAGAGAAAGAAAAATATCAGATGATATTGCTTATATGTGGAATCTTAAAAAAAAAAAGACACAAATAAACTTATTTACTAAACAGAGACAGATTCACAGATGTAGAAAACAAATTTATGGTTACTGGTGGAGAGAGGGAGTAGGGATGGATAAATTTGGAGTTTGCGATTTGCAGTTATTAACTACTATATATAAAATAAACAGTAAGGTCCTACCGTATAGCACAGGGAAATTGTAATCAGTACTTTGTAATAGTAATCAATACTTTGTAATGGCTTATAATGAAAAAGAATATGAAAAGGAATATATATATAACTGAATCACTATTCTGTACACCAGAAATTAATACAACATTGTAAATCAACTATACTCATTGATTTAAAAAAAGGGAATCTGATTGAGTATAAGTGAGGGTTTGAGGAGGAGGGTTTTTAGACTGTGATTTTGGGGAGGGCTGTTCCAGACAGACCACACTTAAACAGAGAACTAATGACTTGGAGGAGCCAGCCATGCAGAGGTGAGGACAGGGCATGCTCTGCCCCAGCCCTAAGGCAAGTATAAACTTGGGGTGTTTTTAGGAAAGAAAGAAGGTCCCTGAGTGGCTGAAGTGTAGTGGGAAAGGAGGAGGTGGTTTAAGATGAAGAAAGGTTTAAAAAGGGCCTTATGAAGCAGGATAGGAAGATGATATTTTTATTTTAAGGCTCTGGAGACCAGATGGCCTGGCAGTTCCGGGGAGAATGGAGGCAGGAAAAAGAAGGGAGGCCGGTTTCAAGGCCATTGTGGGAGTCCAGGCGACAGAGTGGAGGCTGGGACTGGGGTGGTGGTGAGGGAGTGGAGGGAATAAATGAATTCGGGAAACATTTTAGCAGAGATGCTGACAATACTTCGTCTCAGATGGAGTGTGGGGGAACTGGGTGAATCAAGGATGATTCCTAGGTTTTCTGCTTCCTTCCCCTTCAATATCCGTATTGTGTGGGCTTGAGAACCTCAGAAGCATCCTTCTCAAGAGTAAACAGGCATCCGGTGTTCCAGGAAATCACCACAGGGAGGCTTTCAAAACGAGGGGGCCAGGGGACAGTATCTTCTATTTTCCTCCAGACTGGGGAGGTTGTGATTTATTTTTATTCGTTGATGAAAACTTCAGGAAAGCTTTTTCAACATGGACATTATTACAAGCAATTAATAAGAGCTTCATTTTAAAAAGATATATTGTATGGAAAGCTTTTAGCATTTCATCTTGAAACAGACTAAATTGACTCTTTGTCCTCAGCTCTTTTGGATTAAGGAGAGACGTGTGATGAACATTTGTTTGGGGTTTTTAGCACTACTATGGTTACAGTGTGATTGCTGAAAATGTTCTATCCAGCACATTATTAGTTATTCCATTTCTTGATAAAATAGACATTTAAGAACGAGGCAGAGTCTGGGAGTGCAGTGGGGGTGGGGCAACCCAAACTCTGTGAAATGTTTAACCTTTCCACATAGTTCAGCAAAGTTTAGATTTCTGGCAAAACGCCTAGACTTTGCAAGGCTGTTCGTGGTTGCAAAACCCGACAAGACCCTAGTGCTTAAATTATTCTGGCTCAGAAGTTGAGAGAATGTGAAGAGAGCAGAAGGAAAGAAAAACACCCCCCTCCCATAGCTATGGTTGGGCTCAGGGCACAGAGTAAGTAATTTGGAAAGGGATCCTGGGGGTGGTGATTACAACCTCTGATGCCTTAGAGGTACATCAGATGCCTCTGCTGAGGGAATAACCTATCCCCAAAGGGAAAGCAAGTTTGCCATTAAAGGTAAAGTCGGACCTTAAGAAAACACGACCATCCAAATATGTTGTAAATTAGCAAGAATTGTTTGCCTCACAGAATCACAGCAGTTGTCCTTACACAGAGTAGCTGCAAAGAATAACCAAGGTATCATGTCTCAGGCATTTAGTCTGGAAAGAGTTGGCTCCATCCAGAAATGCACCAGGTAACCCTCCCTGCCAGGATCAGAGGTTGAATCTTACAGCTGAAGAAAATAGGGAATTTGTAACTAGCTAGAAGTAATCCCAAATTTCATTACTACATGCCTTTCTTTGGCATGTGTTGACATATATGTTGATTTGAATTCCCTGGGAGTTTCTCTAAAATTTTTAAGAACATATCTGTCATGTGCAAATAAGAAAATGTAAGCCAATAATTATTAAAATAAAAATATTAGTATTAAAATTATGAAAATATTTTGAATGAATGTAGTGTTTCCCACATATGGCCTCCAGAACCCTAATTCTGAGAGGTGGACAGTAAATAAAGAAATTGCTTGAAAAATCAATTCAGTGGTCACTAAGATTGGAAAGTTTTTGAATGTCAGTCCAATTTCTCTGTTATATTTATTTTTCTTTTCAAAGCCTGCAGTTGTTTTATGTGTATTGCAAAGTTCTAGCAGAGTAGACCATCCAATGTTTTCCAAATACATTCGATCACAAAATTTCCCTATTCTCTGCCCCCATCCTTTATCTTTTTGTGAAATATATCATCAAACATATGTTCTGAGGCACTTATTAGTAAATACTAATTTATATTTATAGTTTATTAATAGAATATATACCATAGATATGTCTGCAAAATGGGCACATTTTCACATGTGAGTCTAAGAATAATGGAGAGAGAATCTGATAAAGAGAGGAACAAATGCAGAAATAAACCACAGTAATGGAAGTTGGCAATAAGTAGGTTATAAGAGATAAGAATGCTGTTACCTGTAGAAAAATTCAACCACATTGACTTAAATAAATAATAAGAAATTGAAGGTAGATTGCTTCTTGTTTTATTTCAGCAACTTAACAATGTTAGATCCAAGATAGCTGCTTATCTTTCGGCTTCCTCATACTTGCAGTATCGTGGCTGTGACTCTGACTCTCACATCTGCATCCTTGTAGGAAAAAGTGGGAGAAAGGGGAAGGGTTTTGGAGAGTCTGTTCTTTAAATTAGGAAGTTAAAACCATTTTCAGGAACACCACATAATAGTGAATATATCTAAGCTTGCCTGTGTTTCAGAGCAAAGAGCCGTGGGAGAGATTAAATTGGAATTTTATATTGATAGTTGGGAATTTTTTTGGTGTGACATATGCAGTAACAGAAGTGAGGTAAGAGCAAGAGTTTGGAATTATTTCTATGTACCTGTGTTTTGATCTATAGAAATATAGAGGTAGAATATGTCATTTTAGATACATTCCTTTAGTCAAGTCTTTTGAAGTACCCAGTCCTTCCTTTGCTGTCTTGGAAATAGTATACTCTCAAAAAAAAAAAAAAAAATACACATGCACACACACACCTGCACAGCTTTACAGCTCAGTTGGGAGCAGACATACCCTCCATCCCCAGAAACCCTGTCTAGTGGCTTGTCGTCCTGATCAAGGTCAGTCATTTGCCAGAGGACAGAATGTTCTGGGCTTTTCCTCAGATTATTAGTAGACATTGTTGCTTTTACTAGACTGGATCTTCCAGGACCTAAATTCAGCCCATGGCTTCAAATATGAAAGCATTTATAGACCTCTAAGATAATTACCATATTTTTTGACTCTCTGAGCTCTTAATGGGGATAAATACACACTAGGAAACAAATTGGTTCAGTTTGCTTATGAAACTTTGGTAGTGAGAGGCAAACGTGTTGCGACAGCACTATTCTCCTGGAATGGACTTTATTGAAAGGAAGGTCCGTGATGAAAGCTGCAGGAGGGCCTATCAACTTCTAGTCTGTGAATCAGTAGCAAAAAGGAACAGTTGTTATAAAATTTCTTCTAAAAAATGGCAATTATGTGGACCTCCCATTCATGTTATAACAAAATCCCACTTACAGTTCTCTGCCATAGAAACTCAAAGCATGTTTCTTATTATTTTTCATTATAAAAGTAATATAAGCTTCATTATCAACCTTTTGAAAAGTAGAGAAAAATACACCTCTGAATCCAGTCATCCTAAACATGACTGTGGAATCTCTTCTCTTTTCCTCTTTTTCTTTACATCTTTTTTCCTTCACTCACTGCGGCGTTATCAGCGTTGTTTTCACGATACAATCTAGCTTCATACTCCTGTGTGAACAATTAGGTTGTTTCCGTTTTTTCCCCAAAGTGCTTTTGAACCCATATTATCATTCCTCACAGAGTAGTAGTGTTCTTGCTCCTGAATGCAGAAGCATTCAGTTATTCATCAGTGTATTTAATCCTTCAACGGATGTATTGATTACCTGCTTACCATGTGCCAAGACGCCATGGGGATACAGACGAGAGACAGTGGCCCCTCATGTCGGGAGTGTGTGGGTAAGTTACACATAGGCGTGTCTAACTGGGGTTCACAAAACTAGCCATTTATAGAAGGTAACTATAAAAGATAGGTGCTACGGGGATTGAGATGAGTAAGAAAACACTGAGATTGGAAATGAAATCACCGCTCAGCCTGTGTACGACGTGGATTTAGAGAGGTGGGGAAGACGGGGCTGGAGGACGTTCCAGGCACAGGCAGAAAAGGGAGGGAAATTATTGTCTGTGTTTAAAGAGTAGTTACATTTATGCTTGGTCTGCAGAATGGAGTTTATTTTAACCTCAATTTCCTGCATTTCCCGAGGAAAATGGTCTGGAGATTTTCTATGCTGAAAAATGTTCCCAGTTCTCCTCTGTACTTGTGTGTACAAACTCCATCAGAGAATGCATGTTCGACAGTGGATAGACACAGGTCTCCTTTTTCCCTGGCGTGAGCTGCTTTTTGCAGACTCATACTCTTTGCTGTCATCTCTTGCAAAATCTAAACAAGGAAAGCCGCAATTCAAAGAGAAGAATCAAAGCTGTTTTTTCCTTTGCATCCTTAGCCTTACCAGAATGCTCTTGTTGGTTCATATAATTCAGGTAAAAGCTGGAGTTACTAATGAATCCGAAAATGTCTCTGCATTTTACTTTGTGAGAACAATACTGAAATGTACATGCAAGTTGGGGAAGTGTTAGAATCAAAGTATCTGAGCTGGAGAGGCCTCCGCGCAGATCTGTTACATCACTTAGCCAATGTTTCTCCAGCCTTCTTTATAGATGTCATTTTCCTTATCAAATGGAAGCCTTACCTTAATACCAAATGCAAATTGTATAAAGCCAGACCCTTAAGCACAGTATCTGAGTCCTTAAAGTTTCTCAGAACACAGATTGAAAAATACTTGTTTCATCTGTCTGCCCATTTTACAAATGGGAAAATTGAGTCCTAGACAATCAAGAAAGCATGAAGTGACTGGGACATCGTGCGATGCACCAGAAATGGACACATTGTAACTGACTGTACCTCAATTAAAAAAAAAGAAAGAAAGAAAGAAGAAAAGAAAGAAAAGAAGGCATGGAGGCTCCATTTCCTTGAATTCTATTATGAAAGCAGGTGTATTCAGGACCCAGCATTCTGGCTGACTCCAAGCCTGTAAACCAGAGATGAATGCATAGGGCTGAGCCACAGTGAGAGTCTCTACTCTTAATACTTCCATCTCCCTTTTTCCAGAGGAAAGGCAGAAAAAGCTTTCTTTTCTAGGCTGGGATGCAGAGACAATGAGAAGGCATTCCGTGGTGGTCAGCCACACCCTCCACTTCCGGTTCCTCTGGGTCCCAGCATCTGTGCTCCCTCCTCCCACAGCCCCAAGAGAGCGGGGAGGCTCCCAACAGCACATCCGCCCCTTTGACAGGGCACTGTGGTTCAGGGAGCAGCAAGCAAGGCCGGGTCCCAGGGCACGAATTCTCATTCTTAAAGAAATACATGGGGCAGAAAAAATGATGTTTACAATCCTACTTGTTCCCAGTTCCAAACCTGGAAATTCTTCTAGTGAATTGGTTCTATCACACATAAACAATTAGAAGAAAAATATTCAAAGTGAAAAGACCTTCTGGTTCAGCATTTCTACATGCCCTGATACCTCACAGGCAAAGCTGCTACTTTTCATTCATACCAAACCTTTTTGATTAAATCTACCCACAGGACAAATGGCCGTGTTTACAATGTGGCTGATCCGTGTTAGATGTATCTTGTACAGACCACAAATTGGTGAGCTATGAACCAAATGTGGCATGCGGATTTGCTTTGTGTGGCATGCAGGATGTTTTGAAATTTTTGAATTAGTTGTCAAAACTGGAAAATTATGAGATTTCATATAAAAATCGACTTTCTCTGTGTCACTTGGAAAAAAAAATCAGAAGATTGGGCCATACCATGTGCAGAGTCTTAAGGATTGCTGACAAGGTAACGTTGAATCTGAGCCGTGGAGCACCTGCCCCCTTTAGATGGGATGTGCCCTCTTCAGTTTGCTATGATTCCCAGTGTGTAGCCTGGTGCTTTCCTTCTGGTGTTCAATATTCCTCTGTATCCACATCTCTATTAAAAGTGAGACAGGAAATATGTGACATAGAGAGCACGTGTTTTTTATGTAGAGCTGGACTAATGTACATGATTTAGTTGCCTCTGTGGGCATTTGAGTCTGCTTCCCCTGGACAGCTTGTGAACAGATAATACTGCGTTCTGCTAATTCTAAGATGCACATTTTCCCTCATGTTTTACCGTCTTTGAAATTGAAAGACATTGGAGAATTACTGTCAGGCAGGCAGTAGTCATGGTGACATGGCCACTGCCTGTAAACTGTCATAACTGTTCTTATTGTTGTTATGTTGGGTGAGATTACTTGCAATTTTGGGAAGGTGCATGTAGAGTGGAATTATTATTTCAAATGTCTTCTCCAAGAAGCCTCTTACGCAGCCTTGACGTGAAAAGTGACTGACTGTTCAGAAAGACAGCAGCTGGCCATGGATTTGATCCTAGCTGAAGCAAATGTTCTTTGTAGGAGAGATGACTGCAATTCCCCCTTTTCTTGGAAAGAGCAACCAAATGATTTAGGGGACTCAGAAGGGAAAATCCTACAGGTCTAGGAGGCTTTGTAACACTTTAATACTAAGATAAGTGCAAAAGGATTCCTGGTACAGGCCAAGCAGTGCAATAGGAGGCAAGAGAAAACACCAAATAATTTGGAAGAGATAAAAGAAATTTCTGGGCAAAGGCTCCTTAGCCCACCTAGGCTTCAAGTAGTACTATCATTAAGGTGTTGTATCATAGATCGACTGAAAGTATATATTCTTTTCCAGATTGGTGCATAAAATGGTGAATCTGTCAATCAGTGATGTCTTAGATTCAATAAAATATGGTCAAATAAACCCAGAAAAGAGTGTTGACTGATTAAAAAAAAAAATAACCCACCACATGAGAGTTGTGAGTTAAATTTTACTTGAGGACAAATGAGGACTATAGCCTGGGAGACAGCCTCTCAGACAGCACTGAAGTACTGCTCTGGAGAGGTAGTGGGGAGGTCAGAATATATTCGATTTTGGTGCAGGGGGATACGTGCAATCAAGCACATGTTATGGCAGAGGGTTGTTACTAGTCACGAGGATCTCCATTAATGATTTTAGTGCTTTTCTAGATAAGGGAAGATGCCAGAAATTGGTGTCATAAAATCTCCTGAAAATATCTAACTCTCTGAAGGCCTGTTTTGCCAGTTTTTCCCAGAGTACAGAGCACCTCATTCCTGATCTTCCCCCCAGAGTCTTTTCAGGGTGTGTTGGAGGTCAGTGACTGCAGTGGCTAATGGCTTCATCCTTGTAGAAACAGATGACAAGTGATGATTTTCAGTTGGCAACAGGAAGAATGTATTGTCCATGCTAGCCATTGACTCATTGGTGTCTTCACCTACCAACTATCACCTTGTCCAAAATTGCTTCCTATCTTTTCTGACCACTGAGTGAAAGAGAAATGGAGGCAAAATGAATAAACGGCATAACTCTTGGGAGACAGTAGATGCTGGTGAAGCAGAAAATAGAACCTGAAATTTGTGCTTGATCATTACAAGTAACACAGCCACCCAAGCTGCCTCTAAAACTTTAAAGGAAGACCAGCTGAGACCAAAACACCAGAGAATTGTCTTCTCAAGTATTTCCTACTTTTAAGAGAGTATTTTTTTTAACCCTAGCAGTTTTGTAGGAAGCCACGACTGAAGGGTGAGGTGAGCTTGGCCTACAGGCACGAAAACCCGCTGCTCAGGACAATGACACGTCCCTCCCCTGTCATGTGTTATTACTTACCATGCGTGCCATGGGACAAATGTTTGTTATTAGCAGAAGTTTCATAGACAAGTTTTATCATCCGTTTTCTGGTCCACTCCAATTTAACAACAATTTTCTCTTTTGCCTGCAGGCTAGAAACCTAAGTTTTTGCCCAAACCATTTCTATTTTTGCTGTCATGGCCCTGAATGAACATTCTGTTTTTAAAAGGAACTGGAACAAAATGGGGGGAGGGTATAGCTCAATGGTAGAGCACATGTCTAGCATGCACGAGGTCCTGGGTTCGATCCCCAATCCCTTCAATAAAAAAAAAAAATAATAATAATAAAATAATTAAATAAACCTAATTACCTCCCCCCCAACAAAAACAAATAAATTTTTAAAAAGGAACTGGAAAAAATACATGCAAGAAGGAGAATGTAATTTATTTTTTGATGTTCTCTAAAATAATTTTAAGTAATTCCAACCAACAAGCTTGATTCAGTTGTCTTTCCAGAAGGTGAGATCCTGGCTTTGGTTTGATTGGAAAAGGCTTGTCTTTACTCTGCAAAGGTCCACCTTGTTAGTGCACATATTTGGGGCATTGTCTAGCTTTATTTCTGCTCAAAGAAACCATGAAATGGCCTTGAAAGTTATGCATTCACTTGGGTATTTTGTATTTCTCACATTTAAAAACTGCGATACCAACCAAATAAAAAGCTCATTGGGAAGGGCCTCATCATATCCTTTTTGGTAAAATCCTTGACTGCCAGGCTTAATTAGCACATCTTTTATTTGTAAAACAAAATGGAAATGGCCTCCCTAAAAGGTAGCCACACATACTCTTCTCTTCAGAAGGAAAGCTAGAGCTCAAGGTAAAAGATGAGTTTTCTTAGCAAGTTTCTGCTTTCACTTAAATTGCTGAATGATTTTGCCTTTGGGCTGATATTTTCCATACCTTTTAATATTTCCCAAAATTGAGATTTTGGTGCTTGAGTTTTGAAAGTGTCACTGCAACCTATTGAAAGAAAGTTGAAAATAGAGGCTATTTGTTGCTGGAAATTTTGCACTTGAATAGAATTGGAGCTGGAAGGTGTCAGAAGCTTAGTTGGGCTGGAACATAGCAGCATAATTTTAGTTTAAATGGTGTGTGATTCAGAGTAGGCCCTTTAATAGATATTTGTTGAATAGACTCTATAGCATATGTGTGCACAAATGCCTGTATATGAACCATACATACTACCTTTCAATAAAATTTGAAATTAAGATGTTCTACAAGTAAAATATGAATTTATGACTAGTCAACAAATGAACTCAATAATGATAGCTATAATAATGAAAATTTTTATTATAAGTAGGCTATAAATAATATTTATTCTTAATTATTATTATTATTAACTAGCAAGTTCATCTTTCTTCTCAGTCATCAACTGCAACTCTGATAGTGTCTCCAAAACTTCAGTAATTTGTAGAGAGGTGAGAAGTCTTTAGAGCAATCTCTAGGTGCACACTATGTGAGGTTACAGAGAGTGGCATCTTCATCCTCTGAGAGAGCAAGA
This sequence comes from Camelus ferus, assembly GCF_009834535.1. Classification (NCBI taxonomy): domain Eukaryota; kingdom Metazoa; phylum Chordata; class Mammalia; order Artiodactyla; family Camelidae; genus Camelus; species Camelus ferus. Next base: position 104,301,348 of record NC_045697.1, on the reverse strand, counting down.
CCAAGGAGGAGCTTTCACTGGTTATACCTGGTTGGGATGAGAAGAGTAAAAAGACCATTCACTTATTCCCTGATACATCCCATGTATTTATGCAGGAGGGGTGAGTTATATAAAATTTCAGGTGATGGATGAAAGCCTTTTCTACAGGTACCAAAACATCTTATTTCAACTCTATCTAGAAATTCTCAAGAACTTCTCAGTGAATTAACATGAATTTGATTCGGGAGGGATTTGGAAAAGTTTAAGAGTCCAAATCACATTGATCGGGAGAGTCAGCGTGTGGCAAAGCAGCTACAGTACAAAGGTGGTCAGCGAGGAGAGGCTAACATCGAGGTCTCCAAGCTTATTTATTTAGGTGTAAATATTTTCATAGCTTTGTTATAGACTGTAATTTAAATTGCTAAATTACTCATTCTGTATTAAATTCCAAGTCAATCTAGGTATTTTAGAGATGGTATTCTAAAGCAGTTAATACTATGAACAGTTAAGACCTCCATCACAGATTTGAATTTCAGGAAATGATAAGTTCTGTATCGACGCATGGAAAGTCACAATAGTAATAGTAGATTTCCTTTGTAATTCTATGCATTTATCCATTGGTTTCGCCATTGAAGAGGTCCATGGCACAAAAGTGATTTTAAAAAATGGAGACCCTGGATTCAGTCTACTGAAATAACGTTTCAAAATAAAATAAATGAGGAGGAACATGTTCTCCATTCCTTAGCTCGGAAGGACTTTGAACTGATGGTCAGGTCAGCGACTTCTTCTTTCAAGATAGCATTGGAAGGGATAAGTTGATGAGCTAAGAGCAATATGAAACAACAAGCTGGTGTGATGTAAACCTGGATGGGAATTTTGGGATTTGTTGTCCAAGACTCTCCCAAGTGCAGTTCTGCAATAAACCATAACTGAATTAATTTCCAAGGAAGCTCAGATTTGGACATTAAAGGGAAATGGCAAAAGTTACTAAATTTGGCTCCTAGGAAATACGTGTCTCAACAATGCCTTGGGCCCTGTTAATTAATTGGGAGAAAACAGCTTATTTATTTGTTTGGGGGACTAAAGATCCAACTGTGACGCATATCTGCAGTTAGGTATGTAAGGAAAGAAAGGAAACAACGTGAGCTCTGTGTTCTGACTTTGTTGGCTGACTGGATGTTGGGTTCTTCACATTTGTTGAGCATCTCTAATGCTCAATACATTGGCCAAGTATTGTGCTAGCTTCTGGGGAGTCTATAAATATAAATGAGACAATTAAAAAAATGAGTATATTATTTAGGCACAGAGAAGGATCGTTTTATCTCTAAAAAAAGGATTGTTTTGTTAAATGGCATTGGTATGACTTTAAACAGTTAATTCTCCTTCTACTAAAATGTCTTATCATCAGGAAACAATTAGATTAACTAGTTTTTCTTTCCCCTAGAAATTCCCAGACTGTTAATATTCCCTGTCATACCATGCATCAAATATGAGCCCCCTGAGGAGGACAGCACATGGACAAAGGGCCTGGTTGAGTTGGTGAAGTCATTAGCTATTTACCAGGCCTAGTCTAGGGGACCTGGAAGGCTGTCTTGACCCAGAAGATCTCTCCTAGATTGTCTGAGATAGTTCACCTCATTGAGTAGCTCGACATTAGAGAATCATTGGATTAATAAGCACCAGTTACACCTCCTGATGATTCATTGAGCCTTCCTTCCCTCAGAAAGTGGAAGTTATGACAAGGTTGGGGATGGGATGAGTAAGAGACACTATAGATGTATGGTGGTCCTGGGTTAAAGCAGATGGAGGTGGATATCACCATCTATAGTGTGCAGCATGAAGGCCATAGGGGGACCCACCAGCAACATTAGGAAAATCTGATCTATTCCCAAGAGTGGCCTTGGAAAGAGACCACCATAGGAGTGAGGCTGAGACAGCTGCCCTCTGATCTTGCCCTGCCCCCTGGAGAGTCCTCTTGTCCTACGACCCCTCTACAACCAAGCTGACCTTTCAGAGTGCAGCCTCCTTGTTGGGACTAGCCTCAAACGAGGACATACAACTTCCAATAAATCTTCAGAGCACAGCTAAATGCAAGCAGGAACTTTGAATAAAATTTTATCAACAACTTATGGCTATTTAAAAGTAAATAGAAACAAGAACATGAAACTAAGTGATTTGCATTGTAGGGAATAACTCCTGGAGACATCACCAAGATGACAATATAGGAGTCTCTTGAATTCAGGCAAAGGACCTGAATCGACATTTTTCCAAAGAAGACATACAGATGGCTAAACAGGTACATGAAAAGGTGCTCAACATCCCTAATCACCAGAGAAATGCAAATCAAAACCACAATGAGATAACACTTCATACCTATTAGAATGGCTCTTATGAAAAAGACAAGAAATAGAATTGTGGAGGGGGATGTGGAGAAAAGGGAACCCTTGTGCACTGTTAGTAGGAATGTAAATTGGTGCAGCCACTGTGGAAAAACACAGTATAGAAATTTCTCAAAAAACTAAAAAAAGAACTACCATGTGATACAACATTCCACTTTTCTGGGTATATATCCAGAGGAAATGGAATCATTACCTCGAAGAGACGTCTGTACTCCCATGTTAATTGCAGCATAGTCACAATAGTCAAAAGATATGGAAACAACATTAAGTGTCCATCAACAGATGAAAATGTGAGAGATATATATGAATAAAACTTTCCGGAGGGGTTAATATAACTCAGTGGTAGAGCATATGCTTAACATGCACGAGGTCCAGTACCTCCATTAAAAAAAAAAAAACCTTTCCATCATATATATAATATTCCAATATGATGGAATATATATATAGTCATATTATTCAGCCATGGGAAAAAAGGAAATCCTGTCATTTGCAACAACATGGGTGGACCTTGAGAGTATTATGTTAAGTGAAATAAGCCAGACAGAGAAAAACAAATATTGCATGGTATCACTTACACGTGGAATCTGGAAAAAAAAAGTTGAACTCACAGAAACAGAGAATAGAGTGGTGATTGCCAGGAGCTAGTGGGGGCAGGGGAGTAGGGAGAGGTTCATAAAAGGTACAGACTTTCAGTTATAAGGTAAATTAAGATCTGAAGATCTAACGTGTACCATAATAACTGTTGTTGATAATGCTTTATTGTATAATTAAAATTTGCCAAGAGAATAGAACTTAAGGGTACTCCCACCCTCTACCCCCCCCCCCAAAAAGGCAAATGTATAAAGCGTGAGGTGTAAGGGATGTCTTAACTAATTCAGTGAAGGGGCCTTTCACAAGGTATATGTATGTTAAACCATCACGTTGTATTCTTTAATATATCTTACACTTTTATTGGTCAAATATGCATCAGTAAAGCTGGGGAAAAAGGAATAGCTCCTTTCTCTTCAGGTTATGGTCCAGCAGCTCCCACCCAGCGGCAGAGGGCATCCTTTCTCCCTCATCTGAGGGTGTCCTCCGGCACCTTCAGGCCCACCAGGCTCATTGAGGTCCCAACCACAAAATGAAGCCCAGAGAGAAGAGACACCACTCCTGTGGACCATAACCTTCCTGACGGCAGAGATCACATCTGTTTTGCTCACATTCCTCCACTGAACAATTGTTCATCGAGCACCCACCCTCTGCCAGATGCTTGGGATATGTCAGGAAACCCAAGAGACAAAAGCAAAACAACACTGTCATTGAACAACAAATAGACAATAACAAAATGTAATAAATAAGTTTGGTTACAATCAAATAAGTACCATGGAAAAAAATAGAATAGGTTAAGGGAGATTGGAAATGCCAGCAGGGAGTTCATGTGTTTGGGGAGGGCTGTCCACAATATAAGATACAGTTGTGTGGGGAGGCCCGCTAGAGAAAAGGTAAAATCTGAAAAAAATTTGGAGGAAGCAAGAGAATTAACCATGTGATTATATGCCAGGGTGCAGGGGGATGTATTTTAGGCAGAGGAAAGAACCTACACCTAGAGCTTAAGTTGGTAGATAGTTAGAGGAAGGGTGCAGAGGCCATTGTGGCTGGAGGAGAGGACATGGGATTATGTCAGAGAGATAATGGGGAGCAAGTGGTCATGGGAGATTTGGAGCCATAGTAAGGACTTTGGCTTTTCCTTTTAAATTTTTTAAATATAAAAAAAAAATTTTACTGAAGTATAGTTGATTTATAATGTTAGTTTCAGGTGAATAGCAAAGTGATTCAGTTTTATATATACATACGTATGTATATTTTCTTTTCAGATTCTTTTCCATTATATATTATTATAAGAAATTGAATATAGTTCCCTGTACTACAGTAGGTCTTTGTTGTTTATCTATTTTATATATAGTAGTGTGTATCTCTAATCCCAAACTCCTAATTTATCCATCTCCCCCTTTCCCCTTTAGTAACCATGTTTGTTTTCTATGTCTGTGAGTCTGTTTCTGTTTTGTAAGTAAGTTCATTTGTATCCTTTTTTCAGATTTCATGTATAAAGGATATCATATGATATTTGGCTTTCTCTGTTTGATTTACTTCACTCAACATGATAATCTCTAGGTCCATCCATGTTGCGGCAAATGGCATTATTTCATTCTTTTTCATGGCTGAGTAATATTCCATTGTATATATAGACCATATCTTCTTTGGCTTTTCTTTCTTTTCTTTTTCTTATATTTTAAATTTTTTTACTGAAGTATAGTCAGTTTACAGGGTGTCAATTTCTGGTGTACAGCATAATGTTTCAGTCATACATATATACATATATCCCTTTTCATGTTCTTTTTCATTATAGGTAACTACAAGATATTGAATAGGGTTCCCTGTGCTATACAGTAGAAACTTGTTGTTTATCTATTTTATATATAATAGTTAATATCTGTAAATCTCAAACTCCTGGTTTATCCCTCCCCATCCCCCCCCCCGGAGCCATAAGTTTGTTTTCTGTGTGAGTCTGTTTTGTTATGTAAATAAGCTCATTTGTGTTATTTTTTTAGATTCCACATATAAATGATATCATATGGTATGTTTCTTTCTGTTTCTGGCTTACTTCACTAAGTATGAAGATCTCCAGGTCCAATCTATGTTGCTATAAATGGCATCATTTTATTCTTTTTTATGGCTGAGTAGTATTTCATTGTATATATGTATGTACCACAACCTCTTTATCCAATCATCTATTGACCTTGGCTTCTCTTGAGTGAAATGCAGAGTCACTGGAGGGTTTTGAGCAGAGATGTGGCATGATTTGAACCTAAATTTTCTCAGAATCATTTGGATTGTTGTGCTGAGAGTAGACTACAGGGAGGCAAGGGGAAGGCTGAGGACCTGATGTGCAAGGTGTTGGGATACTCCAGTTGAAACAATTCCACAACTGTCCATCCTACCAGAGTTTTCATGGTGGAGGTGGTAGAAAGGGGCCACACTCTGGATATATTTTGAAGGTAGAGCCAATGGGATTTCTTGATGGATTAAATATGGAGTGTGAGAAAGGGGAGGAATCAGGTCTTTTGGTTTGAGCAACTGGAAACAAAGAGTAGCCGTCAGCTGGCCTGGGGAGTAGAGGGGGAAACACACTGGGGAGTCAGACTGGAGGCTGTTAGTTATGGACACATTGAATTGGAGATGCCTCTTAGATATCCAACAGGAAATGCTGGGTGGGTGTTGGATATATGATCTTGAAGGAGTTCAGGACATGCCACTCCAAAATATGCCTCTGTGGCATCTTGACTATTTTGAGTTAAAAGCACTTGAAAAACAGCAATTACAAGAAAAACACTCTGACCTTCTTTCTTTTTCCTGAAAGCAGAACATGAAATTCCTGTACAAAAGATGTCCTCCCCATGCCAGAAGGAAAGTAACATTCTTATCCTCAATGGCGAGCGGCTGAGACGGAGAGAATTCTATACAAACAGACCTTGTTAAAATAATTCTTATCTTCCTTCAGTCTCCCCACATAGTTTAGCCATTTTTCTACAGTCGCCTTTCTTTGTCCAACCTGCCTAATGCTAAAAGCAAATAGGTTTCACCACTTCTTTGGGTCTTCATTCTTATGAAGAATCCTGTGGCACATAAAACTTCTACTAAATAAATTTGTATGCTTTTCTCTTGTTGATCTGCCTTATGTCAATTTAATTCTTAGGCCCAGACAAAACACCCCCAGGAGGGTAAAGGTAAAAGTTTGTCTCCCTTACAGTCTCTAGTTTGAACAATGGTTCAGGCTAGTGAACACTGACAGCTGGTTAGTAAGCACTCCATAATCACTGGGTGAATGAATGAATGAATGAATGAATTTAAGGTGCATTTACCAAGGTCCAGTTTTCTATCTAAGGACTTTCCTCTTCCCCAGATAATTATCACAGAAATACCAATTCTCTTCGGTGGACACATCAATCTGACATCACAAGACAACATTGTCAAACTATAGCAGAGCAAGTCTAGATGTTCAAAAGTACAAGTTTATATTTGTATCTAGATTGGTTGGTTTGGTTGGGCATGTTGGTTGGATGGGTGGCTGTTACAATTTTTGCAAGGTCATTGAACAAATAGAGATTAGGGTAGAGCCAAGGAAACTGACACGGGTAGTCTCAGATACAGAGGGCATATTTCTAAATTTTGCTTAGAGTTGCCTTAAAGGAGATTGAGAGACTTACAAACCAGTATCATGAAATCAAAGACCTCTAGGCAGGCCCATACATGACTGTTTAACCTGAAAATGTTCTCGGTGATTCAGAGAGGGCAGAAGTGAACATCTAGGTTTTAGATTCTGTAGTCTAAACTCCCTTCTCTTCCCATTTGCTTTATTTGTTTTTCTAGAAAACTTGTCCCTGTGGGAGGTAGTTTAGCTACTGGAAGAATTGGTCTCAAATTGCGGTGATTCTGTAACACATCTTTGCTTTTTAAAAATGAGACTTCCCTATCCAGTCAGAGATCATGTAGGTCTTTAAAACACATAATTAAAACAACATGAAAGAACCACCAACTTAGTGGAGAGTCTCTTTAAACAGCCTATCTAGTTTGTTTATAAACGCGGTTTTCTAAAGATATGCTTAGAATTCTTTGCAAATAAATGTTTGCATAATATTTTTTTACAGAGATTAATTTCTCCTGGGGTGGAATGAGTTTTTAGAAATATTCTTGTGCTTAGCCTCACACTGCCTTTCAGTGATATTAGGAATTTATAGAAATATTTCTATTAAATGGAAATTGGTAACTTGAGCATGTTATTTTGGTGAACTTAATTTAACATGTGGGCCATATTCAAACTGAGGAGTATGCTGTTTTAAATAGTTCACTACAGAGATAAGGGGAGACAAAAATACATCTGGACAACAGTAGTTTAGCCATTTTAAGAAATCAGTCTCCCTGGCGGCTAAGTTACACTCTTGATGAGATCATAATTCCTAAAGCACAAATATTGAGTTCCACTGCTTACATCGTGAGTGATTGTACACCTGTGGAATATTTTTAAAAAGATAATTCATCTTTTTCTAAAAAGAAACACAGAGTTAGTTTTTGGACAAAGCTATTTGTATGCAAAATACTGTTTTTTTCACCTCACCAGAAGAGAAGATTTGAAAATTTTGCATCTGAATCTCCTTGTTTTTCTTCTGCCCTGACCTGTCCTTTTGTTTTCATCATAATTATCATCAATAAATAGTTTTTACTTGATCTGATGCTTTATTGTAATTCCCATTCTATTTGTTTTTGCATCAGTTTTCTTATGAAAGCACTAGAATATGTTGCTTGATCTTGGCAACAAGGACGGGTTTACTACATGGTGAACTGAATGTTATCATGAGGGAAATAAAACTGGAACACGGAGTAGGTATCAGAACTGTGTTTATCAAAGTACAGCAACGGGAACAATGAATTCAGGTAGTAGGTGGCTTAGATTTGAACTTTAACATCATTTCAAATGTTCATGATCATAGGTTTTACCTACAAAAGTTTTAATTCCTAAAACACATGAATTTGTAAACAAGATCTGGCCTCCCAAGTAGGAAGGTGGTATTGCTACACGTAGACGCAAACAGACCCTAGAGTAGGGCTCTGGCAGAGTTTAGCTGAACCTGAACAATATTAATATTATAAACCTCATCCTAGCTTTAACAAGGAGCTCACGAGAGTGTGTTTTTAAAAGGAAACCAGGTCTAAGGAATGATTTCTCACCACGAATTAAGCCTAATTAAGCTTGGCTTTATCCCTGGAACTTGAGAGGATTCCTTAAAGACATCCTGACTCCCTTTGGGGGCCAGCCTTCTTCCGGCTTATCCTTCATTTCTTTCAGGCCAATTTGGCATCAGGCATCCTTGGTTCCATAGCTCTGGGTTCACAGTAACAGAGTGGGAGTTCTCTGATGACTCCAGTCGCTCGAAGAGCAATTTCTCTATCATAATGTATCTTTCCAGATTTTTTTCCTCTCAACTAGAATAAGGAAAACTGCCACAAGGGAGGGAAGGTTTTACCCTTCCACCCCCACTCCCCACCCCACTACTTTGTTTCTCTTTTCCTTTTTTGTTTAAACATTTGTTTAAATGTTTAAGCTCCACATCCCAGAAGCATGTTACTCCAGTTGGCAGGGCTCAGCTCTGGCTCCCGCTTTCTGTCTTGTATCACAGCGCTGAAGGTTTTGAATAGTGTGTTTTGTCCGAAAATCTAATGTTTGAAGACCTTTAACAAAGTGGCTTTTGCTAGTTTGTTTGAGGACATTTTAAAAGAAATCAGTTATCCTACACACTTCTGTTGTTCTGGGCATAGGTACCCAAGGATGTTTTAGCAGCCAGTTGAGTTGGTAGCCTGAGCTGAGTCTAACCGTTGTGTTAGAGCTTGTGGGATTTCCTAGTTGACAATACCTCTGTATCATTCTTTTTGTTAGTGAAGTTATAATCAATTTCTTTAAGCTTCATGCTTTATGGAGAGCAAAGGTCTGGATTACTGAGCAGGGGTAGGGGCTTTTCTGGCTAGCTGGATGAACTTGAGTCAGGAAGAATGGGGCAAGCCAGCTGGAGATGCTAGGCATGACTCTGTTCTTACCTGATTATGGTCTTTTAAAGATCAACAGCCCTCAACAAGGACCAACAACCTCTGCAACTTGTGTGGTCCCAGAGCAGAAGTGATGCTGGGACGGGAGGTTTCATGGGATGCAGGGGGGCAGTGGGGAGAATTAGTTCAACATCTCAAACTCTTGAGTGGTGATGAGGGTGCAGGGAGAGGAGATTCAGGGAGTAGGGGAGGCGATTCCCCAGGGATGGTCTTCACCAGCCTCACTTGTCCTGGTCTCATGCTGGGCACTTGGATAAGACACTGAGGCATCAGTGCTGGAGGAACTGGGTGGCGTTACATTCTGGTATGAACTTCCTGGGACTGAACATCTTGGTCCCACCACCACATTCACCGTACCATGAGGTCACAAGCTGCTCTCCAAGAGCAGAGTGTAATTGTTAGATGATTGAGAGTGAGACAATGAATGATCAGAGAGTAAAACAATGGCAATGACGTTGTAATCAGGGGACAGAGAATACGCTCCACCTTGGCTGAGTTTTCCTCATGTGATTCTTCAAAGTACATGTTCTCATTTTCATTAATTCTCTTTACTTAGGCAGAGTTTAGAATTCCTCCTCTGCAGACAATGCCTTTTTGCATAGCTTTGGATAACTTTCACCCTTTAAATTAAAAAACTTTTTTAAATTTTGGGGGGGATAGGTAATTAGGTTTACTTATTTATTTCTAGAGGAGGTACTGGGGAATTGAACCCAGGATCTTGTGTATGCTAAGCAGGTGCTCTACCACTTGAGCTATACCCTCTCACCTCACCTTTTACACTGTTAATGTAGATTGTGAAAGTGAGAGAATTTTTAAAATACCTTGCCAAAACAAATATTCCATACTTTCCCCCTGCTGCCCTAACCCTGGGAGGGCGAATGAGGGCTACTGCCGGCTTCCTGGAGGTGTGTTCTTCTCCAGATGAACACATTTCCCTAAAATGGGTTTCCTTGGACAAGATCATTACTCTGATCTTTGTAATGATCAATGGTTAAACTACACTGACAAAGGAAGGAAAATCATGTAAGATACCGATACAAAGATAACTACATGTCAGATTTTATTTTTTAGAATATCCACTAGCTTAAGGTACTTTATTCTAGTTTATTTTCTATTTACCTTGTCTCTCGGGAAACTTATTAGATGAAGTAATGAGAAACCAGGGATGGGAGAGGAAAATCTTCCTAACATAGAAGTAATAAACCTCAAAGCTGGTATCACGTGGTGGCTCCCAGCTTCCGTTTTGCCTTGCATCCTTCCTTCCTCTGCCCATTTTTAGTTATGGGACTTTGGACAAGCTCCTTAAGGAGTCCTGCTCCCAGAAGCAGTGACTGAAGGTGGAGGACATTCCACAAAAGTGAAAATGTGGAATCAGTGCCTGGAACAGAGTGGTCGCCTGGTACATGTGTGCTGGATGGATGCAATGAGGCGGGCTAGAGCATCTAAGTCGGGAGGAAGGACAGTGCTCTGCAGAGGTCAGCTAAGTGAAGGTGGGGGATGATGACAGGGCGGCAGGTGCTTAAACGAGGCCAGGTGACTTGAAAGCAGAACAAGATGAGAGATGCTCCTATTAACAATTCTGGGCAAAAAGAGGCCGGATGCTTCTCAGCATTTATCCAGATGACCTCGCAGGTGATATGTCACAAGTATGTGAAAACCCTTTCCCACCCTTCCCAATCATCCACGCCGCTCCTCCAACCAACAGCAGGGTTTGTGTGGGCAGCAGAGAGGTCCGTATTTTAAAATACATATTATTTTTAAGATTTTTTTGTTTTTACTATAAATGATGTCTTTTTTTTAAGATAAAAGTTTGAGGTATTTTAATAAAGAAAAGAGAATCGAGTTTCAGCTAGATTGCATCAACTGTATTTATTTCATCTCTCTTTCAGAAATGGTCATTGAGAGAGGAAGCTTGAGTTTTGTGTGTGTTTTCTGAGTGAATCTGATATTCTTATCCAGAAAATGATGTTGAAAGGAGCAGGGGAGAAAAAGTAGTAGGGGAGAAAAAGAAGACAGAATATTTTTATCCCCCAGATATGTGAGATATGCTGACAAGAAAAACAGTACATTTTCCTTAAAGTGGAGAATGGAAAGGGAAACAGAATTGTGTTTTAGAAATCTGATTCTTTTTTTAAATATGAAATAATTATTTGCCAGACTACACAGGGTCAGGAGAAAAGTTACCACATTAATCAGGTCTAATCAGAAACCCAAGGGTCTGGAGGCAGAAAGTAGAAAGGAAAGAAGTCATGACGTTTTGACTTTGGGTTAAAAGAGGGAAGAATCCACAATCCAGGTGTGATTCAGGGAGGCGAGGAGTCAGAAGGCCATCGGCTGGAAAGCTGGCTTCTTTGTAGAGCAGGAACTTGGCAGGAGCTAATGGTGATGCAGACACACTATCTTATCTCCACCAGAGAAAGCCTCCAGCTCTGAGCTTAATCGTCTTGGCAAGGAAGAATCAGGAAGCTTAAGAGTTTATAGCTTTGCTGGGCCGTGGCTGTACCTATTGGAAGATAAACAAATAACCCCAAAGCTCTCCACCACTCTTTAGCCTAAATAAGGATTATATTTCTCCAGATGGATGGGGATTTTTAAGCCAAAAATGAGAGCAGAAACACATCTACGACAGAAAGAGATAAGCTTCGGCTTGCTTAGACAGCGGAATATCCAGAAAAACTGAATCCCAGACCAAGATGTCAGCCTGAGGAGTTTGGGAGGAAATCCCTAATCTTTGTGGGTTGAGAGGCTGTAAAGGATGCCCTCGGCAAATGGAATTACCTGGGACGTGGTCTCCAAAGACAAAAGACACAATTGTCTTAGGCTTAATATTTTTATCACCTATTACTTAGCCAACCAAAGGTTTGGCACCATATGAAACGGTTTTGAAAGGGATGTGTCCAAAACAAAGGCGGCGTTTCTGTAGCGGGGCAGCCTGGTGCGGCAGAATGAGCATGGCTTTGGGGGCCAAAAATGCGGGATTAAATCCGAAATCTTCACCTTATTTCCTTTGTAATCTTATGCAAGTTACTTACTCTCTCTGATCCCCTATTTTTTTTTTTCATCTGGGCATGTGGAAACCTATGTACTGTTTCATGGGAGGATTAAATGAGATACTTCTATGAACGTCCTGTTCTCAGAATAGATATGATACATGACACTTCCTAATATCATGTTGTAGGAGGACATAACCTGAATCCTGAAACTCTCAGATGTTCTGAAATTATTTCTTTTTTTTCTCTTCTTAGATACAGAATTGGGAGGTGGGGACAAGGACAAAGTAATGGGTCCTATGTCCTTGGCTTTAGATAATTATCTTAAAATGAAAATAAAACATCAAAGTTTAAAAGTAAAGCTTCAAATGTGTTCTCTGTCATCCTCCACTGTTAGCCTTCCCTGCTTCAGTGTATCCATCTCTAAAATGGGAATTTCATTCCTTACAGTTATGAATAATTTATAACACAGAATGGAAGAAAAATTCGCATTGTTCTTCTCGAAGTCACAAGATCCACATCTTTAATGTTCTAAACTCCTCTGTATTTGCCTGCATCACTCAAGAACAGGAGGGGTTTCAAAATATCCCACTAAAATGGCCAGGTTTTCTCCTGCTATGGAAACATGAGATGAGGTATATTCAAGTGGTAAATCAGTGACACCCAGTGGCTGCTGCTTTTATATTTACCGTTTTCATTTTCCATTTAACTTTGTAAGGTTCTGCTCGAGAACAAAGTGAAAAGGTGATGAGAATATGGAAGTCATAGAGGCCTTTGAGAGAGTTTCTCGGCAGTGATTAGCTTTCCTAGGACACGGGAACAACCCAAAAACAATACCAAAAATAGAGAGAGCTGGAAGGTGGGGAAAACAGTTCTGGGAATTTTCTGCCTCATCATTTTGCATTTTATTAAAGTATGGACTCAAGCTTTCCTGTCACTGTTGGATTTCCCAAAGAAACATTCTCTTCACTGAAGTGACATGTCAACCGCCCAAATTCTCCCTAGATCCTAATCTGTCAGAGACAGCTGGGAATGTCCCCTAGAAATTAGACTTCCTAGATGTAAGTAACACTTAGCTGGAGGTTTAATCCAAAGCCCCCCAAAGCTCTGCTATGACACAACATGTCATGTTCTGACATATTAACCCTTTGGAGGCATTAAAGATCTGGGAACTCCTGCAAGAGCCTCTGCCCCTCACTGAGTAGTTGGGTAGGCACAGCTGGGCTCAAATCCCAGCTTGCCCGCTCTGTTGTTGGATGCTCTTGGACCACTTATAACCTCTTGGAGCCCTTATTTTTTCATCTGTACAGTAAGGGTAATAACACCTAACTCATAGGTTGTTGTACGGTTTTAATGAAATAATGCGCCTAAACTAATGGGTGGAAAGCAGGGACTCCATAAATAGCAACCGTTCTTGTCCGTATTTTTATCAGCTGAGGTTTCCTGTGGATCTTGGGGAGAAAAACCCTTTTCTGAAACTGGATGAGTAATTTTTATGTGTTCTACAATCTGACTCCTCTCTCGGGTGACAGCATGGGTAGAAATACACTTATTATCATTTTGTATAATTGGAGGTAGGGCTATTTTCCATATTGGACTCAAGTTGCTAAAGTGCTTTCAGTTTCTTGGATGAAAGACTAGAGAAATACTGCACTGTAAAACTGTTAGCTGGTCACTTACATTGTAAGGATTAGTATTTTCCCACAAAAAATATTGAGGAAGTTACAATAGCACAGAGATATGTTAAGTCAGACAATTAGGTAACAGTAAAGGATTCCACAGAGGATTGCTTAAAACACAAAACTCTAGATCTTGGTTGCTGCTTCTTTTAATTGCCTGATAAATATTTTTGATGATTGGTTTTTTAAACTGCATAAATAGGAATATGATAGTGAAATTTACAAAATATGGCCCCTTCTCTCTCTTTCTTCCTCCCTCCCTCCCTCCTTTCTTTCCTCCCTTCCTTCTTTTTTTCTTTACATTAAATACACCGGATCATTAAGAGGCCAGGCTTTGCAGCCAAGTGAACTTGAATTTGGATCCCAGCTTTTCCACATACTGCTTTCCTTAGATTTTCTAAGCTGCAGTTCCATCCTCTTTAAAGTAGGGGTGATAATGCCCACCTCAGAGGACGGTTCAGAAGAGTCAAGGAGAGCAGGTCTGGAAAACACTGAGCGCACATGCAAGTACTCAATATGGAGAGCGGGGACGTGGGGACTGCCCAGAGCAGTAGCTCTTGTCCTTGCCTGACTCCAACCCCCTTTGTGTAACAATCAGTTTTTATTCCTCCTTTATTCTCCCACAATGAAATTTTAGAGCTAACATTAGCTACCTACTACATTCTTTTAAATATCAATGCAATGCTCTAGTTGAAATAGAAAGGAGAGACAGAGGAAATGACTTAAGGTGAAATAACATGCATGTCAGTGTAATGCTGGGTACACCTGCGCCGAAGGCATAAGACTTGTGTCTCCATGATCGCCCTGAAGGACAGCCAACCATGCAGACAGGTTCTGTGTGACTCAGAGACAACAAACAGTACTGCTCTTTGTGATTTTTTGAAATAGGGAAAAACTCGGTCATGTTTCAAACAAGGCAGAGGGTAATCTTCCCTCACTTATGCATTAATTACCTTGCTGGAAATTTGAAACTGGCTTATGTAAACTAAATACATGATTTATATTTAAACCATGCTGAACCAGTTTGTTAGAGTTAGGTTTTAAGCTCAGAAAATGCTAAACAGTTCTCTCATCTACATGAACTTTGGAAACGATGATTTTTCATTATGGAACTGCCTCCTTCATTCCAGGACATTGATTACCCTTGACCCTCATCTACTAAATGCCAGTAACCTGGAGCTGCCCAATTTTTGTGACAACCAAGATTCACCCCACAACTTTCCAACATGCCCCTAGAACCACTGACCTAGAGAGGCTTGAATCTCAAAGTTGATTTTCTTAACTTTAGAAAGCCAAAGGTTTTGAGCAAGAGTAAGGAATTTCTCATAACCAAGCTTCTTTAAAAGTTCAAGAGGCAGGTCTGGCTGGCCAGTTTGTGGAGTTTTCAGAGGGGAATCCTGGCCCAACCGCTCCACAACAAGGATATTATTAGGCAGGAGGGGAAGTGGGAGAGGCTGTGTGAGACACATTGGTCCCCATCTCTCCTCTTTCAGATGAGGTGCTGAAGGAGAAGCAGGATTAGGTTTAAGGCTGAGAATTGTTTGCCCACTTTGGAATTCTGCAAGGAGCTTCCATATGGACCAACAGCATCAACACTGGGGTTGTCAAGGTGGTGCCATCTGGGTAGATTCAGTGGCTGAGCAGGGTTGAGCAGGGGGCCAGGCTCATCTTTTCTGGGTCCCAACCTTACTCTGTTCAGGCTGCGGTAACAGAAATACTGTAAACTGGATGTTTTTGTGACAGCATCCTCATTGATGGTCAGGTTGGAGCCTTTTTTCAATAAGGGCATTAACCTCATTCATGAGGGCTCTACCTTCATGACCTCATGACCTCATGGCCTCCCAAAGGCCCCACCACCGAATACCATCACCTTGGAGTTAGGATTTCAACAAGTGAGTGTGTGTGTGTGTGTGTGTGTGTGTGTGTGTGTGTCTGTTTGTGTGTCTGGAGGCTGGGGACACAAGATTTTCAGTCTGGAGCAGTTCCCTTAGCTCTTCCAGGTGTGAATGGAACTCAGAAAGCCCCACAGGCCTCCAGTGGGAGGTGGCGAGTGGACCACAGGGCTGCTGTGGGACAAGGTGAGGAGATGACAAAAGGGACAGCCTGGCCAAGGGCAGATGGAAGATAAGGCAGAGACTCCATTGGGCCTGCAGCTCTTGGGCAAGACAAATTGAAGCCTGGGCCATGAGGGAGCTCCACAGAATCCCAGACGTGAAGCCTGGAAAAGCTGCAGCCTTTCTGCACAGGTGCCAGGAGGAAGCCCAGAGATGAACTGGTCACAACCCAGTGTTTAAACCTGGCCAGAACAAGTCACTGTATCTCAGGGGTCCATGAGGTTCCGGAGGACGCCTGGTGGTTCTGTGGACCACCTGTTCCTTCTGCCTCCCCATGGTTATACAAGCCACACTCCCTGCTCATAAAACCAGAGATGATGTAGGGTGACATTTGAGAGACTGACCTTGACCTAAAGAGATAGAGCATTACTTAAGGGTTTTTGTGCCAGACTGAGTTGATGAAAAGATTTTTCTCTCATGATCCAACAGGCGGAGGCAGATGAGAAAGACAGACCCAGTTACAGAAGGAAGTGGAAATCTATATTTTCTTTACATATAATTACAGTGTGAATAAATTCGTGATCCTTCTATGCTATTATGAGCTAGGAGTTTGCCCCCAGGATCTAGACATTACACAGTTGTAGGGCTGTTTGGGACTCACACATCACACCTGCTTGAGTTATAGTATCAAGTCTGGTTCATGTTTGGGCCCAGAATTTACCTTGGTACCAAACAAAAGTAGCTCAGTAACTTCCACTGGAAAATTAAGAGACCGTGGAATTTTTGTAGGAAAACGTGGTGTCAGGTCTTCAATATAACTGATAGGCAAGTTGAGCTTGAATCTTGTAAAAACACTTTCCCTCCCTCTGGGTATGATCAAGTCATATTTGGTGATTTGATATTACTTACGTGGGACAATTTTTTAAAAGTCACTCCCCAGCCAATTTCATAATTTCATCCCATTAGTCTTTTCAAGAAAACATCCTGTGCTTTCTCCAGCTCTAATCAGTCAGGGGTCAGGCAGCACTAAAAATTAAGGGAGGTGGAAAATTACAGAAAGTTTTATTAAAAATGCCCATTATGAGCATTTCACTGTAACTAAAAAAAAAAAAAACAAAAAACAGGTCCATGTTCTGTAGTTTTCATGCATCTTCATTTGTCACAGCCGTGAACAGGGACCCATGAAAAGAGGCGATCACAGCCTCGGAGCTCCCTTACCCGTTCCCTCCTCAGGGGGCACCTCCACAAGTCTGCCAGTCACAGGGGCCCCAGCTGAGCTCCCACAGTTATAAATAGATTCTTAGTGGTTCTGGGAAGGGTAGGAAGATACCAGGAAATACAGCAGTCCTGGGTCCGGTGGGAGACTGAGGACGGGAGATGGGGGAGGACCACAATGCCAGTTAAATTGATGCCAGAACCTAGAGTTCTATTATTAATAGTGTTTTTTTTTCTCAGAAGGGACTGGCCGGGTGGTTCTTTGACTCCGGAGGATTTTTTCCCCACTCTTGCCACATCATTTGACTTCTGCAGGCGTACTCCCTCTTTGCCTCTTCCTGGCAAGCCCCAGGGCTGATTTCTAATCGCTTCCTCTGATGGGCACCCTTTCCAGGGTTATGTACATGATTCTTCAAGTGCCACCTAAAAATTCACATTTCTTAAAAATATATTTACATGGGGAACACTGCAAATTTGCATTAAATGTGATGACTAAAAAATGTTCATTGTAAAACAAAGTTAAAGAAAAGGCAACCCCTCCACCCCCAAACCCTGAATAGACCACATGGTCCAAATTATGTAGCAATATGGGCATAGACTAATGTTTATATTACTATACCAGTGCGTAGATAGACAAAAATGTGGGAGCAACATACCACCTGGGAGGAAATATAACAGAATGTTTCTAGGATTCTGCCTCTGTTGTGAAATTACAAATTGATTTTGTTTTCCTTCACTTCATAATTTTCCTCACTTTCAAAATTTTTCTATAATAGGCATATGTGTTTTATAATAAGAAAAACTATTTTAAAACCACCAGCTATTTTTTGTTTCCTTTTTCATGTCAGCTAGGATTTACATCTTTCTAAAATGACAGCGGATGTGAGTGTGCTGCTGTTGGCAGGTGGAGGATATAATACAGGAAGAGGGGAGTAAGAAAGAACAGTATTTTCATAGGAAATGAATTGATGCTATTGTCTTAGATATAAAGGATTCTACCTGAATTGCCCCAAACTTCTGATTCACAAACAGGAGTTATAAGCTGGAATGAATATTGTCTGGATTTTGACAATGCAGAAGGCATTTTGCTTTCTAATAACAGTTATTTTTTTTCCCCAGAAGTTACCTTTTATTCAACTGTTGTCCAGGTCCCCCCACTTCTCTGGACTGGTGGCAGTATATGGACCCCAGTAGCCCATTCCCCGTAGATCTGAATTTTGAGTGGAGGAACAAAGGGACTGAGGAGTTGGTTGGAACCCCAGGATCTGCTGGCAGCGCCTTGTCACTCCTTTTTCCTTGTCAGGGACCTGCCTTGTTAAATGCCTCTTCTCAAGTGCAATCCTCTTCACCTTCTTGTGAGATCCATCCCAGTAAATTCTCTTTGGCTTAAGTTGATCAGAAGCCATTTCTTTTGCTTGCAGTCAAAGCACCTGTGTTGTTGGGTTATTTTATACTGGACTAGAGCAGCTCTTTGCTTATTTCCACAGACACTTGGATGTCTGGCTTTGACTCCTGGCCAGTTGAAGGTCAGTGGGCTAACTAACCAACTAACTAATGATTTATGACGCACCGTTTTACAGCCTGAAACTCCCCAGCGCCAGATTGATTGTTGAGAGCTTTCACCTGGTGTTACAAGCCAGCCTGGCTTGGTAGAGGCGGCCAGGGGAGTACAAGGCTGTACTGGAAACTTCTGCCTGGAGGTCTTGGGAAACCAAGATTCAAGGCACAAGTCTTAGTGGTTTAATCTAGAGACCAAGCACCTCCTTCTAGAAATAAGCAGAATCCTGGAGACTTTGCCTGGAAGTACCTCGGCTTCTCAATACCTGGGTGCACTCTTTCTCTTGGTGCGCCAGAGCTCTTGCCTTATTTTAAGCTTACAGGAGTGTGCCCTGTGAAGTCTCCCGAGTCCTGTAGCCTGACCTAACCTGAGTGGTCCTTATGGGACCGTAACTGGCACAGAAGTGAGTCGTAGTTACAGTCTGACAGCAGACCCTCCATGATGGGAAGAGCCCAGGGCAGAGAGTAGGCAGAGGCACCTTTTAAGATGGAGAGAGGGGCTGGGGAGGCTTGAGGTCTTTAATAACAGCTCCAGAGATGGGAACATGCAGTCATCTCTTCATGAGTGGGTGAGAAATTAATTTTATATGATACTGTGAATCATAAGGAAGTTGGGAGGGATCTTGACCATCTTCTGAATGTGACGTAAATCCCCCCTGCTACTGGAATGATGTTCTAGCCGTGGCTCGGAGTGAATAAGCAGGTGTTGGTGGCTCTTTTTGGGTGCTTCATCTTGGTCTTGCCTCCTCCACGTAATTCCGTTCTCCAGTTGCATGCTTTCCGCCTCTCTACCATTCTGCAGTTGCTTGGTGAATTCTGAACTAAGACAGAGTGAGTTTTTTGAGAGTCAGTGAATTATGTGTCACCCGAACGCTGTTTATGCATTGCAGCCAAGCTGTGCTAGCTCTGGTCCACAGAGAACTATAGGATTCACAAGCCCCCAGGGCTCCATGCCTTTCATTTAGAAAGAATCACTTACCTCATTGTCCTATCAAGGTATTTTTACATCTTTTATCATCTCTGGTACTGGCTATGGGATCTTTTTAAAAAATTTTATTTTAAAATTAAAAATTTTTTTATTTTTCTGGGGGGCGTTGTTTGATTAGGCTTATTTATTTGTTTTAATGGAGGTACTGGGGATTGAACCCAGGACCTCGTGCATGCTGTTTACCTTCTTTCCTTAGTGTTCATTTCCTTCAACCTGGCATTTAACAAGACATTCTGAGTCTTTAATGTCTCCAATTGACCACTAGGTGGCAACATTGTTCCTTTATGTTAGCAATGACTATGATAAACATGATGAATTTCTTTTTCCAACAACCAAATTTAAAAAATTAGAAAGCAAAGACTAGTAATTTAAATGAATCCTTTTGTATAATAGGACAAAAGTAGAGCATATTAAATTATGAGTTTGCAATTTACTTACCTAGAAAGCATACTTAAACAACATTCTGTTTTTATGCATCTTTTGAAAACAGACATTTGTGCCTGGTGCTTATAGAACATAGCGTGGCCTCAGGTCCTCTGGTCTTCCTGGCTGCAAGGAACTGCCCAGATGTTGGATGATTAAAAAAAATCATTTAACATCTCTTGATTTTGCAACATCCTGGAGCAGTGGTTTCCACTCAGAGGCATTACATTTAATAAATAAAAGATTCTAGGGAACTTTCCTCAGAGATTCTGATTCAGTAGATCTGCACTGGGGCCTGAGTGCCTGGATTTTTGAAAGCGCCCTCACATGCTTCCAATTGTCAGTAACTTTGGAAGGGGTTCCAGTGTCCTTAACTTCTCCGGCAACAGAATCCTCAAAACAAAATGAATTTTAAAGCCATTTAATTTAAAATTGTCATATACACTTTTTTTAAGAGAAAAAGTCTTAACAAAAAGTACTCAAGCATCTCAATTATGAAAAAGTTGAACCTGTAAAAATAGGAGAGCTCCAGTAATTGAAATATGTATTCACCTGCTGCATCTAAAACAAAGGTTATCAGACCTGCGTGCGGGCTGGAACTGATGTGCTGAGAGCGCCAGCTGGAGAATAGTGCCGTCTCTCCTGTGTGTTCTTTATGATGGAAGATTTTCAAACTGGGGAGTGGCGGATTTCTACAGAAATGATTTCAGATATTCCAGAATGATGTCCCTCTATTGCTACTCTATTGAAGATTAGTATGCATATCTTTAAAACTCATTCAGTATCACTTTTCAAAATGTGAGGGGCCCTTCAGCTGGAAGTGGTTTTCTTTGTCATTATTCATTTCCCCTCTCCTCTCCTCCTCTGTCTCTCTGTCTCTCTCTGTCTCTCTCTCTGTGTCTCTGTCTCTCTTTCTTCCTGTCATTATTTGCTTTGGGTCCTTATTTACTTTTTGGTTTAATACGATAGCTTCAGACCAACTTATCACTGTTCAAATATTATTTGCCTTGACCCATTTGAATCCACTGACCTCATGAGCTTTTTTTTTTTTAAATCTGATTTCTTTTCTGTAATAAAAAATATCATGGCAATTAGCATTAGGAAGCAAACACAGCACCTTTCTGGTGTTAATTCATGGTTTGAAATAAAGGCCCTCCTAATGACAATTTAAAGAGAATGGTGCTTTCTTGAATGCATTTACAATTAAACTACAGACTCTTTTTAAACATGATAGAACAATTTTATTTCCATTGAAAAAGAACACCAGAATGCCGCAACACAATTCTCCAATTTAAAAGAATCAAATCTGGAGCTCACAAAACTGTACTTATATGACTGTTGCTGGGAAACTCGCTGCTTTGTTAAATTCCTGTGTCTTCTTTTATTTCTTTAGTTCTTTAAGAAATCCTTAAATTTAAGGACAAGAAGATTCCTGTATGTTCTCTAGTTCATAAAAGGCAATTCTAATTTTTTTTAAAGACAATTGGAAGGACACCCCATCAGAATCGACGTGTGCTTTGGCTTCAGAGTCAAACACAAATCAGAGCCACCCTCACGTGGGGAGCTGCTCATTCTTCTCATAAATGGTGTCCACACGTACCCCCTCCCTGCATCCGGGTGATGGCCCTTGGCAGTAGGACCAGAGTAAACAGAACATTCCATTTTGGAAGTTTTAGTTTGGAGGCAGACTCACTGAAGGTGCCCTGACGGGAGGTGCTCCCACTGAGATGGGCCAGCAGAGGGACCTGGAGTTCCACACATTTGTCCAGGGCGGTGGGGGAGCCTGTGTGTCCAAATAAACATTTATTTTCTGAGAATTGCATTCCCTGTTTCCCTCCTTTAAAAAATGCAAGAGAATTATCTGCTGGAAAACATTCAGATTTAGATCAAAACAGAAAAATGAAGCCACGCTCTCTAGTGAGAAAGCTAAACCGTACCTCTTCCCTCCTGAAAAATTGTCAGTGATTTTGATTAGCAGGAAACCACTGACACTACAAATCAACCCTGTTTTAATTTTTAAAAGACACTCGAGGTGTGTTTCACAGCACCTGGTGCCTGTGCAAACTAAAAAATTAAAATAAATTAAAAAAATATTTTCAACCCCCGCAAAAAGTATGTGTATGTTTGAGTGGGAGGGCCTCTAAATTTAGAAGAAACCAGATCTTCAACACCAGAAAACCCCCTCCTGGCTTCCAAATGTTTACCTTTCTGCAAAGCTGGCCCACCAAGTACCTTCTCTCTTCAAAAGGAAATCCTGGCACCTAGAAGGTTGGGCTGACAGTGAGGATTACGACGACGACTCGTTTAATGAGCAGCGTGACTGAACCACGCAGGGGACGCTGAGGAGTTTTCTCGAAAGGACTAGGTTTGTTGTTTGCATTTTGTTGTGTCGTGTGCTTCCACCATCCCTTATTTTGACAAGCTGTCCAAAAGTTTGGGATGAACCTGGGCAATTCTTTTGTTTGTTTGTTTTTAAACCTGGTTGCTAAAAAAGAGATGGTACCTCCCCTTATGTGCCTGTGCGCCTTAAGTGAGCATCTGGCATTAATACAGCACCAAAGCTCCCTGAGGTCTGTGTATACTGATGCGCAGGGACCGGGGGGATGCGCTTATTCTCTTAAAACACTAGGCCACCGTCCGCTAAGTAAAGGCTCTTCCCTAAACGGGAGGCAAGTTGCCAACCCCTAGTGCTGGAAGGAGCTCATCTGCAGAAATCATTGCCTGCACTCCAGGCTTCTCCTTGGAGCTGCAGGTCCACTCCGATGTCTGCCTCCTCCCTCTGAGATGAGCGTCTACTCCAGTCATTTTCCTCCATGGACCGTGCATGTTCAGCCTCTCACAACCCGAAGATCACTTTCCTTAGAAGTCCAACCTAAATTTCCCTTCACTAATTTACAGGGATGACTTTTTTTTTTTCTGATTAGAAACATACAGAATCTCCCTTATCTTTGTCAAGACAAACCCTCCAAATTCCTTTTGTTTTGTGTGTTTATCATTTTTCTTCTGAAGTTTGGACTTACGTCTCAGCTAGTGCAGTTTCTCTTCCGAATCGTTTCGAACTTTTCACCATTTCCCTTATTTATAGAGCAATTAACTGAAACTAAGATGCTATTAAGTAACTGGTAAATGTTGAATTACAAGAAACACGGGATGAAACACTGAAAGCCATGCATAGTAATAAGGTATAAACCTGCTATTGTGGAATTCTAAATTTCGTGGCTGACTAGTAGAAAGAACAAACTTGCATGTCCTATTAGTAAGTAGCTTTATTCTCTCGCAATTGATAGAATCAGACTCAGTGACTTACAAAATCCCTAAAAAGCAAACAAGTGGGTTATAAATAATCTGAAGCTCCTAGCCTTTTCTTTTATCCTAGAATTTTCAGATTTCTGTGTATAATATATTTTTCTTCATGGCAAAAGGGCACCTATTTTGTTCAAAGACTACATTATTTACCTACTTCAGAGTCATTTTGTGAGGGTGGTTTAAAGGTTGTGGAATAACTGTAAACATCTGCAAGACAAAGGTGTATGTTTTTAAAAACAGATGCTCGGGTGCTTGGCTTTTGAAGGAAAGAAAAACATAGACTGATTTTTTGGAGATGTCACAATATTGTGATTATTAAACAGAACATCTGCTCCTCCTTTGAACAGACTTTAGTATTGACAAGGTCTAAGGTTTCCATTCACAGAGTTGTAGATGAGATGGAAATAACCGTAGTCAGGAGAGATGCTTCCAAGACTGGGAAATACAGACCACGACCAGCAATGATTAGTAAAGGCACATTGTTTCAGAGAAAACTCTACGCTGATTCAGAAAGCAAACGTACAAACTGGGTCCCGAAGTGGATGGTTGCACCCGTCCCAAAAGAAGACGTGTGTGTATGTGCGTGTGTGTGTGTGTGTGTGTGTGTGTTATTTTCTGTGGCCAACGGCTTTTTGCCTCTGGGGCAGCAGACATAAGCAGGGGGTAGCTGATAGCCAGAATTCCTTGGCTAATTCCTTCTCACTCCTTAATGGCTGAGACTCAAACAAATCCAGACTTTTGGACAGAGGGAGCAGGGTGTTAACTTCTAAACAAAACCACACAACATGGCACTCAGAGGAGACCAGCCTTGACAACTAGGAAACATCAGAGCAGAAAGGAGCCTTGTGACACTGGGCTCTCCAGGTTCCAGAGGAAGAAGCCGTCCCCAGATATGGGTGCCTTTCAGAGAACTCTCCGCGAGGCCGTGCTGGCCAAGGCGGTTTCCCTGCACCCTATTCTAGGTCATGGCCTGCCTAGGTCAAGCTGGGTCTTTCCCACTAACACTCCTCTTCCTCACTCTTCTCAAGGGGAAGGCAGTCTTGAAGTGACAACATGAATATTTGCTGGGCTTGGTTTTGGTAACTTAAATAACCCCTTGATTTGAACCAGATCAGCAGAGGACTGTGTGTCTCACCTGTTGGAGGCTGGACCTTGGTGAATTCCACTTTCGTGTGGTGCCGCTGGCTTGTATTGTCCCCAGGAAACGGCTCCATGAAATCTGCTGTTCTACTCACTGCAGGACTCTCAGGCTGCCATCCACAAAATCAGGCCACTGGGGATGCTCTGACACGACCCAGGGGAAGATAGCTTTAAAGCTGCAGAATCCAGGAGAAAGCCATGATTCTCCTCCAGATTTGGTGTGTGTGTGTTTTTTCCAATGCTGTGAGTCTTGTCACTGAGTATTTCCTTTTTGATCAGGCTGTTAGGAAGCATCATTTGTCACCAGAAAGTAGAATAGAGTGGTGATTAGAGCTTAAACTTGAGAACCAGAAAGGCCCAGGTTGGTGGCTTAGCACCTGCACTTAGCCCCTGGAAGCCTCGGTTTCCTCATCTGTAAGATGCAGGTGATAATAGTCTTCCTATGGCTTTACTGTGAGAGTTGACTATGTTCACAAAGATAATGAAGGTGAAACATTGGGCATCTTGAATGGCCCATGGTAAATGCTTAATAGATGTCAGTGATTATTATTACTTATTCATGCAACAAACGATAACATAGAGTTAAGCAATAATGTGTCAGGTACTGTGTTAGCTGTTGGGAATAAAATACAGAACGACTTACACCCAGTCCCTATTCTCAGAGAGTGCATTATCAGACAGCACACGTGGGCTATTCAGTAAATGGTCAAGCGTTGGTAGATGCCATAATGAGGGAGGTTCAGGATCATCAGAACTGGGGATGAACCCAGAACTGGAGGAAGAGCAGGTGTAAGTTCACGCAGAGGAGAGGCAGAAGAGCCTCGCTGGCAACTCTGTGCAGGGAAGGGCACACCCGAATTGTTGACCAAGGTTCCATGTGGCCAGAGGGTAGAGTGGCCGGGGGGCTGAGAAGGACAGAGATGAGGTTGAGAGCAGTGAGGGGCTGGGTCACGAGAGCCTTGTAAGCGACAGGGAGGAGTTCTGATATTATCCTAAATACTGCAGGAAGCCATCAGCATGCTGTAAGCAGGAATAAGACCTGATCTGATTTGCTTTTTAGAGGTATCACGCAGGCATGGAGAATGGGATCAGTGGGGGTGAGGCTGGAGGCGGGGAAATGGATTGGGCGACGATGGGTTCTGGACCAGGTCGCGGCATCCACAGAGTCAAATATATACCTTCCACCTCCCAGCAACCATATAGGAGCGAATGGTCTTCATTTGTATATTTTGGAATATTTTCTTTGGCTTTTTAAAAACCTGTTTTCCCCTTTGCTTTAATTTCAGCTCTTTATCACATGCTTTTGCATTGTGTGTCTTTTGGTTAGTCTTCTCAAGTATATTGCATGGAATGAAGATGGAGAGAAAGAAAGGAAAGAAAAGTGGAAGAAAGAGAAGAGAGGGTACTTATGAACTAGTGCTCTTTTTTCTAAATACATTAATTTCTTTTTTGGGGGGGTGTACATTTCTGTTTATTTTGAATTTTAATACATTGTACAGATCATATAACCATCACATGATTATGATACAGAACAGTTTCATTGCTGCCCCAAACTCCCTTGTGCAATCCTAAATACATTCATTTCTAAAGAGCTGTAAGGATTTTTGTCACGGGTGTGACCTGCTTCGGGAGAAAGACCACAGAGCAGGCTCTTCTGAGTGTTTTCGCCATCGAGCGCATTATATCCTTGTTGAGGATGTGACCCAGATGGCCTTACTGTTTTAGGACCAACCCCGGCTCTCCTCCTTTGGTAAGCATCTGACTGTAATTCAGACACCTGGATGTTTAAGCCGGTGCAGTCAGAACAGTTTATAGAGTTTATCTCTTCCTCACCCAGCAAGGGTGTGTGAGACAGACTTGAGTAGCCAGGTGATACTCAATTGCATAATAGGATAACCTGAGCGCTTTGAAGTCAAACAAAAGAAGTTCTCAACCTGGTTGGAATTAACCGATGCTGACTTGGGCTTTATCTTCCTTAGAGCGAAGGTGGTACCATCAGGCAGGCAGGGAACCTGGTGGGTGCTAATGGGGGGGTTTTCAAGTTTGTCTTGCTTTTCTTAAACTATTAAGAAAGAACAAAAAACATTATTTAGAATGAAATCAGTTTCCAGGAAGAGGAGGAGGGGAAACCCTGAGAATTTATTATTCAAGAAAGAAATAGAGCCAAGGTGAAAAAAAAGCCCTCCTCGCATCTCCTGGCCAGGTGCTCCGTGCATATAAATGTTTCAAGTTAAGCTTTAAGATCAAGGGAAGGTCTGTGGGGAGCCTTGTTTCCTGGAGATCTGCTTGCTGGAGCTGCTCCCGAATACAGGCTGCCCATTTTTATTTGGTTATTAAGGATTAAAGGGGGTGACGACTCTGGAATGGTAGTTCCTTGGTTTCCATTAACTTTGTACAAGATAGTGAAATGCAAGCTTCCAAGGGAGGGTTTGCATATGTATTTCGGGCTATCAGCTCCCACCCTGCCCTGTTATCTTGTGTGTCTGTTTAACACGAAATTGCCCTTCCTCTCCTGAGCTCAAACTAGAAAGCAGTCTGGCTGCAACAACTGAGATCTCTGTGCCTCTCAGAAATCCTCCTGGTTCGCACAGGAGTGTTGAGGGAAGATGAAAAGAATTTCACATTAGCTGGCCGCTTGCTCCAGATTCCGTGGCTGAGCCATCGCCTTCGAAAGAGACCCGCCCTGGCCCAAGTTTGCTGGGCTTTCGGCGTCTGAATACTCGAGCAGGGAGGCTACCCATCCCTCCATGTCCATATTTAGAATTTTGCTTTTTCATTGCTAGTGATCACAGCGTGTCCTCAAAACTAAAACACGTCTGAAGGTACGTTTGTAAAGTGCCTATGAACGTTTAGTGATAAAATGACATACACCTGAAGAGAATGCCATACCATTGGGGTGGGTCATTTTATTTTATTTTATTCGACTTTATTTTATTATTATTTTTTGTGGTGGGTCATTTTATTACAAAGATCTCAGAGTTTGGAGTCATAAGTGCTCTTAATAGTCTTGAAAATAAAAGTACCAGTGAAGAAACAATAAAATAACCCAAATAAAAACCAATTCCTGACTTAATCCACCCCTAACAGAATGAGAACTCAGAGTTGATAAAACTTGACTCTCTATCATCAACATTTTTCAACCCCACCACAACTCAGGAAGTTCAACGTATAGACAGGCTGAATCGAAGAGACCAAAGTGACTTGTCCCGTGTCATGTGACTAGCAGATCGTCCATTTGGAAGGAAACCTATATCTATCTGGACTCTGGTTCTTATGATTTCAGTGCTGCACATTTTTCGTCAATGATTCCAAGGTTTTGTAGCACTGAAGTCAGCTGCATGGTATGAACAGTGGCAGATGAGCTAAAGAAATTCATCTCTTCAACAGCAGCTCTTACTGACTGTAGGGTTTTAACTGGAATTTGTGTCTGCTCGGGCCTGAGTTGTTTTATATTATAACGCCATAGGTTCATGTTCATGGCTATGCGATAGCATGGTTATTTTTAAAAGTTCTAATCAATCATTATATGTCCATGGTCATTACTACTTGGTAATGAACACAAAGATTATAGACGTGTAGTTTCGCTTAGTGGTTATAGCACTTGTCTGTTGCAGCGTGAACTGCTTCTGTCTGAGATGGAATAATAGCCTAGAAATAAAGACGTAAGGTATTTTAGTGCGATGCATGGTAATCCTTAGACCTCTGCGAGGTACCTGCTCTCCCTCTGCTTTTAAAAGGTTTCTGAATCTATTATGTGGGTCTTTAAGGCCTATCAGCCTTCCTCACTTACACAGCCAGTGTCCACCCTGTTTCTCCTGTGTCTGGGGAGCTGAGCTGGTCCAGAGCATCCAGAAGTCAGCTAGAAAGAGGACATCACTGACCTCCGAGAGCTTCGAGTCAGCCAGCCGATCCAGCAGTCGTGGAAGGAGGCTGGTGGGAAGGGGGCATCCTCGTTAGTAGGTCCAGGGTCGTTCAGGCCTCCGTGGAAGCACTGAGTGGAAACAGAAAGTGAAGAATCAGTATTGTCTCAGCATGTCCACCACTGTTAGTCAAACTGATGGGATGGCGATAAACCCATGATTTTCTCCTGCACTCCTTGTTGCCAATGTTCATGATGAAAATTTATGATGTAATTTACCATTGTTTTGCCCTGAATATTTTCCTGAATATTATTTCTTACTGTAAGACAACTCTGTTTAGGGCTGAATTGTTTGGGGATAAGAATGAGAAAATATAAGGAGAATTAAGCTAACAGACAACCCAACAAAATGAAAGTTGCAATTTGGATGATCTAAGAAAACCTAGGGTGCACGTTCCACCAGGGCCATTAATAGGTTCCCTGTAAGTTGTTATTTATTTATTTTTTTTAGGAACTTCTGTTTTAGATGACGAGAACAGCTAAGATTCCACCGCCCTGGAGGTTTATACAGCTCATTCCCATGTGCTTTCATCTCTAGATCTTTAAACAGCCCCATGACTACGACCTGGTCAGAGCAGATGTTACTACCACCATTATTCAGTGGAGGAAACTGAGGCTTAGGGATGCATTAAGCATAACTAGTTAGTAGCAGAGACTGGAATTTGACTCCAAATTCAATCATCTTTCTACTAGTTTCTCCCTACTATGAATTCTAAATCGGGTCTTCAAAAATTTAAAATACGCTCAGCAGTTATATCCAGAATTTAAAACACGCAACATGTCTAGGTAAGTAGCTATTCTGGGAGATAAATGATCTTCAGATCACCCACCCTTCCAAGCAACTTCATCTCAGAACTGAGAGTGAGTTCAAGAGTTTTATCCAGCTTCAGAATAGAGGATCCTTTGGGAAAATAATTTTAAAGAATGTGGATCACCAGTTAATTTTGACCGGTTATTTTTTCCCAAACCAAACTATCTGGCATTTGTGTCTTATTTCTTCCTGCTGCCAATAGCTGGACCCACACATGTTCAGACCTCACACAAAAATGCCAACGTCTGCACATTTTCGACGACGAACAAGCATTTTCAGTCAAAGCAGAGAGAAATGAGGCTCTGCCTGTCTGTTGCAATAACATTAATATTATCTCTGTACAGCTGCTTTTAGAAGTGCAGAGTTAAATGCAGAGCCCTGGAGATGCCTAGGAGCACACATGAGATGAGCACAGCCATTCACGGAAGACCTAAGACACCGAAAATTTGCAGGATAAACTTTTCACCATGACAAAAGTAGAGCAGTGTCGCCTATTCCAGTATGAGATTGACAGCGGGAAATAATGACAATAAGTTTCGTGTAGGATGTATTTTTGATGCAGAGAGTTGGAAGAGCTATATTTGTGTTCTTGGTCAGAGTAAGTCACAGTATTATTAACTACCCATGTAAATTTGGGCTCAGGAATAAAAAGGCTGAAATCTGAGGGTGGCCAAGCCAGTCTGGCTGTGGATAAGCTAAGGAAGAGTAGATGGGAAATAAACATTCATGACAGGCGTTGTGACAAGAAAGACCATTATATTAGTGGATAGCATTTCAGAATTCAGAGGAGCGGAGGGTCAGCTTTGCACCCAAAGCTGCAACTGCCAAACGGAAAGTGCTTAGTAAAACTGGCCTGAGGTTGCCCGTGCAAAGGCATTGATGGGGCTGGGCTGGCCTCTGGGGACGGGCAGGAAGAACGCTAGTGTCCAGTGGCCTATTGACAGTTTCACTCTTATCCTTTCAGCTGCTGTTAACTGAGAAAAGAATTTTACACACACACTACGCACACCTATATATGTGCTTGCTTATTTATGTCAGACTTAATTTTTTTTAGGGAAGTTTTAGGTTCACAGCAAGATTGAAAGGAAAGTATAGAGATTTTCCCTTGTCCCCCTGCCCCCACACGTGCATAGCCTCCCCCATCAGCAACACCCCCACCAGAGAGGTCCATTTGTTATAATCAATGAACCTACATGACACATCGTAATCACTCAAAGTCTGTAGTTTAATGATGTTTCACCCTTGGTCTTGTACATTCTATGGGCTTGGACAAATGTGTAATGACATGTATCCATCATTAGAGTATCAGAGAGAGAAGTTTCACTGCCTGAAAATCGTCTGTGCTCTGCCTATTCATCCTCCCTACTCCCCCACCTCTAATTCTTGGCCCCACTGATCCTTATACTGTCTCCATACTTTTGTCTATTTCCAGAATATTGGAATGTTTCAGTACGTAGCTTTTTCCAATTGGCTTCTTTCACTTAGCAATATGAGTTTAAGTTTCCTCCATGTCTTGTCATGGCTTGATAGCTTATTTCTTTCTAGCGCTGAGTAATATTCCACTGCCTGGATGTACTACAGTGTATCCTTTCACCTACTGAAGG
This sequence comes from Camelus ferus, assembly GCF_009834535.1. Lineage (NCBI taxonomy): Eukaryota > Metazoa > Chordata > Mammalia > Artiodactyla > Camelidae > Camelus > Camelus ferus. The sequence goes on along the minus strand of NC_045697.1, from coordinate 104,270,648 downwards.
ACATTTTGGTTGCTTCCAGGTTCTAGCAATTATGAATAAAGCTGCCATAAGTGTTTGTGTGCAGGTTTTTGTGTGGACATAAGTTTTCAACCCCTTTGGGTAAATACCAAAGCATGTGATTGCTGGACTATATGATAAGGGTATGTTTAGTTTTGTAAGAAACTGCAAAAATGTCTTCCAAACATCTTCACCATTTTGCATTTCTACCAGCACTAAATGAGAGTTCCTGTTGCTCCCTGTCCTCATCCACATTTGGTATTGTCAGTGTTGGATTTTTGGCCACTTTTAACAGGTATGCACTTGTATCTCCTTGTCGTTTTAATTTGCATTTCCATGATGACATGTGATTTGGAGCACTTTTTATATGCTTATTTGCCATCTGTATATCTTCTTCGGTGAGATGTCTGTTCAGGCACTTGGCCCATTTTTTATTTGGGTTCTTTGTTTTCTTATTGTTGAGTTTTGAGTGCTCTTTGTATATTTGGATAACCATCCTTTATCAGATGTGCCTTTTGTGAACATTTTCTCCTAGTCTATGGTTTGTCTTCTCATCCTTATGACTTTTTTCCTTCACAGAGCAGAAATTCTTAATTTTAATAGAGTCCAGCTTATTAGTTATTTCTTTCATAGACCATACCTTTGGGGTTATATCTAAAAAGTCATACCCAAGGTCATCTAGATGTTCTTTTATGTTAGCTTCTAGAAACTGTATAGTTTTACATGTTACATTTAGGTCTATGCTCCATTTTGAGTTAACTTTTGTGAAGGGCGTAAGGTCTGTGTCTAGATCCATCTTTTTGTAGGTGGATGTCCAGTTGTTCCAGCACAGTTGGTTTAAAAGATTATCTTTTCCCCATTGTGTTACATTTGCTCCTTTGTCAGGATGTTAATTGACTATATTTATGGAGTTCTGTTTCTGGGCTCTTTACTCTATTCCACTGATCTATTTGTCTCTTCTTTCATCAACAGCATACTATTTTGATTACTGTGGTTTTATAGTAAGCCTTGAAGATGGGTAGTGTCAGTGCTCCAACTTTGTTCTTTTTCAGTATTGTGCTGGCTTTTCTGGATCTTTTATCCCTAATATAAACTTTAGAATCAATTTGTTGATATCCACAAAATAACTTGTTGGGATTTTGATTTTGATTGTATTGATCGAGTTGGGAAAGACTGACATCTTCCTATCCATGAACATAAAATATCTCTTCATTTACTTAGTTCTTCGACTTCATTCATCAGAATTTTGTAGTTTTTCTTATATAGATCTTGTTCCTATTTTCTTAGCTTTATACCCAAGTGTCTCCTTTTTCGTGGTGATAATGTAGATGGCATTTTGTTTTAAATTTCAAATTCTACTTGTTTACTGCTGATACACAAGAAAGAAATTGACTTTTGTATATTAACCTTGTACCCTGAAACCATATTATAATCTCTTGTTAGTTCCAGGAATTTTTTGTTGTTGATTCTTTCAGATTTTCTACAGAGATGATCACGTCATCAGTGCACAAAGATGATTTTATTTCTTTCTTTCTAATCTATGTACCTTTTCTTATCTTGTCTTATTTCATTAGCGAGAACTTTGGGTGAGGGGACCATCCTTGCTTTGTTCCTGATCTTCATGGGAAAGCTTCTAATTGCCCATCATTATGTATGATGTTAGTTGTAGGTATTTTGTAAATGTTCTTGATCAAGTTGGGGAATTTCTCCCCCATTCCTAATTTACTGAGACTTTTTATCATGATGGGCATTGGATTTTGTCAATGTGTTTTCTGCTTTATTGACATGATCATGTAATTTTTCATTTTTAGCCTGTTGATGTGATGGGTTACATTAAACTGATTTTTGGATGTTGAACCAGCCTTGCTTACCTGGGATATATCCCTTTTGGTTATAGTATATAATTTCTTTCTATATTGTAGGCATGCACATTTATTTAATTTCCTATTTACACTTTAAGTTTATGAGTGAGAAGAGAACATTTCCTAGACATTAAAAAAGATCTAAATGTCTACAACTGTTGGTTCATGTCATGAACTAAATTTGAGTTGTGCATTTTCATATCGATTTTGATCTCTTTATTGAATTCTGCAGATAATGAGGCTGGAAGTTTTCTCTTTGACAATGATGATAGTTATCAGACTCTCTGCAATCTTGTACTTTCCTAAAATTTGATGTTATGGCCAAGAATCATATTATATTCATCTTATTTTAAAGAGTACAATCTGTGTTGGTAGGAATATAATTTTAGAATTTCAAGTATGTGCACTTAGTCAAGATTTTCCTACCCTGTGATTCATGTCTTGCTTTTTATTTTCCATGTAAATAGGACCAACATGCTATTATTTCCAAATTAAGGGTGTTAGAAACTGGCATCTAGAAATTAGGAAAGCTGAGAGTCAGTCTGGATTTTGAACCTTAGCCGCTATCTGATTATTGCATTTTACAGTTGGATCATTTCTCCACTGTTGTGAAGTAGAGACAGCAGGATCAGTCACATATTAAGTAATTTATTCAATATCTATTGATTGCTAACTATATACAAGGAACTATAATAAATACTAGGGATTCAGAGATGAATGAAACAAAGTCTGTATCCTAGAGGAGCTCACAGGTAAATGAAGGAGGTAAGTATGCAGATAAATAATGAGTGCCTTTACTGAGATATGACTAGAGTTTTCTGGAAATGTGGAGAAGAAAGAAACTCTCCCTTGGGGAGTTGCATTTGACTTACGTCTTGAGTACTTTTTGGATATGTTTATCAGTTCTCTCCAGAAAAATGATGCAAGGATTGCGCTGTCTTTATGTATTTCACAAACCGTCTCCCCAGATAACTAATATGTGCTTAAAACTGACTATCACTGCAGTAACAATATAATTTCTTTTCTCGGTTTGCAGAGGGTTTTCTCGACAAAATGCCTGCAGCACAGATATGAGTCTTCTCATTTCACCCGTGAGAAAACTGAGCACAGAAAGGTCAGTAACTTGCATGAGGGCCTGTACACTGGCACGGCCTGGGTTGGAACCTTGCCTCCTTCTAATTCCTCAAATCGAAATCTTTCCTCTTGTTTAACTCTGATGGCATAAATATGAAAGTCCAACAGGAGCACTTAGTAAACATCCTATTTCAAATGGAACATTTTCATTGATGCTGAGGAGTTGAGCATTCATGTGGCTCAGACACCCATTTGTTAAAATGAATTTAGGGACTGCTCTGCTGGGCAAGCCTGGTGTTCCATCCAACTCAGGATTGTGTTGACAACAGAGGCCTCAAGGGTTTTCCAGGAAAGGACATAGTTTTCCTCCTGACATTAACCTTAAAGGTCAGGTGTACTCTCAGTAGCCATTTATGGCTCTGACATTCATAAATTTGGTTAAAACCTTTATGAATCCATTTATATTCCTTGCCTGTACCTCTTTGATGGTAATGAGCTCCATGGGTTTATTATTTTCTGATAAAATAATACTTTCGTTTATTTGTCCTTAACTCACCTTACTCAGTTTGAAGGAGCCTTCCTCTTCTAGCAAGGAATTGAGAATTATGAGAATAATTGCTCTTGTGTTTATTTTTCACATGATCACCAAAATTCTCTGTTTTTTAAATTTTTTCTTGAGCAAGAATAAATAAAATGTTATATTATATTTCTGTGGCAGAGGGACCAATCTTTTGTTTAAAGATCAGGATTCTGTCTTCTGGCATATTCTGGTACACTTTTTCTGATGCTGAAACTTGCTCTAGAGTTCCCTTAAAATAACCTGATTTTGGTATTCATAATACATATTTGCCTGTTAAAGGCAGCTCCGATCTGGCCCTAAGGAAGCTTGAGGTAATTTTTGTTCTCATCTACAACCACTTTTGGAGAGTAAGTATATAGTCTATTATGTTGTATGTATTTCATAGCTGATTATAACTGATGTGTTATAGAACATCTTTAAAGAGAAGAACACTGGCCAGGATGTGAAGAATCTGGTGTTCTAGAACCATCTCTGGACTGTGGTTTCCAAGTTTATAAAATTAGGGGCTGAATTAGGTAAATGTCAACATCTCTTCATACTTGACAATTCTGAGACCCTGATTTCCTTGGCCATTGAGAGGTACTTGCTCTCAGTATTGTTGAAGGCTTTGAGGTGGAGCACATGTATTGTTTACTGTTATCTATATGGCCTGTTTCTCACATCAGAGATCTCTAGTAAATGAAACAATTATAATTTCCCCACCCCATCCTCTTACAGAAATGATAACCTTTCCTATAGGTTATTCTTAAGGGATGGTTTATTTTAGGTTCCCCAAGCTCATCCAGTTTGGAGGTGAGCCTTGAAGGCCTCCTCTAGATCCCCTTTCTGTTCTAGGTGGTCACCCTTGTAATTGATCAACATCATCCTTTAGGAATTTATATTGACAAGGGTAAACATTGTCCAAAGGCTCTCCATTTACATCTTTGAGTTTGCTTAGAATCTTAAGGCCAATGGTATCTATCCCAACTACATTTGTTTTTTTGACTTGGGTTACAGTTATTTTTTAGCGTTGACTGCTTAGTGGTTTTGCCATGAAGAGTACACATTTGGTAGGAATTATTTCCTTCACTGTTTTTTTTAAATAGCAAATGCAGGGCTGTGAAGTTCTTAGTCATTTGAATACAGCATTACCGTGCGCAGCAAATGAACCCTCATCATCCATCCATTTGTGACCAGGTCTCTCTCTGCCTCCTCTGCCTGGGGGCCCTAGCTCATGATTCATGGGTTGGAGAAAGCACATGAACGCACAGGTCCAGCAATCTCATCTGCAAAATGGAGCCAATGACCCCCATGTCTTGGGATTGCATGTGAGGAATGCATAGCACCCCTCTGATCTGCAGAGAGTATTTTAAATTTGTGGATGTTGCTTCCCCCATATTGCTTTCTAGTTCTTTAATTCAGCCATCCAGCAATGCAAGTGGGAATAGACCAGGAGCAGAGGGGTATGAAAGCCACAGCACACCGAGTCCCGGAGAAATGTTACTCACAAATAGAGAAATGCTGTGGTCTGTGAAAATATGAGTGGATTTAATGTGACTTATAAAATTGACCAGACCGATGCTCATTGTTTTTCGAAAAGTTGCTTTTTATGGTCAGATTGGCTCTGGTTGTCTTCAGTTGCTCTGCTCTTCTGACTCTGCTGTGTGGCTCCTATTAACTGCGATGATCTGGCTCTTTCTCTTAGATAGCCTCCTTTATTAGGCTATAAAGCATTATCTGTCCAGGTTTGAAATCAGAGCCCCTGCTCCTTAAATGATTTCCTTTGACAGTTGAGCACTTCTCTCAACCTCTTTGTGCTGTCAGAGCATTACTGTCAGGAGAGAGTTGATTTCTGCCACCTGCCCTCGCATAGCCCTTAAAGGACTTTTTTTTCCTCTGTTCGCCATCCAGTACGTGTATCCTACCTCCATCCCTGAATGGAGAGATGCAGGGACTGGCAAGTGGGAAAAAAAGGAAATATAAATCCTGGGGAAATCTTTTGAAAATCCTAATTTTAGATAGCATCATGTTTTGTAAAATTACTCTCTTTTGGTACCTCTAAAGTTAAAACGAAAATGTAACTATTTAAATGTCAATTGGAAAATAACAAAGGAGCTTTGTTGTAGGAAGAATAGACTATGTGTTTCTTCATAAAGGTCCTCCACTCATGCCAGAGGATTCATGAGGTTGATTTTTTAAAAACCTCAAACGCCTCTTTGAGGTTCCTAGTGGAAAGCCTGTGGTAGACATTGGAGATTGTAAAATGAATAAAACACAGGTCTTGCTTTCATTCCATGTATAGTCTGAGCAAGGAAGCCAGGTATATGCTTATATATCCAAATAAAATAATATCAAGCAGGATGACAAGATACAGGTGCCGACACATGATACAGATGCCACCAGGATGCAATGGAGAGGGAAATGAACTGAGGGGGGCATCTGGGAGGTGGGAGTGTTAAAACCAGGCCCTACAGGAGGGGTGAGATTTAGGCTGGCAAGCTGGGGAGAGAGCAGTAGCAGAAGAACTAACTGAGCAAGGAATGAGATGAAGGTTCCCTGTGTTTGGGGAAAGGCAAGTAGCCTCGTTTAGAAGGATCAGGGGAGCATGAGTGAAGGGCGTGGTGGAGGATGGCATGGAAAAGGTGCCCCATTCTCCTTTTCACCTTCATCCCAGCTGCTTCCCATGACGGCCATTGTCTCATCTAACAGGCATCTCACCAATACTTTGGATCTTACACTCTAATTTGGAGAAGGCAAAGTTTTCCCCAGTGCCACTTTGTGGTCTGCTAATCTGAATATGACTTGGACAATAGCAGGATGATAGCTCAGATATTCACTTCTGAATGTTTCTTACTGGGATATTACAAAAAAAGTTGTTTTTTTTTTTTTTTTTTTCTTGGCTAGTAAGAGGAAGCTGAGAGGTTTGGTTTAGGATGTGCTGGTGGTGATGGTATGTTATTTTGTTTTTTGTTTTTTTTTTAAGAAAATACCTGATGCTCTGCAAATGGACTGCTTAATTTGAACCCTGGTTTGTAAATTCCATGCCTCAGTTTCCTCAGCTCTAAAGTGGGGATAATATGGGACCCATTTAGCATACGGTAAAAAAATGAAGGATCTGTTATTTCATAGAACCAGACTTCCAGAGGGAGGGCAGTTTCAGGGCTAACTCAGCAGTTAGCATGGTCACTGGGGACCCAGCTCCTTGCTTTCTTTTTCTCCGTCATGCTTTGCAAATGATTTGGTGCTCAGGCTTCTCACCTAATGGTCCCAAGCTGACCACTGCAGCTCCAGCATGACATGGCCATTCCCTCCTGGTGCCTCTTCTGATCAGTGAGGGAAATCGCCCAGAAATCCCCAGAAGGTTACCTCTCTTTTCTCCTGGTTTACAGCTTCTCAGGGTAGAATATGCCTACTTTGAATCAATAGCTGCCAAAGGGGATTACTGACAGAGACCAAGCATGACTGCCCCTGGGGCTGGGGGAAGCGCCGACTTCTCTGAGCTCTCGGCAAGGGGGTGGTAAACACAGGAAGAAATCCTAGGGTGACATAGCAAGGAACAAGGGGAAGCACTGGCTTTGAGGCTGGCGGCAGAGTGTCTGCCTCCCTTCCTCTGTATTGTGGGGGGATTCAGTGAAAAGATCTGTACAAATAATTCACCAAGCACCTGACACATGGAAAGCCCAGAAAGAAATTTAGTGCTTATTCTTATTTATCTTCGTTTGTAATATTATTTCATTTAAATGGACACTTCTTCTGACTGATGTGGGCAGAGTCATCTTTCCCTTTATAGCTGGTTTTATCTTACACAGTAGTAACTCTGATATTCTCCCAAAGATGCGAATGGGATTCATCTATTTGCCAAAATACCTAGATGGCGATGTTTTTTTCTTCAAGGCTCCTACTCTTCAGGGTGTGTACTCTGTAGGTTCAGGAAGTCTGGGCCACATAGATCATAACATTCTACTGCTTATTAACTGGGTAACTTTGAATTAGTTACTCTGTGTCTTCATTGCCTCATCTTTAAATGAGTATGAAGTTGGTGCCTACCTCACTGGGTTCTTATGAACATGTCGTGAGTTAATTCATTTACAGCAGCACTTAAAGAGCGCTTAGTATGTAGTAAGAATTAAATAAATGTTTGCTATAAAAAGCCAGGCATCCAGACATCTGAAGACTTACGATGTAGATTTTCATCCTGTCTTCTGGAACCAGCTTGAGCTATAACAGCATTGTTGGCTTAGATTAATGCTTAGTGCCAGGTAGATTGTGGACTAACCACATTGGATCCTGATGGATTTTTGGTGAATAGGGAAAAGAGAAAGGATATAATAAACATTTATTTGCATGGTGACTTGATCAGAGTAGAAACACAGCTATTTTCATGATAAATGCTTTTTGGCAGCAAACAACAGAACAGTTGTCTACAAGATTTAGCAGGACAGGTTTGTTTTTCTCACATAGCAGAATGGTGGTGCTGCCTCCTGGCAGAAGACATGCTTTACAGCCTCAGAATGAGGGATGCAGCTCCAGGAACATGTCCACATTCCAAGAAGTGGAGAAAGTGGAGAGGGGCAGCATAAGAAACATCCGGTTTTTATGTCAAGAAAGCAGACACTTTCCTAAAATCCCCCAGCAAAATTGTTTTTTCTGTCCTATTGGGCAAAAACATGTGACAAGCCTGTGCGAGCTTCAGGGGAAGCTGGGAAAAAGAATGTTCTGTTTTGCCAGTTTCTAAGTTAGAGGTGGGACAAGGGAGAAGAGTGCTGGGAATGGATATTGAGGGAGCCAACCTATGATGTCCACCATAATTGTTTAAACATAAGAGCCCCAAAACAATGCTTTGTATTTCCCCAAAGCCCAAGGCAGAGAAAGCAAAAGGCAAACACGGTTGAGTGAAGACAGCACTGCTCTGTTGAAATGGTGTCTTCTGATCTTCTGATTTGTACAGGTGTTTTAAGTTAAAAAACAAAAAAAATCTCCAGTTGGTATTACCATGCTGAGTTTTGCAGAGCCTCTTTGCTTTTCTGTCATTTACTATGCAAACAGAAGACCACAAGGCCTTCTGGCAGGTGGGAGAAAAGCGCTTAAATTACCTTTGGTTTTAAATATAAAATAACCTCTTGGAGTCCCACCCTGTGGTGCTGGGAAGTCTGAGCCCTTCCCACACATGCCCAGCTCTACGCACGTAGCTTTCCTAGAAGTGGTCCATTTCCCATTTCACAGTATTTATAACCCTCTCTTAGAGAAGCAAATGGGCTGTACTAGGAAGTCATATTAAGACAGAAAGGAGATTTCGGCTGCCTCAGTAGTAAAAGATAAAGACATAATTTAAATTCATTTGGTTGAAAAGATAAATGCAGATAAAAGCCCAGTAAACAGGAGCCAAATGCCCTGGCACGGGAAGCAGACAGACAATGGACCTGGCGGTCAGCCACCAGAGCCTTCACCTTCGCTGGGGATTGGTTCTGAGCAGCTGCAGGTGCCCACTGCAGGGCCCTACTCTGGTGCTATGGAAGGAGGAGAATCAGGGAAAGAGGCCACTGGGGAGGTAGGGGTGAACAGGAAGGGCCCCAAAAGAAAAAGAAAGAGGATGAGGAAGCAGACAGGTGGGGAGGGAACCTGCAAGCTCCCTTAAAGAGCTATACAGTCAAACCTGCTTTTGCTCAATAATGTGTCTTCAATACAAATGGCCAATAGACCCATGAAAAAATGCTCAATATCACTAATTATCAGAGAAATGCAAACCAAAGCCACATTGAGGTATCACCTCACACCAGTCAGAATGGCCATCATTAATAAGTCCACAAACTTAATTGATGGAAAGGGTGTGGAGAGAGGGAACCCTCCTACACTGTTGGTGGGAAGGTAGTTTGGTGCAGCCATTATAGACAACATTATGGAGATTTCTCAAAAATACTAAAAATAGACTTAGCATATGATTCAGCAAACCCACTCCTGGGCATGTATCTGGAGGGAACTCAATTTCAAAAATATACATGCACCCCAATGCTCATAGCAGCACTATTTACAATAGCGAAGACATGGAAACATCCTAAATATCCATCAACAGATGACTGGATAAAAAAGCTGTGATATATTTATACAATGGAATACTACTCAGCCATAAAAAAAATAAAATAATGCCATTTGCAGCAACATGAACAGATCTGGAGTTCGTCATTCTAAGTGAAGTAAGCCAGAAAGAGAAAGAAAAATACCATATATCACTCATACATGGAATCTAAAAGAAGAAGAAGAAGAAGAAAAAAGACACTAAAGAACTTATCTACAAAACAGAAACAGACTCACAGACATAGTAAACACACCTATGGTTACCAGGGGTGAGGGGGTGGGAAGGGATAAATTAGGAGTTCGGGAATTGCTAATATTAACTACTATATAAAATAGATTAAAATAAATTTCTTCTGTATAGCGCAGGGGACTATATTCAATATCTTATAGTAACCTATAATGAAACGTAATGAAAATGAATATATGTATGTATATGCATGACTGAAACATAATGCTGTACACCAGAAATTTAAACATTGTAACTGACTACATGTCAATAAATTAAAGAAGGATAAATATATCCCAGATCAAAAAAATAATAATAATAACGTGTCTTCACATAGAAAACAAACTGTGGTTAACATGGAGGAAAGGGTGTGGGGGACAGATTAGGAGTTGAGGATTAATAGATACACATTACTATATATAAAATAGATAAACAACAAGGACCTACTGAATAGAACAGGGAACTACACTTGATTTCTTGTAATAAGCTATAATGGAAAAGAAACTGAAAGAAAATATATGTATGTATAAGTATAACTGAATCACTTTTCTATACACCTGAAACTAACATTGTAAATCGACTACACTTTAATAAAAAATAAGAATTAATAGGAAAAAAGAACTATACAGTCCCCCTACCCCCTAAAAAAGGCCTTGGGCTGTAGTGCTCAGAGAACTTTTTTCTGTATGCCCTTTGCTTTTAGGGAAAAATAAAACCCAGAATGCCTTTGTCCTTAGTAGTGAAACATCATTTTTAACTAGAAAATATCTTTATTTAGGGATAACTGAAAGAATACTATTGACATTATCCGTGCTGTCTGTGGCATCTTGCTGGAGCTGTCATAACTTTCTGTGGTTCAGATCAATTCATTAAACACTGGCTGAGCATATGTTTGGGCCAGGCACTCTGCTAGTTTTTGAGTTTAATAATGTGAAAAAGACAAGGCCAGCAGCTGGAGTGGCTTATACTATAACTGGGGGGCATGTGGCAACATCTGGAGACATTTTTGGTTGTCACAACTTGGAGAGGTGCTACTGGAATTCAGAATACTTCACCCGTGCTGAGATTGGAAAACTCTACACTATTTTGAAGATACATGGGGAAAAAGTAAAAATAAAAAATGGTACAATTGCAGAAACGTGTACGTGGTAAAGAAGTGTCTAAAAGACAGGACTCAAAAATTCCATCCATGGGAATCTGTGAAGAATACCAACGTGGTATCAGGTTTTCAATGAATTGTGAAGGATGTTTAGGAGTTCACCAGGAGAAGGGGGTAAGAAGGACCTCCTTAAAGGATTACATAAAGAAAAAAGATTGTAGGCAGAAGAAGATCCAAAAGCAGAAAGCCTTCAAATTTTCCATAATGTGAGAGGTCCGAAGTACTCGTAAATGATCCTGGAGGGGTAGACAAGATCAAATTATTACCAGCCCGGGGCGCCAGTCTCCGGAGCTTGAACTCATGTCTATAACTGATGGGGACAGTTGAAGAATTATAAGCAAATGAGTGATTCGACCAAAATTTTAGGTGAGAATAGTAACTATTAAATTCTGAAATAAACTGAACAGGACTAGAGAGGCCCAATTAACGTAACCATTAGCATTCTACTAGATCTCTCTTTCTCTCTCTTTCTTCTCTCTGTCTGTCTCCTTCTGTCTCTGTCTTTGCCCATCTGTCTCATTCTCTTTCTCTCTCTCTCTCTCTCTCTCTCTCACACACACACACACACACACACACACACACACGCCCCTTTGATGATCTATCCCCAGAACTGTTTATACTTTTATATTCTACAGAAATTGTTGGCAATCAACAAAGAGGTCTGGTCTAGAAGGAAAGTAAAACTGGAAATAGTCTGATCACTTGGGAGAATGTGGAGGCATTGAGAGCTTTAAGATCCCTATGAAGCCAAAAGAAGAAAGTTTAGCAGGAAAGAGACCCTGAGGAAAATGATGAAGGACAGGAAGTTGTGTCTAGAAAATGGAATATGGGAATCTAAGGGTTTGTGTGTAGAGCAAGTCCAGGTCAAACAGGTGCCTAAGATGCTTAAGTGTCAGTGAATGAAACAGAGGACAGCTGCCATTAGGCGTGGAGAGAGAAATGAGTCCTTGGGCTGAGGGGTTTGGTAGCTTATTCATGTGACCATCCAAGAAGCCTGGGATGGTGGCAGAACTTGAGGTAAGGATGAAGAGTTTGAAGCAGGTGTCACATTTATCTATGAATATAATGGAATGGTTGGAAGAGAACAGTGATGAGAGGGAGTAGAAGTTATCCATCAGTTGCACCCACAGAGCAGGGTGAGGGAGTTTGCAGTCGACTCCATAGGCCTCTGAACTGGGAAAAAACCATAGTGCCTGTTATGACACATACTGCTGTGAAGGCTTTCAAGAGGCCTTTCTCCCTGAGCTGAAACCCTTGAGAACAGGTGCTATATCTTATTCCTGTACATCTCCCTAGTGCCTTTAAGTCTGGCACAAAGTAAGCACTCAATCAACAAATGAACTAATTCCCAGTGGTAATAATAGTCACACTTAGTTAGCAATGAATCCAAGGGAAATATTTGGAACTGAAGGAATTCATTCTTGAAGATTAACTCAATATGTTTGAGAATGTGGCAGGTATTCTGAAGGTTGAAATCTGTCTGTGGTTTAGACTTTAGCAGACTCTGTAATACATTGTTTTCTCTTAGACAGACAGCTTCCAGAAGCATTTTCTACTTGAATGTTTCTGAGATTGCAAACATTTTTATCCAAAAGATGCTTGAAAACAAATATTCTGGAATGCAAGTTTCTGGGTGTTTTTTGTTTTGTTTTCTTTGTGCTATTGTTGTGTCTGTGTGTTTTGCTGTTGTTGATTTCTTCTGCTCATTTTTGTAAATTTTATAACTCAGTTTTGCCTGGTTGCACAAGAAAATTGTTTTGGCCTCATTATCTAAATGGGGGAATTCAAATGCCTATGAGAATGACTCACGATAGGTAAGGGTGATGTGATTAGTATCATCAAGTTAATCCTACAAGTCATAAACCATTCAACGGAATTTATCCAGGTCATATGAGAAATGGAAAGAAAAAAATGTTCTAGAATGATATTTTCCAGAATGGTAAATGTCAAAATTTTCTAGAAGATTAGAATTATGTATCAGTTAGGACACTCTTCACTGTAAGTAAGCAGCAAATTCAAATTAAAATGACTTAAACTGTCTTACTGTCTCACATGACATGTGGGAGGTAGGCTGTGCTTGGCTGATGGACCCCACAGCTCAGGGACTCCACAGTGGATCTGGGTCCTTCCTGCTCTGACTTCCACTACAAGTCAAGAAATTCCTTTAGCATCACAGGATGACTCTAGCAGCTGTAGACATAATATTTACCCATTTATTCAGCAGTTATTTATCCAGTGAGTATTATGTGCCAAGGTTCTAGGTACTGGGGATATGATAGGATTAGGTGGACCCAGTGGAATAAGTTGTCTATAAGTGTCCAGATAGATCTCCTGCTATATCATTAGCTAAGAGATGCCTTTGTCCATATTATCAGGTAAGACTCTCTGCCTTTATCAAATTTACATTCTAATGGGAACTGAAATCAAGGAGAAGTGAAGGCGAGGGAATAAATATATGATACTTCCAGTAGTTGAAAGTGAAGGGCGATCAAGCTGGCTTGGTACTAGAAGATGGTGGAGGGGCTGTGACTTTCTAAATGCTTGTCTGAGGAGTCTTCTTTGGCTACAAGGAAATGCCTGAATGAAAGATGGAAGAGAGTATGGGAATTTCAGGGAAGGTCTTCCAAGTCAGCTCAAAGCCCCTAAGGTAGGGGCATGGTGGACATGTTTGCAAAACAGCAAGGAGGCCAGTGTGGCTGGGAAGTAGTGAAAAGGGAGAGGATTTATAGGGCAAGAGGTCCCCAAGGTAAGCACATAGATCCTAAGGGCCTTATTGGCCATGGATAGAATCTTGAATTTTATCATAAGGTGGGAAGTTTGGGGAGAGTTTTGAGCAGGTAGGTGGCATGATTTGTTTGTAAAGAATACATTCTGCCTGCTTCATGGAGAATGGACTGTGGAGGGATAAGAGTGGAAATATGGCGTGTGCTTATAGGCTGTTGGACTTAAATAGCCCCAGCGAGAGGCGACTGGGTTACAGTAGTTGGGGGAAGAAGTGGTCGGATTCAGGGTGTACCTTGGGAGCCTCCCTCATCAGTATCCTGGGATCAGAACAAAAGGAACATTCCTCTCGTGTCCCTTTTAAGTTTGAGGCAAGGTTTTCCAGAAACTTCCCAGTTTACTTCTTGGTTCTCATTTGTTTGAATGGCACCTTTTTTTTTTTTAAACTGAATATAGTTGATTTACAATGTTGTGTTAGTTTCTGGTGTACAGCATAGTGATTCAGTTATATATATATGTATATATTCTGTTTTATATTCTTTTTCATTATAGGTTATTACAAGATATTGAATATAATTCCCTGTGCTATACAGTTGGACTTTGTTGTTAATCTAGTTTATGTAAAGTAATTAGTATCTGCCAATCCCAAACTCTTAATTTATCCTTCCCTCTCCCCTTTCCCCTTGGTAATCATAAATTTGTTTTCCATGTCTGTTTCTGTTTTGTAAATATATTGATTTGTGTCATTTTTTAGATTCCACATATAAGTGATATCATATGATACTTGTCTTTCTCTGTCTGACTTACTTCACTTAGTATGATAATTTCTAGGTCCATCCATGTTGCTGCAAGTGGCATTATTTCATTCATTTTTGACGGAGTAGTATTCCATTGTGTATATAGACCACAACTTGTTTGAATGGCACCTTATAGACCTGTACAGACCTAAATAGATCTACAAGATGCCATTAGAGCTGGTAGATCTAAACTAGCTTCCTGGCAATTGGAGTGAGACTAATGTGTGTGGCTCAGATGGATAAAAGTGTCCTCTAGGCTACAGAGGGGCCCAGACTCTCCAGGAGGACCTGGCCACTTGGAGGAGGGAGAATAAGTTTGGGGATCTGTGGAACTCAGTGTGAAATAAAAATATGAGGCCTCTTGTTGAAAACATTGAGAATTTTAAGATGGACAACACGACAACAGAGTGTTAAACCAAGTTCTGGGCCCTTCCAAACTTGGGCCCCGTGAGATCGCCAGTGAAGCCAGCCCTGGCTATTAGCAAAGCAGTGGCTTTGGGTGACAGCAAGTGTTTTTGTCTTGCATAAATTGTCTCTGGGAGTAATTTACACAATCATGGAAGCAACATCAAGGTTTTCAGGTCATTGAATTCTTGGTTATTGTCCTGCTAGCCAGGAGGGGAAATTAATGCTTACTTGACTTAATGCCTGACTTATAGTCAAATATTAAATTCCTTCTAATTTTTATCCTCCTTTCACTGCTACATTGAGGTGAATCCCTTGCCTTTAATCTTATAAACAGTGAACTCATCTTCTACTTCATTTCCTGACAATGCCAATTCCTTTAACTCTGATCACTTGACCCATTTGAGGTCTTGCTTCTGTCCTTAGACCTGATATGTGCTGTAGTTTCTCTTTCCCTCCTCCTTTGAGATTTTTAGCCATGTTTTGACTATTCTTTTTGGGGTCTTATAGGATATTTACCTCTAAGGATATACCCTGGCCCCTGGCACTGTGATCAGTGTTCTTGTAGGGTTTCCCTTACAGCACCCATTTTTTTCTTGGCCACCCCATTAGTAAGATGCCATTGAAGAGAACACTACCTGCCTTCTCAGAGGAATTCTTGACAGTTGTCACTGAACTTATTACTTACCGACATACTTTTGTATCTTCACAGCTTCCCAGGATTTTAACTATGTAGTCTTCCCTTATAGAATCTCACCATTGATGAGAACAGAGAGAGGAGGGGGGAAATATAATATTGCTACTTTAGAATAAGCAATTGTTTTCTGGGGGGAGAATGTCTATAACTACTGGCGAATGTGAAGAACAAAAGAAATCGCACTTTAGATAGGCAAAATTTAACAAAGATTTTTTGAGGGAAAGAATTTCTTGCCTTTTAGGACATGATTTTTTTGTATCTCTTGAGGCAGAGAACAATGAACGGCCCTGATGATTTAGACATTCACCAGTCAGAGTAATTTGGATGTCACTCTCTGAAATTAGTGGTCTTCAATTTTTCTTCTACCTCGGGTTAGACTTGCAAGCAAAGGCTGTGGGTCCCCAGGGCATTATTCTTTTAGAAAAACAACAAGCCCAGCAGCTTCCAAGTCAGGGAAACCTAATTTTTGAGGTTTTCGATTGCTAGTGGAATTCAGTGTTCTATGTGATAATTCTTGTTATAATCGATAAATGAAAATTATCTAAATATGTTAAAAGAAAACCCCTGGCAAATTGGTTCTTTTCTACTGAATTCTTCTTATTTGCTAATCATAACAAAATATTTATATAATTATATCTATATTTTACTATTTAAATTTTTTTGATGAATTCTTTAAATTTTCTTCATAAAATTGATGATGCCAATCCAACCACTTTTGCTTGGGTAAATTCTTTCCTTGGTGCTGAGTGTAACCCTCTAATCCCAGCTGTCACTTATGACAAATTAGGGCTTCCAGGCCCACAAACACATATCCTGCAGGTCACATGTCCCAGAGATGGAGAATGTGATTTCTCCCAAGGGCCGGCTCTGCAGACCATTATATCATCACACACTCTGAGAGAGTCTCCCTTTTCCAGACTTACTGAGCCCCCTTTGATTGTGCAGCATCTTTACCTCTGACCTCTAAGCAGGGTCATTGTTGTAACAGCCACGAGAAAGCTTTCAGGAATGAATGAGTGCTTAGAGAAATCAGGGAGCATGCTCTGTCCAGCACAGTGATCATTTCTGACAATGCTGATAGAGGAACTTCTTCTGCAGGCCATTGATTTCAGTGTCAGGCAGATGAAAAGTAGCATATTGATGAGCCTTTGTCATTACTTTGCCAACAGTGTCTTGTCAAATAAAAGACCAGTAGAGGAAACCAACTTAAGACAGGCCATCACATCAATTTTCTTGGTGCTGAAGGGAAGGGAATGAGCTGTGATATTTAAACTAATCGATGCCTATAAAGACACTCTTAAACTCTTAAGATAAACTGGTTTGTTTTGCAAAAAATAAAAAAGAAGAAGAGTAGTCTACAGAAAGGATAAAGGAAAATGGGCCACAGATATTGAAGTCAGAGATTCCCACTCACGGTGATAGTGAACCCTAGCTGACCGTGTTCACCGCTACCCAAATCAGCAGCCAACAGAGCTGTTTTCCTTCCGTGGGAGGCATCTTGCAAAGCAACTCTTTCCATCCCAAGAACTTGTAACTAAATCCATTTGCACTGCAGGCTTTTGTGCTTTTCCCATATAACTTCATTCTGTCAGCTCATCACCAGCAGTGTAATGAGAAAGGGATGCCAAGATATCATGTTACCAGAATATCATAATTGACATAGCGAATGTCTAGTCTTTCCTGCCTCACTTGGCTCGATGACTCCTGTAGGTGCTCAAAGGTTCTTGGGGATCTGACTTGGTGTATACTCTGGGCAGGGAAAAAAGGGCCCTTTGCAGGTGAGAGCTTTGACAGAGTACAAAAGGGCAAGAATGAAATAGCCTGTTTTTAAAAGAAGAATACTAGCAAAGTCCTGTTTAAGTTATTTGGACCACAGCACAAGTCCCAACTTTAGAAAAGACTTCCGACTGAATTTCAGAGAGGAAATATTTTTAAGGGTCAAAAAAAAATGACTAAGTTTAAATAGGTTAGTAACCAGTTCCCACTTTGCTGCCTTTCTTTCTTTTTAAAAATTTTTTACTCTTTATGTGAAAATTCTCTGATACTTACCAATGCTTCAGAAAATTCGTCCTCACCAATTCTGTAGCCCAGCTCCCCACTCCTCCCTTGACTCCTTCCCAAGCACTGCTGTGCTCTTGGGCCTGATGCCATTCCTCATGGTCCTGGATAGGTGGCCTCGAACAGTTCATGTAGTTCCCTGAGCCCTACCTTTAGCGGGCTGGCAGTGCGGAGGACTGAACATACGCATTGTGCAATGCTTCAGGGGAAAGTATGTTTACTACTATATAATCCAACAATTCAACTTCTAGGAGTGTATCCAAAAAAACAAAAAAAAACCCCACTATCTCCAAAAAGATATCTGCACTCCCACATTCATAGCAGTATCATTTACAATCACCAAGCCACAGAAACAATCTAAATGAAGAAATAAGGAAGTTGTGAGTTTATTTATTTATATATATTTCAGCCCTAAAAAGGAGGAAATCCTGCCACTTGTGACAACATTGATGGACCCTGAAGGCATTATACTAAGTGAAGTAAGTCAGATAAAGAAAGACAAATACTGTATGACCTCACTTATACATGGAGTCAAAAACCACCACCACCAACAACAAAAAGAATCCACACCAAACTTGTAGTAAAAGAAATCAGATTGTGGTTACTAGAGGTGGGAGATAGAGAAGGGGAAACTGGAGGAAGGTGGTCAAAAGGTACAAACTTCCAGTTCTAAAACAAATAAGGACTAGAGATGTAATGTACGACATGATGACTACAGTTAACACTGTTGTATCGAACATAAGAAAGTTGTTAAAAGAGTAGATCCGAAGAGTTCTCATTACAAGGAGATATTTTCTTTTCTTTTAGCTGTATGAGGTGATGGATATTAACTAAATCGATTGTGGTAATCATGTCACAACGTGTGTGAAATCAAACCATTGTCCTGTACACCTTAAACTTAAAACAATTTTAAATGTGTGTTAAAATTTAATTAATTTAATTCATTTTTCCTGGAAACCTATTTTGTATTATGACATCATGTGACATGTGAGACTCTCACTCCAATATGCCCAGTTTCACCTGCTTACTGGCCAAATTCCCAGCTGCCTGATAAACATCTTCCCTCCTCTGCAGACATTTCAAAGTTAACATTTCCAAAACTTAAATAGTCATTATTCCTCATTACATAAAGCTTGCTCTTTTCTAAAGAAAAAATCCAGATGCTGTATCACAATCACATGTTCTGTGTGCTTAATACACATTTTTGCCCTTAGTAGGGTCACATATTTGTTGAATTAGAGTAAACGCTGAAGTTAAAAGGTTTTCTGCCTAAAACTTGTAAATAATAGCATTCCCCAAAACTGCATGGGGGTGGGAGAGGGTGTTTAGAGAATTTACAGAGATGTAAATAACGTACTTTCTAGCTAAGGGATGTGAGCACTCTGTCTTTTCATTTTTTTCCCTCCAATTTGTTCCAACTTATTTGTTTTTGTCACTCATAACTCAGAAACAATTTAATGGAAAAACTTCAAGTGTTATATATATATTAGTCCTTGATGAGAACTAGAATGTAAGAATAATTTTACCAACATGGAATTTAAAGTTTTTTTATTTATTGAAGCTTAATTTTTCTTTCCATGAGAGAGCACCATGAAGTCCCCACGGATAAAATCATGTCCACCAGGCATCTGGCAATAGTTTCACTAAACTAAGGTTTCATTTTGAAAAATAAAATGCCCAGTCCTTCCTTTGAAAGGACAAACTCTTTGCCATAAAACGGTTTCCTATGGGTCTAAGTTTGTCATATTTACTTCCGTAAAGTGGCAGGTTATCCCATGAGTTCTATTTCCATTTGCTCCATTTAGTTCTGCTTCACCTTGGCTTGTAGTTCTTTCCAGTGGAAGTCAACAGAATGCCTCTGTCTGCAGAAATGTGTGTTTACCAAAGGGAAGGACTGGGCCCAGTGAGAGCAAGGATGGCTACCAGCATCCGCTCCCCAGATACCCTCAAAGCAAGGCCAGCCCCTCTTCAGGGAGCAGAAGTATTTTTCCTAAATTCTTCCATTCAGGTTAGATCTCTCCACCTCAGCGATTTAGTGAGCAGGGAAGTTCAGGCTTTCACCCAAGACTGCCTGAGTTGCATGTCCTCTGAATAAATGTGACCTAATGCTTTTCCAGTGCTTTCTCCAAAGAGGTGTTGGGTGTAATGGAGACTGTCAAGTCCTGGGCAGTGAGTAGGAAGGAAAATTGAAGTCATAGCTTTTGGGGCAAATGCTTTCTCTTCCCACACATGCCACGGATTGCTTAATGCTCACACAAAGCCTATGGCCATAAAATTCCTTCCAGAAAGTCCCTTCAAGGAAACACAATCAACCACAACCTGCCCATTATGGAAGGCTAGCAGGCGGCCCCATCCTGCAGGGATGAAGGGCCTTTGGCTCCAAAAAGTCTCAATTTTTTTTCTTCAGCTTGATTTGTAGAACGGCTGATCCATCATCTCTAGGAAGCAGGAGGTAATGATAAACAGGTAAAAGAATCATTAAGGCAAACCTTGCTCATTGATGATGTTTCCTCTACGTTTGTTTTATTAAATGCTTTTAAAGCTTGCCACCAAAGAGGTTTACAACGCATTAAAACTCCTGCTGAAAGGATCAGCCTAATATAATATGGAGAAAGATGAAGAGCTATGCAATACTGCAGTGAGCTTATTGGCTTAGATATGAAATAAACATCATCTTTGTGGTTCATGCTGCCATTATAAAGTCTTCTTGTGGCGTGTAGTTCTTACCACAGTCAATGCAGCTAGCAGACAAGATGTGAGCTATTAAGTTACATTGCAAACAAAAGGGTTTATGTCCTTCCCAGGAAAGCATACCTTCCCACACTGTCGTAATGATATGCAGACTTCAGCTGGGATATTGCCCTGTTTGGTCTGGACTATCTGTGTGTACATTTCTATTAGCATCAGTTAATCCTTGACCTTCTTCCTGGGCTGCCCTTTGGGCTTCTTCTGGAGGGTGAATTGATGCTACAGAGTTTAGCTGCATTAGCTAGTACATCATGGAACAGGACTTCAAATAGGTTCTGTCATATGTGCTGCTGGTGGGGGTTGTGGATTGGTTGACTGCTCGGTCCTCACTTTTTTTGCACCCTGAATGTGATCAGGGAGTAGCCAAAAGTTGATGAAAGAAAAAAAAAATGTTGTTGAGCAGAGCAGTAATAGAGTCTTGAAGCCCCAGTTGGGGAATTAGACTGGTCTGGAAGAACAGCAAGGAGGAATAGGTCAAGGAGCAATGAACCTTAAAACAGCTTTAAAAGGAAACAGATGAAAAGAATGAAGAATTCACCAGGACACACACAGGCCTAAAAGCAGATACAGAAGGATCATAGCAGTACCAACAGAAACTCTGAACTACTGCCAGACGAAGAGGAAATTCAAGCTGGCTGCAGATACTTGAGAAGGAACATATTTTTTGCCGGCAGTCAGGAGAAGACACAACATTCTACAATATATATTTCAGCTAACGAGGCATGGAACTGGGTTAACAGATGGTCAAAACCTTAACACTATTCAGTTTTGTGAAAATAAGAACAAAAATTGAAAACTTTCATAAGACACAACTCAGATTTCTGACCTACTTCCTGTCACATGCCCTTCTTTGTTGCTCTGAGTGCCCCTAATCAACAGAGATGATTTATTTCTTCTCTTATTAATTTTTAAAAATACACTGCAGAATTCAATTTGCAGATATACATTTTTAAGAATTTTGTGTGTATTTGTAATAGGCTATGGTTAAACCTACAGTGGTCCTAGTGATGCAATAAAAACACAATACATTGACACAAGATTGTGTGATTGTAGTACCCAAGGGAATTGCTTTAAATTGTAGCAAGTGGACCCTTGAATGGTGATACTACCTCTGTCCTTTTCCAATGCACAAGTGGAAGCAAGCTGGTGACTCGGGCTTGTTTGACGTGATGGGTTTCTCATCCTGCCTTCTCTTCTTTCAAAACAAAACTTGGGAAACACCTCTCTGAGAAAGGGAGTGAGAACTGGGAGGCTGTATCTCTGTTCTCGCTTGTGTCTTCATCTCATATACTTTGTGTTTTATTTGTTCACTGGCTCAACGGGAAAAGGAAATGAAGGTCATCATGAATTAGATTTCAGTCATCACTCTTGGCAGCCTTTAAACCTAAATCAAACTTTCTGGTCTAGCTTCATTCTATATTAAAAGTGAAACTGGCTTATAATTGGTTTTTATACTGTTGTTTTCTGATTTTAACTCAACTTATATTAATTTTATAAACTACTTGAAATGTCTTTCCCTTCTTTCTTTTTCTTTTCTAGAAGTTTGGTATAAATTGCCAACAGAATTACTTGGCCTTGTCATTTTTATATTGTTCTTTGTGTTTTTGTGGGTTGGAAGGTAGATTTTTATCTACTAATTCAAGTTCTTTAAGGATCATTGGTATTTTTAGGATGGTTCTTCTTAAGTTAGTTTTGGTAAGTTATATCTTCCTAGGAGACAATTTCTTTGCCCAAATTTTCCATTTTTTAAACTTAAATTTATTTACGGACTATTTATTTCTTCTCTCTACTCTCTTGAATGGGAAGGATGCTATATTAGTTGGGATTCTTTTGTTTATAAATAATCAAAACCTACCTTTGTTTTATCGAAGATGGCAGTGTATTGGTTCCCAAGACTGATGTTCAGGTATGAATGGTTTGAGGTACTCAAAAAATGTCATCAGGTATCAGACTTAATTTTTTTTAATCTCTTGATTCTGCTTTTTTCTATAGACTCTATTCTACTGACTTTCCCTTAATGGGAACAAAGTGCCCATCCCTAGATCCAGACTTAATTCTATACGCTTAGCTACTCCAGAAAAAAAAAGAGAGATACTCTTTTCCTAACTTTTGCAGTAAAATCTCTCCCACATCAATCACTTTGTTACTGATAAAGTCATCTGTCCATCCCTGAACCGGTTACTATCACCAGCATGCAGTGAAGGTGGAGACATGCATGTCTTTGATTGGTGAGTCCTAGGAAAGTGCGGTATGCTGCTCTCAGACAGAGGAAGAATGGATAGTTATCAGGCTGAAGTAACAGATGTCCACTTCATGTGCTCAGTAGCCAGCACATTTGCTCCATCATCAACTTGCATTGCATTAGTGCTTGACTCAAGTGATGCTTAAAAAATGTAGGGCCTCCTGGAATCCACTTGTTTGCTATAGGAGAGTAGACGGGTAACTGACACTAGACTTTACTCCACTGAATTAACTTCTTCATTAAAGAAGTTAGCACTGAGTTTACGCAGTGAAGATTGTGCAAGGTGCAGTGGGAGTTGGAGTAGCTGCTTTGGAAAGTGGGAGAAAAATTTTATGGAAGATGTGTGAAAATTTACAAGCAGTGTTAAGGGTTGAGATAAGACTGGAAATAATACATTCAGAGTCATTTCAACTTAATATGGTTTGTGATTTTTCTCTAGTTCTAAATGAAGAAAAATGATGTTAGAATTGAGTCATATTGGGAATCTTATTATGGCTACCATGGAATGGTGGGGGGTGGGCAAGATAACTGATGGAGAAAGCCAGAAAGTGGTGAAGAGAGCAGGAAGATACTCACCTAAGGCAGAGTAGCGTCTTTTCCACATTACATGGCCACTGAACACAGCATGTGTACAGTGTAGTGATTCAGGATTTTTACTGATTATACTCTATTAAAATGTACACTTTGAAACTGATGTACTGTTGTAAATCAATTATACTTCAATAAATAATCATCCTCATCATCATCCATCAATATTTTATAGTTCTTAGAGTACAGGTCTCCCACCACCTTAGTTGAGTTTATTCCTAGATGTTTTAATATTTTTAATGTGATTTTAAATAGGATTTTTTTTTTGCTTTCTATTTTTAATCATTCATTATTAGTGTGTAGAAAAGCAATAGATTTTGGTATATTAATTTTGAATCTGCAACTTTACTGAATTTATTTATTGATTCTGATAGTTTTTAAGTGGAGACTTTAGGGTTTTCTATAGAAAGTATCATATCATCTGCAAATATTGACAGTTTTAGTTCTTCCTTTCCAATTTGGATGCTTTTATTTCTTTTCATGTCTGACCACTGTGGCTAGGACATCCAATACTATGTTAAATAGAAGTGGTGAGAGTGGGCATCTTGTCTTGTTCCTGAATTTAGAGGAGAAGCTTTTAGCTTTTTGCTGTTGACTATGATGCTGGCTGTGGGTTTGTCATAAATGGTTATTATTACATTGAGATATGTTCCCTCCATACCCACTTTGATTAGTGTTTTTATCATGAATGGTTAATAAATTTTGTCAAATGCTTTTTCTACATCTATTGATGATCGTGTGATTTTTATCCTTCCTTTTGTTAATGTGATGTATCAGGTTGATTGATTTGTGAATGTTGAACCATCCTTGCATCCCTAGAATAAAGTTAACTTGATCATAGTATATGATCCTTTTTATACATTGTTAGATTTGTTCTACTAATATTTTGTTCAGGATTTCTACATCAATATTCTTCAAAGATATTGGCTGTAATTTTCTTTTTTTTGTAATGTCTTTTGTCTGATTTTGGAATCAGTGTAATGGTGGCCTCATAGAATAAATTTGACAGTGTTCTTTCCTCTTCAATTTTTTGGAATAGTTTGAGAAGTATAAGTATTAGCTCTTATTTATAAGTTTGGTAGAAATTCTCTGTGAAGCCATCTGGTCCTGAACTTCTGTTTACTGGGAAGTGTTTTGTTTGTTTGTTTGTTTTTACAAATTCAATTTCACCACTAGTGATCAGTCTGTTCAACTGATTTTTTTCTTCTTGATTGAGTTTCAGAAGGTTGTATATTTCTAGAAATTTGTCTATGTCTTCTAGGTTGTTCAATCTGTTGGTGTATAATTTTTCATAGTATTGTCTTATGATTTTGTTGTATCACTGTGGTATCAGCTATTATTTCTCTTCTTTCATTTCCTGTTTTATTTATTTGGGTCCTCTCTTCTTGGTGAGCCTGGCTAAAAGTTATTCAATTTTGTTTATCTCTTCAAAAAACTAGCTCTTGGTTTCATTGATTTTTTTCTATTTTTTCTCTCTATTTTATTTATTTCCTCTCTGATCCTTTTCATTTCCTTTCTTCTGCTGACTTTGTACTCTGTTTTTTCTTTTTTTAATTTTTTTAGGTTGCAGGCTAGGTTATTTATTTGAGATGTAGGCCCTGCATGAGACCTGGTGATACCAAGATGGAAGGGCTCAGATCCTGCTCTCAAATTGTCTACCCACTGCTACTGGACACCCATCTGATAAGATTAGAGATGTGCAAAAGGTCCAGAGGAGGAGAAAATAAGTAGTACTCTTTCTAAGAGAAGCATTTACAAAAGTGGTAGTGATTCAGTTGAGTCTTAAAGCATAATAAAGTGATAATAATCATAATAACACACATTTATGTGGCACTTATTATATGCCAGCCACAGTTATACGTGCTTTACGTACATTAAATCTCATTTAATCCTTAAAGCAAACCTATGACGTAGAATTGTTATCCTCAATTTACAGATGAGGAAACTAAGTCACAGAAAGTTTAAGGAACTTGACCAAGTTCATATGGCTAGTAAGCATTGCCACCTGAGTTCAAACCGAGGCAGTCTGGTTCTAGGTTCATGATTATGACCACTACCTCACATAGGGTAAGTGGTTGTTTCCCTCGGAGACAAATATAGAAAAGCATGATAGTATGGAATGTTCTAGAAATCACAAACATTTCAGAACTTTTGGAGGTAAAATGTACATAATTGAAAGTGAAGAGGTAATGATTATAGAGACTGAGAGCTTTGCTACATGTTGGCATCCTACTCTCTCAGTCCTGCTTAAATCTTTCATTTTTAATAACTGTGACTCTTCAATAAATGAGTCAATTTATATAACGTGTATCTTTATTACCAAGGAGGAAAACCCAAATGCTATGTTCTCCAAGTTCAAGTTGTACACTTCTTATACTAGCATCTTACTATTATACAAAAGCTTAGAAATTAAAAAAAAAATTAAATTCAGCTTAGCTGTGCACATGCAGAATATAGCTTAGAACAAGAGTCTTGGAGAGTCACCATTTTTTTATGTGACTAGAGTCATGGTAGAAAAGCAGCTAATTGAAATTCTAGCTCTAGGGAAAGCCGTTAAGGTTAACATACTTCTTGAGGGGAAAAAAAATGTTCTGGAGGCAAAAGAATGCTTCCTGGAAAATCTCATATGGTATTTTTAAAAGAATCTTGATGTTAGTACTTTTTACCTTGTGGTCTTTAATTTCTCTCCTGATTTTGTTTTTGAGTGTGATTCCCTTTTACATTCTTTCATTCTGTTTTCCTTAGAAATGTTCCATCAGTATGTATGTTTAAATCAGACAAATGGATGTGTCCCTTCTAAGGAAGCCCTGATGAGAGGATGAACCCCCTACAATGAGCGAAACAAAAGTGTTTACAGGCAAGAACTTCCATAGATTTCTTTTCTTCACTTGATTTACTTTTCTTCATTAAAGATCCTCTGCTAATGAGATTTTATGAAGTTTCACATTTTTTGTGTATTCCTGTGAGTGGATTTCCCCACCTCCCAAGAATTTTATTTTTTGTGAATGCCTTTGCAATTTTACCACTATTTCACATTTTCACTTTGAAAATACTCTAAGCTGGCACAGCCAACCACCAACCTTCTGAATTCTCAGCATCCTGTATTACTGGTTGCTTTAGGCAGCAGAATTTGTAATCAGATGCTTTTTTAGTTAATCTCACTAATTCAAAGCATCAGTTTTCTCCACCACCCTATACTTCAAGTAAAACCCTCGATTTGTTGTTTTAAAATTAAGTAAAGAAAAAATTAGCCTTTGGACTGACTATAAAGGCAACCAAAATCACAGCAAAATTTGGTGTGCTCTTTCCCCAGTCTTCTGCGTTTTTTCACGTCTTGCCCCGTTTGGTGTTTTCAGTTGCGCATACCAAAGCTGTAGCAAGTTCTTCCTTTGAACGTTGCTCTTTGTACTCCCTCTAGTGACACCACCATG
Organism: Camelus ferus; assembly: GCF_009834535.1. Classification (NCBI taxonomy): domain Eukaryota; kingdom Metazoa; phylum Chordata; class Mammalia; order Artiodactyla; family Camelidae; genus Camelus; species Camelus ferus. Next base: position 104,244,012 of record NC_045697.1, on the reverse strand, counting down.
TATAAACATTATTTTTGTGTGGGGGAGAGAATTTCCCCAGAGGCCCACAAAACATTTAATGAAGCGTGAAGCACAAACATTTCATTACAACATATTGTGTATTTTTGCCTTTAATAACTACATTCTTCATCCAAGAAGTCTCAATAGCTTTCAAAAATGAATTACAGTAGTATTATTTTCTCCAGAATATAGTTTTTCCATGACAGAAACAGCACTTTCCTAAACTATTGTATTTATTAGCAACCTGTTGCCCTTCGACACCAGTGCCATTTTCATCGACCCTGATCGAGTGTGGATCATTTAAACTTCCTTTAAAAATTATTAAAATAGTTTTATGTTATTGGATTCTTTTTTCCTTTGCTGTGCACAACCACCGCTGAAAACGATGCATGGAAAGGCTAAAGTGTAAAGTCGCTGAACATTGTGTTGAGTGGAGAATAACGTTCTCCATGGCCAAAGTGCAAGCATTTAACTGAGGAGTCGAGGGTAGTGAGGGGTCTCTTCTGTGGCTTAGCACCAAGGAGGCAGACAAGCTCTGAATTCTTGCTGTTTTCTACTCCCCACTTGGGTCCACTCCAGAGAAATTCTCCATCTTCTGCCTTCACTCCCTTCCTCCGCAAGGCAGCCTCCCATTGGCTCTTTTATACACATTTGAGGATTAGGAAGCAACTTGCCCTGTTGACTCTGGTCTTGTGCCTATTAATAGAAGCTGATCCTAGTCCAACTCTGTAATTCCAAATGGACAATGAAAAACTCCTAGATGTTCACAGCATGTGTGTGCTGTATCCCAAACACCAGCTTTTCCACAAAATTTAAACTCATCAAAACAACAGCAAAAACAGACCACACAAGAACCTGTGGTATGTGAGGAGAAAGCGGGTCCTTTATAATAGGTGTATATTCTGAATTTCAAATGACATGGGGTTCCTTAGTTGAAGTGAGTTGTGTAATGCTGCTTTACGCTACTGCTCTTTATGTTTTTTAGAATCATTGTGGCATCTCATAGCTTCCCTGATTATCTGTTTTTACTGAGAGTCTGTTCAGAGTTACGGGACAATTAAAAGGAAAAACTTGACGATGATATAGAATTTCAGATGGTTTAGGAAAATGACACGTTTGTACAAGCAGATATGAAGCTAGCTTCCTTTCTTCCAGAATCTTTTTGACTACATTGAATTACCATAGAGCTTGGGAAAAACAGCTGTCTTCCCTCTACCTTCTCTAACAATATTTCACTAAGCAAAAATATATTTTTATTGTTTCTTGAAATGTTACATTTGTGTTTATTAAAATGAGATTATTTAATCCATCATTATTTCTATTAGACATGACCCTAGAAGCTGCTTTTGAATCCCTTAGTAATCTGGGGGTTTGAGGGATGGGCTGTCAGTAAGTCATTAGGGAAGGCAGAGGGAACTAAAGCTTGTTGGTAGCCATGGAGCTGGGGACGGCACTGCTCGATGGCCAATAGAACACGTACATGAAATACTCTGCCTTGGTCTATGATAGCCTCCGTGGTTTTATCGGTGAATTGAGTTATTTAAATGTTGTTTAACATTTTTGATTTTTAATTTACTTTTTAATTATCAATAGTTTATGTCTAAATTATCATTAATTCAAAGCACCCATTATTTTACTTTCTTGAATTTTTTCTTAGATTTTTCTTGGAAGGTAACTTGTTAAGAATGTTGTCAAAATCTGTGTCCCTAACCTGTGAAGGACATTAAATTGGCACTTGGTAAGGTTTTCTCGTGTAGCTTTTGTATAGACCAAATAAGAAAAAATTTTTTTAGTGATTTAGGAGTCTTTGAAACATACATATACATATATAGATATATAGATAGATAGATATACACACACATATACATGTATATGTATGTCTCCAGTTGTTTAAGTTTTAATTCTTGGTCTGTAGACCCTCTAAAAAAACACATCTTTTTTTTTTTTTTGGAGGCAAATTGAACAAATTGCTATTTTCCTTGCAGTGTAAGGACATTCAGGCAATTTTTCATCAGTGTTGAAATAAAGAGGCAGTTGGTAATAAAGACCCTCTTTCTCTGCCATTTGCTTCTTCTCCACAGTTTTTGGTAAACTAAGTAACTTATTTTAAAGAATGGTAGTTTGATGATTTAAATAAAATTCTTAAAATGAAGCATCAAGGTTTTTACTGACTCCATTTCTCTTTTCTGAACTCTTCTTTGTGCCTATTTTGCATACTGTACATGTAATATACATTCACTCAGACATTCATTCATTTGACACAGTCATTGAGCACTACCTAAGGGCAAATGGGAAACATGAAGATGGACAGACATGAGTGATGCTCTCAGTATGCCTACAAAACATGGTGGATATTGTAGATTGGATCAGTCTTTCTGTCCCTGTTCTATTATGCCTTTGTTTTAGAGGATGAACACCTAGAAATAACATTTCTCAGATTCTCTTGTAGCTAGAATTCTACATGGGCACTAAGTTTCACCAAACAAATGCACCCACTTAAAACTTTGAAAATGGAAGTGAGCAACATGAGCTTGGGCTCACCTGTGGAGAGACTGAAGGTCATAGTGGAAGCATTTGGTTTTCCCAAGACAGCTGAGATTTTAGACTGTATGTTTTGTCCCTTTGTGTTGTAGGTATCATGAGCTGAGAGGGGGCAGTGGAAATGGATTTTCTATGCAAACAATTCCTTTGGTGTAGCCAAACAGTTCCTTTGGTTGCATTGTTCCTGGATGTAAATGATCTAAGCTTGATTCCCTGGCCCTCCCAGTAATTCTACAAACTATGTAATAACCTGTAACAAATCCCATTCTGTGTAAGCCAGCTGGAATGGATTCTGTTGTTTGCATTGAAGTACTCTGGCCTATGCAAACAGCAGATATTGTGGACACAGATTATTTTATTAACAAGTAAACAATAACTAGTGCTATAGAAAGGTGAAAATAAATTTGTTTAAAAGATGGGAGGAAGAGTTTTTATTTCTTGCTTGGATGTTCAGAGAGGAAGTGCTATTGACACTTGAGAAAGCCTTTGAAAGATGGATAAAGCAAACTTCTGGAATGGGGAAAATGGCACACCAAGTGAAGGAAGAGCATAGAATAAGATATAAGAAAAGGAGTGAAATCTTAAAATAACCTATAATGGAAAAGAATCTGAAAAAGAATATAAATATATATATGTGTGTGTGTGTGTATATATATATATATATATATATATATATATATATATATATATATATGAACTGAATCCATTTGCTGTACACCTGAAACATTGTAAATCAACTGTACAAATCAAAACTACAATGAGATATCACATCACACCAGTCAGAATGGCCATCAGCAAAAAGTCTACAAATAATAAATGCTGGAGAGGGCGTGGAGAAAAAGGAACCCTCCTACACTGCTGGTGGGAATGCAGTTTGGTGCAGCCATTGTGGAAAACAGTATGGAGATTCCTCAAAAAACTAAAAATAGAGTTACCATGTGATCCAGCAACCCTACTTACTCCTAGGCGTATATACAGAGAAAACTCTTAATTTGAAGATAAGTGCACCCCAATATTCATAGCAGCACTATTTACAACAGCCAAGACATGGAAGCAACCTAAATGTCCATCAACAGATGACTAGATAAAGAAAATGTGGTATATATGTATACACAATGGAATACTACTCAGCCATAAAAAAGAATGAAATAATGCCATTTGTAGCAATATGGATGGACCTAGAGATTACTATACTAAGTGTAGTAAGTCAGTCAGAGAAAGACAAATATTATATGATATCACTTATATGTAGAATCTCAAAAAAACGATACAAATGAACTTATTTACATAACAGAAATAGACTCACAGACATAGAAAACAAACCTGTGTTACCAAAAGGGAAAGTGGTGTGGGGAGGAATAAATTAGAAGTTTGGGATTAACAGACAAACATTACTATATATAAAATAGGTAAACAACAAGGACCTACTGTATAGCACAGAGAATCATAATCAATATCTTGTAATAACCTATAATGAAAAAGAATCTGATAAAGAATATATATGTATAATTGAATCACATTGTTGTACACCTGAAACTAACACAGCATTGTAAGTTAATTATACTTCAATTTAAAAATGGTTCAAAAAATTTTAAAAAGAAAAAGAGTAAAGCTGAAACACAGAACCATAATAAGCAATAATGAGATATATAGTTTTAGAAAGATAAAGAGGAAATAACGAGACAATGACATTTTTGTGTAGGATGGAAATTAACTACTGATTGATTTGTTCCTTTAACAAGTGTTTCTTGAGACCCTATACTGTGTCAGGCATTGTGCCAGACAGAACTCTGCTTCATTATGATTAATTTATTAGCAAACTAAAGAACAAATTTTAGTTGATAAGAGCACTGAAGACAGGGAGCCAAGAGGCTTTTACCACAGTCTAATGAGAGATAATTAGCAGTGGCAACAGGAATGGAGTTTACTCTAGTTTTTACTATCAGGTGCTTTACTTGCCCATGGTTATTGCATGGCACAATTTTTGACTTTTCTATATTAGTTTTAAAAATTCTGACATATGTATTTATGCACATATGATAAGTTGTAGTTTGCTTATAACTTCATGTATACATGATTTATCACCTCCCATGAGATTGCAAGTTCCCAGTGTATAAATGACTCTGATATTTTACGCATACAATAGACACTTAATAAAATGCATGATAAAAATCCCCAAGTCTACATAAGATATGTAGAAATTGTCAGAGAACTAACGATCCCATAAAACCATCTACAAGCCAGATATTAGCACAGGTCATCCAGGCTTTTGTCATTCAAGAAAACTGGGCTCCCACGTCCATCTCACCAGCAGTGGAAGACCTGGCCTCCCTGAGAACTTGAGTGTCCTCATGGGATGGGCTTGGGGTGGGTGAGGAAAGTTGGGATTATCCAGGTCTCCTTGGTTCCAAGTCCTGGATCATCTAACTATCCCAGTTGTGTCCTTCTGTTCCACGGCAACAGCACCGTGACTCCTTCACTGACCAAAATACCAGTAGCAGCCTTGGTGTAGACTTACTGATGGGTTTGAGCCACAGAAAGGGTTTATATTAGAGCAGGCAAATGGTTTTCAATTGGTTACTAAGAAGTCCTGCTCCTAATAGTCTTTTTGAGCACACGACCCTGTCAATCTCTCTCCAGTCATTTTTCTGTCAGATCCAGCTTCCCAACATGCTGCTCTCTATTTTGGTTCTCTTTTGTTGTCCTTTTTCTCCATTTTACTCCCATCTCCAATCCCTCATTAATTTTGTGAATGAAACAATCCAATTATTTGTTGGTTTGTTACTCTGTCCTCCAGGCCACCCTTTTGTATGAAAACCTACTTCTCACTCAAGGCTACCATCCATCATGGAATTTTCCTAAACAAACAGAGAAAATCTTGTGTTATCAGATAATAAATATTCATTCTGCTATGCAAATGGTAACAAAGACCATGTATTCCAGGAGATTCTTTTGTCAGGAGGAGGACTTGTATTCCTGTCAGGAAAAAGGAGGTAAAATTGGGAGAATAAATTGATGCCAATTTATGAAAAAATCATACAGACAGAACTAAAATGTCAGTTATTGAACTGTGTTGAATTCTTGAGTTCACTTCCCCATTGAAACAAGAAGTGAAATATTGTTAAAATTTTCTGTCTCTCTTTTTAACAATTTGTCTAAAACTATAAGAAGCGAACCAGATTTACTAGTCAATTCCACTATGGCAACACTGAAATACCACTTTTAAAAGGGTTGCTGTGCTGAATAAAATGTACATTTACTTCAGTGCCGTTAGAAGTTTAAATTCCAAGTATTTTGCTATGGATCAACCAAACTTTTGAAAAACTTCTGAAAATTCTAAAATCCTTCCGAGACACAAGATTTTAATATATTAAATGGTTTAAAATAAACAAAAGCCATATTCCCTTGACCATCTGTGAGCCAGAAATATATTGGCTGCTCTGAAATCACCGATCAATTAGCTAAGGCGTCAGAGGATTCTAAAGCAAGGGAAAGCATTCAATTAAGCCAGAAAAGCTCTTTCCTCTGTCTGATGAGTCTTCTGTGGCTGGTTCCCATTGATCCTCCACAAAACCTGAAAAGAGAGCATCACACAGTGCCAAACGAGCAGTTCTTCTCTGACCTACTCATTGGCTTCCAAATATCCTGCTTTGCCTCATGAACAGACAACCCTCAGGCATCTTTCCTATCTGGGGTTAAATTCAGGCTGTCAGTGGTTGATGGCATGTGACCTCTCTTAATTCACTTCTCTGCACATATACACTACTTTAGCTCAGAATTCTCACTACTTTGGATAACTTAATAGTCATTCCTTTCTGAGCAAATGGTATGAGTGCCTAGGGAGGGAAATGGCAATTTTAAAAAATAGAGTTTGTTGTATGATTTTTCTGAATGTGAAAATGATTTATTTTCATTTTGGAAAAATTTGAAAAAGAAAAAAGTAATCATCATACCCAGAAATGATCATTGTTAATATTTTCTTATCTTTTGCTCTAGTCATACAAATACATTTTAATGTGTATACATTCCATACAAAAGGAATCATACTGTTTTGTATGTCTTTCTTTATATAATACATTGAGGTCTTTCCATGTCTTTAGATATTCTCCTAGAGTATTATTTTCATTGGCTCCATAATATGCACATGAACCATAATTTATTTTAATCAATTCCATACTGTTGCATATTTTGCTTTTTTCTGTTTACAATTTCAAATCGTACTTCAAAAAATGCATGTGCTTGTGTGTATGTATGAAATTGTACCAATTTCATTGTCGAAAAGATCCCAAGAAGCACAATTTCTTCATCAAGAAATATGGTAAAATTTTTTTTTTTACTGTTTTTGATAAATAGTGCTAAATTATTCTCAAGAAATGCTATGCTGCCAGTGGTGGAGATTGGCCATTTTTTAGGTGGTCATTTTGATTGATATTGTTTACTTTAACCTTATTTATCATGTTTATGCTTTTTCTAGAAACCAGTTTATATTAGTTTTCTGCTACTACCATGACAAATTTAAGTGGCTTAAAAAACCCTCACTCATCTTAAGTTCTGAAGGTCAGAAGTTTGGAATGATCTCATGGGGCTAAAACCTAAATGAAGGTTTCAGCAGAATTCTGGGGGAGAATCAGTTTTCTTGCATTTTCTGGCTTCTAGAGGCTGCTGGCATTCCTTGGCTAGTGGCTCCATTCCATCTTTAACTCCAGCAAGGGCTGTTTGAGCCTTTCTCCCAACATCATCTCTGCTGGTTCTGATTCTTCTTCCTCTCTGCTCCCCTTTTATGAACTCTTGGGGTATCATTAACCCACCTGGATAATCCAGAATAACCTCGCCAGTTGATTATCAACCTTAGTTCCATCTGCAACCTTAATTTCCCCTTGCCATGTAACATGACACATTCACAGGTTCTGGGGGTAGGACTTGGATAACTTTGGGTGTTTGTTATTCTGCCTACCACACATTTCATTTCTTACAAGAAAAAATACAATATAGCAAAGAATTTTTAATGAATTGGTATATGCAATTTGAATTCTACATTCACATTACTTATGAGCAGATACATGTATATATATGTGCCATTTTATGTATACAGATGATCCCCAACTTAGATGGTTCAACTTAATGTTTTTTTTTGACTTCGTGATGGTGTGAAAGCAATATGTGTTTAGTAGAATCTGTACTTCAAATTTTGAATTTTGATCTTTTTTCGGGCTAGTGATATATGGTAGGGTACTCTCTCATGATGCTGGGTTGTGGCAGCCGCAGCTCCCTGTCAGCTGTGCAAATCATGGGGGCAAATAACTGGTACACCAACAACAAGCTTGTGTTTCGCTGTCAGCACAGTATTCAATAAAATACATGAGATGTTCAACACTTTATTGTGAAATAGGCTTTGAGTTAGATGATTTTGCCCAACGGTACGCTAATTAATGTAAGTGTTCTGGGCACTTTAAGGTAGACTGGGCTAAATTATGATGTTCAGTAGATTAAGCATATTAAATGCATTTTCAACTTACAATATTTTCAACTTATAATAATGGGTTGATCACCCCATCCTAAGTCGAGGAAGATCTGTATTGTAGTTCTAAATGTATGATTAAAGAAAAAATCCTTAAGCCTCCCTCTGTATAATTTCTCCATAAAAAATGAGACTTGATACCAGCTCTATCAGTTTCACTTGGATACCTTTTTATTTTGATTAGCAGCAATGATAGGTGAGCTTTAAAAAGGAAATCTGGAGAAATCATGATCTTGGAAAGAAATTGCCACATTGGTATATTTCATACTCCAGCACTAAAAAGATGATGTTTTGGTTGTACTTTCCTGGCTTTTCTCTCTGTCTTTGATGCCTTCCAGGATCTCAGAGTACCTTCATTACTTTTGGCATTGCTTTTTGGTAAGGGATGAAACAGGTTACAGACAAACCAGTACATTGAATTTTGCAGTAGTCCCCTCTGATAGAAATGCATTCAGATCCAAAGGTTTAGAAGACGTATTGCTTCTTTTGTGACTGTAAGTAATCCAAAAGTAGCTGTGTCACTTTCTATGCACAGGATACATGTCACAGAGATCAGCCCTGACTATTCTGCTGAAGAATACTGAGACCCAAGTAGGGTACCAACAAGAACCAGCCCAAATTAATTGAGTGTGAGGAGTCACCCTGTAATAAGGTTGAAAGCAAAGTGATTAGAAATATTGTTTCCTTTAGAGTACACTTGAAAGGATGAGCAGGAAGGGGGGAAAGGCCAACCACCATGACTTAACTCCATCAAGAAACACTCCAACGCGCAAGAGAGCAGCCCGGACACTGTTTTAGCACCTCTGGTTGTCAGAACACAGTTGGATGTAATGTCAACATCAAGGAACTGACTGAATAAAGCTAACTGGTATGAAAAGAAATCCACCCCACTCCTTCTGAAGAAGCTTCTAAATACCAGTTGTCTAAACCTATTGATAAACACAGATGCATTATTAATGAAGCCCGCAGCCTGCCTGGTGCTACTCAGATGGTTCAAGCATTTAGTAGGAAACATTTCTGTGAAGTTCTGCACAAAATAATGACAGTGTCTGTCTTAAATCGAAACAAATGGCTGTTGCAGGCTCTGGGGAGGCTGGGAGGAAGCAGCTGCTTTCCAGAGAAAGACGGAGGGGCACCACCTGCTGAAGACAGGCGGGCAGGCAGTGGTCCACTGAATATTGACTGCTCAATAATGCAGGATAACAGAAACCCCTGGCTCTTCAAACATGGCACTGCCCCTTCATCGCGGGCTTTTCATCACTCTAATGAGCTACTTGAAGAATCAGATGCTCAAATGTCTTCTAGCAGTTCTCCAAGGACTAGGACTCAAAGTGCCACAAAGAAAAGTTCTCTTATGCAGCTAAAGGGTCCATTTTCTTACTTGATCTCTCTCTTCCTTTCTCTTCCTTCTTCCTCCCTCTTGCCCCTTCCTTTCTTTTCATTTGTATTTCTTCCATCCTTCCATTGACATTGTAAGAATGCCAGGTGAAATATTAAGTGCGAGAAAAGCTTTAGAATCACTTTGCTCCATAAACTTCTGATGCATTAAATGAACAAGAAGAGCTAATGGGTGGTCTGATTAGGTTCCTATGAAAATTGTTTGGAGCAGATTGTGTGTTCAAGGGGGCTTTTCTTTCCCTCTGGGATGTCCGTAGCTGTCCATAGCCAAGCTGGCAGATGAACCCAACCTTCCTACCATGTCACACAGAGGGAGATGAACTCTTGGGCTCAGCAGAATGACTCCAGCCAACTGGGCTGCCTAGGTCGTCTCATATGAATACTGATTCTCATGACTCATACAGATCATAACAAGAGGGGATCTAGGGTTTACTTGGTCACACACAAGGAAAATATTGGCAAAGTGATGTTTTTATTTATTCGTTGAATAATAATTTTCTTGGTGTTTTTTCCCATTTGTTTAACAAGGATTTATTGAACCCTACAATGCATGAGGCATGGGATGAGGTTCTGGGAAAAAAACAGCAATCAAAGCCAACCTCTTCTCTTACAGGATTTATACTCTCTTTAGGAATATAGTAATAAACTAATAAACAAATGTATAAAGGCAGCAATAACCAACTGTATTGAGTGCTTTGGAGGATACATCAGGGTGTCACGGAGAGAATAACAGGGTTGGGGAAGGAGGTTACAGGCTATTGTGAGGACCATCTTGTTGAGGAGGTAGCGTTATACCTGAGCCCTGAAAGGAGGCAGCCATTGAAGAAATCAGATGACGAACTTTCCATGGAGAAGGAAAACAGTTGTCAGAGTTCTACAGGCCCTCCCAGGAAGCTGTTGTGTTTGGAGCAGAGCAAATGAGCAGGAGAGGGCATGGGATAATGTTGAAAATATGTATCTTCAGATATATAAGTCATTTCAGCATCATTTCAGTATGCAGCTTTCCCAATGTCCACACTCCCTCCTTCCTTACTAACAAAGTAACATGCCTAGATAAAAGATAACATTTCCTGGCTTCTTTTGGTAAGGGTGGTGAGGCAGAAGGTAGAAGCAGATGATATTAAGACCTTGGGTAGGATTTCTGGGAAATCTCTTTAAGGAAATTGATTCAGCTGGGAAACATGACCTTTTGGCCTTCCTCCCCTTCCTTCTTCCTGGAATTTTCTTCCTGGAATTTGGTTGTTAAGCTGGAGCTCCAGCAGCTATGTTGGGCCTTGTGTTAGTCTTAAGAATAAAAGCCGTGACCAATAATAGTGGGGCACAAACTAGAAGAGGTAGAGTCCCTATTGACTAGGGCATCTCCATATTAGCCTGAGTGCCTAACCCCTGTTTCCATTAAAAAAATAAAACAACAACAAACAACAAAAACAAACACAAAAACCACCACCACCACAAAAAGCCTCTATCTTATTCCAGCCAATTCAATTTATACTGAATTATTATATGCAGAGAAGCATAATTCTTTCAGAAACACCATACCTGGTGTTATTTTAGATTCTACCTTTTGGATTCAAATACTAGTTACTGAAAGATTGAATATGAAATAGTTTACTAGGAAAGGATACATAGCTAGGATTTTTAAAAAATAGAGGTATTTTGAGAAGAATCTTCTCAGTACTAATAATGTTCTTTGAAAATTATTTTCAGAGATGTTTCATATATATATTCCTTCATCCTTTTAACATTTGAAATGAAAGAACTTAAAAGATCTTACAAGGAGAGAAGCGAAAACCTCAAAAATGTCCAACAAGCCAAGAGGGACTTTGTCAATTACAAATTCTGAATCTTCTGAGTTTAATGTATTATTACTTGTTAGAACTATCCTTTTGAGCAGGAATAAAGTAGGTCATCTAGTCATATTTACCTTTTACCAAAATCATTCCAAAAACTAGCTGTATAATTTTTTTTGAAAATTAATGGGTTTTCTTGTCTGTCTAATATTTTGTTAATATTAATCACCATATTTCCTCTTAGGATTTATAAATCCATGTTGTTGTAAATGAGGTATCATCATGTTTCCCTTCCTATGATACATCATTCACATTAGCAGTGGCTGTTGACAATCTTTGGTTTCCCATTTTTACTTAGAGAAAAGTAAAAAATGTAAAGGAGGAAACAATTATTCTCCATAAGTTGCCATTATTTGTCAAATGGGCATTTGCCTTACTTTACAATTAATTTGATTATTGTTAAAGTCTAAAATAGCAAAGATTTTAGCTATTTTAATGAAAATTCGGATAGAGAAAACCATTGACTTCTTTACCAGATCGGTTTAATAAGTGAAAATGCCCTTTGTCTATTAAGTTATACAATTTATTTGCTAAAAGGATGTGAAGGAAGGTATCAAATAAATGTTGTTTAAAAATCAGAAAACTCATACCCCAAACAATCAGAAGTGTGGTTATAAAGGTGACAGACTTGTATACAACAGACTTGGTTCAAACTGAGATGGAATTAATACTATGAATAAAGTGGTGCTGAAACTCAAGGAGAAATTAATTCTGAATATGGGAGTCAAGGAAGGCTTCTGAGATGAGATGGCATTTGAGTAGGGTCTTGAAAGACAAGAAAGATTTTGAAAGTCTGCAGATTGTGAGGAAGCGATCCAGGCAGAGAGAAACATATTAGCAAAGCCTGATGGGGTGGAAATACTTAGTAAATTTGGGAGAACAAGAAAGGTTAGATTCTTGGAGGCAAGAGATAAGGGAATGGATGTGGTTTGGGACTTAGCATGACTCTAGTTCTTTAAAGCCACACCTGAAATATGATGCAGAAACAAAACAAACAAATGCCAAAGCTAGTGAATTAGGGAGGAAAGAATGAAAGGGGAAATAGGGTGCTAGGAGAGAGACAAAGTTGAGCCCTGCTCAGGCAGGCTGCCAGGCACTTTGGGTAGCAGTGAAATAACAAAGAAGAAGGATTTGTTGCACTTTAAAAAAATAATAATTCTTATTGTTTATTAAAGTGTAGTCATTTACATTGTTAGTTTCAGGTGTACAGCAAAGTGATTCAGTTATAAATATACATACATATATATGCACATTTTTTTCAGATTCTTTTCCATTACAGGTTATTACAAGATATTGAATATAGTTTCCTGTGCTATACAGTAGGTTATTATTGTTCATCTATTATATATAGTAGTATTATATATATATAGTGTGTATCTATTAATCCCAAACTCCCAGTTTTGCACTTGATTTGGTGAAATGATGATCTGATCAATCCCCAAAAGAGAAGTAAAGGAGCCTTATTGTTTGAGTGCCATGACGTCACCTATGTGGTTGATTTTTGGCTTAAACCTATCTTTAAATAGTTTACATAGTATCAGCTCATGCACTGACAGATTTTTTAAAACATTCAAGAAGCTATATATATATATATGACACATACACACACACACACAGACATATATTTTGTTTTCAAATTTCAAAACAAAAGTTTTCAGAGCTCAAGTGAAGAAGGTCAGTAATATTTTTCTCGACTACTTCTGTTCCACCACATAGAAAGAAGAATTCCTTTTGAAAGATGTATTTTTAAGTGTCTTTCAAAGACGTTTGGATTTGGGCTCCTGGTGGTGCCCAGGAAGTGAAATGAACCATAAATGAGACACATCAAAAGTAACTTACAAAGAACTTTTTTAATATTAAAGTGATGAATCAGAGCTCAAATTAACAAGTAAAGGAGTCCGCCTATAATGAAAATCTTTTTCCAACATAACACTTCATTATAAAGGGAGTTTTTCTATAATAGAAGCAAGTGTAATTACATTTTTATATATAATTAGGACATTATTATCATTTCACCATATCAAAGTTCATTATAAGACATCTCCGATACATTTTTCATAGAGCAAAAATAAAAAGAGAACAGGAGTCCTTCAATTAGACTCATATAAGGACATCCACAGAGACTGAAGGAAGTTGATCAAACAGCTTACTTAGCCCAAAAGGGACCAGGTAGAACCCACGTTGCTTTTTTGAGACAGAAGTTGCTTTTTTTTGGCTGCCTTTATATTTTCTAATTATAGTTTTTCACCCAGTGGGTATTCAACCATGAGAAATTAAAGGTGCAACATTCCCAGCTGGAACCCAACTTTCCCCAACATTTCAAGCTGCTATATCACAGCTCCCCAGTGTTTATTCACGTCTAACGCAAACAACCCTCAAACAGGCGGCAATCTACAAACTGTTCGGTTTCAACGGTTTTATCAAAATAATGAACTTTCCCTTCTTCCCTTGCCCCCATCGCCTTGTAATACCTTTGGAAGATAATTAAAGTTGCTTCTAAAAATTTTTCAAAGTTACATGTTTTAGAACAGATTATATAACAGAAATATCTAGTTGAGCATGAAAAGTGTGTCATGGGCCAGGATTTGTAAGTGTGTGGACAGGTAGATTGTGACTTGTAGAAATTAGCATATTAACACGTTAAAAGTAAATTAAAACCAAATGCATTTTTTATGCGAGGTTGTTTGTGGTGCAGATGAAATGAAAGTAGCATGATTTGGGGAACTGACTCTTAGTATTCCGACTTCAGAATTTCTTCTTTTCAGCTTATTTAAGACCACTCACTGAGCAATGCCCCCGTGAATTTATCATTTATATTCAGCTTGATTTTAAGATCTTCAGCCCCTGCTCTGCATGCAGGATGTGAGGGATGTGCCAGAGAAAGATTTCTTTCTGACCCTCGTAATTAGAATTTGGAAGGTCAGCAATGGGAGTGGTAAAGACCTTTTGCTATATAGAGACACGGGAACTGAGACACACAAAACTCCATCCTTGCCCTAGAAATGGACTTCCATGACTCCATGGCCAGGGACCTTTCTGCTCCTCCACATTCCAATGGCATTTGTCATGCTTGCCGACAACTGTCAGTCTCAAAAAAGATTAAAAAAAAATTAAATTGTGATCTCTACTGCACTAAGTAACATATCTTTATTTTAGAGATCTTGTGTGTGTGTGTGTCTGTGTGTGTGTGTGTGTAGGATACCATTTCAAACTTCCCACCTGTTTTTTAGATAGCAATTTGGTAAGAATCGATGTATATATACACAAACAAAAGACATTTATGCTATCTCCAAAACTAGTGATTCAGAAGATACTTCCAGAGTTCCAGGCTTGTAATTCTAAATACCAGTTATTATTATTATTAAACTATTAACAGAAATATCACAGTTAATTGGATTTTCTGGTTAATAGAATTTAAATAAATAGAAGATTTACATATGACAATTTTACCAGGGCTCTATTGATGGTTTAATTCTTTGGTTTTCATTCTTCTAGGTGAATACTATTTCTTATAATGTCCCCATAGATTGCATGTCAAAATAGTAAAGAAGACTCTAAAAATCGGGTCATTTATGGAAGAGATGGAGTTGAAATAATGCTTTTATTACTTAAATCTAATCACACCACTTCTCAAAATAAGCAGTAAGTCATAGATATCACAATTATAACTCGCTAGACCATTCACTTACATAGCTGTAAGAATAGTTGCTCAGATAGTGTGAATCCTGTTAACAACTAATTTATCTCTCTAATTTCTTAACCAAATAGAGTGATCAGTAACTTCTTACTGTATTCATGTGCCTGCCTGTAATCTCACCACATACACGACTGTATCATCATTGTCTTGCGGGTTAAATCTTTATCAGAAGTACCTGCCAGAATTTTGGGACTCAGGCAGGACTTCTGCTGATTCGTTTTGCATGTTTATGAGATTTGGTTATAAATATTAGAATTTTCTATAAGGAATTATTTCTTAGAACCAGGCTCTTCTTTCTCTATCCTACTAAAATGCTAAATGTTCAGATGTTAATAAAATTAAAATGATAGTCTCTGTTAGTGATTTTTTTAAAAAATATTTAAGAGATTTTATTCTAATAGCTGTAATTACAGGGCATGTTTGTCGGTCTGTTAGTGATTCTTAATGTGAGGGGGGAAAATCTGTTAAAATGCTTTCAAGATTTGCAGATACTACTATATATAAAATAGATAAACAACAAGTTTCTACTGTATAGCACAGGGAATGATATTCAATATCTTGTAGTAACAGAGAATGGAAAAGAATATGAAAAAGCATATATGTATGTGTATGTGTGACGGAAACATTATGCTGTACACCAGAAATTGACACGACATTGTAAACTGCCTATACTTCAATTTTAGAAAGAAGCTAAAAAAATACTTTTTTATTCCTTGCCTTGTAAATTTAAAACCCCAGCATTAGCATCACGATGCGGCACATTTCCCTCCAATTAACCTAAAAAAAAAATCTCATCTTTCTGGCACATTATTTAAATATTGCTAATTAAAAGCCTGCAAGTGATCTCCTTTTCTTTTTAGCTAAAGAAAAATCCATGGTCTATTGAAAAAAAATCAACAGAAGAGTGTGTAAATCAGTTATTGGATTAATTTGATTAAATCTTCATCACATACTCAAACCATGTAACTATACCTTATCTCACAATAAATAAATGCTTTGACAGAAAATGACCAAATTTGTCTTGTGGGCAGGACTGTCATCCAGCTGTGTTTCTGTGCCTGGCAGTGCAACTTCTGAGGCCGTCTCATAGGAAATCAGCCTGCCAGGGAGGGGCCCTTACATAAACTTGTGTGTATTTGCTTGTAATTGGTTCTAGTTGCTCTGATTTTTCAAGACTCACATGCATTTGTTTATCGACATCTTTTGCATTTGACTGTTGGCCTTTTGAGAAAAGGAACTTTATTTACCGTGTAAAGACCTCTGCCCACCACAGGTCTTCAGTAAATATTATCGATTCATTTTCCAACTGCTGGTCACTATTATATTATGTTTTTTTTGTTTGTTCGTTCCTTTTATTTTAGTTCTATAATACCACCATCTCCCAAATAAACTGAAAGCTTCTCCCTTTTACAAACATAGACACGCTGGTGGGGAAAACTGGGGCTGAAGGACTAGAGTGTATTATAGTGTCCCCACCGCATTTGGGATCAATACATTCTAAGGTTTCAGATGTCTTCCTAAGGAAATGTCAAGTATGTGTTTCTTATTTACAGCAGATGCTTCTTTTCACAAATCAAAGAAAGTACAGGTTTTCCACTTTGCTTTCGGAATACAGGGCTGGGTGAGGCACCCCTTTCAGCCTATCAAAGGACAGATTCCACGTTCAGAGTGTGAAGTTATGTGGATTCATATTTAATTATGTTGGCCAATTATTTTGCTACACTCACAGGAGGGGGAAGATGGTGACACAGAGGAGAATTCCCAGACCACATCAACTATTGCTATTCCTTCCTCCCAGCCATCACTTCCACACTACATATTCCTGTATCTTTTTTTTTTCCCCAAATGAAACTTTCATCTGTGAAAAGAATAGCATTGACATAAAATGCAACAGGAGGAAGTTGCATTTGGCATTGAGCAATTTGCTGGAAGGGCTTGCAGTTTAGAAATGCTTTTTTTTTTTGCTGCTTCAGAAAGAAAAATTCTTGATCTCACTATGTTTACAGTAAAAAGCTCTAGACATGTTTTTACAGCCTTGACTCAAAATTGGACTGATGTTTTACACTTGGAAATGGGAACTCTGCTTTTTTTAACCTTTAGCTCCTTGAGGTTAATATTAATGAATATTTTTCACACAGAATGTGTGTATTATATTTGTATTTCTGTCAGCTCTAATTGAGACAGCATTCAGGTGAGATTAAAAGGGGGCTTTGCAACACTTAGTGAGGTGGCCAATTCTCCATTTAATATGCTATTGTCTTGGGCAAGAAAATAGAAATTTTATGAATGATAAATTTGAGTATCTCAATCTATTTCCTTTCCTAATATTTCTCACCCTAGGAAAGAGGCCATGAATAAAAGAAAGAAATGATTTGGTTTTAAAGTTTTATTTGTGGTTTCTTATTTGTTAAGATAGAGTAAATCCTCAAATGTTAGCCACTATATATAAAAATAGATTTTAAAAAAAACACTGAATTATATAGCTTGTTTGTGAATTTATCCAAACTTAACTCCAAGGTACTTGAAATGAGACATTGGATTTTGTTTTTCTATTAGTTTGTTTCGTTTTGTTTTCAGTGTATCTCCAGCATCTCTTAAGTATCCACCATGCTAATAAATGTTAATTATCCAACTTAAAAAAATAGAGTAAATCTTGTTATAATTCTCCAAGTGAACCTCTGACATCATATTCCTACCCCAGAAAATTAGGCAAATGAAAGTGAATTATCACTCACAGGGGTAGACTTTTTTATTTGACTGTACAACCAAGGAAATAGACTTAAAATGCTTTTTCTTCTAATAACCTGTTCTTAAGAAGCTGTCTCCTCAACCCTCCACACCAGGGTGTATGAATTAGCAGTCATCAGGCTGCATCCACTCATTCATGCCCACACGCATGCCTCCATTCAGAGTTGCTTAAGGACTAAGCGCAGTGCTAATAGCTGCTCTCGTGGAGTTCCCAGCCTGCAGTAAAGCTCCCAGGAAGAGCGCAAACATGCGGTTAATGCTTTCCGTATTTCAAAAGCTGTGTTTGCTTGCTTTTCCCGCATCCTTCTTCAGGAGAGTTGCTTTGCCCGGAAGACTCACCCCAGGGTTGCAACACCACAGCAGCAGTGAGTCTGGTGGACAGAATCTCTTCTCCAAGAGAAGCTGCAGCCCCAGCTCCGATGCTGTTAGTTGCATCTCTCAAGGGCAGCTTGGACAGCTGGCATGGCCAGCTAATCTCTTGTCTTTTCTGACCTCTTCTGACCTCATTTCATCCATAAGTAATGTCTGAAGTTTCATGCACTGGACGATGCTCTGGCTTCGATAATGTAATGATTAGGGTCCTGCAGTCAACCAGTTGGCCAGATGAGCATGGAGCGCATCTCTCCCAGACGGCCTCGGCGCCTGACAGATGGCTGTGTCAATTGTGTTTAAAGACCCTGTGTGTGCCTGTTCCCTTTCAGATCCCTTTAAAGCTGTACCAGCCAAGTTAAGTGTGAGAGAGAAAGTCTAAACATCAGGGCTGATACGAAGTTCAAAAACCACTGAGAAAAAATAAGGGGAAGATGATTTGAAAGGACAGGATGCAGACAGGGGGGTAGGTATGTTTGGGGCATTGTCTGTGAAACTGGTCCCAGCAGTATCCTTTTCCATTCATTCTAGTCCTTTCACTTTAAGTCCAGGATCTCATTCTCCCATCCAGCTCTTAGGTGTGGTTAAGAAGAGCCCTCCTCAAGTTGAACACAACCCCTAGATTTCAGGCACCAGTTGTCCCTCAGCAGGGTGTCTTGGTGCAGTGCCCAGCCTACCCAACTGTCTCTGTTAGCTTGCTTACCTAGTGCTTCTTTAGTAACGTCAGCAGAAGGCAATGGATCTCTTTTCTTAGAGCATCAGAAGCTCACCACCTCTGAAAAGCACAGGCCTGGACAGTCACTCCAAACCAGTTGCTTCTCCTCTCTCAAAAAAAAAAAAAAAAATAGATAAAAATAAAAATGAATTTTATAATCCAGCAACTATTTTAAACAAACATTTTTTACAATCCAGCACTGGGGGGCCATTTTTGTCACTCACTTTGATTCATTCATTCAGAAAAACATCATAAAGTATACATTCTCTTCAATGCTGTATTTAGATGCCCTGAGAGGTAACAGAGTGGATAAAGCACAGCTGCTGTCTGCGCTCCCAAAGCTCACGGTATAAGAAGGAAGACGAATGAGCTTTCTTTTGTGTATCTTATTAGACCCTAATGAACTGAGCACTTTTTACCTGGAAAGGAGCCTGAGCTTCCTGGCAAGTTACCTTGGAACTGTAAGATGACTGTGAGTCCTAGAGGGGCGGGGGAATCAGGGGGTCATGGTCATGCGCAGCAATGTTTAACCGAAGCTCAGTTCTGCTCATCTAAATCCCCCCACAGTGTCTCTATTGAATCCAGCCTCGTTTCTTCAGCTGATTATTGTCATCACAACCTGGAGAACCGCCCGCGTCCTAAATCTTCTCCTTGCACCAGTCTCTTCTAGAAGGGCCAATGTCCCTTCCTTATAGCTCTCAGAGTTGTCATAAAAAGGATGTCAGATCATGTCATCTGTCCTTTGCTGCAGGCTTTCTCCATTAGCTTTCTGTTGCCTGTTTTGTAAATTCCAAATGCCTTAGCTTAGCATAGGAGGGCTTGTGGTGTCTACTTCAAACCTACTTCCTAGTCTTATTGTCCATCATTCTGTCCCCTGTCCCCCGCCCATCCCCCCATACAGCCTAAGCTTCCTCCATGCTGACGTCCTGACCGTCCCCAACGCTCTGCTCATCCCTGACTCCAGGCGTCCACACACCCTTCTTAATCACCTTCGTCCAGCTGGTAAGCTTCCCCTCGCACATCAGAGATGCAGACCTCAGATGCAGTCTTGCCCCATTTGGCCTGGCAGGCAGTGCTAGTCCTTCCTGGGAGAAGCCATGGCACTTCTTTATTCCATGTAAAGATGATATTCTAGGTTTTCTGCTTGCATGTGTCCTCTCCACTAAATTATGAGTTCCTTGAGGGAAGGGGGTGTGTCTCACCTGATCTTTTATCCTCGGGACCTAGTGAGTTCCCTGGCATGGAGTAGCATGCTAGCAAATGCTGCTTGAATGAACAGATGTGAAAGAGAAATGGACTGTGCCTACTCCAAGGCCATATGTCATCAACACCCGCCCTATTCATTGTTTAAAAGAGCTCAATGACAAAGTCATTCCATGGATGTTTCCAGGGCGAGTATGTGACCACTGCTGGTACGCATCTCATTCAGTATTCTGGAAGAAGAAGCAACTCATGCTTTGAATGTAGCTGCAAAAAGCCAAGTTCAGTATACAAGAAGATTACTTCTTAAGCACAGAACCGCTGTCCCTGACTTCCCCCAGCTCCCCCATTATTAGCAGCTGGGTCAGGCCTCTCTGTACAGAGCTGCTGACAACCTTTATTTTCCCTTATTATTTTCCTCTGGCTGTGAAGAAGTACAGCCGTGCTGTTCGGGTGATTTCTGCTCTGTGATGCCAAGATGTTTCAGAACAATGTTATGATGCCTGGTCACACCTACTACCACTGAGACAAGCCCAGAAGTTAAATTATGAAGCAAACGTAAGCTTTGAAGAAATTTTTATTTAATCTGTATTCCCCTGTTTCATCTGCACATCCATCCAGCACAATCTGCATCATTATTAGCCACATCAACTTGCTTAAAAAAAAAAAAAGAGGGAGAGAGAGAGTAAAAAGTAAGACATCTGTGTTATAGCATTAATATATTCAAAGGTTTTTACTTTCATCTTGCAGGCATTAACAGTGTGTAAATGCAGTGTAAGTGCAACTTAACCACAGCACGAAGTCAGCAGAAGGAAAAATGTGCTTCGGAGCCTAGCGAAAGAAAGGAGAGGGCCACAAAAAAAAAAAAAAAAAAAAAAAAAAGAAAAGAAAAGAAAAGAAAAGAAAAAAAAAAAAGAAAGAAAAGGTATGTTTGTATGAAGGGGACAACCAGGTTAGGAATTATGCAAGGAGCGGAGCTTTCTCTGTAAATAGAGTATTTTGCCTATTGCTCTTACAGAGCTTCCTCTCTAATTGCCATTGCAATTTCTAAGGCACCGAGGCACCCCTCAAGCAGTGTGCTGAAGGTGTGTTTGTGCTGCTATGCCCTCTGGCTTGGCTGCCAGCCTATTCCCTTAGATCAGAGCCAGAAGGCAGACTGTTTTCGAATACCGATCACCTCACCCGGACCTAATCCTTTGAGTTCTCTTTGGCATCTATTCCTTCTGCCAGCTTCCTCTTCTGTTCCTCTCTTTTCTTCTGAAGTTGACAACAAAGACATCCTCAGGGCCCTCCTTGATGTAAGACCACTCTTGATGTTATTACAGTGTGGTTTTTTTTTGTACCCTAAAGTTGTGCTACTTTTATATTCAGCTAGCACAATATTTGCACACCAGAAGATAAAGAAAATGTGAATATGTTATACAGAGTGATAGTTTCTTTTTAATTTGTACGCCCTCAGTGTTTTTTTTTTTTTTTGATGTAAACCCTTTCCTTTCTCTGTCACTCATCTCCATACCTGACCAAGAACCTGAAGGTCTCCCTTTATAGAAGATGTTACTTCTATACCTTAAATTGGCCTAACCTGCCACTTTTAATTTTAAAAATATGGCTGTACGAGATATGGATGAATATGGAATTTCTGTGAAGCACAAAACTTTTGAACGGTTCTGTCCTCTGTGATAGTGAGTTTTTAAAGGGAAATCTCCAAAGAGCTAATTAGTAGACAAGTAGAGCTCAGCCTGAACAAAGCTGAAAAGATAGCAGATAACTAAAAGGACCTGGCCATAGCTGACAAAAATCAAAGCCCTGACAGAGAGCTGGCAGTAACCTTGGGCTGCTAACTGACAGGGACAATAAAAAAAAAAAAAAAAAAAAACCCTCTGAACCCGGCAGAGAGTGACAGCCCCACTACAGTCTCTCCCGAAGAGCACGATGTCTCCACCGCGAGGAAGCGGGAGTCTTCCAGCAGGCGAAACGGAGGGCTTTTTGCCGCCCACCTCAACTCCAGGAGATGCAAGCTGGCTCGGTTCCGAGTGCCCCTATAGAGGAGTGAGACAGAGAGAGAGATGGAACCCAGGAGTTTGTAAAGTTACTCAAAAAGTTCCAGGCTGGTGGTAAACTTGAGAGTGGAGTCGTGGGAAGGGAAAATGTGGAGCAGGCGAGACAGAGAAGGAGCCGGGCGGTGGTTCGTGGTCCAGGGGGATGTGCAGACCAAGCGCTGAGGGAAAGCGCTGGCTGGGGAAAGCCAACACAGGCGAGGACTTAATGAGCCCCACGAACCAACAAAATATGGTTGGAAATAAAAGGAATGATGCTTGAAAGAAACCTGAGGCATACCAGGAAAAAAAGAAAGTAGGAATCAAGGAAAAGAGTAACCACAGGGGTGAGAGTTGTTCCGTATGAGAAAACATCATTTGTAAGGAAGGTGTTGGAGCAGAGAGCTGTATTTTCAAACTCGTGGAAAGGAGACAAAACACAAAAATAATGATCTTTTAAAACCCCTCTTTAACTCACTAAGAAGAGAGAGTGCTCTGATAGGTTTATATTAGGTTTGGGCGCTAATGAGCCCAGTCTAAAATTCCGAGGGTACCAAGAGAAAGGATTCTTCCTTCAACTGAGTGATCTTCAGATTTCTCTGTGTGTTTATAAGATTCCATTATACAAATGATTCTATTTGGGAAAGAAGCCAAGCACTAACAAAGTGCTCCAACTACGAGGAGGGAGAAAATTTGAAAGCAAGCACTTAAAAAGCGTTCGGCTTTGAAACCCAAATGCTAATAACATACATTAGGTGGTTTTCATGATCCCTAAATAAGGTCTTCGCTGCAGACAAGTTCTTCTGGTTCTATATTTATTCCTCCCAGAGATAACTGAACTCTGAATCCTTACAGACTTTGCAGCATGGAAGACATGACCAGGGTTTTTAGACTCCAGGGACGTCATCTCAGAGGAAACCAGAGAACCAGGCGAAAGCTTTAGAAGGGTAAAGCCGAGGGATGTTTTAAAAGAAGGGCATATAAATATGCTTACATTCAGGGAAAATGTCTCTCAATTTTCTTGCTCAGACTCCAGTGTCTGCAATCATATACCTCGAAATGTGTATCATATTGATATAATTATATTTTTATGATAAGTATTATTATATGTGCCATTCATCTGAAGAGTGTCATTGAATTCTCCCTGCACCACAATCCCATTTCCATGAAGAACACATCTGACAAGTTAAAAAGCTTGGCTTGGCTCAGAATGAGTCTGATCTCATACATCTATCAGAATCCAAGCAGGAATGACAGATAATTGAGAAAGGTCTCCCTAAGCCAAGCAAATATTTGAAGACTTGGACCATGGAATGGCTGCCCTGTATTAAACTTGGAGTAAAGGGAAAATTTTACTCTTTTGATTTGAGTTTAAGATTTAACATCCGTTTTGAAAAAAAAAATGTACATCAGAACACTGTGTTTTAAAAAATATATCCACTCATATTTAGAGCAGAGGATATAATCTAAAACAAGCTCTTTTTAAAATTAAGTTAAAAAAAAAAAGCAAGTAACTTAGAAACATAAAGTGCAGCCTAGCAAATTGGGTTTTAAATCACATCTACAGGAAAAACTAAGGGTTCTCAGTCTCGTATTTAATAATGATGCTACTAATTCAGGCATGGTAGAACATGTTGTGAGTTATTTTCTCTAGGAGCGGAAATAGATTTTTGGTGAGCCATTGGTAGGGCTAAACCAAACATCTTTATCCCAGAATACTGGCACATATCTGGGGTGCCTGCAGGATTCAAAATAGTAATAGGGAGGATCCGGAAAAGTTTTGATCCCTTGCTGTACAAAGGAGATTCCCACGGCTCAGAAAGGTTGAGAAATTCAAGCCACATGTTACCTGCACAGTGGCTAAGCCAGGAGGAGAGCACAGGAGAGCCTGACTCTCTCCACCAGACCTTTGACTATTGGGAGACACATGAACCACACTGGTTTAGCCCTGTCTAGTTTATTGGCCTGCTTTGGTGTAAATCAGTGATGGTGAAGTTAAACTGTCCAAATATAAAGGCCCTGATGGTCATCTCTAGGTAGTACCTCTTTTTATTGAAATCCAACCCCGCTTCCTCTCCTGAAAGTACCGCTCTTGTTTTCTTAGTCTGCTTGGGCTGCTATAACAAAAGGCCAGAGACTGGGTGACAGACCTTTATTTCTCACAGTTCTGGATTCTGGAAGTTCTTGAGCACAGGGTGTCAGTGTGGCCAGGTTCTCGGTCAGGGCCCTCTTCCTCACTGCCATCTTGTCACATGGGGTGACACAAGCTCTCTGGTCTGTTCTTATAAGGACACTCATCCCCTCATGCCTCATCTAATATTAAGTACCTCTCAAAGGCCCCACTTCCAAATACCATCACAGTGGGGACTAGGGTTTCAGCTACGAATTTTGGGGAGACACATTCAGTTCATAACACTTGCCATTATTTGCAGTTCTCTCCTTCATTTACCTTCATAAGACACATCAATTTGAGAAAACCCAAGTCAATTATTGGTTTTTCCCTTCTAGCATGTGCAGTGATGTCTGGCATATAGAAGGTATTCAATAATATTTTTTGAATGAGTGGGTGAACGAGTTTTCAGTTCTTAGTTGAAAAGCAGACAGTGGCTCACCTCATTTTTTGAAAGATAACTATTCATATGAATCTTGAATAGAACTCATGAACATGACCCTAATAGGCTCACTGCTTCTTCTCTCAACTTTCCTGGTGGTTACTCCTTCCTGATCGCCTGTCTATAACTTACTGATTGAAACATCTCCTAAGATGGATTGATTGATGCAGATGCTAAAAGCTCTTCCCCTCTGAACATATGTTTGTTTGTGTACTTAAGCGATTTTTTTCCTTTGTGGTTCCCTGGGACAAAACCTTGAAGTGTGTCATAGCAAAATGGAAGAGTTGAAAATACATCATCACGTAGACACAGATTACATATGTTTCATTTACATAATGTGGGACAGATTTCCTTTTTTCCTGTGAAATTTCTTCATTGCAGACTCTTTGATGGATTCTTCAAATTCTTCAGTGACTTTGGATAGATGCTTTCCATTCTTTTTAGGTCATCCAACTCAGCTTTTTAAACAGACTCTGCAGCAGCACCCACATACATCACTATCAACATAAAATTATACAATTACTACATTTTCCCAGTCTCCACACACTGCAGTTAACTCATCTCAACATTGACTTCCTTTTTCTCTTCCTTTTAGACTAGAGAACAAAACAATTTCTAAAGGAGAATACAGCTTTTAGTTTAAGGGGGGAAAAAAAAGACAAAGTAGCCTGAATAGTAAAAGCTTTGCACTTACCCTTTGACAATTACAATATTCTTTAGGAAATGCCTCAAAAGATATCAATGTTAAATGCCAAAACATCTCTAAGAAATGACAGAAAGAACATTCAGTATCATTATGTTAGCATAAAGTGTCAGCCTCCACCCTCAGTAGTCAATGTGACCTCACTGCATTATTTTCATGGTAGAAGCATAGATCATTTCTCTCTCTCTCTCGTTTCTTTTTTTTCTTTCTTCTTTCTTTTTTTCTTTCTCTCTTTCTCCTTCCTTGCTTCCATCCTTCCTTTTGTCTCAATATATCACTGGAAAGTATGAAAAAATTATGTCTGAGAGTCTTTAAAAACATTTGTTAATATGATTTTCTTTTGTTTCTTTTTGAAGATTTACTTAAAGGGTTTTTTTTTTTTTTAAAGTCCGTATACTTCAGTGGAGGCTATCTTATACCCATCATTTATGTGCATTTAGAAACTCCTTGTAAACTAAAATTTCTGATGTCATTTAGATTCAGATGAGGATTCTTGATGGGAAATTTTTCTCTATATATTTTTATATGGAGACTCCTATAATTCTACAAATGAAATAAGTTACAAAGAAATTATCTATAAAGTTGATGCTTGTAGAAAGACTAAGACCTATGGTCCTAGGCTGACTTTTCTGGGTCATTCTTTAAAAAATGACATAGTAAACAATTTTATGGTTACCAGGGGAAAGGGGATGGAAAGTGATAAATTTGGGAGTTTGAGATTTTCAAAGGTTAACCACTATGTATAAAAATAGATAAAAAACCGATTTCTTCTGTATAGGATAGGGAACTATATTCAATATCTTGTAATAACCTTTAATGAAAAGAATATGAAAGCAAATATATGTATATATATGCATGATTGGGACATTGTGCTGTACACCAGAAATTGACACATGTAACTGACTATACTTCAGTAAAAAAAAAAAGAAAAAAATTAGTTTTTTTAAATGATGAATCATGTTTTTTTCCTAGATATAGAGACTAAATGTAGAGAATCCTTTGTTTCTTATTTAATTTTACAAGATTCTGCCTTATGAAACAGAGTAAATAAATTAAAGATCTTGAATATAAAGTGAGTCTACATAATCAAATTAACTTGACAAAACTAGTTGAATTAAATCAGTTATGTGCAGAACAAGTAGTTGGATTCAATCAAACGCTATTTATAAAAGAACTCTGTTTAATGAACTCTGTCTCTTGTGCTTGTGTGTGTGTATACATATGCACACATATGTACAATTATGTATATAGAAGAAGTAGATAATTGCTTAACTCCCAAAATAGTTCTTCAAAGTACATCACTCCTAAACACATAGCTCCAATATCATAAATGGCGTGTAGAATGAATGATAAGTCCATGAAAGCCGATTTAACTGTTAAATGTGCAGTTAGTGCACACTGGCAGTGAAAATTTGAATATATCCCCTTAGCCAAATTTTACTTTATAATTTGAGAAATGTTAATTGTGCTTATGACACAGCTTTTCTTGCCCTTTATCACGTAAGATATGATTTATTAAGTTTCTATCTCTTTGTTTAGCTGGATGGGATTAAGAGTAAAATTTATAAACTGAGGAACTGCCGCAGTATATCCTTATCTAACTCACTGTGACTTTGTAGGTTTCTCCATTCCTCAGTCATCTTATTTGTAAAACAATGATTCCAATTAGAAGTGAGAAACACACACACTCAAAAAATAAAAGGTGGCGGACTAATGCTTGCAGTGATTGCATTCGCTGTCTCCCAAGTGTCCCCACTTTTCAAATACATAAACCATCGCTAACAGAATCTACTACATGGTGTTCGATTAGTAGCAGATACTAATTGTTTTGGTGTTTAAATTTAGAACTGTACTCTGAGGATCACATTTTGCTTATCTGTGGTAACAATTTCCGTCTTAAAGTCTTCATGTAAATGCTTGTTGAGGATTCCCCGCCCCCAATTTTACAGATGGCAGAATAAGGGAGTAAGTGTGTTAGGAAAGTTTTAAAGTTAAATTCATGACTTCCTGATTCTTGATTTATCCAGGAGACCCATCCTGGTCAGTTGCCTCTTTGAACAAACTGATGAGAAATTCACTCTCTTCTTTTTCATAAACAGTCACAGAATAATATTTAATATTAAAGTGAACTTTAATTAAAAAATACTTTCCAGGTATAATAGCCTAATGCCTTTTAATATAATTACTTCAGAGTTAATTTTTCTAGGTGAAGATAAAGATACTATGCTTTTCTCCAGATAATTCTTGTCTATGTTTTATTATCAAATCAAATGATGCATATATCACAGAATTGATTAAGTAATGCTCACAGTAAGACCAACAATGGGTGCACTCAGCTCTGGATTGAAAGCCTTGTAAAAGCCAGCAGCTGTTCTATGTTAGGGCCAAATTATGCATGATGAGTGTCTAATTTAAGGACAGCACAAAGCGCATTTCATCCAAACAGCAAAGAGATTGATGTGACATATTCAATATATCTCTTACAGAGTTTGGATTGACCTTACTGAGATGAGGAATCAGTGAATGCCACTCTCTACTTTTGGTTCAGAAACCAGGGAAGGGGGTAAATTTTCCTTTGGGAATGACTTATGACTTGTTCATGCTGCTGAATGATTCCAAGTACCTTCCTATTTAAATAGGAATTTCTGGGTTCAGTACTGAGGCGCTGTGCATTGTAATTGAAAGCCAGCTGTCCCTTTCCTCAATATACCTACAGAATATAAAGGTACTCAGTGGTGTAAGCATGCCAGCAAATTCAGAAAATCAACTGCAAACTTTTCCTTTAACAACTCATCTTACATTTATGAAATACTGTGGTTGAAGTATATCAGATAAAATAAATATTTTAAACCTGGCTAAATAGAAAACATTACAGATCCTGCTGCCTTCTTTAAATTTCATAAATTATTTCAAAGAAGCAGCATCTAATTGTACTTGGTTTCTCATATTCCAAAGCAGGCCACGTGGAGCCACACACCACTTCAGAACCCAGAGGCCAATCAGTCCTATGCTGTGCTCTATCGACACACAGCTCCCAGGTTACAGAGGACATTTCCATCATACTCATCATTCTATTCTGAATGTCTGTCCCAGTGCCTGGCACATAGTTGGCAATCAAAACAGTATGTTTTGAGTGAAAAAATGATTGGATGGGAATGGAGCAATTATGGCTATTCAGTTGCTTTCAGCTCTAAAGATGTTTTATCTAGGTAACTAGGTGGACAATTTCTTACAATTTCCATTTTTTTGCTTCCTACAGAGAATGTAGCATAATGTATTACACATGGTGTGGTGAGACCCTTAGAGGTTGAATCATTAAGGTGATGTACTATCATCAGGTAAATGATAAGACCACTTAGAGGAAAGAACACATGCTTTTGAAACAGATTTATGCTTGTATCCCAAGAAAATTAAAATCTCAGCCCCTCTGGTCCCTTGTCTTAAAATACTCACCTTGAGGAACTGTTTTGTTAGCTGAGAAAATGAATATAAACCGTCTAGCATCACACATATATGGTAGATCTGGATTACATATGAGTTCCTCCCCTTTCCTTTATAGCTGTATATAGGTGATTGTTAGAGACATATGGAGAATTTGAGGGCAAGAATTCTTAAGAATGCATTAAAATATTAACCTTCTGTTTTAACTTCACAGTAACCTGTGAATTATGCATCATTCTGCTGTTTTTACTTAGTTGGATGTCCTGTCATCTGCTTATTATTTGATCTAGTCTCTTTACAAAACACAGAATCTGGCTCTTGCCTTAGATGGACTCATCATCCAAATTAAGCATAGACACATAGACACAGACTTTTAGCAAGAGCAGAAACAGTTACTTAAAGGAAATCAACATTAAACTCAACGGGCCATAGTAAACCCATATTAAATCCACGTGTGATGCACTCTCCTCTTGACAGGATAATTGTAGGCGTGAGTGAGGTTGGAGGGCGAAGTGATTGCACAGATGGTGGGAGGGTGGAAGACAGGTGTTGAGTAGACTCAACCTTCCCACTAGTCTGTTCAACTTAATGATTTTCAATATGTTTTTTGCCCCACATCTCCATTTTTATTCATATGGGTTCTGCAGATGGCCACTGAGTAAACAGAGACAAATGACAGTAGAGTATGTTTAAATATTAAACAGGACATTGACAAGGGCTGATCTGCCCATTGGAAAGTTAATTGTAGACATGGTGTCCTTTCATGATGAGAGGCTCTAAGTGTTTAATGCCATCGGTGGGCATGAACTCTGAAAGCTACAAGCAGATTTGGCTCTCAGAAGATAATCACCAAATCCAACAATTTTATCTGATCACTTATGTTGATGTTAACAGTGTATTAGTGTCTGCCCTAGTGCCTGTCATCACCAGAAAGGAACAAGCATGCTCAGCTTATGTCAGTTACTTTATTTTTTACTTTTATATTTTGCTGTTATTATTATTATTATTTTATTGAAGTATAGTTGATTTATAATGTTTCAGGCATACAGCAAAGTGATTCTTTTTCAGATTCATTTCCATCATAGTTTATTACAAGATATTGAATATAGTTCCCTGTGCTTTACAGTAGGTCCTTATTGTTTATCTATTTTGTATACAGTACTGTGTATCTGCCAGTAACTTTAAAACAATTTTTGGGAACATGGGAAGACAACTGGAAGCTGCATTTGATTACCTTTGGCCCTACTGGAGACTGTCCCAATCCAACGGGCAACCTTTGGTCAAAAGTCCTCATGACAGTCATCCTGGCATGTTAGAAACTGGCCATTACACTAAGCAGCACAGATTCGGGATGCCGTTGTTTCAGAATAAGCATGAGGGATTGGTGACTAGTGTGAAGAAGATGTGTAATTGCACATCAGGGGAGGACGAGACTTGCTTTGAAGAACACAGTGTCAAGGAAGCAGAGAACCAAAGATAATTACTAGTCTTCTTTATTTCATACAAAATGCTTCTCTTGACTCCAACTACATTCTGCCCTTCAGGCAGATTCCATCTTAACTGTAAAGCACTGCAAGCCCTCTGCTTACAGATGCTGAAAAAGTTGTGAATGCTGAGCATCACGTGGCTTGCGTGGGGTACTGCGGCTGGTACCGCTCTGCACACGAAGGACTCTTGAGCTTGCTACGTACAGGAACGCCTGTACATCTGTGAGCTGGCTTTTCTGCTACTCTACCTGGTCTGTCAGTGTCCATTTTTCACAGCTAAATTAAGCCAAAACATTTAAATCATGTCTTATTTCCTGGGAGATAACTGCTCCGCTTTCTGTAAACAGGTATAGCCATACTTAATTTTGTCAAGAACAGTGTTGAGCGCAGCCGGGCACCACCAGGAAGATTCCAGCAACATAAGGTTAATTCATGTCTGGATAATAATAGCTTTTAAGTGAAGTAATATCACTTCTATCCCTTGATAAGGTCCCTCTATACCTAATATGTGAGAATAATTGATTTCATGTAAAAGAATAAAATTATAGCTATAACTTAGTAAAATTAAATGAAAGACCTCGATGTATCATAAGTAGCTTAAACCACCAGAATTATAAATGAGCAACGTGCTCGTTATTCAGACTGCCAGTCTTTTGTTACCTGCGTAACTGACAGTGGCTACCCCACGTCTCAGTGTATTCACATCCTGTCTCCTTCTCTTTGCCCACTTTTCCCTGCTGGGCTGTCTCAGTCGTCTGGTGGAATCTTTTGCATTTCACTACCTTCTTGCTGAGCTCATTTTCCTGCTCTCTGCTTCTCCCTTGTATATCCTCCCCCTTTTCCTCTTTATTTTGCAGCTCTCTATTTTGCTCTCCCATTTCCCTTCCACCAGCCCTTTCTCTTTGGCAGCTGCACATACTTTACCAATTTCTTGTCCTCTCCTTCGGTTCTTTGCTCTTTTTTTTTTCTACCCTCACTCATGATTTCTCTCAGGAAACTCTGCTGCTTTTCAAAGGAGAGAAGGAAGTTAAATTCCTTAACAGGTCAGGAATGAAGCCTGTGTCTCTAATACAGTCAGGAGAAGATGCTCATTGGATGAACCAGAGAGCTCCTGCTTTCGGGAAACAAAAACATGCGATGTGACCGGGATTTCTCAAGACTTTATTAGCACCATTTTTTCCCCCAAGAAGTTAGCCTTGATGCCTGAGTTCTATTACTAAAGCTAGTCCTGTGGAAGAAGGCATTCATTACCAGATAGAGGATAAATATTAGCACATTTTTGATAAACTAATATTACACATACAGCAAACTGAAACAACCACACAGTCACATGAGATCAGGGTTTTTAGAATTTAGAGTCGCAAAGTTGCAAATGTTACAAAAATTTAAACAGCATGGTAGGTTGCAAGACTAATTGGGTATCCCCTACCACGGAGGAGGCAATAAAATTAAGGACAGATTCATTTTTTTAATGGGATGGAGAGGAAAGGACAATATGAAGGGAATGAAGAATGACTTGAACACACGTGGTACCCACTTTGTCTCTGGGCAGATGGGGTGCTGGACTAGGTGTGGATAGCTTTGACCTCAGAGACTGTTCACCCACTTGTGAATTTTAGCTACCCAAATCCCAAAAGTCACAGAAAAAGGGGTATGAAGGCTTGAAGTCTTTTATGTATTCATGCAGTCAAATAATTATTATGTTTGTGCTCAGCCCTATTTTTGACAATGAGAACATAGTAATGGACAAAACAAAGTCTCTGCTCTTACGGAGCTTACATTGTAGAGTAGGAGGCAGATAATAAATCCTTAAACCTATGAATGAACCATTACGATTATTACTACTATTGTCATTACTACTACTACTGCTACGCGATTACTAATAATGATAATTAACAGTTAAATAATGCTTACAGAAGATGGCGGAGTAGAAGGACGCTCGCAGGTCACCCTCTCCCACAAATACACCAAGACCCACATCTACAGACCCACTCAGCCAACCAGAGCACCTGTGGAACTCCGACAGAACATCGCCCTCTTCAAAAGATAAAGACGCCAAAAATCTGGTAGGAGAAAAGGAAAAAAGAAAGAACAAAAGGCAAAGCAGCGCGGGACGGGTCCCGCGGGGAGGGAGCGGCAAAGGAGGACTGGCGCTCGCTCTCTGGGTCTCCCCTCTCCAACTGAGAGGCCAGCGGGACGGAGGGGGAGCCTCCGAGGCTCGGATCTGTACAGAGCAGCCCTTGACTAACAGAACTAAGTTAAACGGGCACAGAGCGTCCCCCCGACACCCAGCCTGAGACGAGGGCCGGCAGCGGCGGGCAGGGCCAGGCTGCACAAGCCGGGCAGAGGACAGGGGGCGGCTGCACGGAGGCAGCCCCGGGGGACTGCAAGGGGCTGCGCGCCGTGGCTGTGGGTGCACAGGGCAGAACAACCTGGGCCCTCCATAAAACAGCAAGGTTGATGTGCTCTCGGGGGAAGGGTGCACACCCCCATCTCTGAAAACCCGCGGAAAGTTTTCGGGGGGAAGAGAGGCGGGGATCAGGCACAGCCGCCATATCCTCCAGCACTGATCACCCAGGCGGGGGCGGGGGTGAAACCTGCATCCAAACCAAAGGGCTTAGCAGCCTCAAAGGCCAGATTGAGACTGGCCTGCAGCCCGGGGCAGATAGGATCCTTCCATCCTGGTCCCTCAGAGAACTTGCTCCACAAAGACAAACAAGGAGCTGGGTTTTGGCTTGGAGCAGGGACAGGGCTGTGCCTCAGTCTTCCCTGAGCCCACCTGCGGAGCGCCGACCAGGGTGGAGCGCGCAGCCGCACAGAGAGCGGAACTACCGGCGGTGCAGGTAGAGGGAGAGCGGCCCCCCCGCCTTTCGGGCAGGAACACAGCCCCTGATCGAGGTGCTGGGAGGGGGCACGACCCGCCCTCCTACCTGGCCAGTCTGCAACATCTGACTGCAGCATCCGGAGGGGCAGCAACCCGCCCGCCCACAGCAGAGAGCTGCACCTGACCCAGTGTTAGGAGGAGGCGCGATCTGCTTGCCGACAGGTGCTGGGAGCAGCACAGAAGAGGGCGCCAACGGAGGGCCTCTGAAAACAGCAAGCTGAACTTCCAAAACAGGACGAAGACAGAAAGACTTCACATTAAAAGCACACAGACTCCAGAACACCGACAACCCCCCCCCTTTTTTTTAAATCTGTTTTTACCTGTTCTATTTTCTATTACTCTCTTAATCTTTACTTCTTAATTCTTTTCTATTTCTCTTGGGTTTTGATGTCCTGCTATTGCACAGGTTTCAAATACATCTATTCATCTCCCCCCCCCCTTTTTTTGTAAAGGTTTTAAAAGGACGTCTCAACTCGATTAATACTCTGCTTCAACTCACTCTTCTATTATTCATTATACACTGTTTCAAACCCTCTTTCTCCCTTCTTTTAAAATTCTTTCTCTCTCTCTCTTATTTTTTTTTTCTTTTTTTCCTAAGTTCTATTCCTAAATAGGCATCAGATAGATAAAATCCTTAAGGACCAAAATAAACAACTGATACTCCATAAACCACAGTGCCAAAGAGGTATGAGCAAGATGAAGAAGCAGAAAAACCTTTCCCAATTAAAAGAACAAGAGAAATCCCCTGAAAGAAAGATCAACGAAATAGACATCGATAGCCTACTAGATCAAGATTTCAAAAAAGGAGTGATCGAATTGCTGAAGGAATTAAAAGAGATAGTGTTTAGAGATATAAAATATGTCAAAAATGAAATTGAAGCTATAAAGAAGAGCCAAGTAGAATGGGTAAACTCATTGTCAGAGATGAGGAATGATCTAATAGCTGTGCAAAGCCGACTAGATAATGCAGAGGAACGAATTAGTGATCTAGAAGACAGGGCAATAGAAAGCACCCATTCAGAAGAACTACAAGAGAAGCAAATAAAAAATAATGAAAATAGCATAAGGGACCTATGGGATAATATAAAGCGTCCCAATCTTCGCATAATAGGGGTCCCAGAAGGAGAAGAAAGATCAAAGGGGATTGAAAAGGTTTTTGAAGAAATCATGACTGAAAACTTCCCAAACTTAAAGAAGGAATCAGATATCCAACTACAGGAAGCTCAGAGGGTCCCAAACAGGAAGAACCCAAATAGACCCACACCAAGACATATCATAATCAAGATGGCCAGAGTCAAGGATAAAGAAATGATTCTAAAGGCAGCAAGAGAAAAGCAAAGAGTAAGTTACAAGGGAACCCCCATAAGGCTCTCAGCTAATTTCTCTACGCAAACACTACAGGCCAGAAGGGAGTGGCAAGATATATTCAAAGCCCTGAATGAAAAAAAGATGCAGCCTAGGATCCTTTATCCAGCAAGGCTATCCTTGAGGACAGAAGGAGAAATAAAGAGTTTCACAGACAAAAAAAATCTGCAGGAGTTTAGCAACACTAAACCCATGCTAAAAGAAATATTGAAAGGGCTATTCTAAATAGAAAGGCAGCAGGATGCTACAGAAATGAGAAACACACAACTGGAAAGGTGATAACTCATGAATTACAAATAAAGTAAACATGAAATTATAAAAGAAGACATACAAATCACTGAGAGTGGGAGAGGGAGGCAAGGAAATATAGAATATTTTTTTCTTTCTTTTTAAAATTTTTTAACAGTAGGATGGGTTTGAGATCATGTTACTATCAGTTTAATAAAAACAGTTATAGTAATGGGTTGACAGATTTACAAAAAAGGGTAACCACAAGCCAAAAATTTACAAAGGAGTCACAAAAAGTAAATAAAATCCATGATAATACAAAGGAAAATTACCAAACCACAAAAGGAAGAAGAAAGGAACAAAGAGGATATACCAATTCAACTGCAAAGATAAGTTCAAAATGGCAATAAACACACATCTATCATTAATTACTGTAAATGTTAATGGACTAAATGCTCCAGTCAAAAGACACAGAGTGGCAGACTGGATAATAAAGCAAGAATCTTCAATATGCTGCATACAAGAGACCCACTTTAGGGAGAAGGACACATATAGATTGAGAGTGAAAGGATGGAAATTCCATGCAAATGGAAAAGCCAAAAAAGCAGGTGTTGCAGTACTGATTTCAGACAAAATAGACTTTAAAACAAAGGCCATAAAGAAAGATAAAGAAGGACATTTTATAATGATTAAAGGAGGGATACAAGATGAGGATATTACACTCATTAATATATATGTACCCAATATAGGAGCACCTAAGTACATACAAGAATTACTAACAGAGATAAAGGGGGATATTGATGGGAATACAATCATAGTTGGAGATTTTAACACTGCATTAACATCACTAGACAGATCTTCCAGACAGAAAATAAACAAGGCAACAGAGAAATTAAATACTACAATAGAAAAACTAGATTTGGTGGATATTTTCAGAGCATTACACCCCCCAAAAATAGGATATACATTGTTTTCAAGTGCACATGGAACATTTTCCAGGATCGATCATGTACTTGGGCACAAAAGAAACCTCAACAATTTTAAGAAGATAGAAATTATCTCAAGCATCTTTACTGACCACAATGCCATGAAACTGGAAGTCAACAACAGAGAAACAAAGGAGAAAAAAAGGAAAGCATGGAGATTAAACAATATGTTATTGAAAAAACAATGGATCAATGAGGAAATCAAAGCTGAAATTAAAAAATACCTTGAGACAAATGATAATGAAAGCACAACCACTCAAAACCTATGGGACACAGCAAAGGCAGTGCTAAGAGGGAAGTTTATAGCGATACAGGCCTTCCTCAAAAAAGAAGAACAATCTCAAATAAACAATTTAACCCACCACCTGAATGAATTAGAAAAAGAAGAACAAAAAGCCCCAAGAAGCAGCAGAAGGAAGGAAATAATAAAGATCAGAGAGGAATTAAATACAATAGAGATTAACAAGACCATAGAAAAAATCAACCAAACCAAAAGCTGGTTTTTTGAAAAAGTAAATAAAATCGACAAACGTCTGGCCAAACTCACAAAGAAGAAAAAAGAGAAAGCACAAATTAGCAAAATAAGAAAGGAAAATGGAGAAATTACAACAAACAAAATAGAAATACAGAATATCATACGAGAATATTATGAAAAACTATATGGAACCAAACTGGATAACCTAGAGGAGATGCACAAGTTTCTGGAAACATACTGTCCACCAAAACTGAATCAAGAAGAATCTGAGCACTTGAACAATCCGATCACTAGAAAGGAAATAGAAATAGCAATTAAAAACCTCCCTACAAATAAAAGTCCAGGACCGGACAGCTTCACTGGGGAATTCTACCAAACATACAAAGAAGAACTCATACCAGTCCTTCTCAAACTCTTCCAGATGATTGAAAAGGAGGGAATACTCCCAAACTCATTCTATGAAGCCACCATCACCCTGATACCAAAACCAGGCAAAGACACTACAAAAAAAGAGAATTATAGGCCAATATCACTGATGAACATAGACACCAAAATCCTCACCAAAATTTTAGCAAATAGAATCCAACAACACATAAAAAAGATTATACATCATGACCAAGTGGGGTTCATCCCAGGGACACAAGGCTGGTTCAACATACGCAAATCAATCAGTGTAATACATCACATCAACAAGAGAAAGGACAAAAACCACGTGATCATCTCAATCGATGCAGAAAAAGCATTTGATAAAATTCAACACCCATTTATGATAAAAACTCTCGCCAAAGTGGGTATAGAGGGAACATATCTCAACATAATAAAAGCTATATATGACAAACCTACAGCCAGCATAGTACTCAATGGTGAAAAACTCAAAAGCTTCCCACTAAAATCTGGGACAAGACAAGGATGCCCACTATCACCACTCCTATTCAACATAGTCCTGGAAGTCCTAGCCACAGCAGTCAGGCAAGAGAAAGAAATAAAAGGGATCCAAATTGGAAAAGAAGAGGTAAAAGTGTCATTATATGCTGATGACATGTTACTATATATAGAAAACCCTAAAAGGTCCACACAAAAGCTACTAGAGCTGATTGAAGAATTCAGCAAGGTAGCAGGTTACAAAATTAACGTTCAAAAATCAGTTGCATTTCTTTACACTAACGATAAGTCAACAGAAGAAGAAAGTAAAGAAACAATCCCCTTTAAAATAGCACCCAAAGTAATAAAATATCTGGGAATAAATCTAACCAAGAGGTGAAAGAATTATACACAGAAAACTATAAACCATTGATGAAGGAAATTAAAGAAGACTTTAAAAAATGGAAAGATATTCCATGCTCTTGGATTGGAAGAATCAATATTGTTAAAATGGTCACACTGCCGAAGGCAATCTACAGATTTAATGCAATCCCTATCCAATTACCCAGGACATATTTCACAGAACTAGAAAAAATCATAATAAAATTCATATGGAACCATCAAAGACCTAGAATTGCCAAAGCATTACTGAAGAGAAAGAAAGAGGCTGGAGGAATAACTCTCCCAGACTTCAGACAATACTATAGAGCTACAGTCATCAAGACAGCATGGTATTGGTACCAAAACAGACATATAGACCAATGGAACAGAATAGAGAGCCCAGAAATGAACCCATAAACTTTTGGTCAACTCATCTTTGACAAAGGAGGCAAGAATATACAATGGAATAAAGACAGTCTCTTCAGCAAATGGTGTTGGGAAAACTGGACAGCAGCATGTAAAACAATGAAGCTAGAACACTCCCTTACACCATATACAAAAATCAACTCAAAATGGATTAAAGACTTAATCATAAGACAAGATACAATAAACCTCCTAGAGGAAAACACAGGCAAAACAATATCTGACGTACATTTAAAAAATTTTCTCCTAGAAGAAATAAAAGCAAGAATAAACAAATGGGACCTAATGAAACTTACAAGCTTCTGCACAGCAAAGGAAACCAGAAATAAAACAAGAAGAAAACCTACGGAATGGGAGAAATTTTTGCAAGTGAAACCGACAAAGGCTTGATCTCCAGAATATATAAGCAGCTCATAAGACTCAATAAGAAAAAAATAAACAACCCAATCCAAAAATGGGCAGAAGACCTAAACAAGCAATTCTCCAAGGAAGACATACAAATGATCAAAAAGCACATGAAAAAATGCTCAATATCACTAATTATCAGAGAAATGCAAATCAAAAGTACAATGAGGTATCACCTCACACCAGTCAGAATGGCCGTCATTCAAAAATCCACAAATGACAAATGCTGGAGAGGCTGTGGAGAAAGGGGAACCCTCCTACACTGCTGGTGGGAATGCAGTTTGGTGCAGCCACTATGGAAAACAGTGTGGAGATTCCTCAAAAGACTAGGAATCGACTTACCATATGACCCAGGAATCCCACTCCTGGGCTTGTATCCAGAAGGAAATCTACTTCAGGATGACACCTGCACCCCAATGTTCATAGCAGCACTATTTACGATAGCCAAAACATGGAAACAGCCTAAATGTCCATCAACAGGTGACTGGATAAAGAAGAGGTGGTATATTTATACAATGGAATACTACTCAGCCATAAAAACCGACAACATAATGCCATTTGCAGCAACATGGATGCTCCTGGAGAATGTCATTCTAAGTGAAGTAAGCCAGAAAGAGAAAGAAAAATACCATATGAGATCGCTCATATGTGGAATCTAAAAAACAAAAACAAAAACAAACAAACAAACAAAAACAAAGCGTAAATAAAGGACAGAAATAGACTCACAGACAGAGAATACAGACTTGTGGTTACCAGGGGGGTGGAGGGTGGGAAGGGATAGACTGGGATTTCAAAATTGTAGAATAGACTACACTGTATAGCACAGGGAAATATACACAAAATGTTATGATAACTCACAGAGAAAAAAATGTGACAGTGTGTATATGTCCATGAATAACTGAAAAATTGTGCTGAACATTGGAATTTGACACAACATTGTAAAATGATTATAAATCAATAAAAAATGTTAAAAAAAAATAATGCTTACAGTTGACCGAGTATTGTGATTCTTTTATATACATTAACTCTGTTAATTACTCATGACTCTCTTCTAAGGTAGGTGCTGCAATAATTCCCATTTGTGCAGATGAAGCACAGATAGGTTAAGAATCTTGCTCATGATCACTTGGCTATAAATGGATGACTAAATGTGCTGTCAGTGATAATTATGAATAAAAATAAAAGTCAATGCCTGGCACCTCCAGATCTGGCCAATGGAAGTAATAGAATGGAGAGAGAGTGAAATCTGAGGTTTGGGTCAGTGTGCTACATGCGAGCTCTGTGACTTTAGGCAAGTAATGTTGTCTATTTGGGGCTTCAGATTTCTCATCTGTTAAACGAGGATAATGAAACCTAGCTGGTGGGGTTTCTGTAAGCATAAAATAAGACTAAATTGTATGATGATTGTAAAGGACTGAACACAAGCCCGGCATATGATATATGCATAAAAATTAAACCGCAGGCCTCGAAGCTTAGCAACGGCAAAAACAAAGCGAGGAGGAGACAGATTACTTGTGGTTGAATGTTTCCGGGATGGGAAATAATTGTTTCCTTAAGGATTCACTAACTCAGAAGGCTGGGAAGGAATAGCAGAGTCTTAGACCTTTTGGAGGGAAGTGGACTCTTTCAAGGAATGGCCATTTCTGGCAGAAGTATGAGGGTAAGGGGCTCCCTGAGGTGCTTGGGCTGGCTGGGACAGAGCATCTGAGCAGGGAGAGAAGCCGGGCCGTGGGGGGACCATGGGACTTCACACACCACCAAGGGACCACACAGCCCCTCCTAAAACACAGGCTGAAAGAAAAAAGGGCCGGAACAGCCTGGAGCCCTGTTATTGAAAGACATCTCAACTGGCAATGCAGAGGTGGCTCTTTGTACAGATCTAACAGGAGCACTTGGCCTGAAGCAATGACGTCTGTTTTCATTACTTTAGACGACCTCATAATCCTCCCTTTTGCTTTTCCCAGTCTTACTCTGTTTGGCAGGAACCTAGATGGTATTTCCCCTTACTGCAAAATGAAAAGAAAACTTTCAGTTGTCACTACGTGCTCCTCGGTTGTTTTCTCCTTCCTGTAATCATGACCTTTGCTTATCAAACAATTCTGTGTCTTTATTACTGGTCCGAGATATGGCCAAGTTCATTCAAAGTATATCATTGAGAGACGTGTTATTTTTGGTTGGTTAGTTGGTATCCTGAAAAAATGTAGGCCTTGTGATCCCAGAGTGATTTTCTTGGTCAATCAAAAAGATTTCGGGAACCATGACCTCTGCCCAAGGTCAAAATAAAAACTGTTTCTTTAGTTCTGGTGTTAGGATGCACATTAGCATTGCAGTCAATACTCATGGTTTGAAAGTGAAGATAAATGTATTTTATCCTGGGTTTTGCCAATATTACCTTCTAACATTTTTGAAAATCCATTTAGCCTGTTTATGACATCCTTTTTTTGGTGGTAAAGGGGGATTATAAAGGTTAATAAGATTAGTGTGTTAGATTGTAATGTGGCTTCAACAGGATTTGCCTCGTATTGGGACAGTCGATCAAGAGAGAATAACTTACTGCAGTAACTTCATGGGGGCAGGAGGCACGGAGAGTACAATGTAAACTTTGTTATATTATAAAACATGAAGTTTAACCCATGTAATATCCTTAATGAGAAATTTATTTAAAAAATAAGCTTCCTCTTTCAGGCCACTTGATTTTATTTAGCGCATTTGAGACGTATACTAAGTGGAAAGTGCTGGGGGAGAGTTCTCACATATTTGTCATTGTCAGTATTAACATGCTTCAATTAAAATGACTAAGTACATACATGTGACCCTCTGAACACTTAAAAAATGCTTGCTGGTGGCACGTATCAGTGAAATCAACCTTGATCTCGTCTCTTTGGTCTACCAGATACCCTGTGGCCACCTTTGAGCCTTTCTAAGTGAGTCAGAGCTGGAGTTCCCAATTGCTTCTTGGCCTCTACTTTTTAAATTATAAAATAAATTTATTTATTTATATTTATTTATTTCCAGCTTTGGTCTCCATATATTCTCTTTTTTAAATTTTTATTTTATTTTTTTTTAGTGGAGGTACTGGGGATTGAACATGGGACCTTATGCACGCTAAGCACGCACTCTACCGCTGAGCTATACCCATCCCCCTCCATATATTCTCTTGATTCAAATGCCTGACCCTTTTTGGTTAAATTTTCTGAGACAGATTGCCTGGAATGAATAATTGTC
This sequence comes from Camelus ferus, assembly GCF_009834535.1. NCBI lineage: Eukaryota > Metazoa > Chordata > Mammalia > Artiodactyla > Camelidae > Camelus > Camelus ferus. Next base: position 104,202,464 of record NC_045697.1, on the reverse strand, counting down.
ACCACTGCAAATTCAAGTTGTATTCATTCATGTTTGTTCTCACCTGTCGGCCTAGGTATGCGTAAGCCTATTAATAGTCATCCCCAGTGTGAGGGATTAACCCTCACCTCCTTTATTTGAAATTCCCTGTTCTTTGATTGTGAAGCCATGTTGACATATTTGACACTGATGGAGAATCAGCGTTTGATAGAGTGTTTTGATTCATTCAGCTCAGTTACAATAAGAGACTCAAAATGGCGACCACACAAAAAGAACAAGATGGAAAAAAAAAAGGCTTCAGGGAAATCAACTTATAAACCTGAAAAAGTGCTTTGAGTGAGTTTGTATTTCTTTAGAAATACACACATTAGTAGCTCTAGACTGGATTGATGGACTTGTAGGCAACATCTGAGCAAAAATGACTGCCTTTCCAGTATGTATAAACTCAGTCTCATGTTAACTTTTCAAATTTTTTTTCTGCTGAGTATCTCGCAAGTCAAAAACATCATTTTCTATCAAAAAAAACTTTAAATATTAAGAAGAATATGTCTTCACAGGACAGGATAATATGTATGTGAATATTTGACAAGCAGGTTTTTCTCTTTGAAACTGTCACATAAGAAACACTGAGAAAAAAAAACAACAACACTGTGGTTTGGTGGGTTCACCTCAGCCATAAATTACTTTGGCACCTGGGATGGTGGGCTCTGAATACATAATTGTTGAGTTAATGAAAGAAGGTAGTGACCAGGAAGAAAATCCACAAAATGTTTTGAGCTTTTGGTATTTAAAAAACAGTGATACTCCATTTGTTTTTCTTTTTTCCCCAAGTTTATTAGAGCCCACTCTCCATAATATTGGTGTTACCTAAGCTGACCGCCTCTCTCCCCACCAAGGCCAAGAGCGGGCAATGGAAGGGATGGTGGCGATGCCCACAGCTCAGTGGACGTCCCTAGTCTCTACTTCTTGCCCTGTGTTCTAAGTGCTCCTGCTCTGGCCTGGAATACCTGGTTTCTCCTCTGTTGTCTCATGTCCAGCCACTGCTGTCCACCAGGTTTTAAATTGATGTCTCAGCTTTGAATTTTTCCTCTGATCACCACAAACTATACACTGTGGAGTTGCCCTTTCCCACCCCTGTGCCTTATCCAAGCCTGAGGCCTCAGCGCACTGGGTATCCCCTCATGGAAGGGATGTTTGAACTTCAGTCTCTGAGTCTCTTTCTAACCACTCCCAAGTCTGTGATAGCGCTGCTTCTCTGGTAGGGTACTATTTGGGAGGCTTAAGATAAAGCCATAAGCAAACTGACTAAGTTCCCTGCTGCCGTGGAACTTAAATTCTGGAGTGGAAATAGACAATGCACAAGTAAATATATACGGTCAAAAAGATAAGAGCAATGCAGAAACATAAAGTGTGGTAAGAGAATGAAGAGTGTTTAGATGGAGTCATCAGAACAGTCTTCCCTTAGAAGGTGACATTTGACCAAAGGTCTGAATGCAGTGAAGAATAAGCCATGCATGTAATTGGTTTCTTTTGTAGAAAAATGCAGGTGCAAAGGCCCTGAGGCCAAAGTGTACCTGGAACGATGATATTACCTATTAAATACAATTATTGTGAGGTTAAATGAATTAATTCATTTAAGAACTTTACATAGAACCTGTCTATAAATATTTCTTGATAAATGCTAGTTGTTAGGATTATAAGACTGCTTCCTATATTCTGGCCCAGCTAGTTCAGTTCCCCCACCTGACCTAGGCCACCCTGATGTTTGGGGACACTGCCACCTACTGCTTCTTGCTGGTAAAACAGATGTGGGTAACACATTGAGAAGCTGGTGCTGTGTCTTAGCCATCCAACTCTAAATCAACTCTGCCTTCTGTTTTATGTGAGATTTCTGTCACCACTACGGCCTCTGTCACCTGCCAAGCCCCAGCCCTCTCTTCACCACAGCTCCAGGGATCCAGGGCCACTGTTCATCTCGTAAGGAGATGTCTTTGGACACAGAAGATCACTCCCAACACAGGCTTCCCTGGAGCTGGTGTTTTTTGTCAAATGGCTACCTCCCTCTTTCAGCTTAAGAAGTCCCACAGAAAAATTAAGGCATGAAAATTATGGTGGAATTTATTAGGCTACCCACCTGCTCAATGCAGGGTCTGGTGGTCTTATGAAAGAAAAATGAATGAGCTCCCACAGAGCTCCCACTGCCTCAGAGCACTCACCATTTGGGGTTTGCACCTGCTCCCACAGACTCATGACCTTCTGCAATAGTTCTGTTGAATGGTTTGTGAATTGTCATTTTTAGAAAATTATACTTCTGGGTGCCTATGGTCTTGTCCATGTTTGGAAAAGTGACAAGTGGAAAATGGCCTTCTAGTCATGTCTTGGTCTGGCTGTGCACACAGTGGTGCCATTTAGGGTCTGGGGATGTAAGAGCCTGGCTACCTATAGCACTTGCTTAAGGAGAACATCTTATGTGACCTTCTGTTCCAAGGCCCTTACAGAATCCGCTAAGTGATATTTCATCATCAATAACATCAGCTGTAACAGATATTAATCGTGAGCCTCTTCAGAGCTAGATGTTATGCAAAGACTTTTCATTTGTTATCTCATTTCAACCTCACAAAAGTCCTGTGTAACCCAGGTACTCCGTACATCAGCAGATTATAAGATCACACCTCCCAGAAATACCCAAATCACAACAATCCAGGTCTCTATTCCTTGTCACTCTCAGATGTCCAGCATCTTTACCAGTTTGTTTTCCATGAATTTCTTCAAACTCGAGGAACTTCTTCCCATCCCCAAACCTGCCTCTCTCTGCCATGTTGGTCTGGGTCTGGGCCACTCCTGGGCTTTTTCTGAACTCCTTTTCCTGCCCCAAGACTTGTCTCACTCAGGCAGCAGCTGCTGTCCTCCCTGGCACAGGGTTGTCTCAAGTGGAGGAGGCTCAGATGGGTCCCCTGTTTCCCTTCTGTGATAGGGAAGGTTGACCTGTAACGTTTTAGCGAGACTTGTGGCCGGTATGGGGAATAGACTGGAATAGCCCACAGAGGACTTAAAACTGGTTACTAGATATAACTGCTTTCAGAGTCCTTGGACTCGAGCCCCTCTGAGGCCCCTTCTGAGGCCCAAGCCCCCACCGTGTACTGATCTTCCAGCCCCTTCTCTCCCGCCATGTTGCAGAGGCTAGCCCGTGTTGACAATGAGACTTCCTTGCAAATGTGTCTTGTACTCTGACTCCAAACTTTTTTCTTCTTCAGTTCTAAACAATTATTTTGTATTATCTAAAACCTAATCCTTGGGCTTTTGTTTACCTACCCCCAGGGCCTTTCTCTAAGCACCCCTTGCCACACACACACACACACACACACACACACACACACGGGCAATGTATAAAAACACAACAAAACAACATCAGGATATTGGCTGATTTCTGAGTGACTTCCTGTTCCTCACATTTGAGATACACACAGAGATGTCCAAATTCAGCCTCAGCCTATCCAGCACAACCCCTCACAGACATGAGGCTAAGACGTGCTGCGGTACCCTCCCTGACACCAGCCAGTCTCTGCTCCCAGCCTCCACCATGCATGTTATTCCTCGTGAATTCTCACCAGCGTCCTATGGTATAGGTGTTATTAGTGTGCCTTTTGCCATTTACTAAGCTCAAAAATGGATGAGATTGGAACAATTATTAGGTTCACATAACAAAGAAACTCGGGTTTAGAAAGTTTAAATAACTGGCCAAAGGTGGTAGGCACCTGTGCACAGAGCACACACTGTCTACTACACATTCCCTCATCCAGGGCTACTTACAACCCTTATGAGCTCCTTAGTCATGTCATTAATTACCACTGTGTCTAGTTTGCTTTCTAGCTTAGGGGTGGGCTGTTTAGCTGTGTAAGCGTCAGTCTCCAGGTCTATACCTACAGACTAGTCACTAAATAAAGGCAAAAACCATATTTTCAAAGCATGCCACCACTGATTTATCACTCATGGACAGCACAGCACTCACCCCTCAACCTTGGGTTCTCTACAAAGACCTTCCTTGACTGCTCCATCCACGGAGACCGTTCTTGTCTGCACTTCCATAAGCACTCCTTTTTATTTTTCTTAAACTACATAACATGGTGTTCTATTGTTTATTACAAAAGATTTTTGTTAATCACTACATATCATCTTACTTTGCTCTTCTGTGCTTTTAAAAACATTATTGTATTATTTAATTATTTTATTTTGGTGAGGGGAGGTAATTAGGTTTATTTTTAGAGGCGGTACTGGTGATTGAACCCAAGACCTCATGCATGCTAAGCATGCACTCTACCACTGAGCTATACCCTCCCCCTCCCATGTTTTTTGTTTCTATATGTGTTGGACTTGCCTTCCACATAAAATTAGAACTCCCTTGAAGGTAAGGACCATTCCTTAAACTTTTTTTATGTTTTCTCCAAAGAATTTACTCTTCTGCTAAGTTCATAGAAAATGCTAAATGAATATTGGCTTGCTCTATTGTTGACAAGAATTAACCAAAAAAGAATAAACTGGTATACATAATTTGATGATGTCCCTTAAAATGTATGTTTTGAATTATTTTTCATAGGAACAAAATTTATAAGTAGTACAAATTGTCAGTAGTAATTCTAGAAGCAAGTAGTAAAGCCTTTTTATCTTTATTTAAAAAATTTTTAAGAGATGACTCTCATAGTTCATAGATAAATGGTGAAAAAGGAAACATACATATATGGTTTTTAATAACTTGAAAAAAGAGTTAAAATAGTTTCTTAGGGCTTCTAAGTAACAATTTTCACACATTCATTGTTAGGTAGTCTCAGTTCAGCATTTTCTAAAGTGTCTCTAGATGTCTTAACCATCCACTTTATGTAAATACATTAAAACCATGAGCCTTGCAATTATATATAAAAAACAAAAAAGGAGGAGAGTGTTTTGGTTTGATTTTGATGGCAATTGTTTGATGAAAGCAAATGCCAACACCTCCTTTTGAAGCATTTCAGTGGAAGGAAGTTCCTTTTAACAGATATTTAATGAAATCCTGAATAAAATGCTCAACTGTTTTACTACTTGCTTTGTGAACGGCATTTCTCCTTCTGCCTTTTTGGGAAACTGCTGCTTTCTGATGATAAATGATCTATATTTTGTCTTGCTTTCTAATGCTTCCGGAGTTTAATGTTACGGAAAAGTTAAACCTACCTCAGGAACATTAACATATAAAGCCAAAGATGATCTTGCCATGGGCCATGGCTATGCCCTCAAATAATATAAATCCGATCAAAATCAGATTCTGAAGTAGACGGCATTCCCTGGAAAGTTTGCATTTCTTTCCTATTTTCTTAAAATCCTCGGGAAGTTATTTACGTAAAGCGCCCACCGTCTTCCAAACACATCAGCCTTTCGAAAAGCTTTATTTAAATACCTCTGCCAAATGAAAGGCTCCTTTTCATGCCATTTCAAGCCCTGAAGTACCAAAAGGGTAAATAACTTGAAGTCTCACTTTTGACTGACTTGACTTTGAAAGAGGCACAGGCTGCATAAACAGCCACTCCGCCGCCAGACGCCTCTCTAAACAGTCGCCTTCGTGATCTGCTAACATCGGTAACAATGATAAACACCTTAATTCGCTGGATTAATGAGCTGGAGCCAATAGAAAAGGACAAAAACCCATAACTTTTCCCCAAACTTAGTTAAATGTCAAGGTTTTTAAAGGCCTAGTTAGCAAGTATATTAGATGAGATATGTCAGCTTCCCAATTTACGACTCTGACTTGTCTCTTGTGATTCCTTATAGCCTCTAGCCATTCTCCTCTTACCTGAGGCATTCTCTGGCAAAAACCTGATGCTTCCAGTCATTCTGCATTCTTGTGTTTCTTCAAAAATAATTGGACAGGCACCTTTCCATAAACAATCATCATTAGTTATCTATGGAACACAGATAACGGCTACCACACAAATAAGTTTCAGTGGAACGTCTTGAGCCAAAGAGGAGTAATTTGGCCTGTGTGTTACAGATGTGATTGACAGAGAGTTAATGCACTTAGCACTTTTCCAGGAGGCTCTGAGTATCAGCTCCTTGATGCTCAGAAAGTCCTGCTCCCAGAAAAGTGACATAGCCATTGACCATTGAGTTTGTTGCTATTGGATAACCAGTTCCGTTTCCAGACTCAATGATTAAAGTCATTATAGGAACTGTCAGCAGGGGGGAAGATATGGAAACTGTCACAAGCAGCAACTGTCTGAAATGTTAAAGATTCCCACAATGTTTAACAGTTTTAAAGCAGGAAATTTGGACCTAATGAAGATCAACCTCAATTATAAAGCCGCAAGCTTCAAATATTTTCTGCTAGGTTGATTAACTCCACAGCCCTCTTTTTTTTTTTTTTAATTTTTTTTTATTTTTAACCTCCTTGGGAAAATTCTGAAAAAAATCAACTCTCGTATTTATGGCTATGAAGAAAGTTTACAGCAAAAATGAATTAATATCTTTTAAAAATCTGTTATTTGAAGGATGCATATTCTACAGAAGAGACTGAGGAAATAAAAGTTTAAACTGAGTGAAATAGTAGCACATAATTTGAAAGATGTGAGTAATTATTTTTATATTCAAGGACCATTGTAACTTTAATATTTGATAGAACACAATATTTCCAATCCAACAATGAGCCTAGCCATGTTTATAAGTTGCTAGCATTTTTTTTTCTAGTGCTAAAAATAAAAATTCCCGACTTAAAATTAGAATTTGTTATTGTTTTATAATTTTCTATAGAGAGCATTGGCCATACAGATGATTAAAATGATTTCTAAGTTAAACATGTTTTTGAAATTAATTAATTAAAAAAAGATTTATATATATATACACATAGATAGATAGATAGATTTAAAAAACAAACAAGTTTGTTCTGTGTAGTACAGGGAACTATATTCAGTATCTTGTAATAACCTTTAATGAAAAAGAATATGAAAATGAATATATGTATATGCATGATGGACATTGTGCTGTACATCAGAAATTGACACATGGTAACTGACTGTACAATTTAAAAAAGATCTAAGTACATGAGTGTTGATTAACACTATCAGATTATCAATGACTACGTTAGCTCATTTTGTACTATGTTTAAAAACAAATGGCAAGTCTGAAAAACTGTTTCAGACACAAGGAACTGTGAAGACATGAAGACTGATTGTAATGATACATGCTGAATAGGATCCCAGAATAGAAAAGAACATTGGGAGAAATTAGTGAAATCTGAACAAAACGTAGACCTTAGTTAACCAATATTGGTACCTTAGTTGTGACAAATGTGTAATAGCAATTAGGGTAAGCTAAGGAACATATTATACTAAAAAATGATTTGTTGTTTACCTGAAATTCAAATTTAACTGGCTGTCTTGTACTTTATGAGCTAAATCTGGCAACTCGGATAGTAATATAACATGTTCATGACAGAAGAAACCGGGTGAGGCATATACAGGGACTTTTGGTAATATCTTTGCAACTTTTCTGTAAATCTAAAATTATTCTAAAATAAAAAGAGTACTTACATTTTTTAAAAAGCAGTGAGAATCTTGTAGTGGCTCACAGTGAAAGAGAATGTGACAATGAATGTATGTATGTTCATGTATAACTGAAAAATTATGCTCTACACTGGAATTTGACACAATATTGTAAAACGACTATAACTCAATAAAAAATGTTTTAAAAAAACAGTGAGAAAACATATGGCAATGAAATGCATTTTGCTTTATTATTTTAGTCAAAGCCATTTACATACCTAAGATTAAAATCTGACATCAGCCATAACTTTAATTTTTTTCAATGTATAAACAAGTTTGCCCTTGAAAAATGCATGTTTTAACCCCATTTGTCAGTAAAGGAGTGCCTAATACAATAATCCTAACAGTAATATTCTTCTATTTATTTTTCTTTCCTCACCTGCTATGCCCAGGTTTTGACATTAAGAATATTGTGTTTGATATTTTCTGCATTAAAAACCACTTTAGGCTTTGGTTCCATTTTACTCCCAGTCAGAAAGATCAGAAAAAGCTCAAGTCACACAGTGAGAAACTTTATCCACTGAATGAGACATTATCCATTCCACCAGACTGCAAATCAAAGAGTATCTCTTAGGCTGCTTAAAAATTCATTTTAAAATCTAATCCTGATTGTACTTTTATGGTAATTTCATACCATCAATCATCCTTTTACCTTTAGTCTCTGGGTCCACTGCTCTCCCCATAGATCTCATTCACTCTACCTCATTATAATTCTTTAGGTGAGAAAACAGGGGAAGAAACCTTAACAGAAAATGAGGGAAAGATGTAAATTTCTTGAGAAAAGTCAGGTTCACTAAGAAGCTGAGCTAATGATACGTTCTGATCTTCCCTCTTTTTTGTAATTAAAAGATGGGAGGAAAAACCGACCCCAAAAAGGCAAAAAACATGTCTCCCATGCAAAGAACATATTTGTAACCCGCATTCGATCTTACTAATATACCTTAGAGTTTCAAGCTGTCCACATCCTGACTTGTTTCTGCCATTTGACGTGAACAAAAGAAATACTCTTGAAACTCTTGAGAACTTCTCTTTCATTGTGTGATGTTTGCCTGACCTTCACTGGGGCTGCCTCCTTTCTAATTCTGTTTTTAGTTAACGGAATGATCAGAGTGTAGAATGAGCAGCAGGCAGCTATGACCCACAGAGAGCGGGTCCCTCCCTAGGTATAGAGGTTCAACTTAGAGTTATGGGAAATCAATAATATAACTTTGGTTATTATTCTCCATTTGGCAATGTATATACGCTTGCTCCAGCTAACAATTAATCACTGGAAGGGAATAGCGCAGGGCTGTGTTATCAGCCAGAAAGCACTCGTGGCAAGTGCAATGATTTCTAACATCTAGTTTAAATCGAGCATTCATTCAGCCTTTTCAGCATGATTCAATTTTACTAACAATATGTGCTATATTTTTGCGCCATTGATTTGAATGCTGACTCCGGTGTAAAGCATATTTCTTAGAGCAACAAGAAATGTAATAGGTAATAAACTCAGCAGTGAGCTCAGCCTCGGTACATTTAGATCGGAATTAAAAAAAAAAAAAAAAAAAGGCTATTAACCACAAGGGAAGCGACTGATTTCTCTGAAGCCCCAAGTCCAGCTGCACCATCATTTTCTAATGCCTTTAACAAAATGTTGCCATAAACCACAGAATGCCAATAATAGCAATAATCCCTCCAGAATGGGTTGTTACCAGCAGTTAGTGACCAGTTTCTTAGTTAATGGCCTGAGGGGAAAGGCTTTAAGAAAGCTGTATTCACTATTTCCTCTCAGGCAATTTAACTGGATGCATTAAACTGCATTTTCATTGGGATTTCAAAATGTTTGTGCTCTGACAAGGCGCTCATTTTAAGGTCTTTTGATTAAATCTCCCTCTCCACAGTCTCAGGAAGAGCAAAGAAGCAACCCATGGAAGTGTGGGAGCGGGGTAACTTTAACAGTCTCTTAATAACGTTAAGTGACAGTCTGAAATACATAAACGTAGATTGCCGCTATCACGCGGAAGTTCTTTGTTCTGATTTAACGCTCTCCGGTCCGTCATTGATGAGCTGTAAGTGAGCCCTCTATTCATTCATTTCTTCATACAGATGATAATCCCGCTGCTGTCTTTGTGGGGGCGATTTTGAGGATCAAAGGCGATTCTGTTTGTGAAAGAGATGGGAAACCACGGGATGGTGCTGGGTACCAGAGGCTGCCCGCCCGCCGCAGCCTCCTTCATCAATAGTAACCAGGTGTGCTTGGCTTAGCTAACTGGTTAATCCGCACATCTGCCCAGAGGGTTAAATCTTAACTCCCTGTTGCAAGGGCAACAGAGGATGGGAGTGGGGAGGTGACCACGGAAATGAGGTTTCTGTAACTGCTGCTAGAGTTAAGAGTCTAAACCCACTCAAATTTAAATTGAGAAGTCAAGATTTAAGGGATTCAATTCTTATTTTCGAGCTTACGAAACATCAGCCCCACTTCTTTTGAAAATGTAAACTTTTTATCCAGATGCCATGAAACATCCGTTTATTATAGGCTAGTTTCTGTTAGAAATGAATTGTGCCTAGCATGCAAATTAAGTCAGGCCCCTGGACCTGGGCTTTGAGTGATTACAAGGAGTTTTAAAATTCCACAAGTGAAATAATAAGAATGTTGTAGTAATTAATATTGAGACAGACTGTTCTTATTTGCATCCTAAGGTACATGAACACAGAAGTGTTTTATAACGTGTGGGAAAGGATGACTTAAATATATTTCAGGTGATAATATAGTATACCATAGCTGAGATGGTCATAAATTAATAATGATAATGATAATAATAATAATAATAATATAATAATAATAATAATAATAATAATAATAATAATAATAATAATAATAATAATATAAATGTAGCATTTTTCTCTCAGGAACTCCAAAATAATATTTCAGATGTCATCTTTTGTTCAATGCATTGTTTTTCCTGTTTACATCTAAAATAATTTCTTCTGATTCATATTCTATCTATGTAACTAACATATTAGAATGAGACATGGGCACCAGAACATTTTTCTTATTTCAATACATTAATCATAGGGATGCACTTCTAGATTTAAACTAAAATTTATATATCAATCTGACACTATTTATACACCAGTCATAAATCATTCAGAAACATGAATAGGTTACATAGTATGATTTAATTTGTCTGCTTCCACAAACTATAGGTTTTAAGCAAAACACTTCAATTGTTCATTAATTGCAACCATTAACCTGGCTTCATAAATAAAGGCAAAAATGATGGACATTACGAAGAAAATGGCATGGATCAGGCACAGGTCTGCTCCGACTCATCACATCCAGTGCTGTCTCAGGTTACAAATACTCACTTTTATGTCTGCACTGAGGGGGCAAAGGTAAAGATCGTATTATCTGTCTGTCTGTCTGTCTATCTATCATCTTTTATTAACTATTATATACATTTTTCTTCACTGCGTGAAAAAAAATCAAAGCCATATAAATGAAGCCTTATAGCATAAATTCATCAAACTGAAATTGCATTTCAAGGAAAATCAAATACACATTTGAAATCAGAAGTTTCTGTTTTCCTCATAACCAAAGTTCAAGGTGGGTCCAGCACCACATCCCATTTAAAGGGTGGTTGGAAAATGCTGGAGGGTAGTTTTGTCACCGGAAGTGGATGTGTTATGAATGAATGGGATGCAAAGGAAGACTGCCCCCGGGCTCCGAGGTGCTACTTTACAATGTGAAAGGCAGGATGGAGATGGCCCTGCGTTAGGCAGATGAATAGAAATCCTTGCCACAGAGACAGGCTTGAGCTTGTGCAGAGGAGGAAGGCACTGAACCTGCTTCCCTCAAATCTGCCCTTTCTCTCCCAGCCCCTAAGTGGCCATTTTACGATGTCTGCAATCATTGTGGTGGAGACAAAGCCTGTTATCCTACAGTGCACCTCAGGAGAAGAGGTGATGGTGTGAAAGGTCTGGTTGGACGGGGTGGAGTATGAGGTCACAGACCCTGCAGGGAAGAATGGAGCGATACCAAGTGTGGGCAGGAAAACAACAAGGAGATATTGTGGACACAGGAAATCAACTTTGCGACTCTTCAGAGTTTCTCCTTTGGCCAGCCCTTCTGCCTATAAAAGCATCTCTCAGGAAGGTTCTACAGATTATAAAATAGATAAAGGGTGCTGAAGTCCTCAGAAAGAAGATAAGTAAGCATTCTGCTATGATCCTGTCTTGGAAGATTATGAAGAAGGCAGCAAGATCTTACATATAAAACATAACATTAGTTTAGAATTCTTTAACTTAATTTTCTTTTATTTGACAAGGGACTAATGTGTCATGCATTTGAAGAGTAAACAAGAATGTGAGAGGAATGGGAACAAATACAAATTCTTTTGGAGGACCCAAGCGCTTCGGGTTCACTCACAAATGTTGCCATTGGTGGGAGAGAGTGATGGGGGTGGGGGTGTCGGAAGGAAGAGAAAGGAAACACGTTGATTGTAGCGTTCAGTGTTTTTTCACATATTATCACTTTTTAGTCCTCAACTATGAGGTAGCTATTATTGTTTCCAGTTTACAGCTGGGAAAGCCATAGCAACCTGCCCAAGCTAGTCTTTTGCGCAGCTGGTTAGCTGGCTGAACCCATAAATCCAACACCAAGTCTCCCAGATGCCAACACTCAAGCTCTTTCCTTGGCAGTAATTAAGGGTCCCAGTACATGGGAAATCTGCCCCTTGCCTACAGACCTATCAATAACAATTAATTCGAATGATTAGAACGTATCTGTTATTGCAGTTACATTTAAAAATACCTATTTTGTTTTATTTTTTTATTTCCAACATTCATTACTACAAATATAGCCGTAATAAACATCCTGCTACATACATCTTTGCCTACTTTTTAAAAATTCTTATTTTTAATTAAAGTGTAGTCAATTTTCAATTTAAAATGCCAATTTTAAAGTCTACACATTTCCAAAATAAATTTTCCACAAATATTTTTGATCCCTGACGTAAGTTTCCACGTCATCTTGGCTGGAAAAGAGAGCCTTTGAAAAGGATGTTTTTACCTCCACTCATGGCCTACTTACTTTGCAAAACTATCAAAAGATTAAAAAACCTTTTCTGAGAGGTTTTCTTAGGATTCTAGTATGTACATTTCTTACATTCCCTGCTCCCTAATCTGCTTTTATTTTCAGACTTTAAGAGATTTCCTAGAGACACGCTTTACCAAAGGGTCTGACACCGCCCCTCAGGCTGCTTATGGAAATGAAATTGCAAACACACAGCCTGTGCACCTTGGGCTTAGCAAAATGTGAAACATTTTTCAAATTACAAGGTTATCCTGTAACCTAAGCCATTTAATATGAAATCACAAAATTTCAGGGCTACAAGGGGCCCCTAAGAATGTTAAGTTCAACTCCTCAAATATGTTTGACATCATTAAACTGAAGCACAATGTACTGAGTAAAGCTGATTTCTTCCAAAGCCTTTATCTCAATGTGGAACCCTCTGCTAAGGACATTTTACTACAAGCAATTCTCAGCATTCTGGCCAGGAATTGAATGTGAACACTGTAAATAAATCTGATTTGTATTTATTATAATATAAACAATATTACAACAGAGCAATGAGTTTCAGACTCTGCTCCTATTCTGTAAGCTAGACCACGGGATTTCACTATTAAAACTTAATGAGAGTGATCTTTTTTTCAGCTAGACAGGAAAAAATTCATTGTTAGAATTCTCTGTGCTAAAATTTTTAACCATCCCCCATATTTTTAAAGCCTTCTCTATATGAGACGTTAATGTAAAATATCTCATTCAGAACTAAATTATTTTGAATTTGCTGTATTGTTTCATCATGTTTCACATTATGCCTTTCAGTTGTTCAACTAGCTGAATAGATTTGGGATTCATGTAATAGAGGGCTACTTTCCTGATCGAGAAACTAGTGCCACAAAGATACCATTGAACCAACTGTCAGAAATACACTTTTACATCACACAGAATAGAATGTTGTAATCACATTTTTGTAACTGGGACATTATAAATAACATTCTCTAGCATGTTTATCAATCAAATAGGGAAGCGAGAAAAGATCCAATGATACGCATTTATCCAAGAGATTCCCAGAGAAGCCTGAGGAAGGCACTGGGAACTCCTGGGGTGGGACCTATCGTGGGCAGTTCTGGACTAAGGGGTCAGGTCAGTTGCATCCCAGTCAGGAGGTGCGGTTGGTTCATTGTCTTTGATAAGAGTGGTGAATAAATAATACAGGTATAATCTCCAGGACTTTGCCATGGAGAAGGGATATACATCACAGTAAGCTGAATCACTGTGCATCAAGAATCAATCATATTATAAATGATAAAAGCACAAAATAATAGGAAGGACTCGATTGTTAGACACATGACAAGACAGTCTGATAGGAAAGGTTGAGTTCATAAATAGAAAGGAAGCAGTCACTGCTAATTCTTTAAAGAACTAACATTAGAGATTCAAGACTATTTTTCTACAGATCTGGAAAGGCCTTTAAATTGTGCCTGACCTGGAATTTCTAAAACAAATTCCTAAGGCTAGCACTGCCCTGCTTTGGAGGGCAGAACACTGTCATTCTCATTTAGAATGTGCAGACTCAATATCGGATTGCAGGATTAGCTCCTGGACTTCTGATTATCAGAACAGAGGTTAGGCGCTGAAAGGAGCCACTTAAGATAATGGGGAAGAGGAGTGGTAGTAACGTTAATTATGGAGACTCAAGCCTACAAAACAAAAGTGTTTGAGTGTCTCATTCAATCTCACCAGCAGAACAAGTCAGGTGAGCTGAGAATTGGGACAATTCTCCTAGAAAGTGTACAGCGAAGCTCTCCTCGTTGGTCCTCTAATCGGCCGTGAAGGTGGATGAGGGGATATGCATGAGATGAAATCAGCAAATAGAATTCTGTGGAATAAGGAAAGACTGTAAGCAGAAAAATTAAACTAAAGACTAGAATTCTTCTGCCTGTAAGTTTTAATCCCCGTGCTTTCCTTATGCCTTCCCTGTGCGAGACTGCAGCATGGAATAGCATCTTGTTCAGAACTGGTTTCTTGGGAGGAAGTGGTTCGATCTTGACGACTGAGCAAAATGATGTGTTGGAAATAGCTGACATTTATCTTCAGTGGGTCCTTACTACCTTGTTTGGCATCTGACATATAGTTCGTGTGCAATGAACTATCGTTAATGATAAAATAAATGAATGAATATTATGTGTGTGGGATTCTGATGAGGGGAGAGGGAGTGGATTGTAAGGCAGAATAGCAGTACTACCTCAGAAGTGTTGAAATTTCAAAATTTCTTCCCATTTCCACTGCTACCTCCTTAGTCCAAGTGTTATCATCTCTCACATAAACTACTGCAGTGGCCTCTTACTTGGCCTTCCTGCTCTTACTTTTGCCCCTTACATTCTATTCTCCGTGGAAAGGCCAAAGTTATCTTGTAAAAATATGAATCGTATCATGTCACGCTCTTGCTTCAAACCGCTCGAGGGCTTCCTGTAACATGTAAAGTACAACCTGACCTCCTCGCCTGGCCTGCAAAGGCCCTGCCTCACCTGGCCTGCAAAGGCCCTGCCTCACCTGGCACCTACCTAACTTTCTTACATTTCACCCGTTACTACCTGCCTTTACCACTGTGCTCATTTCACACTTACCTTCTTTCCATTCCAAGCACGTGCCAAACTCATCCCCACCACAGGGCCTTTGCACCAGCTGTTCTCACTACCTGGTAATCCCTGATGCTCACAAAGCATGCTTCTTCTTATCATGAAGGCCTCAGCTTACATCTCCTCTTTAGAGAAGGCTTCTCTAACTACCCATGGAAAAATAGCCCCTGGGAGCTCTCTAGGAAATCAGTCTGATTATTTTCATCATTTAGCACTTATCACCACCTGCTGTTTTCTTGTTTAATTTTTTATTGTTTTTCTCTCCTGCCTTAAAATTTAAGTACCATGAGAATTTATTCAAACATGTATCGCCAGACAGCCTGGCATTTAATAAGAGCTCAGTAAAAGATTACTGAAAAAAAATGAATAAACAAATGAGTCATCTTGACTTGAGAAGGATCCATGAATGAGAATCTTGACAAAAAAATGGATGTTCTGTGAGTTGATGGGTGCTTCTGTGCATGTCCCAATGCCCAGTAACAAATTAACACAGGTGGGGAAATCACTTCAGCAAAGCAATGGCTTCATGGATGGGGTTCCTTTTTCAGTCTTCTCATCAGATAGGAGCTATTTAAATTTCGTTCGGGGATATTTAAAACTTGAAGTTCTCAACTGGCTAATTTCTTATAACTTCTGACCTGCTTCACAAAATCTACAGTATTTTAGTGCGATTTTTTTCTAGCCAGTGTAGGCAGGATGGTTTTCTGTGTTTCAGGCTTATAAAATTATTGACAAATAAACACCAACTGTGTCGGCAGCTAGCATATTCCTAGGCAGGGTGTTATAATAGGAGTTTGCGACGGGCTGGGGGAAGGCGTGTGGGTGATGAAGGAGGAATCTGTCCACCCACACGGGTTGGAAAACCTACTTTAAAACTCCCCCAGCACCAATTGAGCTTAATACGGTTGTTACGGGGAATACGTGCGCTATGATGGCAATGTGTCAGGCCTAATTGGGACCTTCTGAGAGCTAAGAGGACGTGCAATTCTAGCAGGAAAATGTTAATCCAGTCAAAAACACTGTATTCACAGGAAAACTTCCCTTCAGCCCTCCCTGCCTTCCTTACTTAGCTATTCAAGGGAAGTGATCGGTGCATGCAAACTTATAAAAATTTAAACTATTTGGGTGCTTTTGGAAATGAGTTACAGAGCTCAACTAAACAACAAAAAAATTCCTCCATGAGAATGAGATACTTAATAGGTATTGCTGACTCCTCTCTCGCATAAGGGCAGGTCCAGCCAGTTAGAAAACCTCCTGGATATCCAGGAGTGACATTTGTAGATGATTCAGATTCACACCAAGCCTACCTTGTTTATGTAAGCCCCAAGGAATTCACAGCTCTCTGCATTAACCCTAATTTCCAATTTTAGGTAAGTGTTCAGCAAACCATTTCTGAAATAATAACTGGGAAGTGATATAGGAGAGACATCTCTCCTTCTCTGGCTTCGAGGGAAGCTGAGGAGGGGGAAGGCTGTCCCTGTTGATGTAATCAATTCTGGTGTCATTAACACCCACAGAGGGCCACTCCCTCCCTGTAGGGGGCTAGTCAAGCTTATGATCTCCATTGGTCTTTGGCTGGAGTGGGAGCATGGGGTCAAGGGACTTCTTGGAAGCATGCGGTCAAAGTACTTCTCAGATCATGGGATGACCCTAGACACCATGACCTTCATTTCACCTTGCTAGTTAACAGTGAACGAGAAAAGCAACATCATGGATGCAGAGAAGCTGTTTCCACCTCTCACTTGTGTGTCATGCAGTGTGGTCCACCATGAAAAGAAGCTTTGACCAATAAACTGGGATGCCTATAAAGACAGATCTAAAGGGAATAAAGCCAGAGATCTTAGGGAAATGTACTGTACCACACCTCTCCTTTTTATTTGAAAACAGAACAAACTCGAATGGGTTTCATGGGGTATCCCGATGTGTTAGGGAAGTTTGATGCAATTGTGGAGTGTTTTCTTGTCTTGGCCTTGTCTGTGCTAACATTTATAAATCCCATACTAGGGGCCAGATACCACCCACGGGCTTTATGGGCCTGAGCTCATTCAGTTCTCACAACTCCAAGAAGCAAGAATATGGCTATACCCATTTTCACAGACGAGGGAGGTGTGCAAGGTCACAGGGCTTGCAAATGACAGCACTCTAATGAGAATAAAATGCCACCTACTCTATCATTTTCAAAACAGGATTTGATCAAAACTGGAGAAAAAGTTTTCACTTGTAAGAATTACAGACTAGACGATCCTTAGGAGAGACCATTGAAGGATGAGCAGGAAGGGAGCAGCGTTCCGGACTTAAATCACACTTTCAGACTCTGGGTGTGAGCCCTGATGAATCAGAACCTAGAGTTTCCAAGGATCCGGAATCTTGCAGTCATGCCTCTTTTCCTGTTACCTAAAGCGAATGGAGCCCTGGTTCATAGTATTTGCCTCCACTGCACGCCTGTGTCTGGAGGGTTATTTACAAGTGGGTTTGCTTTGTTTTGTATAAACATGTTATCTCAAGGGCTGCAGGGGTAGTGATGTGGTTAAGTCTCCCTAACAAGAGCTCTTCCAGGAGATCATTTGTTTCCCTGCGTCTGTGATGTAACTACAAGTAACTTCCTGATCAGTTACACTTAGGACAAGGTGGGCTGATGTGTCCTGCCAGGTTCCCCAGAAGCAATTCTTTGTTTATCCAGATTTCTTCCAGATCATTTCCAAAGATCTGTCTGCTTGTGTTTGAGTTCACCAATGTTTTATTTACAGCATCTCACTGAGACCAGGCAGTACAGAAAGGGACCCTGTGTTTTGTGATAAGTTTTCCTTTCAAAGCTTCATGCTCAAAGAGAATTGACTACAGAGTGTCAGGTGACCTTGAGCTGAAGCTTAACAAGCCAGTATCATGCTATGAACAGAAAACAGCTATATTGGACATCAGGCACCAAACCACAGCATCTTAAGTCTTTCTCAAGGATTCGAAGTTAGAATAATGCCTATTATAAAATACATTTTTTAAAAATTCACTTGGAGAATTTGATTTTATCCCTTATAGTATTTTTTCTTCTCTGATGAAATTTACACGGAAGTAGCAAACCTTACTTTTCATTTCTGCAGTATTTAGCTCGATAAGAATTGGTGTCAACCGGAGACATTAACTCCCGCCTTGTCGTGCATGCTAAAACGCCCTCATTATCTGCCATGCCAGCTCTAAACTTATTCAAGGAAAAAAAAAAATCTCAGCATGAAACTCATTCTGACTATAGGGGGCCCCATGAACTGTGTTTAAAAATTCAGCAGAAAATGTCCTCATCTCATATAGGAAGTTTTTTTTTATAAATGCCTAAGGCCTTGAATTTCAGGAGCTGCTTTCATGATTGTTTTTCTGGGGAAATCTATGAAATCAAGAAAAGGTACTACTACAAGTGGCATTTTCTGAAAATATGGCATTCCCTTGGTTAGGAACACCATGCAGATGCTGTTGGTCCTCACTGAATTTCACACAATGTATTCCTTAAAAAAAAATTTTTTTTTGTTTTTCCATGGCAGGAGGTAATTAGGTTCATTTATTTTTTAAATGGAGGTGCTGAGGATTGACCCCAGGACCTAATGTGTGCAAAGCACACACTCTACCACTGAGCTATAATACCCTTCCCCAACACTACGTATTCTTTTAATATTGTCTGGTAATGCTCATTTCTGAAGCTGATGAACTAGCCAATGGCAAAATGGGAAGCACTGCAAAATAGTTCAGACACAGAATAAGCTGGCCTGGTGAGCACATAGGATGCCCACACGCCCCCGTCTACAACGGCACACGATCACGCCCCGCATTTAGGTGGAGGGCCAAATAGTGAGGACCCCGACGTGCAGAGTAACACATCCCCGGACAGCTCTCAGTGCCGCCTGGATGCTCCATCATCAGTAGTAAACATAGGATTTTCTCTCTTTCGTTCTTGCTCTCCCCACTTTATCTCAAGCATTTCTGCTCCAGTTCATGTGCGGCAAGTGCATCTGTATCAAAGCCCCTAAAAGACAGGCCAAGGGAGACTTCTCCCTCTCTTTGGGGAGTGACGTAGGTCCCAGTTCTCCACATAGCTGAATGGACACGATGAGAAACCTAAACTTAGGGATGAAAAAGGAGAAGCAAAGCTTTAAATTCCAGTGGTCCAAGAGGATTGACTAACTCACCAGGCCCTGATGGTTTTCCATGGTGACCCACTCAGCACCCCTTCTAGACAACAAGGGTGCTTTGTTCTTAACATAATCAAATTTTGATAATCCACAGTGTCCTCCTGGGGCCAAAATCATTTACTGAGGATATGCATTGCCCTAAGTCCGTGGCAGTGAAAGGGCCTTGGGGAAGGACTTGGGCATGGCTAGGACATAGACTCAGTCTGTCTGTGAAATTAACATCTCTAGCATGATGGTTCTCAAACTTTGCTATGCATTTGAGTCACCTGAGGACCTTTAAAAGTCCTTGTATCAATTAAATAGAAATCTCTAAGAATGTAACTCAGGCAGCAGGAATTTTAAAATTACCTAGTTGATTTCAATGTGCAGCAAAGCTTAAGAACCACCATTGCCTTGCCCTTGAGACTGAGAATATGATCTGTGGACAAGTACCTTATTGCTACCGAGTCCAAGCTCATGGTGCTCACCGCACGACAGGCCAGTGTATCCGGGGATGAGCTGTTGGGGCAAGGAATAGTGACTTTATTTGGAAAGCCAGCAGACCAAGAAGATGGTGGTCTACTGTCCCAAAGAACCATCTTGCCTGTGTTAGAATTAATGCTTCTTTTATACTAAATGGGGAGGGAGTAAAGTCAAACATTTCCTGGTTCCAGTCAGCCTCCGAAGGGGATGTGTTCATTCCTTCCTGCCTGCAGTCGTTCACAGGTGGGCCTGGTCGGGATGTCTCCTGTGAGCTGAACAAAAGTTCTTCAGCTTAACACTCATTACTTTGGAGGCAGGGTTCCCAGAGATGGGCCATTATGTATCATTTAAGCTTATAGGTAACATCCCTTTAGTGATTAGCTTGTAGCAAAGCGATAGAATGCAAAGGTTACAGTAGAAGAAACAGACCCAACATGGAGTCAGCTCTGTTCTTCCCTATTACATTATTGGAATAATTGAAAGAAAGCTACAAAGATGAAACACACAGAGGCTATTTAAGAAACCGCAAGTTGTCCTGTTTGTCTAGAGAGTAAATTAGGTCAGGGTTTTTCAACCTTGGTGCTACTGATAGTTTGGACTGGATTATCCCTTGTTATGGGAAGGGATTATTCTTTGCATTTCAAGATGTTTTTCAGGGTCACTGACCTCTATGTACTAGATGCCAGTAACAGCTCCCAACTTGTGACAGTTCAAAACACTTGCAGACATTGCTAGATATCCCCCAGGGGGCAAACTCTCTCTTGGTTGAGGACGACTGGGTTAGGAAATTGCTGGAAAGCAGGAGTGTAGAAGGGAGGTAGGATCAAAATTTGAGAGCTCTGCTATGTCAGGATAGGGCATTCACGCTTAATTTGATAGACAAAGGGTGTTTATTAAAAGATTTCTAGGCTAGGGAATTACAGAATGAATGTTGTGATTTAAGGAAATCATTTGGCATTTTGTATAACTTTGTATTTCTGTAAAATATAAGTGTGTATATTATACATATCAAGTAAGTAAATTACTTAACATCCTTGTACCTCAGTTTTCTCATATGGAAAATGGGGCTAATCATGGCATTATACTGAGGATTAAATGAGATGATTCATATGAAGTACTTGAACAGTGCCTGGTACATTTTAAGTGAAAAAATAATTTTTTCTTATTATACTTAATATTACTTATCAAAAAACAAGTCCTGTTGTAGCTCAAACAACTTTGAAACACCCACCAATTCAACTATGAATCAGGATCACAAAATTTATTCCAAAACTGAGTCCAAGTATAACCCAAGTCATCACACCCAAAGGGATTGCTACTCCCTTTCCTCCTTGAATTCTGGATTAAAAACTAATCAGATCACACTTAAAAACAAAATGGGAGAAAATGTGGAAAAGAGAGAGAAAACTGATTTTTAAAGCTTCTTCTCAAACACATATTGGAGTGCCCCGAAACCATATAAAGACAGACGGAAGGCCAAGAGCCTCAAACTGCTCCACAGGGGCAACTTTGAATGGGCTGACTTCCACACATAATTGCTAACAAGCCACAGGTGCCAAGCCACATGAGCTGGCGATAGCCTGATTTTGAGAAGAGAGATGACAGTTCTTTACCCGTCATTCATCCCAGGGTGCGCTTGTCATCTCTCATAGCACATAGCGTGTTACCTTTTTATTAGTGGCTTTGGAAATATTTTCGCAAGTGAGCAGCTGCAGCTTCCTTATCTGCAAAACTGTGCGTAAGTGAGACTATGCTGGGTGGAGGCTGTGTGCTCCACCTGCCAGGAGGATGAAAGGTGTGCGTGTGAGCTTTCAGGCAATCGGATTAAGGGCTCTTTCCTTCCTGCCTGTCTCTTGGCACTGGCCAAAATGATGGCCAAATGCAGTTCTTTCATCTTCCTTTGCTTTCTTCCCCATTTCCCTGACCATCTAACCTCACCAGCCTGACATAAAGAAAATACTTTAGAGGTTTAATATACAGAAATCAGGTTAATTGTATTGGTTTGTTAATGATGCAGTCTCACATTTTTAACTTTTCAAAATGCTTTCTCGTAGGTCATCTTGCTTGAGCCCTACCAAAGCCTTTAAAATAAATATTGTCTACTCATTACAGAATGAAACTGGGGTTCAATGAAGTTTAATGCTTTGTCCATGTAAATGATGGAACTGGAGAATAGAAGGTGGGTTTTCTGACTCATGATCCCAACACTGTGACTGTGGACAAGTCTCTCAATCATTCTGTACCACAGTGTCCAACAATATTCACATATCTCTTCCTTTTTCATTTTAGCCAGAGTCGTATTTCTAACTAACAAGCTTGTAAGAATCATTAGACCCTTCTCATCCTTTGACAGATCTTCACAGGCTTCTTGCTTGGTCTTCACGTCTTTACTCATGACCCCCTTAAATCTCTCATCACCCACTGCTGTCAGAGTCAACCTCTCCTTAACACCTTGGCAGGAAGCCATCACTTCTCAGCTACTTCCAGCTATTTGTCCAGTACCATTTGTGTATTTAAGATTTGTCCTTGTCATCTTATCTCTGATCTCAATCGCATCCAAAACTTTCCTTTCTTACTCCTGATGTAGGTGGAGTTTATGACTGTAGGCTCTAACAGGGTGGTGAAAACATGGTTCCAGGTCTCTGCCTACTCTCCCGTCTTCTAGGTTAGTTCCTCTAGTCTGGGGATGAGAAAAGGGAGAAATTAAAGATCTCCTAGCTTTCCTAAGTTGCTAAGATTCCAGAAAGCAGAGGGGAAGAAAAACTGTGAAATAGTTCCATACTCTGGAGCTTCCAACAATCGTCATGTTCTTGCTGATCTGCTGATTCACTTCCGCAGAAAGATCTGTTTACCATATGACCCAGTAATGCTATTCCTAGGTGTTTTCCCAAGATAAAATATATCTTTATATATCCACACGAGGACTTGTACTCAAATGATCACAACGGTTTTATTTATAATAAATTTAAAAATTAAATATCCATAAGCTCATGAATTGATTAAAAAATTGTAACATTCAATTTTCATACAATGGAATATTATCCAACAAGAAAAGCCACACACTGGGGTAAGCACCATAGCATAGATGAATCTCAAAAGCTTTATGCTAAGTGAAAGAAGTTAGATACCAAAGATTACATACCATATGATTCTATTTCCATGAAATTCCAGAAAATGCTAAAGTTTAGTAACAGAAGCATATCTGTGCTTGCTTGAACATGGGAAAGTGGGGATGGAACTTTCTGAGTCACGAAAAAGCTCGTGAGAGAACTTTAGGTGATGGAAATATTGCATATCAGATATGATAATGGTTTCAAGACTTATGTTTGCCCAAACTCAATGAATTTTACCTTGATAAAGCTTATTAAAAATATTTTTGGTATGATGTGCTACTGTGGAAGGTTTTCTCTAGAACACCAGATATTGCTAGAAATAGAAGTTACTGTTTGATTTTTTTATGGGAATTTTTCAGCTGTGCACCTGTGCATAAAGGAACTATCCCAGTAAATATACAAAGCCCCTGCACGGAGGTGTGTTCACATTTTGGGCTTCACCGAGGAATAGATATCTGCACTCAGGCACCTGAATTCTGCCTGAATGCAGTCACTGAGTTTTTGCAATGAGCAAGACACATATTTGAAGGTTTAGGTACAGATGTGGAGTGATTCAAATGCAAAGACAGTGTTTGTATCCTTGCTATAAAACATTCTTTCCTTCTCAACCCTGTAATGAGTTAGCATCTATAACTCAGATGCACCTGGATGATCCAACCAGGATTCTGATCTCACAGTCCTCTTCTTTTTTTAGTTTAGGGACTTTCAGCCCCACTCCCCAACACAGGGGCATCCCCCGTGAGATCACTCAGTACTGCATCATCTCCAAGCCCTTGAGCTGTTTTCACATCAAAATGATGTTAACATTAAGTCAACAAATAATTATTGAGCACCCTGTCTGTAGCACTTTATCAGATGTGAAATGTGGAAAAATATGTGACAGTCCCTGTCGTCAAATAATTTTAAAATATAGCTAGAGAAACAAAATGAAAAAGGCATAGAGTTAATAATAATGAAAGATATAAATAAAACTTTATGAAGGAGACGCCAAAAGACAGCATATGATTAATCGTACTGCAAATTGTGTGGAAAATAACTGCTGTCAGTGTTTATTCATGTTACCTCTCTCATTCCACCTGATCCGCCAAAGTTACTCCGTGACCCCTAACCATTCATCCCTTAGACATCCTCCCAATTCACTAGGTTTCTTCTCATGGTTTTAATTCTGAAGTGGTAAGCCACTTCAGAGAGCTCTCTTCACTATCATCCAAGAATTCTTTGCCCATCTGCCAAGCCCCATGGTCCATTTACAATTCTGTACCAGTCTGATAAATCCTCCTTTGTTCTGACCACACCTTTTTTTAGCCCTTTCCTTAAATCATCTTAAATCATGGCAAACAATCTGAAATCATCTCATGGGCAAAGCATTCTACACCCAAGCTCTCACTGACTTGCCAGTTGGTTTCTCTGGCCCTGCCTGCATGTCTTGAGTTCCAGGTAATAACAACCTGGATGTTACTCACTAGCCCAGAGTGAACGTGTCTACAATTCTCTTGTTCTTTCTTCCTCACCCATCCCAATTCCTTTACCTGTCCCTAGCTCAGCTAAGGGCACAAGTATCTACCCAACTATTTCACTATCATTTTTCATACCTTTCTCTCTTTAAAGTTGATTCATTACCAAGTGATTAATTTTACCTCCTAACTATCTCAAGATTCTAATTCTTCTCCTCTGCTACTGCCTTAGTTCAGGTCTTCAGCATCTGTCTCCTACTTGGACTCTTATAAAAGCATGTGAACTTTTGCTTTTTTTCACTTTCATGTAGTGATTCTCAACAAAACCACATCCTTCTGAGGTACGGATGGGGTTCTCAAGAGAGTAGACAACCCACAACTTGTAGCATTAACCCTGAGAGAGGTCTTCTTTCATTCTTTACTGTTGTTAATCATCATCATCATCATCATCATCATCATCCAAATGCTTTTAAAAGTGATATTATATGTCATGCTCTGTGTAATCATTTATATATGTTAATTCCCACAAAGAGGCTAAATCACATGCCCTAGGTCACACAGCTCATAAGTGTTGGTGCTGACACCCCCATCAAGGAGTCTATCTCCAGAGACTGTGCCCTTGGCTGTGGTACTAAGCTGCCTTTTGGAATCTCACTGAATTTCTAAATTTTAAATTTACATCTCAAACGGGATCACACTTTTCCTGTCTCTTCCACTTGCATCAATCCTTTCTTTTCTTATTTTTCACCCCGCCACCACTTTCGTCCTTTGCCCCTGTTATAACCAGCTACTTTCAGATCCCTGTACTCTTTCCGTGCTCTTTCCCCCCTCTGTACGTTTGCCACGCTGTTCTTTCTGCCTTTAATCCTATTGGGCACCTACCACATTTCTTTTCATTCACCTAGGGTCCCCTCAACTGCCTGAGAGAAACGTTCTCTGCGTTTCTCAAACCCATCTTTAAAGCGCCTAGTTCTTGGTGGTTTCTTTGCCATGCCTGTTTCTGAAGGCCACTTTAATCCTCAGCCTGGGAATGGAGGTCTGTCTTGGGGATTAGCAGCTATAGCAGTAACTTCGCGATTCGGTAGCAGCTCCCTGAATGACTCAATTCCAAAACATGGTTTTCAAAGTTGTTTCTTAAAGCTCAGCTGACAGTCTATTTCTTCAGCTTCCTCAGTGGTCTATAATCTATTTAATGTTCCAAGATAAATTCATTTCTACTTAAACTGAATAGAGTAGCTTCTGTTTTCTGCAACTGAGTCCTGTCCACAACATCACAGCTAATTGTCACAATTTTAGTATAAGACTATTCTGATATGTCCAGAATTCCAACACAGAGAGAATTCCCCCTTCTGTGAACTTTCACCACATAATTTCTAGAGTAGTGCTCAAATTTTGCTGCACATTAAAATCCCCTAGAAAGCTTAAAAACCCCTAATATCCAGGCTGTACCTCTTACCAATTAAATTAGAATCTCTGGAAGTGAGACCCAGGCATTGATGTCGTTCTGAACTACCCAGGAGAGTCCAGTGTGCAGCCAAATTGAAAAGCCAGTTGTCTGAGCTCTTACTGGACATCTGAACTCCAAAGACCAAAGATAAATCCTGGAAGATAAATCCTGGAATCTTCTATCCTAGAAGAGCCAGGATTTCACAGGAATAGATACCTAATCTAGGTTTGAATTTGCCTTTTCTGTCCAGGGCTTCGTATTACCTATTAAACCACCCAGGACAGCTGGTCTCATATGACTCTGGAGTAGCCTTATAAAAGTACAACTGAAGCACCAGTTCGATGGTAACACTGTGAAATGTGGGGCGCCATCTCCCAGGATGCAGTGTATTCAATTGACCAGAGATCCTATATGCTGTATCTCCCATGGGAAGGAGACACGGATCTGGTCAACTTTCTCAGCTTTAGGACTTCATCTCCGAATTGCTCATTTGCACTGCCAGAGAGCTGGCAACATTTGGGTTTGCTTACCTTTCTCAGCTTTCTTCTTTCAGCTCCTTTCTTTGCCTTTCCTTTTCTTCATTAAAACCCACCCCTAGACCACTCCAGGTTAAAGAGACTTTTGTTCAGGACTCAGTTTACCCATTTGGCTAAATTAAATGGTTGAATTGTCAGAACAGAAAGAATAGGTGAAGGATAATTCAATGCCAAGTCAATCACCTTGACTGATGAGATGAATTTTCTCTTGTCATTTATAGTACATGTTGCTTATTTAATAGAAAGCTCACCAGGCAGATGACTTATGGTTCGGCAAGTTTATCGTGGAGTTAATGTTTCATCTGCACTCATTGGAAAAAGTTATCCATATATCTATATATATTTTTTATTGAAGAATAGTTGATTTACAATGTTCTGTTAGTTTCTGGTGTACAGCATACTGATTCAGTTATATATATGTATATGATTCAGATATATATATGTATATATAAATCCATTCTTTTTCATATTCTTTTTCATTAGAGGTTATTACAAGATATTGAATATAGTTCCCTGTGCTACACAGTAGGACCTTGTTTATCTATTATCTACCTACCTATCTATCTATGTATCTGTCTATTAGTTTGTATCTGCAAATCCCAAATGCCTAATTTATTCTTCCACATCCCCCATTTCTCCTCTGGTAACCATAAGATTGCTTTCTATGTCTGTGAATATGTTTCTGTTTTGTAAATAACTTCATTTGTGTCATTTTTTTTGGATTCTAGATATGAGTGATATCATACGGTATTTGTCTTTCTCTGACTTACTTCACTTATTATGAAAATCTCTAGGTCCATCCAAGTTGCTGCATATGGCATTATTTCATTCTTGGAAAAAAAAGTAATATATTGAAGTAAGCTACTTATTCATAATTGTTCCTAAGGCTGCATTACATCCAGACCATACAAGCAATTGTGAATCAGGAAGTAGAGCTTTGTGGTTACCGGTGATGAACTATTATATGAATTTTTTTCCTCTAAAATCAGCGGGGCTAACACTGAGCATTTATTGCATGCTGAGAGTATACTGAGCACTGTACCAAAAGGAAAAATGACAACCCTTTCCACACTCTATTTACTATCTATAATTCACTGAGACAAAAAAAAAATTCTCAAACCCACAAGAAAACTGCGAACTCACTCCTGTGCTCTGAAGAGGATTTTCAGCAGCATTTGCGGATAGAGTAAGCAGTTAGCTAGGGCACTGCGGGAGCCCAGATCTGCCCTCTGCTCGGTTCATGTAATCAGAGACCAGAATATTCTTAACCTTTTATGGGTGGATGAACAACAAATTAGGGATTTCTAATTGCCTTCTCTCTGAGGGCTCTCTTCCAACGGAGCGGCAAAGGTGTTAGCAGAAAAGTGTTGTGCATCCAACGTGATGTTAACTTTTTGTGAAATTAAGAGACCTTTATTTGAAAACAGCTTTCATAGCTAGAGGCATAGACTATAAGAAAGGTACTCCGGGCTGTAATAATTGCTGGCTGCCCTGGGAAATGGCTTCAAGGCCGGAGCTGTCCTGGCTCCGTGCAGACACATCCTCTAATTACTGAAAAACCTGTGTAGTGCCTCCATGTTAATCAGTCTCTCAGAGACTTCCGCTTTATGCGGTTCGTGAGGATTTATGGCATTTTTCTTTCCCTGTTATTAAAACCGATATTTCACAAGGAAGAAACTATCTCCAGACAACTGTTAAAATGCAAAGTTTCAGCCATAAAAGAAAACGGCAAGATTATTCTGAGAAGATTCCGTAGAGATTTCCAAACAAGGGTAAGAAACAACACATCAAAGAAGTGAGGGGAGGGGGGAGGAATTCAAAAATAAAAAGACATGACTTTAAAATATTAACAAAAAGACTCAACAGTTGGCCCATAGAATCAAAAGGTTAGGGTGTAATTAATTTAAGTGCTTGTTACAATTAGGGAAATAAACATTTCATGCATCAATGCAAACTGAATTATACATAATTATGAAAGCACTGAACTAATTGGAGCACTTGGATGAACATCGTGGAAGCCAAATTGCCTTTTTAAACCAATGATACAGTGCTTTGCATGTATCCTTCATGTCTGTGGCAAATATTAGTTAGTAATGGAAAGGAGCATATTTAGAAACATCTATTTCTCTCGAGTTAGCATTTTGTTTCTCTTGTAGCTTATACGTGCATATTTATAGATTAAGTGATGTTACTCTTATTGAAGAAGTACAAGGCTAGGGCTGGCCGATTATATCCATGTGGCTGATGGACAGAAGAACACTGAGAGCAGAGACACGTGCTCCAGGACTCAAGCCTTCTTCCTACCTATGTACTCCAAGCTTGATGGGATACGTGAGGATGGGTAGCAGGAGTTGGTAGTCTGAGAAAAGTGAAAGAAAGTTGTGCCTCGTTGAGATAAGGCAAGGAAGATTGTAAGATCATAAGGTTAGAAAGAGGCCAATGCTGAATATTAATTTAGAATTTTTTTTAATTTTACATTTCATTTTTAATTGAAGTGTAGTTGGTTTACAACGTTAGTTTCAGGTGTACAGCAAAGCGATTCAATTATACATTTACATACATATATATATTCTTTTTAAGATTCTTTTCCATTCTAGGTTATTATAAGAAATTGAATATAGTTCCCTGTGCTATACAGTAGATCCTTGTTGTTTTATCTGTTTTATACATAGTGATGTAGATCTGTTAATCCCAAACTCCTAATTTCTCTCTCCCCTGCCCCTTCTCATTTGTAACCATAGTAGTGTGTTTTCTATGTCTGTGAGTCTATTTTTGGCTTGTAAATAAAATTTGTATCTTTTTAAAAAATTCCATATATAAGTGATATCATATGATATTTGTCTTTCTCTGACTTACTTCACTTAATATGATAATCTCCAGGTCCATCCATGTTGCTAGAAATGGCATTATTTTATTCTTATTATGGCTGAGTAGTATTCCATTGTATAAATATACCACAGCTTCTTTATCTAGTCATCTGTTGATGGACATTTAGGTTGTTTCCATGTCTTGGCTATTGTAAATCATTTCTCGGCCTTTTGGCTAAGATCGAATGTCACATCTGTTCTTATCAGCTTAACTTAGAATTATTAAACCCTGATATCTCATTGCTAGAAATGACCAGAGAAATGAGAAATCATTAATCCACTGGCCCTCCTTTTATAGATGGAGAAGATGACCACTCATGAGGTTAAGCAAGATATTTCCAGGCTGTAAAAACTATTGAACATACTAGAACCATGGTTGCCTGATTCCCCCAGTTCAATGTTTTCCATTTGGTTTAGAGCCAGTCCTTGTTTCCAGCTAAAAGATTTATTTTCAAGCCTTTCAGTGTAACATATTTACTCTCAGAGATATTTTTAAGTAATTTAGCTGTCCATTTGGTTGTCGATAAATTACTTAGCCCTCTCTGAACCTCAGTTTCCATATTTGTGACAGGGTGGGACCAGTTTTCTCTAGTACCTTAGTAGGTCCTCCAGAATCTGAGACTGATTCTTGAAAGGGAAGTCATTTTTAAGTCATCAGAAAGGAGCAGAGGTAGCAAGGTTTGCTGTGTGGATACAAACTTTTTGCGCGTGTATTGGAATCTGAATGAAGCCAAGCCTTAGGTGGTCTATCTCTTCTCCAGTTCCTGATGTACTTATTTCTCGTGCCCCCCCCCTAAGGCTTTTATCACTTGCCTTACACATATTTACAATTACATATATATACATGTTTATATACAGACAGATTTATTTGGAGTCTGTAGAGGGCAGGAACTCTGACTTTTAGCTCTTGAATTCTCAATGCCTTGTATATGAGTGTATAATAACCTTTCACTGGCATGAAGTTAGACGTTTCATTACCCCTTTCTTAGGTAATAAAGACATGTATGGTAAACTAATGGGGTATCTGGCATGGATTTTCTCCCTACAACTAGCTCGTGTTCCCATTGGTATGGGATGCACATCTTTAGAGTTCCTTCTCATTGCAGGGGGTAAAAATGGGAGCAAGTCATGGATCTAAATACAGAACTAAATACAGATCTAAATACAGA
The DNA here is from genome assembly GCF_009834535.1 of Camelus ferus. NCBI lineage: Eukaryota > Metazoa > Chordata > Mammalia > Artiodactyla > Camelidae > Camelus > Camelus ferus. The sequence goes on along the minus strand of NC_045697.1, from coordinate 104,172,020 downwards.
ATCCTTAAGCAACCTAAAGGCTTTGCTCTCTCTCTCTCTCTCTCATTTTTTTAACAAAAGGAAATAAATGTAGCTTTATTTTTATAATATTCACTTTGTTTAGTGAAAATGTACATCGTATGAGTGAGTAAAAATAATTCTAGCCCAACAGTAGAAAGTTGCATCGTGAGAACTTTTCTAGGCAGCCTTCCCTTTTCATCTCTTGAAAGGAATAGAGGACTGTGTAATGAGAAGAGTGTGGGTTTATGATAATCAGACAAGTTTATGTGACTTAATTTCTCTGAGCCTCAAAATCTCCATCCTAAAATGGCAATGATAATGCCTCGTAGGAAATTCTTGTGGTTTAAATGGAATAGTCCAGAACACCTAGTCCTTGATAGGTACTTAATAAATGACCTGTGTGTTTGCAAGAGAAATGGACAAGCCAACTGTATTACTCATTCCCTGTTTCCCAGCCAGTCACTTTTCTCCTTGAAATGCTTGTCACAATACTGACTTTTCTACAAATCTCTGTAATGAAATGGAATTGATCCTTCACAGCTAGGAAGCCAAGTATATACAGATACACACATGTACACACACACTACTGCTGTCCCAGTAAGTTAAGAAAATTTTAACATTCATGTGTACATATGGTCTGTAGTTTTATATACATATATGTAAAACTATATGGACCTATACAGGTAATACAGATACATACATACCTACATACCTGTGCATATACATGTATATATTGCGTAGTCACTTAGAATGTGACTTCAGACAATGAATCTTGTGCTGGTTTAATTCTTTTAGTTCCTAGGTACGTGAGAACACTACATAAACGCTACCGTGGTTGCAATAAGAGTTTCACTCACCAGTGACTCATCCCTTGAGTGTTTCGTATTCTGAGCATATTTCCCCTCCCCAATCCTCGTGCCTCTTCCAGGCCTTTGTCTTTATATTTGCATTGTCTGGTAATTTGGATATTTTTATTTGAGATTATTTGGCCTATGTCAGGTATTCTTCGTGCTGGTCCCCAGGGCCTTGTATCTTGTTTTTAACTTCTTCTCTTGCCTTGCTCTCTTTTTATCAGATGTCATCCATTGTGCCTCACTATTTTACCCTTGGGTGTTTCAATTATGCATGAATGAGATCTGCCTCACAGTTGCACGTTGCCATTTTCAGTCTAAATAACTGCACACAGAAATAAAAGTCTCTGCATTGAACTTGAGTGGCTCTCAGCGGCTGGCGGGTTTCATCTGGGCTCACTCTGGTCCTCTGTCCCAGCAGCAATCTTAGGGTTGTGCTGAGTCAGCGCTCCTCTGTAGCCACCCCTCTGCTAATATCACCCAATGTCTTGCATCCAGCTCTTCCCAGCCTTCCCTCCAAGATTGCAGCTAAACCACTATTTCCACATCGTGTATTTGTGACTCCTGTGGTTGCTTTGAGTTTCCTTTCAAACCAACACCCGATAATTCAGCAACGGGTTCTCTAAGAGTCTTAAATCAATGACTAGTGTTTCAGCAGTACCATTAAATCACTGTTCCTCTAGCGAGTCCCAGGGTTTAAATCAGTCAGCATGTCTCAGGATTTCAAACTTCCTGTATTTCTGAGAAGGCAGGAAGGAAAGGAATGGAAAATATCATCTTAGCACTGAAAGCGTATGTGCCCAAGGCAGGTGTGGAGAAGGGCAAAAAGTGGTTGAAAATTAGGGTTGGTTTCTTTTTGTGAATCATCCGTCTGGCCATGAATACAAGCCCTTAGCTGCCCCAGCTTGCTTCTGACATAGAACTGACCCCTTTTTATTACTTATTGTGTTGTCTTTTTATGGTGATGTGTGTTCAGCATCCAGCACAATGCCTGACCCATACAAGAAACTCGACAAGGACCAAATAAATGAATAAATGAATCATAAGTATGTTCGAATTTTGACAATAAAAAGAATTATTGTCTTTTTCATTTTAACTGTACAATGTGAATTAATAAAGTAAATCTGAGGTAGTCAGTGTAAACAACTGACCTATAAAATTCATAACTTTGTAGCTAGAAAAATTTTAGATGGTCTTTTTCTTGAACATTATTCATGTCAGTAATCCTTTGAATCCTATGCACAACATGATTTGAAATATATGTATACCATCTTTAGATAAGAAGGCTTCTTTATTATTAATACAGTCAGAGTGGCATGTGTGATTAGAGAAACACAACCCAAAGTAACTCCTTGCTTGAGAGAACAAGGTGAATTATGCCCGCACTTAGAGGAATACCTCAGAGCCTTTGTGGGGTATTTTTTCAGCCGAGTTAATGGTTTAATTCTGCTCACTCTGCATAGCCCCAGACACTGGCCCATGCTGTGTGAACAATCCTTAGAGCCAACCTATAGCGCATAGTTTAGGTCTTGCTAGCAGCCTCATTTAGACAGGAAGCAAGGGATGACCCAGGAAAATGTGTGTGCCGTTTCCTGAGTTGTCCTGGCTCCACACCATTAGAAGAGAGCGTCTTCTTTAACAATCTGGTGTCAACCACTCCAGTAGTGCCATCTGGTCCCAGAGATCAGCGCCCTGCACCACGGAGATGGCAAACAACGGTGTGCATGTCATTGCATAGACATACACTCTTGGGATATCAGAGGGGTGACTAGAATTTGGAAATGCTGGCATCAAACATGAGCAAGAAAGCTGTATGTTGGCCAGCACTTCTCAGGTGTTTTCGTAAGACAGTCAATTTCAAAATATTCTTTAAAAGAATGAGCAGAACAAATACAGAACTTTTTATTGCAAAGTGAGGCCGTTAAAAGACACATGGGTACCTGACTATGAACTGTCACCATCATAAATGAAAGGGCAGGTAATGTAAAACAAACAAACAAACAAAGCAAGCTGAGAAAAGCATAATTTCAGTAGTTCTAGAAGTGAAAGTGTTAGTTTTCTTTTTCACAATTTCGGCCCCTGTGGTTGGTGGTCCAGCCTTGGCAACAGCCCGGGGAAGCCAACTGCCTCATTCTCTTTAGGAAAAATCTCCAGGGGTCTGTATTGAAGACCTTACAGCCACTTCTGTTCAGTCCTGAGCAGGCACACTAGTGGTGTTTAGATGTTTACTGTTTCTTTAAGTAGCCAAATAGAAATCTCTGTACTTCAAGTAAACATTCAAAACCCACTCAGCCAATACCAGAGTGACCCACTTGTCCTGTGGACATTCACAGAACAGCAGCACTGAGAAAATCCCTAGGCAATAAAAGCAAATAAAAAACAGTTTTGTTCACGTTCCAGCTACATTTTTTTCTCTTAAGAGTCTTCCCTGTCACTCAATCTGGTCAATAATTACTCTTGAGTATACATGTTCAAGGATACTAAACAAAAATGTTCTTCTGTGCTGTGACCACCAGTGCTTCTAATGGGACATGGAGGAGAAGACAAGTAAATACAAATCAACCAACAAATGACTTTAGAAAAAATAACATTGTCCCTCTGGTGAATTTTAGAGAAAACAAAACAAAACAGAGCAGAAAACAATCAACTTGCTCAAAGAAAGACTGGATATAAGAGACGTGATTGTTAGTTAAATCGTCGTAATGAAATGCACAGACCTATGCACTCTTAGATAGATAATTCATGTGCAATTTTATTATCTCTCAAGGTTTAATTAAATATTTGCCTTTTGGCTAATCAACAGCAATTAATAAGAGAAGCTTATATTCACACAACTTATAAGAAACATGAACATGGCCTGCACTGGAATTTTAGCAGTCATCTTAATGAAAGCAAGGGAGACAATAACCTTAGAGACACGTCCCAGGCCAGAGCTGAGACCCTGTGTACTAGTCAGGGTTCTCCAGAGAAACAGCACCCATGGGGGGATGTGTGTGTGTGTGTGTGTGTGTGTGTGTGTGTGTGTGTGTTTAAAGAGAAAGAGATAGAGACAGAGACAGAGACAGAGATTTATTTTAAGGAACTGGATCCTGCAAATCATGGGAGCTGGCAAGTCCAAATTCTGCAGGTCAGGCCAGCAGGCTGAAAACCCAGGGAAGAGCTGGTATTGCAACTCAAGTCCAAGGCAGTCTGGAGGCAGAATTCATTCTTCCTCCAGGGACTTCAGTTTTTCATTTATCTGCTTTACTCAAAGGTTACTGATTTAAATGTTAATCTCATCTAAAAATACCTTCACAGCCATATACAAACTGGTGTTGGACCAAGTATCAGCCCCTCTTCTCATCCCTTCCCCTCAGGAGCCTTTGGGACAGGTCTGAACACACAGTGGTGTCTTTGACCTTGTGCTCATGTTCCTGAGGGGTCTGAATAAGATATTTAACACAGCACAACATTGCTGCATAAATTAAATCCAGTATCTTTCTCTCTTTCTGCCAATGAAGTTGCTAACAAGTTACTCAGCACTATCCTAACAGGTTGATATAGTGAGCTTTGTAACAAAGAAAGTGTCAGCTCATGCGGCAGCAACCAGAAATGGATTGTTTTGGGAAATTATAGACTTTTGACTTACATTCTGCTCACACTTTCTAGAATCTGCACCTAAAAGAGCAGGAAGGGGATAGATACTCAGACACAGGAGATGAGCCACCAGAAGAGGCACCGTTGAGGAGATGGGGCTGGTTTTGTTAGATAGTTCACCTTCGGGCCAGACCTTTTCGGAAGTCTTGTCCTTTTTCTCTGTCCCTCTATCCATGACTCTCAGAATTAGAGAAATCCTCTTTGTCCTTGCTAGCAGGGACACAAGCCAGGAGGAAATAACTGAAACTCCCAGTGGAGGCTGGGCCACAGGAGTGGGCAGTCGCTTGGAAGGATGGGAGAAAATGGCTTTAAAGACCAAGGGATGGAGATTATCTGATTTGGGGGCTGAGACAAAAGAGTCTAGGAAGATGAGCTCAGCGGTACTATGGAGGAGGGGAAGTGAGCCCAGGAAAGGTAGCGGGGATAATTAGCCACCTCGGGAAAGCACTCTCCAGGACTCTGGCCCTTTGGTATTTGTATATATTGGTGTGGATGGAATGACAGCTCTTTAGAAGGGAGCTGGCCGATCACTCGGGTGCGCGTATGTGTGCATGTGTGCATGGAATCGGGAAGGAACACCTCGCTCTTCCTCTCCCCAGGCTGAAGATCATCTGTTGCCTACACCTGTCCAGTGCAGGAGATGGGAACACGGACGGAATCATGCAGGGGAATGATCCAGCAGCAGATCATTTTTTATGTTCAGTTATAACCACACCCTTTGGGATCAGAGGAGCTAGTGCCTCAGTTTCATATGATAAGTGTCAGTCGGTTCTGGGGGAAGCTGGCAAGTCATTATATTCCAGAGGAATTGTTCTTCCAGGTCCAGATTCATTTGGGTTCTTTGAGATTTGAAAATGTGATGAGGATTTTTGATCTGCACCAAATAAATATGTTGGTGTTAACGCCCAGTCACACTGGGGCTGATTAGTCACTTTGTGGGTTTTCTGTATCCTTTGCTTTCCCTCCTTTTCTGACATTTGGGCATTTCACTGCTTGTTAGCAACCCTGTGAGAAGTAAAACAGAAAATAAAAGAAGATAAAATGCAAATCAACTATGTTCTATTATTTCTCTCTGATTTACTCTGATTTAGCTTGGGGGAAGTTAGACATGTTGGCTGAAAGGGCAGTTCAGGGCTTACTTGTAAATTTCAATAAGCCATCCTGTCTCTGAAGGAGAGATCACATGTCCTTCTTGGAGAGTGTTGGAGAGACGCTTGACCTTGGAAGAGTTGGATGGCCTGTGTTCTGCCTTAACCTTTAGCTGGATGCTCGTGTCATCCTTTAGTCCACAATTTCCTCAGTTGTAATTTGGGCTGGATAATCACCATATGCCTAGAAAAGTTCCACTGAGCCACTGGCAGTTATGGAAATTTATTTGTAACTAAGAATTTTACACCCATCTAACCTCCTTGTGGCCATTAGTCATCGTTTTATGAAAAAAATCATTTTATGGAAATTTGGTGTAATGTTTTGGTCATAAAGCACAGTGAGAAATCTGGCCTTTCTCTTGTTAGTCCTTTGCTCCTTTGCATGGTCTAACCTACAGACCCTATTGCCATGGCTCACTCTCCTCGTTCTCAACTACTAATCAGAAGTGGCCTCCTCTTCCATCCTCAGTGCTGGATGTGTGAGTAACTCCCTCACCCTACAGTTCAGCACCCACCCCCACACCCGCTATGAAATCCATCTCCTTAGCATCTCTAGACTTCTGGTTATGCAAACGCTAAGTCTTATTCTAACAGAACTCAAACTATTTCTACCTCTTTTAACACTTTATTTTTTTCTTCCAAATAGTCCTACTGCTATGTGAAGCCTTTAGCCAGAGAGTCCAATCTTGCTCTGTTTTCTTATTCTCTGGATTTTAGCAGGACTGCTGTGTCTAAGTCTTTTGGGACTCACTTTGACTTTATCCTAATTTCATTCACGCTGTGCTTTATGTGTCTTCACGCAGAACCAGTGTTCATGACCAACTATGCAAATGAATTGATAAGATAAAAGAAACTTTCAGAGTAAACTACTTCATGTAGTTCATTTAAATTCATTTAAATACCAAATGTTGACTTGTTGTATACCACAAACTAGAATGATATTGTTGAAGTGTAGCTCACATGCAGTATAGCTTAATTTCTTCCATAGAAACGTATTCACATTGAATAATTATATTTGTTCCCACCAACTGTTCACCACTTTATAAAATTTGGCTAATTCACAAATATTTTTTTACTTATTTTTTTAATAATTATTACAAAATTTAACATGCCTGTGCTGTTGCTAACCATAAGTTGAAGCAGCTTCCTTCTGGTTCTCTAAGGGTAAACTTTCCTTGTCATGGATCAGACCAGATCTTTTTTCTTTGCCACTTTTTCCATTCTGTTTCTTTTCTAAAACCATAAACGCTTTGTTTTCATTCTCTCTCTGAAAAGGTATATTGAACTTTATAAAGCTTTCAGACCCGTATAGTACAACTGTGTCTTGAGAAATAGATGCAATGAAGGAAGTTTGATAGCTTTGTAATGATAATTTAATGGCTGTACTACTTGATGTTAGACAATTCCTCAAAGTAAAATAGCCCGAATGAGATTACAACGTGTGCAGTCATTAAGAATATCTGATAGACATGGTATGAATCATATATTAAAATGTGTTCTGAGTTAAATTTAAAGCATTAGCTTAAACAATTCTCTCTAGAATAAATAGCATCTTGACCTAGATTTTGATTATTATCTTTCGTTCAGTCTTGAAGAAGACCTTCAAACTCACTTGCCTGAGGCACTCCTGAGCTCCAGGTTTTTTCATGCTTATGAAAGAAAGATAAGACTCACTCTTGAGAAGTGAGAAATCCTACAGTCAAAACTCTGTGTGGGATTATCTCTGTTTCCTTTAACAACATCACATCTTTGTAGATCTTCAGTTTATTATTATCAATTCATTTGACTCTTTAACCATAATCCATGGGTGTCATGTGTTAGCCTTACTACAACCAAAGAGTAAGAGAGGATACGGTTCAAATGTAGACCAGTAGGTGATTTGATTTTGGAAGTAATCATTTCTAACTACGAAATGAAAATTGCAGTTTAAACAAGTATGACTAATGGCTAAAAGCCTGGAAGCAAAGAGGTCACATAAAACCGATAAAGGGTGAAGGTAGACTAGTGGAGTCGCTTGCTGGGGCTGAGTCAATGGCTCAAATGGAAACAGGGGTGGTGGTGGGCAGGGAATGGGAAGGCCTGTCCAGGGAGAAGCTGGCTATAGGGGATGGTTACCCTGGGACTTCAGCTAACTTTGGTTTTGTTTTGTTTTATTTTGTTTTTAACGTTTTTTATTGATTTATATTCATTTTACAATGTTGTGTGAGCTAATTTTGATTTTACTATATGCACATGACTCCCAATCTCCAAATCTCAAGCAAATAGTAAGTGCACATTAAAGAATTATTTTATGAATATTGTTAAGCATAGTGATAATAGCCTACTGGTTTAGATGTCAACAAAGCAAAGTTCTCTATTCAGTGTCAGAAGCAAGTTTCTATATTTATTTAAGTTTTCCTTATTACATATCATGTTAACACTTCCTCTTCCAATCCCATTTCTGGTTTTAACTAACAGCAGCCCAGGGGTCATGCCAGTCCTTCTATCCTCACATCAATAGATGGGAGCCTCTATTCGGGAGCCTTTGTGGGGGCCTGGGTGCCTTTGGGAGCCTGAGCTGGAGCCGGAGCTGCAGCTGAAGCTGTGGCCTTGGTCTGAGCCTTGTCCTTGTCCTTTGGCTGACGGAGCCTGAGACCCTTGGCGATCCGGGCACGAGCACGTTTCCCGAGCTTGGGGTGAGCAATGTAGGCAAGTCGACGGAGCTCGCGGCTGCTGCCCTCTGGGACCTTGGGCTTGACCTCCTTGGGCTTTCCGAGAGCCTTGATAGCCTCAGCATGTGCACTCATGGCCTTGGCGTTGTTGGCCTGCATCTTCTTCAGGCCCTTCTTGGTGTGCTTCTTGGCAAAGCGCATGTTCCTCAGGAACTTGGGGTCCACCCCCTTAAGAGATTCGTATCGTTGTGATCGGGGTTTTTTGATGCCATTTCTGTGCCATTTTCGGGACTGGTTGTGTGTGGTGTGGTTCTTCGACGTGGTCGTGTCTGCACTGGGGCCGGGAGATCCCGAATCGCCTGGGACAGGAAGAGAAAGAGTACAATCAGTATTCTGATTACTTCCAAATATATGTCACTCAAACTGAGTCTCAGACCTGCTTATTCAATAGCTTCCTTGACATCTTACCCCCTGAATATGTCACTGATATCTCAAATTTAACAGGTCAAAATAGCACTCTGGATTTGCCCTCTCTGTGTTCTACCTGAGAAACCCAACTTTACCTTCAGATTTCTCCATTTCAGTAAAGAAATCACCATACTCCCAGTTGCTGAATCCAAATGATTTGGTAGACTGCATTCAAATTTTTCCTGACTCTTCTCTCTCTGTCTCTCTCTTTTTTAAAAACTATACTCCATTCTACCACCCTAATCCCAGCCACTTCATTCTCTCATCTAGACTAATGAACGTAGCTGCCTTCTGAGATGTCTTCCTGTTCACTCTGGTCACCCCATAGCCCACCCTTCACAAGTAACCAGGAAATGCCTAATCATATCACTCTCCTATTTAAATCTCTCCAATGACTTTCTAACACACTTAATAGTAAAATCAAATTTTCTTACCATGTCTTAAGGTCCTACGTCGTCACCCTTCAGCCTCATCTCAAATGTAGTCCTGTTCCCTTGGATCATGGCCCTTCAGCCAAAAGTACATTCTGACTGGGGGCCATGGATTGACTTCTATGTTCTGTAACAAATTGCTACAATTTAACAAGGTAGAACAACACATCTATTATCTCATAGTTTCTGTGGGTCAGGAGTCCAGGCATATCTTACCTGGATCCTTTGCTTAGGGTCTCACAGGCTCCAATCAAGGGACTGGTCAAGATGGTGTTCTCATCTGGAGGCCCAGCTAAGGAAGCAGCAGGTTCCCCACTGGTGTGGGTTTCAAAAGCATTCAGTTCCTTTTGGCTGTGGTTTGCCAACAACAGAAAAAGAGTGAGAGACTGGACTGAGTCTGATAGCAAGATAGAGTCTTATATCACATAAGAGGAGTGACAGCTCATCTTTTGATTGGTTAGAAGCATGTCACAGATAACACATACACATACACTTATGGGGAGGGAATTATCCAAAGATACATACACCAGAATGAGTCAGTCATATGGAGGCACCTGAGCTGTCTGTCTGCCACAGGTCAACATACCCACTCTGCTCCTACCTCTGGAGCTTCGCTTGTTTTACTCCATCTACCTGTGATGTTCTTTTCCCAGATCTGCCCCTGACTTCTCCATTCCCTCCTTCACTCAGGTTTCAGCTTAAATGTCATATTCATATGGAGGCCTTCTCTAAGAACTCAGTCTAAACAAACATCCTCCAACCCACACACAGACACAGACACACACACCCTTACCTCATTACATCACCTTATTTTATCTTATTCATGGCCCTGAAATCATCTTGTTTACTTGTTTACTATTAGTCTATCAGTACCCCCACCAGAATTTAATGTCCAAAAGGCCCATTAGACTGGAGACCTGTGTGTCTTGTTTAGTACTGTACTTTCAGCATTAAGTAGTAGCATGTACTAGCATAAATAATGTTGTTGGGTAAATTTAAAATAATACTGGAATAAATAGCTGATAGTTTATAATTTTACTTAGGATAAAGAACTGAAAGAATTATAATATTAGTTTATAATTTTACTTAGGATAAAGAACTGAAAGAATTATAAGATTACCATTTGAAAAAATTTTAAATGAATACATTTATCAAAACCCTGTTCTAAAAATTAGTCTGCTAATGTGAGCAGCAAAGTATAAAACAATATTTGGAATACCAAAGTCTGAATTAAAATGTATAATTATTTATACCTTCTTATTTTAAAAGGATTATGAAGGAGAAGGATAAGACTTACGAAATTTTACGTCTGCAGTGATAATTCTCTTCCTAAATAAGTAATCACTTGTTTACATGGAGAGTAGCGCATTCATGTATATATGGTAATGCGTCTTTTTGTGAATTTTGCAGAGTGTAATCACAAAATTTCATCTCGATTTAGATAACTCATTTGCCTTCCCAAGTTGGAAAAATAGGACAATTGAATGGTTGTGCTCCTTACTGGGGTAAAAGAGATATTTAAGATACTGAAGTAAGCTTCTCTGCAGAATTCCATGGGAAGGCAGGCTTTGATGAAAACATTATCTCCGTGTCTAGTTTATAGCCCTGCAGTTTCCAAAAGAAAAATATTTACCAGTTCACTAAGAAATAATCAGGAAGCAGAAACTGATTTACATTAACCCAAAATTGTAGAAACTAGTTCATACACCAGATTGCCAATGTATGTTCAAATCTGTATTCAACAAGGCCACAAATCCTCACTCTTGACTTAGGACATAACTTCCCATTTCACTGCAGAAAGCAAATCATAGATCACAAGGTCCACTGGTGAGCACTGGTTGAGATGAGAAGGGTGGAAAGGGTGGTAGATGGCTTTACAAGACGTGCCTGCCAGGCTTTGACTGCCTGTGGAGCTGCATCACCCCTGGGGGGCTTCTGGCTTGGTGACTGGAATTGGCCGCTGGAGTCAGCCCCAGCTTCTCGGAGACTGCAATAGGGTGCTTGACAAATTCTTCCTCATCTACTGCTTTCTGTTTTTTTGTCAGTCATGACATTATCTCTTCCAGGCAACTTATATTTTAGTGGAATCAATTACAGGCACGATTTCCCAAAATTACAACTAGGTCTTTATAACCACAAGTCCTCAGTCTCAGAGGCAGCACTTTTTCAAAGCACTTTGTACAGTGGGCCACCTTCACAGGTGCTATGTGTGCCCTTGAGACTTGATTTCCACAGCTCTCAGTTTCACTTGATAACCTCTTCCTCTTACTGTTCTCAAACTCTCTTGGCACATCCTCTTTGGTACCTGTGGCTTCCTATGAATCGACTGTATGCATTGCTCTTTATTAAATAATCATCTGCTTGGATCGTTTTGGTGGCACTAACAGAAAAACACTGAAAAATATTTTCGTTATGAATTTCATCAATATTTTAGAAGAATCAGCTATTGGAAAACATCTGAAATTTTCTATCGCAATTTTCAACTTTTTATCTCTGGGACAGAAGGTGATGAAGAGAAAAGTGGAAACACTGAAATAAGCAATCTGGATGTCAAATTTATTGAAAATATTTTACTCTGCTTTGGATGTGTTGTTGGAGCAGTGAAAAATGACATTGATGTGTTCTTCTGGAATTTATGTGTTTAATGACTTATGGGATGAGCTCTGTCTACTGAGAACGCTTACAATGGTACTTTATTTGATCTTCAGCAGCACTGCTGTCTCCATCTCATCTTTCAGTCTGAACATTTTTAAAAAGGAGAGGTGATTTGGAGAATTTTCAAGGCTTATTATGTATTTCAACTGAGACATCCATTTTTTTTTCTATTAGGAAACTGGTAGGAATCATCAACCCAGCAAGATTCTTCTTTTACAAAAATAAGCCTTCTATCTATGAACTTCGTATAAAATTAAATACATAAAGTAAGTTCATTTTATTTGTGGGAAGCTCTTGTTCAGTTAAAACAGTAGATAGCCTTCTGCAACATTAAGGGTCTCTTCTCTCCACAAAACTACCTATCATTTCAAAACAGTTTTGGGGTCAGAAGAGGGAAAAGTGTAGAGCTGTGAAAAAAGAATGGAAGAATCACTTGATGGAACACTCAGAAATTCTGGAATGAATTCTGGAGTCACTATCTTTTTGCGATTTAAGAAAAGCTTTCTCTAAGTTTTCCTTCTCTAGTCACCTGAGTCAAAGCCATGCATTTCTATATGAAGTGTAAATTGCTGTGTTATTCCAGTTGTTGGGATTAGAAAAGGGCCAAAATGAGCAATGAAGGAAGCACACCAGGAGTTTTGGAAGGCAGGAAGGGAAGCAGCAATGATTCCAGTGGTGGAATCCAGGCTGACCAGGGTGCTGAGATCGTGCTGTTCCTTCTGGAGAGAGGAAGTCAGTGAAAGGTGCACTGATGAAGGACAAGTGCAGAGATACGTGCAGTACATTAATGAGGTGGCAGGTGTAGGATGGGTGGGGCGGATGCTATTAAGACGTTTCAATAATAAATAATGGCGTGCGAATCAAAATGATTGCTATTGTCGACAGGAGGTAGTCAACTGGATGATGTGGAAACTATCTTAATGCTGTGATTTGGGAAGAGAAGAGATCTCACCCTCAGAGGGACCATCCCCAACTGTGAGACATAACTAATCAAAGTCACTAGAGGAGGAAATACTTTGGAGTCAGAAAATCTGAATAAATCCCTAGTCTACCATTTATTAGCTGGGAAAACTGAAGCAAAACAGCAGAACTTAAAGCCTGCTGCATGTCTGTGGGTAGCTTCACAAAGCAGAGGCAGAACTAATCTTGCTCAGGCATAAAACAAGTTCCTCAAACAAATAAAGACTCAATAGCTGGCACATTGGTGCTGACCTTGAATGCATTCAGGGGCAATGCAGTCTAGTCCAAGCAGTAAGAACCAAAGTCTCTTGAATTACCCATTCAGGAAAGGTAGAGTATTAATCAAGGTCTTATTTGCAAAGAGCAAAAATCAACTCTGGCTAATAGAAGCAGGTACAATTTTATTAAAAGTGTATAAGGAGGTGAAAGACCTGTACTCGGAAAACTATAAGACACTGATGAAAGAAATTGAAGACAACACAAACAGAGGGAAAGATATACTGTGTTCATGGATTGGAAGAATTAATATGATGCACACAGTCGTTGGCTGGGAGTGACCCATGAAGGTTGAGGAAACACAAATTTCAAAACATAGTAATTGGGACTCTTGATTAATTACACTCCCTGTAGTTAGCAGTCTCTGAGGTACATTCTTATAGCCACTGCAATGGATAATATATCCTTAATTATCTCATTATTCTAGAAAAATATTAAGATGTTACAGCTAAAACTGTTCATGGAACCACTGAATTTTTTTTCACACTTTGGTTTGTTACATCCAAAATTCTGCCTTCCTGGCTATGTTATTAATTTTCATCGATCTTGTATTTTTTCCTACGATCCTTTATGGTACTTAAAAAACTTAATTAAGTCACGTGGTCTCATTATTATTATAGTAACGAAGAGGGCCATGAGAGATGTATTACCATGAGAGGACAATGGTCACTAAGCTGGCCTTCGTCAGGTGGCTGTTTCTGGACAGATTACCCTAGTCAAAGACCTGTTCGTCAGTTTGGAGATCCAGAAACGTGACTTTGCAGCATACCCAATGGTCATCAACCTTAGTAAGGGCTTTAACCCCAAATAAACAAACTCATACATGTTGACACACAAACTAAACGCCAGTGCATTAATTTGCAGTGAGAATATAACTTCCAGAGAACATAAATATTCATGGCAGTTAGTCAGAGCATACTTTCCATCCATTTAGGAATCTCTACATAGAGAAGGAAATTATACTTACTGCTTGGTAAGTATGGGATCAGTGGAAAGAGAGTTAATTAAAAGCATAATTTAAGAGAAAAGCTTTGGAGTCAGCTAGACCAAAGTTCTTTGTAGAATGTTCTTGTAAGTAACCAATTTTACCCATAAAAGATTGATGAATTCTTTATTTTATTTTCAAATAATTACTTAATTTCAATCTTTTTTCTGAGGGGTATTCATAATTTTTCCCATGTCCTAGCTATAACTAATACTATAAAATCAACATCTATTCCAACCATAACCCTGAATTAACAAGATTAATAAGTATGTTACTGTGTGTTCAGTTTTTCACTGCCTTGGTGGGAGCTCAAAGTTTTATACTGCTATATTGTTTTGGAGATGGGTTCATCTTCCACGGCTCTCTGCCTCTGTATTCTAGAATTGATTTTATGTCCAAAAAGTCGAGGTTTTCTGCCATTCTGTTGCCTTCATTATACTCGACACACCTCTATTTTTTTTTTCAAGCCTCAAAATCACATTTCAAGCACTAGCTCCTCTGTGAGCTCTCTGAGCTCTTTCGTGACTGCCAAACATCCATTCAGTCCTGGGCAGCTGTGTGATCCCTCCTGGAGGCACCAAATGTGATGTCATCTTTACAGCACTTGTCATGTAGTACTGTGGACATCCCCAGGATGGGATGATCCAGGGAGAAGTATCAGCCTTGATGGTCTGTGCTTTAAAGTTCCATTGGAATAACTGGTTGTGCAAACTGGGCTGCAGGCAGGTAACTAACTGGGTGTAAATGCCTGGGATGCCTGAGTTTTCAGTACCAGAGAAGAAAGAGTCCAATCTAAGTGTCAAGTTTAAGACCCTATATGGGAGATGAATTAGGAGCAGAGAGGATTAGGAATAGACTGGGGAGCAGAAGGTAATGGTAGAAGACAAGGACATCAGTCCAGTTCTCTCTGATGCTGGTGAAGATGGGGCACAGAGCTTGAAAGCAAAGAAACAGCTGTCTTTTCTATCTGTTTGTCAGCTTCTAGGCTCTGAGTTCACTGAGGACATGACTTACCTTTATATTCTACCCTAGCAGACCACCTGGTTTGTTAACATGATGGATGGATGGATAAAGGGATGGATTTAGACTTTCAAATTTCATGTTTAAGACTGCTACTTTCTATTTTTTTCTGTTATGTTTAATTCAGTTTTTATTTATACTTTTATTCAATAAGTTATTACCCTGTGAGACTGAACTGGAAGTTACAGTAGAATTTTACTAAATGTGATATTTGTCATCTTGTTTATAACAGTCTTCCAAAAATGTTGTTATATTCTAGATTTTTGTTTGTGAATTTAGAATTCTCCTTGCATATACACAGTTAAGCCTCTGTCCTTGAAGAATGGGGAATTTCATTTCTGAATTGCATTGGAAAAATACTGATATACCTCTTAATATCTTAGAATGGGATTTGTATACATAAGTAGCTGGATGGATGTATATGCATGTATATATTTCTTATTATGGACACAGATAATTATGATTTCAAGAGATTTGACAACTACTGAAACATATTATTTTATGGAACTTTGTTTCCGCTTGTGGAAAACATTACCACCATACCTTTATCCAGTGTGTGAAGGTGCAAAATAATGAATAAAATGAACAATAAAGCGTATATGTAGTTTCAAGTTCAAATGGTAATTTTTTAATTAGCAGATCTAGCAGTCTGAGAAAACAGAATTGCACCAGTCAGAACCAACAGAATTGCACCAGTCAGAACCAAAAGTGTGAAATTGCTGGAAAAAAAAATGAGCAAGTAAGTTTTAACACCAGCCGATATTTGTAAGACATTATTAAAGAAAGCTGGTTCTCTGTGTACTTTGGATTTTAAAACAGTGTGGTTTGTACACATTAAGAAAAAGAAAACAACTAAAACTAGATTAAAACCAAGGAAACATACATTAGATATTCAAGAAGGTATTCAAGCTGAAGAACTCCTGAAGACTTCCCAGGCGTCTTAAATATTGATGGTTTTAAGGAAATCATTTCCCAGACCCTCAGCTTTCACATGTGCTCATTCCTAGCCTTGGAATGCCTGAGTATAATGCCTTCAGTTTGCTGCTTCTCCTGTTCCAGTCCATTTTCATTTTACCAAATCTTGCCAAACAAAAGGACAATTTGAGAATGCATAATTTGAAAAAACTTCATTGATTCTATCTGATTGAATCTTAAAAGCTATTTTCCTAGATTCTTTTAACTGTAAAACATTTTTTTATGACAATTACAAGGGCGTTATATACACTGATAAAATCTATAAAAAGGCTTTCAACTCTAAATTCAGTATAAAAATTATTACTTGCAAGCATCAATAAGCAAACAGCTTTTTGTTTTTACCCTAGAATATCTAGTGCAGGGCACTGTTTATGTAAGATCGATAAATATTAACTAGATTTCCCCACCTGATTTATTGTACAATTGGAAAACATTTAAACCTCAAAAAGGTTTTATAATATTTTCAGCCAGGTCAAAAACTCATCATCATTTGACTATATAAACAGGATATTGTGGCCTAATTTTATCAAATCTCTATGTAACAATAGAAAAATAAATATAGTAGTATACACACTTTAGTGCAATTTCTTAATGGAATCTTGAGTTTTCAGCAATAACTTTAGAAAGCATATAATATTCTCAAGTGTTTAATGTGAATAATTGATATTATCTGTAATTAATACCTACTAATGTGAGATGAAATTTTATTATCTCATTTGTAATACTTTCCTAATTATTATGTTAAGTTAGTATTCTTTAGTTGTTAGGAATAAAAATCAACTCTGGCTAACTTTTGAAAAATTAATTTATTAGAATGATATTAAAGGCCCATAAAACCATTGTGAACCAGACATGGGAAGAACTGATATCGGGGCAGATCCTGGGGCTAGAAAACAAGAATTATGGTTATTATATCAGGGCAGGATATTATTACTGCAGACACGATGAGAGACCATAATTCTCATCAGACTCCGAAATCCAAAGATAAGCAAATAAACATTTTGGTTGGGTGTGTACATTTTCAGCAAATTATCCTTTCCATTGTAGTATCCGTCCATCTAACCCCTCATCCCAAACTTCACTGAGGGGAGAGACTCCTGTATTTTTCACAAGATGTACATCATTCATTTTGGCGTGTATTTATAGTGCCAAGGCATGGAGGGTGCCTGATATTTCTTGTTCTCCAGATTGTATCAGATAACCTGTCAGTGCAGTGATCTTGCCTGACAGTCTGTGAGACGGTAAGATAATTAAGGTCCCTGTGAATTAAATTGCAGCAAAGATCCAGAGTTGACAGATTACTGAGTTGAAAAATAAAAGTGCACTGCTGTCCCTGCTAGGTAAAGGCAAATTGCTTCTGTTTGTTGTCTGTTAATCAAAATATAAGATCAGGGGATTATGTGCCATATACCAGGCACCCCAGCAAGAAGGCTCTATTTAGAACAGCAGTGCAGTGAAAGCTACCATTTGATTAACTTTCCATTCTTCAAGACACAAATCTATTTTGTCCAACTAAACCAGAGTATTAAATGGAAATATACAAAGAATTATCACTCTTAAGTTTTTCAAGTCTGAGATTCCATCAGTGATTCAGCACTACTTTTGATTTACAGTTTTGGTAGGGAAGTGTGGGGTTAGCTTGCAGCTTGATCCATGGCAGCTTTTCTTTAACTCCAGGGATACCTAGAGCCATGGTGCTCTCCCTCAGCCAAGATACGAATGAAATGTACTGGCTAGTGACATTGAATGTGCTATTTAAAGTCTGAAAATCCCCTGAAAGCACTCTGGACTAGCTTGTCTACATTGCTTATTAAAAATATGTGGATTGATAATCTGCACCTGTTTTGCCTGGTTACATAGCCTATTTTGGCTATGTGGTGGAGTATATGAGACCCTTGGGTGAAAAGGGAACCCTTGTACATTGTTGATGGGAATGCAAATTGGTACAGTCATTATGGAAGTTCTCAAAAAACTAAAAATAGAACTACCATATGACCTAGCAATCTCACTCATGACAGCTGGTTCCCTAAGCTCTAACCCTAAAAGAAACTCAAGGAGACGTGACTTGCCTGCCTCATTCACTATGAAAATTCTCCCTTGGGGAGGAAACTTGGAGAAAAACAGTCCTGTTTAGACAACAAATAAAAGAAACTCAGACCAGACATCTAGTTCTTCTTTCTTAAATATTGATTGACATCTGTAGCACTGATGCATAAAGGAAGGTGCATGGAATTCACAGACCTCAAAGCTGAAAAGGCAAGGAGCACTGGAACAGAATTCACACAGGTCACAGTGGAGTTGTGTTAAGGAGCTGCTGGAAAGTGAGAAATTAGTTCATGAGAACAGAATGGACCTTACTGATGTGAGAGATCACGGAGAGCCCAGTCACAGGTAGTCACAGTGATCAATTGAATATGTAATGTGCCCTTCCTCTGTGGAAATCATTTAGCAATTTATTGCAGCAAATTGGATGTTGGAATGAAAGTGTGGTTATGGTTGTTACGTTTGTACTCTGAACAGAATCGATTTTTGGTTAATAGAATGACTGGCGTGAACAGTATTGCTAGCTCACTCTCCTACAGGCTGTGACAGTAGGCATGAATAAAAGCCCCACTTTCCAGCACATCTGTATTTGAGGAGTAGTAAGCAGCAAGTCTCACTTTTTCCCTCCATCTGTACCAGACAATGAGCAAAGACGCTCACGTCCTTACACTTGCATGTGAGAGAAGGGATGGAATCGTAGGCTGGGATTAATGAGACTGGCGTTAAGTCGTTGCAAACATAAAATCCGGAGTTTGGGGTAAAAATTTAAATATATATAAAGACAGGACGCAGGGAGAGTGTGAAAAACACCTTGAGTTTTTAGCTCACCACAACTCAAACTTGGATTATCTCTCTGGAGACAGGATTGGGAAAAGTGTTTACGTGGGGCAGGGAGATGGTTCTGACTGCCACAGAGGCTGAGGAAGATGAGAATGAATGATTTCTCCAGCATGAACAAGTGGCTTAGGGTCTTGGGTGTTTTGAATGCCAAGGTGAGTATTTTTTCATCAATCAGTGGACGACAGGGAAATGTTGCAAAATATTGAGAATGCAGTGCCATGAAGGAAATGATTCAGGGCGGCAAACTTGAGGCCCTTGGGTTAGGTGAACTAATTTCTGAAAGCAGTCTAACTTCTGAGAGCGGTCTGGCGGGAAAAACCTGCTAGATCTGGAGACTCCGCCCAGCCCCAAGAGGCTCCGCCCCCTCCAGGCTCCGCCCCCGCGCCCAGGAGCCTGGAAGCTGCCCCAATCCGGAGCCCCGGTTTAGCCTAACCCCGCCCCTGCCCTCCCGCCCCTCCCCCTCTGTATCCCTGGAGACGCTCTCGCGTCCTCTCAGCGCGGGCTGCGTGGGCTGCGCGGGGTCTCTGAACCAGCGCGGAAACACCCGGCAGCGCCGGCGCCCGGGTCGTGCCACCGGTGGGGGACGCACTTCGGCGGAACGGAAAACCAGAGCTGTTCCCCAGGGCTAGTCCATCGAGGTTCGTGACAAAGTCCTGGAAGAGACGGGTTGTTCTTCCAGGCGGTCCCTCTTCGGACCCCACAGACCTTCCTCAGCAGACGGCTAGAGAGTCAAGCTTCCTGAGCCAAGGCCCTCACCTTTTACCTCAAGAAATAAATAGGAGGAGCCGGGAAAGGCTCTCTACCTGCCCGCCGCCCAGTTCACGCTGTGAGGGCAGTGGGAAAAATAAACAGGAGTAGCAATAAATCGATTAGTCCTGTTCAGAACTAAGTAGCAGCACAAAAGGAGCTGGGGTGCTCTCAGTTGTGGTAGATAACCCCGTTTGAGAGATCAAATGGTCCCTTAGTCACGTTTGTATGAGAATCTGTCACTACATATACATATTTTAGATGTATTGGCCTTTCATTGAATTAGCGATTAGTTTCTCCTATAGGAGCTATACTTTGGGACTTTTTTTTTTATGGTTTGCTTCTTTAATCATTGACATAATATTTCAGCTATTACAGCGTTTTTTTTCCCCCTAAATACGTAGTAAGTACCTGGTGTTTGTTTTATGAATAAATCTTATTCTATGATTTGGAGCAGGAAGGGGTTATTCTCTTAACCAATTTTTAACTTTTCTCTCCTCTCTTTTGCTACTATTCTTTGCTTCCCGATTTTTAGGCTGAAGTCTGTAAGCCTGGAGAGACCTTCAGCAGTAATCTCCAAATGTAAGTCGAGTGAAACGTGGCCTGTCTTCAAACACTGTTTCCTGCTTTAAATTTTGATTTAATCATTCGTAAAGTCAGTTAGTAGGAAATGTGTGATTTCTATTTATTTTATTTAACAACCTACCTAATTACCTACCACGGAGTGCTAGAAATGTCCAAAAATTATGATACAAGGGATAAACATTTACTGATTCTATTCATTATTTTATGTGATTTTCTTTTACTCTTTTCAGGAGCAAATTATTGATATTTCTTCTGTAGTTTTCTTTAAACTTTCATAGTAAAAGAGCTTATGATAATATGAAAAGATCTAATTCTTACAAGTGATTTTGTTGATAGTAAAAACGTATTCATTTTGAAATTTCTTGATGACACATGATACATTTGCTTGCTGTGGTTTATTGATTTCTCACATATCAGCTTTTACCCCAAACTGACTGAATTCTGGAGACAGTGGTCAGCCTCAGACATAGTCACTCCCCAAGTAGCCTCTGTCTATACAACTCTCGGCCTCCCCTTCCTTTGTATTTCCTGATGAGGGTATCTCTGGGGATCGTGGG
Source organism: Camelus ferus (assembly GCF_009834535.1). Taxonomy (NCBI): domain Eukaryota; kingdom Metazoa; phylum Chordata; class Mammalia; order Artiodactyla; family Camelidae; genus Camelus; species Camelus ferus. The sequence continues at coordinate 104,151,192 of NC_045697.1, read as the reverse complement.
CAAGGGGGTTACTCTTTGAAGAATTTTACTTGGGGGCCAGAAACTTAAACTCACACCATCGGACACATTCAGCCTGATGCACCCCTCTCAAACCTTTCATCCTGTGTTTCTCCATTCTCATTTGTCTTTGCACGTGGGGGGTGGGGGCCAAACTTAGAGACTGTAACTGTGATACCGGCGCCAACCAGGAGATCAAAGAATTCCACCCAATCTCTCCTGAATACCAACAGTGGAATGGCTTCAGGCAGCCTTTTGATCTTTGTCTCAGCACCTGTGGTGCCACAAAGTAGCACTGCCCATTTGGTAGCACTAGGGGCGCTGCCTCTGGGTTCCCTAACAGACAGCTTCACCCTGACCTCCTGGGGCTCCACTCATTTTGGTACCAGCCAGAGAAGTGCCTCTCATCATCCTCCCTTACGCACCTGAATCTGAACCGTTCCCCTTCCTGCAGCCGCACTCATCTTGTGCGATTTCCTCCGTGGCGTTGAGCTAAGAGAACCCTGATGAAGTGTCACTGTTGAGGATGTTGTGTTCCATTTCTGCTTCAGACCTGGATCAGTCACCCCTAGATCAGTCACCCCCAGCACTAGTCCTGTTCCTCCTGGCTGGAGCTCACCCAGGAGCTGGGAACACTGGATCAAACCAGGGAAGTGATACAACTCACCTTAACAAACTGCAAAAGGTTTTTTTCACGCAACAGGTATAATTTCAGCCTGAAATGATAGGTGCCTAAGCATACCTGCATTTTTTCCTCACTTATTTCCCCTGCTAGACGCTAGGATGCAGCTACTTCCCACTTTAAGAAAATTCAGAATAAATGAGACTGAACTTAATAGAACATAAAAGATATGGTGGTTACTTAGATAAGAAAATAAATTGTCACTGTATCCCTTTACGTCTTTGATGATGCATTTGAAATATTATATGTGTCATAAAGCTCAGTTCACACATTACCTATTGTGTAAAACAAAATGCCTTCATGTAGCCGTGTATTGATTGTGAAAAACAAAAACCCTCTTTCCCAATGGGCAAAGGCAGGGAGGATGTAGGGTTTAGAATAGCAAGCGAGCCTGTCAACTTCCACCCTAACTCTGAGCTTAAACTTCCACCATAGATGGGTTAAGGGCTATTTTTTTCTGCCACGCAGTTAACAACTTTTTTTCCACTTTATCATTCAGCTCTGACCACCCCCCATTCAGAGCTGTGCCTTGAGGCTTGCCAGCAGGGCTTGCAATACTTACATTAAACTAAATTTAAGAGTAAAGGTGCTCCTGCTGCTAATGTTCTCAGATCAGAGGAGAGCAAAATGAAGGAACTGGCAGCTGAAACTTTAATGGTTGGAAACGTTGACTCAGATTTTGGAAAAAAAAAAAAAAATC